>NC_083407.1:85227051-86477051 GCF_020745735.1 Hemiscyllium ocellatum | reverse complement strand
TCTGCTAAATACTTCCCTGGCCTATCCCCACACTCAAACAGCCTTTGTCGAACAAAAACAAGTTCTTTCTTTGCGTTTTGTGTCAGTATTGAATTCAAGGCAGCCCAGAGGGCAGTGACCCGCTGTAGCTTAGTCACCGAAGACCACGCAAAATGTGCCGCCTCAGCGGATTTCAACTGCATCTCAAGCTAGCAGAATAGGCAATAGCTAACCCTTGGACAAAGGCCTTAGTAGTCTCCCATAGCATAGACGGACTACCAGCCAAGCCTGAGTTGATAGTTAAGAATTCCTGAAACTCCTTCAAAAAATATTCCATAACATTTGGAATCCTTAAGGGGAAAAGGGTCCAAATGCCAGTGCCGCAAACCTAGCCCCTCACACTTGGCTTTAATCTCCAAATATATCGCCGCGTGATCAGAGATAGCAATATTTCCAATTCTACAACCCATAATTAAATCCAAAAGGGCCGAGGGAGCCATAAAGAGATCAATCCTCGTTTGACATTTATGTGGGTTGAAAAACGGTGAAGTCCCTGCCTGTAGGGTGAAGTCATTTCCAAATGCATACCAGCCCCAACTCCTCATCTAAGTCAACCATCTGCTTGGCCTGCAAAGAAATAGTTGGGGGCCCACTAGGCATCCTGTCCACTGTTGGATCCAAAAGACAATTAAAATCCCCTCCCTATAATAATGTGCCGTGTTCTAAAGGCACTCAGCTTAGAAAAAGCACGAATCAAAAACTTGAGGGGGTGTGCCAGAGGACAGTAGACATTTAAAATGCCAGATTCCTCCCCATGTACCAGGGTTTTAAGTATTACAAACCAACCCTGCTCATCATCCACCTGCTCTAATAATGTGAATGGAAGATTTTTCTGGATAAGTATTGCCACTCCCCTACTTTTAGTAGTAAAGGATGAAAAAAATATCCGGTCATAACCTTCCCCCCCCCCCCCCCCCCCCCCCCCCCCCACCCCCCGTCATAGCTTCACTGTTACCCATCATCAAGATGGGTTTCCTGCAATATCAACTCTTTCTTTCTTAAGGCTAGAAAGCGCTTTTGTCATTGATGTTCTAGGTGCACCATTTAACAAGACACTTAGCCGTATCCCCTTTCAGAGACCCTTGAACCCCTGGGAAGGAGAACCCTGCTTACAAAGCACCAAGCACAAGTAAATAAAGACTCATAGAGTCGAAGAATTATACATACAAAAACGACTCTATCATAACTACAAACAACTATTACAACCAAAAAACTACAAAGAAAACCAAAATAAAACCTTGAACAGGAGACTCTCCCCCTTGCCCAGAGGGGACACTCACCCTACCCATCTCCACCTTCACAGCTCCTTCAAACCAAGACTGTGCCCCATGCTTAGGTGAATAAAAATGAGGAGATGATCCTTAAATCAACAGAAAAAAGGCACTCCACCCATCCCTGGCTTCATGTCACCCCTACTTGTGATTAAAAGAGAAAGAGAGGAATCAAAAAAAAAGGAGACAACATCCACAAAAGTTCCCATCAGAAAATCCAGTTATAAAAAAAGGAACAACGTATTCAAAGGGTTTTTCCCCACTTTCCAAAAATAAATTATTAGGGAGAAAGAAAGGAAAAAAAAATGAAGGGAAAACATGGAGAAAGAAGGAAAAGAGGACAAACATTAACCATATTTTTCAGGCCAGTCCATCTTTTTTAAAGTGTCTACAAAGTTTTTAGATTTATCCACTGAGTCAAATCTATAAGCTGAGTCCTCGTGGCTGAAATGGACCACTGCAGGATACCTCATAGCTTACTGGATGCCCAGGTTCCTCAGCCTCTCTTTAATTTCATCAAAGGACTTCCTTTTTCGAATTAAAGCTACTGACAATTCCTGAAAAAACATTATTTTTGACCCCTTGTACAGCAGTGCCTGTGGATCATTTCTCAGTAATCTGGAAACTTCTATGACTTTTTGCTTGTCCTAATATGAGTGGAAGTGCACTAGGACCGAGCAGGGTGCTCCACCGGCCCTGACCTGTACACTGTTACCTGATAAGCCCCTTCAATCTGCAGCCTGCTGGACTAGACGTGAAGGCCCAAAATCTTCGGCAGCCAGTTTTCAAAGGAGCTGACTGGCTGCTCACCTTCCTCACCTTCAGGGAGCCTGACAATTCGGAGATTTATCCTCCGATCTCGATTTTCGAGGTCGTCGATATGGTCTCGCAAGGCCCGCATCTCTTGCTCCAGCACCTGGATCTGACTGGATGAGGACTCCATTGCAGCTTCCGAGGCCTTAGTTTGACCCTCCACCTCCTCCAGCCACTCCCCGAGGTCTTGGATCTCCTGGTCATGCTTCTGCAGCATGGATGCGATAGGTTGGTCCTGGGCATGAATCTCCCCACGGATCTCCTCAATCGCAGCCCCAACTTTCAAGGTAAGTCTCTCCATCGCCGCAGCCAATTCTTGTGAGTCTGGCAGGTCCCCTGGGGGTTCAGGAGGGGCTGCTGTTGTTGTGGTTTCTGGTGTGCTAGATGCTGTGGTGCGTCCTCCCTGCCGCTGTTTGCTTGCTCCTCTTCCCTTTGGCATCCTTCCCACTCCCAAATATTAATAAGTATGTGTTCTGTAAGGTTTTAAACTAATAATTCCTCCACATAAGTTGGCCAGGAAGGGCAAAAAACACCAGTATGTCTTGGCTGTTAGGCAGAGCTGTCCACAGCAGTTCTACAGAATCGCTGCCATCTTGCCAAGTCCCATTATCCATCCTTACTTAGCCACAATAAGGTAAAGTTGCAGAAGTTGCAGAGGACAATACGATTGTTTTCTCATGAGAGAGAGACGACTGGTGGTGACTTAACCTGGCGGGAGGCAGGGGTGGGGGGTGTGTCACTGTGCAAGGGGAAGGATTGAGAAGGACGGTACTTCATGTTAACCTCAGCTGGTGCAGAAATTCAATCCACCCTCTTGGCATCATTCTGCATCACAAACTACCCATCCAGCCAAATGAGCTGACTGACCCCCTAAAGTCTTTGAAAAAGTGGTAAAGTGTTGATGAATTGTCTTCTTTAAAATCCTCTCGTCTGTGTATAGACATATCGAGTGATGGGAGTTAATGCTTTTCACTGATGCAGGTAAGTGAAGAATGTAACATCACAATCCTGAGTTGTGCAATGAAGATGGTGAACAGGTTTTAGGGAGTTGGGAAGTAAGTTACTGGATCCCCAGCATCTGGCCTCTTGTAGCCACAAAATGGGTGTGACAGGTCCAGTTCAGTTCCTGGTCAGTTGTTGATGGTGAGGGAGTCAGAGATGTTAATGCTATTGAATAGTTGGGGATGGGGGTGGTGGTCGAGGTTTCTTACATTCACTTTGTTGGAAATGTTCATTATCTGTCACCTTTGTGGAATTAAAAGTTATTGTCACTAATCAGCTTGAAGCCTGAATGTTTTCCGAGTTGTTGCAAATAAGGTTTAAAAAATGGTTATGTTTTGGAATGGTGTATCTAAATTTCAGGTAAAACAAAGGGATCTCTTCTGACATGAATCTGACAATACACTTGGCCGGTTTGATTGTTAGAGGTCAAAGGGACAATCAAATATCTTCATTTATGTAAGATATGACTCCAACAATGGAGAGGTTTCACCAAATTCAAATTGGCTTCAATTTTATGAGGGCTCCTTGATACCACATTTGGTCAAATGCTGCCTTGAGATCAAAGGCAGTCAATCCCATCTGACCTCTGGAATTCAGTCGAGAAATTCAGTGAATCCCACAATGAAATGTGGAGTCAAATATTTTCAGTGGTATCTCAACCAATCATGTGTGAGCAGGAATGGTAAGTAGTTGCTGGCAAACTGCATTGTCTACGACATCTTCATTTTTTGCTGATAATAACAGTACACTAATGGAGGTGTAATGACCTTTTGGATTAGATTACATCTGTTTATTTTTACAGAGAGGACTTACCTCAGCAATTCGTTAACTCATCAAATGAATACCAGCAGCTGGTTAAAACAGCATCTCTTGAGGCATGGCTCGTTCTAAATCACAAATCTTCAATACTTCAGTGGGGATACTGAGGAGCAAAGTGTTCTTGGATGATTGTGGGGTTGAAGTAGGTTACAGAGATAATGATGGACAAGGCCACAGAGGGAGGTGAAAATGAGAATGAAGCTTTTAAGATCATGGTACTGCTAACTAAAGAATGAACACAGATCAGACAGCACAGGGGCATATGGGGAAAAGAGTCTCAGTGGATTTAGGATTTGGCCGGAACATTGTGGACGAGCTCAAAATTATGGAAGATGAAAGATGGGAGGCTGAGTGGGAAAGCATCAGAGCAATCAATTCTAGAGGTAACAAAATCATGGATGAGGATTTCATGCACAGATGAACTGAGGTGGGATAGATTCAGATGATGTTATAAAGCTAGAAGACAGAGTTGTAGTTGTCTCAGTGACAGAGAGAATTGGTGTTCAGATGGTGACCTCAGAGTTAATACAACACTTCTGTTACAAATTGCCTGAAGTTGAACCAGACTATCTCTAGAGAAAAGAACAGGTTTGTTGGCCAGCAAGTGGAGTTTTTAACCAATACAAAAGACAACGGCTTGGTCAATGTTTAGTTTGAGGAAATATTTGCTCATTCAGTAAAGGATGCAGGCAGGCCATCTGACAATTTCGAAATACCAAAGGGGAAAGCTAAAGAGTAGGAAAGTTTGCTGATTTTCTGAAGAACATTTATCCCTAATCCAACATTGTTTCGGCTTATTGATTTTTTTTGCAAGAACTTGTGTGTATATTTGATGCTGTGTTTCTTACATTATTCCAAATCTACTTATTGGTTGGAAATTGTTTTGAGAAATTCTAATTTCAAAAAAGACACGTACATATACGTTCTTTTCTCTTCTTTAAAACTAATCAAATTCTAAAAATACAATAGGAAAATGATAAGACAAAGAAATTCAACAAGAAGACCAAAACATTTGCAGTTTTCAAATCAACTGGTAATGCTCAAAAGCAGAAGATTTTCAAAATGCTTTATCATAACGCAAACAAATTCAAAACAAACAGTACATACAAATAAACAATATTTTTGACAGTACATTAACCTTTGATTTTGTAACTACAGCAATCTAATCTGACCCTGCTTGTTAGGGTAGATAGTTAACGATAAAGTCATGGCCACCCTGACCTGAAAGGGCTTTGACACCATTTCAATGCTGCTCATTGCCTGATCAAACAAAGACCCCTTTGGCCTATACACAACATTCGTCCAGAATAGCAGTTGATGTTAACAGTCATTCATACCAGAGATTTTTTTTTGGTGAGGGGAAAATGTTTAGCCATGCAAGTATTTCAGCAATTAACAGTGAAAGGAATTGTTGGCTTAGATGCATTTGAAATGCTCATAAGGTTTCTCAGAGGTTTGTAGCTAATCTCTTCAATATATTTGGTAACTACCAGCTGCATTGCTTAATTCTGGTCCTTTACCAAATGTTACCTGACCTAGAATTTGAAGGTTGCCTGGTATTGAACTGATTCTCAGTGTTTAATCTCTTTTATCAATGCAGTTTATTGTCCAATTTCTTTATCTGGACTAGGAAACCTCGTCATTGTGTTATCTATGAGAAATCAATTGCAAAGAAGCAAAGAACATGTCAAATGCAATCTTGTTAAAAAAATAGAGTTATTAAAATTAAAACAGTTCTGATGAGATTGCTCGTTATGTACCAGTGTTACAAAGTGAATAAAATGCATTAATAACTTGCAATGTATAATATTTCCCTTTAATACCCCTTGCAAAATACATACAATTGATGCAAATCATCACTCCAAGAATCTAATGCCTAGATCTCAAAAAAAATTAATAACTCCATTTTCACTGCCTTCGGAAACAGAACATTCCAAAGTTGCACAACTCTCACCTCTGTTCTAAAAGAGTGATGCCTAAATTTAGAACAATGCCTCCCAGTTCGTCACTGGACTACCAGTCCACTTTGTCAAGCCCATTCAGGATCTTATGCACTTCAATCAAGTCACTCCTTTGGTCTTCTAATCTCCAGAGGAAACAAGCCCAACTTGTCAAACCAATCCTTATAAGATAAGCTAGCCATTCCAGGTATCAATCTAGTAAACCTCCTTTGAACTGCTTCCAATGTATTCACATCCTTCTTTAAATAAGGAGACCAAAACGGCAAACAATATTCAAGATGTGGTCTCATCAATGCCTGTTTGACTGAAGCATAACATCCTTACTTCGATGTTCAACTCATTCTTTCAATGAAGGATAGCATCCAATTAACCTTCTTGACTCCTAGGAATATTTGGAAAAGTGCAGAGCAATCTTCTGTCCACAGTACCAAGTGTATTGCCTTTGTCTAGGTTTCCTGAATACAATAAAACAGGCCAAAGTGTTTTTAAATTTAATTAATAGCAGAGGCAGCAGAGATTCTGTAAGAAGGAATCCTTTTGTTCTACTTCAACGTAGGAAGAAATTCAGAGAAAATTGCTTGAAAGATTGATAATATGACTGAGGGATGATAACTTTATTCATTTTTATAATTTATTTCTCTCGACTGAAATGGAAATGGCAAGCTATCAGATAACATAGTAGTGTCTGCCAGTCATCAGTCGCTGCATTTTCAATTTTTAGGCAAAACAGAGAAAAACACTTTTAGCATTGCCCCATCAATGACTGTTTACCCACGGTTCTGGATTTTGCTGCTTCATAAGTTAAGCAACATTAAGATGAGGTATGGAGGTGTGGTCACAAAAAAAAGCCTCAAATTAAACCAAATTTTAAAGCAAGTTACAGTTCACACAACTAAGTGTCTCTTTCTTATCATGCAATTTTTTTTTGTAGCCACTCAGTGCTTACAATATGATTTTGTATGTTGTTGAAATACTGGTGTTGAAAAATCTATCAGGTTAATGCCATATGAACTGGTCTCCAAGTGTACTACACTCCAATTGTAACACCATTGCATTTATATGGCACCTTATCACACCAAACTTCGTATGACAGGCAGTAAATGACTTTTAAAGTGTCATCACCGTTGTTAATTTTGCATAGCAATATCACACAAACAGATGAATTGCCAATTAAACTCTTTGGATGGTGGAATTGAAGAGATTTGAGACATAAACATTGGTCAGGGTAATGTTGGACTACACACTTTTTACTAACAGCAACTTCAATGGAGACAGCCCCTTTAAAATAAAATGTCTTGAGATGCTTCAGCAGTATAATAAAATGAAATATGACACTGAGCCACATAATTGTACATTTACTTCAGCTACAAGGTGAGACCTCAGTTTGACTTTGTGTCTGACAAGTGTAACTTCTCATAATATAGCCAGAATGCTGTATCAGTCCATATAATCAAATGTTTAAGCAAACTCCACAGCCTTTTGATTCTGAGGGAAGATTGTTTGCAGTTGAGTCAAAATGTTAAGACAAAAACTAAGAAATGAGAAAATATATTCCAATTCATTTAAGGGAAAATTATTGTCTGCACCCTTTCGAATAATAAATTCAAAAGACTAAGACAATGTCGTTATACAGATAAAGTTGAACTTTCAGTTCAAAACATTCATCAGCTGGAGTGACATGAAAACAAGTTGCTCTCAGCTTCCGGGTCACTGCAAGTATCCTCCAGCCTGAAGACATTAGAAAGCAAAATTTGGCTGGCTGTATAAAGGCTGCAATATTGTCGAAAATCTATGGGAAAACAGGGGAAATCCTTTGCAGGCCTTCAAGACAAATGAGTTGCACACATAGCACAAGCAATGAAGATAAGAAGTAACCAAGTCATAGAATAAGTTAATCAAAGTACTTCCCCATTTTCTGAAGCTTGCCTTGTATACACTGGGAAAACAAAATATCTGCATGTGGCATTATTCCAATTTAGTTTCATTTTTTAAGTCATCAAATGTTAGCGCTTTCTTGATTACAATTGATTCAATTTTAACATTTTTCTGACGTGTTTATAACATGATCTACAGCTGTTAACAGCTCACCCGAAATGATACTTCCCTCCAGCTATTATTGTGGCTCATGGTCAATATGAGCAGTCAGGGTGACATTGTCAGTGAGACTGAAGCCAGAAACAGATGAACATATACACTAGGCAGACTCTTTGCAGAAGCCAGGAAATTGTCACGTATTTGCATGAAAGCTCAGTGGGAAATAAAAGATTAAGCATTGAAACTAAAGATATTGGATTAAAATTAAATTGTTATTCCCCTTTTGCCCTCTTTCAGTTATAATTATTCACTTGCTCCAGTTTTTCAAATAACAGCAATGGTATGCAAGTGAGCCAAATTCCAAGATTTCACAGAGGCTTGGAGACTCCACAGTTTACCCAGAATGGCACTGGGAATAGAAATCCCGAAAGACTTGTCTCCATTTCCAACAGATTTACTTTCACAAGTACGGGAAAAGAAACAGGACTCTCATAAGGGGGAAACCTGAACTCAGCAAGGTTGTTTGAATCCATTTTGCTGAACCAGATACTTTATCCTGCAACGTATGAATTTCAAATTTTAAAATAGACATAAATGTGCACAAGTAGGTTCTGTGGAACTATCAAACTGTCAAATTATTTAAGACTCCTCACCTTTACACTTTGAAAAAGCCACTGCCTAGTGGCTGTAAATTGAAATAAAATTCATGCCTGCAACTTCAATAGATGTTTTTTGATAAAGTCCTAAATATTAAATTTATAACATGATTACTACTATACTGCTTTCTAAAACCTACCATCATCAAAGTGAGGAGCTCATTTATTGATAGCTCAAGGAGATTATTAAAGGATTAGTTATCTTTGATGTGGGGTATAAATGCAAATGCTTTGCATTTGAAAACAAAATTCAGCACTCAAGAGAATGTAACTGTATGAAAAGCAGATTTTATTAATTAAAGTTTTTTTATACATTGAAGTCTGTAATAGATACTGAGAACATGATCATAGTTCATGTCAGCATGGCTACTGAGGTCTGTCCAAAGTGGATACTGGGTGAGTGGACATGGAGGGTGTAACTTGTAAAATGTGATGCCGGAAAAATGAGGAAGCTGGAGAAATCTACATCCATCCCATGTGGTTGGAGGGTTCCTAGGAGAAAGATGAGGCGCTCATCTTCCGCCTCAGAACCTTCTAACCACATGGAATGAATGTAGATTTCTCCAGCTTCCTCATTTCCCCTCCCCCCACCTTATCTCAGTCCCACACTTGATCTTGAAGGGAAATCGGTACATTTTCTGTTCATCGAAACCCTGCCTGAGTGATGCAAATCTTGGCTCCAAATCTTGGCTCACAACATGGCAAGGACTCAGTGCAAAGAGTACAGAGAGAATTGGCTGTGTACAGGACAGTACCTATCAATGATATTCAGGAAGCACTTCTCCAGCCTCCACCACAGTGAAGAGCAATGTGTGAGGTGCCTACATTTCACCAAGTAAGTGGATTCTAAGCCATGCCACCTTACTAACTGAATCAACAGCTGAATAGGAGGGCAAGAACAACATTGCCAAGGGCTCACCCTCATCCATATATTTTTCCATATCCAGTCACCAAGTCACTCTTTATTTATACATGGACAGCTGATCCAGATTCCTCAGAGCCAAGGCTCCCTGATTGGACCAGGTTAACAGCCCAATCAGGGAGCTCGATGAGGTCCTCCTGGCTGACTTCATTGCAATCACTGTACCCTCTACCAGCCTGGGGACCAAGGACTTACAACAAGAGACAAACAGTCATAAAAGCAGATCATGAATATCCTCAACAATGCAAAAAAGCAGCAGGAATAAATCATTTGGCCCCTCGAGTCTGATGTACCATTTAACATAATCATGACTAATCTGATTACTCAACATTTCTGCCCAACGTGGTAACGTTTCATCCTCTTACTCATCTAGAATCAATCTACCCTGACAGAAAAAAAATGATCAAAATCTTCTTCCACCACCTTTTGGGAGTAGAGAGTTCCACAGACTCTCAGCCACCTATGAGAAAACTAAATTTCCCCTAAGCTTAGTCTCAGGTTCATGCTCCTAACAAAGAGTCATAGAGATGTCCAGCCCTTCACTCCAACTCATCCATGCCGACTATATATCGTAACCTAATCTAGTCATATTTTCCAGCACTTGGTCCATGTCCTTCTAAAGATCTTTGATATTAACTTCTAATGTCCTCCCTGTGACAGATGTTAATCTAGTTTCCTGCCTTATTCTGCTATGTTTTTGAATACAGGAGTGACATTTGCCAACTTGCAATCAAATGGAATTTTCCCTTTATTTCGGGAATTTTGGAACACTAGAATCAAAATATCAAGTATATCACTTCATTTAACTAGGAGCTCCATTTAAATGGAGCTTTGTGAGGTACTTTCCCTTCCCCTGCTAATTCCCTCTTGTAACAGCAGGAACTATGCCAGTTTCTGGAATTACGTAGCACTCTGTTTTGATTTCTGTAAGGAACAATATGAAGTTCATGACCCACCAAAACATAACATCAATATCTTCTTTATGTAGTGGTTAGCCGCTGAGTAACAAATGTCACAAATGTCAACACATGCTGCTTGGAAACCTCCAAATACGTATGTTATTAAAGAAAGAGATTAATTTGACTAGAACGGATAATTCAATTCTCTTGTTGAAAGTGTAGCTGTTCAGCCAACTGCTATTACATTTCTCCAATGGCCTTCAGGAAAATTGTAGATTTCTTAATCTTTGCTTCAGTGTCCAGGTATAGGTTCTGCTCTGATGCCTGTGATTATTTTAGAGGCTCAAATAACATCTTCCATCTCCTTGTCTGCCTGTTTGCCCAATAGGAAAGCTAGGATACTGACCGATAACTGTCCTCTCTGCAGAGTTGAGTAAACAAGCCAACATGTCTTAATGCAATCCTTACAGCAGAAAACTAATAAAAATTGGAACAGGTCAGCCCACCTACAACTCCAGGACTGCAAATAGCTTCCTCAAATCCTGTGTTCATTTCAGGACACTGTTGTGCTCCTCATTAATACTGCAGAACCATTTCAATAATGAGACCATGAGGTAGGCTTGGGATTGGAGAAAGGTGGGGAATTTGCCTCATCTTTTTGAATGCATTGGCATAAGGCCCCATTAGAATTTAAAATGGAATGGCATTGAGAGGGCAATTTGTTTGTCTTTTGCTAGTGAATTTGACAGGGTATCACTGTCCCAATTTATTTAGTATAGTGCTCCAAAACAGTTCAAACATAGTGGTCTTAAGGAAGATTGTATGGCAAAAGACAACTCTGTACTGCTACATTGAACCTTTACAGTAACATCATAAGATTTTACTGGCAATTTATTGACAGCCTGAGTAAATATTATTAAGAAAAATTTCAGGTTTTTTTCAATAGTTTGAACACTTGAATTTTTGATTGAAATGGTTTACCTTTTATTTGTTTCTACTTATCATTTCACAATTTATACATGCAGTTCTTGGTGCTATGTTTAGCACAGGGTCAATATGTTGGCATAGACTTTCTGTCTCTGCCTCAATGCGATTGTTAATCATTTCAATTACTTTATATACATGCCTCATCTACAATGGCAAGCAAGGGAGTATCATTCTAATACAGTAAAATGATTTATGAAATCACCGACTTTCCAAGTTGCTAACTGGGTTGACAACGTGGTCAACTGACCATGGGTCCAAAAATGGGCATTCTACATTGACCCACGGCCAAAGAAATTGAACCTGACAGAAAATTGGCCGAACTAAATTAAACAGCAACCAGCAGCTATCGGCTACAGAGAGCAGGAGAAACCAAGGTCAAAGAAGTTACAAAGATTCAGGGAACCAGTTACAACCAGCTCAAGGATTGTGTATTGGCGACATATCCATCAGATTTCCTGGCATTTTGATTTCCAGACAGTGCCTGACAACATACACGTTTTACCTCTCAACAGCATGGCCACAATGAAGGACATTGGTGCGATGCCATTGGATGCTTTGAACTCTGCTCATGAACCCATTGGCAAAAGGCCACAAAACATTCTGGAAAGTTGGGGGCAAGGGGGGAGAAAAACACACACCTGGAAGCCACCCCCTCAGTGAAAACATGCAGCAGCACTCAAAGCTGAAGACCATGCATCAACCCAAGAAA
Organism: Hemiscyllium ocellatum; assembly: GCF_020745735.1. NCBI lineage: Eukaryota > Metazoa > Chordata > Chondrichthyes > Orectolobiformes > Hemiscylliidae > Hemiscyllium > Hemiscyllium ocellatum. Next base: position 86,464,939 of record NC_083407.1, on the reverse strand, counting down.
ACCAAGGAGAAAATCTTGACCTGCAAGACCCACCTTTGTGGAAGACAGCCAGCTCTACATCACAGAGGAAGGAGATTCTAATGGCTCAGCTTAAACACATGATCATTGTGGATAATATTGTTTGTCAGATAGCTAGAGATAGAGAATGTGAGAATTTGGGAAATGCTCACATTGTGCTCTAAATAAGGAATATTTTGTTAAGCAAATTGAGTTGAACCACAAACCAAATTCTATAACCCTTTGTCTGCCTCACCAGCAAAAGGACTTGGGGTAAAGTGTTCACAGAATCCCCCCAGTGTGGAAACAGGCCCTTCAGCCCAACAAGTCCTTACTGCCCCTCTGAAGAGTATCCCACCCAAACGCATTCCCCTACCCTAATACTCTACGTTTACCCCTGACTAATGCACCTAACCTACACATCCCTGAACACTATGGATAACTTAGCATAGCTAATTCACCTGACCTGCACATCTTTGGATTGTGGGAGGAAACCAGAGCATCTGGAGGAAACCCACATAGACACTGGGAGAATGTGCAAACTCCACACAGATAGTCACCCAAGGCTGGAATCAAACCCAGGTCCCTAGCGCAGTGAGGCAGCAGTGCTAACCATTGAGCTACCATGCTGCCCACAAGTTTTTTTTTAATGCATAAAGTTGTCAAAGTGTCCAAAGCACAGACAACAACAGAATGTCTGACTTTACCGCAGATAATATTTTGAGTTACAACGTGTGCTTTTGGACAAAAGATTATCTAGTTTATTACAAAATGTTTTGCTCACCAAAAAAAAATGGTGACTGTGATCTTGGGGCATGTTCCACCTCGCAACCTAAGATTTATATCATATATAACATATTTACCAAGATCGTTATCCATTTTTATTTCAGTCACACGCAATTAGAACTGTTGCTATGGTAAGCAGTACATTTCCTGACCAGTACTGCCAAGACGTCAGAGTGTACACAATACATCTTATTTCATATTTTTTATGGCCCATTGAGATGTAATAATTTTACTTTTTAATTTCAAGATTTAGTAATTTGTCACAATGATCCCACATAAACTATTCATAAATTTACATAAATGGGTGTTAAAATTAACCTTGCAAGATTGGGCTGGCAAATGAAATATTGAGCAGCTGACCCGTCAGAAAATAACCCTGTATTTAAATTATATTTCATCAATCAGGCAAATCAAATTTTGCATCATCCAATTACACCTCCCTGTTGATTGAGTGATGGAAACCTGGTAGATTACTATTTAATCAGATTTTATACATGCAAATCCTACCACTCCAATGGGATGATGTATCTTCAAGTACAATATGTTAGCAGCTAGATTAAATTCAACTCTAAATGGATCTCTTTAATTTCCTATTGTGTTGATTGAATGTGTTAAATAATGCTGAAATATCCACTATAGTTTGCAAACCTAATACAAGACAAAGTAGAGTTGCATGTTGGTTTAGATCATGTGAGACATGGGACAAAGGGGTACTCTTCAAATTTCCTTTCATTCAGGAGCCTGGCAGCCAAATATGAGAAAGATAAGCTTTAGAATGACAGTAGAGTCATAGAGATGTACAGCACGGAAACAGACCCTTCGGTCCAACCTGTCCATGCTGACCAGATATCCCAACCCAATCTAGTCCCACCTGCCAACACCCGGCCCATATTCCTCCAAACCCTTCCTATTCATATACCCATCCAAATGCTTTGCATGATGGACCAAATGGGCTAAGAAGGAAGTTCAGGAAAAAAAACAATGCCAAAGCAATACCATGATCATTTAAAATGAATTTATAAAAATGACCATGGAACAAAATGAACTAATGAAATCATTTTTTGTCCTTTTTGATTCAGATGCAGAGTTAGAGAGGGATAAACATGAAACCCAAAAGTTCTAATAACTAGAAGGGAATGGGGACAGGGGTGAAGCTAGTGTCTTGGACTAAACTAGCACTGGCCTTGGTTCGCATCAAGCAGGTCACAGTGACCTCAGTGGAAATAACCATATAAATGGGTCATCTTTCAGCCTGAATCCTTCTCCTCCCCCTTCATGTTTTGAACAGTCAGGAAGAATGGGAAAAGTGATTATGAGTCCAGCTAAGACTCGTTCAAGCAACCACCTCCACACCCATTCAGTTGGAGACTCACCGGAGTGACTTTGGGCCTCTGACTGAATGAAATGACTTATATTGCTCTGCTTGCTGATACTCCAATCACAGAGTGTCTCACCCTTGCACTTGCCGCTGATAGGTTCACTAGTGGACCAATCGGCAACAAATACAGGACAGAAATAGCCTCTGATTGGAGAAACAGCTCAAAATCCCCCAGATGATGAAGTATTTTGAACAAAGGCATGGCAGGCCACTTTGGGCCCCAAGGTGGACCTGCCAGTTTCACAGGCCTAGTATTGTTTGGAGAATATTTGCTTAATTACCATATTGTCACTCATATCTGTCTGCAGCTATTCTGTTTGAATTAGGGTGGCAAGGTGTGTCAGTGAAGGCTGACACAGCAACAACCAAGATCTTACAGCATCTGTAGCTTCATACTTTAAAAATGAACTCTCCATTTACAACTTAATTTCCAGCTTTATTAAATGCACCATTTCAACTTACAGACAGTAAAGATTGCTCAAATTTGGAAATGCATAGCTGATAGAAAGAATGAAGTGGCTGGGTAAGAGCTGGTAAGTTTACAATAGCTCATGATTCATGTCTAACTGCTGCTGACATTGCTTTAGCCGAGTCACAGGGGCAGGACAACCTGCTGAACAGTCAGACGTGCTCTTTTTGACAGCATCTAGCTTCTTGAGCAGAATATATGGTTATTTCACATTTTAAAAATTGCTTTGAATGAAATTCCTCAAAAAGACAATACATGGAACTATAGACAATTCGGATTGTTGAAGCAAATGAGCTTACTCATGATTTCCTAAATAAAAATTCTATCAGGATATTACCAATGGCAATGAGGAATATATAGTGAGGGATGCAGCCAAAAATTAGATAAATTATGCAGACCAAGCAATTCAAGTGTATTTTCTATTAATTAAGTTATTTTATTCGTGCATGGGTGGAGGGACTTGCTGGCTGGGGAAACATTTATTGCCTATTGCTATTTGTCCTGGTGAAGGTGATGGTGGGCTGCTTACCTGAACCACTGCAGTCACCTGGTGTAGATAGACCCACAATACGGTTAGGAAAGGAATTCCAGGATTTTGACCCAGCAACGCTGAAGGAACGGCGATGTATTTCTGAGTCAGGATGGCGAGTGGCTTGCAGGGGAACTGCAGATGAACTGTGTTCCTATGTTCCTGTTGCCATTGGCATGAAAATGTGGCATGAATGTTACTTGCCACTTGTCAGTCCAAGCCTCGATATCATCCAGGTTTGTTACATTTGGACACAGACTGCTTCAGTCCCTGAATAGTCATTAGGAGTGGTGAATATTGTGTGTGATCATCTGTGAACATCCCTATTTCTGACCTTATGAAGAAGGGAATGTCTTTGATGAAGCAACTGAAGAAGGTTGGGCCAACAACACCATCAGGCCACCACCCTGAGGAACTCCTGTAGAACAACCCTAGAGCTGAGATGACTGACCTCCGTCAAACACAACAGTCACCCTATATGCCAGGAATCATTCCAACCAGCAGAGTTTGCCCCTTGATACCCATTGATTCTAGTTTTGTTTGGCCACCTTGATGCCACACTTGATTAAATCTACCTTGGTGTATAGGGCTGTCACTCTCACTTCACCTCTGGAATTCAGTCCTTTTGTCCATGTTTGAACCAAGGCTGTAATGAGGTCAGGAGCTGAGTGGCCCTGGCAGAACCCAAACTGGACATCACTGAGCAAGTTATTGCTGAGCAGGTGATGCCTCATAGCACTGTTGATGATACCTTCCATCAATTAATATTTTTGGTGTTCCTTTATGAGGAATATAATTATAAATTCCTTTTCAATTTCAAACATCATAGATAGTTTTTAACAACCCAGCCTTTTCACCAATACTGTGGTGGCAATGAGTTCTTAGTGCCACTGAACTTGATTTAACCTGTCATTAACAGAACACAAAACAGATAGAGACAGGAGTGCATCTAACAAGCCTGCACTCCATTCAATATGACATGCTGACCTTAAGTTCAACTCCACTCTTCCCACTTTCTGCCAATATCCTTTGACTCCCTGAAAGACCAAACATCTCCCTTTCCTAACCTGAAACATAGTTTAATGCATAGATGGATTATCCATAATGTGCTAGGATAAGAATCCACAAATTCACATTCCTTCAAGTGAAAATATTTCTCCTCACTTCAGTCCTAAATGATTAACCTTTATTCTGAAACTGTCTTCCCAGTCTCTAGATCCTCAGCCAGGGGAAACAATCTCACAGTATCTAGCCTGTAAAGCCTTTCCCTATTCTTGAATATTTCAAAGAAATTGCTTCTCATTTTTGTAAACTCCAGACAATAAAGACTTAATTTACTGAACAATTCATCATGGGACACTGCCTGTTCCATGGGACCAAGCTACTGAACCTTCCTGGCACTGCTTCATATTCAAGAATAGATTTGCCTAAACGTGGAGACCAAAACTATACCCAATTTTCCAGGTGTGGTCTCACAAAAGCCCTGTACATATACAGCAAGACGTCTTTATTTCTGTTCTCCAATCTCCTTACAGTTAAACGAAACAATTCATTTACTTGGTATGCCTACATGCCATCTTTCTGAGCTCCTTATAGAAGTCTCTCTGATCATCAATATTAACATGTCTTTGCAACTTTTAAAAAATACCTGTTCTTATGTCCAAAGCCTCACACCTTCCCCGTACAATATGATCTTGTCCACTCACTCATCTATCTCTTTCTCACAATTTTACAATTCCTTCTAGCTTTGTCTCAGCAAACATAGATACCTTACTCTCAGCCGCATTGTCAAATTCATTCATATTGATTATAAATGGGTAAGCCCTAATACTGATTCTTGTGAAATTCCACTAATCATATCTTACCAACTTAAAGAATGCCACATTTATGCTTACTTCTAGCTGCCAACTATTAACTAATCATCTATACATGCCAATAAAAAACCTACCTCCAATTTCAGGAGCCTTTATCTTCCTGCTAACGTTTTGTGTGGCAACTTATTAAATCTCTTTTGAAAATCCAGGTATACAACATAACCTTTATGTACAACAGTGGTCACATCCTCATAAACCTTTGAAAAAATTATTAAACAATTTCCCTTTTATAAAACAATGTTAACTTTGATCAAATTTTCTATTTTCCTTAATAATAGACTCCAGCACTTTCTTGATGCAAGATATCAGGCCTAAATAGATAGTTTCTCTTATTTTTAATCTCACTCCTCTTTTCAAATAGCAGCATTACATTTGCTAATTTTCAAATTGCTGGGATCATCCGAGAATCTATTGAGTTTTGGAAAATCATAGACAGTGCATCCACAGCCTCGGCAGCAAACTCTTCAAGTACCCCAAGATGTAGGTCATCAAATCAAGGGAATTTGTTGGACTTTAGTTCCTCTGCTAACATTAATCACCTTCATTTCCTCACTCTTTTTCACTTTGAGTTTGCTCTCCGATTCTGGTACACAGCTAATGTCTTCTTGTAAAGACCGACATAAAATATTTGTTGAATGATTGTCATTTTCTCATTCCCCATAATAATTTCCTCTGTCTCTGCTTCAAATGGATCAAATTTTACTTTTGCTCCTTTAGTCCTTGTTATATAGTTCTAAAGCCTTATATTATTTTTAATATTCCAGGCCAGTAGGCTCTCATCTTCTACATTTTATCCTTTTTAATCAAGTTGCTCGTGGACCTTTGCAAGTTTCTATCCCTCAGAATCAAACTCCTTACTTTCCTTTGCAACATTATGTCCCTCTTCTTTTAAACTAACATTTGCCTTGACTCCATGACTAAGCCCCAGATGGATCCTTCTTGCTATGTTTTTGTTTCCGACAGAATGCACTTCTGTTAAGTATTTTGAATTGTTTCTTGAAATGCTTCCTACTGTTTATTTACAACTATAGATTTTAGTCTATTTACCCATTTAAACACAATTGCAAAATATCCCATTCTGACCTCCCTTTTTCTTGCTTTTCTTCAAAGGCTCATGAGTAAACCTTGGTTTCTGATTGCCCTTTGATACCTTTCCCTCCTAAGTTCCGTTTTCCACAGATTCAGACAGTAAGCATTAGCAAGCCATTTCCTTCTGAGAAGCAGAGTGGAGAATTATGATTAAACACAACCCTATGCTCTACAATATGTGGATCTTCCAAATAATTCTTCACTTCTGTATTGTATCAGCTTCATGTCCATTTAGAATCAAACCTTTCCATTCCTTATGCCTAAAATATGCCAGCCCTGTTAACTACATGCACCACCAACGTCCTCCAATATTGTGTGCTGGACCACTCTTCAGGGACAATGAAACCAAAGATCTAATCTCCACAGTGACCTGAAGTAGCAATAATTGTATTTTCCTGGGGATCTCATCTCTATGGGGACCCTTTGGAAAGAAAATGACTGTTAGCTTTGTAGACATTTGTAGGGCAGACACGTGGGTCAGATGCATCTTCTTCAGAAAGCCTACAAAGTGGATATGTAATCAGCACTTCCTGAGAATTATCATAAAGGAAGCACTGTTCATGATATGTGTGTCTATTATAGATGAAGGCACTCCAGGCTGCTTCACAGAAACCCATTGGCCAACCTAAAGGGAGTGAAAGCTTGAGCATCATGAGTCTCTGTGCCCTTTCTCCTCTTCCTTGTACAATATAACCAAGGGTTCCAGAGTTGAAAAGAAGAGCAATATGATCCTTAGAGTCAGAATTGTCTTTATAATTTGCTTACCTTTTAAATTATGACCATTAGCATAAAAATGCCCATTACTTTATATATTTTTGACCACTGAAGTATTAATTGCTTTATTTTAATATTATGGAAAATTGAATTGCTTTGCAAATATTAAGCATTTGCTTATTATTATTCATATAGTGTCATTCTGAGGCTTAATCTTTAATGCAATTGCAACCTCATTACAGACACTTGCAACAAACTTTCCGGTAAGTTGTGCTTTTGCTTTTAAAGCCTACTTCATTATGGACTATCATCATTGAATGTTATCTTTGACAAATGTTTCCTTTGTCAAAAGGAAACACCTTAGAGTCAAAACACTTGAGTGCTTTATGCCTAAATAAACTAGACTTCTGAAGTGCTTAGATAAGCAGTACCATATCCCGGTCAGGTTGAAGCACTATCCAAAAATCAATGATCCGCAGACTGGAAAAGAAATGCATTGCATTGTCGTTTTCACAGAAACAGTATCAGAGGTCAATAACTTAGTATCAGCTGTGGCTCAAAGAGGCCTCTCTATTTCTGTGTGAGGAAGATGGAAACCAAAATCCTTGGCCTAAAACATCAACATGAAAATCTAGGCTGACATCTGAGTGCTGCACTGTCGTAGGTGTTTTCTTGAGGGATGATGTAAAACCAAGACTGTGTTTGACCTCACCAGTAGATGTGCAAAACACTCAGGCACTGTTTTGAAGAAAAACATATATGTATTATCCCTCCAACAACTGTACAGTGGATGACCTAGACATCATCATGTTTAGATTAGATTCCCTACAGTGCAGAAACAGCCCCTTCGGCCAAACAAGTCCACACTGACCCTCCAAAGAGTAACCCACCCAGACCCATTTCCCTCTGACTAATGCATCTAACACTATGGGCAATTTAGCATGGCCAATTCACCTGACCTGCACATCTTTGGACTGTGGAGGAAACTGGAGCACCTGGAGAAAACCCACGCAAACACAGGGGAACGTGCAAACTTCACACAGACAGTTGCCTGAGGCAGGAATTGAACCAGGATACGTGGTGCTGTGAGGCAACAGTGCTAACCACTGAGCCATCATGCTACCCCTCCACCATGCCGCCCACCAGCACATTGTTGTTTGTAAGATCTAGCCATGTGCAAATTAGCTGCCAATTTATCATAACATCTCATGAATGATGCAAAGTACTTTGTGACATCCTCAGCTTATAATTAGAGATAACTGATTTAGCAATGATGAATGCCTGCATCACATTGACTAAAGGGAGATGATGTAACTTTACAAGAGGAGGCTACCTGCTGCCCCTCAGTATCACTTCATGTTCATGAAGGGGGGCTGTCAAGGGAGTAAAATCAATGGAAATCAAGACACTTTAGCCACAAGCAGTTACTTGACCACCTTACTGAGTACATCCTCCATTCTCACCACTGACAAGCCAGGCTGCTGTTGGGGAGATTTACTCAGATATCCTCGCCCATTTTTGTTTGGTAAGATTGGATTTTTTTTGTCTCTTTAACCCCATTGCCAGACAGAACCTACCATATCCTTGTTAATGCAATAGAATAAATAACTGAAAGTAGAAATTCTATATGCAAGAACTCCAAAATAAAAATTCAACAGTTTTACAACCCTTTTCATCCAAATACAAATGAAGACAACACATGTAATGACACAGCAACTGTTAAATCCTCTCTAAAAATGCAAAGAACTGCGGATGCTGTAAATCAGAAACAAAAGCAGAAATTGCTGGAAAACTTCAGCAGGTCTGGCAGCAACTGTGGAGAGAGATCAGAGTTAATGATTTGGCTCAAGTTCTGAGGAAGGACCACTCAGCACAAAACATTAACTCCTGCACAGCTGCCACCAGACCTGCTGAGCTTTTTCAGCAATCTCTGCTTTTGTTAAATCCCCCAAACTACTTAAAAAAGGGATTTAATTTCAGTAAAATTAAAGCAAAGTATGTGAATGCTGGAGAGCTGTAATAAAAAAAAGTACTGGAGAAACTCAGCAGATCTGACAGCATCTGTAGAGAGAGAAACAGAGTAAGTGTTTGGAATCTAGTATGACATTTCTTCAGAATTCTTCTTCAGAACTATTTCACTGATGTGTTTTCTCTAAGGGAATAATGAAGACATTTTCCCCTAAACTAGAAATTTTCCATTTCTATTTAATATTTCTCGTTGCCTCAAGGGACAAGTACTTAACAGATTCATATGACGTTACTTAGTTTCTACTTCAGTAGAGATGTTAACAAACAAAGACCTGTGCTAAAAGGTTGGCAGTCAAATGTCTTATGAGCTCTTAATATTTTTACTCTCTAAGGTCTGAACAGTGGGCTAGGTCTTGTTGGAATGGCACGTTTCACTGTGTTTGCCATTATTTCTGTTTTGAGCAGACGGAAGTGGGTATTGCAGATGCTAGAGATCAGAGTCAAGATTAGAGTGGTGTTGGAGAAGCACAGCAGGTCAGGCAGCATCCGAGGAGCAGGAAAAATCGATGTTTCGGGCAAAAGCCCTTCATTGGTCATTCCTGATGAAGGGCTTTTGCCCAAAACGTTGATTTTCCTGCTCTGCGGATGCTGCCTGACCTGCTGTGCCTCTTTAGCACCACTCTAATCTTGACCCATTGTTTCTGTTTTGTTCAGCTTGAAAAGCATTTTCACTATAATTTCTTGGATTTGTGAGCATGCCAATGGCAAACAGGACCTCTATTAAAAGTAGGACTAATTGTTTTCTTCCTAAGCTGAAGAGGCTTAAGGATTGTTAATTAAACAGAATGAAGGAGAAGAAAGATGAATTAGATGAATAAAGAGAGAAAGAAAGGATGACAACATGAGAAAAGGAAATTGATATTACACATTCAAAATCTCTATAAAAAGTTGATTGTATTCAGGGATAAGAATGAGTATTTTAATTTATTCTCTTTATAAGCCAGATTCTTTGGCATCGTATTAACTATTATCATGTTAAATAGTCATGTGGTTGTCCTGACCTTGAGGCTTTGTCAAAGGTTGACTCTGATTGCTCAAAGCATTGCCCTGAAAAATGATCCAAGAATGGCAGTCACCTGTTTTGAGTCGAAACAGTTGTGTTTTTGTGTTCTTTCTGACAGTAAAAGAAACAGGGCCTTCGTAAGAGGAACCTCGATTATCTGACATTCAAGTAAGCAAATTTTGGATTATCCGAACAAGATCGCAAAGTCCCAATGCGTGGTTAATTATGTTATCCGGCATTGATTATTCGATTAACCAAATGAAATATTCCCCGCCTGTGTTTGTCGGATGATCGAGGTTCCTCTGTATTCCCAAAGCATTTGTTACTCAGTTCATTCCTCAGTCAATGTCTTGACTAGTCAGAATCAACCTACCTGGCTTGATTTTCCTTAAAACAAGCCTGGCAGTTAACTGGCAGTCATCATCTAACTGATGTATTATCTATGGCAATACCCCTACCAATCAGAATTTGCTTGCCAACCAATTAGCATGTTTCTCTTCGAAAGAAAAAATGTTGTTTTCTTGTAAGTTTTTAGTGTGCAAGACAAAACGCTTTGGAAAAATGTATCATTTTTCAGCGATACTCAACTGTCACCTTCTGAAAATGTAATTACATTGTTACGGTTCAGCCTTAATTTTCCATGATGAGGTTAGAGGTCAATTAGTATGTAAAGGCAGCAAGTTCTTAAAACTAACAGGGAGGCTAATGATGAGGTATAGTTTGTCTGTAGCAAATCACGAACAAAGTTCTGAAAATAAATCACTTGGTCTCCTGAATGTGCTGTCTGACTTGGATGTTAATACTTGTGTGTTATCAACACACCAATATCTTTCCATCGAGATTTAACTCAGTTAATGTCTTCACCAACAGGGGTCAGACATATTCCTTGCGGGAGAGATCTGACCCACAAATTCTCCATTGCGTTTCCAGTAACTATAGTATATCTTTGGAAAAGACAATGCCAATATCAGAGTTGGAGTAAACAGAATCAGAGGAAAGAGTTGGGGACAGTGCCCATCATAGAGAATGGTGGGTGCAAAAACCAGAAAATGAATTGGAGTTTAGCAATGATTGCCAGAGAGAAGCCACGATCACATCTAGAACAGTGGCACCACATTTAATCAATGGGAGAGGAAGATCAAGCATAGAAGAGCAATAATACATGGGTTAGTAGAAGAATAACTATTTAAGAAGACCAGGTAATTATTGCATTCTTTACCCCAATGCTGTCAATGGCTCATTGATAAATTATGCATTTTTTTAAGGCCTTTCCTCAAATTTACACAAGTTTGTTAAATCAGTCAGTGTTGTACATGGCTATCAATACATTAGCGTGTTAATCAATAAGACAAGGCAACAGTTCATCCCGTTATCTAAGAAATTCAACCATCCACCTCATAATTATTTATTAATTAAACAGTTCGCACACTTAATATTAAACTTGAAAGACAAATAAACACTGAAGAAAAACAATTATCAAGGCTATAAGCTGTATCCAAAAAGGAAGAACAGATATGTTGAAATGAAAGCAAGTAAGGTAATGTACTGTACAAGCAAACAGATTGACAAAGAGGAAAGAACAAAGTAAAACATTCAAAGATGTTAGATATATAAATATAAACAGTAGTTTTATCCCAGATGAATGAAAAGAAAACTAATTAAAGGTTAATGACTAGAACCAAATATTCTGGTTTTGTGTTGACGTCAGATCAATGTCATTATCAGAAAGAAACAACAAACTGAGGGGTAGCAGTTGTTGAAACGTTTACTAAAAAATGCCCTGTGGCTAAAGCAGTTAAATAGTATTAACAGAGTATTGCTGTAAAAAGACACATTTTGTTGAAGCTTTTCATCTTGCAGTCATCATGAAAATGGAAAGGGACAGAGATATTTGATATTGAATGGGAAAACAGTGCTGATTAATTTGTGAGTGGGCTCTGATTGGTAGAGTTGTTGCCATGAAGAATGTATCCGTTAGATCACAGTCAATTTAGGATTGTCAGTCATGCCCGCAGTGTGGCACATTTAAACCTCCTGGAGGTAATACATTTCAACGCACAGAGAGAAGATGCACATGCAATGTACCAGTTTCAACTCAAGGAAATAGGTGGCAGTCATTTTCTGGCTCATTTCTCATGGCAAGGCATTCACAGTCAGAGTCGAGAGTGTGGTGCTAGAAAAGCAGAGCTGATCAAGGAGCATCTGAGGAGCAGGAGAATTGATATTTCGGGCAAAACATCAATTCTCCTGCTCCTTGGATGCCGCCTGACCTGTTGTGCTTTTCCAGCAACACTCTTGACTTTGATCTCCAGCATCTGCAGTCCTCGCTTTCTTCTTGTTGATATTAACAGTCAGAGTCGTATTGCCTAATTTGAAATATTAACAGAAATTGGCAGTAAACTTTCAGTCATCATTAACTGATGCATTCTTTATGAAAATCCCTCTACCAGTTAAAGTCTGTTTGTCAATCAATCAGTACTCTCTTTTCATATTGTAGAAAGTGTATTTTTTCAGAAATACTTAAATTCGGTACTGCAAAATGATTTAAATCAAGAGATACCAGAGCAAATATCAAACAATAAAATTGAGCAGTGAGTGGATTCTCTGAATAACAGCAGCTTGCATTATTTGCACTAAAGCATTTTAATTAACCTGTTTCCAAGCTGTAGTTAATGGCAAGAAAGGTAGGGGCAAACACAAAAGATCCAAGATGCTACACAATTCCGGGGAACGTTAGAGTCATAGAGCCAAGAGATGCACAGCTCGGAAACAGACCCTTCAGTCCGACTCGTCCATGCCAACCAGATATCCCAATACAATCTAGTCCCACCTGCCAACACCTGGTCCATATCCCTCCAAACCCTTCCTATTCATATACCCATCCAAATGCCTTTTAAATGTTGCAAATGTACCAGCCTCCACCACTTCCTCAGGCAGCTCATTCCATACATGTACCACCCTCTGAGTGAAAAAGTTGCCTGTTAGGTCACTTTTATATCTTTCCCCTCTCACCCAAACCTATGCCCTCTAGTTCTAGACTCCACCACTCCAGTGAAAAGACTTTGTCTATTTATTCTGTCCATGCACCTCATGATTTTGTAAACCTCTATAAGGTCACCCCTCAGCCTCGGATGCTCCAGGGAAAACAGCCCCAGCCTATTCAACCTCTCCCTATAGTTCAAATCCATCAACCAAGCAAGACTTTTGATTGAAGAGGGGAGATTGTCCAGAGGGCTCCCTGCATGCGAAGATTCTTAGCTGAAAACAGTTATGCTCACTTTTAATTTGACAGGCTGACTTGAAAAAAAGAAGAAAAAAGCTACATTTATATAGCATCTTTCACAACTGTGGGTTACCTTAAATAGTGAAATCAAGATGCTTTGAAATGCATTCGCTACTGTAATGTAGGAAAATGTTGCAGTCAGTTTAGATCTAGTGAAGTCTCAAAGACAGCAATGAAGTAAATGCTCAGATGTTTTAATGACGATGTTCACTAAAAGGTAAGAATTGCCCCAAAAACCAGATAACTCCCCTTCCCTTTGGCAAATAGTGCTTTGAAACTTTATTAGCGCACACCTGAGAGGGCAGAAAAGTCTTGGTTTAACTTCAAACTGAGTTTGTGTTCATAGAGAAACAGTAAGTTCATCATTTCACATCATTACTGAACATTCAGCTTACTGTGAACTTCAAAGAACCGACTGAATGACTGAACATTTTACACTGTTCAAGAACAGCTTATATAAGCTCCCTGCCAAAGGAAGACATTTCACAAAGTCAGTGACTAAATATTTGACAACTTTACTGTCAACTTGATTATCTTGTTGTCTGAACTGAAAACAATTGTCTGTAATTCTTAATTGGTATTTCAAACACTCCTCATTATCTTTCTTGCCTATTCATGGCTGAATAAAGTTGGACCTTTTCAGTTTCTCCAGAGAAGGAACACTGCCTGAACATTTCATTCTCACAGTATTTCTGAATGAGGATGAGTGGTTAGCCCACTTGGCTAGATGGTTAGCATATGGTTCAAAATAATGGCAAAAGGTTCAGTTCCCATCCTACCTGTGGTATATATTTGGGACCTAACTTTGTACCTTGCTCTGAGAGTGGAGGGTAATAGAAATCAGCCAAAAATAGTCAAAAACCACCAAGGATGAAACATCAGCAAACAACGAACCACGCGCTTGCCTTAAAGCAAAGTTTTTGTTTCTATTAAAGCAAACCACACCTGACATTTTCCAGCAGCTGGGTATTGGAGTTCATCTTCTGTCTTCCATAACCACATATCCTTTTATGTTGGACTGCTATTCTGTTCTAAATATCTTGATGAGCTTTGGGTAAAATAAAAGCAAGCTGCTAATTGTATTCTTGCAACGTTCATTTTTCCATGAACTGTGAAGTAAACCTCTTGAGAAGTGCATTCCAATGAAGTGAAGTTTCTTTTCAACATTTTATCATTGATGCTGAAGCAGATCAGCAACGAACTGTACAACAGAAGTACGTTCAAGAATCAACTGGTCAGTTTTTGAGGGTTGCTTCTCACACACTCACTTTGACTTAATTTACTATTTCACTGCTAAAAATGTGTTGCTGGAAAAGCGCAGCAGGTCAGGCAGCATCCAAGGAACAGGAAATTCGACGTTTCGGGCATAAGCCCTTCTTCAGGATTCCTGAAGAAGGGCTTATGCCCGAAACATTGAATTTCCTGTTCTTTGGATGCTGCCTGACCTGCTGCACTTTTCCAGCAACACATTTTCAACTGCAGACCTCACTTTCTCCTCCTATTTCACTGCTAACCCATGTGAAGGTATCGAATTGATAGGCAGCAGGTATGTCAACTCTGTCCCATATGTGGATCATCTGATCTGATTAGACTGCTTTGCTCATACCACACCTTTTCCTGAACATTTGGAAGGGTCAGGGTGCAGTTTGTGAACAAATCTATACCATCTATACAAATCTATACTGGTTTCTGGCTGACCCATAATTCAAGTAGCCCTGAAAGAGATAATATTGATAGAATTTAACTGGAAACATAAGCAAAATTTCAGGCAAGGAGGAATATGGGTAGATGAGACATAGTGGAGTCAACAAACTGACAGCAATAATTGGTTCTGTTATAGCAGTCACCGATTTATTCCTCATTAGATTCTGCATTGTAATCAAATTGCAAGTCAAGCAGAAATCTAGCATTGCCACTTTGCTGGTTCAATATAAGCTGTTTGCTTTTTGATTTGATTTGACTGAGGAGAGCTGTTGAAAGTTAATTAAATTCCTTACTCCTTGGATTGATGTCAAAGTGTGAAAGTACACAAAGCGTTGTCATTAACTCCCCCCTCACAATCGTGATAGGAAGGGGATTAGTTTACTGCTGGAGTTCACACCTGCAAGCATCGTGACTAATGTCTTGTAAATTACCGAGATTGATAAGGCTGAGAGAAAGCACAGAGACTACAAATTGTAAGATTTACAAAAAGGATTTCGGAGCTTAAATGGGAATAATTTGTGGCTCTGTCCACAAAGGATAAAGTGAGAACTGCAGTCACTGGAGAAGTCAAAGTCGAAAAGTGTGACGCTGGAAAAGCACAGCAGGTCAGGCAGCATCGGAGGAGCAGGACAGTCAACGCTTCAGGCATTAAATATATATATATATCTGAGTTATTCCTCTGAATTTTCATTTATTTTGGTATTCAGACTCAAAGCGTCAGATTCTGCCATTCCTTTGCTGGGTAGTTCCACCTAGGGTACCTGGAAATAGAAGTGAGGGACCATAAACTCCAATTTTACAGTTGATTCCCATTGGCTGCCATTTTGACTGGTAGATGCGATGGAGTGGTCAACTAACCAACAAACACTCAAAAATGACTTCAAGTTCAGCCTTTTAAATTCCTGTCTTGATTCTGAATTTCCCTGAGTTTAGGACCTCAGAGAAGTGGGTCCTGCTGAAATCTGTGTGAAGCATGCCAGCCTGTGAAAGTGAACACCACTTTGTGCTTGAGGGTGTGTCGGTTGCTCTTGTACAATTACCCAGGTCTTTGCTCATTAGCATGACTAACTTGGTGAATCTTGTGACTGGGCAGGAATTCAACCCCCTCACCTCTACCCTACTGAGGTAACAGACAAGCAGCCAGTATCTGGAAGCCATGAAAGTCAGACAATGCATCTAAACATTCCAGGCCTTCCATTCTTCCCCAAGAAAGACCTCTCTTGGCCAGATAGACCCCTGCCCTTGGCCATCCATCTTGACCCATGCGCATTACATCGGTGGATGTGCCCAAAGCAGTCACTCCAAAGTTCAGAAAATATATTAGCTGTCCTGGTGCATGCCTTTTGTCTGCAGTTGGGAACTGAAAGATTGTTATTGCTCATTCCTGAAGAATGTAATTCTGGGGATCCTAACTTTGGCAAGCTTGCCACTTAATGAGCATGCTGGGATTGCAAATACATTGCAAAATAGCTTCCTGATACCTGTCACTGAGATCCTTCTTTTATGATCCAAGAACTTTCATCCCACCATCACCACCCGCTACTGTATACGGTGGGCTCTCACTCTATTAAGTTCTGCACCATCACTTCCTGGAGCAGCACGCCACTCCATCCAATATAAGTTTACTCTTTTCTGTACTTGAACTCATATTGTAAGTAGATTCTTTAAGTTTACTTGAAATGATAAACTAAAGTAATTTCCCATCTGTTTTCAGAATGCCACAAACTTGTTGAAGAAGCAAGGGGAGTGCAAATCTATTGCTAACCATTTATAGTCCCGCCCCTTTACTCTGTTGAAGTTCAAGACCTGCTAACTATTTGATGACAGCGATCTTTCCACCACATTTGTAATAGGATTCGTATGTAAGAATTAAAGAACCAGCTCGTAATATTCCTTCCAAGGAGCTGCAGCTATTGGTCACACTGCCCGATCCAGATCACTGCTCATGGACGGGGTCAGAGTCAGTTTGTTCAGCACATGGATTGCTGGATACATGGGCCAGAAGAGTGGTAAATGGGAGAAGGTGGAGTTGAATTGGCAAAGGACCACAGTTCTGACATGGAGCCAAAAGGAGCAGTCTTCCACAAACTCTCTCTCCATCTCCTCATTAAGAAATGTGAAAGGAACTGAAAACACTGCCTCCGGGTTGGAGCCTCCAGCAGACAGTCCCTTTAAGGGTGACCAGTTTGGCTACAAATGGCTGAGAAAATTGATCACTATATATCAGTTTTAGCTCAGCATTCTGACTAACTTTAGGCTATTATTACCAATATAGGATATGGTATGTCACTATCTCTCAGGCCCTTTGCTCCCCCCACACTCCTGACGAAGGGGCTATACCCGAAACGTTGACTCTCCTGCCCCGGGATGCTGCCTGATCAGCTGTGTTTTTCCAGTACCACACCTTTTGACTCTTATCTCCAGCATCTGCAGTCCTCACTTTCTCCATTGCTCAATGAAATGTCCGCATAATAGTCTCCTCAGGCTTAATCTTTTGAGTGGATTGTGAAAATGTAATTATGTAGATATTTGTTCCTGTTCAATGGCAAGGCAATTTGGGGGAGAAACAGAAAGATTAATTCACTGGAGTTTAGAGGAGGAAGAGCAGATCTCATGGCAATGTCTAAAACTCTTACAGGGCTAAACACACAGTTATGATGTTTCCCATGGCCAAAGGGTTCTGGGAGAAAAGGTCATGGTCTCAGGCTATGCAGTAGGCAATTTCGGACCAAGGTAAGGAGAATGTCTTCCCATTAGAGGTAGTGAACATATGGAATCTTCCACCACAGAAGAGGAGGTGAAGTCATTGAATATGTCAAAGATAGAAATAAATAGATTTCTAGAAGCTAACAGTGTCAAGAGGTATAGGGAGTCAGAAAGTGTCTGGAGTTGAGTTAGAGGATCAAACATGATATGTTGAATGATGGAGTTGGCTTGATGGGCCAAATGGCCTCCACCTGCTCCCATTTCCTATGTCTCTAATGTTTATTTATAATTAGGTTTCGCTGTCTACGTTTTATTATTAGTTGACCTCAATGAAGTTTTGACAGGATTTCAGTGTATTATCAGGGTAAGTAACATGCTTCAGAAGTCAAATAGGTGATAAGTTGTTTCCGCTAATTTTCCATTCCAAAATTAATCTCATTGCTTTCCTTGGAGATTCTCTGCCCTTTCTGTCGATCCCAAGTGAGCCATGACATTGTTCGGAGTTCGATTTTATCCACTCACAATACCTTCAGGATAGGTTGGTTTAAAGGATGAGAAAGCACAGCTTCTGCCGGTATTGACTCAGAGGGGTGGCTGTGAGAAACTACGGTGCCTGGCAAATTTCAACAGCAGTTCCTGCAGCTGGGAATGAATTTTAGCATCAATTGGCATTCTTCCTGAACAGACCTGGGGTTGCATCCCACTGCTTCTGACAATGGGGCATTTTCATTACCCTCATAAAAATGCTGCTCAACTACTGAATCTCCCATGGGTGCGGGACAGCTCTCAAAGAATGTTATTATTGCTTTGGGACAGTGGGCACAGTGATAATGATGATTATGTGGTTTGTCAGAAGGATGTCGCAAAAACATTGTGGATATTCAGTCATTAACACATCAATGGACAGAATATTCTGCTACAAGCTAACGTCATTTTGCGTGGACTTGAACCTGTCTACTTTTACTGATTTAAATGGTTGAATTGGAGTGTTTGGGTTATATTCTTCATGTCAGACAAAATTGTTCTGTCCAAATACTCTATTTTTTAAGAGTGAAGAGGATATTTCCTTGTGTAACCTTACCTTCCAATGTATCAATCCAACAACATAAGTGTAGCAAACAATACCTGCAGGCATAATAATCTATGAATAACTTACAGTCATTTAATTTTACTGTACAGTAGGACACCATTCGACCATCGAATCTGTAGCAGTTCCCAAAAGGTCTACCCAGCTGGTCCCATTCTCCAGCCCTTTATCCGCAGCCCTCTGAATTCATCCCTTTCAAATATATAATCAGGCTCTCTTCTGAAACCTACTGTGGAATCTGCATCTGCCACTCTCACAGCAGTGCATTCCAAATCCTAACAGCTCTGAGTAAAGAAGTTTCTCCCCACCTCATTCCTGGCTCTCTTCCTGATAATCTTGAAGTTGTGAGCCCTAGTTACTGCCATACCAGCGAGTGGAAACAAAATATCCTTCCTTACCATGTCAAAATTGTTTATAATTTTGAACACTTCAAAAAGGTCACCTCTTAATCTTCTCTGCTTCAAGGAGAATAAGCCTACTTTTTCTAATCTTCCCTTGTATCTAAACTCCCTCAGGCCTGGAATCAATCAAAAAAAAATCTGCTTTGAACTCTCTCCAAGACTTTAACATCTTTCCTTAAATAAAGGTGCCCAGAACTGAGTACAATACTCCAGATGTGCTCATGTGAACTATTTGTCAATGATTTTTAAACTCTATGCCACTATTTATAAACTCAAGGGTCCTATCATAAGCCTTTTTAACAAATGTTTCAATCTGCCTGGCCACCTTCAGAGAATTACGCCCATGAACTCCAAGGTCCCTCAGCTCCTGTACTCTTCCATTGAGCCTGTACTGTCTTTCCATGTTTCTTTTGCCAAAATGCAAAAAAACCTCACATTACCTCACATTTCTATGCTTTGATATTCATCTGCCAGGTGCCTGCCCCTTTGTCAACTTGCTAATATCCCTATGAAGTTGCTCAGCATCATTGTCATAATTCAGTATTCTTCCCAGCTTAGTATCATGGCAAACGTTGAGCTATTGCCATCAACATCCAAGTCCAAATTGTTTGTATAAATCAGAAAAAGGCAAGGGTCCCAACACTGATCCCTGGGAACAACACTTTGAGCATGTCTCCAATCTAAGAAAATACCCATCCATACCTACCCTCTATTTCCTATCTTTTAGCCAACCTCTAAACCATTCCACCACGGACCATCAAAACCAGTATCAAATGCTTTCTGATAATCCAAACATACAATATCCACTGTACTAGCCTCATCCGTTATCTACATCAAAGAAATCAATTTAATTTGTTAGACATTACATGCCCTTGACAAAGCCATGTTGACGATCTGGTATTAATTTATTTTTCTCTTAAGTGTATATTTACCTTATTCCATTTAATGGCCTCCATCAGTTTTCCCACTATTGATGTCAAGCTTTCTGATGTCAGCCTTGGTCCCTAAACAGCAATGTCACATTTGCAATCATCCAGTCCCCTGGAACTAATCTTGACTTCAGGGAGGCCTGGAAAACAACTTTCAACTGCTTCATGATTTGTTCCCTTACCTTTCTCAGCAATCTGGGATCCATCCCATCTGGGCCTGGAGACTTCTCTATCTGGAGTTCTGCTAGCCTTTTTGTCACTTCACCTTTAGCTACCACTATACTGCTCAATTGCTCAACACCCATATTTTCAACTTAGCAATTATCGCCACCTTCTCATTTGGTAAAGACAGAAACACAATATTCATTTCGTAGCTCTGCCTTTGTTTCATCGCAGCCTGCCATCCTTTCTTCACGTTTCCTCCTCGGCTTCCTTATTCCAGCCTTTGTCTCTCCTACATTTGAGATACTCTTCCAGATTTCCGTCACCATTATTATTCCAGTATGCATCATCCTGACTTTAAAACAGATATTCCCAAAGTGGGACTGGGACACCAAGTGGAATTTCAAGTTGAAATTTTGGGTTCACAAGCTCCAAGGCAGCTATAGCCACTGTGGAGATCTGACTGAGTTATAATATCCAGCCCCTCACTCGCGAAAGTGGGACCTCACTTTCACAAGTCCCCACTTCCCAGATCTCACTAAGGGGTCATTGCAAGTTTCAAGCCTCAAAATTGGGTCAATATAGGGAAAAGGTTTGAGAAGCATTGTTTTAAGATATAACAAAGGACAATTCTTAATTCGGTTCTGTTGCTTTATGAGTAAGGCCTATGTCATGTGCACAATCCAAAAGAGCAGCATGATTGATAATGAGGAATTGTGCTAACTATTCATTTAAAGCACTACAATTATACTGGAAAGGGCTGGACAGCTGTTCATAGCTGGAATGCAAGCATTGTCAAACAAAGGGAAGGCAGGTATGATGAGCAATTACTAGATACACTGCTGCACTTTTTGAAGAGGTCAATCTTGACACTACTGGGTTGCAGATTAACAAGGAGGAAGCCATTGTGAAGCCAAAGGTTACCCATTTCTCATGGCAAGAAGTAAAATATTCATGCACTCCCTGACTGGATAGTCTTCAGAGGGGGTCAATTAGTTTGGTTAGCTGCATGATTGGTTTGTGAGGCGGAGTTGCCTGCTTTCTCAACCTCACCTCTTGCCCAAGATGTGGTGACCCTCAGGCTAAACTCACCACCAGTCACCTCTGTCTGATGAGAGAGCAGGCTGTGGTCTGCTGGGGCTATGGTAACTTTACCCTTACTTTAAGCAATTAGAGTGTTCATACATGGACCTTGAGTAATTTTACAAGGAATACCAAGAAATGAAAGTCATGCTTACGTTTGGTATTTTATTCTCTTTTGCTTTTTTTGAGGTGGAATGACTTTCAAACTCACAGTTCTAGAACACAGTTCTAGGATTAAAAGTTATTGCTATCTGTTGCTGACTGTATTAAATGTGCCGTGTGAATGAAATGTAGCTGAGAAACAACAGAGTTATAGTGCGTCATCCTAGGAGACATTCACGCAACTTGCCAACTGATGTCAAGGTCATTGTGTTTCTCAATTTTTATCTGTTTGGAGTTCCTTTAAGTCCAGTGCTATGCATCAATGAAGAAATAGAACCTGATTCAGTGGATCAATGGTTTCCATGACGATCACGGTGGACTCAGAGCTGGAAAACAAAGGGTAGAACTGACGGTTCCCATTTAACCAGTAAGATCATCAACTCCACCCATTGCTGCTTCAACCTTTAAACAGAGTTCAGTGCCTACGTGATGCAAAGAAATTTTCTTTATCACAGGGCATCAGCCTCCTGTATATCAGTGTGCAGTATCATGCCTGCTTTCCTAAATCTACTGTTGCCTTCACTTTTGTCACCATTGGTTGAAGGGATATGAAGAGAGTAAAATTGATTCCCAGGAGAGTATTTGTGACCAGAAATGCCTTTTTTTTCCTAATTCATTCATGGGATGTCGCCAGCGAGACCAACATTTATTACCCATCCATAATTGTCAGAGGGCAGTTAAGTGTTAACTACCTTGCTGTGGGTCTGGAGTCACATATTGGCCTGACCAGGTAAGGATGGCAGTTGTGTTCCCTAAAGGGCATTAGTGAACCAGATGAGTTTTCCCAACAATGGATTCCTGGTCATCATTAGACTCTTAAGTCCAAGTTTTTAAAAAAAAAACGTTGAATTCCAATTCCACCAACTGCCAAGGTGGGATTTGAACCCAGGTCCCCAGAATGTCACCTGAATCCCTGGATTAACAATCCACTGATACTACCACTAAGATGTCACCTCCCCAGATTGCATCCCCTAACCTGCATCCACACTGACACAAGTAATAGTACTATGAAACTTAGGCTGTAACTAGAATTATAATCAAACAATGTTTGTATCCTGAAGTAATGGGTCCCACATCAGAAACAATTAGGAGTAACCTTAGGGTACAAACTCACCCACTCGGGATTTTGCCTGCAGGTCAGCCTGTCATTGCTCCAGTGTGGAACAGCCCAACCAAGGGTCCTTAAAAAAGCCACTGAAAGTTGTACCTAATTTTTTGGGGGGAAATAGGAGTGCTGCTCCACATTCCATTATAATGCTGTGGCTCGCCACTTGTCCCCTTACAGTTACTCCATTGCCCCCCCCAAGTCCTGTTCCACCCTTTCAGCTACCTCCTGGAGTAGACAGCCAATCCTTCACACTCCCCAACAGACAAGTTTCCCTGATGCTCATTGTGAACACACATCTCACCAATTCATACCATAATGAAACCCAGCCACCAAGACTGTTCAACAGTCCTGCTCTGATCAGCACGCGACAAATGTTGCTACCTTCTCAAGTATTGCAGCACATCAGAATGAGCCCTCATACTTCTGATCAGGGTTAATGGTATCCCATGCCTGGGCTGTGATCATTCACTTAGTACTCACAGTTTATAAAGCACAGCTCTCCCACATCTGTTATTCAAGGGCACAGTATCTGCTTTCTGAACCTTGGCATATTATTGTTAACCAATGGTACGGCAAGGGGATTTCTATTGCCCCAGCTCTACTGCAGGAGCCTCTTTATTTTCTCATTAATGTGAGGTGGCCTAACTTTCTTCCAGCAACATCTGCTTTCAGTTACAGTCTCCAGTCAGCCAGCACTATCTGCAATAAATTAATAAATCAGAACCCAGTTGCTTTCAACCAGGCTGTTCCATTTTCCTTTGACGCAGGACAATGTCTATCCCTTTCTAATGAGTTGGTTTCTCCCATGTAATACAAATGCTTGTTCTTTCTTCAGCTGACTGGACAGTTTTCAGTGTGGAGCTTGAATTTCGCTCATTGTTTATGGCATCCTCTCTATTAGAGTTATATAGATCAGGCTCATTAAAAAACAACGTCGGTCTGACAAGGAATTTTAAAAATTCATTTTCATTCATACAATCAATTAGGATAACCAAAGCATCTATTTTAATACATAACATTGAAATAAGTGCCACTTTGAATATATAGCAAAACCTTTGTCCACAACTCTACAACGGCTAATTATTACAACTCCAGGCAGGGAACTAGAGTCTAAAAATAGAAACATCCACATGGTGTCTCCTGAGTTCACATCCTGAATTAGTTAAATGCTGGCAAGGGAGTTTTGTGTAGCTACTCCTGCAAGTCTCAGCAAGATGGTGATTTTCAGTGAGGAAAGACAGAGGCGCCATTGAATAATGACAATGCTGCATGCAGCTCCTACAGACCACAGGCTCCCAGGTCCAGGACTGATGTGAGATGCAGTGTGAGACACACACGATAGTTGGAATGTTCTGCCCCCGATGTTGACAAACCTGGGGGCAGGAAGGATACTTCATTTGGTGGGGTGGTGGTGAATTTAATCTGTCTTCACACCTTCGGCAAAATTAAATTCTGAACAGGAAGGTCCACAGTTACCCTCCCACTGAGTCCTGCCTCCAAACTGAAACCCTTAAGTGGTCAATTAAGGACCTATTAACGGCTTCATTGTACCTCTGCTGGGATCAACCCAACTCCAGCCTGTTGTCATGTGATAATTATGACAATGGTTACCCTGCAGGCAGCTTTTCATTTCATGATTTGGTGGGGATGGGGAAGGGAGCAGGGGAATCCTTGATCTAAGGATTGATCTAAAGCTGATTGAAACATTGGACATTTTGGCAGGGGTTGTCCTCTGGGTCCCCCATCTCACCCTTTCCCTAACTCCAAGAACCTGCCCATGCCTTTCACATGGCTTACCATTATCCTGGGTTCTCAGTGATGGTTGGACTTTGAATGTGCTTTTCTACCATCAGCCACAGTCTCTGCAGTGGCTCTGTTTAGCAGTAGACTTAGTAGTCACTGACCGAACAGAAATGCTTGCTGGGCAGAACCTCCGTCCTGGGGGTTTTGATTGAGTGTGTGAGTGGCCTCACCTCTGCCTGATTGGTGTGTGGTTTGGCAGAGGTTTCCTGGAAGGGAAGGGAACTAATGAATAGGCAATTGAATAACTCAGGAGAAAGTTCTTGATGCAGTTAGTAGTTAGAATATGGAATTTGGTAGTTTTTGGATTATTTCAAGTAATAACATCGGTGAATTTAAGAAAAACTAGATTAGCATGTGGAGAGGAAACAACACAATGGGTTAAGATTCTTTGGAATCCTTTTCCTCAAAAGGCAATGAATGTAGAAACAAAATATCTTCAAGGCAGAGGTAGATCGATTCTTGATTACAAAGGGGTGAAAGGTTATTGGGGATATGCGGGAATGTAAAGTTGAGGTTAATGTCAGATCAGCCATGATCTTACTGAATGATAGAGCAGGCTCAAAGGGACAGGTGGTCTACTCTTGTTCATTGCTAATATGTTCTTGGGTTCATTCAAGTATGTACCGAGATTAGGTGAGAATGGGATGGGAAGAATTGGACTGTGACGTTAATACAGTGTAATTAAGTATTCTTATCTTAATACAAACAGTATACTGCTTTTACTTGGGCAAATCAAGTGCAAAGATAAGAACCAAACAATTCCAATCACAGAGCAACATTAACTGCGTCAGCTATGTTCTCTGAATAAGGATGACAGATTTAACAAAATGACCTTACAGGTTCAATGAAATTGAATTTGCTGCCTTTACGCATTGTCTTTTCTGTGCAGAGCACATGCATGAGTGGGCTCTCTATAGAGACCGCTGAGGCAGTTTGAAGGGGTACGGAACCTCAAAAGTAAATAGTCACACACAGGGTTAAAAACTTTCAAGTCTTTAGGAAGTACTTCAAGATTTGTCAACCTTGGGTGGTCAGGTAGAAAGAAGTGGAGAATCAAGGAGCTGTAACTTGTCACTTGGAGGTGCTAAATTTGAATATGCTGAAAAAAGAGGCATGCTGTCAGGGCTTTTCTGGTCATTGGAAACCACCAGGATGTTGATTTTGGGAAATTGAGTATTTGTAATTACATTGAATGCCAAGAAGAGATGGTTAGATTTGTTTCTGATGGAAATAGTCATTGCACAAATATTGTGTCGTGTAACAGCTCAAGCCTGAATGCTGCCCATAACTTGCTGCATATGAACATGAACTGGTCCAATATCTGAAAGGCCAAGAATGCCATTGAACATTGTACAATTATCAGCAAACATCCCCCTTCCAACTTTATGATGGAGAGTAGGTCATTAGTAAAGCAGCTGAAGACACGATCCTGAGGGATGTGGCATAGTGGTAGCGTCCTTACCACTGGACAAGAGGCCCAGGTCTAAGTCCTACTGCTCTAAATTTTTGTGATAACATCTCTGAACAGGTCGATTAGAAAATATCCAACCTGAATAACTCCTTCAGTGATATGCTACGACTGAAGTTATTGACCTCAAACAACCAAAACCATCTTTCTCTGTGCTGGATGTGACTCCAAGCAGTACAGTATGTTGCCTGGGCTCCCACTGACTTTAGTTGTACTGAGGCCTTTTGAGTTGACAAGCCAGGATGCTGTGGTACATTAGCATCAATTCCAGCAAGAGAACCACAACTTCAGAAGCCCAATTGCCTGTTCCACCACAGCTCTGGGTGCAATATGTGCATTGATCTGATAATATTGCTGCATTGACTGAGTGACTAACACATTATATTAATAATGCTATGTTCCAAGCTTCCCCTTTCCATCCCAATCCCATGAATAATTCTACTTTTCATTTCCATTCAGTAGAGTCTTTTGTCATACTTACATGGACTGCAGTTGTCCATGAAGAATGTTCACCACCACCAACCCACCACTGCCACCACCACAGCACAGTGTCTTAGTGGTTACTACTGCTGCCTCACAGTGCCAGGGATCCACGTTTGATTCCCGAATTGGACGATTGTCTGTGTGGAATTTGCTCATTCTTCCTGTGTCTGCGTGAGCCACCCTCTGGGTGCTCCAGTTTCCTCCCACGATCCAAAGATGTGCAGGTCAGGTGAATTGGTCATGCTAAATTGCCTATAGTGTTAGATGCATCATTCAGGAGAATGTGCCTGGGTGAGTTACTCTTCGGAGGGTCAGTATGGACATGATGGGCCAAATGACCTGTTTCCACACTGTAGGGAATCTAATCTTAATGGTGGCCAGCCAGTGATACATGTGTCCCACATGTAAGTAAACAAAATGAAGCTGCAATGGTTCTCTATACTCGCCTTGGGGATCCACAGTGGTGGTCACTGCCAATAACCCATTCATTGCAGCTTACTGGGTCGGCCAATGCTGTCCCACTTATGCCATAGCTCCTTTGGATGATTCATAAGTAATGGGTTGCCCTTGACCAGATTTTGCCTCTTTTGAAGTTGTTGCACTAACGTCTGCAACATTGAGATGCTATCAGATTTGCAAGCACTAATCACATGGTGCATTTCACCGATGACCAGTATTTGAAGCTTGAGCACATTCACTCCATTTACATTGCAAATGGGGAATAAAATGATTGCAAATAAAACATAGCTGTAGTTTGCTAATGCTTGTTTCATGTATTTACTCCTTCAATGCCCTAGCGTCCAGCAGACATAGAGTCCACACTTTTGCCCATCAAACTGACACTGATTATGCCCACCCAGGCCATTGGCCTAGCCATTTTCCAGTTGCAATCCACATCTAGCAGGGAACACAGGTCATGGTAGCCACCTTCAGCAGCAGACCCAGCCTGGTCACCACATACTCTCCTCTCCACAACCTCCGTCCCCTTTCCCTTGCATCACCCTGACAGCCTATTTCCACCCATTCTACCTAATGGGGTGACCCAATGCATTGAACCTACTCTCCTCCTCCCTGCCCCTGAATCCCGATATTACATCTGAATGATTCCCATGCTGCACCTCTCAGTTCGCTTGCCATAGTGGTGGTCACTGTCAATAACCCCACTGCCATCCTTTTCCCCTTACCTTCCAATGCCATTCCACTTACCACCCCATGTACTTTGAGATTCCCTCAATACTATCTTCTCCCTGCCTCTAAATATGTCCCTGCAGTGCCCTCAGTTTTGAATCCCCCATTCCTGTCTTGGTAATGAACACCCATTGTCCCTTTTGATTTCATCAACAATCAACACACAGAACAACCCCCACCACCACCACCCCCACCCCCCAAGGATGGTTTTCACTTCAGACTTCTGACAAATGACAACAAGCAACCCACGGGTAGTGCCCAGAGTTATTGGTTGGTGCTGAATAACATGGAGATTCCTCAATGCCAGCAGTGAGTTGAAACCACCAGGTACCCACTCTGACTTCTATGTTGACAATTCTCAGTGTCAAGTTTGTTTGGCAAAATAGGAAGTTGCATATTAATGAGATGAAGGGCTTATGCTCGAAACGTCGAATTCTCTATTCCTGAGATGCTGCCTGGCCTGCTGTGCTTTGACCAGCAACACATTTGCAGCTGTGATCTCCAGCATCTGCAGACCTCATTTTTTACTATTAATGAGATGAGTTGTGCATGAATAAGGCATTTAATAGGAGAAAGTGAGGACTGCAGATGCTGGAGATCAGAGCTGAAAAATGTGTTGCTGGAAAAGCGTAGCAGGTCAGGCAGCATCCAAGGAGCATTTATCAGCTAAGGCATTTAATAAGCGATGATTATTTTTAATTGGCAACTTTCCGCTTCCTCACAGGATATGTGCCTTGCCACCTGAAAGATACTTAAAAGAGGCAGTGAGATGCTCCAGGAACTGAGATAGGCCTTGCTGGACTTCTTGCCTGATTCTGCCTCACATCTCAGTGTAGCCCATTCTACTCAGACCCCTATAAGTTTCTGCCTCAAGTTTTTACCATGGAGATGAAAAAATAGAACAATCTAATAGACCTCTTACTCAAACATGGTTGGTCTTGCAAAAAGCTATTATTCATAAAACCCATCCACAGAAATTAAATCCTCTCAAGTGGCCAATTCCTTGTAAAGACAAACATCTATTTCACTAACCCAGTGAAGACTGATATTCTTTTATTAAACTATATAAACTGTCATTCAAGATGTGAACAAAGACTCCAACTAACATAAGTAGGTTTGATTGAAGCTGAACAAAGCGTTCAGTGGGCTCCCTTATAACAACGGAGTCTACTAAAACTAAACAAATCTCCAGCCATCTTGTCTAAGCTACACCAGATGGGCTGTGAATCACACCAGTCTAGCAATTTGTTTTTTCTCACTGTGACAAGAGCAAGTTCTTTTTTGTAGGGACCATGGACACTTTAATCACTTCAGACCATATCAGCATGAATCATAAGCAATGTCTTCCTCTGTTTTGAATATGTTAGAGCATTTCCTCCAATGGAAAAACTGTTTTTATGTACCTCAACACATATACAATGTTGATCAAGGTAATTGTCAAATTACCTTTGCAGGACTGAAACCAATAAATTCTCATTTTTGTAAAAACATATCTAACTTACAGTACAGCATCTAACTGCTGCTTCTGGTTGATATCCTGACAGGAGGAGATCTGCTGTCAGATAATGCCTCCCTTTTCTGTCCTGATACATCTCACAATTAGTTTCCCTTACAGCCGACTGCTCCTTTCAAGCTGAAAGCCTCTTATTAGCCTTCCAATTTTGAAAGCGTGCCCACGTCCTTAATAGAACAGAGAATCTGTCTTCATTCTGCTTAACGGAGTATATCCTGCCAAATTCCTAATGCGTGACAGATTTCCATGGGGGCAGGCTTTGCATTCAAAACAGTCACTACACAAAAGGATAATCCAGCCCTTTTTGCTTCATTAGCTTTTTAAATATATATTTTGCCTCCATGTTATTATTTTTGTCTTCTCTTTCTTTCACCAAATCTACTAAAGAAACATACGTTTTGTTCCCAAATCTCTGCCAATGCTGAGCTACAAAAATCATCCTATTTTCCTTCCTTCCCTTTTGAAAAGTGTTGAGCTTCTTTTCAGTCTCTTCTCTGATATTTGGTGCTTACCACTTGACCAGGTGGGTGAGTGGACAAGCATGTGACAGATGCAGTACAATGTGGTCAACGGTGAAGTTAGGTGCTTCGGTGTAAAAAACAGAAAGGAGCAGCATTATTGAAATGGTGATAAATTGGGAAGAGTGGATATACAAATGGATCTGGATGGTTCTTGTATACCAGTCAATAAAAATAGCCAGCGCAGCAAGCAATCAGGAAGGCAAATGGCATGTTGGTCTTCATTGTAAGAGGAGTTTAGTTCAGAAGTAACGATGTCTTGCTGCAGTTATACAGAGCCTTGGTGAGACTGCATCTGAGTACTGTGTCTGGTTTTGATTTCTCTACCTAAGAAAGGATTTCCTTGCCATTGAGGAAGTGCAGCGGAGGTTTACGAGGCAGGTATTGGAGCTGGTTGGGCTGTTCTATGTGGAGAGGTTGGGTTGACTCGGCCTGTATTCACTAGAGATTAGAAGTTGAAAGTGGATCTGACTGAAATGTATAAAATTCCAACAGAGCTGGCAGACTAGATTCAGGGAGCATGTTTTCCCTGGTTGGAGAATCTAGAACTAGGGGATACAGTCTTTGGTTACGGAATAGACTATTTTGGACTTGATGACGAAAGATTTCCTCACTAAATGAGTAGTAAACCTGTGAAGTTCTCTGCCACACAAGACTGTGGAGACCAAGTTGCTGAATTTACTAAAGAAAGAGGTAAATATTTTAGTTAATAAAGGCATCAAGGATATGGTGAGAAAGCAGGAATATGTCACTAAGATAGGGGATCAGCCCCAAGCCTACTGAGTGGCAGAGCAGTCTCAAAAGGACTGAATGGCCTACTCCTGTTCTTAGTTCATATGCTTTAGGATCTATCTGCCCTGTCGGATGTTCATATTAGATCCAAAGTTTCAAAGAAAAGTAGTGAGTTCTTTCTGATGTCCATCAAAAAGCCCTTAAAAGTAATTTATCTGATATTCTTGTTTCTGGAAGCTTGCTTTGCTTTACATATAAAAAACATTAATCACAATTGCAAAGTGCTTAATTGGTTTCTAAGCACTATGGGTGCCCTGATATTGTGATGATAATTGGATATCTATTTTTTTTTCTCTATGTTCTGTATGGCACAACAGAATGTCACCAAGATGCAATGCAGTCGTTTATCACCTCTCAGTCCGTGGATCCTTGTGTTCCAGCGGCTTTGCATATGTGGCTCATTCATAATCACATCCTGACCACATTAGTGGTTACCATCTTGGCTCCATCACCATGATTAGAGTGCAAACAATATAACTTTTCCCAACGTTAGAATCAGTGCCAAGAGAAACAAAAATGACATTACTTTATCACGGGTGCTTAGAATTGTCTGACATTGTCTTTGAAGCAGAATTAGAAAAGCTGCAATACTGCCTCATGAAGTTGCATATTCCTGTTATAAATGTAATCCATGTTTAAAATGTTAAAAGCCAAGCTAAACATCCATGTCATCTGAATCTATGAAAAGCAAGCTTATGAATTAAGGACACATAATATAATGGAACGTCTGGAAGTATCCCAACAGTTTTCATCTTTATGCAGCATCTGAAATCAGTTTGAAGTTATTAACTGTCTTCCCTCTGCTCTGCCTTCATTTTTTCCTAACTGACATGACCTCTATTATGACGTATAATGACATTTTGCATACTTGACCAGTATTTGATCGCTTCTATCAAGTCTTCTACTTCATGAAATACACTGTTACATTGATAAAGAGAGTTTTACTCTAAGTATATTTCAGTAATGTTAGGCAAACTGAGCATAAAAACTGTAATACAAGCAAACCTATTTTAAACATGAATTTGGCTAAATTGAACTTGAAGACCAGAACATTTCATAGTTGTGCTTATTCAACCCCTACATCAAGCTCCAATAAGAACGACAAGAACAGCTCTTCTCAGTCTGGACCGTCTATATCGGGTCAGCTGTGCAAACAGACCAAAATCACCACATAGTACAAAAGGCTGTTCTGGAAAACATTTAATGAAAGTACACAAAGTGAGCACTTTTTAATAACAGGCCACGCATCAATTCTTATGTAAATAAAAAAGTCCGGATTTGATTTACTGCCTGATGAATTGTTAAAGGTCTTTAGCCCAGTCACTGTTGGCAGCCCATTAATTTTGCACAAAGTATACTGAAAAGATTGTATTACTGTGCTCTAATTCCAGTGCAGCATTCAAAACCAATGGCAGTGTAGCATAATGATTGGATTTAGTTCTCTACCTGGAGCAGCAGCAAGGAGATTAATCGAAATTCACTGACCGTTTATGCCAAATCACGCTGTAAAATAGCAAGCTGTCTGCAGTCTGCATCGTTCTCCCTTCTACAGCTAACCCTGCACAAACCCTTGCTTAAAGCAACCTCTGCTTCCAGACTTCCAGCTAGTCTAGACATCTGGGTTTACCTATCAACTCCGCAGAAAATTATTCCCTGGACAACAGGAAAGGACAACAGCTCTAAGTCAAAGAGTACGCACAGGAATCAGAAACATGTAAAAAGGAAGATGCTTCAGCAAACAAGAGACACTCTAGGGAAAGCACACAGATTAAAATCAATTCCTGTCCACAGTTGGACTGCGTGGAAATTCAGGGTAGGTTAGTTGAAAGTACATTAAATGAAAAAGACTGTGTGAGTCTGTGCTAATAGTTATGCTTACTTTACCTCAAAGAAAGGCCTTTTGGTACGCTTGTTGTAGTAGATAATAAAGATCACCTGGATTGGCTGGTAGAGCCACAGCCTAAAATATCCAACGGCTGTAGTGAATGAAGCCCTCAAATCAACCGGTAAAATAGTTAAGACAGGCACTGACTCTGCCCTCTTGAAAGAATTTCCCTACATTTATCAGTGTGTGTGTGTGCAAACAGAACACACAGCTGCCAAATGCAGCCCTTCCCCAGGCTCTGCCAATATTCTCCTTCCTGTCTCGCTCAATCTTTCCATTCACTGCAGCACAAAAAAGGGAATTTTTTTAAAAAAAACACACAGCAACTGAAGTGTGAGGAGCAGGATTGCAATTTTTGTTTAAATAGGCTTAGCATTTTCAGTGGTCTGTCCTCTCCCAATTTGCATTGTAAAATAACGGAACATTGTGTGTTTTATACAGAATTCTGAACTGAGGTATTGAGGCCAATATATTGAAATATATTTTCATCATCTTCAGGAGTTGTGAGACTGAAATCTCTTTGTTATGCTGGGACGACACCCCTGCACTCGGGCTTGTGGGATCACAAGTAACAAATTAACCCAAGATAAGCATTGTGAACAAAATTGTGAACAACTCTGACCTGCCTAAAACACTCAGAAACGTTGGTGTGCACTCACCATTAAAGTAGTTGTATTCAGGCTTCTTGCTAAAGTGTCTGTCTACCAATTAATTTTGTTTTCAATTCTTTTTCTTTTGGAGTCCACACTGCTGTTCCAGCATTCCAGTGGTGGGTTTCATAAATGTGCAGCATTCCATGGTCCCAAATGAATGGTGCCAGTGTATGGTGCTTTTGCCACTGAGCCCTGTGCCATTACTACCTCTTAACTAATAAGGATCTGCCCCTTAGGAGGCAAACAGGAATCTTCAAGAAACAATTAAGACCCAAGGATGCTGAGACTTCCTGTAAGGTTATTCTCACTTGATGGGAGAGTTGTAAAACCATTCAGAAATTCTTGTGCCAAGTCTTCTTGTGTCTGTTTTGAGCTCCCTAACACAGAAATCTCCCCACTTTTTCTGAGATGCTGCCAAATGAGTAATGCATTCCTTAATGTTTCAGATAGGTATGTGGCCTCACCAATGTGGGGATAGAGAGTGGGGCATAATTACAGACAGTTGGGAGATACACTGGGAGGAGTAATGAATGGCTGGAAGGTCTAGCATCAATTATCAGCAAAGCATGAAATCTGGGCACCAAACCTGGAGGTGTAGTGATTCAGGAGAGTGATTGAGGGTGAGGGGAACCATTACATGGATGCTGGAAGTAATGGGAGTGCGGTGAGGCAGAATGTGAGTATCCGTAATCAGGACAGACCATTACAGTGGGGTCAGGAGTTGCCTTCTTGCTTCTCTGGTTTCACATTCAGGTTTTCTCAGCAATCATTAAGACTAATGGTTAAACTGAGGTTGTGTATGGATGAGAAGAATCTCAGGCATGAGTTCAAACAAGATTAAGAGAGTTCTTTTAGGACTTTCAGCATTCAATCAACATCACAGAACAGATTATCTGGTCCTTAACACATTGCTGCTTGTAGGAGCTTGCTGAGTGCAAATTGGCTGTCATCTTTTCACAATTACAACTGTGAGTGCATTTGTAATATCTTGAAGTTTTGAATGGTTCTGTACAAAACAAGTCTGTCTCCTCTTTTTCAAAACAAGAGTAATAAAACATTTTGCTCCCTTTGATCCAGGGTGATGAATATAGCGCTGGAGGTATTGAAATTGGGCAAGAGGAGAGTTCTGAAGGGAGGAGGGAAAGGCAGTCACACCTCCAGGATCATCCTGTGAAGGGATTGGAACAGCTGACCTGGGAGGTCAATTCCTGGGCATCTAAACCAGAAGGTCTGGCAATTGCACCACACTAAGTTTAATGATCTCCCACAAGTGGTAAAGGTCAGTCAACAGCTTGCTGACATGACATCACTTACTCATTGCACCACTAACCTAACATTGTTCAATGCACATTCACTCACCCAACAACAGTCCCTGACACTTGGAACTATAAGACCATAAGACCATAAGACATAGGAGTGGAAGTAAGGCCATTCGGCCCATCGAGTCCACTCCACCATTCAATCATGGCTGATGGGTATTTCAACTCCACTTACCCGCATTCTCCCCATAGCCCTTAATTCCTCGTGACATCAAGAATCTATCAATCTCTGCCTTGAAGACATTTAGCGTCCCAGCCTCCACTGCACTCTGTGGCAATGAATTCCACAGGCCCACCACTCTCTGGCTGAAGAAATGTCTCCGCATTTCTGTTCTGAATTGACTCCCTCTAATTCTAAGACTGTGTCCACGGGTCCTAGTCTCCTCGCCTAACAGAAACAATTTCCTAGCGTCCAACCTTTCCAAGCCATGTATTATCTTGTAAGTTTCTATTAAGTCTCCCCTTAATCTTCTAAACTCCAATGAATACAATCCCAGGATCCTCAGCCGTTCCTCGTATGTTAGACCAACCATTCCAGGGATCATCCATGTGAATCTCCGCTGGACACGTTCCAGTGACAGTATGTCCTTCCTGAGGTGTGGGGACCAAAACTGGACACAGTACTCCAAATGGGGCCTAACCAGAGCTTTATAAAGTCTCAGTAGCACAACGGTGCTTTTACATTCCGACCCTCTTGAGATAAGTGACAACATTGCATTCGCTTTCTTAATCACGGACTCAACCTGCATGTTTACCTTTAGAGAATCCTTGACTAGCACTCCCAGATCCCTTTGTACTTTGGCTTTATGAATTTTCTCACCGTTTAGAAAGTAGTCTATGCTTTTATTCTTTTTTTCAAAGTGCAGAGACCTCGCATTTGCTCACGTTGAATTCCATCAGCCATTTCCTGGACCACTCTCTCAAACTGTCTAGATCCTTCTGCAGCCTCCCCACTTCCTCAGTACTACCTGCCTGTCCACCTAACTTTGTATCATCGGCAAACTTCGCTAGAATGCCCCCAGTCCCTTCATCCAGATCATTAATATATAATGTGACCTGCTGCGGCCCCAACACTGAACCCTGCGGGACACCGTTTATCACCGGCTGCCATTCCGAAAAAGAACCTTTCATCCCAACTCTCTGCCTTCTGTCGGACAGCCAATCCTCAATCCATACCAGTAGCTCACCTCGAACACCATGGGCCCTTACCTTGCTCAGCAGCCTCCCGTGTGGCACCTTATCAAAGGCCTTTTGGAAGTCTAGATCGACCACATCCACTGGGTTTCCCTGGTCTAACCTACTTGTTACCTCTTCAAAGGATTCCAACAGGTTTGTCAGGCATGACCTCCCCTTACTAAATCCATGTTGACTTGTTCTAATCAGACTCTGCTCTTCCAAGAATTTAGAAACCTCATCCTTAATGATGGATTCTAGAATTTTACCAACAATCGAGGTTAGACTAATTGGCCTATAATTTTCTATCTTTTGTCTTGTTCCTTTCTTGAACAAGGGGGTTACAACAGTGATCTTCCAATCATCCGGGGCTTTCCCTGACTCCAGTGACTTTTGAAAGATCTCAACCAATGCCTCCGCTATTTCCTCAGCCACCTCTCTCAGAACTCGAGGATGCATCCCATCAGGGCCAGGAGATTTATCAATTTTAAGACCTTTTAGCTTTTCCAGCACTTTTTCTTTTGTAACGGCAACCATACTCAACTCAGCCCCCTGACTCCCTTTAATTGTTGGGATATTACTCATGTCTTCCACTGTGAATACTGACGCAAAGTACTGACACAAACTGATGCATAATGTCCAAATGCTCTCCCATCTCAACCCCATACATCTACCATTGTTATCACACCTTCCTCTTGCTGCCTCCTTATACCTCCAGCCCATCAGTTGGAGCAGATACATCACCCTCAAAGCTAAGGAGAAATTTACAAAGATTCTAGTACTCCAGTACTGAGGAAGGGTCACTTAACCTGAAATGTTAACTCTGATTTCTCTCCACAGATGCTGCCAGACACGCTATGCTTTCCAGCAATTTCTGTTTTTCTTTATGGAGACCACAGTGGCTTGAAACATGTGGTGTTTTAATAAGATGATAGCGACAATTTCAATTTCCCAGCAATGGGTTGAAATGCAGTAATTACTGCATTTTATATTGTAGAGCCTCACAATGGTCTGGCAGGTTCAAACCTGTAACACATTTGCATGCTGTGATTGCTCCTTAGCCTGAAAGAGCTTTCAATAAAAACTTATTGTTGAGATCAAGTCAACATGCCAGAGAATAGATTCTTGCACGGAGGCTCAGGACCAGCACGCAGAGATGAGGGGAGATGACGGAGTGAGCTCAGGGACATGAAAGATTGAATGATCTAAGAGAGGATAGAGTGTGGTCCGTGTCATGGAACGGTGAAGAGGGAAGAATCTATGTCCTGGATGGTAGTGTGGTAAATATACTTATTATACTTAAAAATGAGGGATCTAAAGGGTGAGTCATTGTTAGGATGCTGTCTGACTGTGTGCTTACAGGGCTTTGGGTTCACCTACAATATTTCAATTATCCCTGTCGAGAGTGCTATTAGGCAATGTCCTTCACAATGCACAGAAGAGACACATGGCTGAGCTCATCTGCATACCCATGTCCTACAGATAGGGAGTACAACACTGGGAACTAACAGGGACATTCAATAAAGAATAAGCCCAGAAAAGAACAAGGTCCTCATTCTCCTGTAACCATCAATGTGTGTCAACCAAGAGAGTATGCCCATACATTCAGCCTTCTGACCAAGTCAAATTCAACAAATACCATTAACATGAATAAAGTGAAACCAATATAATGTGCAATATTTATAAGTGAAATTTAAGATGTGAAGAACATTAGCTCATTGTGCTCTGAAGTCTTATGTTAATGGCAATGGATCTGGGCAGAAAGTTGTGATCTAGAGCCTCCCTGTGTAACTATTAGCCTCTACAGGCTGCCTGTAGAGGCAGCATTGTCAGCTGACAGTGGGTTTCACCAATGCAAAGCTACCCTAACTGCAAATCCCAACTTGTTTTGGAAGCACTCTCCTGACCCTTAGAAAGTTAATTATAATTGGGTGGTAAAAAAGCTAACAGAGAGAAAGCAGAAGAGGTATTCACTTCCAGTTACAATATCTTGTTACATAATCACTGATAATCTGTCCTCGTCTGTGCAGGACAAAGAGGTGAACATTAGGTTAAGCCACTCCAGTCCCAGAAGATGATAGGGTTTGCTATCTCATTAAAAAAGACAACTGGTGAGGGTTACACATCAGGTGCGGAGAGAGAGAGAGAGAGGTTGAGAATACAAAACCTTCATGGTAACTCCCGCTGATGTGGGATTTGAACCTGTGGTTGTTGTCGTCACTGTGCGTTGTAAACTGGTCATCCACAGCAGCCAGGGACCACAGTGCCTTGTGAAATGTCACCCCTCAGTGGGAATCCTGGAGGCTTGTGGTGGGGATCTGATATACAGTGTTGAGGTCTTCTAAAGGCATCCAAGAAAAGAATTGCCTGCAGTTGTGAGATATAACTGATTATAAAAAAATTCCTGCACAGACATTGTTGCATGAAAAACCCATTTCAACAGACCACCCATGATCAGAACAGACAGGAGCTGAAAATAAGCAATGAAACACTAACAGCGAGTATGCAATGTATTCATCTGATGTTTCTCCTAGTATTTTATGGCAGAGACTTCATTTGAGTTATTTTAACATTTTCACCAGAACAGTTGAATGTTGGAGGTTTCATAAGTGGAGCAATCTGAAAAGGTAACTGAGAATGAGTGGTATAAGCATTCAGATGGTCATATCCCATATGCAATTCCAATGTTGCCGTGTCAAATCTATCGTTATAATCTTAGGATGTGGAAAAGCAACAATGATTTTTGGCTTTCATTGCTTAACCCTCAGAAGCTGAAACATCTTAATTTTTACAACTTTCTATGTTCTGGGCTGGATTTCCCAAGCAGTTGTCCCAATCTCTTGTCATTTCTAACCTCTGTGGTTTTTCGCTGGGGCTTCCTCTTGTCACCAATGTCTGTTCCACATATTTTTTTAAATCACAGCAATAATTTTTCTATTGTTTATGATGTAAAAGTTTCAAAATGATTAAATGTTTTGGAGCATATTTATTTCTTAAATAAAGCTCCAACTGAACTCACGAACTCCATAGAAATGAGTATTGTTTGGACCTGGATTTTAGTCTGAAATACCATCCCTTTTGGGCCTGGTTTTAGGGGAACCAACAGAGTAGAGTCTGTATTTAAACTCCCACAGCTACCTAGACTATACCTCCTCCCACCCTGCCCCCTGTAAAAACGCCATCCCATATTCCCAATTCCTTGGTCTCCGCCACATCTGCTCTCAGGAGGACCAGTTCCAATACCAAACAACCCAGATGGCCTCCTTCTTCAAAGACCGCAATTTCCCCCCAAACCTGATCGACGATGCTCTCCACCGCATCTCCTCCACTTCCCGCTCCTCCGCCCTTGAGCCCTGCCCCTCCAACCGCCACCAGGACAGAACCCCACTGGTCCTCACCTACCACCCCACCAACTTCCATATACATCGTATCATCCGTCGTCATTTCCACCACCTCCAAACTGACCCTACCATCAGGGATATATTTCCCTCCCCTCCCCTATCAGCATTTCGAAAAGACCACTCCCTCCGTGATTCTCTCATCAGGTCCACACCCCCCACCAACCCAACCTCCACTCCCGGCATCTTCCCCTGCAACCGCAAGAAATGCAAAACTTGCGCCCACACCTCCTCCCTTACTTCCCTCCAAGGCCCCAAGGGATCCTTCCATATCCGCCACAAATTCACCTGCACCTCCACACACATCATTTACTGCATCCGCTGCACCCGATGTGGCCTCCTCACTTTCTCCTGATGGGCTTTTCAACCCCGTTTTCCCGCTTCTTCCCCATAACCTTTGATTCCCCTTGGAAAACAAGAACCTATATATCTCTGTTAAAAGTGCGTTTGAGGGCTGCTGTTAAGAGTTTGGTATTTTTTCAGTGATAATTTTAGTACTTTGTTGGTCTATAAGACCATAAGATGTGGGAGCAGAAGTAGTCTGTTCAGCCCATCAAGTCTGCGATACCATTCAGTGAAATCATGGCTGATCTGATAACGTTCAACTCCATTTTCCATCTGGTTCCAGTCTATCTCAGCTTTGAATTTACTTAGAGACCCAGCCTTGATAGAACTCTCTGGTAAAGGATTCCGCACATTCACTGCCCTCCAAGAGAACAAATTCCTCCTCATCTGTGCCTTAAATAGGTGACACTTTATTCTAAGATTATATGCTCTGGTTATAGACAAAGTGGAAACAACTTCCCTGCATCTACACTGTCAAGCCGCCTAAGAATTTTGTATCTTTCAGTAACGCCATCTCCCATTCTTCTTGACACCAATGAGTACCGGTCCAATCGACTCAACCTCATAAGACAATCCCTACAGCTCCCCTTTGCTTGACTTCATAGGAATGTGAATGAATGTCATACCAGCAGCAAAATAGGTGCCCGTGCTGGAGCCAAGAACTGACTGGAATTTCTGAGGACTTCAAGTTATTCTGGGTGCCACCACAATTGTAGGCCATGGAAGTTATAGCTGGAGATTGGAAGCACCCTGCAGAATCTCTCCCTCTATTGTGAACAGAAAACAGGTCACTTTAGGAAATGTAGTAGAAATTCAACTATAAACAACTTCCAGGATGATTTATGGTTCAAGCACTTTTCTTTTACCTCTCAGTTTGGACAGTGTTCAGAGCTATTGAATCACAGTTATATGCTGAAGCTTTCTGGGACATTTGTTAATCTCGCTGGCTTCACTGCATAATGTTTCACAGATGTGATATTTGATTGAAATAAGATCCATGAAATTCATTGTTTTTAACTGCTAATGGACTGCGACTGCATTTTTTCCATCAGCTTATTCTCAGATTAAATTTTCAAATGGAATCGAAACATATCTGGAAGATTTGGTGTGGACTTGTTGAGCCAAAGGACCTGTTTCCACACTGTAGGGATTTTAATTCTAATTCTAATCTGAAATTAGCACCATTATTTATAAAGTCAGTTCTTAAGCTATACTTGCAGATAAATAATATAGTAGTCCTTGCATCTAGTTATTACTTCATAGATGAATGTGTTTAGAGGAATGTGATAATTATTCTTTCCTTCCAGTACACTCTGGTGTGATGCCCCTGTTTGGTTTCCCACTGGACATTAACCTGAACTCTGCTGGAAACAGTGGAGAAGTGCAAGGATCCTTTATGGAGAAATTCTAATGGTTTCTGGGAATTGCTGGGGTGTTAAAATGATGTTGGCATAGTGGTAAAGTCTCTGGAATTCCAGAAGGCCAGGCTCATGCTCTGTACAATGCAGTGC
This sequence comes from Hemiscyllium ocellatum, assembly GCF_020745735.1. Classification (NCBI taxonomy): domain Eukaryota; kingdom Metazoa; phylum Chordata; class Chondrichthyes; order Orectolobiformes; family Hemiscylliidae; genus Hemiscyllium; species Hemiscyllium ocellatum. The sequence goes on along the minus strand of NC_083407.1, from coordinate 86,424,398 downwards.
TGTGCTCAATGTGATGTCTTTTTTGTCATGAGTTTATGATGTCTAACTGCAGGGCATTTGTCCCAAAAGTAGAGTTCTCATGGCTATCATTAATCTTGGAGAGATGTTTTGAGAAGTTTCATAGCTCAGGTTGAGATTCTGGATGTAGGTTTGATCGCTGAGCTGTAAGTTTCATTTTTAGACAACATGGATGTAAGTTTGTTCACTGAGCTGGAAGGTTCATTTTCAGACATTTCGTCACCATACTAGGTAGCATCTTCAATGAGCTTCCGGGCGAAGCACTGCCGATGATTCCTGCTTTCTATTTATATGTTCGGATTTCTTTGGGTCGGTGATGTCATTTCCTGTGGTGATGTCATTTCCTATGTTGATGTCATTTCCTATTCTTTTTCTCAGGGGGTGGTAAATCCGATCCAAGTCAATGTGTTTGTTGATAGAGTTCTGGTTGGAATGCCATGCTTCTAGGAATTTTTGTGCATGTCTCTGTTTGGCTTGTCCTAGGATGGATGTGTTGTCCCAGTCGAAATGGTGTCCTTCCTTGTCTGTATGTAAGGATACTAATGAGAGAGGCTCATGTTGTTTTGTAGCTAGCTGTTGTTCATGTATCCTGGTGGCTAGTCTTCTGCCTGTTTGTCCAATGTTTGTCCATGTCCGTGCATGGTATTTTGTAAATGACATTAGTTTTGCTTGTTGTCTGTATAGAAAGCAGGAATTATCAGCAGTACTTCATCTAGAGGCTCACTGAAGATGTTACCTAATATGGTGACGAAATGTCTGAAAATGAACCTTCCAGCTCAGTGAACAAACTTACATCCATGTTTGTACATAATTGCATTCCAATCCGAAGGCTTGCTCACTCATTCTCTGTCTTATTTCCTGCATCTCAGTCACTCGCATACTCTCTCATACTCTCACTCACCACTCCATTGAGGGAGAAGATATCGGGTTGGGGTGCAAGCCTTAGGCTGGATCAGATTGGAGAAGTTACCATCAATTACCTGTGTGAGATACCATCTAAAGGGTAGGAAGGGAGGTGGTCGAGTTTGGAAGTGGGTCCTGGAGATATAATAGGACACAACTGAGAGGTCAGTTTGAGAAGTTTGGCCTGGGGTGAGATGAGGAAGGAAGCATCAGCCTTGATACACCATAAAAAAGGAGGGTGTCAGGGTAGGAAGGAGGTGTCATGTTGAGAAGTAGGATTCAGAGATGGGTGGCTTTTGGGAGATGGGAACGGTGAAGGAGTCATCATGGGACAGCATTGAAGGAGAGGGGGGGAATAGAAGAGGTCTGGATGTTGGGTTGGAACTATCCAGGATGCACACACCATTGAGACCAGGAAGGGATTTCCAACATATAGAACAGTGCAACACAGGAACAAGCCCTTTGGCCCACCAAGGCTGTTCTAGGGTTGAGGTGAGACACTAGTCTTTTCTGTTTACCTCACCTTACATCCATGTGACCTCCAGCCAGGTCTAACAGAACAGTACAAATTCCATCTCAAGAAAGAAGGAAAGGTCTATGAAATCTGATATCTCCAACTGGGGAATGATTCAAAACAACAGCCATCATTGAGTGCATGCCTGCCAACAGGAATGACCTAGGCTCCTAACTGGCTACTTTGGACCCTCTAGACTGAAAGGGTACCAGATCCTTAAGGAACCCATGTTTCACAAGGGAATCGGCTGTGATCATCACTGAATGTAACCCCTCTCCTGAGTATTCATTAAAAGTACCCAACTTGGTCTTTCCCATATTTATCTTTTCTTCTCAGAATATCAAACTAAAGGGATTTCTATTAAGAAATCTGTTTGGAGATAAAAAAAACAATCATTTGAACAGAGCTCAAATCTGGGAGGTCTTTCTAAAACAACACAAGAGACTGGTCAGACTACAGCTGGAATGCTGTGAGCAGTTCTGGGTTCCTTCTCTGAGGAAATATATACTGACATTGAAAGCAGTTCACTTGGTTGGTACCATTACAGTTAAAAACAATGAATTTCATGGATCTTATTTCAATCAAGTATCACATCTGCGAAACATTATGTGATGAAGCCAGCGAGATTAGCAGATGTCCCAGAAAGTTTCAGCATATAACTGTGATTCAATAGCTCTGAACACTGTCCAAACTGAGAGGTAAAAAAAAAGTGCTTGAACCATAAATCATCCTGGAAGTTGTTTATAGTTGGATTTCTACTACATTTCCTAAAGTGACCTGTTTTCTGTTCACAATAGAGGGAGAGATTCTGCAGGGTGCTTCCAATCTCCAGCTATAACTTCCAAGTCAAGCAAATTGGGAGTGATATTTTAAGGAAGAAGGAAAGTTGTGCTGAATGAACAGGGAGAGTGAAATTATAATTTAGTGTGTACCGGAAAGTTGATCTGTAACCCTCAGCTTTCTGGCATTTCCTCCTACTGTTTTAATCTCCAGAACAGCCACATCGCTGATTGAGTCAGTAATGGAAAACTACAAGAATGTTCTGTGAGGGAGAGAAAGCGAACACATGGGAAAGTACAAAGTAATTAGGGTGAATCAATGAAGTTTTATAAAGTGGGTCATGTCCTAAAGATGTAGGATTTGACTTGATCACAACAGAGGGCAGTGGAAGAGAAACAATGGATGTTCCATATGTGGATCTTTCAGCGCAATTTGACATGCTTCTTTGGTAAGAGTATTCCCAGATTAAACCAGTCTGGAGCTAGTGATCCAAAATAGGAAGAAATGATGCGACCCATAGCTTGGACCCTATGCCTCAGCACAGTCTGAACACTGAGACTAGTTTGGCCCTTGGAACATGTCCAGAAACATAAAAGGAATGGAAACCTGCAACACGTGACTGCACCTTCCAGTCTGACACTTTGAATCCAAGGAGCAATGTTTCTGGATGAAAATGTCCAGAGCATCGTTGTCTAACACTGTGTACAACAATGCATCTATGTCTGATGGTACTGTTCCTTTACTGTGTGGGCAAAAATTAAGAACCTACAGAAAGCATGTATAAATAGGCATCAGTCAAGCACTACATAAGCAACATGCATAAATCTCATCAATTTGTAAAACAATGTTAAGCACTGTGAGAAACATTGATCTCACTTCTAAAGCCTATTACTATAGACAACAGAAGTCAATTTTCTTGCAGTGATTTGTGGTTAAGAGACATATTTATATGAGGGAGTCAAGTTATTTGCTTGTCCTTTGGAGCAGTGATTGATGTAAATACTGTGCAAAATGGATTCATGTATTAAAGTGCATTAAATGAGGGTAGCCTTTGAAATCCAGTGCTGGGGCAGTGAATCGATTGGACAAGGAAGACGTTCACATATAACCGAAGGGTAACTTCACTGCAAGCCTACTCACTCTTTCCCTGATAATTTGCAAGAATCTCTGCAGGAAGTCTCATTCGCACAGGCAACCTGACAAAGGTGGGAGGGCAGGGTCCACAGTGTTGTGGTACTCCTTGAGGAACCTGAGATCAAGAAGCACACAATGTTGTGTCGCCATGGTAATGGCACAGTCCCAACATGCCACTCAGGCACCCTGAGGAAGCAGGTGGCATTGATACTGTGACAAACCTCTCAGCAGCAGACTGCAGCCCTGTATAAAGGTTAAACCACCTCGCAGGGCAAAGTAACAAAGTGGCACATCCTCATTTCTTCCATGACAATTCTAGGTCTCAGCAACACTCTTTATCAAGAGTAGGCCCTTGAAAAGAAACATTTTAAGAACGACTAAAAATCAAAAGTGCTAACTTGCCGTGTTGCATTTAAAATAATGTTGCTCTGCAAAAGGAGAGGGGGATGATAAATATCTCTCTTTCTCCTTTTCATGGTTTTTCCTGAACAAGGACAGGAATTTTATTGGAAAACCAATGATAGTGGAAGAAAAATCTTTAGGATAAAAGAGGAAAATATGCATCTGGAATAAAGAAGTGCAAGGTTCTGGTGAAAACTCCATTCAGATATAGTGAAGGGGACCAAAGTGAATGAGGCTACTGTTGCTAATAGCTTTTTGAACATTGAGAGAATGTCTGTGACATAGAATAACTCAATACCAAAGAAAATTATATACATTTCTCACCTTTGGTGCTTTAAGGTGTAACATTTCTGAGCTCACCTTGAATTCACCAGGCTTGATTTGTTACAAAAACTAAAAATAAAACTTGAGCATTCATCTTTGAATTCTGAACTGTCTGTCAACAGGAATATTGAGTTGCCAAATAGAATTGGAATTGAAATCTAACCCAGTGAATGTGTGCAGTATGGGAATTTATCAGTCATCTATGGGGCAATGGTATCTGAACCTGAATGACATAAACTATAGCAAGATTTGTATCACGATCGGGCAAGAAGTCTGGTGGGACCTATTCTCAACTTTGGGAACAACATTCTGCATCCTTTATGCAAAATGGTATCCTCAGGCCAGGCTGCCAGAGTCTGGTGCTGAATCCTCCTCTGTTGGTCTTCCAAAAAGACAACTCTCTTTCTTTGCACCACTCGGTTCACTGGGACCTCCAGGTCCCTTTTGGAGAACCTCGATTCATCCTTCCCTTTGTCCCTCATCCTCGGACTGTCAACAAGCAGGACAGCTTCAGAATTCTAATACTTATCTGGGTGATCAATGGGCCTTTTAAGTATGGTCCGGACATCAGGGATGCTGGACTTTTGGTGAGCATCTGCTGAGTGGCCAATTGTTCTGGAAATGGTCTGTGGTAAAATGGGGATGCAATTGGGTGTGAGGGATGCCATATGGGCACAGGTGATAGTTAATAAGATACATTTTGTAAGATACAAAAAGATATCCCATTAAGGTTTCATAGAATCTCTGCAATGGAGATAGAAGTCATTTGACCTATTGAGTCTGCATTGACCCTTCAAACAGCATCCCACCTAAAACCTGTCCTCTGTATTTACCATGGTTAGAGACAAAAATACAAAGTGCAGATGCTGGAATTCATGGTGGACAAAGCAGGAGGCTGGGAGAACACAACAAGCCAGGTAACATCTGGAGGTGGACAAGTCGACGTTTCAGTTGTAACCCTTCCTCAGTACTTGCATAGTGAATGAGTGCAGTCTAGGGATTTATCAGGCTCCATGGGGCAATTGTATTGAAACCTGAGTGACACGAACTATGACAAGATTTATAACACGATTGTCTGATGGGGCCTACTCTCAAATTTGGGAACAACATTCTGCATATTTATGCATTTCCCCGCTGCAGCCTGCAAGAAGGGTTACACCCAAAACGTCGTCTTCTCCGTGTCCTGATGTTGCTTGGCTTGCTGTGTTCTTCCAGTCTCTTGCATGTACCATAGCTAACCTAGCTAGTCTGCACATCCCTAAATACTACAGGGCAATTTAGCATGGCCAATCCACATAACCTGTACATCTTTGGACTATGGGAAGAAACCGGAGCAGCCCCATGCAGACATGGGGAGAACATGTAAACTCCATACAGTCACTCGAGGTTGGAATGGAACCTGGGTCCTTGGTGTTCTGAGGCTGTAGTGCTAACCACTGAGCCATTGTGCCACTCCATTTTCCAACTTGTGGCAAAAAATGCTCAAAAACTTGACAAACTTGACTTAACCTTAAAATAAATGATAAGGTTCAGCCCCATGCTGTGCAGAACAAGCAGCCCTGGGAATTCTGATTCTAGTTGCTCCAACAGGCAGTGGTAAGGTTAATCTTTTGTTGGGGTCAGATTGAATCCTAGGAGGACATTTCAAAAGGCCTACTCACTGGCTGCAGAAATTACTTCAGAGAGAAAGGAAATTTCCAGTGCTCCGAAAGGGTATTGGGGGAGTCATAAATTTTAGAAACCGGTAAATAATGAGGTGCTGGGTGCTGTGAAGTCCTCCCCGTGAGACGTTCATGTAACATCCAGCCATTCTGCAAGTAGTTTATAAATCATGCTTGTTTTCTGTTCTGTGTTCTCAGGAGGTGGTTGACATTGGCGAGGCTGTATTTATTATACATCCTACTTGCCAACGTTAGACCATTTTGAGACGGGTGCTCGAACTCCTGCAGCCCAACAATTCTCTCAGTCACCGCATTAGGCGATTCCAGGTTAGTGAGCCAGCAAAAATGAAGGAGTAATGTTGTTCAAGACAGAATGGTTACAGAGGACAGAGGGCAATTAATACAATTTTTGGATGGTAAGTAACTGTAGCCACAGCACTTCACCACACAGATATGGATTCTAGTGAAAGAGGGTGCTTATTCGGTGAACTGCTATGTTTTCAATGATGTTGTTGAACCTGCACACGTCCAGATTTTTGGGAGACAGGGGGTCAGTTGCTTGCCTCAGAATTCCCAGCCACTGAACCGCTGTCGTAGTCACAATATTTATGTGGCTAGTTCAGTTCAGTTTCTGCTCAACTGTAAACCCCAGGTGGAATTCAGTGACTGGGATGCCACTGGGCCTGAAGAGATGGTGGTTAGATTATTTTTTTTTGTTGACAATGTCATTTCATGGCAGTTGTGAAGTATGAATGTCACCTGTTACTCCTCAGTCCAAGCTCAAATGTCCTCCAGGTCCTATAGCCTGTGGTCTCAGATGGCTTTGGTATCTGAGGAATCACAAATGGTGCTGAATGATTCTGCATTTATTGATGAATATTCCTACTGCTAATCTTATGACAGAATGGAAGTGACAGGTGAAGCAGCTGAAATTAGTTGGAATAGAACATGCCCCTGAAGAGTTCCTACAATCACTCTGGGACTGAAATGATTAACCTCCAAACAATCACAGCTATTTCGTTTGTGCCAGTTCGGAGTCCAGCCTGCAGGGACCTCTCCCCTTGAGTTTCATTTGCGAGATGTTTTGATGCCACATTCTCAAATGTGGCCCAAATGTCAAGAGCAATCAGACTCAGCTGCCCTCCAGAGTTCAACTCTTCCATCAGTGTTTGGGTGAAAACTGTAATGTGATCAGGAGCTGTGATTACCTAATACAACCTAAACTGAATGCCGGTGACCAGGTTATTGCTGCGCAAGTGCCATTTGGCAGCACATTCAATGACTCTTTATGTCTCTTTGCTGATGATTAAGAATTGATTTTCTGCGAATCAGATATACCTGGGCATTTTTTTGTGTTACTGGGCAGAGGTCCATGTCTATACTGCAGCACCTTAGCTCGAAATGTGGTAAATTTTCATAAAATCCCCACATTGTGGAAACAAGCCATTTGGCCCAACACATCCACACCAACTCTCTGAAGTGTAAGCTAACCAGATCCACTCCCTTTCCCTATTACCCTACATTTCCCCTGACCAATGCACCTAATTTGCACATCCCTGGATACAATGGGCAATTTAGCATGGCCACTCCACCTAACCTGCACATCTTTGGGTTGTGAGAGGAAACCTGAGCACCTAGAGAAAACCCACGCAGACACAGGAAGACTGTGCGAACTCCACACAGACGGTCGCTCGAGGCTGGAATCAAACCTGGGTCCCTGATGCTGTGAGGCAGCAGTGCTAACCACTGAGCCACTGGAATTTTGTCAGGGCTTGTAGCCCTTGCATTATCCAATGCATTCAGCTGTTTCTTCGTGTCATGTGGAGAGAACCAAACTGGTTGAACACTGGTATCTGTCATTCTAGAGGAGGCTGAGGTTGATGATCCATTCAGGGCTTCAGGCTAAAGATGTTTGGGCACCAGACCTCCAAAAAGATGAAGGGCTGTCGAAATGAATCCAGGGATTGGGAGGGACTTCTCATTCGGCTGTTGATTCTTGTGAAAGATAGAATATTATTCAAGGACATAAAATGAGAAAAGGGAATCAACACATTGAAAATCTTTGCCATCATTAAGGAGGACTGTACTTTTCCTCTGGGGTAAAATAGTCAAGACAGATTTTTTATAAAGATCTGTTCTCAAACCAAGCAACTGGCTTCCATAGTTCAGGGCCAGGAATGGGTTGCACAAAAAGAAGAAGTCTCAAACAGAATTGGAGATATGTTTGCAACTGCCAAATGATGTAGAGCCTGGTAGAAACTAGCCCTGTTTCTTCGGAATAGGCAAATTTATATTGCAGCTTTATAGAACTTTAGTTAGGCTACACTTGGAATATTGTATACAGTCTGGTCACCAGACGACATGGATGCTTTGGAGAGGTTTACCAGGATGTTGCATGCTGTGGGGAATTGTGCCTATGAAGAAAGTTTGGATAGACTGTATTTGTTTTCACTGGAATGCAGAAGGTTGAGGGGCGATCTGGTAGAAGATTGTGAATGGCATTGATAGAGTGAAAAGTAAGAGGCCTTTTCCCAGGGGGGAGGAGTCAATTACTAGGGGACACAGGTTCAAGGTGCAGTGTTGGGGGTGGGAACAGTTTAAAACAGATGTGCAAGGCAAGGTTTTCAGACAAAAGGTGGTGAGTGCCTGGAATGCACTGTCAGATGAAGTGGTGGAAGCAGACAATAGCAGTATTCAAGAAGTACCTGGAATAATTCATGACTAGGAAGGGAATAGAGGGATACGGATCCTGTAAATGAAGACAGGTTTAGTATGGAAGGACACAATGTGTTGGTGTAGGCTTGGAAGGCCGAAGGGCCTGTTCCTGTGCTGTATTGTTCTTTGTTTAATGTCTGTGAGTGTAGCCAGGAATTCAGCCTCTGCTTGGCCAGCTCAGCTCTGATTTTCTTTCCCATTTCATAAAATTTTGAAAGATAACATATGCAATTACTAAATGGGGAATATCGTTGTCCAACACTGTGAACTGCAATGTTTCCAGAGGATCCCACATTGTTTAAACTGTTGCTAAGCGCTGTCCTATTTTTGGGTTGCTTTGTTTTCCTTTCAGAACAAAATGCAATGAAATTTGTTGCCAATAACCTCAGGGAAAATAAATGGCCCCGCTAGAGAAATGTTTAAAAATGTTATAAAAAAAAGCATAAGCTAAACAGGTTCAGGTGAAAGTTCTTTGAAGGCCATGTTTATTTGATTACCATGACTATAAGCAATCTGTGAAATGCCTATTCCTGTGTCTTAAGCTCCTTTTTTCATTAGCTGACTATGTTCAAATGATCAGATTGTTATTTTGGCTTGTATTTTCTGAGCTCACTTCACCATTAACTGTATTGAGGGGGTTTTATTTATTATTTACTTAAAATGCCCTCAATTGTCTGACAATGGGTACCTGTACAGGCCTCCTCTCACCTTTTCCAGGGCATATGATTATACTTTGTACTTTGACCTATGATCATTAAAAACCATTTGAACATAACATTTCCCACACTTTTTAAAAACCTTTGAAATAGTTTGAAAATATACATAGTTCCTGGCCAACATGCAGCAAAAGAACAATTTTGAACAAAATGTTTATTTCAATTTATTCTCATGTAGCACAGAGAATCTCCAGGAAATCACCTTACACTGTAATTGAACAGCAATAATCAACAGTTACACAAACAATGATTTGGGAGCATTTATTGCCTTCATGAGAGAGTAAACTAAAATCCACTAATAAACAATATTACGACAGCGAAATGAAACAAAAGGGTTGTGTTTGCTGGAAATCTTAAACAAAGTCAGAAATTGTTGGAGAAACTCAGCAGGTCTTGCAGCATCTGTGGAGAGAGAAACACAGTTAACATTGTGAGTCCGATTACTCTTCTTCCGACTGGGTGCAAAACTTTAACTCTGTTTCTTTCTCCACAGATGCTGCCAGACCCGCAGAATATTACTACAGCGTTGTTGTTTAGCTACCCAGCTCTAGATATGTCTGAATGAAAAAAACAATGACTTTGATTTAATCTAGTGAAAATGCCTAAATACAGATTAGAGTTTTTCAGACATGATTAGCAGTCATACTGATTACTTTGATCATACAAACAATAATGTGGTGGCTCTTTATTTGGAGGAGATACAGTCTGAAAAGCTTGATAAATCTTATCATAAACTGGCTTCATCATAGGTTCCAGTTATTTCCCTGGAAATGACCATACTTACAAAGATGTGTTCCATGTTTTAAATCCCAATTTTCACTGATATTGTTTTTCTATTTTCCCTTCAAAATATCTCCAAATCTTTGCCTCTTTTTCAGTAAGTCCTGGAACGTTGCATCAGAGGTTTGGTTATAATGTCTACTAGTAAAAAATGAGGTCTGCAGATGCTGGAGATCACAGCTGAAAATGTGTTGCTGGTTAAAGCACAGCAGGCCAGGCAGCATCTCAGGAATAAGGAATTCGACGTTTCGAGCATAAGCCCTTCATCAGGAATGAGAGAGAGTAGCCAAGCAGGCTAAGATAAAAGGTAGGGAGGAGGGACTTGGGGGAGGGGTGATGGAGGTGGGATAGGTGGAAGGAGGTCAAGGTGAGGGTGATAGGCCGGAGTGGGGTGGGGGCGGAGAGGTCAGTAAGGAGATTGCAGGTTAGGAGGGCGGTGCTGAGTTGAGGGAACCGACTGAGACAAGGTGGGGGAGGGGAAATGAGGAAACTGGAGAAATCTGAATTCATACCTTGTGGTTGGAGGGTTCCCAGGCGGAAGATGAGGCGCTCCTCCTCCAGCCGTCGTGTTGTTATGTTCTGCCGGTGGAGGAGTCCAAGGACCTGCATGTCCTCGGTGGAGTGGGAGGGAGAGTTAAAGTGTTGAGCCACGGGGTGGTTGGGTTGGTTGGTCCGGGCGGCCCAGAGGTGTTCTCTGAAGCGTTCCGCAAGTAAGCGGCCTGTCTCCCCAATATAGAGGAGGCCACATCTCCAAATTTTGTTGGTTGGAATGTAGTTCGGAGTCCATGTGGGATCAGTCGGTTCCTTAGGCTCCAAATTTTAGCCTGCTTGGCTACTCTCTCTCATTCCTGATGAAGGGCTTATGCTTGAAACGTCGAATTCCCTATTCCTGAGATGCTGCCTAACCTGCTGTGCTTTAACCAGCAACACATTTTCAGCTATAATGTCTACTAACAAATAATGATATCATGAAACACGGAAGCAATACACAAAGTGCATTTAATGTTATAATTGACCAAACTTAACCTTCACATTTAAAACTCATTTGGTTCACTAATGTCCTTTAGGGAAAGAAATCTGACATACAAATGGTGTGGCCTACAGGTGACTCCAGACCTACAGCAATGTGGTTGTGTCTCAACCACCCTCTGGGCAATTAGGAAATGACAATAAATGCTGGCCTAGCCAGAGATGCTCTCTCCTGGTGAATGAATTTAAAAAGCATCAAGATATAACCATGGTGCCTGCCATCATCTCACTCCATTCTGTTCCCATGTCTAGATTTCTATTAGGTTTTGAATTCAGGAACACACTCCTGAATTATTTTCAGGATTATTTTCCTGAATTATGTGTTTCCTGAAAGACAGTAATTCATGTAGCAATGTCTGTTTTCCACTTTGATGATTTCAGATTAAATGCCCAGGGGCTTTACTACTGGTGACATAGCCAATGGTCTGATTGCACTCTACCATTAACAGTTCACAGTCCATCTATTCTATAACAGGCATGTCTGCAGTGCTGATGAGAACTCCTTGAGGTGTCCATTTTTAGGAAATGCTTCTAGGTTCAATAATGATCACCCCTGTCTTACCTTAAAGGGGACTGATCTGCTTCTGAACTGCTGCTTTTTCAATTCCCTCAGGCATTCTTATATCATCTTGAATTCAGCACACCCTTTAGAATCGTTTCATTAAGTTCACATTGCCACTCCCTATCACTTCTGCTAAAAAGTGTCACTATTGGCAACTCTGTATTAAATTTACTTGTATGTCCATTCCTCTGACCCATCACCTTCCTGGTGCATGGAGGTCCTCTGGAGGCCCCATAGCTAATGATCTCTGTGCTCTCCATTCAGGCTTGCCAGTCTGGGGAGGGGGACTCTTATCTTCCAATCCTGGAATATCAAAATCTCTTATCGTGCAGTTCCAACTTGAAGAAGGAGCATGGAGTCCTCATCCAATCATGTTGGTGGTCAGCTTTTCACCTCCACCATTGCAGTTTGGCAGCTGGTGTTATGGGAGTGGGTCACTCAGAAATGCTGGGGAAGGAGATGTGAGAGCTCTGCAGTAACAATTATTATTTCTACCTTATCTAGTGTGCCACACCTTGCAGATTTTGCATCCAATGCCAACTTGCATCTCCCACTTCTTGCTCACCTCATTCCATAACTTTGATCAGAGCTATAAGGCAGCAGATTACCAAAAGTTCCTCCGATGTTGCCTTTGGCACTGACTGTGTCTCTTTCAATCCGACACTGAAGTCTTCTTTCAGCATACAGCTGATTGTGCCACCACAGGAAGTCCCAGCTGAGAACACCAGCTAACCAGGAGTCCCTCTGGTTAGCTGTGAAATGGCCAGCCATTGCTAAATTGTACTGGGAACACAGAGCTGGGCAGGAGAAGGTAAGCTCTCCACTTTTACATCCTGATCCCACCATGATACATAAAATCCATGTTTTTACTTGAATACTCTCAGGTTCGATAATTCTTTTTAACAGCTTTAAGAAAATTGCCCTTCCATTCACTTATTTGAACCCTCTGGTCTTCTAGGTGTCAGCTGTAATTTTCTAAATGCATCAGTTCACATTTCTCTGCATTAAATTCCATCAAAAATCCACATGTGATGAAACTGCTTATGTCCTCCTAAGATGGTGTGCAGTGACTATGTAGAGCATTTACTATTCATCTGCACAGTACTGAACTAACCCAGGAATTCCATCTGAACCAGACAAACTATTCCTTCAGGTCTGCAAAAGCCAGTCAGCAAAACTAAACTTACATTAAATAAATCAAATTGTCAAGTCTGCTGCCTTGATAAAAATGAAAGGGTATGTTTTGTGGATAGTTGACTCTGTGTCTATTCTCTCCCATGCAATGAATTGCTCTGGAATTGCTTGTGGAATAACTTGATGGATTTCTTTGACTCACAGGAATGTCTCTGACTACCAATGACTCAGCATGTACCACGCCAGTGAAAAGCCAGAAGTATTTGAATAGGCTTTTCTTGTCTGCCGTAAAGAGGTACAGGAAACAAACTGTTCAAACATAATGTCGCAAGTATGTACATAAGAAAAGTACACATGGTAGATCCAATACAGGCCTCAGTCTGTTACCCTGACCGACAGTATGCAAAGCACAAAAAACCGTCAATAACAGAAGGGTCAGCAAGATGTGGCGTTGATGTGGATTGCTGGAATGGGGTTGTGTTGTATGGAGTTGACCATTTTTGTGTCTCACCAGTTCCTAAATATAACTTAATTCCTGGATAATCATCTGTTGTATTTTGCTAGGTGTTTGATAAGACAGATTTGCGTATATTGAGAAGTAACAATTACAACAAGTTAACATTTCAGGACTTTTGTTACTGTTTCTCCAGTTTTATTTTGGACCTGATGTAATGAGAACAGACGCAAATGTATTGGGAAAATTGCAAACAAGAGTGAAACTGCAGCAATGTACATGTGCATTGCAAACATATTTTGAGAAAAGATATATTTTCTTCCCTCCTTTTAAAACCACAAGTTTTAAGAAAAGAGTAAGGGAGTTAGGAAGAAACAGTATTTGCTGTCTATTATCAATTGTTTTGAGAAAGTGGTGCTCAGCTATCTTCTTAAACTGCAGCCATGTGAATCTCCCACATTGCTGTTTAAGAAGGAGTTCAAGGATATTGACCAAGAGACAATAAAAATGTGAGATATGTTCTTGTTGAAATTGTGGGTGTCTTGGGTTATGTTCCCATGCATGTCCTGCCCTTTGCAATCTAGGTGGTGACCTGCCAAGGATTGGGACGTGTTGTTGATGTCTTTATAATTTCCTGGTACAGTAAGCTTTCTTTCTTTAGATAATGATACATGCACTTGCCACAATTTTACAGAAGCCACACAGTCCCTGGAGCCTCAATCAAGTGGCCTTTCATCATATTTGTACATAGAGATTATTGCTAGGGTATTCAACCATGGAAACATCACAGCCAATCCTGATATGTCCTCACTGGATGTCTGTACGTGATACATATGATAGTAAAATGAAGGGTATGTAGGTTAGTTTGAATGATAGTAAAATGAAGAGTATGTAGGTTAGTTTGATCTTAGAATATGAGAAAAGGTCGGCACGATATCAAGAGCCGAAGGGCCTGTACTGTGCTGTACTGATCTATGTTCTATGTATTTCCCAAGGGAGTTAGGAGATAGGAATCTCGGGTGATTTTCTCCTCCATATCCAGTTTAGTACCAAGACTATTGAAGCACCTACAGTTTCCATATTGCTGAGGACTATGCCTTCAGGAAGTGTCTTTGGTTGCAAATCCTATTAGATCACATGGATCGGTTGGAGTGGCAGTTAGAGGCAATGAGGAATTTACAAGAGCTCAGGGGTGTGATGGATGGTAGTTATAGCAAGGGAGAAAAGTTGCAGATAGTCAGATAGATGGGTTAACTCCAGGAAAGTTAGGCGGGTAGTCTTGTGTGGCTCTTCCCATTTCAGACAAGTATGCTGTTTTGGAAAATGTAGGAGGTGATAGATTCTCAGAGGAATGTAGCACAAACAGCCAAGGTTCTGATATCAAGACTGGCTTGAATGTAATGAGGGGTATGTTGGATTCTAAACGATCGATTGTGATGGGGACTCTCAAGTCAGAGGCACAGACAGACATTTTTGCGTCCAGCAGCAGAAAATCATAATGGTATGTTGCCTCCCTGGTACCAGGATCAAGGAGGGTGCAAGAATGTATTCAAAGAGGAGAGGTGCCAGCAGGAAATCATTGTGTACATTGGATAATAATGGCATAGGAAGAGAAAAAAGATTAAATTCTGAAGGGAGAATATAGAACGTTAGGCAGGAATTTAAAAACAAGGTCCTCAAGGATAGTAATATCTGGATTACTCCCAGTGTCACGAGCTAGTGAGGGTAGGAATAGGAGCATAGAGCAGATGAATGCATGGCTGAGGAGCTGGTCCAGGAGAGAAGGGTTCACATTTTTGGATCATTGAAATCTCTTCTGGGGTAGAAGAGACCTGTAAAAGAAGGACAGATTGCACCTGAATTGGAGGGGAACTCACGAACTGGCAGGGAGATTTGCTAGAGCTGCTCAGGAGGATTTAACCTAGCAAAGTTGGAGTGGGAGGAGGGAGAGGAAATAGTGAGGAAAGAGATCAATCTGAGACTGGTACAGTTGGGAAAGGGAGCAAGTCAAATGGCCAGGGCAAGCAGGAACAACACAGAGAACAAGGTAGGACTGATAAATTAATCTGCATTTATTTCAATGTGAGAAGCCTAATGGGGAGACGGATGAACTCAGGGCATGGTTAGGAACATGGGACTTGGATATCATAGCAATTACAGAAACATGGCTCAGGGATGGACAGGACTAGTAGCTTAATGTTCCAGGATACAAATATGAAGGATAGAAAGGGAGGCTAGAGAGGAGGGGGAGTGGCATTTTTGATAAGGGATAGCATTACAGCTGTGCTGAGGGAGGATATTCATGGGAATATGTCCTGGGAAGTTATTTAGGTGCAACTGAGAAATAAGAAAGGGATAATCACTTTATTGGGATTTTATTCTAGACCCCCATATGCTCCGCAGGAAATTGAAAAACAAATTTGTAAGGAATCTCAGTTATCTGTAAGAATAATAGGGTGGTTATGGTAGGGGATTTTAACTTTCCAAACATAGACTAGGACTGCCATAGTATTAAGGGTTTAGATGAAGGGGAATTTGTTAACTGTGTACAAGAAAATTTTCTGATTCAGTATGCAGGTGCAAAACTTGGCCTACTCTTGGGAAATAAGGCAGGGCAGGTGACTGATGAAAGGTTTTTGCCGGAAACATCGATTTTCCTGCTCCTCGGATGCTGTCTGACCTGCTGTACTTTTCCAGCACCACACTTTTGACTCTAATCTCCAGCATCTGCAGTCCTCACTTTCTCCCAGGTGACTGAGGTGTCAGTGGGGACCACTTTGGGGCCAGTGAACATAATTCTATTAGTTTTAAAATAGTGATGGAAAAGGATAGACCAGATCTAAAAGCTGAAGTTCTAAATTGGAGGAAGGCTAATTTTGACGGAATGAGGCAAGAACTTTCAAAAGCTTATTGGGGGCAGATGTTCACTGATAAAGGGACAGCTGGTAAATGGGAAGCCTTCAAAAATGCGATAACAAGAGTCCAGAGATAGTATATTCCTGTCAGGGTGAAAGGAAAAGCTGGTAGGTGTAGGGAGTGCTGGATGACTACAGAAATTGAAGTTTTGGTTAAGAAGAAGAGGGAAGCATATATCAGGTATAGACAGGATCGATTGAGTGAATCCTTAGAAGAGTATAAAGGCAGTAGGAGTATACTTAAGAGGGAAATTAGGAGGGCAAAAATGGGTCATGAGATAGCTTTGGCAAATAGGGTTAAAGAGAATCCATTGGGTTTTTATGACTACATTAAGGACAAAAGGGTAACTAGGGAGAGAATAGGACCCCTCAAAGTTCAGCAAGGCAACCTATGTGTGGAGCTGCAGGAGATGAGGATAATAAAAACAAATATTTTGCATCAGTGTTTACTGTGGAGAAGGACATGGAAGATATAGAATGTGGGGAAATAGATGGTGACATCTTGAAAAATGTCCATATTACAGAGGAGGAAGTGCTGGATGTCTTGAAATGCATAAAGTTGGATAAATCCTCAGGACCTGATTAGATGTACTCTAGAACTCTGTGGGAAGTTAGGGAAGGGATTGCTGGGCTCCTTGCTGAGATATTTGTATCATCGATGTCACTGGTGAAGTGCTGGAAGACTGGAGGTTGGCAAACATGGTGTCACTAATTAAGAAAGGTGGTAAGGAAAAGCCATGGAACTATAGATCAGTGAGCCTGACATTGGTGGTGAACTATTTGTTGTGGGGAGTCCTGAAGGACAGGATTTACATGTATTTGGAAAGGCAAGGACTGATTAGAGATAGTCAGCTTG
This sequence comes from Hemiscyllium ocellatum, assembly GCF_020745735.1. Taxonomy (NCBI): domain Eukaryota; kingdom Metazoa; phylum Chordata; class Chondrichthyes; order Orectolobiformes; family Hemiscylliidae; genus Hemiscyllium; species Hemiscyllium ocellatum. Next base: position 86,407,501 of record NC_083407.1, on the reverse strand, counting down.
GCTTTGTGCATGGGAAATCATGTCTCACAAATTTGGTTGAGGTTTTTTGAAGAAGTAACAGAGGATTAATGTGGGCAGAGCAGTAAACATGATCTATATAAACTTCAGTAAAGCGTTCGACAAGGTTCCCCATGAGAGACTGGTTAGCAAGGTTAGATCTCATGGAATACAGAACTGGCTCGAAGATAGAAGGCAGAGGGTGATGGTGGAGGATTGCTTTTCAGACTGGAGGCCTGTGATCTGTGGTGTGCCACAGGGATCGGTGCTGGGTCCACTATATTTCATCTTTATAAAAAGGATTTGAATGTGAACATAGGAGGTATAGTTAGCAAGTTTGCAGATGACAACAAAATTGGAGGTGTAGTTGACAGCAAAGAAGGCTACCTCAGAGTATGATCAGATTGGCCAATGGGCTGAGGAGTGGCAGATGGAGTTTAATTTAGATAAATGAGAGGTGCTGCATTTTGGAAAGCCAAATCAGAGCAGGGCTTATACACTTAATGTTTAGGTCCTGGTGAGTGTTGCTGAACAAAGATACCTTGAAGTGCAGGTTCATAGCTCTTTGAAAATGGAGCCACAGGTAGATAGGACAGTGAAGAAGGCATTTTGTATGCTTTCCTTTATTGGTCAGAGTATTGAGTACAGGAGGTCATGTTGCAGCTATACAACACATTGGTTAGTCCACTTTTGGAATATTGCATGCAATTCTGTTCAGGAAGGTTTCAGAAAAAATTTACAAGGATGTTGCCAGGGTTGGACGATTATAAGATAAGGCTGAATAGGCTGGGACTGTTTCCCCTGGAGCATCGGAGGCTGAAGGGTTACCTTATAGAGGTTTATAAAATCATGAGAGGCATGTATAGGATAAATAGACAAGGTGTTTTCCCTGGGGTGGGGGAGTTCACAACTCAAGGGCATGGATTTGGGGTGAGAGTGGAAAGAGAGAAAAGGGACCGAAGGGGCAACGTTTTCACACAGATGGTAGTGCATATATGGAATGAATTGCCAGAGGAAGTGGTGGAGGTTCATACAATTACAGCATTTAAAAGGCATCTGAATGGGTATATGAGTAGGGAGGGTTTAGAGGGTTATGGGCCAAGTGCAGGCATATGGCACTAGATTGAGTTAGAATATTTTGTTGGCATGGGCGTGTTGGACCAAAGGGTCTGTTTCTGTGTTGTACGTCTCCATGACTCTATGATTTTAATTGGCCAAGAGTCAAATTGGTGACTGTCTTATTCCCAGCACTATTTCACATTAAACAATGGGACCTTTACAAGTAAACTGCAAAATGCTTTGTCGGTTATGTTAAACCAGCAGGTTTCAAGTCACACAAAAGCAGCAGTATTTAAACATGATAATAAAACAAAGTAAAATTTGCTTCAATGGGAATCAATTAGTTAAAGAAACCTTAAATTCCTTCTTTATTCAACAAACTCAGAACATTATAACTGCAGTCAAGATATTGCATTACAGTTGATTCCCACTTGAAGAAATTTCATTTTGTCTCTGCATGGTGTCAATATCAACATTGTCAGTTTTGATTTGAAACATAAGGAGCTCCTGGCGTTGACCACAGAGAAATAGCTATCAGGGCTGACCACAATGTGAGACCATCCTTTCCTGGTGTTAAAAGAGTCACATTCCAGAAGTCTGGCAGTGCTTCCCTCCTGTCCTGGATATATCAGATGCTTCTTTGTATTGATTTGCAAAGCACTGGATTAACATTAACAGGAAGGACTGTATATTTGAAGTAATTACACTGAAACCATTTAGGAGTTACCTCCAAGCATACTGCCTTGACACTGTACACTTTGTATTTGATATGACGAAGAAGTAAATGTTTTGTTATTATTCATTCATGGGATGAGGGCTCAGCCAGCATTTATTGCCTATCCCTAATTGCCCTGTAGGCAATTAAGAATCAACCACGTTGTTGTGAGTCTGGAGCCATATATCAACCAGACCAAGTGAAGACAGCAATGTCCTTCGCTAAAGGACATGAGTGAACCTAATTGGCTTTTCCGACAATTGGCAGTGGAATCATGGTCAGCATTAGACTCTTACGTCCAAACATCCAGTGTTGCTTCCATCCCAAGATTAAAGTATTCTGAAAATTCACAAAAGTCCCAACAGATGTCTGATGAAATGTTGGCTAGGGTAATGCCAGCTGTGGTGAAGGTGGTGCTGGGTTGTAATGGCATTGTTGACGTAATGACATTATTTGGTGACAGTGTTGCTTGTGTTGACAGTGGTGGTGGCAATCATGGTGACAGTATTGTACTGGTCTTCTGCTGTTTCTGGGATTCTCGCACAAATTTTGTAAGAGGCAGAATCTTGACCCAGCCTTGCAAGACAAATGAGAAGAATAGGCCATCTCTATCACAGCAATTCCTGACTCACTGGCTCAGTCAGGAGTTAAAGTCCATCATCCTTAAAATATGAAGCTGGGCATTGCTATCAATGGCATCTCAGCTGACCAGCTAAGCCAGGTTTTGCCTTCACCTGAGATCCAATAAAAGCTGTTTTTTAAATAGGAGGTCAGTAACTAGCAATCGGGAGGAGAATTCCACTTCCTCTGAGGCTCTGAGTTCAACTTTTACATTTCAATTTCTGCTCTGCCTGAGATCATTTGACGCAAGATCATCCTCGTAAATACGTATTACTTGCAGACTGCCTTTACCATTGGCAAAATGCCATTGTGGGCTAACCAAATTGTTGACCTCATTACCATTGTTTACTGTCAACACAACTGTACTTTTTTGGAAAAAACCTTGAAAACATTTAGCAAATAAATAGAGGTAGTAAAGTCTGCTTTGGCCTGATGTAGATTAAAGTTTTGAATGTTGCGGTTAATATACCTAAATCTCAAGCATATATTAAAGTGTGTTGATTATGCAATCCTTTGTAGCAAAGTAATCGTTACAAACTTGAGTATATTAGAAAATAGAAAAAGATCTCTGCAATTTAGCTGTGTTCACTATTTGAATTTTAATCTGGAACAAGTTATAATACTACTCTCTTTTGTGTAACTAAGATATAGAAATTACTATCTCTGAGATAGAAAACCAATTTTTGAAAGTTATGGACAGATTTTCTCAGTCTTTCTCCTTTTCCACTGCTGTTTGCTGACCACCTTGTTCAGGCACTAAATGACGTTTCCACCAAACTTTGCTGAAATTACTCCAAAGGGAGAGCCATTCTCATAGGGGCACCATCTAGTGACAAGTGAATGGTCGTTGTACCCAATAAATCCTTTCTTTTTTATTGATCAATCTCTTCATGGCCTTGGCATGGTGGTGCACAAGGTAAACTGTGGGTTACAAAATATTGCTTGGAGAATTTAATCCTTCAGCCTTACCCCCTACTTTAACAGTAGCTCTCAGCCTGGAAAACTGGAAATTCTCTATCTATACAATGGACCAGCCAATAGAATGGCAACAGTACTTCCTCTCAACAGTTGCATGATGCTGTCAAGAAGACAAGAATAGTTGATTTTTCATAATTTTTTAAAAATTCATTTGTGGGATATGGGCATCACTGGCTAGGGCAGCATTTATTGCCTATCCCTAGTTACCCTTGAGAAGGTGAGTTGCCACAGCAAACAGTGCTTGAGCCCGAACAGTTCACAGTCCAAATCAATGGCTTGACATGAGCCAATTTTTCCAAGTTAGCAGATGAGCCAAGGGTTGGTGGAAATGTGAGCTATGAAAATGATGCTAAGAGGCTTTGTATGGACTTGGACAGGCTGAATGTTGTCCGAGGTCATAGCAGATGGAATACAATGTGAATAAGTTTGATTTTGATCATTTTGGTAGGCTGGAGTCGCAGAGTATTTCATAAATGGTGCACAAGTGTTGATGCCTAAAGGGACATTGGTATCCTTGCTCTTAATCTCAAACTAGCATACATATACAGCAGGTGATTTGGATGGCAAATAATATGTTTGAGCACAGAAACAAAGATGTCTTGCCCTGAATGTACAAAACACCGTTGAGACTATACCCGGAGAATCGCATGCACTTCTGGTCCCGATGCCTAATGAAGAATCATACTTGCCAAAGTGAAAGTGAAGCGGAGATATACCCGACAGATTCCTGGGAAGGTTGGTGATGAGAGGTTGAGGAGACTTGATCATGTGTGCTGTGGAGTTTAGAAGAATGAAAGGTGATCTTATGGAAACTTAATTATTAAAGGACTAAGGTAGAAGTGAATGGAGAAAATATGTTTTCCAAGACTGTGGAGTCTAGAGCTAGGGCATAGAATCTCAGAACAAAAGGTAAATCACGTAGAACTGAGATGAGGAGGAACTTCTTCATTCAACAGCTGGTGAATCTTTGGAGGTCTCTGCCCTGGATGACAAAGATTGATAGATTTCTACTTACAAACCCAACAAAGGACATGAGATAGTTTGAAAATGTGATGTAAATGATCAGCTACAATCTACAGTGCAGAGTAGGCTCAAGGGCTGAATAGCCTATTCTTGCTCCGATGTTCTTCACAGTTACTTTATGTCCATCTTCACTAAGAAGATACAGAAAAACTTCAAAGAAATACTTGGGGATGAAGGGACTTGTGAAATCAAGGAATGAAAAGACATTAGTATTAATACAGAGGCTGTTCTTGAAAAATAAAGTGGATTGAAGATTGATAAATTCAAAATAACTTCATCCCAACATATTGAAGGAAATGGCTAGAGAGATAGTAAATATTATGGAGGTTATCATTCAAAATTCTATAGACTCCGGAAAGGTTCCTGCAGACTGAAAAATAAGAAATGTCACTGCACTATTTAATAATGGAGAAAAGGGAGAATGGAGATTTCACACCTGTTAGTTTGATGTCAGTTGCAGGAAAATATTTAAATCTATTCTAAAGCATATGATAACTGGGGATATTTAGACAACAATTGTGAAATTAGGTAGAGTCAACATGGATTTATGGAAAGGAAATCATGCATGATAAACCTGTTGGAGTTGTTTTGAGGATGTCATTTCTAGTCTAGACAAAAGAGAACTATCAGTTATGGTGTACTTAGATTTTCAGAAGGCTTTTGATAAGGTCCAATATAGGAGGTTAGCAAATAAAATTAGAATGTGTGAGGTTTGGGATAACATGCTAGTATGAATTGAGATTTGTTTAACAGAAAGAAAACAGAGAATAAAGGATTAAAGAATGTTTCTCACAATGGCAGCCTGTTTACTATTAGGGTACCACAAGCATCAGTGCTTGGTCCACAGCTCATCTCAATTTATATAAATGATTAGAATTCATTAGTCACAATGCTGCAACCTTTAAGTTGCATATCCTTTAAGTTCTAACTTGGCCACTCACATATGTCATGGTGTTGAGGTCTTTTTCCTACCTATGATTGTAGAAACAAAAAGTAGAGAGAGGCAAAACTATATAATTATGAAATAAAATCTCAGAACAAAGAAGAGAAAGAAACAGAGCAAAAAGGGAAAAAAAAAGAAATGAAGGAGTTGTATGTGGCACAGTCCAATGCTTACAAGAGGTACACAATGGTTTAAAGAGGTTAATAATTGTTCCATTCAACTCAAAAGTCATTTAATCAGATGTAATTCACCTGATAGACCTTATTCATTAAAAGATCTAAGTTGTTATGTTACAGAAGGGAATTTGGACCCTAGATCAACCTTATGGTAAAGTTGCAGAACTGCACATCACTTGGTATGCATACTACAGAGTGGGTGGACTTAAAACACTCTGGAAGAAACACAATACAAGACAGTAGAATATGTGACTTACTGGGACATACGCTGAGAGCACATGGACTTGAAGGACTTGAGCACTCAAAGCAAATAGTTATTTCTTGATGTAACTATAAGTGAAAGTCTGAAATATGATATCATGGATAACAGTAGTTAATATGAAAATATACTAAATGCTGCTAATTTTAGATTCAAACCTGAAGACAGTCCTTGACTTCTCCTTCTCCACAACCAGTCTGATTCAAACCCAAACTCAGATGTTACATCAACCACATGACAAAAACTAGTGTGTGAGGTGGGGTATTAACTTTTAGAAAAATTAACACAAGTGTATGCCAGTCAACACATGGAAGTTACATTTCCCAATTATGGAGTCATGTTCAGCCCATTTCTTTGCTGTTAAAATAAGTTTAAAAGAACTCATATGGTTAATTCCCTTGGCATTTCAGTTGACTGTAAAATAAAAGGGAAATGAACTTCACATAGAACCATGGTAGAAATTATGGTTTGTGGCACAGTCGCATAGTAGTAAGGTATACCTATCATGATCATGACTGAAGAACACAACATTTAAAACATGTAAAGAAAAACAGTTGTTCCTTTGATTAAATAAATTATTGATATTCCCTTATAACTTGGAAAAGGGTGAAATCTCAGATAGTACAAAGGCGATCAGAAATAGTAGCATTCCCAGATATTGCTTACCTGCTGCGCTTTTCCAGCAACACATTTTTCAGCTCTGATCTCGAGCATCTGCAGTCCTTACTTTCCCCCAGACTTAATGACACTCATGTTCAAGCTATCATCCAACATTTATTGGCCCAACAATGGCCTTTCATCTGTAAACTGTGCATGGTGCCAGCAAAATGATTTCCTAACCAACAATAAAGTTCAATGTTTCCTCACCATTCTTGATTTAACGTTAAGAAGCTGAATCCAGAATGAATAAGAAAAGTTGATCCACATAATTTGACATAATACAGGTACTTACAGAATCCTATACAGGGCAGAAGCAAGCCATTTGGGTAAATGAGTCAATGTTGGCATCTATGTTTCACTCAAGCTCTTATTCACCTGTTTGTTTGTGCGATTCACCTCTTTAAAAATAATAGTTAATGTTATCATAAATCTTAGAAAATTACAATTTCAACTCTGATGCTTTGTTGGCTTATGGGGGAACCACATAAACCAGGAAGCTCTCAGGTCTGAATCCTGTACCATGTGCTGAGTTAGGGAATCTCAATCAGTTTGGCAGTAAAGTTGTTGAAATTGCCCAAGTTTGGGATCCCACACTCGGTTGCTCCTCTTGGAAAAAGCTGAGTGTGGGCCGAGGTAAACACAGTGGGGCTGCAATTTGTATAGAGTGTACATTGAGTGTACATTGTGAATGTGAAGAGTATTGAGATCAAATTGAGACACCTCATTGTGGATCATGCTGCCTGGAAAGAAGTGAAATTTTATTGCATTTTGTAATTGTCAAGTCAAATGCTTTGTAATGTCATAGAATCATGGAGAGGTACAGCATGGAAACAGGCCCGTTGGTCCAACCCGTCCATGCCGACCAGATATCCCAACCCAATCTAGTCTCACCTGTCAGTGCCCGGCCCATATCCCTCCAAACCCTTCCTATTCATATACCCATCCAAACGCCTCTTAAACGTTGCAATTGTACTAGCCTCCACCACATCCTCTGGCAGCTCATTCCATACAGGTACCACCCTCTGCATGAAAAAGTTGCCCCTTAGGTCTATTTTATATCTTTCCCCTCTCACCCTAAACCTATGCACTCTAGTTATGGACTCCCCGACCCCTGGGAAAAGACTTTGTCTATTTATCCTATCCATGCCCCTCATAATTTTGTAAACCTCTTAAGGTCACCCCTCAGCCTCCGACGCTCCAGGGAAAACAGCCCCAGCCTGTTCAGCCTCTCCCTGTAGCTCAGATCCTCCAACCCTGGCAACATCCTTGTAAATCTTTTCTGAACCCTTTTAAATTTCACAACATCTTTCTGATAGGAAAGAGACCAGAATTGCATGCAATATTCCAACAGTGGCCTAACCAATGTCTTGTACAGCTGCAACATGACCTCCCAATTCCTGTACTCAGTACTCTGACCAATAAAGGAAAGCATACCAAATGCCTTCTTATCCTATCCTATCTACCTGCGACTCCACTTTCAAGGAGCTATGAACCTGCACTCCAAGGTCTCTTTGTTCAGCAACACTCCCTAGAACCTTACCATTAAGTGTATAAATCCTGCTAAGATTTGCTTTCCCAAAATGCAGCACCTCACATTTATCTGAATTAAACTCCAACTGCCACTTCGCAGTCCATTGGCCCACCTGGTCCAGATCCTGTTGTAATCTAAGGTAACCCTCTTCGCTGTCCACACACCTCCAATTTTGGTGTCATCTGCAAAAATACTAACTGTATCTCTTATGCTCACATCCAAATCATTTATGTAAATGCCAAAAAGTAGAGGGCCCAGCACCGATCCTTGTGGCACTCCACTGGTCACAGGCCTCCAGTCTGAAAAACAACCCTCCAACACCACCCTCTGTCTTCTACCTTTGAGCCAGTTCTGCATCCAAATGGCTTGTTCTCCCTGTATTCCATGAGATCTAACCTTGCTAATCAGTGTCCCATGGGGAACCTTGTCGAATGCCTTACTGAAGTCCATATAGATCACGTCTACTGCTCTGCCCTCATCAATCTTTTTTGTTACTTTTTCAAGTTTGTGAGACATGATTTCCCATGCACAAAGCCATGTTGACTATCCCGAATCAGAACTTGCCTTTCCAAATACATGTACATCCTGTCCCTCAGGATTCCCTCCAACAACTTGCCCACCACCGAGGTCAGGCTCACCGGTCTATAGTTCCCTGGCTTGTCTTTACCGCCCTTCTTAAACAGTGGCACTTTTATGTAATGTACGTTTATAAATTTTATGGACAAAGTATATTTTTAGGAATAAATATAGAGTTAGGACCTTAATTAGGCTCATCTCTTTTACAGTCAACTCAGTCCACAGGCTAGATGTTGTGGACTTGGATAGACCTAAGTCCCCCAGAGACTGCACCTTCAGGGAAAGTAGGAAACGGGAAGGGTGATAACTGGGGAGGACAGCTACCTGCAATGCAGCATTAGCATTTGATATGACTGTTGTGGACTGAAATGTATATTAGTCTTGCGGGAATAATTAGAACCTGTTGCCTGTGTTAATATTCCTTTAATTTGTTCAGGCAAGCTGGTTTAATTTAAATTCTGTTAGTTGGATTTTATTTAGAACTTTTGCTACATTTAAGTTTAAAAGTGTGAATAATTATTTTTCCCCAAAATGTTCCCGAAAATTATTGTCGGTGGTACAGTGGTCTACATTTTCCTTACATTGCCAACATTAGTGAGAGTGTTGGTGGGAGGTTTGCTCTTGATTTCATCTCTGGCATTTGGGAATAAGTGATGTTTATCTAGCAACCAGTGATCCAGGTGATCAATGAAGAACACTGATACAATCCACAACATCTAATTATTGAAAACAATTCCATAAAAAAGGTGAATTGACAATATTGGTTGGTATCACACACATCCAAAACTTTCGGTAAAAGCTTTTCTGTTTCTCTCATTAGGAAATACCTCCTCATACAAGCATATGAGAGGTTCCATTTTCTCCAAACTCCCTTCCCTAAACACACTCTTTAAGTAAGAGGCTGGGAAGCAGGAATCTGTGACTGATACTCATGAGCAAGAAGTAATATGAGAGCAGCCTCTGAAAATTTCAATCACCAGACCAGAGGGAGTAAGCATCATTTCATAACACAGTCCACATAAGGGAATCATCATAATGGGACTCTGGTAAAACCTACACCTTGTCTTCCCTGATACAACATTCAGAGCACAAGAACACATCAAAGTCAAGTACCAGGACACTTGAGAAATTATTGTTTTAATTAAAATAAACAACAAAACCAAATGCACTTAGACCATAATTTTCAGAATTGAAAGCATGTAACTTGAAACTATCCTGTGTCATTGAATCAATCAACATCTTTTGCTTTCTTTTATCATAGCTTATTACATAGCTTATTAAATCAGGGACCTAAACACATGCCCTAATTAATGAAATTCCTTAATTTTTTCCATTAAGAAGCTTCTGTCCGATTAAACTAGGATCTGTTTGTAGTAGTTTTAAAACTAAGTGAAATTATTGATACAGGTATGGTATTGTGTGATGGACCAAAACTCTCCTTAACTCAGTGAATAATGGCAAGAAATTTGTTAACTTTTTGCAGTAATTAAAAATCCAGTCTGTGACTCAAAGCAACTTCATTTTATTAACCAAAAACAGTAAATGCTGGAGGAATGCAGCGTATTTGGCAGCGTCTGTGGAGAGAGAAAAACAATGTTAACTTTTCAAGTCCAATATGAGTTCTTTGGAAGACTTGCTGAGTTCCTCCAGCACTTTCTGTTTTTATTTTAGATCTCTGCAGAATTTTGCACTTATTCTTTTTACTCATTGTTGTTTTGATGGTGCAACATGTAAGATCACCAGGTTACACACTTTACTGACTAAGGTATGTCTTCCTCAGGTCTTGGGTTTTTCACTGTTCTCATCTTTCAACATTACAGCAACCATAAAATATGCAAATAGTAGTATGATCACAAACCACTGAAGTAATGTTATTTATTGCCATTTTTATAATTGATAGTATCTTCCCTTGGCAGAGTAATCATGAGCAGCCGAAGGTGGTCATGTTAAATATGGATAAAGTGACATTTCATTTAAATCAAAGATAGTTCCCAACTCATCAATAAGCTGAATGGAATAACTATTTATCTTTTGAATGGATATAATGAATATAGCGAAACATCAAGCATTTGAATTTATTTTGTTAGTTGACGTATAAATGTATGAAGTTGAAGAAAACCAGATCCACCCAAAAAAAGTGCAATCTTAATGTGTTTCGGTTGATTTCTTAGTTATCATCATGAAAGGTGGTTGCTGCAGTACAGTTCAAAGAAAATGGTCCCTTCTAAGGATTGTAAATTATGCTGTTATCAAAAGTAAATTGCACATTTGCAGAATTTTCTACCAAGCAAAACCTTTAACTGCCCTTCACTTGGGATTTGAATTTGACACTGAACAAGAGTAATAAAGACAGTTTTTGAATTGACTGAAAGCTTGTTACAAATTAATTCATCATACTGCTCCCAGATAGTCAGGCCACTCATTTAGCCTTCTGGCAGAAACATAGGAAAAGACCACAACTAAATATTTCCAATGGTGATGGGAGGTCAGCGCATGTATCTATTACGTGCAAGTGTCATTTCTGAATGTCAACTCAGATTGAGACTCAATGCTTCAGCCTTCTCTCCCTGTGCTATCTGGGGTGCAGTTGGAACCAAATACTTTTAACTGCAAGATGGAATACCACCACAGAGTCAGTGTTCACTCCATCTAAATATGCATGTGAAGCTGTTAGCATCCTAGCAGTGAGGCATCTTGGCTATAATATTTATTTGTGTAAATCCTGTATTTTTTAAACACAAGTGTGCCAAGACATGATCATGGCAGTGAGGTAGTGGTAATTTCATGGGACTGGCAATCCAAGGGCTAGGCTAATGGGGAAGTGGGTTCAAATCCTGCCAAGGCAGCTGTGACATTTAAAGTTCAATTTAAAAATATGGAAATGAAAAGTAGTGTCAGTCTCTGAAATCTGGTGAGAGGGTTGTGGGTGTGTGAAGCTCATGGGTACTGCATATTCCAAAGAGCTACCTGATAAAAATGACTGACACTTTGCCAGCCCTCTTCCTGCCCCCATAGCAAAGACCGCCCCCCCATGACAATTTAGAGTTCAACAGGTCAAGGTCAACAGCATAACACCACAGGCTCAATGGCTCATTTCTTTGACAAGCATTTTAATGACTCTACAAGTAAGTTGGAGCTTTTTTGAAGTTGCTGTTGTGAGGGGGGGATAGAAATGTGAGCGTCGATTCAGAAATGAGAGAAGAAAAGTTGAAAGTGGATGGAAGACAGACGAAACTAAAGTAACAAAATAGACATAAATAAAAACTGAAAGTGCCGTAAAAACTCAGCCTGTCTGGCAACATCTGTGCAGAGAGAAATGGAGTTAACACTTTGAATCCAATATGACTTGTTTAAAAGAACAGAAGCTGCCAGACCTCTGAGTTTCCCTATCATTTCCTGTTTTTATTTCAGATTGGCAGTATCCACAGCAGAACACTTTTATTGTTGATAAAAGAGACCGGGGAGAGCTTGATTGTGCTAAGTAGAATATATTTCAATGCAATAAGTCTAAAGAATTAAGCAGAGGAGCTGAAAATATAGGTTGGCACAGTGCAACTTAGCTAATAGCTAGGAGTGGCTGACAGAAAGCCAGATTCCTCGATTATGGGGTTTTCCGATGGGATAGAGGGGATTTACAGAGGAGCGTTGCAGTATTAGTTAGGGGCAATTATAACAGTCAAGAGGAATAATTTGGCATAAGCATCATTAAAAGAGGCCATAAAGATATAGCTAAGAATAGAAAATGGTTATTCACACTACCAGCACAATACAGCACAAACAGCTTGGGGGAGATGTAGGACCAAATATGTAGACAAATCTCTAAGAAATGCAAAACAAAACATATTATTGAATTTCAATTACCATAGAATCATAGAATTTTACAGTATAGAAGGAGGCCATTTGACCCATCGTGTCTGTACTAGCTCCCAAAAGAGCTAGTCTGATTTCCAACCCAATCTCTAAAGCCCTTTAATATACCCTAATGTAAACTGCAATAGAATTAGTGTGGAAGGCACAGGGGAAACAAAATTGTTAAAGTATGCTCAAGAGAACATTTTTAACAACGATGTAACAGGAAGTAATTCTAGACCTAGTTTTAGGGAATGAAACTGGGAGTTGGAAGGTCTATTTGTTGGGAACACCTTGGTGGATATGATCCTGATTCAATTTCAAGCTCCCTCCAAGTCATGCACCATGCTGGTTTGGTGCTTTAGCAGTAGACCTTTAGTGTTACTGGGTTAAATCCGAGAATTCCCATCCTAACAGCACTGTGATTGTATCTGCAATACATCGATTGCTGTAGGTCAAGAAGTTGCCTTACCATCACTTTCTCAAGGGCAAATGGGGATGGACAATAAATGGTGACCTAACCAGTGATACATTCAGCACATGAATAAATAAATAGCAAGTTCAGATTTAATTAGTTATGGTAAAGGACAAAGGTAGACCAGGAATAAAAGTTCCTCAATTAGGGAAAAACTGATTTTACTGAACTGAGATGTGACTTAACAGAAGTGGACTGAAAGCAGTTTCTTGAAGGTACATCAATGTCAGATCAATAGCAGACATTGCAAATTGAGAGAAAGTATGTTTACTTAAATACAAAGGGTACCACTGACATTTTCAGTGTCCTCTGAAAAGTCAAGAGCTTACAGGAAAGAACAAAGGGAAAAATAAGGGAAGTTTATGACAGATACAGAGGGGGTCTCAGTATGGGTGGTACGGTAGCTCAGTGGTTAGCACTGCTGCCTCACAGCACCAGGGACCCAGGTTCGATTTCCGCCTTGAGCGACTGTCTGTGTGGAGCTTGCACATTCTCCCTGTGTCCGCATGGGTTTCCTCTGGGTGCTCTGATTTCCTCCCACAGTCCAAAGATGGGTGGTACTTTGGCACTGTAGCTAGCACTGCTGCCTCACAGCGCCAGAGACCCGGATTCAATTCCCACCTCAGGCAGCTCTCTGTGTGGAGTTTGCACATTCTCCCCATGTCTGCGTGGGTTTCCTCCGGGTGCTCCGGTTTCCTCCCACAATCCAAAAAATGTGCAGGTTAGGTGAATTGGTCATGCTAAATTGCCCGTAGTGTTAGGTGAAGGGGTAAATGTAGGGGAATGGGTCTGGGTCGGTTTGCTTCGGTGGGTCGATATGGACTTGTTGGGCCAAAGGGCCTGTTTCCACACTGTAAGTAATCTAATCTAATTTGCAGGTTAGGTGAATTGGCCATGCTAAATTGCCCATAGTGTTTGGGGATGTGTTGGTTAGGTGTTTTAGTCAGGGGTAAATGTAGGAAAATAGGGTAGAGGAATAAGTTTGGGTTCAGTTACTCTTCGGAGGGTTGGTGTGCACTTGTTGGGCTGAAGGGCCTGTTTCCACACCGCAGGGATTCTATCTGAAACTCATTGCCTGAAAGGGTAGTCAAGGCAGAAATATTCATAACGGTTAAAAAATACTTGGATATCTACTTGAAGTACTGTAACTTATAAGACTGCAAACCCAGACCTGGCAAGCAGGATTAGCTGGATAGTTATTTGTTGGCTAGCAAAGACAGGATGTCTTCCTTGCATGTTGTTTATTATATGATTTATAGATTGTCTTTTATAAAGGGCAGATGTTTATTAAATTGTCAGAAATCAAAGCAATCCCAGCTGATAAAGCAGCAGGAACTTGGCTATGTACCATCACCTGGAATTCACAATTAGCATTCTCTTGGTTTTTTCTAATGGAAATTTCAATATTGCATGGGCTCTGGACCAACACGTACATCACCTATTGGCTTGTCGAGGTGGTGTCCGGATTTGCGCCTGTTTGAAATATTAATTTTATCACAAAAGTCAAAGACTGTGGATGCTGGAAATTTGAAGAAATGCTGGAAATACGTCAGGGCAAAAGTCTTTCCAACTTTCCAACTTGTCACAGATCTTTCCATTAGTTCGTCCTGATTTTACCTCCATCTCTTTAAGTGGCCAGCATTTATCTGCATGAAAATAAGTGAGAAATATAGAAAATGACAGGAACATGTAGCGTTATTTGTGGAGAGAGAAACAGTGTTAAGGTTTCAAGCCAATGAGCTATCATCAGTTCTGACAGAGTTAATATTTCACTGTCTCCACTGATGCTAACAGACTTACTGAAAAGCTTCCAGCATTTTCTGTTTGTCTTATTTCAGATTTCCAGAATCCACATAATATTTATGTTTGAATTAAAATTAAGTTGGTCAAAGAGTAAAAAACAAAATTGTTACTCTACGATCTATTTACTATTTTAATTTTTGTTTTATTCTTTTATGGAAAGTGGGCAACACTGGCAAGATCAACATTTGTTACCCATTCCCAAATTACCAATGAATGGAATGGCTATCTGGGCCATTTCATAAGGCAATTAAGAGGTAATCAAATTGCAGTGGGTCTGCAGTCACATGAAGTCAATACAAGGCAAAGGTGACTGATTTATTTCCCTACAGGATGAAACTGATAGAGTTTTTATGACCATCGATGATGTCTACATGGTAGTCAATACTGAGATTAAATCCAGTTACGTTAATTGAATCCAAATTTCACTAGCTGAACTGTTGGGATTTAGAACCCATGTTTCCCTGCTGTATCAGCTTGGTTGTCTCAATTACTAATCCAGTGATGTCACCATTACACAATAGCCTATCCTCAGATTTACAGAACTGGCTGATAAAATGCTTTTAAAAATCGTAGAACAAACATAGTCATTTTATGCCCTAAGTGGACTTGAAAAGATAACAAGGAGAAAGTGAGGACTGCAGATGCTGGAGATCAGAGCTGAAAATGTGTTGCTGGTAAAGCGCAGCAGGTCAGGCAGCATCCATGGAGCAGGAGAGTCAACGTTTCGGGCATGAGCCCTTCTTCAGGAATGAGCCCTTCTCATTCCTGAAGAAGGGCTCATGCCTGAAACGTCGACTCTCCTGCTCCATGGATGCTGCCTGACCTGCTACGCTTTTCCAGCAACACATTTTCAGCTTTGAAAAGATAACAAACTGATTCTCGAACACTCAAACTCACTCCTTTCCTTCCTTTAAATTCACCACATGCTTTATAAGAAAATAGAATCTCTACAGTGTGGAAACAGGCCCTTCAGCCCAACAAGTACACACTGACCCTCCGAAGAGTATCCCACCCAAACTTATTCCCCTATCCTTTTACTCTGTATTTACCCCTGACTAATGCACCTCACCTACACATCCCTGGATACACTATGGGCAATTTAGCATGGTCAATTCACCCAACCTGCACATCTTTGGACTGTGCGAAACTGGAGCACCCAGAGGAAACCCATGCAGACATGGGGAGAATGTACAAACTCTAAACTTATTGATGAATCTGATGAGAACAAAATCAGCACGTACATGTGTGGGTCTCTGTATGAGCATCTTCAAGTCTGAGTGGTCTAGCATGGATGAAGAGAGCCACTGTAATGATCTACCTTTCTGGTCTTAAGTTTTAATATGTTTATGAAAGCTGGCATTGTTTGCTTGTAATTAATTTAAATTTACTATTTTAAGGTACAACTTTATTTCAGGTATGGGTATGGCTAAACAAGCTCTCTGTTGAAAAGCAGGTAAGATTAATTAAGTAAGTAACAAATCTAATCCAGCTCTGTAGCTGCATGAAAGCTCATTCATCGAAATCTCAGTGGTAGATACAAGGAAAGAGAGAGTGCTGTCTATTGGAATGTAGCTGCAACAGAGTGTAAATCTGAGAGTTTGGTGAGTAAGGGAGTTCAGTGAAGAGGGAATGGAGGTGCTCCTTTCTTCTAATTTTTTCAGTCTCAAGGTGAGCAGAATTTTGAAAACTGCATGAGAAGCGACAGACAAACAGCAAGAGTTCAACTCTATGCAATGAAAGCTGAGGAAGAAGCTGATTAATGAGTAACTGGTAAGTTATTCTACTTATTCTAACAATCATAAAGAGTTTTTAAAGTTATAGTTTGGCAGGTCAGCCTTGCTAAATGAAATGTGTATCTTGTCATATGTGGAAGTCATGTGAATATGACTACAGAGAGTGCTAGCAGCATACCCAATCTTGGGTCTGTCTCCGATCAGCTTCCTCTTTATTCTGACCAAGTCTTCAGAATCGGTGGTGCTTACTTCAGACCCATTTACTTTTTAGTTGTCTCCACAATGTTTTATTCACTCATATTATTTTTGTTACCCATTTATGACCCCATGTCTCCCCACCTCCATCCAGGTCTTTGACTTTACCAATGCTGAAGAACCAGAGGATTCGCTATTCTTCCTGAATATGTTCCCTTCAGACCGAGATGAATGATAATTTGTTGGGGAGAAGGCACTTGACTTGGACCGTTCTCCTCACAGTCTGAGGTCTGTAGATCTCTCTTGAACTTCAGAGCCTTCAATCCCTTGTATTCTTTTGGTGGAGGGTTTTGCTGATGTTTGTCTACTCTTGAAAGCTGTTGGTCTGGTCCCTGCTATTGCAGCCACTTGTTTCCATTGCAGAATCTCAGATGTTTGCACATTGTTGTCTCTTTTTCGTGGTGTTTCTGTAGAGTTGTGTTCACCACATCTTCAATTTGCATCACTGGAACTTAGCTCTCCTTTTACCCACAGATTTGTGCTGACATAGTTAGATGTCGCATTTAAATTTTATAGATTATTTACAGGCAAATGATTCATATGAAACAATGGAAAATGAAGATGATGCTCATGAAAGGTGGCATGAGGCTGAGGCTCATAAGGCTGAGGCTCAACATAAGGCTGAGACTAATAAATGCATTTTTTAATAACGTGATGCACTTTTATTTACTCAGAAAGTAGTTGGGGCATAGAACAGCCTGCCTGCAACAGGAGTAGACTCACCAACTTTAAGAGCATTAAAATGGTCATTGGATAAACATATGGATGAAAATGGAATAATGTAGGTTAGATGGGCTTCAGATTGGTTTCACAGGTTGGCGCAACATCGAGGACTAAATGACCTATACTGCGCTGTAATATTCTATATTCTATGTTCTATTTCATTTGCAAATGTTTCCGGATCCAACTAGGACCATAGAAGTATTTAAGCAGTATGGGGTTGATAGGGGCGCCAAGTTTATTTTAAAGTCCCATAGCTCAGTTGGCAAAGACACTGCATATTGGAAATCAGTCCATCAAAGCCTCAAATTCAAGTCATGACTGACGACGGGTTAAACAAGTTCTGCTGGAGCTACAGGAGAGAATCTTCAATGCAAATCAATGGTCTTGGCCTTCAGAAATGGTAATAAATCTGCACTTGTCAAATCCATCGCATTGAGGTTTCAAAATGACACCTATTGATGTATTTTACCCCTGGAATGAGAATGAATCTCCCTCTTATTTCTGAAATAGAAGATGGTAGCTTCAAAGTCACCTAGAATTTGAGCATTTGATCTAGATTGATATTTCATTGCAGTATTGTACTATTGAAAGGCTTATTAGTCCATGCTCCTACCCCATTGACATGTTCAAGTAAAGACTAAAATAAATTACATGACTTGGAGAACAAATAGTTTTCTAAGTTGAATATTCATCACATAACCTCACCATTAAAACAGAGCCATGTGACATCAGTTTCCATAACTTCTCTGCCACACCCTTACCCATTCAAACCGATCTCCCTCTGAACTGACTGCACTTCGTGCTCTTAGACCCAACCCGGACTTGTCATCAAGGCTGCAGATGAAGGTGTTGCTGTTGTTGTCTGGTGTACTGATCGCTACAATGCAGATATCGAGCACCAGCTCTCTGGTACCTTTCTCCACTTGGACCATGGTTCCATCATTGAGCTTTAGGCCACTGTGTCCATGACTGTCACCAGCCTCACCTCATCTGGGATCTCTCCTTGAAAGCCTCCCAGCTGAGAGTCCCCCAACCCTGTACAGCCCACTTCCACCATCTCCTCAATAACCACAAACAGGACTGCCCATGCTGACCCATTGTTACTGCCTGCTCTTGCACCAAGGAACTTACTTCTTCCTACAGACTTGATCATTTCTCCCCTTGTCCAGTCCCTCCTCACTTGAATCCACAATTCGACTGACGCTTTATGTTGGTTTCAACCTTTTCTGTTTGAGGTGAACCAGCTTACTTCTCTTCATCATGGAAGTACAATCCCTTTACGTGTCCACCCCCCACCAGATGGTCTCAGGGTTCCCTGCTTCTTCTTGGAAAAACGGCCTGAAACTGTCCCCACTCACCACCACCCTCCACTGCCTGGCCGAGCTCATCCTCACATTGAACAGCTTCTCCTTTGACTCCTCTCACTTTCTTCAGGTCAAGTTTACCCGCATAAGCCCCAGTTATCATAAATACTCTATGGCGTGGAAGCAGGCCATTCAGCCTATCAAGTCCACGCTGACCCTCCAAAGATCATCCCACCCAGACACACCCCACTACGATATCTCTGTACCCCTGCATTTCCCATGGCTAATCCACCTAGCCTGCATATCCCTGGACACTATGGGCAGTTTGACATGGCCAATCCACCTAACCTGTAATGCCCATCTCTTTGTGGGGTACATGGAAATTCCATTTTCTAGTCCTAACCGAACCCTTCCCCACTACTCTTTCTCCCATACATTGATGATTTTAACAGTGAAGGAGAGCAGCCAGAAGTGGTGGTACACATTGGTACCAATGACATAGGTAGGGAAAAGGAGGAGGATCTCAAAAGAGTTAGGTTGGAAACTAAAAGGCAGGACGAGCAATCTCAGGATTGCTACCAGTGCCACATGCTAGTGAGGCTAGGATCAGGGAGTGAGTGCAGATGAACATGTGGCTGCAGGGCTGGGATAGGAGAGAGAGGGCTTCAGATATGTAGATCATTGGGATACCTTCTGGGGAAGGTGGGACCTGTACAAGAAGGATGGTTTGCATCTGAACTGGAAAGGCACCAATGTCCTGGGTGGGAGGTCTGCTTAGAGCTCTTCAGGAGGGTTTAAACTAGATTGGCAAGGGGTTGGGAACTTGAGCTATGGATCAGGTGATGGAGTACGTAGTGAATAGCCAGATACAGCGTGCAGAGAGTCTGTAAAGAGGGATAGACACTTGATAGGACAAAGGTGCAGTCAGTGTGATGGGTAGAAGTGTGTCTATTTTAATGCAAAAAGTCTCAGGATTAAAGGTGACGAACTCTGAATATGGGTCAGTACGTGGAACAATGATGCTGTGGCCATTATGGAGACTTGAATATCATAGGGACAGGAATGGTTGTTGGATGTTCCAAAGTTTTGATGTTTCAAAAGGAAAATCGGGGAAGGTAAAAGAGGTGGAGGAGTGGCATTGCTAATCAGGGACATTATCACAGCTACAGAAAAGGAGTTCACCGAGGTGGGTTTGTCTACAAAGTCAGTATGGGAGGAAGTCAGAAACAGGAAAGAAGCAGTTACTTTATTGGAAGTTCTCTACAGACCCTTCAAAAGTAACAGAGACATGGAGGAGCAGTTTGGGAGACAGATTTTGGAAATGTGTAGAGGTAACAGGGTTGTTGTCATGGGTGACTTTAACCCTAACACCGATTGGAACCTACTTAGTTCAAATTGTTTGGATGGAGCAGTTTTTGGCAGGTGTATCCAGTAAGGATTCTTGATGCAATATGTAGATAGAGGTGTGACTAGAGGGGAGGCCATATTGGATTTGGTGCTTGGCAATGAACCATGTCAGGTTTCAGATCTCTCAGTGGGAAAGCATTTCAGTGATAGTGATCACAACTCCATGACTTTTACTATAATCATGGAGAGGGATAGGAGCAGATATTATGGAAAAATATTTAATTGAGGGAGAGTGAATTACATTGCTATTAGGCAGGAACTGGGGTGCCTAGATTGGGAACAGATGTTCTCAGGGAAATGCACAACAGAAATGTGGAGGTTGTTTAGGAAGTACCTGCTGATAGTGCTGGACAGGTTTTTCCCACTGAGGCAAGGAAGATCTAGTAGGTTGAAAGAACGTTGGGTGACAGGGATGTGGAACATATAGTCAAGAGGAAGAAGGAAGCGTACTTAAGGTTGAGGAGGCAAGGATCAGACAGGGCTCTAGAGGGTTACAAGATAGCCAGGAAGGAATTGAAGAATGGACTTAGGAGAGCTAGAAGGGGGCATGAAAAACTTTAGTGAGTAGGATTAAGGAAAACCCTAAAGCATTCTACACTTATGTGAGGAACAAGACGATGGCCAGAGTGAGGGTGGGGCCAATCAGGGATAGAGGAGGGAACTTGTGCCTGGAGTTGGAGGAGGTGAGAGAGGACCTTACTGAATACTTTGCTTCAGTATTCACTACTGAGATTACTTGACGTTTCTGAGGACAATGTGAAACAGACTTGTTATGCCAGAACAGATTGATGTTTGGAAGGACGATGTTCTGAAAATTTTAAAAAACATGAGGATAGATAAATCCCCTGAGCCAGACA
The DNA here is from genome assembly GCF_020745735.1 of Hemiscyllium ocellatum. Taxonomy (NCBI): domain Eukaryota; kingdom Metazoa; phylum Chordata; class Chondrichthyes; order Orectolobiformes; family Hemiscylliidae; genus Hemiscyllium; species Hemiscyllium ocellatum. The sequence goes on along the minus strand of NC_083407.1, from coordinate 86,386,557 downwards.
GGATATACCCTATGTTACTGCAGGAAATGAGGGAAGAGATTGCTGCGTTTTTGGCGGTGATTGTTGCGTCCTCACTGGCACAAGAGTACTAGAGTAGTGCCAGTGAGGATTGGAGGCAGATGATTGGAAGGTGGCAAAAGTTATTTCCTTTTTTTAAAAAAGTGAATAGGGATAATCCTGGGAATTATAGACCAGTAAGTCTTATGTCTGTGGTGTGCAAAGTATTGGAGAGCCTTCTGAGAGATAGGATTTATGATTACTTGGAAAACCATAGTTTGATTCGAGATAGTCAGCATGGCTTTGTGAGGGGCAGGTCATGCCTCACAAACATTATTGAATTCTTTGAGGAAGTGATGAAATGTATTGATGAAGGTAGAGTAGTGGGTGTGGTAAACATGGATTTTAGCAAGGCAAATGAAAAGGTTCCCCATGGTAGGCTCATTCAGAAAGTAAGCAGGCATGGGATACAGATAAACCTGTCTGTCTGGATACAGAATTAGCTGGCCCATAGAAGACAGAGGGTGGTGGTAAATGGAAAGTTTTCAGCCTTGAGCTCAGTGACCAGTGGAGTTCTGCAGGGATCAGTTCTGGGAGCTCTGCTCTTTGTGATTTTTAGAAATGACATGGATGAGGAAGTAGAACAGTGGGTTAGTAAGTTTGCCGATGACACGAAGGTTGGTGGAGTTGTGGATAGTGTGGAGGATTGTTGTAGGTTGCAACAAGACATTGACAAAATATAGAACTGGGCTGGCAAATGGTAGATGGAGTTCAACCTGGAAAAGAGTGAAGTCATTCACTTTGGAAGGTTGAATTTGAATGCAGAGTACAGGGTTAAAGGCAGGATTCTCAGCAGGGTGAATCCTGACTGATCCTCACTTACCACCCACCAGTCTCCCCATCCAAAGGATTGTAAGTTTGGGGCGGCACGGTGGCTCAGTGGTTAGCATTGCTACCTCACCTGCAGGATCCCAGCTCGACTCCAGCGTTGAGCAACTGTCTGTGTGGAGTTTGTGCATTCTCCCTGTGTCTGCGTGGGTTTCCTTCCACAGTCCAAAGATGTGCAGCTTAGGTGAATTGACCATGTTAGATTATCTATTGTGTTCAGGGGTGTGTAGGTTGGGTTATTTGGGGTAAATGTAGACTAATAGGATAGGGGAATGAGTCTGGGGTGGGTTACTCTTTGGAGGATTGATGTAGACGTGTTGGGCCGAAGGGCCTGGTTCTACACTGTAGGGATTCTAATTCTAAAAAAGCTGCCATTTTTGTCAGTTTCTGTGGGATGCCACCATCAGACATATTCCCTTCCCCTTGTCAGCCTTCTGCAGGGACTGTTCCTTCCGGGACAGCTTGGTCCACTCCTCCACCATTCCTAACACCAGCCACACAGCAGCTTCCTCTGCAGTCGCAACAGATGTAACACCTGCCTGTTTACTTCCTCCGTCCTTACTATCTAAGTCCCCAAACACACCTTCCAGGTGAAACAACAATTTACCTGCACTTCATTCAATCCAGTCTACTGCATTCGCTGTTCACAATGTGGTCTCCTCTACATTAGGGAGGTGAAATGCGGACTGGGTTACCTAAGTTCTATCTGAAGTTTCCCATTGCTTGCCATTTCAACACTCTGCCACATTCCCACTCCAACATTGAAGTAAATAACTTTAGAGCCTTATTCCACACTTCTAGGTATGTTTTTACCGACACTATACCTGGTCCTGGTATGACATGGGGTGCTTTTAGCTCAGTCATGTATTCCCACATTCTCTAGGCCCATTATCATGCTGTATGAATTGCATTCAGCACAGTTAACTCATTTTCTTAGCAATTATTATCTCTTATTCAGCTGTTCTTCTGTCCTGGCCTGCTATCCATTATCTCCTTGTTTACTTTCTCACTCCATACCTTGCTGTGTCTCTCCCTCTCTGGGCTCTGTTTCCACCTGTCAGTCTTACCTAGCTACTAAGTTCTAATGAAGTTCTAATGAAGAGTCACTGGACTCAAAATGTTACCTTGCTTTCTTCCCAAATGCTGTGAAAACTGCTGAGTTTCTCCAGCAATTTGTTTTTGATTAAAATGGATAATTTGCCAATTTCTATATGTTGCTGCATGTGGAATCTTGCTATCCCTAAAATGGATGATATACTTGGATATGTAAGTGAATGCACTTCAATAGTATTTATGAAAGGCTTTGTATAAAATATGGAGCTATGTTTTTTTAGAATGTTTCAATAGATTCGTGACCTGCTTCAGTCCTTGAATCATAAACCTCCCTTCCCAGGAACTGTTGTGGCACAGTGTTAGTGTCCCTACTTCTGAGGCACAATGTCTGAGTTCAACACCCACTTGGTTTAGAGGTGGGTCATAATACTTTGATTAAAAATATCCAAGTCTTGCTTCCATGATGATGACCATTCTGGAAAAAAATCAGCCTGGTTTCATGCTCAACAACACAAGGCACTTGTGAGAACACTGGATAAAGAGGGATCAGATTTTACCCATCTCCTTTCTTGCCACGTACAAATAATGCTCTGAGATTCACAACCTAGACTCATGGAATATGAAAGATACCAAGCAATCACATTCCAACAAGAGGCAAAACCCAATGTAAAGGAGACTTTGTTTGGGGGGGGAGGGGCGGGGGGGGGGGTGTTGGTGGAGAACGGTAACAAAGTTATACAATTGTGGGTGAGATGGACAGAGAAAAATGTGTAGGGTTGCCACCTCAAATAACTCTAAAGTTCTGGAGATTAATTAAAACACGCAAATATGCAGTGTTTCTTCAGCCTATGTCATAGACAAACATTAAGTAATAATCCTGGATGGCATGACAAACAAATAACTTCATATCTCACTGTCTCTTTCTGGGCTGTTTCCGAGACAACATTTTTCCATAGTTTTTGGCCTAAGGGTATGTCCACTGGTCGCACACTAGGATTCCCACAATATCACACATTACTAAACCAATCATATTGGCAACTTTGTGAATTCATGAGTTTTAGTGCCAATGTGATGCCAGGTCTGTTAACCACATGCTCCAACTAGTGGTCCTTCAAAGAACACTTCTTTTGATTGTCCAGCAGGCAGCATGTCAATCATGCTGAACCAGCTAATGTCTGCAAAACTCAGACATTTGAGTGCCCAACATGAATGTGATTCTACGAATGAACAGCATTTACTAAATAATTCAATCTGTGCTAAAAATACATCAGAAACTAATTTAAGTTTTATCAGTCTCCTCCATCATGCATTTCATTTGTGTGTGTGTGTGTGTGTGTTCAAAGTTGCATATGTTGACGCACAGCATCATATTCCATGAAGGCAAAGAGAGATTTTGCATACATCATACCTCTTTCATTGAAGCAGGGTTGAGACTACTATTCCCTGCTGCATTCCCATGATAATGCCCTGACCAGATTATAACTGCCTTGGCAGATAGTTACGATTAGCAATTCATATATTGAGCTGTCTCAATGTTCACTACTCTCCAATCAAGTCTCTTCCAATGCTGAATAAATTGGTGTGTTTTTTTCAAATTTTGGTATCTTACATTGCAGTCCTGATGAGTAAAAGACAAAAAGCTTCAACTTCAGGTCACATGTACGTGCTCATTTAGATTCTTATATTCATTCATGGGATGTGGGCAATGCTGGCTAGACGAGGCCAGCATTAATTTCCAACCTCTAATTGCTCCTTAGAGTAAGTGGCTTTTTCAGAGGACAGTGAAGAGTCAAACACATTGCCGTGGGTCTGGAGTTACACATAAACCAGATTGGGTAAGAATGACAGATTTCCTTACCCAAAAGAAAATCAACTAACCAGATGGGACTGTATAATATCACTGATGTTTGATGATTTTCATTCCAGATTTTATTGAATTCAGTGTGATTTGAACTAATATCTCCAGATCACTAGTGACATTCCCACAATGTCACTGCCACTCCCTTCTCAAAATAGCTTCTTGTTCAAATAGTTAGCCCCAGCTAGTTATCGTTGTCAACACTAAATTTACACTGCTAACAGCAGTAATTCAGCAAGACAATACAAGATCTTTTTAAAAAAAGAGCAGAGGACTTATACACTTAATGGTAAGGTCCTGGGGAGTATTGCTGAATAAAAAGACCTTGGCATGGAGGTTCATAGTTCCTTAAGAGTCAAAGGTAGGTAGGATGGTGAAGGCAGCATTTGGTATGCTTGCCTTTATACTGGTCAGTGCATTGAGTATAGGTGCAAATGTGTTGCTGGTCAAAGCACAGCAGGCCAGGCAGCATCTCAGGAATAGAGAATTCGACGTTTCGAGCATAAGCCCTTCATCAGGGTTGGGAGGTCACGTTGCAGCTGTACAGGACACTGATGGAAGCATTCCATGCAATTCTAGTCTTCCTCCATTAGGCAAGATGTTCCAAAAAATGAGGGAGTTCAGAACGGATTTATGAGGATGTTGCCAGGGTTGGAGGGCTTGAGCTATAAGGAGAGGCTGAGGCTATTTTCCCTAGAGTGTCAGAGGCTGAGGGGTAACCTTAGAGGTTTATAAATCATGAGGGGCATGTATAGGGTAAATAGCCAAGGTCTTTTCCCAGGGCAGTGTGGTTGGGAATCCAAAACTAGCAGGCATAGGTTTAAGGGAGAGGGGAAAGATATAAAAGGGACCTGGGGGGAGGATGACCTTTTTTGCAGAGGTGGTGTGTGTATGGAATGGAGCTACCAGAGAAGATAATACAGGCTGGTATGATTACAACATTTAAAAGACATTTGGATAAATACATGAATAGTAAGGGTTCAGAGGTTTAAGGGCCAAATGCTGGCAAATTGGACTAGATTTTTGTAGGATATCTGATTGGTGAAGACATATTTGTCTGTTTCTACGCTGACATTTCTACAACTGTCTACTTCCTTCCTAGCAGCAGAATAATATAGCAGTAATTACTGAGTAAGAATAACTGGTGAAGAGCAATGTTTCTTCATCAGTCTCATACTCCCTCATGTGGCAGGATTTATCTGAAGCTTGCTGAGTAGGAAATATGCACATTGAAAAGTGAGACGAATAATTGTAAACCACCCCTAAAGAACTAATAAGCAGACATTAAAGTATCTGCTTAATAGGAGGTCCAGGTTATGGATTTCTATCTCGATTAAAATCAGGTCATTTGATAAAATCCACTAATTCTTTCCCAATATGCATAAAAACTGTTGTGATCTGAGGAGTGTCGTCATTAACACAAAGTCCAAGCTCTCTTGCAATTTTTAAATCAAAATTGCTCTAGACAGAATTTACATTTTAAACTTAAGAAAAAAAAATGATTCTTCTGATTGAGACATAGCTCATACCATTTGTCATTTTATCGGTCCAGGAGAAGCCAACATCTCAGAGGAAAAAAAAGTTTACAAAATGCATGAAATTAAGATATTAGAAAGATCCACAATTTTCTCAGACATACATTGGGACACATATCAGGGAAGAACACAGTAGGTGCAATTGTATAGATGTATTTAACCTTTTTTGTTAGATATTAATTCACAAGATCATTGGCAAAGGAAGCACACAATTAACAGCAAAACACACTATATCCCCAAGCCAACATGAAATGTGGTCATAAGACTGGAGTGGTTTTGGTGGTGGGGGTCCATCAAGGTGGTGGTTTTGAGAAGGATTTTCTTGCAAGTCAACTTGAGATACAAAGCCCAGGAATAAATAAGAGGGCACATTTGTCAACCATCTCTGTGCAAATCAGTTATTTTGTTTAAGTCTGGAACTGTTAGGTGTGCAGAGCAGTTTCGTTTTCCAAGGTTAGTACCAACTTAGGAATTGCTAACTCCACCCAAAATGCTGGTAGGAGTCTGTTATAAAAAGCAATAAAATTTGGGCAGGTTTCACTGGAAGACTGCAATGTGTTTTTTTTTGGGGGGGCGGTCTATATTTTTTTGAGAGCTTCTCTTGAAATTTCTCAAGGCTCATATTTCCATTCTCATTAACTCACTTATTAGTTATGCAGAACTGTAGTTACAATAGCTTTTACATTTGTGTTGACATATGGGGTATTTAAGCTGAAACAGAATTTTAAGAATTCATACACATCCTCAATAATAATCAACATTCCCTTTCATTTTTCTTTGCTGCATGGACCTCAGAGGCCCATCCCACAAGCAGAGTTAATGTGTCAGTGTGCCAATCAGTTTGGGCATGGAACTATCCAGTAGCTTAGAGAAAACTTGCTCCCCATTAAACTTAAGTCACAAAACATAATGAAAGTATTAATTTCCTATATACAATCGTATTTAAATTAACACAAGGCAATAGGAATAAGTTAACAACAAAAGATTATAGAACACAGAACATTACAGCATGGTGGCTCACTGGTTAGCCCTGCTGCCTCACAGCAGCAGGGACCCAGGTTCGATTCCTGCAATTGGGGGAACTGTGTGGAGTTTGCACATTCTCCCAGTGTCTGCATGGCTTTCCTCTGGGTGCTCTGGTTTCCTCCCACAATCACAAAGATGTGCAGGTGAGGTGAATTGGCCAAGCTAAATTGCCTATACTGTTAGGTGTATTAGAGGGAAATAGGTCTGGGTGGGTTACACTTTGGAGGGTCAGTGTGGACTGGTTGGGCCAAAGAGCCTGTCTCCACAATGTAGGGAACCTAATATGTCCTGGAAGATGAATGAGCCAATTATGCATCATCAGGTGTCATTCAGCCTACAATTGCAAAACAAAAGAAAATATTGTAAACATGACCATTAACTTCACTGAGCAGGTTTCAGCACCTTGATTTTGAAAGGCCAAACATCAGTCAGATCTGACAAAATTAACAATTTGCTAATCAGATTCTCATTAACACTAGTTCTTTTAATATGAGAACTCAAAAGAATTGTGACTTTTGAAGCATATTTATTCATAAAAAAAAGTTCATCTTCACAAACTTTTTTAAAAATTCAACATTCACCACTTGAAATTTTATAAAACATCAAGAAAACTACAATAAAAACATTGAAATGTTTGTAGTTGCATCTTATGAGGAGCATATTCTGTTCATTTTGTGTGGAAAAAAATAATTCTACGACAAGTGTTGTCAAGTCCTTAGTTATGACTACAATCAGCGAAGCTAGCACCATTAGATGGATATTAATTTAGTTTTACAAAATTACCTGAAAATTTATTTCAATTACAAAAGTCAGTCTAATTAACAGGTTAAAAATCAAATGTTAATAGGTTATTGGTCATTGAGTACCCACTTTCTCTTTTTGAATTCTGTTCCATAAATTTCTGAATCCTTTCTGAAAGAGGAGCTTTATGCTGTACCAGCTGTCAGGTAATACTCTAAAACAGTGTAGGGTTAACTATTGGTCTTGTCCCCTTACCACAGAATTAGCTTACAGACATTCAGGCTGCACATTCAGGCATATATATGGGGCTTGGATGTATCATTCCTCCCATGCCCTCCTGCCAAACACACACAACCCCATTTCCCCCAAGAACATTAATTTAATAAGTTTCTGCTGAAACTTTGATTTGTGTTCCAGGTGCTCCTTTCTCAAGAGACAGTTTCTCATTTATTTTAATTAAATTTTTGGGATGTTATGTTATTTTAAATATCACTGGATGCAATAGTCGCATTGAAGGATAATACAGGAAGAAATCACATTTTCAACCAGCAATAAATGTTCATAGTTTTTGCAAAGTTATCAAGTGTTGAGCCTTTTCCTTCAAATGCATACAAAATGAACTCCATGAAACTGAACCAGTGTGTGCTGCAAGTAATACTCTCCAAGGGAGGAGACAGCAAAGATTTCTGTAAATTCACTGCATTTCAAGTACAGTAGTCCCTCATAATAATACTCCCATTGGGAGTAATAAAAATACATTGATAAATGGAAAACAGCCAATCTACATCTGCTACCATATAAATAAGACAATTATAAAAGGATCCCGACAGATAAAATTCTTCAGATGAGATGAAAAACATTGTCAAACAATATTCAACCTGTAAGTGTATTATCTTTGTTCAGTAAACTGACCAGTAAATTAATTTGAGCCAAGGAGTCTCCTAGTTTGGAGGACCCAGCCTAGCTCCTGTTGAACTAAAACCTTAACTCACAAGTGACAAGAGTGCAGACTGACTCTCATAGGTTATTTTTTGTGTAAAAGGAGAAAGAATGTAAAAAGGAACAAATTAGTTTGTTCTCCAATCTGCTCTTCACTCTTTTTTTGAAGTATCACCCAGCTTCTTTTATTCCACATTGGAGAAGAACTGGACATTGGAATCAAACAAAATAGCGTCCAAATAATGTGTAAGGTGTTGGCAGTATTTTTCCTCAGACTACTCCGTAATGACAACTGATTGCCCAAGCACTGCCCAATATAGGGCTTACTGTAGAAAGCACATTTTCGAAGCATCACTTTGCAGAAGCTTGAATAGTTACAGGAAGAGTGATCAAGAATAAGATACTGGAATTACTTAAGAACTAGCTGCAAGTGGGAAGATGGAGCAGTCAAAAAATAATTCCTTGCGTTGCATTTCGATTATAACCAGCTGAGTTCAGCAGTTTAGATCTGCAGAAAATTTTCCAATTGGAAGTATTCCGTTTTCCTACTGTCCAGCTGGTAAGTTCTCTACTTGTTCTGCAAAACAATAATGCAGACCAGGAGGCACTAGACTGTACACAGGGTTGCCTCTTCATTATGGATTATTACAGCATAGAACAACTGGTTTCTGCCTACTAGAAAGGAGCAATAGAAAAACAATGCATAACAGCCACCCGATCACTATCCAGTGGTCACGACATCAGTGAAAAATTGGAGTGAACGGCTTACACATGAACACCTCTTTGAGGAGAACCGTTATTTCCTGTGGAACCAAAAACATGCAGAAGTCAGCAAATTCAGGAGAGAAAGAAATGGTAAACCTTGTTAATACTGAATGTTTGTTGACAACTACATAACTGAAGTGATTTTATGGAAGAACTGGCTGTTCTTCAACAGGAAAGGTCACAATTAGAAAATGAGTTGAACAAAATGCAAAAATGCATAGGAAATTGGCAGATGAAATTTAATACAAACATGCAAGATATTGCATAGAAAGGAAAAGTAGGAAATATTTCTACTCCTTGAAAGATTCTGTTATAATCATGGATTAAGGTGAAAGCAGCAGAAATCTTATTCGGCCAAATGTTAAACATGACAAATCAATACAGACCAAAGATGCCAACAGAAAAGAGAAAAACACAATGGAATAATGGGGGAAAATCATTGCTTAGATTATATCATGTTTTGGCCATAGCTTGATCACCGTGTCTAGTTGTGGTCTGTACAACATAATGGATATATTCAAAACCTGGAGGGAATGCAGAGAAAAATTGATAGGGCCAAGAATTAAGCGACTCCCAAAAAATAAAATTGCTTGACTAAGACTTGGGGTGAGGCAGTGAGGATGTACATCAATAAAATGAAAGGCAGTTTTAGAATCAATTTTCTCACAGGTAAACTTAAGGTAGAATGATCCATAGGATTTCTGTTTACATTTAAAAACCGATTGAATTCTGTAACAGGAAACTCTAGGGTATTCTTTGAAATAAGATGGGTTAACTTCCTACATTTGTAATTACCTTACTATAGTGTTCAAGAAATTACATGTATTTGGGTTTACTGGAATATGCTTATTAACTTCGATTGTTGGACATTCGACAGGAAGCAACACATCAATATTCACTTTCTATCCCTCCCCCACCGACTCCATCATTGCACACCTTTAAGGAGTGTTTGCATATTTGCTGCAATTTTGTAGTGACACTTATGTTGCATGTTCCAGAAGACAGCCATTATCCAAGTCCACTTACACCTCTCTGCTGAGAATACCAAATCAAACTCATTGGAAGAGATAACAGGAGATCCACCATAAGCTAATACTTTTTCAAAAAAAATCATGAAGGCTTTGCAATTCTGTGGTGACAAAATCAATTACAATCGAGGTATCATTCACAATGGTTAAACATTGCAAGTGTCTTTCATGTAATATCAGCATCTAATTTGATGCTTGAATTTTACAGAATTAAAAAATTACAGCTCAAAAGGGCTCAGTCTTGCAGGTCGTCTTTTTTGGCTGTGAATTATGCAGTAACATCCTTACAGAAAGATTTTCAGCAGAATTACTCCAATAATTTGAAATGCTGTATCCTTGTAACGATCCAATCTGGTTCCACACCTTGTGTAAATTCACGCCGAAACCTAAAATTAATGAGAAATATAAAATTAGCTAAATTTAAAATGGCAATTAAAGAAAATTCTCATTGCCGCATTGCTTTAAGAATAATAGAACAAGGACTTAAAATGCTAAAGATCTCAATATAAAAAGCACAAAATGGATCCACGTTGCCCTAATGTTCTGCTGACTTCACACTACCTTCAAGTGGATTATGGTTCCTCTGGCAGTCCTCACTTTTGCCTAGATAGTTTCTCTGGGCCCATTTGTTGGTACCTCACGCAACTGTTCATTTATGGTCCTTGACAGTGAACATCTTTAGGTTATCCAAAACCTATGAAGCATCACAGCCAAATATATTCTTGCCCTTACCCAGTGTTCATATTTGAGCACATTCCAACAGAAGCCACCAAAATATGTCCAAGAGATAGGTGCCTAGAAGAGTTTGTCCTGTCTTTACTTCACCTTGGACCTTTACAGATCTTGAGCTTTATTGATGTGTAAAACTCATTATCCACACTGAGCAAAATTATCAACTCCACTATTCCTTGTCATTTTCTATTTCCTGAACTACAGAAATCCATAACTTAATATTTTGCAATGATTTCACATTAACAATATGCACAATTCAGCTTGTTCAAGTGAATACATTATCAAGTTTCACTTAAATTTCTAAACATACGCTATCTCTAAGGAAACTAATTGATTACATGGCAATATGGCTGTGATACAAAGACTTTCAAACTGATTAATATGAGGTTAATTTTATAGATAGTCAAACATTGTTCTATGCCAAATTACTCTGCTTTCATCAAGCTTTAACTGTCCAGCATTCAAACAAAATGTGGAACAAATGACAGAAGATGTACTGATAGACTTCCTTCCAACTTAATCGCATTAGGCTTTCCAGCCATTTCCACTTATAAAGTTTTGTGCTGTTGGGATCCATTATTAAGGTTAGGTAGTGTAAGAAACTTTATTGTTAGGTAGTGCTCACGTAAGGTAGTATTAGCAAGTCTGGAACTTGTTAGCTTCACTAGACAACAGTAAGCCATTATGTTACACTAAGAACAGACTGAAAAGCTGATGGCATAGCCTGAAGAGGCCCCAGGGAGGGTGAGAGATAACAGGACATTGGAGCCGTGTCTAAATGCACGTAGCTCAAACTGAGGTAATAGAACGTTATCAGGTGAGAACCAATGACATACGAAAATTCTGTATTTTACCAAATAAGGATGTAACTCTGGAATGTGAGAGAACAAAAGAATAGACAAATTAAAAAATAGTCAGAATGCGCCTTCTCCAGTGAGCTAGACACCTCACTGTACTGTGTACGATTCTCTCTCATTAAACCTGTTTATACTTTTAATCAGACCCGGTATCTCTCTCCTCCAAACGAACACGGGGACAGAAGACCTGTCTCAACAGAGATGGTGACCCCGTCGCGGGAGGGAATAGAGACACGACTGTTGGCAGGGATTGAGAGCTCGCCGGACGGCCGGCCACTCCTAATCGGGCTCGGAGACGCCCTTTATACAAAAGATCTCCAGTAGGGGTTTGAATACACTAAATTCTTATTTTGTTTGGCGTCTCACAACTCTTTGCCAACTGAAATTCTGGGCTTGTCAGCCCGAGAGAGAATCGAACCGTTTTGTTTTATAGTAACGAAAGTCTCTGGGTCAAGGATTGAAAGTCCTAGAGATGAGTAAGTAGAGTGAACCGGTGATCAAGAGTGGTGAGTCATTTTTGGATGCAGCGCTGCTAAGTTTTGGTGAAGAGATAGTTTTGGGGTAAAGCGGATACTTCCCCTGCGCTTTGGACTGGGTTGGGGTAAAGTGGATACTTCCCCTGTGCTGAAGAGTTTGGGTAAAGCGTATGCTTCCCCTTGCGCTGACGAATTTGGGTAAAGCGTATGCTTCCCCCCGCGCTGACGAATCTGGGTAAAGCGTATACTTCCCTCCGTGCTGACGAATTTGGGTAAAGCGTATGCTTCCCCCCGCGCTGACGAATTTGGGATAAAGTGTATACTTCCCCTGACCAGAGGACAGTGTTGACTGGAACAGGCTTTGTCAGGAGTCGAATTACAAGGATTTGAGAACCCGATTTCTGGACCGTATTTCAGTAGCCGGCCCGTCCCACAATATAATGGAAGTATTTAATAGGGGCTCACGAACCCCGACGCACATAAGTTGAATTCCTAGAGTAGGGGGGGCATTGGGCAAGGAGAGAGAGACAAAGACAGAGGACAGAGACAGACACAGAGTTACGGACAGAGCAACTGTGTGTGTGTGTGTGTGTGTGTGTGTGTGTGTGTGTGTGTGTGAGAGTGAGAGAGAGGGAGTCTGTTTATGAGAAAGATAGAGTCTCTGGGTGTGTAAAAATCTGTGTGTGTATAAATATTTCTGTGTTTGTAAAAGTCTGTGTGAGAAAGAGAGTTTCTGTGTGTGAGTCTGTAAAAAAAAAGTCTGTATTGTTGCCCAAAGAGAGAGAGAAAGCTATTGCTGCGTGCGTCAGCGGTGTGTCTGTGTAAAAGAGAGAGACTGGCTGAAAGCTTCTCTGCTAACACACAGTTTAACACTTTGTGCTCTGGCTTGAATTCATCTGTTTGATAGTGATTGAATGTTTAAGTCTTGTCACCTAGGGCGTAAGTCCCGGGACTGTTTTGGATGTGATTGTTATGGTTGTTTAACATGATTTAGATGCATCTGTTTGTTTGGTGATTGAATTCTTGTTTTTGTTTCTAGAGCTTGAGTTCCGGGACTGCTGTTTAAAGTGATTTCTTTTTATGTGAACTTAACATGATTTTTTAAGGCTAATAACTCCTGTTCTTTTATGAGTCATGACTCCCTAACTACTTTTCTTACTAACCTCTTTTATTTTTACATAAAAGCAATATATGAAGGACAGTCGAAGTTTCGTTCGACAGTGGGTAGTTGTAAAAGCGAAAGTTTCCATGGTTATTATCTGTGACCTTGGATTCAACCATTGTGCATGCGTTAGAAGCTTTTAACTTGAATTGACAAATTGTTGTAAGACAGCTCTGATTATTTTTACGACCTAAAGTATTGTAATTGAGAAATGATTGGTCAGGAGTACATAAGAAAACTAATTTTGGATCTAAATTAGGGTACTAAATCTGGACGATTACAGTGGATTTCAAAATTGGGAACTGTACGCATTTTACATTTTAAATATTAAACACTGAATAAATGGACGTAAATATATAAATATGTTTACAAGTTAGGAACAGGCCTTAAAGTTAGTCAAGCACGAATTGATAAATTGGTGTTTGAGCATATGGGAAGATAGGAACATTGGAAAATTTCTTAAAAGAAAGAAACAGGGAAGAACATAACGACTTGTCCCCTTCGGGAAGTGTTGATAGGGGACAAGGAGATTGGGTTTGTGTGTGACCCCCTCACCAGTGGGGAGGTCGGAACATTTAAAAGGAAATGACGGTCCTGGTTGAGAATCCGATAGGATTGTCAGAACAAGTTAATTTATTTTTGAGGCCCAGTCTGTATTTGTGGGCTGAGTTGATGTCTATTTTGAATATACTATTTACTGCGGGAGAAAGGAGACTTATATGGGGATGCTGGATAGGGAAAGATACGGAAGATAGAAGGGTGAAGTGGGATAAATCCATTAAATGAATTGTTAGGAGGGGCACAGAAATTGTTTGTAAAGAGAGAAAGGACGAGTGACAGGAGCAGAACACGTAAATGATGGTAGCTGCGGTTGATGAGGTAATTAGAAGAATGCAGCCAAAAGTGAGCAACCGGAGCAGCGGGTGATAGCATGTAGGGCAGAGAAGAAAGGGAGTAGGGAGAGACAAGGAGGAGCTTTTGATAGAGAGTTTGAGCGACAGGGGCAGAGACGAAGGTCTCCACAGGCAGGATGCCATTATTGTGGAAGGACATTTGATACTGAAACAAGATTGGTGGCTCAGGATTTTGAAGGGAGGTGCACACAGGGAGACAGTGTTAGAGGGGCCACGGAAGAAGGGATAACGGGTGGACAATAACTGGCACCACTTTTCACACTGTTCCAGATCTCCAAAAGGACAATCACTGGCGGAGGGCGCTCCCGGAGAGGAGACGGAGAGTGGTGGTGATGATGTCTGAATCAAGGCGGACTGGTCATCTTCTCATAGGGCTGGGTCTGCGCTTTGCGGTACGACTCTCCGTGCAGGACCCTTGTAACTCGAACTATCGACTGAGCCCTTACAGGCAAGGATGACCACCTTTCTTCGCCCCCACCTTATCAAGCTGTACAGCAGGAGTGCGCAGGCGCTTCCTGTGCGACACTTGGCATGGCCGAATTTGAGATGGAGGGAGCCCTCCCACCCCCATGTTACGACTTCTGAGTGCTTATGTCTGTTATGTATTATTTCACTGCTTCTCGTGCCTTAACGATTGTATGCGAACTGGAGAGGCGCCTAGAGTAGGGATTTTTTGTGACGCGGATTGCTTTGTGAAGTTGTATGCTGCTTAGGGACTCCTATCCCCTATAACTATGTCTCCCTAGAGTCAGACAAGCCAGGTTAAGCTAATTGGTCGGTCTTGCAAAGGAGCGACGGAGGGGCGCTCACCGACCATCCGGGTCCTGACTGCTGCGCACGAACTGCTGTATTTTGTGTGGCCTCTTTCGAGGCCAAGGGAGGGAGTGTTGGGATCCATTATTAAGGTTAGGTAGTGTAAGAAACTTTATTGTTAGGTGGTGCTCACGTAAGGTAGTATTAGCAAGTCTGGAACTTGTTAGCTTCACTAGACAACAGTAAGCCATTATGTTACACTAAGAACAGACTGAAAAGCTGATGGCATAGCCTGAAGAGGCCCCAGGGAGGGTGAGAGATAACAGGACATTGGAGCCGTGTCTAAATGCACGTAGCTCAAACTGAGGTAATAGAACGTTATCAGGTGAGAACCAATGACATACGAAAATTCTGTATTTTACCAAATAAGGATGTAACTCTGGAATGTGAGAGAACAAAAGAATAGACAAATTAAAAAATAGTCAGAATGCGCCTTCTCCAGTGAGCTAGACACCTCACTGTACTGTGTACGATTCTCTCTCATTAAACCTGTTTATACTTTTAATCAGACCCGGTGTCTCTCTCCTCCAAACGAACACGGGGACAGAAGACCTGTCTCAACAGTGCTCAAGCTGGAAGCTTTTCATTCGATGAAAAATAACAATTTCCTATATCAAGCATCCTTCATCAGCTCCAAGAATTTGTAATTACAGTAGCCTGTTATAGACAAAACTCTTTCTGCTGTGCTTCAACCCCAGTTCATACACTATCCATTTGTGCCTTGGTTCCGAATGAGGCTGCTACTCAAAGGCCAGTTTGAGCCGTAAACCCACACAAATGGAATACAGGACTCAGACTGGCCAAACTATATCATCATCAGGCAGGTAAGACTTCCAATTCATTGAGAGGGGTTGGAGAATTGAGCCAAGGTAAAAGGCACTCAGGTTCATAATTTGTTCTTGATTTTTATTTAATGTGTTTCCACTATTTTAACCATCATTTATACCATCAGAATAAATGGACTGAAACTAGAAGACATCTGAATCAAACCTAGTTGAACAGCAGGTGACCATGCCAACTTGATATCTACATATTTTGGCTGAGATCAAATACATGACAACTGTGTTTCTTAATCATTAGGCTTTAAAGTTTCAGCATGACATATGAACAAATTATTTCAGCAAATTCATAAACTCAAACATTTAAGACAGATAAAACAAAATGTGATGTCCTATATTTAATCATATTCACTTTGAAAATATCTTTTAAGAAATAAAGTTTCCATTTACATGACAGTACATGCAGCCATCTATTTGAGCCATCATGCCTGTCCCAGCTCTTCTGAAGAGCAATCCACTTAGTTCCACCTTCACTACAGTTTTCACCTTCAAATATTTACCTAATTCCTTTTGCAGAACCAATGTTGAATCCATTTTCACTATCCTCCTAGGTAGTGCATTCCAAATTTTAATCACTTACATTTAATCACCCTGGGTTCTTTTACCACTCATCTTAAATCTGTGCTCTGTTTATCAACCTGTCAGCTATTGGAAAATTCATCCCAACTAATTTTATCTAAGCTCATCATGACTGTAAACACTCCTAGCAAATCTTCCCCTGGACTTTTCTACTCTCAGGATTACAACCCTTGCCTTTTCAGTCTAGCCACAAAACTGAAGTTTTTAATTCAAAAACCTTTCTAGTAAATCTCTTCTGTACACCATGCAGGGCCCTCGCACCTTCTGTAAGTATGGTGCTCATAATTTGGACACAACAACCCAATTAGGATTAAATATTAATATAATAGTATTTATATTATTTTATTATAACTTCCTGGCTTTTGTACACTAATGCCTTTGTTTAGAAAACACAGAATCCTAGCACATTATTATTTGCTTATTAACCTGCTCTATCAACTCCAGATTGCGTTTCCTGAACCCACTTTACAATTTAGCATCTCTGTCCTCTCTTCTACAAAATGTATCACCTTAATTCTCTGCATTTAATTTCACTATCTATCCATCCACTGATTTCCTCAGCTGGGCCATGTTCACCTAAAATCTATTACTCATTCATGTTATTAAAATGCAAGTTTTGTGTCACATGCTATTTCAAATTAGTCAACATAGCTCAAATATAATGCTGACTCCCTGATAAGTGGTGACTCGACACACTTCTGTCCTTTTGTAGGTCACCCCATAATCCAGCTTTTCCCAAATTATCACAAGTCTTGCTACAATTCCAGAAGCATTTTGGAAAATTGATTTGCTCCACAACTTACCCACGCAGCAGCCCCACTCTCGCAGCAAGAGGCGAAAACAGAAATTTGTCACAACGACAATTCTTTTTTTAAAATTGTAGAATCCCCAGTGTGGAAACAAGCCGTTTGGCCCAACAAGTCCATCCCTCCTACTCTATCCCTATAACCTTTCATTTCCCATAGCTAACGCACCCAACCTAACATCCCTGAACACTGTGGGTAATTTAGCATGGCCAATCTATCTAACTTACAAACTTACAGATCTTTGGATTGTGGGAGGAAACCAGAGCACCCAGTGGAAACCCACACAGACACAGGGAGAATGTGCAAACTCCACACAGACAAATGCTCGAGGCTAGAATCAAACTCAGGTCCCTGGTACTGTGAAATGACAGGGAGGAGGCTGGAAGAAAACAGCAGGCCAGGCTGCATCAGGAGGTGGAAAAGTCGACATTTTGGGTGTAACCCTTCTGCAGGACTAGGGGTGGGTGTGGGGGAACTGCAGATAAAGGGGGTAGTGGGGACAGGGTGGTGAAGTGGGGATAGATGAAGACAGGTAGAAGGTACAACTTGGTTGGTCAATGGGGGGGTGAATCCAGTTGGTGGCAGGGAGGAGTGGAAGAAAGGGGGAAAAAAGAAAGAGGCTGGGAAGGAAGTCTTTGGGGGGGGGGGGGGGGGGGGGGTGTGGCAGGGAGGTCATTTGAAATTGGAAAATTCAATGTTGAGTTCTCAGTCTGTAGGTTGCCCAGGCAGAAGATTAGGTGTTGTTCCTCCAATTTGTGCTGTGGTTCATTTTGGCAATGGAGGAGGCCAAAGATGGTCATGTCAGAAAGGGGGTGGTTGAGGAATTGAAATGGGCGATGACTGGGAGGTCAGGTTGGCCCCAGCGAGCCCAGCTGCGATGCTTGGTGAACCGTTCCCCAAGTTTATGTTTGGTCTCCCTGATGTCAAGACGACCACATCAGGAGCACCTGATGCAGTAAACTAGGTTAGAGGAGGCAGGTGAACCTCCGTCTCGCCTGGAAGGACTGTTTGGGGCCCTGGTATACTGACAGGTCTTACATGTTTTCCAGTTTCAGGGGAAGGTACCTGGTGGTTTGTGGGAGTTGGGGGGCGTGGGAAGAGTGGCACAATTCAAGGATTTTCGAAGACAACGGTCCTTGCAGAAGGCAAAGAGTTGTGGGGAGGGGAGGATGTTCTTGGCGGTGGGGTCTAGATGGAATTGTCAGAAATGTTTAAGGATGATGCGCTGGATGTGGAGTCCTGGAATTCGGGGGGGGGGGGGGGGGGGGGGAGAGGAAAATTGCATTGTTCAAAGTTGGAGGACATCTGGGAAGCTCGCGAGTGGAATATCTCCTCTTCCGAGCAGATGCGTCGGAGGCGGAGGAATTGGAAGAATGGAATTGAGTTCTTGCAGGATACTGGATGGGAGGAGGCATAGTCTAGGTAGTTATGGGAGTCTGTAGGTTTTTAATAAACATATATCTGGAGACTGTCAGCAGAGATGGAAATGGTGAGGTCAAGAAAGGGAGGAACATGTCTAAGATGAACCAATTTGAGGGTGGGGTGGAAGTTATGGGTCAAGTCAAGTTCAATCTAGGTGCAGGATCTTGGTACTGTGAATCAGTAGTACAACTACTGAGCTACCACGTTGCCCTTGAGTAATAAAACCAAATTCATGTTATACCCAGTCCTGGGAAAGTGAGATGGCAGAAACATTTGGTTGCGAAACAATGTAGACTGAGTTTCCTCTTCTGGTTATATGTAGCCAAAGCAAGCAATTCATTTTGTAAATTTAAGATGCAATAAACAGCATATGCCTTCAAAACAATTGCCATAACTCCCAATATGCGTACAGGTTTAGTCAAAACAACTTACTCATAGTTGGCTGTGAGAAGGCGTAAGCTGTCTTTACTGCTTTCATCACCAAAGACAACTTGAAACACTTTCGTTCCCTCTGGTGTCTCATCAGGAAGGTCAACATCAGTCAGGTACCAGTATCGCATTATTATACTGACAAACTTTCTACCTGTTGATATAACAAAACAAAGGCTGACATTCTGATACCAAAAATTACTTGTGCAGTAGAACAAAATCCCAAATTAAGAATAAGTACACTGACATCAATGAAAACTAGCCATTTTATTTTAAAAAGCACAGTTGCAAATACAAAACAAAAATGACCTATCAGATGATGCGTCTCCTTACCCAACTGTGACATTATAAGGAAGAAGGCAGCAGGTTTAATTTCGGACACTACACAACAGATCAATATCAACTCTGTTGAACTTTGAGATTTATAGACACCTACTCAGTAATGGACACTCACATTAAAAGGTAGCAATACGATGCACTGGATCTTTTCTTAGTTGCAAAAATAACAAAATATTTCCTTCAACACAGTTCCTTTAAATGGTTTTAAAAATTTGTTCATAGGATGTGGCCAATGCTGGCTAGGCCAAAATTTATTGCCGAATCCAAATTGCCCTGGAGGTGGTGGTGGTGAGCAGCTTGGGATGTAGGGACACTGATTGTTAGGGAGTTCCAGGATTTTGATCCAGCAGTGAAGGAACGGCAATATTGTCAGCTGCTCCCTTATCTTTCATTGTGAAAGGTTTGGAAGATGCTATCAGTGAGTGAGTTGGTGAGTCACTGTCAGCCATCTTGTAGATGGCATACCCTGTTGCCACTCCGCGACAGCCATGATTGGAATGCATGTTGAAGGTGATGGAATGGGCACCAATAAATTGGGTTGCTTTGTACATGAACGGTGTCAAGTATCTCAAGTGTTGTTGGAGCAGCATTCATCCAGGCAAGAGATTAGTATTCAATCACCTTCCTGAAATGTACCTTGCAGATGGTGAAATGGATTTAGGAATACAAGAGACAAGTTACAAGCCACAGAATTTCTGGTTTTGACCTGTTCTTATAAACATAGTATTTCTATGGCAGGTCCAGTTAAGTTTCTGGTCAATGGGAACTCCCAATGTTATGGGGAATTCAGCAATGGTTAAATTCTCCCTTGTTTGGGATGGTCGTTGCCTGGCACTCAAGTGAACAAACGCTATCTGCAATAAATGTTCAAGCCTGAATGTTATCCAGGTCTTAATGCAAATGAGTACTGACTGGTTCTGCGTAAGAAAAGTCACAAATGATTCTGAACTTTGTGCCAACATCAGTACTTCTGGCCCTATGATAAAGGAAAAGTCTTTGATGAAGCAGTCAAAGATGGTTAGGCCTTATATATCTAAATCCTAATGAATGCAGGAATGACTGAGCATTGAGATGAATGAATAATAAACACAACTATCTTCCTTTGTGCAAGATGAAATACTTTAACCACAGTCGTTTCAGTTGTTCCCATTGACTCGAATTTTGCTCAGGCTCCTTAATGCCATGCTCACTCAAAAACTGCATTGAAATCAAGGACAGTCACTCTCGTCTATGACTGAAGCAATAAATGGCACGGTGGCTCAGCAATTAGCACTGTTACCTCACAACACCAGTGACCCACGTTCGGTCGGTGACTGTGTGGAGTTTGCACATCCTCCCCATGACTGTGTGGGTTTCATCAGAGTGCTTCAATTATGTGCATGTTAAATGGATTGATCATGCCAGGAATGTTGACTGGCCATGGGAAATTGAGGGTTACAGGGATAGCACTGGGGGGCAGGAAGCTATCATTTAGCTTCCCTTTCAAATTCCCTATGGTTTCAAGGTGTGACAAAATCTTGGAAATGGATTTCAATGGCCATATGGCATTGGTGGTGGTTTGGGGAGATTTGAAGCTCAGTTCATGAGCTAAAAATGAAAAACAAAGGTACAATGGCCCAGATTTTCCACTGGCTAGGTAGTCAGTTTGTGAGCACTTATCACAGTCATGCAAGGAGATACTATTAGAATTGCTGAGGAAATTGAATTATCCGCTCAGTAAATCCTCTACTTCTGGAATATTCTGAAAGTCTCCATTTAAATCTGAGAGTTGGGATGGTTTGGATTAGATTAAGTAAAATACTGAGGAAAGGTTAGACTGTGAAATGAACAGTATGACTCCTGAATAACAATTAAATTGAACTCATACTTAGGACACCCCTCCAACTACTTCTTCCCAGACCCCTTAATGCCCCCAAAAGCCTAACCCAACACCCAACCAGATCTGGCCAGACGTCCTTACCCACCTCCACTAAACTGACCCCAATGTGGATATACAGCTCCACATTTCTGAGTGAGCCCAGAGTTGAATTTCCTCTCAGAAATGGAGGGCTCCCTTTCCCTTTGGAAAAGAAAATCTGCAACTTGTCCTAGACTGCCATTCCTTGGAAAATTCAACCCAATGTTGCTTTAGGTAATCCGACCAGATCCAGCAGTGGATACAAACATCAATCAGCTCCAAATGCAGTCCAACCGTCAACCCTCAGATTCAAGGACACAATGTGGGAATTGCCGCTGAGGAAATTTACAGCAAATCAGTGGCATTGGAGGCATTGATAATAGAAACAAAGCAACCGTCAGCAAGTTTAATGCAATAGCTGTGCCAAGGCAGATGGCTATCTAGTGGAGAATGTGGAATTCGCATCACAAAGATGTGAGGAAGGTGTTAAATTTCTCCTGGAATGGAGATAATCGTAGAAGGGTCTGAAGTAATCAGAATGATATAGGTGTTCAACAAACTGAGGAAACAAATAGAAATGGTTTTGACTGAAGTGAAATCTTCAGGTGGCAGGACCTTTTGTTGAGAAGATCAAGAAAATTCATGGGAAGGAAGAACATCTAGGAGGGGTTCCTAATAACGAGTATGAAATGTATTGAAGTGGATTGCAGTGATATCAGGAGCCAGTAAGGGAAGGTGGGTGAAAAGAAATAACTAATGGGGAACCACTCAGGGCCAGAGATTTAAACTAAGAAGCAACATGTGGACTTGTGAGGGTGACTTAACAAAGGTGGTGATTTAACAAAGTGGACCGAATGCAGTGCTTAACGAAAGGTTGCCAACAGACTAAAAGGACATGTCAATGCCAGAACTAACAAATGCCACACTTGCATTGATTAGACCAAGGAAATACCATTGGAAATGTAGTCAGAAGGGCAGCCTTAATAAGTAGGAAGTGAATTAAGTTTCAGTAACGGCCAGGATAGCAAAAGCTTCTAGGATGAACTCATAGATGATAAGCTAAATTTACATGCAACAATCATTAAGCAGTGCAATAGGTAATGTACACATAGTAACTGACATCCATGTTATTGCATTACTATTCCAATTAGTCTTCTTTCCTCTTCATCTGCAAACACAGTTAATGTCCAGGAAGTACTCATTATTAATAACTGCGTTATGATTTCATGAGAAAAATCTGATGACACCAATCTAGACAATACCAACAGTTTTATCTCAAGTTTAATAAATCCACTCCCTCCACACTTCTGCTACTATCTATAAGATGCAATGCAGAAATTCACCAAAGATCCTCAAATAGCACCATCCAAAGCCTTGATCACTTCCATCTAGAGGGACAATTGCAGCAGATATATTGGCACTCCTTCAAATTCCCATCCAAGCCACATACCATTCTGACTTGGAAATATATACTGCCGTTCCTTCACTGTCGCCGGGTCAAAATCCTGGAATTCCCTTCCAAATGGCATTATGGATCAACCCACAGCAGATGGACTGCAGTGGTTCAAGAACACAGGCCACCACCACCTTCTCAAGGGTAACTTGGGACAGGCAATAAATGCTGGCCAGCCAGCAAAGCCCACATCCCACAAATGAATAATAAAAAAAGACAAACCTTGGTTATCATAATAAATTCCAACATCACCTGGTGTGCTATACATAATTTCATCCACTTCAGCAGCTAAGGCCTCCCTGCGGTTAACAGGCATAGCTAAACATTTTTCTTCCACCTCCTCCAAAGCCTGTATAGAAAACACTTGGATAACAAAAGAACAACACAGACCGACTGATAGACACAGATCATAATGTTAATACAATGGCTTCTCAATGAAAATAAAGGATGCTGACAAGTTATCACCTCCAAAAGGATTTAACAGCCAATAATATACAAAGCATAGTTTTAATCATTTTGATTTGAAGGAGAAAGTTAACGTTCGAGTCCTAGAGTCCACATCGATTTTTGAGGTTAAGTAGACAATTGTTGTTTTAAAAAAAATGCTCAAGCCATTCTCCCCCCTTTGTAAAGCCACAGCTCAGTACTTAGAATGTGGAACAACATAGAACAATGGAGCGCAGAACAGGCCCTTCGGCCCTCGATATTGCGCTGACCTGTGAACTATTCTAAGCTCATCCCCCTACACTATCCCATCATCATCCATGTGCTTATCCAAGGATTGTTTAAATCTCCATAATGTTGCTGAGTTAACTACATTGACAGGTAGGGCATTCCTCACCCTTACCACTCTATGAATAAAGAACTTGCCTCTGACATCTGTCTTAAATCTATCACCCCTCAACATGTAGCTATGCCCCCTCGTACAAGCTGATATCATCATCCTAGGAAAAGGACTTTAACTGTCTACCTATCTAATCCTCTGATCATCTTGTATGTCTCTATCAAATCCCCTCTTAGCCTTCTTCTTTCCAATGAGAACAGATCCAAGTTTCTCAGCCTTTCCTCATAAGGCCTACCCTCCAGACAAGGCAACATTCTGGTAGATCTCCTCTGCACCTTTTCCAATGCTGCCACATCCTTCCTGTAATGGGGCGACCAGAAATGGGCGCAATATTCCAAGTGCGGCTGCACTAGCATTTTGTATAGTTGCAGCATGACATTGCGGCTCCGGAACTCAATCCCTCTACGAATGAAACCTAATACACCATATGCCTTCTTAACAGCACTATCAACCTGGGTGGCAACTTTCAGGGATCTATGTACATGGACTCCAAGATCCCTCTGCACATTCACACTACCAAGAATCTTTCCATTGACCCAGTATTCTGCCGTCTTGTTATTCTTCCCAAAGTGAATCACCTCACATTTATCTGCATTGAACTCCATTTGCCACCTTTCAGCCCAATTCTGCAGTTTATCCAAGTCCCCCTGCAACCTGCAACATTCTTCCACACTGTCCACTACTCCATCGACTTTAGTGTCATCTTCAAACTTACTAACCCATCCACCTATGTCTGTTTCTAAGTTATTTATAAAAATGACAAACAGCAGTGGTCCCAAAACAGATCCTTGTGGCATACCACTAGTAACCAGACTCCAGGCTGAATATTTTCCACCACCCACTACTTCTTACAAATCCAAACTGCTAGATCACCCTCAATTCTATGCCTCTGCATTTTCTCCAACAGCCCAGCTTGTGGAACCTTATCAAAGGCCTTACTGAAGTCCACGTACACCAGGTCAACTGTCTTACCCTCCTTTACATGCTTGGTTACCTTCTCAAAAAACTAAATGAGGTTTGTGTGACATGACCTGCCCTTGATGAAACTACGTTGATTATCTGCAATCAAATTGTTGCTTGCTAGATGATTATAAATCCTATCCCTTATAACCCTTTACAAAACTTTTCCTACAACAGACATAAGGCTCACTGGTCTATAATTACCTGCATCATCTCCACGACCCTTCTTGAACAAGGGCACAACATTTGCAATCCTCCAGTCCTTCGGTGCTAAACCTGTAGACAACGACGACTCAAAGGTGAAAGCCAAAGGCTCTGCCATCTCCTTCCTAGGTTCCCAGAGAACTCTTGGATAAATCCCATCTGGCCCAGGGAACTTGTCTATTTTCACTCCTGCTAGAATTTATAACACCTCTTCCTTACTAATCTCGATCCTTTCTAGTCGGATATCTCATATCTCATTCTTCTCCTCTACAATATTCTCCTTTTCCTGAGTGAAAACCGACGAGAAATATTTGTTCAGAGCATCTCCGATCTCCACAGGGTCCACAAAACAACTTCCTACTTCTGACTTAGACCTTTTCCTACCGTAGTCATCCTTTTATTGCTCACGTACCTATAGAAAGCTTTAGGGTTCTCCTTTATTCTACCTGCTAAAGACTGCTCATGTCCTCTCTTGGCTCTTCTTAACTCTCGCTTTAATTCCTTCCGAGTTAATCTGTAACACTCCATCACCTCATCTGAACCATCTAGTCTCACTGTCACATAAGCCTCCATCTTCCACTTAATAAGAGATGCATTTTCTGCTGTAAACCACGGTTCACTTACCTTGTCATTTCCTCCCTGTCTGACAGGGATACTTATCAAGGCCACTCCATATTTTGAATGTCCCCATCCCCTGCATTTTGCTACCCCATTATATGCATCCTAAGTCTTGCCTCATCGCATTATAATTGCCCATGCCCCATTGATACTTTCCATCATTAAACTAAATGTAACCGAATTACGGTCACTCTCTCCAAAGTGCTCACCTACCACTAAATCAAACACTTGGCCTGGTTTATTACAAGCATCAAATCCAGTGTGGCCTCCCCTCTTGTCGGCTCTTCAACATACTGTGTCAGGAAACCCTCTTGCACACATTGGACAAAAACTGATCCATCCGACGTACTAGAGTTCTAGCATTTCCTGTCAATGTTGGGGAAAGTCCCCCATAATGACCACCCTGTTCCTTTCACTCCTACCCAGAATCATTTTGCTGATCCTCTCCTCCACATTCCTAGACCTCTGCAGAAGCCTATAAAAACTCCTAGCAGTGTGCCCTCTCTCTCCTGTTTCTAACCTCAGCAAAACGTGTCGTCTTTCAGCCACCGTTATACTGTCCTTGACTAAGAAGGCCACACCCTCCCCTCTTTCACCGCCTTCGCTGTTCTTAATGAAAGATCTAAACCCTGGAACCCACAACATCTATTCCTGACCCTACCCTGTCCATGTATCCAAAATGGCCAGAACATCAAAGTCCTAATTTAAAACAAAAACAACCTGAAATTGCAAAACAGAACACACAGATACCAGCAAAAGGGATGAAACATGCTCTGAGGGATTCTTTCAAACCTCCTTCACAATACTATGTTTGTCAAAGAATCTAGAACTTCGCATATACAGAACTTGGTTTTACAACGTGCTATTACAAAGATTAATCTAGGACAACACGCTATCCCTCTTCAAAACCTGTATAAATTTAAAAAATAATAAGATAGAGAGTCATAGAGACGTACAGCATGGAAACAGACCCTTCGGTCCAACTTGTCCATGCCAATCAGGTATCCTAACTAATCTAGTCCCATTTACCAGCACTTGGCCCATATCACTCTAACCCCTTCTTGTTCATATATCCATCCAGGTACCTTTTAAATGTTGTAACTGTGCCAGACTCCACCACTTCCTCTAGTAGCTCATTCCATGTACTCACCATCCTCTTCAAAAGTTGCCCCTTAAGTCTCTTTTAAATTTTTCCCCTCTCACTAAACCTATACCTTCTAGTTCTGGACTCCCCCACCTCAGTGAAAAGACCTTACCTATTTACAAGTGTTGAAGTCATTACAAATTTACTAGAGTAAACATCTTTTATTTAATAGAGATCTAAAAATCTGATTGTAGATCTAAAAACAAAATTGTATTTTTACCTCTTTTGATACAAGATTCTTCAAGGCATCAAAATTGCACTCTGAAAGCATCTTTGACACTTGTGAAAAGGCCTATGGAAAGAATCAATGAACATTTCGAAGCTTTAGTTTCACACAGTTATGTATCGACATACTAAACAATGCCCCATGACAACTATAGCAAAGCAGAAAATGAATAATTAATGAAAAAGTATTTAGTTATGTTAACTGCTTCATAAGCAATAAAACCATAGTCAGGAGCTCTCTTAAGCAAGGTAATAGAGAGTAGCCCCATCAAGCACATTTTTCTTTTAAAAAAAATGTCCTCAACATTCCCATGAATCCTGTCTTTAACCCTGTATTCAGCATTCAAATTCAACCTTCCAAAATGAATTACTTCACATTTATCCAGGTTGAACTCCATCCGCCAATTCTCAGCCCAGCTCTGCATCCTGTCCATGTCTTAGGGTCGAGGGCTGTTGCAGGCTACAACATCTGCAGCACCACTGACCTCTGTCATTGGCAAACTTACTAATCCACCCTTCCACTTCTTCAACCAAGTCATTTATTAAAAACTACAAAGAGCAGAGGCCCAAGAACAGATCCCTGCAGGACACCACTGGTCACAGACCTCCAGGTGGAATACTTTCCATCCACTATCACTCGCATTCTTCTTTTGTCCAGACAGCCAAATTTCCCTGTATCGCACACCTAACTTTCTGAATGAGCCCACCATGGGGAACCTTATCAAATGCCTTACTGAAATCCATATACACCACATCCACAGCTCGTCCTTCATCCACCTCCCCTTGTCACATCCTCAAAAGAACTCAATAAGGCTTGTGAGCTATGATCTGCCCCTCACACCGCCATACTGTCTATCTTTAATTAAACTATGTTTTTCCAAATAGGCATAAATCCTATGTCTCAGGATCCTTTCCAGTACCTTGCTTACCATAGACGTAAGATTGACTGGTCCGTAATTCCCTGGGATTTCTCTATTCCCTTTCGTCAACAGAAAAACAGCATTTGTCTCCCTCCAATCATCCAGTACTACTTCCATGGAGAGTGAGGATGCAAAGATCATTGCCAGAGGTACAGTGATCTCATTCCTCGCTTCCTGTTGGAGCCTTTGGTATATCTGGTCTGGCCCTGGGGACTTACCTATCTTGATCCTTCCCAGAGTTTTCAGTACATCCACTTTCTTAATATCAATCTGTTCAAGTCTTTTAACCTGGTTCACAGTGTTCTCACCATCAACAAGGTACCTCTTTCTAGTGAATACTGAAGCAAAAAACTCATTTAGTGCCTCTCTTACCTCTTCAGACTCCAGGCACAAGTTCCCTCCACTATCCCTGGTCAGCCCTACCCTCTCGCTGGTGCTCCTCATATGTTAAGCTTTTCATTCAATGACCATTCGTGTGCACCTCCTCTGAACATGCTCCAGGGCCAATTCATCATTCCTGGGACATGGGTGCTAAAACTGCACAGTATATTCCAAAGTGGTCTGGCCGCTTTTTTAGTCCTCTCAAAATAAATGCCCTTATTGCAGTTTCCTTCCTAAACAGGAATAGAAAGGGTTTAGAGGGATATGAGCAAGTGCTGGCAAATGGGACTAGATTAATTTAGGATATTTGGTCAGCATGGACGAGTTGGACTGAAGAGTCTGTTTCCAAGCTATACATCTCTATAACTATAACTCTTAAGTGCTGGGACATTCTTCTACCATTTGAAGGGGATTACACACAATGTGTGACTGTGCCTCAGTACTGATCTTTGGCCAACTGGAGGAGGAAAGTCAAAGAACCTGACAAATCTGCACAACATGGGCATTACCAAGTCTAGGCAGCACATTGTTAATAGATTCTTCAGTTAGCCACAGGAAGGAAACTGGCATTCTATGTCAAAACCTGAATCTCCTGAGAGAGAAAATATGCCTTATTTACCAGAACACTCAAGGCTTTCCTCTACAATAGGATGAAGGGACAACTAGAATATTTTAATGACATGGGAAATACCAATTGGATTTTAGATTAGATTAGATTACTTACAGTGTGGAAACAGGCCCATCAGCCCAACAAGTCCACACCGACCTGCCGAAGCGCAACCCACCCATACCCCTTACCTAACACTACGGGCAATTTAGCATGGCCAATTCACCTGACCTGCACATCTTTAGACTGTGGGAGGAAACCGGAGCACCCGGAGGAAACCCACGCAGACACGGGGAGAACGTGCAAACTCCAAGTCGGGAATTGAACCCGGGTCTCAGGCGCTGTGAGGCAGCAGTGCTAATCACTGTGCCACTGTACCACCCTAAAGATTAGTTTCCTCTTGTTTTAAGTTTATTAATTGTATTCCTTTTAAAATGTTGCCAGTCAACATTACTTTTTATTCAAACATGGTAAAGACTAACTCTGGACAGGATATAATTTCATCTGTACCATGCTGCTGCTGGAGAATCATCTCAGAAGCCACAGGACCTTGCTTCAATCTCCATGATGTAGATTCACTGTTACATTCACATCAACACTACACCTTCCCAACCCCAAGTTCATTACATTATCACACAATATATAACTATATCCCCAGATGTAAAAACTACTGGACTCCTGGCCAACATTCAGTAACCTATATAAAACAGATGCATTCATCTCAATATTACAACTGGGACCTTAATATGTGCAAATTTGCTGTCACATCAACTAAACTAAATTAATTACAAGAACTTCAAAACACCACATGGGCTCCTTTGGCATATCAGTACTGTCCCTGCCTTTGGGTCAAGGTTCTGAGTTCAAATCCTACCTTTACTGGAAATGCATCACAACATGTGATTAAAAAAAAACTCAAAGTACCTTATTGACTTGTGAAGCAATGCAATATCATGTGATAGTGTTCATTTTGTGGTAGGAATAGCAAGACGTTTCATTCAAATGCATGAAACTGTTAAAAGTTGACAAAGAGACTTAGGTGTTCTCATACAAGGAACACAGTTTGCAGATGAATGCCACGAGCAATTAGGAAGGCAAAGAGCATGTTGGCCATTAGTGAACAGTTCTTACAAAAGGCTGGTCGCTGTGATTATAGATTAGATAACTAGTGGTTGGAGACGCATTTAGGAAGTTGACAGTTTTGTGTTCTATTGGTTAGAGAACTATGCCCAGGGTAACTGAGAAGCATTTCTTAAAAAAAAATCTTTTTTTAAAAAAAAAGAAAGGTTCGAGCATTATAGTGGAGAGACTGAACGGTGATTTGTGTAAAAACTGTCTGTAAGTTGCATTAATTATTATAAACTGCAGTTACTTGGTATTGGGAGAGGGAATTGACTCAAGTTCAGGGGCATTTATGAGTTTGAGAGAGGTGAGAATAGGTGTTAGAATAAGTGACAAAGATATGTAAGTTTAATGTAAATCCATTTCCTGAATTTTTTGGATGGCCTAATTCAACAAATTTAGTAGAAACATGTTTGAGTGAAATGTTGAGTAACATGTTTAATGGTGTCCAGTACTCCAATCACCAATGGCTTCCTGCCTTCCAAAATGTTAAATTCAACATCTTTGACTGTTTATAGAATCACTCCATGGCTGTACACTAACTTATCTCTACCACCTCCATCAGCACTGTGATCCTCTCCTCAATGCTTTATTGCAGTTTTTCATATATTCTTCCCATCCACACCTCCGACTAACCATCAACTAGTTTCTTCAGTCACATGCTGCCAGTCTTCAATAGTCCTTATCCACCTAATTCACCTCCAAGACACAGACATTATTGCATTAGAAAACAAGTTGGACATTCACTTGCAACTTGTAAGTACAGAATAATCTTGATTATCCAAACCAAACAGGCAGGGACTATTTTGTTCAGATAACAGAGAATTCAGATAACTGACAGCGTTTTTACAGGCGGCGTGGTGGCTCAGTGGTAAGCACTGCTGCCTCATGGCGCCAGAGACCAGGGTTCAATTCCCACCTCAGGCAACTCTCTGTGTGGGGTTTGCACATTGTCCCTGTGTCTGCTTGGGTTAATCCGGGTGCTCCGGTTTCCTCCCATAGTCCAAAATGTGCAGGTTAGGTGAACTGGCTATGCTAAATTGCCTGCAGTGTTAGGTGAAGTAGTAAGTGTAGAGAAATGGGTCTGGGTGGGTTGCTCTTCGAAGGGTCGGCGTGGACTTGTTGGGCCGAAGGGCCTCTTTCCACGCTAAGTAATCTAATCAGGATCTTGAGATCTTGTTCAGATCATTGATGTTCAAATAATCGATGTTGTTCTGTTTTGGATTGCAATTTCCATATATCTCCCAAAGCAGAGAAAAGAGTCACGTCAGCAATCATTCCGATCAACAACAACGCAGGGAAACAACTTCACATTTTCTTCAGACAAAAGCAAGTCATCCATCCACCCTCCCCACCCCAAAACACTCGGGCATCATCCAGAACTGAACTTTATTCCTGATGAAGGGCTTTTGCCCGATTTTCCTGCTCCTCGGATGCTGCCTGAACTGCTGTGCTTTTCCAGCACCACTCTAATCCAGAATCTGGTTTCCTGAGTCTGCAGTCATTGTTTTTACCCTGAACTGAACGTTTGCTGATCAGTTTCACCTCATCCCCATGGGGGAGGGGGGAGGGAGAAACTAACACAAAGAGCCGACACGAACATGATGGGCCGAAGATCCTGAGTGTGCTGTAACCACGAATGATCCTGAAAGTGTCCAGCTGACCCCAGTCAGGCCGACGACCAGGGAGCCAGCACAGACTGGACGGGCCGAACGCCCTGCTTCCCTGATCTCACGGCCGTTCCTGTTCCAGCTCAGTCAGTCACCCACCTGCCTGGCACCGGCGGAAAACTCCTCGAAGGTGAAGTCCTGATCGAAATAAGCTCTGATCAGGAAGAAGTACATCTTGGTGCGGGCCCAGATGAACGGGTTGGGGATCCCGACCACCACCACCTTCTTGGGCCGCGGCTGGCGCCCCGGTCCCGGCTCAGTGCTGTACCGCCGGGCCCAGGGAAGAGGCCCGGGCGGAGCCAGGCACCGCGGCACGGCGACGGGGGCGGCTATGGGGCCGGGCTGCCTGTGAGCCCAGGACAGAGCGAAGCGGCACCGCCTGACCGCCAGCGCCATCTTCACCGGGCAACAGGTCCGCTCCTCCCATTGGCTGGGGAGGCGAGACCCCGCACACTCACCCGTCCGGGCAACAACCCCGACCCCAGTAACAGGTACCGCCCAGAGCTCACTGGAGCCCTCTTAATCTCTTTAACTCACCACCACTGTTTTTATTTCCAAAAATATACTTTATTCATGAAAATCTTTTTGTATATTTACATTGTCACAAAGGCAGTTCGGTTTTGTACAGTTGCATATCAAGTAAATAAACAAAACATTGAACTTTGACTCCATCCAAAAAAAACCAAAGACCCTTCTTGTACATATAATAGTAATGTTTATCTACATTTGGGGCACTCGGAGAGTCCAATACCTGAACTGACTCCCATTTACCGTCAGGAGGAAGACTTCAGACAGTGGATTTTTCCCTCTGCACCTTGGCAGCCGCTGCCCCAAGTCTTAGTGCATCCCTCAGCACATAATCCTGGACCTTGGAATGTACTGGTCTGCAACACTCAATCAGGGTCAACTCCTTGATCTGGAAGACCAACAAGTTCCAGGCAGACCAAAGAGTGCCTATCACTGAGTTGCTGGTTCTCGAGGCTCAGTTTATGTTTGTTTCAGTGTGCGCGCAGGAGAACAGACTGTAGAGTACAGAGTCCCGCGTCACGGAGCTGCTCAGAATGAACCTCGATACAAGCCACTGCATCTTTCTCCAGACTTTCTTTCCAACGGATGATTCCAGAAGGGGATATGTGACAGTCTCAAACCCCAGAATGACTTTGAGGGCAGCATGCGGTGATACAGATCAACCAGGTGTGCTCAGAGCGTTCAGCAGGAGTGAGGCCGGCTTTAGGGTTTAGGTAGAACCTCAGTACCAAATGTCTACACACAGCTTGATGCAGCCGCACTCAAAGGTGGCCATCAGGATGAGGGCGATGTTGGGAACATTCTTCCAACGCATTGTCCAGAGCTTTGTACATAGAGTTCCTGTGAACCGGATCTATCTTAGACTTCCAGATGAAGTGGAAGGTGGCTTGGGTGACTGTAGCAGCACAGTTTCAGGAAATGAGACAGACCTGTGCCATGTACAACAAAAGAGAGAGCTCCTCACACCTGAGGACCAGGTTTTTACATTCAATGGAGACGAACTAGTGCTCACAGAAGACCAGTTTCTACTTCACCTTGGTGATGCTGTCCTCCCAAGATTTTGTCCACATCCCAGCCCCTCTGAACCATATTCCCAGCACCTTCAGGTAATCTGTCCTGATGGTGAAGGGAATGAAGGATCATTTGGCCCAGTTCCCAAAGAACATGGCCTCACTCTTGCCTCGATTTACCTTGGCTCCCAAGGCCAGTTGAAAACTGGTTGCAAGTGCTCATGAGTCTGTGCACAGACAGCAGATCTGAGCAGAAAATGATGACAGCATCCATGTACAGGGAGGCTTTGTCCTGCAGGGCTCCACTGCCTGGAATACTCACTCCTCTCGGGTTCACATCCTTCCTGGTGGACTCAGCGAAGGGCTCTATACAACACATAAACAAAGCAGGACAGAGTGGGCAGCCCTGCTTGACTCCAGATCTGCTCGGGAAGCTTTCTGATTCCCACCCATTGATTGAGACTGCACTAATAATGTTGGTGTAGAGCACTCAGATCCAATTGTAGATTCCCTCCCCAAGCCCATTTTGGACACCATGTCCCTCATGTGATATCCTGTTAAAGGCCTTCTTTTGGTCTAGGCTGATGAGGCAGGTGTCCAGTCTCCCAGCCTGTACATAGACAATTGTATCCCTGAGGAATATGAGGCTCTTGGAGGTCATCCTACCTGGTATGGCACATGTTTGGTTGGGGGTGAATCACTGATTCCAGTGCAGACATGACCCTGTTAGCAATGACCTTAGACAGGATTTTGCAGTCTGCATTCAGCAGTGCAATTGGTCACCAGTTTCTAACTTCCTTCCTCTCCCTCTTGTAATTGAGGTTGATGATACCTTTCGTTGTGGATTCACACTTGGTACCAGCCAGACGCATACTGTCATACACCTCCAGTACATCCTGGCCTATCAAGTCCCACAGTGTTGACTACAACTCGGCTGGTAAGCCATCGCTTCCTGGAGTTTTATTCCTTTCTAAGGACTCGAGGGCCTTGGTCAGCGCATCCAGAGATAATGACTGGTCCAGCTCTCCCACAAACTGTCATCTAAGACTCCTATGTTAGATGACAGGAAAGACTGAGTGGCCGCTCTGTCTGTGGACTTTGTGTCTTACAGTCTGGCATAAAAGTATTTGCTGATCCCCAGGATGTCAGACTGAGATGACATTACCAAGCTATTTCATTCCTTTAGGTTGCTCAGCACGGTGTTCTCCTCATATACCTTCTAGAAGATGAATAGTGAGCACATCTCATCTTGCTCCACAGTGCGGATCCCGAACTGGACGACCCTTCAATTCACCACCATCCTGTGAACTGTCTCAGGACAGGGTTCCATCCCAGGTTCATGCTGGAGGTGGAGGAGGCTTTCCTGTCACTTTATCTTCATTGTTTGGTGCACATGATGTGGCACAAATATTATTAATCTCCCCAAACCTGTGCCTTTAGCCTGGAAATTATTTCAATATTATGTCTGCTCCTCAGGCCAACATTCTGGAATATGCAGCATTGCATCTAATTTTATAATAATGCCTGCTCCTCCCTCTCTTCACTGTTTTCATTGGATCAATCCAAGTGTCTGTTGATGGGTTCATTTGGTGGGCAGCAATTGCCACACACATCAACTTCCTCCCATGATCTGCCACTGTTTTTGCCCTGATGTGTTAATTCAGCTCCAGTGGCATTAAAACTGGATGTGCTGAAAGACATTTATTACAGCTCCTGTTCCAATATATTCGACTTGAGGGTGTGGTACGGGAAAAGCACAGCAGGTCAGGCAGCATCCAAGGAGCAGGAGAATCAACGTTTCAGGCATAAGCCCTTTATCAGGAATCGTGAGCTCTTGATGAAGGGCGTATGTCCGAACAACGATTCTCCTGCTCCTTGGATGTTGCCTGATCTGCTGTGCTTTTCCAGCACCACACTCTAGACTCTGATCTCCAGTATCTGCAGTCCTCACTTTCCAATTATATTATAGCCACAAGTACTTCAGTGTCTAGGCTAATGCAAAGCTATTTGGTTAGAAAATATAGCACACATCCATCAGTGCGTCATGCTTCAAATGACAACAGTTAGGTTGGAATCTGGACTTTACTATTCCTTGGGTCACATGGTGACAATATTACGAGCATTTCTCTTAATTAAAGATATACTGTATTCAAACTGAAGCATAACCCAACAGAAGTCAGATGTGAGACACATGGTGGACTGGTGAATGGTGGGCAGTAGTGACAACAACAGGATGTGATGAGGGTCAGGTGAATGGAGAACAGCAACCACAAGGACAAAACACCAATAACGTTATCCTACAGGTACACAATCCTTTATCCGAAATTCAAAAAAGCTCCGAAATCCTAATTTATTTTTGTGAAGTGCGGAGTGTCATTTTGGTGTGTGAACAGGTGACCCAACTCCAAACCCACACCATCACTCAGATGTGACTTGGTGGCATGGCCCAGAACTGGCAGGCATCGATTGTGTCTCAGCACTCGTACTATTCACACATGTGTCTGCTGTTAGGTAATTTTTTTTATTTCACAGTGAAAATGTCATTTATTCCGAAATCCAAAAATATCTGAATTCGGAAAAACAACTGGCCCCAAGGTTTTTGGACAAAGGGTTGTGTACCTGTAGTAGGGGAGATTGTTTCCATGAGGGTTGACATGGGATTGGTGGCTGACATGACATGGGAAGGAATTGGTTGGAAATGACAGTAGGGGATTCAATGGGAAAGAGGAGATAGCTTGGGAAGGGTTGATGATATTTGGTACAATTTACTTTTGCTAAAAATGACATTCAATAGATTTGATTGGAAAGGCTCTTGAAAAGCGGACAGGTAAATGAAAAGAATACATCAGGGTCGATTCCAGAAGTGAAAGAAGTTGATAAGGGTCATTTTCCGAGTTTCTTCATTGTACAACTCCAGTGATAAAGGCCAAGAAAACCAATTCATTTTATGGAAGGGGCAGTTACAATGTTACTATGAAACCTGAATGCAAACACGAACACTGTCATGGATTAAGAGTGTGACCTGGGAACTTGTTTTCTTTGGCTTTATTCTTTTCAAAGAGCTGTTCCATGAATAATAATGAGCTTGTCAGTTGTATTATTGCTAGAATGTTAATCCCTAGATCCTACTAGTGTTCTGGGGACAAGGGTTCAAATCCTGCCATCGAAGATGTGGAATTTGAATTTGATAAAGATGTGGAATTAGTAGACTAATGATGATCATGAAACCATTGTCAATTATCAGGAAAAACCCACGTAGTTCACTATTGCCCAATAGGGAAGGAATCTGCTGTCCTTACCCGGTCTGGTCTACTTATGACTCCAGACTGACAGCAATGTGGTTGACACTTAACTGCCCTTTGGCTGGCCAGCACTTATTACACGATGACACCCACATCCTGTGAATTAATAAAAAAAACCCTGCTTTTTCAACTCAGGAGAAAACAATTCCCTATTAGATTTTCATAAATTGTAGCTGTGAAAAAAATCCTTTAGACAAAAATATGTTTTCATATTCTCAGACCTGATCTTGCACGTGTGCATACTTTTAGGTAATTTTTTACAGTGAGAAGTTTTGATTCTGACCATAAATGTTTGTAAATCTCTTTTAGTGTTTAAAATCAATAACAGTAAAATGTGTTATAATGAAAGAATGTTAAAGGTTTATGGAAAGAAATAGATGAGATGTATTTCTCAGCCATTCTTTTTATTTTTGGTGTGCCATATTTAGTCTATAAAATATATCAAAGATGTTTTCTGTTGTGATTGTACTGGGTCTTTAAGAGTGATTTGTTCTGTACTGTTTCTCTTGAAGAGAGGGGTTACCAAGATGATGCTGGACAGTTTACTTCAAAAGCAACTTCGAGCTCCCTGAGTATTAAAGAAACTTGAGTGGTTGGATTCAGGTTCACAGATATTCAGGGTTTTTGTTTTGCTTTCAGTAGGATTTGGAACTAGCTGTTGCAACTGACAGATATATCTCTCTTTCTGTCTGCTGCAGCGAATAGCTTGAGTTCTGTCTCTGCTGCTAGATTGTTTATTTCAGTATTCCTTTCTCCTGGACTGGAAGGGAGATAGTACATGAAGAAAATCTGTTTTGCTGAATTTGCTTTTTGCCTAGGGTGTGTTTATTGGGTGTTGCTATATTGGAAGAGTTGTTGCTCAGTAGTAAAATAATATGTTATTTTATTAAATATTTCAAGAGAGTAAAGTTGTGACTTTTTGTTTTCTGCTTTTAACTGTTTTGTAAGAATGAAGTGTGTTTTGCTTAAAGTGGACGAATCAGATCACATCTGGAACACAACACTTGAATTTAAATAAAATAAGAAGTCTCAGAGTGTTTGATCTGGCCTATGACACTAACTTCATTTGTACTTTTTCCTGCTTTAAGAAGTTAGGTAACATTTTGGTCTTTTCCAGGAATTATGTGTATATCCTACCTAAAATCAATCTGTACCTTCCTCTCAAGGCCAACCTATATCTCTCTATCTCCCCACAGGACCATGCTGTATCTTTCTCTCATGCAGGATTCTTATGTTTCTCCTTCCCAGGACCAGGCTGTATCCTCCACCCAAATGATGACCTTCCAGGTGCAACCTTTATCGACCTCCCAGAATCAATGTGTATCACCCTCTATTTCAGGACCAGTCTGTATCTCCCTATCTCCCTCCCTAGACCAGTCTGTTGCTCCCCATACCCCTTCCAGGCTGTACCACTTTCTCAGGACCATGCTGATCTCCCTCCAGGATCAGGCAGTATCTCCCTTCTAAGACCAGTCTGTATCACTCTTCCAAGACCAGGCTGTATCCCCCCACCCAGGACCAGATAGTATCACCCCAATACCAGGCTGTACACCGCACCCAGGGCCAGGCTGTATCACTCTTCTAGGATCAGGCAGTATCCTCCAGCCAGAACCAAGCTGTATCTCCTACCCAGGACCAGGCTATATCCCTGTCCCAGGACCAGACTGTTACCCCATCCCAACACCAGCTTTTCGTAACTCCCTGGACCAAGCAGTATTCCCCACCCAGGACCAGGCAGTATCCCCACCCTGGACCAGCCTGCATCTCTCACCCAGGACCAGGCAGTATCCCCCACCCTGGACCAGCCTGCATCTCTCACCAAGGACCAGGCAGTATTCCCCACCCTGGACCAGCCTGTATCTCTCACCCAGAACCAGGCAGTATCCCCCACCCTGGACCAGGCTGCATCTCTCACCCAGGACCAGGCAGTATCCCCCACCCTGGACCAGCCTGTATCTCTCACCCAGGACCAGGCAGTATTCCCCACCCTGCACCTCTCACCCAGGACCAGGCGGTATCCCCACCCTGGACCAGCCTGCATCTCTCACCCAGGTCCAGGCAGTATCCCCCACCCTGGACCAGCCTGCATCTCTCACCCAGGACCAGACAGTATTCCCCACCCTGCATCTCTCACCCAGGACCAGGCAGCATCCCCCACCCTGGACCAGCCTGCATCTCTCATCCAGGACCAGGCAGTATCCCCCACCCTGCATCTCTCACCCAGGACCAGGCAGTATCCCCCACCCTGGACCAGCCTGCATCTCTCACCCAGGACCAGCCTGCATCTCTCACCCAGGACCAGGCAGTATTCCCCACCCTGGACCAGCCTGCATCTCTCACCCAGGACCAGGCAGTCTCCCCCACGCTGGACCAGCCTGCATCTCTCACCCAGGTCCAGGCAGTATCCCCCACCCTGGATCAGCCTGCATCTCTCACCCAGGACCAGGCAGCATCCCCCACCCTGGACCAGCCTGCATCTCTCATCCAGGACCAGGCAGTATCCCCCACCCTGGAACAGCCTGCATCTCTCACCCAGGACCAGGAAGTATCTCTCACCCAGGACCAGGCAGTATTCCCCACCCTGCATCTCTCACCCAGGACCAGGCAGTATCCCCCACACTGGACCAGCCTGCATCTCTCACCCAGGACCAGGCAGTATTCCCCACCCTGGACCAGCCTGCATCTCTCACCCAGGTCCAGGCAGTATCCCCCACCCTGGATCAGCCTGCATCTCTCACCCAGGACCAGGCAGCATCCCCCACCCTGGACCAGCCTGCATCTCTCATCCAGGACCAGGCAGTATCCCCCACCCTGCATCTCTCACCCAGGACCAGGCAGTATCCCCCACGCTGGAACAGCCTGCATCTCTCACCCAGGACCAGGCAGTATCCTCCACCCTGGACCACCCTGCATCTCTCACCCAGGACTAGGCAGTATTCCCCACCCTGGAACAGCCTGCATCTCTCACCCAGGTACAGGCATTATCCCCCCACCCTGGACCAGCCTGCATCTCTCACCAGGACCAGGCAGTATCCCCCACCCTGCATCTCTCACCCAGGACCAGGCAGTATCCCCCATCCTGGACCAGCCTGCATCTCTCACCCAGGACCAGGCAGTATTCCCCACCCTGGACCAGCCTGCATCTCTCACCCAGGACCAGGCAGTATCCCCCACCCTGGACCAGCCTGCATCTCTCACCCAGGACCAGGCAGTATTCCCCACCCTGGACCAGCCTGCATCTCTCTCCCAGGTCCAGGCAGTATCCCCCACCCTGGATCAGCCTGTATCTCTCACCCAGGACCAGGCAGCATCCCCCACCCTGGACCAGCCTGCATCTCTCACCCAGGACCAGGCAGTATAACCCACCCTGGACCAGCCTGTATCTCTCACCCAGGTACAGGCATTATCCCCCCACCCTGGACCAGCCTGCATCTCTCACCCAGGACCAGGCAGCATCCCCCACCCTGGACCAGCCTGCATCTCTCACCCAGGACCAGGCAGTATCCCCCACCCTGGATCAGCCTGCATCTCTCATCCAGGACCAGGCAGTATCCCCCACCCTGGAACAGCCTGCATCTCTCACCCAGGACCAGGCAGTATCCCCCACCCTGGACCAGCCTGTATCTCTCACCCAGGACCAGGCAGTATTCCCCACCCTGCATCTCTCACCCAGGACCAGGCAGTATCCCCCACGCTGGACCAGCCTGCATCTCTCACCCAGGACCAGGCAGTATTCCCCACCCTGGACCAGCCTGCATCTCTCACCCAGGTCCAGGCAGTATCCCCCACCCTGGATCAGCCTGCATCTCTCACCCAGGACCAGGCAGCATCCCCCACCCTGGACCAGCCTGCATCTCTCATCCAGGACCAGGCAGTATCCCCCACCCTGCATCTCTCACCCAGGACCAGGCAGTATCCCCCACGCTGGACCAGCCTGCATCTCTCACCCAGGACCAGGCAGTTTCCCCCACCCTGCATCTCTCACCCAGGACCAGGCAGTATCCCCCACCCTGGACCACCCTGCATCTCTCACCCAGGACCAGGCAGTATTCCCCACCCTGGACCAGCCTGCATCTCTCACCCAAGTCCAGGCAGTATCCCCCACCCTGGACCAGCCTGCATCTCTCACCCAGGACCAGGCAGTATCCCCCACCCTGGACCAGCCTGCAATCTCACCCAGGACCAGGCAGTATCCCCCACCCTGGACCAGCCTGCATCTCTCGCCCATGACCAGGCAGTATCCCCCACCCTGGAACAGCCTGCATCTCTCACCCAGGACCAGGCAGTATCCCCCACCCTGGACCACCCTGCATCTCTCACCCAGGACTAGGCAGTATTCCCCACCCTGGAACAGCCTGCATCTCTCACCCAGGACCAGGCAGTATCCCCCACCCTGGACCAGCCTGCATCTCTCACCCAGGACTAGGCAGTATTCCCCACCCTGCATCTCTCACCCAGGACCAGGCAGTATCCCCCACCCTGGACCAGCCTGCATCTCTCACCCAGGACCAGGCAGTATCCCCCACCCTGGACCAGCCTGCATCTCTCACCCAGGACCAGGCAGTATCCCCCACCCTGCATCTCTCACCCAGGACCAGGCAGTATCCCCCACGCTGGACCAGCCTGCATCTCTCACCCAGGACCAGGCAGTATCCCCCACCCTGGACCAGCCTGCATCTCTCACCCAGGACCAGGCAGTATCCCCCACCCTGCATCTCTCACCCAGGACCAGGCAGTATCCCCCACGCTGGACCAGCCTGCATCTCTCACCCAGGACCAGGCAGTTTCCCCCCACCCTGCATCTCTCACCCAGGACCAGGCAGTATCCCCCACCCTGGACCACCCTGCATCTCTCACCCAGGACCAGGCAGTATTCCCCACCCTGGACCAGCCTGCATCTCTCACCCAAGTCCAGGCAGTATCCCCCACCCTGGACCAGCCTGCATCTCTCACCCAGGACCAGGCAGTATCCCCCACCCTGGACCAGCCTGCAATCTCACCCAGGACCAGGCAGTATCCCCCACCCTGGACCAGCCTGCATGTCTCGCCCATGACCAGGCAGTATCCCCCACCCTGGAACAGCCTGTATCTCTCACCCAGGACCAGGCAGTATCCCCCACCCTGGACCACCCTGCATCTCTCACCCAGGACTAGGCAGTATTCCCCACCCTGGAACAGCCTGCATCTCTCACCCAGGACCAGGCAGTATTCCCCACCCTGGACCAGCCTGCATCTCTCACCCAGGTCCAGGCAGTATCCCCCACCCTGGATCAGCCTGCATCTCTCACCCAGGACCAGGCAGCATCCCCCACCCTGGACCAGCCTGCATCTCTCATCCAGGACCAGGCAGTATACCCCACCCTGCATCTCTCACCCAGGACCAGGCAGTATCCCCCACCCTGGACCAGCCTGCATCTCTCGCCCAGGACCAGGCAGTATCCCCCACCCTGGACCAGCCTGCATCTCTCACCCAGGTCCAGGCTGCGCCTTCCTCGCAGCTGGAAGTGTGAGTGCGCCATGCCTCCGGGCCGGGAGGGGGCGGTGGTTGTGGCGGGCTGGGGGGGGACTGTGTGAAGATGGAAGCGGGGAGCAGGGCGGCGGTGCTGGTGTATGACAGTGTGGACCAGGAGCGGTTTCTCCGGGAGATTTACCCGATGGTAAGCCGGGGCCTTCCGTGTGTAGGGGGCAGACCTTCCCCTCAGGCCCCGCCAGACACACACCGCTCACTTTGATACATTGTAGATTAATCACTGTCCTGAGCCTTTGATTTCTGTCACTGAGGAAACATTTGCTTCAAGACGCCGGGAAATTACAATTAACTTTAAAGACTTGATTTTCCAACAGTAATGAGTTTCGAACGAATTAACATTTCTGACCGAATTTTAAACGTGGATTTTCATTCGGACTTTTCTGCCTGTAAATGTTGAAATTGTAGCAAAAATTGTTAATTATTTACCAGATGGAAATAACTGTGACATTGGGTACAATTTGTATGGAGGGTCAGATTGAATGGTTAGCCTGAAGTAATATCCATGAAAAGAGTAGGCTGGTTTTCCCTTATCTCCCTCGTGAGTTATCTGGTCTTTTTCCTTAATTGTATCCACCGTTTCCAGTGATTTTTATTTGTTAAAAGTCTCTCCAGGCTGTTTTCAGGAACACTTCACTGACCAGTTCGTCTTCCGCCTTGCTGAATGTTCAGACATTGCTGACTTTGTGCCTTCTTTGGCACCTTGGTAGGTCACCAATCAAGTTTACGTTATTTGGAGATGCCGGTGTTGGACTGGGGTGGACAATGTTAAAAATCACACAACACCAGGTTATAGTCCAACAGGTTTATTTGGAAACACTAGCTTTCAGAGCGTCGCTCCATCAGGTGATTGTCCTGTACATGCTGCTGTCTTTATTATGGTTTTGTGTCTCCACCCATTTGTAATCAACACAAGAACTCACAACTGCCTTCTGAAACTCTTGTTTAACATGTTGTTCGCAAAAGTGTCACCAACTTAACATTGACTACGCAAGGTACAACTGATCTCTTGAAGCCTGACGTATGACAGTAATTGTATGTAATTGGGTGTGTGTTTCCCCTTTTAAGGAAACAGGTAAGGTGGCATGGCGCTGGGAGCTAGAGGGGTAGTCTGAGACCAACTGCGGACATGAGAGGATGTATTGCATGTTCTCGTTTACCCTCCGCCTACTTTGTGTTGTTTGTAGTTCACCAGAACCAGTAAATACATCATAACTGGCAATGAAAGTGGGATCTGAACCACAAACTGTGCAAATGCGTTTCTTTTAGTTAGGACGAAGGATGTCACCAGGACTTCAAAAATGGTGCAGAATTGTTTAGGTAACATTGAGAGAAGTGATCATGAAGGGACTTGGGCTGTGGATGACACCCCAGAAAAGAATAGTACCCACCAGGAAGGGGTGCAGTCATGAGAGGACTGGGACCGCAGCCAACGGCTGAGGAGGGGAGTACTCACTTGGCAGCTGACCGAAGTTATTGAAGAGAGTGGTCGCAAGGGGACTTGGACTGCAACTGATGCTGGGGAAAAATGATACACTTGCACAGTCAGTGAAGGAGCCACTGATGTGGCGAGTGTTTACTAAGGAAACTTGGACTGAGAATGGCAACTAGACGCAGGTGGCGGGCGAAAACAAAATGGCGGTCCAGTTTCGAGCCTTGGGACCATTTGATGAAGAGACAGAATGGATGTTATACACCAAACAGTTTGATTTTGATGTACTTGAAGAAGAGTAAAATATTTGAAGGCATAATGGTACTTGTTTTCCTGAGTACAGTTGAAAACAATATATCATAGACTCGTTCCAATAACACGTAGCCTTATTGTTTAAATCATTGGAATTATTGTGCTGTAAAGTAAATTTTTTTTACCTTGAGTGTAGCTGATTCAAAGGAGTCTGGTGCAATCAGAAAAAGCGGCAGTGAAGACATACCAAGAACTATGTGAATTATTTTGCAACATTGCTCCTCTGATGGCAGCAGTGGTAATTGAATATAGTTACTTAGCTACTATGAAGAATAGTTCATGCCCAGTTTGTAGCCAGCTTAAAAAAGTTAGCAGAACATTGTGAATTTGGAGGGTTCCTCCAAGAGCCTTGTGGGACCACTTGGCTTGTATCCTCCAATAATGAA
Organism: Hemiscyllium ocellatum; assembly: GCF_020745735.1. NCBI lineage: Eukaryota > Metazoa > Chordata > Chondrichthyes > Orectolobiformes > Hemiscylliidae > Hemiscyllium > Hemiscyllium ocellatum. Next base: position 86,342,817 of record NC_083407.1, on the reverse strand, counting down.
GCCATTCAACGGAATCTACTAGCAAGGAGAGACCTAGCTTTCGAAATTGCTATCTTGATGGAGTTGGCCGCCTGAGAAGCAACACAGTTGAGTGACGATACCCTGGTACTTAAAATAGTGGAAACTCAATGGAGTGCTGTACCAACTGTACAATGCCACATGAGTGGTCTCAAGAAGTCAGTTATGCACTCAACAAGCCCATTGTCGTGGGTTAAGCAAATGGGCCATATGGACTGAAATTGCCAAGTTCAGTTCAAGGAAGAGAAGTGATATTTAAAGAGAACAGTTCAGAGGGGAAGACAGAAAGTACGTACCATCAGCCAGGAAGTCAGCTGGGTCTGCTGGAGAAGCAGGAGACCCAGAGTCAGCAGGGTTTCGGTCTGGCTCGTCCCAAATTAAAGTTAAGACAATAAACGTGGAATTGGATGCTGGCGCAGATTCAGTATATTAGAAGAAAGTTAAAGGCAATGGCATTAAGCCTGCCAGGATTACACCGTGGGCATAGATGGTGCTAAAGAAGGGCTGTGTACAGGTATAAGTACAGCTAAGGGACCAGTGCACCCAACTGCTGCCTCTATGTTATGAAAGATGACTGCCCCTAATTATTTGGATGCTCCTGTATACAGAAATTAAAGTTAAATTGGGGCATGGTTAATAGGCTGGTGGACTTAGAATCGAGTTTGCAAGAGATTTGGGACAGGTATAAGAACATCTTCAGGGGCATCTCTGGGGAAATGTAAAAAGTAGAAATTAAACATCTGTTGAAGTGGGAGGCTCATCCAAGGAGTGTGAAGACATATCCAATAGCATACACCATCCAGGTGAAAGTGGAAGCAGAACTGAAATGGATGGTGCACCTGGGAGTGTTGGAGCCACTAACCAGCAGTGGATGGGCCTTTCCAGTCGTCCCAGGTTTAAAAACGGATGGCCCGGCCAGAATTTGTAGTGATTTTAAGGTTACATTCAATTCAACCCTGTGTTCAAATCATTATCTTCTTTCATGCACTAAGGATCTGTTCCTTTGAACTGTCTGGGGGAAAAAATGTGTTAAAAATGGATCTGTCACAGGCCAACTTGCAGATAGGGTCATGAAGGAGCATGTGATGGACCAAATTTTAAGTGGGTTGCTAGGTTTTCTCACCAATATTTTAGATACTGGATCCTATGAAGAGGAGCATTTGAAAAACCTGGAAGAAACTCTAAATGCTTACAAGTAAAAGGGAGAAATACGAGTGTTGTTTGGGGACTTCATAGAGTACTTGGGTCATATAAGTGATTGTGAGGGACTACACGAGGCGTCCATGAAGATGGAGGCCATCACAAAGGCCCCTAGACCAGAGAACGTGTATCAACTGCAATCGTTCTTGGGACATGACTGTGGCAAGTCATTCATAATCTGGCAACTTGTTTTGATTTGACTTATTATTGTCACATGTACACGATACATTGAAAAGTATTGTTTTGCATGCTATCCAGGTAAATCGTGCGTAAGTACATCAGGATAATAATACAAGATGCAGAATATAGCAGAGAAAGATCAACTCTAATATATGAGTTGTCCATTCGTAAGTCTGATAAGATAAGATAGCAGGGAAGAAGCTTTTCTTGAATCTGTTAGTACATGTTTTCAAATGTTTGTATCTTTTGCCTGATGAAGAGGGTGGAAGAGAGTGGGTGAGAGGGGTCTTTGATGATGTTGGCTGCTTTCCCGAGGATGTAGTAAGTGTAAACTGAGTCAGTGGAAGGCAAACTAGTTTGCATGATGGTCTGGGCTGTGTTCACAACTCTGTATTTTCTTAGAGTCTTGGGTAGAGCAGTTGCCATGTCAAACTGTGATGATTCCACATAGGCTGTTTTCTGTGGTGCATCTATAAGAATTGGTAAGAGTTATTTTGGACATGCTGAAGATCCCTAGCCTTCTGAGGAAATAGAGATGTTGGTGTGCTTTCTTGTCTGTAGCACCAGCATGGATTGTTCTTGATATTTACTCCTCGGAACTTGAAGCACTTGGCCACCTCCATTCATTCAGACAGGGGCATGACCTTGACTCCACTTCCTGAAGTCAATAATCAGCTCCTTCATTTTGCTGACATTGAGGGAGGGATTGTTGTCTTTATCCATTACGGTCATCAAAAATTTGTAAGTGGCGTTAGAGCAGAATTTGGCCACACAGTTATGTGTGTATGTGTAAGGAGAATAGTAAGGGGCTGAGTATGTAGCCTTGTGAGATACCAGTGTTGAGGACTATCATGGAGGCGGCATTGTCGTCTATCCTTGCTGATTGCGGTCTGCGGTTCACAATGAAGATCCAGTTGTAGAGGGGAGGTGCCAAGTCCGAGGTCTTGGAGTTTGTTTGGAATTATCGTGTTTGAAGGCAGAGCTAAAGTGAATAAATAGGAGTCTGATGAAGGTGAAGTCGTTATCCAGATGAGCCAAGGAGGTGGTGTCTGCTGTGGACCTGTTGTGATAATAGGCAAATTGTGGTGGATTAAGGCAACCTGAGATGCTGGAGCTGATATGTGCCATTATTAACCTCTTGAAGCACTTCATAATCATGAATGTTGGAGCCCAACTGAGCGATAGTCATTCAGGCACGCTGCCTGGTTTTTCTTTGGCACCGGAATGGTAGTGGTCTTCTTGAAGCAGGTGGGGACCTCACATCATAGTATGAAGAGTGTAAAGTTATCTGTGATACTCCTACCAACTGGACTATACAGGATCTGAGTGCACAGCTGTGGACTCCATCCAGGCCAGTCACTTTCTGAGGTTCAATCTGAAGAAGGCCGATCTGACGTTTGCAGTGGTGACTGTTGGTAAAAATACACCATTTCCTTGGCCTTCTGTTCAAAACGAGCCTAGAATACATCGAGCTCATCAGGGAGGGATGCATTGCTGTCGGCAATTCTACTCGACTTCACTTTGCAGCCCATTACATCATGTAAACCTTGCCACAGTTGATGTGTTTTCATGGAGTTAGTCTGGGATTTTAGTCTATTTTGTCTCTTGGCAGCCTTGATGGCTTTGCAAAAATCATAGGATTTCCTGTATACGTCAGGGTCAACCAACTTGAATGCCTCAGACCTGGACTTCAGTAGGGAATGCATCTCCCAGTTCATCCATGGTTTCCAGTTGGGCAGCACTCCGATTAACTTCTCTGGCATGCAGTCCTCTGCACACTTACTGATGAAGTCTGTGATGGTAGTGGCATACTCATTTAGGCTGGGTGCTAAGCTCTTGAATACGGGCCAGTTCACCGACTCTAAGCAGTCATGTAGGAGTTCATCCATTTTGTCAGAGCAGCACTGTATAACCTTCTGTCCCAGATCCTCATGTTTCAGTTTCTGCTTGTAAGCCAGGAGAAAGAGCACAGCCATCTACTCTGATTTATCAAAATGTGGGCAGAGGATGGAGCGGTAGATATCTTTGGTAATGTAGCAATGATCAAAGGTATTTGGGCCTCCGGTGGGACAGGAGGTGTGTTGATGGTATTTTGGTAGGGCACTCTTGTGGTTGGCCTGATTTGAAGTAACCGGCTACAATGAACAAGATCTTGGGATATTCTGTCTCGAGGCTACTTGTGGCAATATGTATTTCACCAACTTCACTCATCATTTCTATCTGAGGTGGGATGTAAACTGTCAGGATAGCAAAAGTGAACTCCCAGGCCAGGTTGTAGGGACGGCACTTCGCCAACAGTGTTTCTAGGTCTGAGGAGCAATAATTCACCAGAGTCGTCATGTCCATGCACTAAGAGGTGTTTATTAGGAGGCAGACCCATCGGACCTTTGCCTTGCCTAAGGCTGTTGTGCGGGCCATCTTGTGACCTGAAAAAGCATCAGGTTGTAAGGCTCTGTCAGGTAAAGTAGGAGTGAGCTGTGTCTCTGTAAAGCAGAGCACATAGCAGTCTCTCAACTCTCTTTGGTAGGTGAGTTTAGCTTAAAGTTCATCCAGCTTGTTTTCAGTAACTTGTACATTTGCCAGGAGTATGCTGGGGAGGTGGGATTTGAAACCATTTTGTTTCAGTCTCACCTGCAGGCATTTCCTACGTAAGGGCTGCCTCTGGTCAGGCCCATGAGTCCGTGTTGGCAGTCTACCATTCGGGTGCATTCGATGGGACTCTGGACAATGGTTGTGGCCTTGGGCACTCCAAAGGGTCTTGTTCCCTGTCTAGTGAGGCCTCAAAGTCGGATCTCCATGAGGTTGGGTTGTTGATCAATGTCCATGTCGGGCCTTTGATAAACAGGAAAGTGACTGCTCTATTCATTGTCATGGTTCTCATGGCAGCAGTTGAATCGCATCAGTTCATGCAGTCAGGTGCTCCAAAAGGTGCAGGTATTTGGGTCGGATCCAGTCGGGCTGGGGGAAAGTTGGCTGTTTCTGGAGGTTGAAAAATCACCCGACATGTAAGTAGATTAAAGAGAGCATTGTTAGTAATTCTGACTGACTTAAAATTCAGATTTAAGAGAATTGAATGATTATAAAAGATGTGAAGAGATTATCTGCTGGGAACAGCTTGCAAAGAGTCACCATGCACCGTTGCTATCTTGGGAAGTAAAACCTGTGCTAAAACCTTTGCTTTGGTTGCTGAGAAAAGGCTGGAAAAATGAAAACAGATCCAGGAGTGTGAGGAGGCCTACCCTGAGGATGGTGAAACAAGCCCTGAAAAGGTCAAGTATTGACTCATCTCAGCCCGAAGTTGCCACTGCAGTCTGTCTATGATGCCTTGCCTTATGGGTTTAGCACTGTACTTATAGAGTCATGGCGATGGACAATATGGAAATAGACCCTATGGTCCAACTCATCCATGCCAACCAGATATCCTAAATAAATCTAGTCCCATGTATCAGCACTTGGTCCATATCCCTCTAAAGCCTTCCTATTCATATATCCATCCAGATGCCTTTTAAATGTTGAAATTCTACCAGTCTCAGTCACTTCCTCTGCCAGCTTGTTCCAAACACACACACACCACCCTCTTCCTGAAAACTGTCACATGTCTTGCAGAATAGATCCGAAATGCCCAGTATGTTCACTTGAGGTCACTAAAGAAGACAGAGGAGAAGAATGCCCAAGTGGAAAAAGAGGGATTAAGCTTCGTGTTTAGTATTAACAAGGTCACCCATTTCCTTTACAACAGGCATTTGGTGCTGCTGACATACCACAAATTGCAAACCTCCATTTTTGGCCTGTATACAGGAATACCATCAATGGCGGCAGCATGTGTGCAGAGGTGGGCACTGGCTCTGTCAGCCTACTCGCATAAGATCAGATACCAACAGTGTGACGAGCAAATCAATGCATATGTTTTATCAAGGTTACCAGTACCAGGAAATAAAGATGCTCCCAACTGGAACCTGAAAATTTTTACTTTTCCCAGTTTGACAGGGTACTGGTGTCAGCAGGTTGGGTGTGAAATGCGACCAAGAATGACCCAGTCTTGAGTCCAATGATGGTCTTAGTCATGAGAGGAAAGACAATTATGCCCTTACCTGTCCAGGAGGAGTGCATTGTCCATATCTATTGGATGTCTAATGTGGGGAATGAGGGTTTTATTTCTCTGCCATTAAGAGGAAAGGTGTTGGAACAAAACTACCAAGGGCACTCCAGTGTGGTGCAAGTGAAAGAAATTGCCAGGAGCTACATTTGGTGGCTGAATGTGGACTACCAGGTTGAGGAGACAGTGAGATCGTGTGAATCCTTCACAATAGTAAGGAAGGTGCTACTGTTGCCGTCCCTTCCTTGTGGGAATCACTGTGGCAGTGGATTCATGCTGATTTCATGGGAACAGTGGAGGGACAGATGTTGCTACTAGTCTTGAGTGCTGACTCCAAGTGATCCAAGATGGTGGTCATGAAGCCTGTATCAGTGGAAGTAACAATGAGTGAAATATTTATCAGGTTCAGGAACTCCAAACAAGTTGTGAGGGGCAAAGGTCCACAGTTTGTGTTGCAAGAGTTTGAGAAATACCTGGAAATTATGCAGTCAGATATATGAAATCATTTCCATGTCACCCTGTAACAAAGAGCCACGTGGACAGATTAGTACAAACCTTGAAACAGGCCTTAAATGGCCTCACGAGGAGGGTTTGCTAGCACAGCGACTCAAGCTCCTCAGCATGTACAGGAACACACCACACACAATGACCCATTGCTCGCAGGTGTCTTTAATGTTCAATCACCAGTTGGGAGCCATTTTTAACTTATTGAGGCCAGAAGAGAACAGAGAGGTGGCAGCATAAAATCAAGAAGGACAGATGGTCAGAAGGGTTGGGAACATTGCGGTCAACAGTATTCCAAAGAGGAGAGAGTGTGTTGGCCCAGAATTACCCATCTGGGGAAAAATGGATCAAGGGTGGTGGTGGTGGCTCAAACAGAACTATTTTCATACTCTGCAGGCTAGGGACTCACTGGTCTGGAGGAGCTTATGGACCAGCTGGTTGCTGTATCTCACCAATGTTAGGGGGAGGTGTCTCAGACTACCAAGCCAGTCAAGATGGGACCAATGGTGTCGATCAAGTCATGTGCCTTTGACCCAGCGTTGGCTATACTCAGAAGAGACAGCATCAGTATCACAGGGCAACAACAGTCAATCAGAGATAGATGTACATGCAGAAGAATCAGGTCCTGGTGGGATCTCAGGAGACTGCACTGGAAAAGGTTCCTGTGATGATGATGATGAAATGGTGCATGAGGAATTACCATCCTCCGACTGACTAATCAAGTCAATATAACCACATAGTGGTTGTTTTTTTATCCAAGTTTTTTTTTGTGTATACTCCTGGTGATGTATATATGTTAGCTCCAATCTTTGAATAATAGTTATAATTGTTGAATGTATATATACTGATAAAGGGTGGCGTGTATATATGTAGTTGGATGTGTGTTGCCTCTTAGAAAGCGGGTCAGGTGACCTGGAGGCAGAAGCTAGAGGGCAGTCTAAGACCAGTGGAGATGTGAGGATGCACTAAAGTAATCCATGTTGTAGTTTACTTTCTGTCTAATCTGTGAGCTATTTAGTTGTTCAAAGGAACTACAATTACAAGAACTGGCAAGGAGAAAGGGGTCTGACCCACAACGTGTGCAAATGTCACGTTCTTTCTCAAATGCCTGAACTTCAAAAATAGCACAATTGTGCAGGTAACATCAAGGAAAACAATTGTGAGGAGAAAATGAGGACTGCAGATGCTGGAGATCAGAGTTGAGGGTGTGTTGCTGGAAAAGCACAGCAGGTCAGGCAGCATCCGAGGAGCAGGAGAATCAACGTTTCGGGCACAATGATTCCTGATGAAAAGCTTTTGCCCGAAATGTCGATTCTCCTGTTCCTTGGAAGCTGCCTGACCTGCTGTGCTTTTACAGCACCCCAAACTTGAAACAATTGTGAGGAGACTGGCTCTGCAACCAGTGGCTGAAGAGGGGAATACTCATCCAAGACTTTACCAAAGTTGTTGCAGAGAGTGCTGTTGTGGGGACTGGCTGCGGCCAGGGAAGAACAGGTGCGCTTGCGCAGTCACTGGGAAAATGACTGCCATGGAGAGCACTCACTGAGGGGACTCGGGCTGCAAACGGTGACTAGATTCAAATAGCAGAAAAACAAAATGGTGTTCTAATTTGGAGCACAGGACCATTTGATGGAGAGACAGAATGTTGGATGGTATAAACAGAATATTTGGATGTGTATTTAAAGGTGAATAAGGTGGCTGAAAACATGATGGTACCAGTTTTCTTGAGTACTGTTGGGAGCAAGACTTTGGTTCAAAGGAGTTTGGTACAGCGAGAGAAATTTGTGGAGAAGACATATTGAGAACTGTGTGAGATGTTGGGGTGTTATTTTGCATCAAACCCATTGATGATTGTAGAACATTTCCATTTTATTAAATGGAGGAAACTCTATGCCCCATTTATGGCAGTTTTAAAGAAGCTAGCAGAACATTGTGAATTTGTAGAATTCCTCCAAGATGATTTGTGGGACCATTTGGTTTCTCGCCGTGACACAAAGCCATCCATCAGAAGCTAACATGGAAAGACCAGGCTTTGAAGACAGCTTGTGAAATTGCTACCTTAATGAGTTTGGCCACCTGTAAAGCAACACAGTAGAATGAAGATGTCCTGGTGCATAAAATAATGGAAACTCAGCAGAGTGTGGTACCAACTGTGCACAAGAGTAGCCATAAGAAATACACGTATTGCAGTCAAGAGGCCCAGTGCCATGGCTCGAAACAAGTGAGCCATATTGTCCGAAATCACCAAATACAATTCAAGCAGGAGAAGAACACAATTCAGAGGACAAGACAAAAGGTACACATCACAAGACAGGGAGAAGATCGGGAGTCAGCTGGGTCTGCAGTAGAAGCAGAAGGCTCAGAGTCAGCAGAGTTTCAGTTAAACGTCCTGTTGGTATGCGGCAAAGCTGATTGTTTCTAGGTTCTTCCCAAGTTAGAGTGTAAGACAATAAAGATGGAATTGGGGTACACGTACAGCAGTGTCTCTGATACCCACATCATATATGGGAAAAGCTAAAGGCAATGGTATTGAAGCCTGCTAAGATTACAGCACGGACATACATGGAACAAATGGTGTGGGTGAAGGGCTGTGTACAGATAGAAGTACAGCCAAGGGACTAGTGTGTCAAACTGCCTCAGAGCATAGTGAAAGGGGACTACCCTGTATTATTCAGATGCTCTTGGTTACAGAAATTAAAGTTAAACTGGGGTATGGTTAATAGGCTGGTGGATTCAAAAATGAGTTTACAAGAGATTTGGGACAGGTAAAAGGATGTCTTCAGGGAACTCTGGGGAAAATGAAAGGAGTAGAAATTAAACTGAAGTGCAAGGCTCATCTAAGGAGTCTGAAGGCGCTTCCTGCTGAAAGTGGAAGCAGAACTAGATTGGCTTGTGAACAAGGGAGATTGGAACCAGTAGCCAGCAGTGAATGGGCCACTCCATTCATCCCTGTCTTAATAACAGGTGGCACAGAGAGGATTTGTAGTGACTTTAGGGTCACATTCAATTCAACCCTTTGTGTAGATAGGTACCCATTGAGGATCTGTTTATTGAACTACCTGGGGGAATGCAAAACTAAAAAATGGATCTGTCGCAGGCCAACTTGTGGATGCGGACCTGAAGAAGTCCTAGGCACCACTGATGATAGTGACACACAGTGGATTGTTCTGCTACAAACAATTGCCTTTTGGCATCTCTTCTGTGCTGGCTCTATTCCAGATGTCCATGGGCCAACTTTGACTGGATTGCCAGGTGTCTAGTGTTAAAAGAGAGAAATATGTATTTTTTTCGGGACTCTATAGAGTACCTGGGCTATGTAATTGATGGCGAGGGACAACACAAGGTGCCCAAGATTATGGAGGTCATTATGAAGGACCCTAGACCAGACAGTATGTCACACAACTGAAATGCATCTTCAGACTTGTAAATTACTATGCAAGTTTGTGTCTGATCTAACAGCTGTGCTAAAACCTCTTCATTGGCAACTGAGAAAAGGGTGGAAATGGAAATGGACCAAGCAGGGTGAGGAGGCTGAGCAGGTGAAGCATGTTGTAAAAAAGATTGGAAGTATTGACTCATTTTGACCCAAAGTTGCAATTGAAGTTGGTCTGTGACATCTCATGTTATGGGTTTGGCACTGTACAATCACACATCTTGCCAAACGGAGAGGAGAAGCCCATTGTGTTCACATCGGGGTCATTAACAAAGAACAGAGGATAAGTGTTCCCAAGTGGAAAAAGAAGGATGAAGATTGTGTTCGGTGTTAAGGTCATCCATTTTCTTTCTGGCAGATACTTGGTGCTGCTGACAAACCTTCATTTTTGGCCTGTACAGGAATGCCATCAATGAGGCAGCATGCCTGCAGAGATAGGCATTGACTCTGTTAACCAATTCAAATAAGATCAGATACCAACAGTCTGACAAGCAGGTCAATGCATATGTTTTATCAAGGTTACCACTACCAGGAAATAAAGATGTTCCCAACTGGAACCTGAAAATTATGTCCATTTCCCAGAAAGACAAGGTACCAGTGTCACATGAGTCAGCTGCAGAATGCTACCAGTAATGACCCAGTCTTGAGCCCAGTGGTAGTCTTAGTCATGGGAGGAAGGACTTGTCATAGAAATTGCACACAGTTATGCCCTTACCTGTCCATGGCGTGGGAGTTGTCCAGATCAGTTGAGTGGTTAATGTGGGGTATGAGAATTGTTATTCCTCCATCATTAAGAGGAAAAGTATTGGAACAAGAGTACCAAGGGCACAAATGAAAGAAATTGCCATGCGCTGCATTTGATGGCTGGATTTGGACTCTCAGGTTGAGGAGACAGTGGGATCATGTGATATTAATGAGGAAGGTGCCTCGATCACCATGGTAATGGATTCATGTTATTTTCATGGACCAGTAGAGGGACAGATATTGCTAGTAGTCATGGATGCTCACTCCAAGTGGCCCGAGGTGGCAGTCATGAAGCCAGTCTCAGTGGAAGTAACGATAGACTGACTGGATGAAATATTCACCAGGTTCGGGAACACAGTGGCAATGGTCCATAGTTTGTAGTGCAAGAGTTTGAGGATTACCTGGAAATCATGGAGTCAGACATATGAGATTGACTACATATCACTTGGCAACAGATGACCAGGCGAAGAGATCTGTACAAACCTTGAAACAGGACTTAAAGGCCTCACAAGAGGCTGGTCCACCAGGATGGTGACTCAGCAAGTACCTCAGCATGTACTGGAACACACCATGTGACGCCCCATTGCTCACCAGTGTCCTTAATGTTCAACTACCAGCTGAGAACTGTGTTTGACTTGCTGTACCCAAGGAGATCAGAGAAGTGACAGAATGAAATCTAGGACAGATGGTCAGAAGGATGGGAACCTTGTAATTCAATGATATTCCATAGAGGAGAGGACGTTGGCTTGGAATTATCCATCTGGGGAAAAATGGAGCCCAGCTGTGCTGGTGGCTCAAACGGGGCAGTTTTCATACTCAGTGCAGACTTGGGATGAACTGGTCTGGAGGAGCACATGGACCAACTGGTCACTGAACCTCACCAATGTTGGGCTAGGGTGGGCTATCTCTCAGTATATCGAGCCAGTCCAGATGGGATCAGTGGTATGAATTGAGTCATATGTCTTTCAGCCAGGGTTGGCTCTACTCAGAGAGGAGACAGTAGCAGCATCACAGTACAACAACAGCCAATCAAAGAGGGACATACATGCAGAAGACTCAGGAGCTGCTAGAATCCCAGGAAACTGCAGTGAAAAAGGTTCCTGAGGCAAGGAGAGATGGAATTTGAGGAATCGCTATCCCCCTGACTGACCATGTCACTGTAATTACAAAAGGATTGTTTTCTTTGTCCATGTTTCTTTTTCTCGTATGTATTCCTGACAAAGTATATATGTTACCTCCAATGTTTGTATGACAGTTATAATTGTTGGATGTATATATACTGATAAGGAGAGTATGGAAATAGAAGGTGAGGTGTTATGTATATAGTTGTGTGTGTGTGTTGCCCCTTTAAGAGAGTGGGTCAGGTGAACTGGAGTCAGAAGCTCGAGGGCAGTCTAAGACTGACAGTGGAGATGAGAGGACACTCAATAAAATATTCCCTGTTCTAGTTTGCCCTCCGTCTTCCTTGTATTCTATTTAATGGTTCTAGTGAACCACAAATACAATGTTAATAATTGTTCTTTTTTTCTGTCAGAGGGTTTAGAGTGTTTGTCATTCCCTTCCTTAAAAGACAGTGGATGCAGACTTTTTAAGGTGGGGCAGATAGATTCTTGATTACAAAGGGGATGAAAAATTACCAGGGGTATGCAGCACGGTTAAAATTGATCAGCCATGATCTTATTGGTAGAACATGCTGGAAGGCCAGAGGGGTCTGCTGTTGTTCTTTGTTCATGTTTGAGGAAAGTATTTGACAGACTGTGTGATTGAAGTAGTTAATTAACCAAATTAGAATATGTTCAGTTATGGTGGTGCTTAGCCAATGTATGTTACCAAGATACAATCAGCCAAGGTCACATTAAATGCCAGAGCAGGCACAAGGGGCTGATTTGCCCACTCTTCTCCCAGCCCTTACGTACCATGTTGGATATAAATGCTTTAGAAAAGTGGAAGAGATTGAACTAGGTCTGGGCAAAGTACCCTCTTGGTTGAAACCGAAAGTCGGTAGTAATCCTGTAGTCAGTGTTTGGGAAAGAAGCCTCTGAGCTCTATGGCATTTGGTGGACCTGGATCAAAGCTGATGACGAAATCAAGATGGAATATTGCTCAGTGGCTTCACTACTGCGAATCATGCAAGAACATTTCTCCGAAGAAATGCTAGTTCAACAGGAAAATATTCAAAATTAGTACTGCAAGATGTGCCAAAGGATACATTTTCCATTTTGTAATTCCATAAGAATTGATAGGAGACAACTCTATTATGAATATTAAGTTGAGAGAGACAAACTGCTTCTCAAGGCTAACCGAACCCTTACGAAATCATGAAAGCTACCACATTTCTTAAAGTGTGGTGGTACAAATAAAAGTAATTAGGGATGGTGTGCATAGAATATGAGTGCAGTGCAGAAAGCCAAAGGGACAACAGCATATGGCACAGCTAATCTTCTTGTAGAAAACCAAATGTTTCCTGAATGTTTGTAAACATGGGATTTGTGAGAAATGATGTACATTGTTTCAAAGCACTGCATTTTAGCCTTAAGCTAAATGTGCAACAAATGTGACAAAGTAACCATTTTGCGGTGAACTGCTGTGGATAAGAATCTCTTCTATGTTGACTAACAGCTACAGCAATAGATGACAATCTAAGTATACAAAAAATAAAAAGTGCTGAGAATCTCAGCAGGTCTTGCAGTATCTGTGGAGAGAGACATAGATTTAATGTTTCAAGTCCATTTGGAAGTGCAAGTTTTATTGTTGACAAATGGTGGGGATGTAGAGAGGGAAGAAGAGGAGTAAGTGTTAATGGTAAGGGAGTGCTGATCATAATAGAGGAGTGATTAATGGATACAGAATAGGTATTAATGGTAGATGTGAATAATAGAAAATAAGTCACCTCTGCTGAGAACAAACCTGTGCAAACAAGCCACTGGAGTGATCAGCACAAAGGGTAATCCAAAGGAGGACAGTGTTCATGCTCAGAAGTTGATGAACTTGATGTTGAGTTCTGATGGTGTCTCAGAGGAAAATAAGATGCTGTTTCTCCAGGTTGTGTTGGTCTTTGGAGTGCCACATCAGGCCTAGGAAGAAATGGTAGCATGAAGACAACATGATTGGGTCATATTTATAGGCCAATGTGTTTTGCACAATGATTGCCCATTCCATGGAAGGGGAACTGCATAGTGAGCAGCAGATAGGGTCAATGAAATTGATATAAGTAGAAATAAATTGTTGCTTCACCTGGAAAAAGTGTTTGGGGCCTTGGACAATGAGGAAAGGGTAATTAAAGCATGATTAACAACAATTGAACAGGAAGGTATCAACGAGGTTGAAGAGGTGTTTGGAGTGATGGAAGAGTGGACTCAAGTGTCATAATGGGAATGGACCCTTCACAATGCTGACGAGGTAGGGGAAAGGCATGTTTGATTGTGGCACCCTTTGGAAAAGGATTATTCTTTGAATGCAAAGGCTGGTGGTGTGTAAAGTGAGGAGCAAGGGAATCCTCAAATTAATAAGCATGATACAGTGCACATGGAAATTTGGAATAAAAATAGTGAATGCTGAAGTAACTCAGTAGGTCTTGCAGCATCTGTGGAGAGAGACAGGTTGAATGTTCGTGTCCACATGTGGATCTTCGGAGCTGAAGATAGGGTTTACACTGTTGACAAAGGGTGAGGATGAACAAATGGATCAGATGGTGAGGGTGCACAGAGCAAAAGACAAAACGAGTGCTAACTGTGTTAAAGGAAAAATTGAGATGTAAATGTATAATATAGGTATGAATGGTAGATTTGAATAAGAGAAAAGAGGTCAGCTCTTCTGAGAGTGAAATGAACAAAACGTGTGTATGTATGTTTGTGTTTGGTTGGTGGGGGGAAAGAGGAAAAAACAAAGTGGAGGACACTGTTCATAGTCTGAAGTATTCAAGTACAATGATGAGTCTTGAAGTCTGTACAGTGCCTAAGCAGATGATGAGTTGTTCCACCTATTGCGTGAAGTGTTTTGGAACATTGCAGCAGGCCTTGGATGGATTGGTTGGCAAGGGAACAAGATGGTACATTAAAATGACAGGCAATGGTGAGGTTGAGATCATTCTCACAGACAGTAGCACTGGTACACAAAGTTAAAATGGTGGACTGCTAATGCTCTGAAGTTTTTACACTCACTGTTGATTCTTGAACGCTGTAGTGAGTAAGCAGAAAAAGCGAAAAGGAAGAATGGAGGGCAGAAATACAGGAACGAATCAGACAATGAGAAAGGCTCTTAACCACATGGGGAGTGATTCTTGGTTGAGAAATAAGGAATCTGTCAGAAACACGCTTATCGAAGTCCCATCATTCTCTGTCGTTGGAACATTTGCAACAGAGGTGGAGAAATGAGTAGAATGAAATTGAGTCCTTACCAGAAGCAGGATGTGAGGAAGTATAGTTGCGTTTAATTGGGAATTGATGGGTTTTTTATGGATATTTAGAAATGAAAGAGAGAGAAGTCAACTGTAGCCTGGGTGAAGTTATGGGAAGGATGAAAATTGAAGCAAAATTGATTAATCTTTCTGATTCTGGACGAGCAGGAAGTAGGATTGATAATTTCTTTGATGTACCAGAGAAAGAATTATAGAAGTGGGCAACGTTCCACTTGGCGAGACAAGCATAACTGGGACCAGGCAATTATCCATAAGTCACAGCTTTCACATGGGCAAAGTGAAATGAGTTTAAAGGAAATATTGTTCAAAATGAGAATGCACTCAACCAGATGAAGGAAGGCGACTGTGGATGCGAACTGTATAGACCTCTTTTTAAGGAAGAAGCAAAGAGCCTTCAGACCATCCTGGTGGTGGTTGGACTTGTAGTGGGATTGTATGTCCATGGCAAAGAGGAAAGCGGCTGGGGGCAGAAAACTGGAAATTGGAACCGATGGAACGTGTCAGTATCACAAGTGTAAATGGGAAGAGACTGGATGAGCAGAGAAAAAGTAGTGTCAAGATGGGAAAAAATGAATTCAGTCGGGCAAAACAGGTTATAAGTGTGCCATGGCAGTTTGTGGATTTTTGGAAGAAGTAGAAATGGTTTGTGTGGGGTTAGAGGTCTATGAGAAAATTATGGAGGTGAGATCTCCAGAGGAGATGAGGTTAATAACAGTCCTGGAAACAATAGCTTGATGTTCAGTAATTGGTCATTGTTCCGGAGGAGGATAGGAAGCAGTGCCTGAGAGTTGACATTCAGCCTCTACAAGACAATAACAGCACCATCCTGTCAGCTTTGATGACAAAGTCAGGGTTATAAGCATTGAAGCAGTCAGTTATCCTTGAGGTCAGTGCAATTAGTTTGGATGACTTGCATTGTGTTATACGGAAGAAAGTGATTCAAAATTTTAATTGCATCCAAATGCACAATGTGATTCCACTTGTATCAACAATCTGAGTTTTTAAGGTTACAAAGGTCAAACGATTTAACACCAATGTTGTAGCTATCAAGCAATCTTTTCAAGGTCAAGTATAAATTCAGGTTTAGCACAGTGTTAGAAATTTTAGGGGTTTATAATCAACCTGTTCTGAGATGTTGTGGAACTGGTGGGACTTGAGCCCAGACCTCCTGGCTCAGAGATAGGAATGCTACCATTGTAACACAGGAGAGTTTGTAAGATTATTAACAGTGTAGCAATATACCTTTGCTGGGTAGGTAGAAAGGCTTGCCTATGAATGCTAAAGGTAAAATCACTACATACCAGACATAAGGCTACTTTTCTCATTAAGAGAGACAGTGGCTTCACCTGAGGGTTACCATGTGTCAGATAAGAGAAGATGTTGAGATAAGAGTCATGTCAAATGACGTCATTAGATACAATATACAAACTCAAAAAAATCCAGACCATCATCTGCGTCCTTACGGAGGCATATGAGAGTGAAGATCTCACCCTGAACATCCACAAGATGAAGGTTCTCCACCAACTTGGCCTGGCATTGTGGACCAAACCCCTGGCCATCAAGGTCCACGGGGAGGCCTTGGAGAACAGTGGCCACTTCCAATACCTTGCGAGTGTCCTGTCGACCAGCAGTTATTGATGAAGAGATGCAGCATCATCTCTAGTGTGCTAGCACAGCCTTAGGCTGCCTGAGGAAAAAGATGTCCGAGGACAACAAGATCAGATTCAGCAGCAAGCTCATGGTATACAGAGCTGTCGTGATTTTGCCCACTCATATGGTTTTGAGATATGGGCTGTCTACAGGCAAGCCCCAAGTGGACTGAGGAAGCTCTTCAGTGACACCCACAAGACCTCTCTGGTGAAGTCCGACATCCCCACTCACACCTGGGAATCACTGGCCCAAGACTGTCCAAAGTGGAGGAAGAGCATCCAGGAAGGTGTCAAGCTCCTTGCAACTTGATGTCGGGAAAAAGCAGAAACCAGGAGAAAAAGGAGCGTGTTGCCACACCAATGCCCCATCCAACCCTTCCCATGACCACCTGACCCAAGTGTAACAGAGTCTATAGTCGCGTCGGATTTTCAGCCAACTGTGGACTCACCCTGAGAGTGGACAAGTGTCATCTTCATCTGTGAGGGTCTGCCAATGATGATGACGACAGCCTATATAATTATAACTTCCTCTACTAGTCCAGCTGTAAACACAATCAATAACTTTAAATTGTACATACTCAGTCTGTCACTGTCTCCCACACATTCACGGACGATTACACATGTTCACTGTCAATAATTCACTCACTTATTTGCACGCTCTTACACTAACACAGGAAGCAACTGTTGACAGTCAGGCCACGTCATGGAGTGGACCTTGGCTGTTGAGGACAAGAGAACGTTAGCCAGCTTGGAGCAAAGCACAGACCTCTGCTGTTGAGGGCAGAGCGTAGGAACCATTTGCAGCTAGGTTAATCTCATCAGATCAAACTCCAGTAATCTCCAGCATCTGCTATTTGCCAAGCTGTCACAACCATTGTAGCATCTCTCTAATATACTGGCTGGTCCCTTAGGAAGCTCTGACTCGCGTTACAGCATGCATTGGCAACTAATATTGAAAGGCTGCAGCAGAAACATTTTGAATGCCCAAGAACTGGACCAGACTGCATGTCAGGGCTGCCTACTTGCTGTTGTAGTCAGTCTCATTTAGCACTGACCCACAATTCAGGCAGTGTCTTTCCCTTGCATTGCCTGCTGTGCCAATCCTGTTAGTGCTTTGATGTTTCAGTGAGAGCCAAAGGCTACTGCTGTATTGAGGTGCTGTTTAGTGCAGACATACAGACTGCTTGAGAATCATTCTGGAGGTGATGGGTGGGAGGTATTCTTGATGAATGGCATACTGAGACACCAATCTAACACCTCACCTACAGTGTGTGTCAGCTGCTTCTGCAGCAAAAGCACAGGGTTGAGGGAGAACAAAATTCAGTGCAGTAGATCTCCACATGGGATGGATGGGTGTTTGGGGTAGTGTGAGGTAAAAGGAGACATGGAGTCCTTGGCAGGGAGCAGGGAGGTAATGAGTAACCAGGCAGGATCTGCCCACTGCAATCTGCATTTCTACTATCATTTGTTGTCCCTAGATGCAATCTGCAGCTAAAAAATAGCTGGTGCAGTGCCCAGGATGGGTGAAGTCAGTGTCACTTGAATGGACAAAAGTCTAGCATCCTCAATTGCTGGACCCTGTGACGTTGCTTCATGAATTTTCTCACACATCCATTTGCAAATCCCAGCCACAGTTAACTTGCAGTCGTTTCATTTCTCATTTGCTATTCATGCAGAGGGCAAGTTTATGACTGGTATCATACACATTGACTATGGACACCTCAATGATTTTGAAGTTAGCAAAAATGTCATTCCAAAAGACCATTGCAGGCTGAAGCTGAACCAGTGCAACCAGTGCAACTCCCAACGATGCAGTGGGAGCTACATAACTTTGCATTATCATTTGTCATGTAAGTTCAATGATAGTCTATACTGAATGAAGCGAGAAGCTGAAAGTTTGATGTGGATCTGGGAGAAGAAAGGTAATGGAGTGCTACAGGCTCTCTCTCCCTTTTCGATTACATGTAGCGGTATCTCAGCTAGCAGGACCAAGACCATCTTCACCAAGTTGCAGCACATAGTGAGCCTGAAGGGAATGAATGATGGAGGCATGTCCCTTGTTATCAGGGTAGGGCACCAATGACTCTTCTGGTATCTAAGAACCCCTTTTTCTCCTCCTGTTCCCAATGTATATCATTTCCAGTCCTAGTCCTGTGACCTCTTGCTGGTATGATGTTGGTCACTGTGGCTACCTACCTAAGAAGGTGAAGGCTGAAGAATCAGGGATGATAACAAGCCCAGGAACAGCAGCAGGTCAGCATGGAGGATGAGGAACATCCAGCTCAGTGAGAGGTCACAGTTGTAGGATATATGAGGTGCACAGAGGATCGGGGCTTTCAGTTCAAACTTCACTTCCTGAAGATGGACGGGTGTAAGTGTTGATCCAGATACTTCATGTCCCAGGACACTGTAGAAGAGCTTTGTTGGATTCTGGAGCAGCACCTGAGGGTTGCAGGAGGCCATTCTCTCCTGGTGGCTGGAAGGTGACTGCTACTCTGAACTCTATTACTGGCTCTTTCCAAAAACCATGGGTGACCTGTGTAGGATCTGTCAGTAGTGCTCTCAAAGAAGTATCAGAACACCAACCAATGTCAACCATGCATTTTGATCCCCCATGACGAGCTCAGTGTGTCAGCTTGGGCAACATTGGAGAATTCATCAACAGGAGGGGCTGCACTTGATAAATGATAAGGCTACCACTTCCTTGGAAGTGTGTGCCCACTACCCTGCAGCTGCCACAGCATGTACATCCTGGAGCACTCTCTTGTACCTGATGTGTTTAAGGTCCAGGACCTCATAAAGCTAGTTACTGGAATACAAGCACTACCCATTATGATCATGGCCCATGACACCATTGCACTGATGTGTAGTGCATATTTAATTTCATCTATGCCTCATCCAGGGTCTTCATGGAGCAGATGATAGAGCTGTTGAAGGTACAGCTCCACTGTTTGAACTGGCCTGGGAGGGCCCTCCAGTATGATTAAGACAGAGGTCCTGATGCGCTGTGTCTACAGAATTGGAACGAGCAATAAAGCAATGTGCTAGATGCTGAGGCAATGGGGGATGGGAGTCATCTTCTGAGGAGGAAGAGGATGAGCAGATTGTGGAGGCGGAAGCTGTCCTTGTCCATGACAGAGCTCAGCTCTGTTAGGCACTGCAAACTAGACAGAAGCTCATTAGCGAGGAGACAGGTCTGCAGATGCTGGAGATTGGAGTTGAGAGTATATTGCTGGAAAAGCACAGCAGATCAGGCAGCATCTAAGGAGCAGGAAAATCAATGTTTTGGACCGGAGCCCTTCATCAGGAATGATGAAGGGTTCAGGCCCAAAATGTCAATTTTCCTGCTCCTCAGATGCTGCCTGACCTGCTGTGCTTTTCCATCAACACACACACACAATCTCAGTGGCATCAGCTACCAACAGATGAGAGCTGGGTATAGCAGCCCACCAAGAAATGTGAAATATTCGCACACCATGAAATAGAAATCTGATTTGCATTGTCAGTATAACATCAGCTTTGATTGGTTTTATTTGCGTTCACTTTTATTGTCTGTATTTGTTCAATTGCTTGCCTGAATCTGATGCTTCCTTACTGGACAATGATAAACTGCAGTTTTATATTGGGCATTGGGGATAAGGTAGCACTGACTTAGTGTGGGTGTTCTGATGGAATGTAGCTACAGACAGATGAAGTGTGTGGTGTAGTGGCTAAAAAATGACTAGGGTGATAATATGAGATTGTATACATTGCGAAGTGTCAACCGTGCTGCTACATGGCTTTCTGGCTGCTGTGACATGATGTTATCAGTGAGGAGCAACAACAGTGCCAATGAGGAGTAGCAACAATTTTCCAGATACTCAGCTTTTCAAAGGTGGCATGGCTACGAGGTATGCTTGTCTTACTGCAGTTGAGAGTTCGCTGTTCTAGAATTGCATGTGGTAAAATGGAGCCAGTATCAGACTTGGCAGATGCCAGAGTGGGATAGTTTGGGAATTTACAGCAAGTAACCTCGCTAGACCTCATGGAGGAAATTTCTCCAAAACACGTGGAATTTGGATAAATTAAAAACCGTAAGATTCATACCCATGATCCTACATTCTGATAAAATTGTTGCGTGGTCTGCATTTTGATGCCTTTCTTGAAGTCATAAAATGCCATTGCATTGATCTAAATGGATCCCACGCTTATTTCTGGTCTAGTGCTTTCAATGTGTGGCTCTCTTCCCTGAGGGTGCCTTCACATGACAACGTAAGTCGCCCCCTACATAGAATCGTACATCACAGGAAAGGGCCCTTTGCCCACGATGTTGTGCCAAATATGACACCAAATTAAACTAATCCCTTCTGCCTACCCTTAGTCCATATCACTCCATTCCTTGCAGGTATGACTGTTCTTCTTGTTTGAGCCCACATAATGCATTTCAACCACAGAAGGATCACAATCAAATTTAATCGTTTTGCCAGCTCTACTTGCTCAGACCGTGTCCACAGTGAATTAACAATTTTTAAAGTTGCATCATAGAAAGCATCTTATCTCGTTGCATCACAGCTTGATGTTGCAACTGCTCTTTCCATTCAATAAGTACTGACAGTTGTGAACCCAGCCCAGTTTATCTTGCAAACCAACTTTCCTTACATTGACTCTCTGCTGCCTTGGGAAAACAGCTAACTATTCATAGACCCCTCCCACCCTGGTTATACTGTCATCCACCCTCATCTGTCAAGCGGAAGATAGAAAGGTTTGAAAACGCACACCAATAAATTTAAGTGCAGCTTCTTCCCTGCTTTCAGACTTTTGAACGGTTCTCTCGTATATTAAAGTTGATTTTTGTCTGCACCTTTTCTGTGGCTGTAGCACTATATTCAATATTCTGTTTTAATACTTTGATGCACTCGTGTAAGGTATGATTTGCCTGGATAGTATATAAAGCAAAACTTTTCACTGTCTCAGTACATGTGACAATGATAAATCAAATCAAAGTTTGAATGCTATCCTTACAAATAACTACTGTAGTTATGAGTAGGTCTGCAAGCATAATTTCACAAAATAGTTGACTACTGGAAAATGTTTTTTTTTCAATTGGGATTTGAATGTAAATTTGCATTTCCATTATACTTCCCTCCCCATAAACCTTAGAGAAAACCTGCAGTTCTTAAAGGAATTCCCCTCGGCTCGTGCACGTCAAAATGGACAGTTGATTACCTGAGTACGACTGGAGGAAGGCAGGAGGTCAAGGTTCATGTTGCATCAATACCACAGATGGATTTTATCAACAAAAATTTTATCTACAGGTACTAATATACTAGTGTGCTCATAGATTTTTTCTTTTGAATTTAAATTTATTTTCTATAGATTGCATTATTGTTAGTTTCAGAGCAATATTTAATGTAATGAAAATGTTCACAGAGTTACGTTTCTGCTCTGATTCAGTATCTAATTGTACTTGAGTGTTTGACACAAACAAACGCTAGATTATCAAGATTTTGAGTTCAAATTTAGGTAGCTTATACAGAACTTATACAAAGAACTGAGCATGATGCCACTTTGAATGATGAATTGTGGAGTTGCTCATTTTAAATCATGCTACTAAGAGCTTCCAGTAGAGAGAGAGGTGAGAAAATAAAATGGTTGGTCTTCCTGAGTTTTTCCTGTGACCACTTAGAGTTGTTTGGTGAGGCTCAATTGTAAAAGCTGCAGCACCAATGCTATCATACTTATTCTATGACCTATGCTATCCCAGCACCCTTTCCTTCCTTCCAATCGTTTTGGAAAGACACATATTCCTGAACATTTGGTTCCCAGCTTTGATGTCCTTTATAACCATGTCTGTCTAATGGCTATAAGATCTTGCCCATTAACCTGTATTTGTGCGTTAATTCATTTATTTTTATACCTGAATACTATAAGCATTCAAGTAAATGCCATTAAATTTGCTTTTTTTTAACTTTTTTTTTATTGACCTTATTTACTGCTCTTATCCAATGCTCATATGCTTTGTACCTTCCTTACAACTCTGGGTGTTATTGTCCACGTGCCTGTCCATGTAATTCTGCCATATCCTCTTGTTTCGTAAACCTAAATTTCCCCTCTTCCAAACTTACCCCCTTCCCCTATTAGTTCCAAGGTCTCAGTGGCCACAGCAGTGGTCTCACCTTGCTTCAAGTAAGGCCCATCTCACTAGAAAAATTCCTTTCCACACCAGTACTGGTGCCAGTGCCCCATGGAATGGAAGCCATTCTAGCTGCACCAAACTTTTAACTGTGAAAGGGTTCAGAAAAGATTTACAAGGATGTTGCCAAGGTTGGAGGGAGAGGCTGAACAGACTGGGGCTGTTTTCCGTGGAGCATCGGAGGCTATGGGGTGATCTTATAGAGGTTTATAAAGTTATGAGGGGCATGGGTAAATAGGCAAAGTCTTTTCCCTGGGGTCGGGGAGTCCAGAACTAGAGGGCATAGGTTTACGGTGAGAGGAGAAAGATATAAAAGACTTACGGGGCAACTTTTTCACGCAGAGGGTGGTACATATATGGAATGAGCTGCCAGAGGATGTGGTGGAGGCTGGTACAATGGCAACATTTAAGAGGCATTTGGATGGGTATATGAATAGGAAGGGTTTGGAGGGATATGGGCCAGGTGCTGGCAGGTGGGACTAGATTGGGTTAGGATATCTGGTCGGCATGGACGGGTTGGACTGAAGGGTCTGTTTCCAGGCTGTACATCTCTATGAGGCTGTACATCTCTATGACTCTATGTTTAACTCCTTAATTCCTTAATATTGGACTGTAGCATTTTCCCAATGACAGATGTTAAGCTGACTTACTTATAGTGTCCTGCCTTCTGTCTTCCTCCCTTTGTGAATAGAAGCATCACATTAATGGTTTTCCAACCTGCTGGAACTCTCCAGGAATCTAGTTCTGAAATATTTTGACCAATGCCTCCACTATCTCTGTAGCTACTTCCCTTTAAAAGTCTTGGATGCACGGTATCAGGTCCTGACAACGTGTCTGCATTTAGTGCCTTTAGTTTGTTCAATGTGTTGTCTTTCATGATAGAAGTTCCTAGAAGATCTTTCCTCCCAGGAGCTCCTTGTATCTATAACTTGATGATGATAATAACCTCCACTGCGATGACCAATGCAAAATATTATTTTAAATTATGTGTCATTCCCTAATCCCTGTTATCTGTTCACCAGTGTCATCATCACATTTAGTTTAATTACTCTCTTGTACATGTGCAGAAATTCTTGCTGTTTGGTTTTATATTTCTTACCAGTTTAGTTTTATAACCCATTTCCTTCCTGTTTATCAAGTTTTTAATCATCTAGTTCTAAAATCAATCCTAGTCCTCTGATTTACCACTAATTTTTGGTGCTTTGCATGCCTTCGGTTTTGCTTGAATATTCTCCTTGACTGCCTTTCTTAACCATCCTTCTCAATGATTCCTTTTTTTATACCAGAATAAATTTTTGCTGAGCATAATGAAGTATTTTCTCAAGTGTCTCATACTGGTTGTGCCCTGACATTCCCCTTGGACTATTTAATTAACTTACTTTAATCATCTCTTTCTTCATACCTATGTAATTGCCCTTATGTACATTAAGGACACTGGTTTCAGACCCAGTTTGCTCTCCCTCAAAGTAAATTTGAAATTCACAGCCATGTTGTGATCACTACCATCTAGAGAATCCTTCACTGTGAGATTTCTTCTTATTCCTATTTCATTGCGCATTATTAGATAGCTTATTCCTGGATTGGTCCTGCAGAGTACTGCTCCAAGAAACAATCCCTGATGTATTCGACAAATTTGCCTTCAAAATTACCCTTGTCTGTCTGATTTATCCAATCATTATGCAGATTAAAATAGCCCTTGACAGTTATAGTACCCTTCTTACACACCACATTATTTCCTGATTTATACCTTGTCCTACAGTGAGGCAATTCATAGGGAGCCTACAGAGGACTACCACCTGTGTCTACTTTCCCTCGCTATTACTTAATTCTATCCAAACAGATTGCACATCACAATCTGTTGTATTTACTTCATGAATCACTATGACACTGACTATTCACGAAGCTACCTCACCTTTTTCCTTTTGCCTATTCTTATGGAATTTAAATACACTTGAATGCTGAGTTCCCAGTCTTGGCGACCCTGCAACCATGTCTCCATACGAGTTATCAAGTCATATTCATTTAATTCTGCAATTAGAAATGACTGTTTGTGCCATCAACTGTTCTGTCTTGGTAGAAAAGCCATGTAAAGAACCTTAACCTTTGACAGTTTGCCATTATTACTTACTCTCGCTCCAATTTCTGCTGCACTCTTGTATATGTATTTTGTACCTGATTCTATTGTAGTTTGATTATTAAGTTATTCACTACCCTCATCTCTCTCATTTCTTTTTGGTCCTTCAAGCTTCCCTTTACTATGAGCTGAAAATGTGTTGCTGGAAAAGCGCAGCAGGTCAGGCAGCATCCAAGGAGCAGGAGAATCGACATTTTGGGCATGAGCCTTTCTTCAGGAAGAAGAATTCCTGAAGAAGGGCTCATGCCTGAAACATCGATTCTCCTGCTCCTTGGATGCTGCCTGACCTGCTGCGCTTTTCCAGCAACACATTTTCAGCTCATAATAAAGGGTTGCCCATCTAAGACTAAGATAAGGAGATTTTTTGCAAGTGGTGAGACTATTTGGAACGCTGTTCCTCCAATACCGGTTGGAGCTGAGTCCTTGAGTATTTTTAAGGCAAAGAAAGATCCTTTTTAAGCAGTTGAAAGATTATCGGGTAGGTAGATATGTGGAGTAAACTGATCAGCCATGATCTTATTGAATGGTGGAGTCGGCTTGAGGGCCTAGCGGCCTGCTCCTGCTCTTCCTGCACTTGTTGGCATATACTGAGGTGAGAGGGAGTCAGTGAGTATCCTGCCTTAGTATTGGTAACTGCAACTGCTGCAGCAGGGTTCAGCCTCATGGCTGCTGTGTGGAACAGGATTTGGGCAGTGAAGGTGCATAATTAGATTTAAAAGCTGTTGAACAAGCATATGAGAAATTAAAGCTGTATTGTTAAAACAATTAAGAGCTTAAATTAGAAGTGCAGTTTTTTTTCCTTGTATATGGCAAAAAATGAATTACAAGGATGTTGCCAGGATTGGAGGGTTTGAGGCTGAATTGGGCTATTTTCCCTGGAGCATCAGGGGCTGCAGGGTGACCTTATGGTGGTTTATAAAATTATGAATAGGGTAAATAGACAAAGTCTTTTCCCTGGAGTGAAAGAATCCAAAACTAGAGGGCATAGGTTTAAGGTGAGAGGGGAACGATTCAAAAGGGACTTAAGGGGCAACTTTTTCAGCAAGAGGGTGGTGTTTGTGTGTGTGTTTGGAATGATCTGCCAGAGGAAGTGATTGAGACTGGTACAATTTCAAAATTTAAAAGGCATCTGGATGGGTGTATGAATTGGAAGGTTTTGGAGGGATATGGGCCAAGTGTTGTGAAATAGGACTAGATTTATTTTGGATATCTGGTCAATGTGGATGCGTTGGACCGTAGGGTCTGTTTCCATGTTGTCCATCTCCATGACTGTAAGGCCTTAGACTTGCCTTATCTAGAATATCCTATTCTAATTTATTTCTCTCAAGTGATGACTGAAGTTAAGGCTCAAGAAATGATTCAGAGGACCATTCAATGTGACATACCATTTGAAGGCTTGTAGTTGTCAAGCAGGGCTATAGAACTAGGACTTTTTAAATTGAAAATATAGACTTGTAAGGAATATTATTGAAGTTTTTAAAACCGTAAAAGGATTAGATGCTGTCCATACGGATAGACTATTTGAGCTAATAAGGGAAAGAAGAACTAATAGGATATCAGTACAAATTGCAAAGCAGAGACAGGTGTGGACAACCTCTGGAATATCCTGATACCACTGGTTGACTGCAAGCTTTCACACAATTGAACAAGTTCCTGTGAGTGATGAGCATCTTGATTATTTGCAAACAAGTAAGGTAATGGATGTTTGTGATGCCAGTTGCCATGAATAATTGCCTAGAGCTAACTTGATCATCTTCATTTCGCTCCGTCAAGGTGGGATAAATTCATTAGATCAACTGGTCTTTTGCTGTGACTTTATGTATGTTGATATGTTCTTATTCTTTTGGTTATTCAGAGATCAAATATTACTAGACATGACTTAGTTAAATGATGTTTTCGTTGTTTGTGGCTTCAGATTGTAGGTTAATTGCTTTTGATTCTTGTTTGCAGAACTTTACCATTTGATGTTTTTGTGAAGCGAGCAGCAGAGTCAGTCCACACAGAATACTTCTTATCTGAGGTATTAATCCAACCAATCCTAATCCTGCACTAAAATAAAAATAGAAAATTTAGGAGAAACTCAGCATCTCTAGTAGCATCATGGAGAGAGAAAAACAGTTAATTTTTCCAATCCGGTATGACTTCTTTGGAACCAAGGTTGGTTATGGCAAGTTTATTTCAGGTGGGTTAAAGCTAATTCAAATTGTTGCCAAATGATGAGGAAGTTACATAGAAACATAACATTGAAGCAGGAGGAGGTCATTTGGACCTTCAAGCCTGCTCCGCCATTCATCATGGTCATGGCTGATCGTCCTACTCAGTACGGCATCATAAGTAGCCTAATCCTGCTTTCTCCCCATAACCTTTGATCCCATTCGCCCCAGTGCTATATGTAGCCGCATCTCGAATGCATTCAATGATTTGGTCAACTTCTTCGTGTGGTAATGAATTCCGTAGGCTCTCAACTCTTTGGGTGAAGAAATGTCTCCTCATCTCTGTCCGAAATGGTCTACCCCAAATCCTCAGACTGTGACCTCTTGTTCTGGACACACCCACCATTGGGAACATCTTCCCTGCATCTATCCTGTCTATTCTTGTTAGAATTTTGTAAGTCTCTTTGAGATCCCCCTCATTCATCTGAACTCCAGCAAAAACAATTCTAACCTAGTCAATCTCTCCTCATACATCAGTTCCACCATACCCAGAATTGGAGTCAAAAAGTGTTGTGCTGGAAAAGCACAGTCAGTCAGGCAGCGTCTGAGGAACAGGAGAGTTGATGGTTCAAGCATAAGCTCTTCATTAGGAATGTGGAAGAGCTTATTTTCAAAACGTCCACTCCTGCTCCTGGGATGATGCCTGAACGGCTGTACTTTTCCAGCACCACATTTTTTGACACTGATCTCCAGCACTCACTTTCTCCCACCATACCCAGAATCAGCCTGGTAAACCTTCGCTGCACTCTTGCTCTCGAAAGAGTATCCTTCCTTCGAAAAGGAGACCAAAACTGCACATACTATGGTAGGTGTGGCCTCACCAAGGCCCTGTATGACTGCTACAATGCACCCCTGCTCCCATATTAATGGTAACAAAACCATTTCTAAATTTTAACTCTGGCTACAGCAACTTTGCAAGTTATACCATGCCTAGAGAAATGTAAAATATTTCAACTGTTTGGTATTGAAAATAACTAATTACATTGGACCATAGAATCGCTACAGTGCAGGTAGAAGCCATTCGGCCTTTTGAGACTGCACTGACACTTGGAAGGGTATCCCACCCAAGCCCATCCAATCCCATAACCCCACATTTACCATGGCTAACTCTCCTAGCCTGCATGTCCCTGGATACTATGGGTCAATTTAGCACGGCCAATCCACCTAACCTGCACATCTTTGGACTATGTGAGGAAACTGGAAACTCAACAGAAACCCATGTGGACATGGGTGGAGCATATAATCTCCTCATAGACAGATGCCCAAGGCAGAAGTTGAAATCAAGTCTCAGAAACTGTGAGGCAGCAGTGCTGTGTGTAGGAATATTTTCGATTCACATTGGCAAAGTGAAAAACAATATCAAAAGTAGGAAATTCTATCTGCCAAGACTTGAAAGATTAACGGAGCAGTGAGGTACATACTCTGTTTGAATATATATATATATAAACAATACAGTTGTGATTGAATCACGGTTAATAAAGCCATAAGGTACATATTAATGAAGAAAAAATTGGATATGTAGAAGATCTGGATGATTAAATTTTTTTTCACAAATTCATGGAGGGGCATATAGTGTTCACTGTTAGTTTAGGTACACAGGAATGAACATTGGAGTCAGGCATATTTGCTTCAGTATGGATAGGGTGAAGAGCGACTTTATATATACTGATAGTATATGCACCTCTGCTCTATATCTGTACTTCATTGATGTCAAAAGGAGGTACAAAGTCCTCAATGGGATAGAAATAAGTTGTGGCAAAATTTTGGCAGGTGAAGTTAAATGTGGGAACTTGTCTACTTTGGCAGGCAACATTTTTAAAAATGATTTAAATGGAGAATTACTGCAGAAATGGAGGCTCAGAGGAATCTGGGTGTCCTGGTACATGTGTCTCAAAATTGTTTACTGCAAGGGAAATGAATATAACATCTGAGAAATTTTACTGCTGATGTACAAGACCTTGGTGAGACCATCTGGATTACTGTGTTCAATTCTGGTTGTCTTATTTTGAAAAAAGGATATTGCTATTGCCAGAAGTAGTTCAGAGAAGGTTCATTTGAATCGTTCCTGGGATGAAAGAGACCTATATGTGAAGAAAGTTTGAACATGTTGAGTCTTTACCTTTTTGAATTTAGAAGAGTATGAGCTGATCTTATTAAAACATGTAAGATCCTGAAGGGACTTCACAGGGCAGATTCTGAGAGGATATTCCCCTTGTCAGAGTGATTGTAACTAGGGGATAGTGTTTAAGGAAAGGAGATTTTTCATTTATGATGTCATCATTCTGTGGATTTCTTTTTCCCCAGAATACACAAGATGCTGGATCATTGAATTTATTCAAGGCTGAATTGGATTTTTGTTAGGGAAGGGAGTCGAGGGTTATGGCGATTAGACAGGAGAGAGGAGTTAAGAGCACAACTAGATTTAGGTGGGACAGACGCAAAAGAGCCAAATGACATAATTCTATTCTCACATCCTGTGTTCCTATGATATGTTGTGGTGAGTAGGTCTTAATATGTTGTCTCAGAGTTTTTTTAGCAAATGTATTTATCTAAAAGGACAAGAACTTAGCTCACACCTCTTCCACACTACAAACTTCTATGATTGAAATTGTTATCTACCGTGTCTCCAAATCTTCATCTGTTCTTGTTCCCCTCCTGAAAATACATGCTGAAATATTAATGATGAATGGGGCAGGAAGCCATTACCTGGACAGCGATTATTACTGGGCAATCCAACTTTACCGGTCCATCAGAACCAAACACAAATGCCCTTTCAGCAACAATTTTTGTGTTTGTTGTTTCTCTAGCCAAAGTCCAAAAGATAAACCAGTTGAATAGAATCACTATTGAAATGCTAGTTAAGGTTTGTTAGAATGGGCACTTTAATCTACATGACTCACCATGTGCTGTTATTCTCTGAGCCACAGGAGAACTCTTAAAATTTCCAATTGAAAGATATCAAAATTACAAAGACAATACAACTATGAATGACCTTTGCTGCAGATTATATGCTAAAATTATTTAAGTCCTTGAACTTGATCAAAATAATTTTTTATGCAAGTACAAAAGCAATCAGTTTGACTTTTCAAAATATGCCACAAAGAGAAAAATTGCTATTGTCTTATCTTACAGAATTTTTATGGCTTTTGTAGTAATTTGTATGACCGTGCTTATCTACATAATTCATTTGGTTTAGTGCTTCAACAGACCTGGTTGAAGTTGAAACACATTTGGCTTAACCTCTTCAGGGATTTGTTTTACACCCATTTGCCTCAAAAATAAGCCTGTGAATTGTCTAATGTTTCTTTGAGAACTCTGCAGGGAGCAATCAATGAAAAGTCAAGACTGTAGATGAGTTTATTCCAGAACTTTTATTGACATTTGGTTGCATGAAAGTTTAACGACTCCTGTAACTTGCATAGATTTATGAGTTGAATGCTCTTATGACTAATTTAATGATTATTTCTCATGCAGGATGAAAAATATTATTTAAGGTCATTAGGAGTTGACCCACGGAAGGTGAGTGAACAAACAGTGAAGTGTTTCACAATGTGCAGCTCCCAAACCACTACCTATGCTTATTCTATTTCTAGTTTTCTCTTTTGCTGTAATGAAGTCATGTTAGGCTTCACTTAGTAGGCTCTGGTATCTATTAATATTTCACAAATGCTCATGCTGTCAGCTGACACATCTGGTGCTTTGTCTCTTAACAGCAGTACCATCAGGTCTGATCCCATCCTTGCTGACTTTCATCCATGGAGAATATCAAATTGATATCATTGTATAGTGTGCAGTGCTTACTTTATCCACTTGTGTAATCCACACTGTCTATGAGCCATTTGCCATATAAGCCAGGACTACAGCCTGCGATCTTCTTAATCAGTATATTCATTGAGTAGGCAGGACAACCTCAACAAAATAACTGCTGGTAGTCAAATATTACTTAGGCTATTCAGTTTTGACCACATCCTGTCAAATAGATCGTTGTACAGTTATTTGTAGTAAACCTTCTGCAGTCTGCAGATAATTAACATTCCTTTGAATCCAGATCAAATGCAGTAATCAGATTATACAATTAGCAAGATGTCAGGTGTCACAGATAATTAATCTGCTGTTATTAAAAAATGCATGAACACAAAGGAAATACAGAAATACGGACTTCAGGTCTCACGTTTATTATTAATAATATGCTTCACAACAGGGAACTTTGTAATTATATGACATTTGACAGCAACAGATTCATCACAAATTCTAGTTTATTGCAAAACTTTAATATGCTATATATTAGCAAAGCAACTTGAATTGATATTTTAAAAAATTACTTGTAAAATGATATATATGAAACTTTAAGAATTATAAAGGATGCAATGACCAGAATGTTAGAGCCCTCACTGATACTTCATTTTTGAAAATTATTTAATTAATTTTGATTTGAAGCTGTGAACTGAGAAATGTGAACTGAAAATGACCTTTGAACTGTGGGTAACAGCTTGTGTTAAAAGGCAAACAGACCAAACATGCTTTGATTTATTCGTGAGGGCAGACCTGGAAGTTAAATGCGCGTTGGTTCCCGATTAAAAGATTCTGAGACACTTTGTCGCAAGGGAAGAGCATTCTGTTTAAACAGGTAGCAGAAGCTGGCTATTAAAATATCAGTACCTGGAATTTGATAGTAGCAAGTCTAGAAAACATTTTATGCTCAAGCAGATGACAGATGTTGAATGGTAGGAACAAATTATTGCAGATGTTGGAAGTTGTACTGAAAACAACAAATGCTGGAGATTACAGCAGCTCATAGAGCATCCGTGGAGAGAGCGCAAGCTAATGTTTCGAGTGTAGATGACTGTTCATCAGAGCTGAAGTGAAGTGTGGAGGGAGCAGCACTGGATCTAGGGGAGGAGACAGTCTGTCAACAAGTGGTCAGTGTTAGAATTGGGTTTTGGACGGTTTCTCAGTGGAAAAAGGAACCTGACTGTTGATACCACAGCATGAACATTTGAAAGCTCCTTGTCTACTCTCCCATTACAGTTCTTGGAAGTTCTGAGAAGATAAAACTAATTTGTAACTATTGCCGCCTTTATCTGAGTGAACTGTAAAGGTGACCCTGATCAACATCTTCAGAAAATCAACCAAGAAACCATTATCTATGCCTGTGGGACAACACTTCATGAAAACCACTTAAGTAATCTGGCCAGCTTCGTTATTTTCTTTTAGATATCTCTTAATTGTGTTTATTTGTTTGCTTATCTATCTTTTGTGTGAATGGGGCTGTAAACAAAGGCTGTTAGGTTTAAAGAATATGCCAGTTAGATTACTTTGTTGTTTAAGAACAACAAGTTCTTAAATTAAGGAATTGTTAATAAATTACTCAGTCTTTTATTTAAGATAGAAACAGGACTCTGAAATTGATTATTCAGACACTCTGGGTTTGGTTGTACAGAAGTCTAGTTTGGAAACATTGGGGTTAATTTTAAAGGTTTTTGAAGATCTTAATTTTATTGCATTGCAAATACAGAGGTAGGAATGATGATTTGGTTTGGATGTCTCTGTCACAACAAGAAAAATGAAGTCAATTTTACATGTGGCTCAATAAAGATTGAAGTCTAATGAATTGAAATATATACTAGTGTGGAAATCACAGCAGGTCAGGCAGCATCCATGGAGAGAGAGCAAGCTGATGTTGTGAGGAATTCATAAACAAGGATTCAAGTTTTAAATTGAGATGTTGCTTAACTCCAGATCAGAGAGCACAGGGGAATATAAGATGAACCTGATTTACTATGAGATGGATGATAGACGAAGTTATGGATGATGTCAGATTTATGAACGGAATGTTGGAGGCCAGCCAAGATGAATGAAACCTGCTCATAACGAAAATATAAATCAGGTTTCAGCAGCAAATGAGTTGAGACAGGGATAGAAAGTCACAGAGGCGGATACAGGATTTGCACCTTTTGTCTTTCTGATTGTTGTGACAATGTGGTTGTGCGGCATTGGAGGTGGGGGGGCGAGTGGAGTGAGATTAGGTGGTCAGGGCCAGGTTGTGTTCAGGCCCAGGGGTTGAATGTGTCAGGGATTGAGGAATGTCAGGGATGGGGTGTTGTGTAGTTCATGGGAGCGGGTGTCATTTGTGAGTTGAGTATTCAGTTTCATGGTTGCCCAAGAGTTACAGTGAGTTTGTAACCCTCTAATCTTTCCTGAATATCTATCAAGCTGAAGTGAGTTGGAACCCTCCAAACTCTTGGAGCCTAAGGGACATTTTCAGAGGATTCCACATGCAGGTGAAGCACCTATCAGAAGTTTCAGTTTCCCAGGTATTTCCCACAGAATCAGCCTCGAAGGGGATTCTGCATGATCCTGATGCACAACTCCAGTCTGTGCTGTTCCACTTACATGTAAACCTGTCTGTGTGTCTATTACAGTTAAACAATTAAACACTCAAATGTATTGGTTAGTAAATAATTTTTAAAACACTTGCTGCAGTCAAACCCATTAAAGGATGGGCAATAAATGTTAGGCTAGTCAGAAATACCCTCCTTCAATGAACAAATAAATAAAAATTGAAAAGTGGACAAAGCAGGCAGCCATTGTATCATTTCACACCTTGCTGTAGCAAATGTGTTTCATAATTTTGCCCAGATTGTCAGGTGTATGAAGTAAAAATAATGACTGCAGATGCTGGAAACCCAA
The DNA here is from genome assembly GCF_020745735.1 of Hemiscyllium ocellatum. NCBI lineage: Eukaryota > Metazoa > Chordata > Chondrichthyes > Orectolobiformes > Hemiscylliidae > Hemiscyllium > Hemiscyllium ocellatum. The sequence goes on along the minus strand of NC_083407.1, from coordinate 86,309,367 downwards.
TTCTGGATTAGTGGTGCTGGAAGAGCACAGCAGTTCAGGCAGCATCCAAAGCGCAGTGAAATCGACGTTTTGGGCAAAAGCCCTTCATCAGGAATATAGGCAGTGAGTCTGAAGCGTGGAGAGATAAGTTAGAGGAGGGTGTGGGTGGGGAGAAAGTAGCATAGAGTAAGTCCACATTGATGCCCTGGGGTTGAAGTACCGAGTTTGTTTCACAACATGGTTGAAGAGCTTCAGGGCAGAGGAAGTGACCTGGGAGTTGCAGTGGGAGAGGGACTCCCTGAGATTCTTGTAGAGAGAGGAGGAAAACTTCTTCAAGGCAGGCATCCTTGCAAGAGGATTCGCAGTAGGGTTAAAATCAACGAGGTAAAAACAATGACTGCAGATGCTGGAAACCAGATTCTGGATTAGTGGTGCTGGAAGAGCACAGCAGTTCAGGCAGCATCCAAAGTGCAGCGAAATCAACGTTTCAGGCAAAAGCCCTTCATCAGGAATAAAGGAAGTGAGCCTGAAGCGGGGGAGTGGTGTATGAGGTGCCTACATCAGTAACCTTAAACCTTTAGTCCCTCCTTTTAAAAAAAATCAAATTCCTTAGTTAAAGAATTTATAAGATGCATAATATTTTAATTGATATCTGTGAATGAAGGAAAGAATTAAATAGCACATCTATTGTTGGATGCAGTAATATTAGAGATCAGCTGCTTATTCTGGATTCTGATTGAAAGTTACATGTTGTACAAAGGTGAGGATGGATAAACACAAGGAACATTTGATCCAGGTGGACCCTTACCAGATGAACAATGAAATACTGCACACTGCAGTACACCAGAACTGCAAAAAGAGGAAGAAGAACACCTAAACAATGTATTTGCCAAAAATGGATACCCCCGCAATTTCATCAACAGATGCCTAAGGGAAAGACAACGGAATGAGGACATGCCACAACCCAAAAGACTAGCCACACTACCATACATCAAAAACATTTCCGAACTGACAGCCAGACTACTGCAACCACTAGGACTCATAACAGCACACAAACCAACAGCCACTCTCAGACAACAACTCACCAGGATGAAGGACCCAATACGCAGCATGAGCAAAACCAATGTAGTGTACAAAATCCCATGCAAGGACTGCACAAAACACTACATAGGACAAACAGGAAGACAGCTATCGGTCCGCATCCATGAACCCCAACTAGCCACGAAACGAGTAAAAAGTGAGGTCTGCAGATGCTGGAGATCAGAGCTGAAAATGTGTTGCTGGTTAAAGCACAGCAGGCTAGGCAGCATCCAAGGAACAGGAAATTCGACGTTTCGGGCCAGAGCCCTTCATCAGGAGCCACGAAACGACCTGCTATCCTTAGTAGCCACACACTCAGATGACTAGCAACATGAGTTCGACTGGGACGACACTACTATTATAGGACAAGCCAAACAGAGAACAGCCAGGGAATTCCTAGAGGCATGGCACTCATCCACAGATTCACACATCGACCTGGACCCAATATACCTGGACAGCTGGAACTGACAACCGGAAGCGGCAGATACAAATCACTATAAATGCCGGAGGAGACATCACAGAAGCGCTTCACAGGAGGCTCCTAAGCACTGAGGATGTCAACAAGACGGGGGACGAAACGTCTGCAACACAAATTCCCAGCTCGGCAAACAGAACCACAACAACGAGCACCCGAGCTACAAATCTTTTCCCAAACAATGAAATACTTTTTTCACTGGAGTGTGATTATATTCTGAGAAATGTTTTATTATTCCAGTAAAATGTAAACTTTCAAAGGCCTGTATCTTCATGCATTTTACTGAAAGTTTGTGTTTAATGGATTAGTGGATTTGGTGTTGAGGAACCCTGAATAGTTTTAAATCTGTGGCCATAAGAATCCTTAATCCAGCTTTGGTGAAGATCACTGTAATATGTAAATTTGTTATTTAAGTTGAAATAGTAAAGTAAAATTTACAAAAATTGGGTGAAGGGAAATCACAATAAGCAATGTTACCTTGTGAATATTTGGTAACTTGGGTCAGATTTCCCCCTCCAACATTAGTTTCAGTTCAAGCACTGTCTTAATTTTAAAATTCTCATCCTTGTTCTCAAATCCCTTCAGGCCTCACTCCTCCCTATCTCAGTTGAGTCCTCCAGCTTTGAAATTACTGAGCTCCCTTAACTCATGCTCCTTGTGCGACTTCAATTTTAGTTGATCCACCATCAGTAATTGCAGGTGCTGAGGCCCACAGCTCTGGAATTCCCTTTGTCTACCTGCCCAACTACCTTTATCTTCCTTGAAGACATACTCTAAAATCTACCTCTTTAATCAAGCATTTCATCATCTGCTTTTAAGATGCCCTTATAACGCTCGGTGACTCCTTTGTTTATCGTGCTGCTGTGAAGCTTTTTAGGGCATTTCATTGCATCGAAGGCACTATACAACTACTAGCTATTTTATTACATGTATTAAACTTTGTGCTTAATCAATAATCCTAATATTTTAACAAAGGGATCAAAGGTTCATGTAAATTGTTTCCATTTAAAAAGGATGTGAATCTAGTCAAAATAAATGGATTAATGTTGCTGTCAAAGTAACGGAATAATTTATTGAGTGTTAATCAGATAACTTGTCAGATAATTTTCAGGTTTGATACAGTTAATTGATTGTTAATCCTAAATGCAACCACTATACCTGCAAGTTTGGAATGGCTTAATAATGACACTTGTATAAATTATCAGATTCCAATGCAATATCATTTCTGAACGTAGCCATTTTATACAAAGTTATTTCTATTAGTTTGTAGATCAGAGAAGACCTGATAACATATTTGTTGTTTTAAAAACAGGATGTAGCAGATATCAGAAAACAATTCCCACTTCTAGCTGAGGACATCAACATCCCAGAGTTTTTTGAGAAGGATCAGTTTTTCTCCAGTGTTTTTCGCATCAGCTCACCAGGCCTGCAGCTGTGGACTCATTATGATGTATGTAGTATGACCAATGTACATAACATTACTAATAGTATAGTGTATTTTTGCAGTAAATATTCATTTGAAGGAGCATGTGTTAATATGGTGATTCTGTGAATTTGTATGTGTTGTATGGACATATTAAACATTTCCCAGGATAAGGCTTCTTTCCAATTTGAAGCCATGTGATTAGCCAGCCAAACAATACTCACATCAGCCTTCTCCACTTCAATATGATATAAATGTTCAATTTAATCTTAAATTACATGTTATCTCACCTTTAATATCTGACTGTTAGATATGCAAGATAGCTTAACATCACCTCAGATAAAGACAGAACTTTTATTTCCATCATAACCTTCTGTTTTGGAAGTCACAAAGCATTTCCCAATCAAAGTACTTCTGTAATGTAGATAAAATATAGAGAAAATCAAGAACCAGCTTGCACATAGCAATGAAAAAGATTTCCACAGTTCCCTGGAGGCTCATGGACTTTTCAGGGTTCCATGAAATAAACAAATGAGCAGATGTTGACATCACATAGTGTTGGAATGAAGATCATATCAGTCATTTGCAGCATGTTCACAAATTGGTGGACCATTGTTAATATGCATGAATCAGCTAGCAATTGATCCAAGCCAAAAAAACTACTGAATTACCAAATTTGGTTTTAGTGTTATTTAATTGAGTAGCAGAAAGTTGGTCTGAATACCAGGAGAACTGACTTGCACTTTATCACAGTCCATTTACATTTATGTTAAAAGAATGTTGAAGCTGTAATTTAATGTCTCATTCAACAGATGGCAGCAACAACAAGTCCTCCGTATTCACCAAATCAGTATTCACATAAGTCCACGCTAGAATCATAGAATCCCTACAAGTGACTTAATCCAATGATTAAAAGGGTCTCGGGGATATTGTGGGGAAAAGGCATTGAATTGGTTAATCAGTTACAATTAGATTTAATGGCAGTGTGAATGGCTTACTCCTGTTCCTACCTAATTGTGCTGGGTCTTTGATCAAAGTGAGATGAAGGTGAAATGCTTTGACAAATGCAAATTTTGTGTCTTGTTTCTGAGAAAAATTTAAAAATGTATAAAGTATTTGAGACATCCCTAAGAAGACTCAGTACAGTAGTTTTGTCGTAACTGTGGATTCCCACATAGTGTTCTAAATAAGCTGAATCAATAGCTGCAGGTTGAAAAGAACAACAATCAGTTCCGTTTTTCTTCTGAACTTACAACCTGGAGAATAGATCAGACTGAACCAGAAAATGACTGTTTACCTTGAAGCAGCCCAGGGTTTTGCTGGCTTAAGTAATTGTTATTGGCAGCCGAGAGTGAAAGTGGCTTCTACTCAGTCTCAAATGCCACATCTCCTCTGTGTGTTTGCACAGTATGGTAGTCCCAGCCTTCCAACAGAATTTTATAAAATAAACTGCATGTGACGAAGATAAAAGAGTCCAAGCAGTTTACCTTGAAAGTACTTTCCCGTACAACATTACTCCCTATTAATGGGTACTCATTACCGGATATTATTGTTTGTGGTTACATATCAAATTCCATGTTTTATGATGCTGTTAAAAGTAGGAAACCAGTAATAGGAAATGAATGAGTCATGGTGCCCTTTCTAGAGGGTTTATCATATTCGGCTGACCACGTCATATAGCTGTAAAGCTCCCTTGGGCAATTTAACAGATTTAACACTCATCATGCTTTATATTATTAAAGAGGCATAGAATAAATTAAATTAAACAACCTTTATAATGTCATAAAATTAGGCTTTTTAACTTTGAAATTGCAAACAAGATAAAAGGGACATAGATTTCAGATATAAGAATTGCAGTGATCAAAGAAAAATGTTGACTTTGATTCAGAGGTTGTGTTTCTGGCTGTTGGCTATAAAACACTATGCAGTTATTAATACTATTCCAGGGACGCAAAGTTCATGCATTAAAATAATGTATAAGTTTGTGTATGTATAAAGTAAGTAATTCAGTAGAACCGGTTTTTGTTTATGAAAAAGGACGTTCTGGAACTGTTGAAAACTCAAGTAGTTCCCACATATTTCAGGTTATTGCTGCAACCAGAAACACTTGGACACAATATGAGTTGCCAATAGTTCCAAGTGGTCCTCGGCTGTGCTAATGGGAGACAGCCCCAAGCAGCAATGCCTGGACAAAGCTACAGGCTGGGGTACTTTCATAAAACAGCATTGGTTCCACTGAATGCTAATTTAGAGACTAGAATCTAATATATGACTACATAATAATGCAGCAACATCAGTGAGAGTTGAATTCAGATTATCCAAAATTCCAGTTGTATTGTAGTGTCAACCATTCCACCAGCAGAATAGAAAATTCAGTAGGATGCTGTCCATGATAAACTTAAGTTCTGGACTAGTAACTCTGGATTAGCTGAACTCTTTCGTATGATCATGCTAGACAATCAGATCTGAGTTAAGTAACACAGGACCGTGAAATCCCAGAGCTCTTGGAACACTGCCATATATTAAGAGCTCCCTGTGAAAGAATGTCCAATACCTGCAGGCACGATTATTTGCTGTTCTTGTTTGGGACATTTTTGACATGAAACATGTTTGTTAAGAAGTCAGGTTACATAGATGCTCTTTCATTCCCTTTATAGCTAAACTTGTGTTTTTACACATATTTAAAATTAGAATTATGAAGATGAATATTTGTTGAATCCCCAGCAATTTGACTCATCACAATTTCTCAGTAATGATTTTATTAGAATATCAGATGTCTCTTTCCTGAAGTCAACAGCATGGGCAAATTATCAATGGTGGTATGGACTGACTGGCATCAGGAAACAGGTGCTCCCAGTTTCTGCACAAGGTTAAGGAAAAAACATTTAGTGTGTATTTTAAGAAGGGTAACCAAGTTTTTATTCCTGAGCAAGAGGAAAGAGGTACAGCAGACCAATTTGATGGAAGTGTAGATGCTAAAAGTCACATTCTACAAATCTTGGTTTTCCAGAATGTTACTGAGCGATGTACCAACCTGCAGATTTTTGAGGACAGTACTTAAATAAGTTAGAATCTAAACATTTCTCATTTGTGCAGGGCTGGGTAATCTTCATCAGAAATCCAATTGAAATGTAACAGGGGAATATTTGGAATAGAAGATCAATTAAAGTTCCTACACCTGCAATAAAAGTATAAACATGCGGAGACTTGAACCAGTCTTGGCTGTAATGGTCCTGTATTCAAATAATTTGCCTGTATGCGCTGTATGAACACTTACATTCTGGTGAAATTCTGTTAAATTTCCAACAACAAAGTGCTACATTTCAGCCAATACTTTATGAAGAAGGGAAGAAAACTAGCCAAAATAGGGAAAGAATTAGCAGAACAGTATTTAGATGTATAAACAGTATAGTGTTATTTTCAGTTTAAATAATTTGTTGTTTGTAATTTTGGTACTTGAGTTCCTACCTAGTTTTATTGTGAATTCATTTGTTTGAAGAATAGTTGTGCAGCTGTATTAACTATCATTAATTCTTTTTTCTAGTATTGCACCAGGCCGCTTGTTGGGCAGTGGTAGTGTCCCTACTTTTGAGCTTGGAGACCCGAGTTCAATTCCCACCTGTTCTAAAAGTGGGTCCTAACATCTCTGAATAGGTTGATTTAAAATGTCTCCAGCACTGTACCAGCTCCATTTGGTGGCTGACCTCCTCCCCTCCAGCCTCAGGTTTTAGTCATCCCCTTGTTAAATATAAGATATATCTACCCGCAGTTCGAACTCTCATCCCAAAACCCTGCATGCTGATTATTCATTCTCTGCCTATTTCTTTAACGAGGACTGCTGTTTGAAAATCTCCAGTAGTGGCATCACTGGGAGCAACTTCTCATTTCTGATGTATCAGCTGCAATGACTGCATATTGTCTTCATTTCTCACCCGATGATTGGGTGATCGTAGTATCCTAGTTTGTTAGAGAATGGCTTTTTTTTTCCATTTTAAAAGCAAGAAAAATCACAGCAAAATGCAGTCTCCCAGATAATGTGAGAATCTTTCTGCATGAATACTAAATGTACGCTATATCTAGAAATTCAATGGACAGAACCTTCTTGAATCTGCAGTTTCAATGAAATAAATGTATCTAAAATAATTATCTGTCGTAGGTTATGGATAACTTTTTGATCCAAGTAATCGGCAGGAAGCGAGTGATCCTCTTCAGTCCTCAGGATGCACCTTATCTGTACCTAACAGGTAAGACATGTAGTAAGATTTTAAAAGGAATACAGGCCTACAATTTAACTCTCCATTTGGGAGTATTCCTGGCATTATGAACCCAACCTTGAAAAATGGCAGCCAGATGTCAGATTTTCAGTCAGAGGGTAAAGTTTGGGTTAGAAGTCAGGGTAGACAACCCCAAAAGAACTGAGGACTGCCAGGTATGTAAGTGGGATGGGTAGAAAGCCTGCCTTAGCACTTGTCACTGTGCCCAAAGATTAAAACGAAACAATATAAAACATGAAATATCTCTCCAATTCTCATCCCCAATTCTCATCTCGATAATTCTCCCTCACAGCTCATGCACAGCTCTGTCCCTCATACCCTCCATGTCAAGCCAAACCCCCAAATTAGTTTCAGGTCATGGTAACCTATGCTGTCTATCATCTTTTGCCCTTACACATACCATGCCAACTCACCTCGTACTCATCATGTTATGGATCAGGTTAGACTGGTCCCATGGTGAAAATGCTAAATTGAAGGAGGGCTAATTGCAACAGTAATAGACATGAACTAAATGAATTAGACTGGGTATGGCTGTTTGAGGGTAAATCCACATCTGACATGTGGGCATCATTTAAAGGCCAGTTGACCAGAGTTCAGGGCCAGCATGTTCCTGTGAAGATGAAAAAGAAAAATGGCAAATTTCAGGAACCGTAGATGACAAAAGATATTGAAAGTTTAGTGAAAAAGAAAACAAGCATATTTAAGGTTTCGCAAAAAGAAAGCAGAAAACCTTAAAAAGGGAATTAGGAGGGCTGAGAGGGGTCATTAAATGTGTTTGGCAAGTAGGATTATGGAGAATGCCAAGGCATTTAAATGTATACTAGGAGCAAAAAGGTAGCTGCAGAAATAGTAGGTCCACTCCAGGACAAAAAAGGAAATTTATATATGGAACTGGAGGAAGTGGGAGAAGGACATGAATAACAATAAATTTAGGGAGGGGTATATTAATATTCTAGGGCATCTTGATATTAAGAAGGAGAGAGGTTGGGTGTCTCAAAAAACATTAAAGTGGACAAGTCTCCATGACTGGATGGATCTGTACACTAAGATTTTGAGAAGATTTGTGCTTCAGGTTGAGGTTCTAGATGTAGGTTTGCTCGCTGAGCTGGAAGGTTCATTTCCAGACATTCCGTCACCCTACGTGGTAACATCTTCAGTGGGCCTCAGGAGAAGCAGTGTATATGATTCTTGCTTTCTATTTATAAGTTTGGATTTCTTTGGGTTGGTGATGTCATTTCCTGTTCTTTTTCTCAGAGGGTGGTAGATGGGGGTCTAACTTGATTTGTTTATTGATAGAGATAAATAAAGCCCTTTGACAAAAAACATTGTGTTCAAATGCACAATCTTTTATTACAGGCATTGAAATTCAAGCACCACATCAACAAGTGTGTTATCACTTGTACCTGTCAGTGAAACTGAGAAATTGAGGTAGTCTACTGTGATAAAAGATGGTTATGAAATCAGTGAAGCAGCAGTAATCCGTTAAGGAAGGTTTCCAGCTTATGTCAGAGTGAATTAACAAGCAACTGTTTTATTTAACATTTCAGTGTTTTCTTTGGAATTTTAAAGAATAGACTTCTCATAACTTGATAGTTCCTTCTCACAGATCTTCCTGACAGTTTTTACAGTTCCCTTAGACTCACCCTCTTGAAACTTTTGACAATAACCTTTCACACATCCCTTTGTCAGGTGCTTCAGACATTTAGACAGGTTTGTTGACCATTCCAATGACTCTATGCACAGTACATTTATGTGTATTTTAAACAATTCCAAAGAGCATTAGCTTGACCCCAAAGGCCACCAAAGAACATTATTTTTTCTTTTCTTCCCCTCACCTCCACTCCAGCTCGCAAAAGTATCCAAATCCACAGCCAAATAAATGCTAAAGTTCAGAGCTACCATTGCAGAGTTTACTCAGCTTTTCATACACCTGGGCCCACCATAATCCTGCTTCCATGAAAATAGCTGACAATGTAAATTGTCCACTGGCTCTGTGAATTAGGCATGCACACATCCAAACAGACCCCCACAAGAATACAGAGGACCATGTTCAGGATGGGAGCTATGACTTCTAGCTCATCCATGATGATAAACCGGACCCAATCTCTCTTCTCAGGTCCTATAGTGGCTGTTAAAAACTCATTTGAAGATAAATATCATCAAACCTAATTGATATATCTTGCCAGAACTAGAAAGTGTAATGATTGTAGCTGATGCTGTAAGGGATGATTAGTTCCATCGGCTTAACGTAAATGATTTTTGAATATTCATTTAAAGGTTGGACACCAGTTATAAAAACAAAGTGTTTTTCAAGTGTTTTAAGCTCACTGTTAACCCATTTGCTCTCCTCATTCCTTTTTTTAAAATTGATCTAATTATAACTGCTGTGCAATTACTGCCAGTAATTGATGATGATCAATATAAGGTTGTATTCTTGTGTAATTGGAATCTACTAAGACGAGCTTTTCCTCATAAATATATTTATGTCATTACATTTTTAAAATTCATTCATGGGAAGAGGGTGTCGCTGGCTAGGCCAACATTTATTACCCATCCCTAATTGCCCAAAGGGCAGTGAAGAGTCAACCACATTGCTGTGGGTCTGGGATCATGTGTAGGCCAGACCAGGTAAGAATGGCAGTTTCCTTCCCCAAAGGACATTAGTGAACCAGATGGGTTTGTTCCTGACAGTTGACGATGGATTCATGGTCATCGTTAAACTCTGAATTCCAGATATTTATTGAATTCAAATTCCATCATCTGCTTTGGCTGGATTCAAGCCCAGGTTTCTGGATTAACAGTCCATGATAATGCCACTTGGCCGTTGCCTCCCTGATGAAGGAAATTTGAATGAAGAACTAGTCCTGGTAAAATATTTACCCTAAGTGGATTTTGTTTGGGAACCTAGTTCACCTAGTAGCCCTAAAAGATACATTTTTATATACTGTGTGAGGGTAGGACCTACGCTCTGCAGTTCTTAATGCATTGTTTCAGGGTTTTTTTCTCTGTGTTCACTCCCTCCAAATCTAACTTGTTTAACTAATTTTGTTCTAGATATATGTCCAAATCATGTTTGGATATCAAGGATACTATAGAGAGTCCTATAGAGGATGGCATCTCTTTTGTTTTCCCCCAAAACATTTTGAATTCAAAGTGCATTGTGTTAATTTGGGGAATTAGTTCTTTTAAAACTTCTTTGCTGAATCTCTCATCCACAAAGATCTTTACCAGGACATCAGTTATTTACTTTTTTTGTATTAATGACTTGGCTAACACACTATCACATCACAGCATGAGTAAATTATGTGAATGGGAGCATAAAATGACAGAGGAATGTTGATGTGTTGAAAGAGTGAGCAAGCTATTGCAAATGGATTTCAGCATAGGTATGGGTGAGGTAATCTATTTTGCATTAGAAAAGATAGATTGAAGTGCCTTTAAATGGTGAAAAGTTCAGAACGGTGGCATTCCAAACAATTTAGTAATCCGTATTCACAGATCATTAATATGTTGCAGTTAGGGAGATTCAAGATGGCGGCAGTCTGAAAAGTCTGCTGTGTTGGGCTCTGTGCCATACCCCAGCCAAGGGCTCCTACCCCTCCCCCATTTGCCACCCCTGAGGAAAATTTTCAGTATAAAGCAGGCAGAGCACCTAGAACCTTTTAAGTTTGGATTTGGGGGTTCTGGAGTCGAAATGAAAACGGCTAAAGGTGAGGGAGGTAGGAGAGTGCAGCAGGCAGAGCACTCCCCTGTTGCGTTGGACACACCCACAGCTGCTGCTTTGACCCCTGTGGTGGCGACTTTAAGCTTGTTGGAGCAGCAGCACCTACTCACCGAGCTTGCAAAAGTCAGTGAAAAAAAAATGGAAACACCGCTAGAACCAATTACTGCCATGCTGACAAAGCACGAGCAGGAGATTCGGGCATTGGATCAATGCATGGAAACGGTCGAGCAAAGGATCCCGGCCTCAGAGACCGCAACGGAGAACTCTGAGGGGCGGGCCTGAACCTTGAAAGGCCAAGTTCGGGCCTTGCTGGAACAGGTTGATGATCTTGAAATCGAGGTTGGAGAAAAAAACGTGTGTCATGGGTCTACTGGACTGAGAGGAAGGCGAGAACCTGGTTGAGTTCCTTGAGAAGTTGCTCCCGGAGTTGCTGGGGCTGGAGATCGAGTCAGGCCGGGTGACTGTGGAGCGGGCCCACCGGATCACAATGCGCAAGTCCGAGTCGGATCAACACTTCTGCCCAGTCCTGGTGCAACTCCAGCACTATAAAGAAAAGCAGTTAATAATAGAAACATCCAGAAAACTGGGAAGAGATCCACAGGCTCTGATATACAAAGGTTCGAGGATAATGCTTTTTCAAGACTACTGGGGCCATAATTAAGAAGAGGAAGACTTTTGATGATCTTAAGAAAAAATTAAGAGACTTAAAGATGCTGTATTCTCTGAGGTACCGGCAGTACTACGTTTTAATGTGGGGAATCTGTCTAACTTCAACTTGATGGAAAAAGCAAAAGAATTTCTGAACTCGCTGAAATAATAGACTTGGACCGAGGGGGAAAGAGGAAAAGGTGTGTGTGGACAATGGCATAATTTTTTTTTAATCTTCTCTTTATTTGTTCTTTTCCCTTTCGTGATCTTGAGCCTTATAGGCTTGGTATTGCTTTGATGTAAAATCTGGTTTGTTTTATATTATGTCTGTTTGGTGGTTATCTATTATTTCACTTCTGTTTTTCTGGGTGAGGGGCGGTTACTTCTTTGGTGTAAAGATGTATGGGGTTGAGATAGTGGGGGGGGGGGGGGGGGAGACGGAGCGGGGTGGTGTCCATTGTTAACTTACAGGAGTGTAAATAACATTTTTTTTCCCATTGGCTGGGTTTGGGGGCGAGGTCTTAACGGAAGGTGCCAGAACAGCTGTAAGTTTGGGAGTGAATGCCCTCTATGGGCGAGGGAGGAGATCTCTGGAGATTTATGGTTTTTGTGTTTATTTGTTCAAGTTAGGAATACTGGTTAGTTTCTTAGTTTTAGTAATGTTTATCGGAGTAGTTTTTAGATTTGATAAAGTGTGTTTTTTCCCCACTCGCTGCACATTGAACGGGCTTCTTCCTCTCGGGGAACCACGGGCTGTAGCGCAGGCTAGCGATCTTACAGGTTGTGCACCTGGAAAATAAAGGGGAACCATTCCCCCATTAAACAGAAAGAGGTGCTCTCAAATCTTAAAGAATGAATTGACATCGCTATGTTACAAGAGACATATTTAACCGATAGGGAACGTCTGAAATTACAGCAGAGGGGATATGATGGGGTATTCTCCTCCTCCTCCAACTCCAAAAGCAGAGGAGTGACTGTACTGGTATGAAAGAATCTCCCATTTCAGGTGATAGATCAAATCAAGGATGATTATGGACAGCTCATCATTCTCACGGCTCTGGTACACGGAGAAGAGTATGGCATCCTGAACGTTTACTGCCCACAGGTGCATCTTCTCAAATTTTAGTTGATGCAGTCTCTAAATTAATGGCTGTTGAGGTGCATCGTACGGTTATAGGAGGAGACTGTAATCATCTCATGGACCCCAGGGTAGACAGGATGCCAAGGGGTCTGTCAAGTATACCGCTGCAGTCTAGACAACTAGCGGACTTCTGCAAGGAGTTGGGGCTACTGGATGTGTGGAGGTGTCTCCACTCTAATGGGAGGAATTTACCTGTTACTCCAAGCGGCCAAGTGGGTGGCAGTGCTAGAGAGACCACAAAGCAGTGGTTGTCATGAATGGTGTCAAATCAAGCAATTTCAGTGTGGGGAGAGGCAGCCGACAGGGATGTCCTTTCTAGCCGCTGCTGTTTACCTTGGTAACTGAGACATTGGCGGAAGCCATCCGGAAGGATCCTGAAATAGTGCACCAGCGGTGGGAATTGAGGAACACAACATTACTCTTTATGTGGATGATGTCCTTCTGTTTCTGGCTAACTCTGGAAAAGTCCATACCCCGGCTAATACAAAAAATTAAATTATTCATCAGTTTTCAGGATACAGGATAAATTTTGCGAAGTCAGAAGTCATGTCCTTGGGGGGATTGGTGGAAGTAACAAAACTGGAGGACGGAATGCAGTTTCCTTTCAGGTGGTCACAGAAAGGTTTTCTCTATCTGGAAACTTTTATTACTCCTACCTTCCATCAGCTGTACAGAGTTAACTTTGTACAATTATTTGAGAGAATAAAGCAGGACTTGCAGTGTTGGGAGGGACTACCTATATCATGGTTAGGCAGTATAGTCTTGATTGAAATGAATGTTCTTCCTTGGTTATTATATCCTATGAGGATGCTCCTGTTGTTGTTACCCAGACGGATGCTACAGAGATTTACCGGCTGGCATGGAACATTCATTTGGTGCAGTAGGCGCCCCCTAATTAAACTTACCAAGCTGCAATTTCCACAAGATATGGGGGAGTTGGACCTCCCAGATCTGAAGAAATAACAAATAGGTGCCCTGCTGTCATATGTGGGTGACTGGATGCGTAAGGAACTCAAGGTCGAAATGACTTGATGCTGTGGCCTCTCAGGCAAGATGTCCCTCATCAACTTACTGTATCTGGACAAGATGAGATCTGTGGCTGAGCACAGTGAGAGTCCAATTATCTTAAATACAGTGAAAGCATGAAGGATAATGTGGCAGGGTGAGGGCAATTTGCTTAAGAATTTGCCGTTCACCTCATTAGTGGGAGCCCCAGAATTTAAACTGATGTCAATGGACTTTGGCTTCAGAGCACGGGACGGTAAGGGAATCTCCTGTTTGGGAGATTTACTCAAGGGAGAGGTCTTGATGTCTTTCAACCAATTAAGTCAGAAATACAGGATTCCTAATAGAGACCTTTTCCGATACTTCCAGTTTAGGGATTATATGTAGAAGAAGACCATGCTCTTGGCTCAACCCTACAAGTCGGATATAGAGAGAACAGTGCTACGATGTGGGGCGCTCTCTTGATTAGTAATATATATCATCTGCAGAGATGAAATGCCTTGGGGGATATGGAGAGACTCCATGGGATCTGGAATTAGGGGAAGAAATTTCATCGGAAACATGGGAGGATATATGGAAGAATGTAAAGAAAATTTCAATATGCAATAAAACACAAGCTATGCAATTGAAGATCCTTCACAGGGCCCATATAGCACCAGAGGGGTCAGCAAAGTTTCTTTGTAATGTCCCAAATGTAAAATCAGCATAGGCACCCTCACACATATTGCTTTTGGTCCTGCTACAAGATTCACAAATAATGGGGTGCCGTGGTGAATGAGCCGGAGAAGATCCTGGGAATTGAAGTTAAGGAGGATCCAGTATCCCTTCTTTTGGGATTGCTGAATCTGCCGTCTCTAGGTGAGCAGGGGAAGAGGTTATTTAACATTCTTAAACACTGCACAAGGAAGAACATCCTAATGAACTGGATATCAGAAGAACCTCCAGGTCTTCCGGGTGGTGCAGATTTGTCTTGGAGCACGACCCCCAACATTATCTGACAAGTATGGTGCTCCACAGAACAGAGCAATTTTATAAGACATGATGGCCCTTTCTAAATTACATAGACATGGACCTATCAGTGGTACTGATTAGGGCCTTTACAAAGCCGTGAGGGCCATATATGGTGGACCAAGGATTCCGGAGGAGGAGGCCTAGTAAATACAGGTATAATAACTGTTGCTCCCGTGGACAGGGAGCTTTGGTGGAGGTGCGGTAAGTGGAGTAGTGTAATGTAGTGTAACCTAATGTAATTTAATTTTGTTGGATTATAATTTAATTTAATACTATTTCATTTAATTTGAGTTTATTTTAACTTGAGTTAACTTTATTAAAATGAGATGATTGTATCTTGAGTTGTAGGTAATTTATTGTTACATTATATTAATGTCTTATTTCTACTTTTCTGTATTTTTGTACTTCTATAACTTTTTGTTTTTTGTAAAAGAGTACAACATTTTCAATAAATAAATATAGAAAAACATATAGCAGATACAAATCTGAAATCATGAAGGCTAATGGAACATCACACTTTATAACTAGACTTCAGCTAGGTACAGAATATAAAAGGTGATGTTTTGTTGCAACTACATGAAGCACCAGGAGAACTGTGCACAGCTGATTTAGCATCACATCTTTGAAACAATGTGTTGGCCTTTGAATTAGGATTCATCAACATGTTATCAGAGCTTCAAGGCTAGATTATAAGAAGACATTGCCTCAGCTGTACTTGCGTGCATGAGAATATTATACAGTTGAGGAATGATTTGATTTTGGGTTCTTGGATTGTGAAAGAAAATTATAGCATAAATATAGAAACTTTTATTTTTCCCCAGTGGTGGGGGCAGTATTTCAGTCAATGGGACCTTAAAATCCAAGAAGGGCCATTCGGGAGTGAATTTAAGAAACACTTAATCACATGAAGAGTCATAAATTTTGTGCTTTTTCCCACAAAATACACTTGATGTTGGCTCAATATGCATTTGAAATACAAGATCGATGGCATTTTGCTTGGCAAGAGAATGAAAGAATATGGAGCAAAGGCCAATAAATATGTGGAGTTAAGATACAGACATAGTGAAACAGGCATGAGCAGGAGAATGAACAAGTTCTTTTGGTCATTTTATTTTAGTTAGTGTTGCATGGTTTTCACATAGATTTTTTTAAAAAATTAAAATCAACAAAATGTATTAGCAGTAACACTTGTCAATTGTGATAAAAATTGTTGCACAACTTTATCAGGGTTTTGTCCCTTTAACTCACTGGAAGCACTTTGAAGAAATGAGTATAGCAAGTGAATGAGTAGCAAAAGAAAGGGAATAAGGGCATTTACTGTGTTGTGAATACATTTCTTACAGGTATTGAACATTAGAGTCAATCAGATCATTATTAAAGCACAACAAAAGACAGTCTCAGTCCCAGCAATCTAGAAAATCACAAATGTAATCTGGTAAACATCATCGACAAAAAATGTTTCCCTCCTTAAAGATTACCTAACACACATTCATTTGCACAACTTGTTGTTTTCGCAAATGATATATGATGTACCGATAATGATATCTTTAAGGTTCTGATATTGTTTCCTGTTTCAGTGGTAAAATGTAGAATCTCTGAGATAGAAATCAATCCATATGTGGACTGACATTTTAAAATGTTAAAAATTCCTCAAAAAATTGATTTTTAAGCTGTTATTGCTAAATAATATACTGTCATCTTCACTTCTTTTCCTAACTTTGCACAGGAGATAAATCTGAGGTCTTGGACGTGGAGAATCCAGATCTAAGAAAATATCCACAATTTGCAAAAGCTCAGTGCTATGAATGTCAGTTAGATCCAGGAGATGTGCTTTTCATTCCAGGTATTGTCAAAATCAACTACCACAACTTTTATCCTTTTATTATATTAACTGCAGTTGAAAGGAAGCATTATGCTACTGTCAAAATTTGACTAAATAATGAATGTGTCACTCTGAGTCAAAAGATCATGGGTTCAGCTCATTCCAGAGGCTTGAGCACCTAGGATTACACTTGAATGCAGCATACATTCAAATGATTGAGGAGCTGTCAGAACTGCTGTCATTCAGGTCAGATATTAAGCTGAGATCACATCTGCCCCATAATTAGATGTAAAGAAACTTATGGCAATCCTCAAAACAGATCAAAACATGCTAATTATCATGCCCTCTAATTATTCCTAACTGACAAAAATTATCCAATCATGTCTTGCTGTGTAAAAATTGGCAGTGACATCTTCCTACACTGCAGCATGACAACACTTCAAACTAGCATCCATCTTGTTTGTAATTGTTTCGTATATGTTTCTCAAAATTAAGTCACCTGATGCAGTTCGGTCCAACTCTGAACACTTTCACAGACACCGGGTGGATAATTTCAGACCCTTTGGCAACTATTTTATTTAAACCTTGGGCACATTCTTCTGTTTGCTAAATAGGTCAATCTTGTTTTTTAACAAATGAAATTTTACATACTGCATTTTCCTTTTTGTCAAAGTATGGTAGCCTTTATGTTGTTTTATCCCCTATCAAATAAAAGAACCTATTTTCTCAGTTCTATGTGAAGGCATTTGTCTCCCCTTTATCCAATATAACATTGACCAGAAAGTAACTGGTCCATTCAGAGGTTCTTAACCAAACTCTTGAATTAAGAAATAACAATTCTGAAGAAGAGTCATATTGGACTCAAAACATTATCTCTCCACGGAAAACGTACAAATACAAGACTATAGGGAACTTTTTATTTTGCGTTATAGTGTGTGCTACATTAGAAAAGTACTGCAGTGCACTATTACACTGTGCTGGGCAATGTAAGGGTGAACTTATCTTCACAGCACTAATTCCAATGCTACATCACTGCATTAAAATCCCACTAACATTACAACATAGCACTGAAGTAATGACATTTAAAAGTGTCATATTGTCTCACACGTACCTTTCAGAATGTTGCTGATTCCACAGCAGGCCTACATTTTCTTTATGAACTCTCAAACCTGATGTCCTTTTAATGGATTTTCAAAACCCCACCCCACCATTCAAAAATTTCCAAGACAAAGTCTGATTTTCATCCCCAATTAAAATGGGGATCCCAAATTCATTGGTGTGTTTTGGATCCTCGTCAGTTCTCAATGTGGAAAAGACTGGTGAGAAATGGTGCAAGTCAAAGAATGAAGAAATTCCTTGAAATTTCTCTATTTAAAACACTGAAACACACCTCCACACCTCGACAAAAATTGGATTCCAGAAATTGGAACATACCTATGTGTATTCGAGTTTAATTTGTGGAAACATTGAACGTGCAAGAGTCGGGCTGTTGTGGTGCAGCAGTAGTCTCCTTACCTCTGAGGCAGGAGGGCCAGATTCAAGTTGCATTTGCTCCAAAGCTTGAGTCGCACAGATGTACAGGATGGAAACAGATGCTTCAGTCCAACTCGTCCATGCCGACCAGATGTCCTATATAAATCTAGTCGCATTTGGCCAATCTCCCTCTAAACCCTTCCTATTAATGAACTATCCAATTTCCTTTTAAATATAATCGTACTCATTCCGTACACACACCACCCTCTGCATGAAAACATTGCCCCTTAGGTCTCTTTTATATCTTTCCCCTCTCACCCTAAACCTATGCCCTCTAGTTCTGGACTTCCCCCACCCCAGGGAAAATACTTTGTCTATTTATCCTATCCATGCCCCTCATAATTTTGTAAACCTCTATAAGGTCACCCCTCAGCCTTTGACGCTCCAGGGAAAACAGTCCAAGCCTATTCAGCCTCTCCCTATAGCTCAAACCCTCTAACCCTGGCAATATTCTCATAAATATTTTCTGAACTCTTTCTAATATCACAACATCCTTCCTGTCAGAGTGTGTAATAATATCTGTGAGCAGGTCGATTTGAAAATAAATACAAGCAGGAATGGGCAATTCAGCCCTTTAAACCAGCTTTGTCAGTCAATGTGATCACGGCTCATCATCCAACTCCATACCCTGTTCCCGCTTCTTCCCCATATCCTTTTTGTTCTCAAGTCATATCTACATCTTTCTTGAAAGTCTTCAATGCTTGGCCTCAATAGTTTTCTGAGGCAGAGAATTCCCAGGCTCACCACCCTCTGGGTGAAGACATTCATCTTTAGTTCTGAACTAAAACACTTACCCCTTATCACTTACGACATACCATTCTAGGTGCATCTAGTAAACCTGTGATGCACTCCCTCAATAGGTAGAACACCCTGTCTCAGATAAGGAGTCCAGCACTGCACAATATTCCGGGTATTGTCTTCCCAATGCCTTATACAGTTGCAGCAAAACATTCCTACTCTTGTACTTGAATTCTGTCGCTATGGAGGCCAACACACCATTTACCTTCCACGAATTCATAGTGCGGGTATCCATTTATCAGGCACATACATGAGAACTTTGTTTATATTTGTTGCTATCTGATGAAACAGGACCTTACTGCATTGTTACAATGGTTATATAACTGAATCAATGTATGCCACTTTAATGATTGGCTTGAAAAGGATTTTGTAGAATCCCTGATGTGGAAACAGGCCCTTCGGCCCAACAAGTCCACACTGACCCTCTGAAGAGTATCCCACTCAAACAGTTTACTCAATGTTTACCCCTGCCTAATGCACCTAACCTACGCATCCCCAAACTCTATGGGCAATTTAGCATGGTCAATTCACTAACCTGCACATCTTTGGACTATTGGAGGAAACCAGAGCAAACCCACGCAGACACTGGGAGAATGTGCAAGCTCCACATAAACAGTCACGTGAGGCTGGGATCGAACCCAGACCCCCAACGATGTGAGGCAGCATTGCTAGTTATTATGCCGCCCTTCATAATTTTATATGTCTCTATAAGTTCCCCGATT
The DNA here is from genome assembly GCF_020745735.1 of Hemiscyllium ocellatum. Classification (NCBI taxonomy): domain Eukaryota; kingdom Metazoa; phylum Chordata; class Chondrichthyes; order Orectolobiformes; family Hemiscylliidae; genus Hemiscyllium; species Hemiscyllium ocellatum. Next base: position 86,289,732 of record NC_083407.1, on the reverse strand, counting down.
CTTTTAACTTCCAATGAATGTAATCCCGGTCTAGTCAATCTTTCCTCATAAACCAACACTGGCAACTCTGAAATCAATCTAGTGAACCTTGTCTTCACCCCCTCCAATGCCAGTACATCCCTTCTGAAGTAAGGAGACCAGAACTACACAGTGCTCCAGTTGTGACCTCACCAGCACCCTATACAACGACAGCATAACCTCCCTATTTTTAAACTCCGTCCCGCAAGCAATGAAGGACAATATTCCATTTGCCGTCTTAATGACCTGTTGCACTTGCAAGCCAACTTCTTGTGATTCATACATAAGAACACCCAGGTCCCTCTGCACAACAACATGGTGCAATTTTTCATCATTTAAATAATGGTCCTTTTTGATGCTGTTCCTACCAAAATAGAGGACCTCACATTTACCAACATTATACTCCATCTGCCAGACCCTTGACCATTCACGTAACCAATCTCTATCCCTCTGCAGACTTTATGACCTCTGCACACTTGGCTCTACCACTCATTTTAGTGTGTGAATTTTGCACTTGATCCCGAACTCCAAATTATCAGTGTAAATTGTAATAGAGGTTGCAGTTGTGAAAAAGGAGAGGTTTGTTGCTTCTCTCTTTCTCCCATCCCCTTGAAGACCTGAACCAACTTTTGTGACAACTCTGACTTCTGCTCCCCCAGCCCACCTGTGGCCTCACTGCCCCTCCATGTGTTTCTCTGTCTTTTCCAAGAGCTTATAAAGAATATATTTGGTTCAGGATGAGCTTAACTAAGTGTAGAAAATAGAATGAGTTGAGTAATTTGGTTAAGAACACAGTCTTATTAATTGAGGTAATTAATATCTGAAGTACATGTGAGCTTGTAAAATGCTTGGTTCAAAATAGCGGGCCCAAAATAATAATGCTCAAGGTGTATTCTGGAAATGCAATTGAACATGTTCACTAATTTAAGACCATAACTTTGTTTTATTGCACTGTATCTTGACAAAACAGAAGGGCTTCAGAAAGCTTTTTGCAAACTGTATCTGACAAAAGCTGTTTATAGCTTCCCTGCATTTATTGAATTTGATCCACAGTTCATAACTTGTACTGTTTTAATATGCTTTCAGCATGCAGTGTATGAATTATTCTTTGTAATTATCATGCAAATAATCATCTGAATTACTGATTGCATTTCTCTCTCAGCACTGTGGTTTCATAACACTGTTGCTAAAGAGTTTGGAGTGGGAGTGAATGTATTTTGGAAACATCTTCCTGCAAACTGCTATGATAAAACGGACACTTATGGAAACAAGGACCCTGTGGCAGCCTCAAGAGCTATGCAGATTTTAGACCGAGCCTTAAAAACACTAGAAGAGCTTCCGGATGAATACAGAGACTTCTATGCACGGCGAATGGTTTTACGAATTCAAAGTAAATCATACAGCAATCATTATAAATAGAATATAGAAATAAGTAAGTTAGAGTGATAAGTTTATTTGGGTGTGTAACAGTTTATAATAAAACTAGTTTTTGCTTTTTGAAAATAGTTTCTAAATTCCACAAGTTGCTAATTTAAATGATCCCATAAGTTATGATCCGTAACTACATCAGCAATAACCTGTTCTAATCTTTATGCATAACTGCTTGGTTTGCAGTTTTGATACTTAAGGGACTTATTGCCCTAATATTCATTTTCCAAAGCACCACAAAATATATTATGATGTATTTTCATTTTGTGTTTAAATATCTTGCATAATCATTATGGCTGTAAAGTCCATGGTGTACATTTCAAATGGTGTGGAAAATAGGAGATTTCTAATCTTGTGTAAGTAATTGGCTAGTTCTTAAGTGCAAAATCATACTTCATATTGAGAATATTCATATCAGTACATCTCTCTAGTATATTTAACCAAATAGCAGGATACTATTTCTACAAATGCATTAAGATCTCTCTCCCAATAATAGTCAAAGGTGTAGAAGATCAGTTTTAAAGCATTGCTGGTGAACCTGGCATGCTCTTTATAAATGTACAAAGGAGATGCTTCTAAAAGATGAGAATTCTCTGTGAAATCAACTTATATAAGACATGATGAGTCAGTACATTGTCATACCTAACATTGTTCTTGCTGTACAAACTCTTCTTTGTATACAGATCTTGGAAGATGACTACTCATACATTTGCTATTTCTTGGGCCACTTCCTTAAGTACTCCAGAGATGAAGATTATCAGGCCCTGAGGATTTATCAGCCTTCAATCCCAACACTAAATCTCCACTTATACAGATTTGCTTCAGTTCTTCCTTCTGACTAAATCCTGTATTCCCCATCATTTCTGGTACATTATTACTGTCCTCCTTTGTGAGGACAGAAGCTAACATAATGTTTAGGCCTTAACCACTTTCTGTGGTGGTGACCCCTGATTCTGGACTTCCACACCATTAGGAATATCTTTCCTGTCTCGAACCTGTTTATTGTGAAAAGTATCCTGAAAATGTCCCCCTCTGTGCTTTTGGTTGTGTGGCCGGACATCAGCTGATGTGGCACCATTGCAGAATGTCGCTTTTGAACGATCCTGAGAGACATTTTTGGTTGTGTTTCTAGTTGAAGGTGCAGCTTAAATCCATGTTTTGGTTGTGTGATTGATAGTGTCACCTACGAAAGTACTTTCAGCAGGAAGACGTTCTCAGGAGCCAATGGTTGCTGCTCCCTCAGTGTCAGTTGCTGTCTCGGGCTTTGTAATGTGTAAACAGGCCAGGCGATGTGCAAAAACAAAACACAAGCTCTGCACTTGCAGCCTGGTGTTTTCCAGTTTGTGTGTGAAATCATTTAGCTTTTGTGTCAGTGTCTCAGGTTCACAATCGAAACTTTTTTTTTATATAATGCTAAGGAATCATGTCAAAATCAGATGCATGCCTTATTTTATTTTAGCAAGTGTTCTACCCGAATGCAGGTTATAAACTCCGTTTTCAATCCCAGTTTTTGGTTGACAGTTAAGACTGTTTAGTTAATGCTCCTGCCGCACTGCCCCTCGCTACTCTTTGCTTAACTTGTCTCATACACTGCAAAAAGGGACCCACGTATTGGACAGTTTAAGCGCTGTCTGACGGAGAACTGACCCTATTTCAAGATAGTTTGGAACCTCACGCGGTCAGTCAAACGAGGCGGGAGAGGGGAGGGGGGAGTTACAAATCTTTGGTCCACTCCCGTCTTTTAAGTGGATTTCTTTTACCGCGCAGCTTTACAAAATCTAAAGGATACACTGATATTGCGTCTCTAATCAATACTCAACTGTGTCTTTTAATAATTCAGGTTCTGAACAACAACAGAGAAAACAAGATTTATTACAAATACCAAGTGGGGCTATGTTTACATTGCAAAATCACCACGTGTTTTCGGATAGTCGGATCTGTGGTTAGATGATTATACAATACAGATCAAGTGTTGGACAATATCATGGAGGGAACTACACAAGTAACCACATGGCACTCGATATCTAAGTGCTGCCACATCACTTAGCCAAATATTCACGATCACTCAGTGGGAAACCTGCCATTTCCCATGTCATCCAGTTGAGGGACTGGTGCGAGAGGCTGCTGGAGATTGGAGTGGAGCTGCAGAGCCGCTCTCTGCTCGGCTCATTCCCGCCCTGTTTCCTGCTCGAGACGCGAAGCTGAAGATCTGACGATGAGACGAGCCCCGCGAGCGCCAGGCTCCGTCTCCAGACCGTGAAGATGCCGGCGCCGTCCAGGAGTTGGTCAAGTTTGCCGGAGCACTTTCCCCGGGTATCCGGCAGAGGGAGGAGGAGCAGAAAGACCACCAGCAGGAACAGCTCACAGCAAACCTGCAGAGCAAGTGTAGCCGGAGATGTGAGAATAATACTGAGCTCCACCACACAACTTTAACCACGTCAATGTCCAGCTTCCAGCGAAGACTGGCTGCTGCAGTTAATCCCACAAACAAAAACGTTGCAGCTGTAGTGTCATTAAGTAACGGCGCGTTTGGCGACAATAAATAGTTCATTTTAGTTCTGCACGCATTCTGACAACTTTTAAACAACGAAGCCACGGGTAACAATGTGAAATGATGTGTGTATGAGCCACCATTCTGTTCGTTGCCAGTGCAGGTGATGGTCAGTCTCTCATCGCTTTGCCAGTTCAGGATGCTCCGAAATTTCCTGTCTTTGCTGAAACTTGGAAACTCAGTGAAGCAGGCACTAGGGCAAGGAGCGTGAGTCAAACAGCTCTCAACACAAAGGTGTTTTAAAACACCCAAAATGCGCTTCTATTTAAAATGAAAGGCAGTCCAGTGATGTCAACATGAAACCTAAGTGGATTGCTCCCAACCCCTTGGCGCTGAAATAAAATAGACCTCCTGGACCGTGGCGGCTCAGCACTGCAGGGAAAACAGACAAGATTAAATTTTATCTGCAGCCAAAAGTAACAAGGTGGTGATCCATCTTCCTGAGATTCCCGGCATCGTTAAAGCCACTCCATGTGATGCCAAGAAATTAGACCAGGCTAGAGTTTGTGATGTCCATCCCTGGCAAGCTCTGTAACATAGGACTGAGTGCTTCACCGCCAGTTCCCTGGGATGCACATCAGGGTAAGCCTCAGCTGATGAAACAGTCTATTCAAAACTAGCCATTTTCCCAGTGCAAAGGGTTGACTATGATGAGGTGTTGTAGGCTGGCAGTTTCCAAGTGCCAAACCAAAAGCTGGAGGATCCTGAAGACTCTGGCTCTAATTCTCAGAGTATTCCCCCGAACTAGAATCCACAGTTAGTGATAATAGTTTTACTTTATGTAGCCCAATTTTTCCTGTTAATTCCTGTTTTACTGTCACAATTTTGTTATATTTTCTTGTGGTTGTGAAATTCCTTTCAGTTCAATCTGGATAAACGCAAGGTATTGCATTTTGACACAACAAACAAGGGCAGGGCTTATACACTTAATGATAAGGTCATGGGTGGTGTTGTAGAACAGAGGGACTTAGGAGTTCATGTACATAATTCTTTGAAGTTTGTATCCTATGTAGACAGGGTGGATGAAAAGGCCTTTGGCATGCTTGCCTTCCTTTAAGTACAGGAGTTGGGAAGTCATGTTGAGGTTGTACTGGACATTGGTGAGACCTCCTCTGGATTACTGTGTCCAATTCTGGTTGCCCAGTTACAGGAAGGATGTGATTAAACAGGAGATGGTTCAGAAGAGATTTACCAGGATGTTGTCAGGTATGGAAGATTTGAGTTGTAAAGAAAGGCTGGGTCGGCTGGGATTTCTTTTCACTGGAGTGTAGGGAGATCGAGAGGCGACCTTATAGAAGTTTATAAAATAATGAGGAGTGTAGATACATTTAATGGTAGTTTTCTTTTCTCTAGGGTGGGGATTTCAAGACGAGGGGCACATTTTTAAGGTGAGGAGAGAATTTTTAAAAAGACATGAGGGGTAATGTTTTTACACGGAGGGTGGTTTATGTGTAGATAGAAGCTCTTGAGGGAGTGGTGGTTGTGGGTAATATTACAACTTTTAAAAGACATTTGGATATGTACATGAATAGGAAAGGTTTGGAGGGACATGGGCCAGGAGCAGGCAGGTGGGATTAGTTTAGTTTGGGATTATATTCAACATGGACTGGTTGGACCGAAGGGTCTGTCTCCGAGCTGTATGACTCTGTGACAAGAAAACCTTGGTAATTCATCTTCTACTCAATTATGTTGAAATTGATATATGATAGATGCATGGTAAGAAAAGTAACAAAAGTATTTGTTGCAACTGCCAATCAAGGTTTAACAGAGGGGAGCCAGATACCCCTCCTCACCTGGATGTAACACACTGACACACTGTGGCCATCCATAACACGCTGTGCGGCAACTCACTCAGATTTCTTCAAAAGCATCTCCCAAACCTCCACCACCTAGATAAATAGAATGAGTAGTCATACTGACCTACACATTCCCCGCCAAGATACACATCATCCTGATTTGGAAATGTATCGTTATATTTCAGTACTGCTGGGTCAAAATGCCAGAATTGTCTACCAGCACTTTGGGAGTCTCAGCACAAAAACTAACGTCATAGTGACTTCGACATCCCAGATATGATTTTTTTTTTAATCTGCAAGGGGAAAGAAGATTTCATCGTAACTGTCAAAAGCAAAGAGAAAAAGAAAAAGATAGGGGCGTCTGTCAAAGTTGTTCAACTAGAGTCATAGAGTTGTACAGCACAGAAACAGACCCTTCGGTCCAACTCATCCATGCTGACCAGATATTTTAAATTAATCTAGTCCCAATTGCCAGCATTTGGCCCATATCCATCTAAACCCTTCCTATTCATGTAACCAGCTAATTCTCTCTAATCTCCAATGTCCAGCAGGAAGAGCAGATCACTCTACTAAAGGCCACCTCTGCGCCTGAATCTATCGACCCAGAAAATAACACTGTTTTGTGTTCTAAATCTAATCAGTAATATTTTCTTAGAAATGGTGGGCTGCATGGCCTCATTTTGGACCATAAAATTCTATGATAAATTGTGGGAATTATTTCGTCCATTTCTTTCTATTCTCTTTCAGGAGTTAAAACTGCAAGATAAATACATCATCGTTCAGGAAGATCAGCTTCCTAAATCTGGACACGTTATTAACAGAACTACTGCTGATCACTTCCAGCAATTTAAGTTAGCTTGCATGAAAGAGCAAAGATTTACATCAGTACGCTATTTCTGTAGAATAATCTATTCTGGGATTGGATTTGTATAATTCCTTTGGATAGATACCAGCAGCCACCTAGCTGCATGCTAGGAGTGATGTCATGGACAGAGCTTATGTGCTTTATTGGTGTCTGTGATCAAAAGTGTTCTAATTTGTGAGCTTAGTGTGTGTGTGCTTGTTTTTTTTTATCTCCAAATGAATAGCCCAAACTATTATTTCAGTATTGTACAAGCATTTATGACTTTTAAGATTATGAAGGTATTTTATTATCACACATTTGTCCCAACGGTTTAAAACATGATACCATTCTCACACACATAGTCACATGCACAAAGCCTGAAAAAGATGACAATTTGGAATTATTTCAGTCCCTTCCATAGAAGTCCCATTGTTTATTATATTAATCAAAGCTTGAGCTAGAGTAGGGTCTTGTAAATGTCGAGGACTCTCATTTTATCACACTGTAATCACAAGCGCCACTCACAGGGAAGGAGAATTGATATGTCTACACCATATATAGATGGATAATATGTAGCAGCATTCCAATTTTTAAACTTACAAGTTACACAAGGAAGAATGAGGTGAACAATTGTTAAGCAGGTTCACAGTGGCTCAGTGGTTAGCTCTGCTGCCTCACAGCACCAGGGTCCCAGGTTCAATTCCAGCTTCAGGTGACTGTCTGTTTGGAGTTTGCACGTTCTCCTCGTGTCTGTGTGGGTTTCCTCTGGGTGTTCTGGTTTCCTTGTACAGGCCAGGTGAATTGGCCATGCTAGATTGTCCAAAGTGTTAGGTGCATTGGTCAGAGGGAAATGGGACTGGGTGGGTTACTCTTCGGAGAGTCAGTGTGGACTTGTTGGGCTGAAGGGCCAACTGTGGGGAATCTAATCTTAAAAAAAATCTAATTTCTGATGCAGAACCATATTGAAGCTCCTCTGTCCACAAAAGCTGAACAGCTTGGTTTTGTTTGCAGAATTGTCTGCTTCAGGTTTCCAGTACGGAGTACGTAATTCTTATCATTGTTTCATTTTAGTAAATGGCAAATACATTTAAATTCCATTCTGAAAATCATGCTAATGTATTGTTATTGAGTATGAGGGATGATAGAATCAAATATTCTGTAGTTCTTTCAGTTGTATACAACTCATGATCAGTTACAGTGTAATTGGGACTTGCTCTTTTCTGTGGAACTGGTCACTATTCTATTCCTGATGAAGAGCTTTTGCCCGAAACGTCGATTTTCCTGCTCCTCAGATGCTGCCTGACCTTAAAGAGCTGTGCTTTTCCAGCACCACACTCTGATCTAAACTATCCCATTATCAACCTAGATTACAAAAATAGCCTTTGTGTTCTTGTCTTTTCTGAAAATTATTTTCTTAACACTCTGGCCCCTACCCTCACCTCGATCAGCAAAAATAAGCATATGATAAATGATTAGAGCCCATCCAAGCCTATCTTTCACTGGTTTGTTTCCAATCACACCTAATACTTCTTCTGTGTTCATCTTGTCCATAAGACTCACCTTCCTCTCCCTTGATCCTATTCCTACTAAACTACTCACCATGGAACTCATCTTCCTGGCTCCCGTGTTGGCTGACATTGTTGGCAGTTCTCTTTCCTCAGGTTCTGTCCCCCATTTCTTCAAATATGCTCTCATCGCTACCTCCTCAAAAAAACACCCGTGACCCCTTAGTTCTTTTTAACTATTGTCCAATCTTCATCCTCCTTTTCCACTCCAAAACCCTTGAATGTGATGTACTTTCTAATTTCACATCTGTTATTCACAGAACTCAATGTTTCAATCCCTCCAGTCATGTTTCCCCTCCACAGAATCAAAGCTCTTTAAGGTCACAACTATCTATTTGAGTCTGATGAAGTTTGTTGATTCTTCCTCATACTTCTTAGCCTGACTGTAGTCTTTTACCATTGTTAATTACACCATTCTTTTCCAATAGATCTCCTCTAGCATCTTGCTGGATGGGTATGGCACAAGTCTGGTTACATCTTTGTCCATAAGTTCTTAAGTGGAAAATCACCTGCAATAGCACAGTTAGCCCCAAGAATCTATGCAGTCCCCTCCTTCCTGTTTCTCATCTACCTGCTGCCTCTTGGTCACATCATCTGAAAACATGTCAGTTTCCACTTACATGTTAATGACTCCCAGATCTACTTCACCACCATGTCCAATGGACCCTCCCATCTAAGTAAAATATCAGATTATTGCATGAGAAAAATGTCCTTCAATTAAATGTTGGGAAGCTGAAACCATGACCTTCAGTCCTCATCACAAGCTCTACAGGACACCCTCTCCTGGTCAATTGGCTGAGGCTGAGCCAAACTATCTACAAGAGTCATGTATGCCACCCATGCAAAGACCTTATATTCCCACCTCCATAGCATTTTTCATGTCTGCACACCTCAGCTCCTCAATCACATCATTATTATTTGAGATTTGAGTATTTCAACACATTACTAGAAGATTTGCAATCTTATACCCTCTGGAAACTTGAGGTGATGCAAAACTCTCTGGGTACCCAAACTAACACCAATCCATTCACCTATCACCATTGTGTTTACTGACCTGTACTGGGAAATTCTTGCCTTGACTTTAAAATTATAATATTTATATTCGGATCCCTCTATGGCCTTGTCTTCTCCTACCTCTGTAACTTCTGCCAATCCCATAACCCTCTGAGATCCCTGTGATTCTCTAACTCTGGTCTTTGACCCTAATTATGCCATTATTGGTGATTGTGCCTTCAGCTGACAAGTCCCTAAGCTCACAGACCTCCTCCTCCTTCAGGTCACTCCTCAAAACCAATTCTTCGATCAGACTTCGGTCATTTCCTCTAATATCCCTCTTTTGAGGCTTGGTGTTACATTTTGTTGTCCAGTACCATCCTGTGAAACACTGGAAAGTGTTATTACATCACTGATGCTATATAAACACACTTTTGTCGCAGGGAGAACACAAGTCCTCAAGGCAATGCTCTTAGTGAACCTAAGTTGTGAGAAGTGGGCACAGGCTCCATCCAATGGTTGAAATAGGAATAGCAGAGGATGAGATATAAATCTGCATCTAGGCAATTTATGGCAGTCGTAGGTGACTTCCACTGTTATTGCTGCTCTGTAGCCCCTGCTTGTGGGATCCCAATGAGGCAAAAACAAAACAGCACATTTGAAGCAAAAATTATTCAAATTGTCATTTCAGACAGATGCCAGGGAGATGGGTTTGTGTCAGTTGTTTTGCCCTCTGTGGTATAATTATAGTCAGCAGTGACACAGCGGATGCATTTGCTTGTCATAGAAATAATGATGAGATTTCTAGCGCTTATTATAATTGAGGTATAAATCAGACAGTAATATCTGTGGGAAAAGATTGTCTTAAATGAGTGACCCATTTATTTCCAGTGCTGTCCTGTAGTTCTAATCATTCCCACAAGAGGGAGCAACCTTACAGCATCCACCCTGTCAAGTTCCCGACAGTCTAATCCCTCCTATTTGCTCACAGCCTCATTCCCTGATCCACTCGCTGACCTGAACCTGACCCTGGCTCACTTACACCCTTGTCCCCAGCATACTTGCAGCCTTATCCCACCATCCTACACAGCTTCATCCCATGATTCACTTGCCAACCCAGTCACTGGCCCACCCACAGCCTTGACATCTGACCTCTTTCCAATTTCATTTCCCAACCTGACCAGCAGCAATCCTTTCTTTCTGCACTTTCCTGTCCCCATTTCAATCTTGCTGCTGCTCCTCCCAGGCCTCAGGCAGACTGAAGGTAGGGATGTTTTCACAAGTTGCCACACTTCCCATCAGAGGCTGTTTCTCTTCCAGCTGATTCTTGAGACATTGGAACAGGAACCAGAATAAGTTAGGACTGTATTCAGTGGAGTTTAGAAGAATGAGGGGGAATCGCACAGAAATCTACCAAGGACTAGACATGGTAAGTGGCAGGACAGCTGTTACCAATGACTGGGTAAATTCACAGCCTAAGGATACAGTGTAGGCCATTTAGGATGGAGATTCTACATATATAAAGGCTATAAGCCCAACAACATCCCAGCTGTGGTACTGAAGATTTGTGCTCCAGAACTAGCCATGCACTTGGCCAAGGTCTTCAAGTTAAGTCACAAGACTGGTGTTAAACAATACTGCAGAAAGTTGCCCAGTAATAACATTTGACCTGGAAGCAGTACAGTCAGAAAACTTATAGAATCATAGAGTTGTATAGCACAGAAAAAGACCCTTTGGTCCAACTCATCCATGCCGTCCAGATATTCTAAATTAACCCAGTCCCATTTACCAGCAGTTGGGTCCTATCCCTCTAAATCCTTCCTATTCATGTAGCCAACCAGATGCTTTTTAAATGTTGTAATTGCACCAGCCTCCACCAATTCATCTGGCAGCTCATTCCATACATGCACCACCTCTGTGTGAAAAAGTATAATATCTGTGGAAACTGTAATTCATTAAAAACATTTGAAACAGACTTTTAGAAGCTTCCATCAGTTGTGAAGGGATCCATTGTAATTTTTTTTTGATTAGATTACTTACAGTGTGGAAACAGGCCCTTCAGCCCAACAAGTCCACACCGACCCGCCAAAGCACAACTCACCCATACCCCTACATTTACCCCTTTTACCTAACACTACGGGCAATTTTAGCATGACAAATTCACCTGACCTGCACATCTTTGGACTATGGGAGGAAACCGGAGCACCCGGAGGAAACCCACACAGACACGGGGAGAACGTGCAAACTCCACACAGTCAGTCGCCTGAGTCGGGAATTGAACCCGGGTCTCTGGCGCTGTGAGGCAGCAGTGCTAACCACTGTGCCACTGTGCCGCCCATCTCGAATATTAAGTGGCATTGGTCCATATGATCTGTCATTCTTTGAAGTGGAAGCAATACCAACAAGAAGAATATTAACACACAAAAGCTGTGTGGCCAGACAGGCAATTGCTGTAAGGAACAGAGGACCACCCCAGCAAATGGCAGAACAGAAAAGGCATATAATTCAAGGAAGTGTGTGTGTGTGTAATTTAGTTAACTAGGACAGAAAGCTGAAGGCAGGATCATGAATTAGAAAGGTTTTGCTCGAGACGAATACACCATTTAACTGGGTTTATTAAAGAACTTGAATAAAAAGTCACCAGAGCATTTGTGCCATTAAGACTGTTGTGAAACTAGCTAAACAGGTTCTGTGGAAGTTTATAATTTGGATAACCTGACCTGGTCCAAGCAAAAGAGCTGAACTCCAAAGTGAGGTGGGAGTGGCTGACCATCAAAGCAGCTTTTGATTAAACGTGGAATCAAGGAACCCCAGCAAAACCCAAGTCAATGGCAATTAGAGGAAACTCCCCACTGGATGGAGTCATAACTAATACAAAGGAAGATGGTCCAACAATCTCTTCTCAAGCACATCACTTCAGGAATTTCTCAGAAAAGTGGTGTCTCGTGCTCAACCTCTATGGATGCTTTATCAAGATCCTTCAATCAAAACATCAGAAATATTTGCTGATGATTGGACAGTATTTAACACTATTCACAATACATTAAGCACATAAAAATCAACTATCAATAACTTGATTAAGCTTTTTGAAGAAGTGACAAAGAAGATTGATGAAGGCAGAATGGCAGACATTGTCTATATGGACTTTAGTACGGCATTTGACAAGGTTCTGCATGATATACTGGTGAGGGAGGTTAAGATCCATGGGAAGCTAGCCAATTGGATACAAAATTGTCTTGAAAGTAGGGGGCAGAGGGTGGTGGTGGAAGGTTGTTTTTTGGACTGAAAACCTATAACCAATGGTGTGTCACAAGGATCAGTGCTAGATCCACTGCTTATCATCATTTATATAAATGCTTTGGATGTGAATGCATGTAGAATGGTTAATAAGTTTACAGATGACACCAAAATTGGTGGTGTTATGGACAGTGGAGAAGGTTATCTCAGAGTACAACGGGACCTTGATCACATGGGCAAGTGGACTGAGGAGTGGCAGATGAAGTTTAATTTAGAAAAATTTGAGGTGCTGCACTTTAGTAAGGCAAACCACGGCAGGACTTAAATACTTAATGGTAGGACCCTGGGAGTGTTGCCAAACAAAGTGACCTAGGGGTGCAGGTGCTTAGTTCCTTGATTGTGGAATTGTAGATAGACAGGGTGGGAAGAAGAGTGGTCAGTGTATTGAATATAAGAATTGTAATGTCATGTTGTAGCTGTTCACGATATTGGTGAGGCTACTTTGAAACTGCGTTCAATTCTGGTCTCCCTGCTCTAAGAAATATGTTGTGAAACTTAAAAAGGTGCAGAAATAGTTTACAAGCATGTTGCCAGGGTTAGAGGGTTTGAGCTACAGGGAGAGGCTGAATAGGTTGGGACTTTTTTCCCTGAGCATCAGAGGCTAAGGGGTGACCTCATGAGGGGCAATGGATAAGGTCATTAGCCAAAGTCGTTTTCCCAGGGTAAGAAAGTTCAAATCTAGAGGGCATGGGTTTAAGTGAAAGGGGCAAGATTTAAAAGGGACCTAAGGAGCAACATTTTTCCATAGAGAGTGCGCGTATGGAATGAGCTGCCAAAGGAAGTGGTGGAGGCATGTACAATTATGACATTTAAAAGACATCTAGATGGGTACATGAGTAGGAAGGATTTACAGGGATATGGGCCAAATGCTGGCAAATGGGATGAGATCAGTTTAAGAAATCTGGTCAGCATGGATGAGTTGGACCAAAGGGTCTGTTTCTGTGCTGTATAACTGTATGACTCTTTATGCAGAAAGATCGATGTTACATGCAAGCTTACAGCAATAAGTGGCAAGCAACGTACATGTCTCACAAGTGAGACACTGATCATCTCTACCAACAGAGATTCTAACTGGCTTCTGCTTGATATTCAATGGCATCACTATCACTGAACTCCACCAACAATCTGGGCTTTACCATTGTCCATTAACTAAACTGGAACAGCTATATAAATACTGTGCTGACAAGAACAGGTCAGAAGCTGGGAATTCTGAGGTAAGTAATTCACTCTTGATTCCCTGAAGCTTGTCCACCATTAACAAGGCACAATTCAGGGGTGTGATGGAATACTATCCACTTGCCTGGACAAGTCAAGCTCCAAGAACACTCAAGAAATTCAACACCGTCCAGAAGAGAAAAGTATGTAGAATATAACTTTGACAGCTGGACTGCAGTAGTTCAAAAAAGTAACTCACCACCATTTTCTCAAAGTCTACAAATGTTTGCTATGGCAGCAATGCTCACATTCATTGCTTTCGTATCTCAGCCCTAACTTCAAACCCCTGATCCTCTAAGCTTCATTAATCATTCTTTTCACCTGTCCTGTCATGAGATTTTTTTTCACAAATACACCCTCTTTGCTTATGCACTCTGTTACTATTTGTACCATTTATTTTCTGTTGGTTATCCTCATTCCTTAATGCCATAATGAGTCAATCCACATTCCTCTGCATTAAATTTCATCTGCCAATACAGACCAATCCCGTTGCTGGCCTGCTGAGGTTTTGCACTATCTTCCTCACAATTCACAATACTTAAATGCTTTGTTCCATTCAGATTCCATGGGCACATTGGAACATATAAATATCACATTAAATGTCCACAGTGCACTTTTTGTAATTACATTTATTTGTACATAACAGTGCTTCTCCTACTAATTCTGATTAAGACTAATGCTACTTGAATTGCTGCTGTACCAATATCACTTGAGGGACATACTAATGTTATGAGTTTATCAATTATATCTCTCTCTATCTTAAATGTTTTTATTATTAATGAGATTGGTAATTTTCTATGCTATTAATGAATTGCTTTCAACTCAGTCATTTGCTAATGTCATAACTCATAAACAGTGAATGAACTGGAAATGTATTCTAACTTTATATTGATTAGTCTCTTAAGAAACCTTCTTAAAAGACCACCTATTGAAGTTGATTTACTGAAGCAAAGTTTGACACCTTGATATTTAGATATTGCTTTCTCTAGGCTTGATTGCTTCAGGGTTCTTTCAGATCTCGATACGTGATCACATTTGTTTCAATCACTGATCTCTAAATTGTCATCCAACACAAACAGATTAGTTGCATTTTCTCAAGAAATAGACTTGAATCTGATGGTTAATATTTAATTGGCTGAAAAAGTCAGCAGATGAGAAATATTGCTTGTTTGTACCCATCTTTATGGGGCATGCCCTTACAACACCACAATGTTGACCAGGGCAACAGTTTAGGGAAGGGTTGGTGCACATGGAGTGAACATCAGCAGAATTGACAGATTGTGATGTTAATCATATTTAATGATATTAAAAATCACACAACACCAGGTTATAGTCCAGCAGGTTTAATTGGAAGCACTAGATTTCGGAGCGCCGCTCCTTCATCAAGTGATTGTGGATGAAGTAGCAGCGTTCCTAAAACTAATGCTTCATTAAACCTATTGAAGGAGCGACGCTCTGAAAGCTAGTGCTTCCAATTAAGTCTGTTGAACTATAACCTGCTGTTGTGTGATTCTTAACTTTGTACACCCCAGTCAAACACCGGCTCCTCCAAATCATATTTAATGAAGATGGCATCAACTATTCAGCTAACATCACCATCCACCACACCCATATAACTGCACCTAGCCATGGACCTCATTCCCTTGTGTTAGTTAGTTATCCTGCTTATTTGATCGCCACCAGTTTTAATATTGGCGACCCCTGTTTAAATGTACATGTGCCAGTACCAGGTTACAGGCAAGCATGGCTTTTGAAGTGATGACTTAATCCAATAAAACCTGTAAGTTAACACTGAAGAGCTTGTCCCCTAAAAAGCATTGCAAGCCACAGAGGTTGGCAGTCTCTAAGTAATTGCAAAGAGAAGAAATGAAGCTAAGAGTCATAAGTTATATCTTGAATAGATGTTTGAGATATGTGTGTCCCTCTATGCAAAACAACTCTGACAGAAACATATAAGTTGTACATGTCTCTGAGCTTCGAAATGACGTCTTGAATGACTAAAGTGGTGTGAGAGTTGGTCTGAGAGCAGCCATGATAATGTGGTGAAGCTGGTGGCTTGCCTTTGCCCATTTGTATGGATGAAGGTTGAAGGTGATGGCATCCGTGCACCAAGTAGGCTTTTACAGCGATGATAGAGTTGGATGAAAACCTGGAGAAGCAAGTGGTGAGGTACAAATGCCAGCTACCTGCTCTGACTTCCATGACAGGAACTGGTGCCATCTAGTTTCTCGAGGAGAATTGGAAACTAAACAGAATTGAGCTGAGTTGGCTGTAATGAGGTGCAAATGCATGAAAACAAGATGGTTCTTTTTAACAGCAAGATTCTGAAGTCACTGTTTAAGCTTAAGGAGAATTTTTGGAAACTTTTCTTAATGTTGAGATTTGGTGTTTTCATTCTTATCGTATTTTCCCAACTTTCTCACCTGATCATCTACTATATCTGACCTCAGTGCCAAAGTAAATTTTTATGAAGCATCATGACCCTATTCAAAGAAGTGATCAGATTGAAATCATGAACCTCTTTGAATAGAGAAAAGTATCTGGATATGAAGCAGAGAAATTATTGTTTTTTGTGTTATCCTCCACAAATATAAAACTGATTTTCTATCCAGTCTCATCAATAAATATGTCCTTTTGGGCAATGGATTAGAACAAATGCCCTCAGCACCTTCAGAAGGGAAAGGGTGAGCAGTGTGTGGTGGAGTGGTTGGTAGTGAACAAATATTAAGTAAGTCAAATGAAATAACAGCTATGAGTTAAGAAACCAAACTTAACCACTGATGAAAATAATCATCTTTCCATGAACACTAAGCCAAGTAATTGGTTACAACAACTTCCTGTTGAGACATGAAATTCTTCAGAAACACATGATGTTTGTCAACATGAAGTGATTGTGAAAACTAATTTATTGCAAAATGCACTTTGGTACTTGTATTTAATTTTCAAGCTGAGTCACAGATGTTTATCATTTTCCATAAATATTTAATTATCCACCTCTAAAGGCTGTGATCATTTATTGAAAACTTAAAATTAAGCTTTGATCTGTGTTTTTCTAAATTGTATTTTTGTATTTGATTAAACTGCAATTTAATTGATTTTTAAAGGAATATTTGCAGTAAATAATAAAAGCAGTATAGTGTAGTCTAGAATTTTCCAATATTCCAATCCTGTCCTAAATTTGGAGAGTTATTCATTGCCCAATAATTGTTATAACATTGTGAATCATATTGATCATCCACTTGTTTGATAGCCCATTGAAGCACTCCAACATTCATAACTGCAAACTGGTATGGATCCAACGTTCAATTCATGCCAAAATGAAGACAATGAATACAGCAGTTAAATTTGCCCTGGCAAAGAAATTTATTAACCATTTACATTTCTTTTGTGGTCCTCCTGATTAAGGATATATCTCTCGTGTTATATAGGACACTGACAACAGAGCAGTCACAAAGACTCAATACTGAACAGGAATACGAGGAAGCACAGAAAGATTGGGATGCAGGAAGAACCTGAAGCCAAATATTCAAAGAGAAGTCTTTCAGAAGAATAAAAAGTAGTTAAAGAGGAGACAAGGCATTGACAATGAGGGAGGAGTTTCAGAATGTTGGGAGGCTAGTGCTGGGAATGAGTAGCTTCTTGTCATAAAATGGAACAAACAATAACAATTTGATTAAGTGAATGCACATAAGACTGGGGAAGAGTGTGTAGATAGGACAGGGTGAACCTATGGACAATTTGGAAGAATAGATGAAAACCTATAAGCAAATGTTCTAGGGAATGGGGAGCTAAAGATTTGGGTCATAACGGATGTCTTGTAATTTATGGAAGGTGAAGGTCACCAACAAAAGGATTGGTTAAAATTCAACCTCAGAGTGATAAATGATTAGGGTTTTGGTAGTGAAGGGGAAAATGTATTGTTGGAAGCTTGTAACGTTTTAGAGGTGAAGGAAACAATCTTGCCAATGTATTGGGCATGAACAAGGAGCAGAATTTAGGAGAAAGCTAACAAGCAGGAAGTTAACATTCCTCACTCCTGTGTATGATCTCAGGCTCTAGCCCATCATTTTAGTGGGGCTGAAACTGGAGGCCTTGAAGATGCTTGTATGACTAAAGAGAATGGATTCTGTTCTGTTAAAATTTTCTATTTGGAAGTATTGGCACCTGCAGCTCTTATTGCAGGAAGTAGCAATACCTTTGAAGATCTTAGGAGAGCTTGCCATCAATTCCCAAAGTGAGAGGTAAAGCTGAATGTTCTCAATGAGCAAGTGAAAACGTATCCAGTGCCAACATATGAGATCAATGAAGAATTACATACAATGATGAAGCCTTGGAGGATAATATCAAAGCAGGAATCAATGGGCAGAAAAAGAAGCCAAGAGGATAAGCCATTCAAAACAAAGGTGTGTCTAAGACAGTAGATAGGAGTAGGATTATGTCATGAAGATGAATTGCAGAGGGAAGGCTTTTCAGGTGGATGAAATGATTAACCAGACAATACTGGGAGGTTGTGAAGTATTTACAATAACAACGACCTTACTAATAAGCTCTCAGTGCTGTGAGTCAAGCTGAAGGTTGTATTGAGGAACAATAAATAGAGACAGTGTGACTACTATTATGAGGTGGAATGTTTCATAATATTAAATGCAATATGTAGCTGGAGATGAAATGACTATCAGAAAGAATTGGACAGTTAACTCTTTTCTTAAAACGTGTTATTGATACTGCGTGCAATTCTGATCTCTTTCCTATTGGAAAGATGTTGTGAAACTTGAAAGGGTACAGAAAAGATTTACAAGGATGTTGCCAGGGTTGGAGAATTTGAGCTATAGGGAGAGGCTGAATTAGCTGAGGCTGTTTTCCTTGGAATGTCAGAGGCTGAGGGGTGACCTTATAGAGGTTTATAAAATCATGAGGGGCATGGATAGGATAAATAGGCAGGGTTTTTTTTTCCCTGGGGTAGGGAAGTCCAGAACTGGAGAGTATAGGTTTAGGGTGAGAGGGGAAAGATATAAAATGAACTTCAGGGGCAACGTTTTCACACAGAGGGTGGTGCGTGTATAGAATGAGCTGCCAGAGGAAGTCGTGAAGGCTGGTACAATTACAGCATTTAAAAGGCATCTGGATATGTATATGAATAGGAAGGTTGGAGGGATATGGGCCAAGTGCTGGCAAATGGGATTAGATTAGGTTGGGATATCTGATTGGCATGGACAAGTTGGACCGAAGGGTGTGTTTCCATGCTGTACATCTCTGTGGCTCAATGATGACCACATTTGAGGGGAAAGCAGCAATTTGATAATGTCAATTAGTACGGTAAATAAGCAGAAAATTTCATGGGCTGCCACTGAGATGATAAGATGCAGGAGAAATAATATATTTGGGGAAGCAGGAATTGGGAGGAAGGGAGAATGGGATGATGGTGGCTGGGGTAAGAGAGGAAGATTGACAAACCATTCGAATGCGAATTGAGCAAAGAGGAAGTCTGGGGAGAAGTAGCATCCGAGGAAAGAGAGTCAGCAGATTGGACAGTTTGAATATTGAGCACAAGATATCCATGAGGTCCTTGGATTTGATATGAGGCAAGCAGTTGTGTAGTGCAGCTAGAAAAGGTTAAATTGAAATAGTTAAGAGTTGTAAAGTTTCGAATCAGATCAGCTTTTAGGGATAATCTTAGTACAATATAAATACTTTGATTGGAAAGGCAATAATGGGAAATTTAAGATGATGGAGTCGTTCTCGGCGAAGGACAGTCACCAAGTGTGGTCATGCTTTTGGCTAGTATATCAAAGCACAGAGAGGTGACTGTTGATTGGGTGAGAGAGGTGAAGATGAGAGACTTCCCCAAAACTAATGGAGACAAAGGTGTGGAAAGAACAGCTGAACAATTGTAGAGGAGACTGGCAGAGGCATATTGTCATGCTAGGCCAAAGTTTAGAATGGAAGGCACCCACTCTTGGGGAATTATTAGTTATTTTTAAAACTGAAAATTAATCGTGCTTCGAAAGGTGTGACAGTGCATAGAAGAATGCTGTACAACGTTAGAGAAGTTGTGAGGCTAATCATGTTGATAAGATTCAGGGAGTCCTAGAGTAACAAATGTTGACAATGAGAGAATTAAGAGCATCAATTATAGCAAAGAGGACAAGTTAAGATGGAAGTTAAAAGACAAATTATGAGGAATCTCTCAGGGGAGAATGGGGAGCAACAGATGAGAAAAATAAAAGTAGACAAGGATAGATCAGTATTATGCCAGAACAAGTTTGAAATGCACAAACAAATGTTAAACATTTCCTCTGGTTCTGTTTTAGTCATCTGTCTCAGAATAGGAATGGTTGTAAGGAGCCTTATCACCCACATCGGCACTGTTTCTGATAATATTATCTCAGTGATTTTAAATAATTGCTTTTACTTTGAATACCATGAACTATGATTAAATAAATGGATTATATGAACTGAACAGTGATGTGTCAGTAGGGTCACATTTAAATTTAATATTGACTCAGTAATACAAGCGTGTTATTTTGCACCACAGAATGGAACTAATGCCTCTCAGTTCTGATTATCTAAAGCTAATACATCCATACATTTGATTATTCCATTAAACAAACTACAAATACTGATTTCAGTGCTTTGTGAATCAGCTCATCACTGAAAATGTTCTGTATTCAATATGCAACTATTACCAGGTCCTATTTAACAGGGACAGTCTAAGGCTGAAGGTATTGGCTTTCATATTCAAATAGTTCATTGACATCAATATTAAGTTGGATACTTGAAAAGGATAATTTAAATTTATTCTCACTTCAAAGCTCATGAATAGATCTTAGAATTTGAAAAATATGTTTCTAATTTAAGATTTAATATTATAAAAAAGCAAAATTCTACAGATACTGGAGATCTGAAATAAAAAGAACAGAAAGTACTGAAGACATTCAGCAGATCTGAGTGTATCTGTGGAGAGAGAAAAACATAGTCAATGTTTCATGTCAAATATACCTTCTTTGGAACTGAGCTTAACTAAGGCTAAAATTTAAATTAACGAAAAATTAATATTGGTGTTACCTGACATCAAGTGTGTATGTTCACAGATTGCTCGTAACCAATACTAAATTTAGTGAAGTTTCTTTTATCTGTAATCAGAGACTACTATTTTAATTTTGATGCTGCTTATTTGGACTTCTCTCTTGATTATCGAGGAATGTCCAGCGCATAAGAAAAATACTAGAACAGCCTCTTGAACAGTAACATTCTTAAAAAGATAAAGATATTATCAGAAGACAATACTAAATCTGTCACAGATTGATTGAGCATTTTAGATTAAAAATTATTGAGTTATGAAGATCAATTATGTATCTGAATAGAAGGAAAAACAGTAACACATAAAAATGATGGAACTGGTCCAAACTCATCTTGTAATATTTGAAAATGGAACTCCAGTTCAGACTAGCTCTGTCATTTCAGTCTTTTACTGGTTAGTTCCCCTAGACTGAGTAGTAAATAATTAGCATCTGTGTTGAGCATGCATTTCAACCGTCACAACTTTGGAATCAAATAGTCCAGCCAGAAACAAAATAACAATGTGATCTTTCATAAAACCCCTACAGTGTTGAAGCAGGCTATTTGGCCCATCAAGTTCACAATGACCCTCCAACCAGCATTCCATCCAGACCACCCCTGCATTTCCCATGGTTAACCCACAGATCCCCAAGATACTATGGGCAATTTAGTGTGGTCGTTCCGCCTAATCTTTGGACTGTGGGAGGAAACCTGTGCAGAAATGGGGAGAATATGCAAACTCCACACACGCAGTCACCCGCGGGTGGAATCAGTCCAAGGTCCTGATACAGTAAGGCATCAGCACTAACCACTTATCCACTGTGCCACCCTATCTTATGAGAGGATTTTTTCCATTTTACCTATTTCAATGACGTGTGATTGGTGGAATGGGTTCAGCTAGCAGAGAATAATTCTTAAAATTAACAAATGTTTTCCAGTTCAAAACCACTGTACTTTACAATTAATTTTACATGTGAAACCATTTTGTGCAATCAATTCCAGACCAATTAAACAGCAAAGCCACAAAGCTGCTTTTGTTCACTAATGTTATTGGAATGCGATTACCAACCAAATGCTCATAATAGAAGAGTATTACGCACTCCATGATATTGTAGCAAGGCCTACAGCTGAAATGTGAGTCATTTCAGTTACTGTTAACAGTGGGCAGCCTGATTAAAAACAGCCTTTAAAACAGAATCATACCATATAGTACTATAAAATGAGCCATCATGCCCTTCGCTTGTCTTTATGGGATCTAAGTCTCAATGGATTCTCTCAACAGTTCAGCTTCCATGTAGAATTCTTTTCTTCCAGGAACAGCTAAATATTGCAAATTACCTGAGTCTTTCTTTCACTTCTTGAGGTTTCTTTATCAAGATAATTAAAGAGTGTGGTACCTATTGGGATATATGCATAAGGAATTAGGTTGATTAAAATATGAATTATTGGTAGTATGTTGTTGGTGCAATGTTTCTTAAATTTAGATCATATAATAATGTCACGTACTATTCTGCTGCAGTGCTGCAGCTTTTTTTATCAGTGTTGTTTGAATCAAAATACTCAGAACTCTTATGAGTAGGGGCTATTTGCTATAGGTGAGGTAACTGCAGGTTGGCGCATGCAGTAAATTTTCACATTTAGGTCAAGCAATGAATTGTGTTAATTTTTTATAAACTTAATTGTGCCAACAAGTTAAAAACAGAATTGCAGATTGCCTTCTGCCCATAGATGTGGTGGATATTTAAAAATGCTGATTTTTGTATCTTAAAAGTTGCATTTAAGATGTAACCATGCAAAGCAACTTTTCTCAAAGGACATGTCAGTTCAAGAGACCAGCTGCCTGTCAATAGTAGACTACACAAATTGTGAGTTAGCAGTCTAAAATGTTTAGTTGTTCAAGTGGCAAAAATTATTAAATTCAATCTTCTTAATCATTGTCAAAAGTTGATTTTCTATCCAATATTATTAAAGAACTGAAATCTTCTGTGAATACTAGTTCATTTGTGAGATACATTCGTCCATTGTCATTTGTTTTTATATAGTCCCAATAGGATCAGAATGGTTTGTGCATGAGAAAGCTTGTTTTGTTTAAGAAAGCTAGTTTTAGTTTTCCAAGCATTAGTAAATGTTCTCTGTTTTATTGCCCATGCAAATTAGCAAAAGAGCTTGGTTAGTTTTCAAATTACAGCTTATTCCACAAAGCCATGAAATGATTTGTGTTTCACAAGACAGTTGCAGATGAGAAGATCATTTAATCAGCCTTAGGCTGTTCACTGAGAAGATCCTACATTTACCTATATTCAGAATCCAACTATATATTTTTTTAAAAAGCAATATATCCCGATTGCTAGCAATAGCAACAGAAAGCATTAGGAATACACAGCAGATGTGGCAGCATTTGTAAAGAGCCAAACACAGTTACCATTATGGATGTGTGACCGCGCATCAGAGAGTTAAAAGTTAGAAAACTTAGCTGTACCTCGACCTACTCCCTCACCTCTTTTTCTGGTAATGATGACTGCATTAGTATTATTTTCTGCTCTTGCCCACGCTGGACTAGAAAATTGATTAGTTTTAATTTTGAGCCCTAGTTTCGCTCTTACCTCATCTGATTCATCTCTGACACATCCATCCCTTCCCTTTTTTGACCTCTCTGTCTCCATTTCTGGGTTTTGAAATTTTCACCTGAACACCAAGATTATTAATGTAAGTGAGGAAAGCAAGGATCCCAATACCAAATTTTGGAATCTCCATGATAGACCTTCCTCCAGACCAAAAAATATCCATTAAACCACACTTGGAACAGTGTTCAGTTCTGGTCACCTCATTATAGGAATGATGTGGAAGCTTTAGATCGGCTGCAGAGGAAATTAGCAGGATGCTGCCTGGACTAGAAGGCACGTCTTATGAAGAAAGGTTGGGAGAGTTAGGACTTTTCTCATTGGAGCATAGAAGAATCAGAGGTGACTTGACAGAGGTGTACATGATGTTGAGAGGCATAGATAGAGTGTATAGCCAGAGATTTTTTTCCCAAGGTAGAAATGTCTACCAAGATGGGGTGTAAATTTAAGGTAATTGGAGAAAGGTTTGGGGAGATGTCAGGGTAGGTTCTTTACACAGAGAGTGGTGGGTGTGTTGAATGCACTGCCAACAGTCATAGTAGTCAGATACATTAGGGACATTTAAGTGACTCTTGGATAGGCATTTGGAAGTTAGTACAATGAAGGGTGTGTAGATTAGTCTGATTTTAGAGTAGGATAAAAGGCTTGGCATAATATTGAGGGCTAAAGGGCCGGTACTGTTCTATGTTCTCTGACCATTACTCAGTTTCCTATTATTCAGCCAATGTTCTTATTAAGCCTTTTTGAGCGCTCCTCAAAAAAATTCCAGCAAGTTAGTTAAACAGAAATTCATCTTTAAAAGTCCATGCTGGCGTTTCATCAACCCACATTTTTCTAGAAGGTTCCCAAACACTGACTTGTCTATAATTGCTGGACTTATCCTCTTAGAGTGTGGGTAATGATGTTGATGAGGTTTGCTCAGATTGTATATGTTTGGAACAATGCTATCTATGTTTTCCCTTATTAATATTTGGAGGAACCGGTTTTTCAGACTAGTTACAATTTTACATTTGTCCTTGAGTATAAGCATCTTTTGTGAGTTTACTTAATCTGTTACCGCTGCATCAGTGAAAGCTTTTTGGTGATATGTTTAGCAACTATGCATTTCAATCGCTCATTCTCCTGTGATGATATTTAAGCATTTGCACATAGCCTTGCACTTTCATCCCAGAAAGCCCCTTTTCTGTTTCCCTTGCAGAATGTTGCATTTAATAAATTTGTTAATCTAATTAGGATTATATTTGTTTAGTCTGTTTGGTGGTTTAGAAAATGGATTTGTCCTTAATGCAAAACATTATGCTTTGAAAGGTGTTCCATTTATTCTATTCTTTAATTATGTTGAGAAACCTTGTTCGTTTTTTATTATTCATTCATGGGGATGTAGGCGTCACTGACTCAAGCATTTACTGCTCAACCCTAAATGCCCAGGGCAGTTAAGAGTTGACCATATTGTTGTGTGTCTGGGGTCACAGGTAGACCAGACCAGGAAGGTCAGTTTTCTTCCTTAGGGAACATTGGTGAACCAGATGGGAATTTGTCCAATTCGTTTGTTTCAAACATTCCCGCTTTTGTTTAAATCTAATTCTTTTAGTAAGTAACATGCTTGACTCCCAATCATGAAGAAACATTTATTGTATAATCACTATACCACAGGAATCCCATGACTTACGTGTTCTGTGCACTGTCAATAACATGTCGGTTAATGTCAGTTTAATCCTTTTATTCTTTTTTTCTCTTCTGTCCATCTGCAAGTACTACCACACA
This sequence comes from Hemiscyllium ocellatum, assembly GCF_020745735.1. Taxonomy (NCBI): domain Eukaryota; kingdom Metazoa; phylum Chordata; class Chondrichthyes; order Orectolobiformes; family Hemiscylliidae; genus Hemiscyllium; species Hemiscyllium ocellatum. Next base: position 86,264,581 of record NC_083407.1, on the reverse strand, counting down.
CAACCGAATGGCTTTTTCAAATAGCCCGTGGTATTTTTCATCTGTTAAGCCCCACCAATAAGTCACTAACTTAAAATAGCAACCTTTGGAATCCCCACTATAAACCTTCCTCTAAACCAAAAAAATCATTACTCTGTTGCCTGTTACTCTGCCAATTTTATCATCAAGCCTTATTGTCAACACCTCAAAAAAACCTCCAGCAAGCTACTTAAACACAAATTCCTCTTTAGAAATCCATGCTGACTCCAGAAATTGCTGTAGAAATTCAACACGTCTGGAAGCAGGTGAAGAGAGAAAGCAGCGTTAACATCTCAGGTCCAGTGACACTTCTTCAAAACAGGTTCAGTCTCTACTTTCTCTAGAAATGTACTCCCTTGCAGGTACTGCAGTGCATACAAACACAGGCATTGATATCACTGAGAATGATGAACTTGTCCTGGAATAGTACTCCTTTGATGATCCTGCTGAGCCTGTCATAAAATGCCACTTTGATCCAAATCTGTTGTATCTGTGTTGGTGCATAGGTGATGATTAGTATTGCATCACAGTTTAGTACCATGAATCACTCAGTATTCTCACTGAAGGAAAGATTCCTGAAAGCAATCTTTCAATAGCTCTTCCAACCTTCCTCCAACATGTCTGATTCCAGCTTCAGATAAACAATCCATCATATTACAGGTAATGCTGATATGACAGATGAGACCATTCACTTTCCTAAGCAATGAATGATCCACAACTACAATTTCACTTTTTCAAACTACGATATTTTTTAAGCTCTCTTATTTTGAAATAGTGGCCATAAATTTGGGCTCATGCTTCCTGCTACTGGCTGTTCTGCTATAAAGCACATTTCATCAATGTGAATTCACTGTAACATGACTGACATATTAAGGACACTGTTTCAAAAGCATGAACTTTTAAAATGTGCATTGGCTGTAACACAATTACATCGCCAACGCTTAAAGTGCTGTTTCTAAAGTACGATTTTTTTCTCTAGCACGGGGTTGCACAAGAACGCAACCATCATGTTATAGAAGAACTGATTGTACCTAACGTTTTGACACAATGGTATTGTTACAGTACTAAAATGGCATCATTGGTGTGCACATTCACTTTCAGTAGGAAGGATTCCCCACAAGTGATACTTCAAAGAATCATGAATGGCTTGCAATGAACAAGATTCATTTTTGATTTCTTTCCTTTAGCTTTGAGTTGTCTATTAGTTGCAGAACAAAGAAGTAAACCAATCCTCAAAAATGCTCCTGGTTATGTATGTTTATTTAATTTAGATCAATGTTGCTAACAAAGAGACTAAGGGGCACAGATGCATAGTTTCTTGAAAGTGGAGACGCAAGCAGACAGGCTGGTGAAGAAAACATTTGGGAAGCCTGCCTTCATTGGTCAGATCATTGGTGTAGGAGTTGGAATGTCACTTTACAATGATACAGGACATTAGTGAAGCCACTTTTAGAATAATTCATTCAATTCTGGTCTCCTTGCTACAGGAAAGATGTTGTTAAACTTGAAAGGGTTTCAAGGATGTTACTGAGATTGGAGCTATGCAGAGAGACTGAATAGGCTATGACTTTATTTCCTTGGAGGGTCGGAGGCAGAGGGGAATGGATAGGGTCAGTAGCCAAAGTATTTTTTCCAGAGTACCTGTTTTACTAAAGTAGTAACAATGCTTCAAATGTACTGAGTTGCCTGCAAATCTAGGACATTTGTCTTTCATGAAAGATACTTCTTTATAAAGTATACGTTTCATTTACCTCACTTATTTTAAATGAATCATTCAAAGGTTCAGAATGGAAGCCATAGTCTTGTAACAGTGTACATTATTTTCCTTCAAAAAGAGAATTACATGATGGCAGAATATATTCCAGTGGCTGACGCTGAGTTTTTTGTAACAATTTGCAAGTGTTGGCAACATTTACTAAGATATCGGACAACAATTTGTACATGATCCAAAGTCTACATATAGGAATGAACAAAGAGATCTGGCATAAAGCCTAAAACTATGATGCATCTGATTATTAACACATTCAAATCATCCTTAAATTCCCAATCACTTTGCCAATATGGACTTGCTTCCAGTTAAGCAGTCATTAAATTTAAGATCCAGACCGTGACAGGCATTTGAATATATTAATCAAGCCACATACATTTGCACTTGAAATTTGTACCAATGATCATCCTTTGTTATTTTAGGACCTTAGTTTAATATTTCATGTTATTTCTCCAACACTTTTTGGAGGATCAACATTCGAAGGCAAATCCAGTGTTAGAATGCCCATATTAGGTTAAAATTGGGTATTATTCAAAAATTCAGTTGTCCCACATTTTGCCTGAAACTAAAGTTTTTAATTGTTTTGGGAAGGTTGACAATTGCATCCAATATTTTTTATTACAGCAAGTCAACAAATACAACAGAAAGGAATGCAAAATAAATGCAACGAGGACAGTACTTCAACGTACATAAAACAATTAGTCCCTATTAGAGATGTGTGGTAAGCAAAATTACACGTAATTACTCAGCCCTCAAGCTATTAAATGCATTTGAGTCATTTTTACTTCTCAGCATGTTTTCTATACTGCTTCACTAGGAACAGCTGAAACTGAGCATTGTGGAATCATTCTGTCACTATGGATCCAAAGCATCTTTGAACACTTGAAGCACCCTGAAGTGATTATCCACAGAAGGGGTTTCATTCTCAAAATGAAGTTGGTTTGTCACTTTTACACCATATTCCCCAAGGAGTCGGATAAATTTCTTGTGCTCTTTTCCAATCCAAGCTCTCATTTCATCTCGGACTTGATAAGGTGTAACGTGTGTGTATACAGGAATACCTGTTTGTGCAAAACCCTTCAAGACGTCAGGATTGGTGACCCAGGTGTTGTTTCCCCCAGCATGACCACCATCCAACCAATATATCTCTTTGATATTATTAATGAAGGCAGATAGTTCCTTGTCTTTCTTTGCTTCAGTCAAGCCGTATAGCAGCTGGTTTAAAACCACACAACCTTTGCTGAAACCAATCAATATAAATTTCAAGTCCTCATATTCTCTTTGTGCTCCAGGAGAGCACTGCGGACCTGTAGTATCCAGGTCATGTTTAGGTGCAAAACCATTTGCAGTTTCACAATGTGTACTGGAGCCTTCATCATGTGCAAAGGTAAATGAGCTATCAGCACTTTCACCAGGTTTTGTCCATGAATGGAGGATACTATGTGCCTGCTTGAAAGCATTGGTCAAGAGTGCATGAAGGTGCTTGAAAGCCCGACAGTCTGAGTTATGTTCAGGCACACCAAACAGATTGCTTTTCACAAAGTTGTCATAGCAACTGAATTTATGCAGGTGAATCCGGGAAGCCTTTACAATCCAGATGTGACTGTTAGGAAAACGGTGGATCAGCAAAGCAGCAACTCCTTCCAGACTCCACTGCTGCCAACGGATGTTTTCCGGATGTCGTATCATCTCTTCATGGTAGTTCTAAAAGAATAAGCAATTAAATGCATCAATGATCATCATACAGTGAGAAACTTTCAAATTTCATGTTGAGATTCTCTTGGTGGTTATTTGTTGAATTACGTGGATGAATATATTTTGCAAAGATATTAGTTTCTTCCCCTTCTGTTTAAAAAACTGAGGTACAATCAATAACAAACACTTACAATACACACTCAATAGGTCTTTCAGGAGCACTTGTTTTAACAAAATATTTAACTTTAATTTGATTCACTGTAAAGGCACCAACGCTCAGTTAGTCTAGCAGCATCTGGGGAACCGAAAGAGCAATAACATTTTAGGTCTGTGATCCCTCTGAAACGTTAACTATTATTCTGTCCACAAGATTGAAGGACTTGAGCCATAAGAGGCTGAATAGGCTGGGTTTTTTTTTCCTCTGGAGAGTTGGAAGCTGAGAAGTGACCTTATAGTGGTTTATAAGATCATGAGGGGCATAGAGAGGGTTAGTAGCCAAAATATTTTTTCCCAGGATAGGGGAGTCCAAAACTAAAGAGCATAGGTTTAAGATGAGAGGGGAAAGAATTAAAAGGGACCCGAGGGGCAACATTTTCACACAGAAGGTGACAAGTGTATGGAATGAGTTGATAGAAGAAGTGGTGGAGGTGGGTGCAACTGCATTTAAAAGACATCTGGATAGTTACATGAATAGGTAGGTTTAGATGGATATGGGCCAAGTGCTGGCAAATGGTTTAGGATATCTGGTCAACACTACTGAATTAGACCAAAGGTATGTTTCCATGCAGTATAACTCTATGACTCTAAAAGCTGCTAGACCTAATCAACACTGCGTATTTTACACTTTTATTTCAGATTTTCAACAACCTTCAGAGCTTTAGTCAATGTAAGGGGGAGTTGGATGATGTGAGTTACAGGGAAGTGAGGAGGATGGGGAAATCGAGAAGGGGGAAATGGGGAATGGGCAAAGTGGGTAGTGAGTGATAGAGGGAAGGAGGGGGATACGTGGGATACGGGGAAGGGAGGATACGTGGGATACGGGGAAGGGGGATACGTGGGATACGGGGAAGGGGGGATACGTGGGATACGGGGAAGGGGGGATACGGGGAATATGTGGGATACAGGGAAGGGGGGATATGTGGGATACGGGGAAGGGGGGATATGTGGGATACGGGGAAGGGGGGATATGGGGAATATGTGGGATACGGGGAAGGGGGGATATGTGGGATACGGGGAATATGTGGGATACGGGGAAGGGGGGATACGTGGGATACGGGGAAGGGGGGGATACGTGGGATACGGGGAAGGGGGGGATACGTGGGATACGGGGAAGGGGGGATATGGGGAATATGTGGGATACGGGGAAGGGGGGATATGTGGGATACGGGGAAGGGGGGGATACGTGGGATACGGGGAAGGGGGGATATGGGGAATATGTGGGATACGGGGAAGGGGGGATATGTGGGATACGGGGAATATGTGGGATACGGGGAAGGGGGGATATGTGGGATACGGGGAATATGTGGGATACGGGGAAGGGGGGATATGTGGGATACGGGGAATATGTGGGATACGGGGAAGGGGGGATATGTGGGATACGGGGGATATGTGGGATACGGGGGATATGTGGGATACGGGGAAGGGGGGATATGTGGGATACGGGGGATATGTGGGATACGGGGAAGGGGGGATATGTGGGATACGGGGAATATGTGGGATACGGGGAAGGGGGGATATGTGGGATACGGGGAATATGTGGGATACGGGGAATATGTGGGATACGGGGAATATGTGGGATACGGGGAAGGGGGAACTGAGAGGGTGATGGGCAAAGGCAGAGTGGTTGACACAGGGAAGGGGCAGGAACAGGGAAGTGGGATACAGTGGATACGGGGAAGGGAGGATGGGGAAAGGGGGAGTGGGTGATACAGGGGCGGGGGCGATGTTAAAAGGCAGTCTGCCTGCCCGTCCCCGCACTGACCTGCACGTCCCCCGGGAAGTAGATGACATGTTGCCGGCTCCGGGGCCGGGAGCTGTCGCCGAGCCCCAGCACCAGGTCATTCTTGTTGCCCGGGCCCCAGCCCGTCACCCCGGGCAACCGCAGCACCTCAAAGCCCGGCACCTTCCAAAGCCGAGTGGCCGCCGGTACCCAGCCGGGCCTGGTCATCACGGAGACACCCGGCACCCGGAGCAGCAGCAGGAGGAACGCTAACGGAGACAGGGCGCACAAAAAGGCCGAAGCTCGCACCCCTCGGGGGCGGGGGCGGGAGCGGGGGGGGGACACTGCCCAGAAACCCGGGCCCGGCCTGCGACTCCCAGTCACCGCGCCGCCTGGCGGCACTTGCTCCCACTGCAGGCATCGCCAACTGCAGACTGCGCATGCTCAGATCCCACACCCTCCACCACCCAAGCAAGAAAAGCTACACTCCAGACCTTAAATAAAGCCAGAAAGTGCTGGAAAAGATGAACAGGTCTGGCACTGTCTGTGGAGAGTGGGGAGACAGTCAGGTTTTAGGTCATGCCTCTCCATCAGAAACACTAATTGAGACACGTAATGGGCTAAAAATGATAAAGGTGGTACAATTGCAACATTTAAGAGGCATTTGGATGGGTATATGAATAGGAAAGGTTTGGAGGGATATGGGCCGGGTGCTGGCAGGTGGGACTAGATTGGGTTGGGATACCTGGTTGGCGTGGACAGGTTGGATCGAAGGGTCTGTTTCTATGCTGTACATCTCTGTGACTCTATAAGCGGTGCTATGAAGGCTTGCTGTACTTAAATCAAGTCATTAGTGCCACAGAAGGAGGTTGTTTAGCTCATCAAGTACATGCCTACTCCCCACAAAGTAGTTCAGTCAACAGGAGAAAGCACCAGAATCTAATGAGGTGTTTCGAGGATACTGAGGGAAAGAAGGATACACATTCCTGCCCATTAACCAATCTACAAGTCCCATTTTCCTCACTACCACTAATTCTGAGAAAGGGTGACTGGACACAAATGGTTAACTCTGATTTCCCTCCATGATGCTGCCAGATTTGCTAAACTTTTCCAGAAATTTGTTTTTGTTTCTGATTTATAGCATCTGCAGTTCTTTTGGTTTTTATCTTGTTTCAGTATCTATACCAGGTGAAAGTGAGGACTGTAGATACTCGGGATCATAGTCAAGATTAGAGTGATCCTGGAAAAGCACAGCAGGTCAGGCAGCATCTGAGGAGCAGGAAAATCGACATTTCGAGCAAAAGCTCTTCATCAGGAATGAGCCTCATTCCTGATGAAGGCTTTTGCTTGAAACATCGATTTTCCTGCTCCCCAGCTGCTGCCTGACTCTCAGTATCTATACTGTCATGCTCCTTCATATTCTTGAATATTTCAGTGAAGTCACTGCTCATTCTTCTAAACTGCTGAGAATATGGACACAGATTATCCAGCCTCACATCATAGTGCAACACTGTTATCCCTGGGACTAATTGAGTGCAACAAAAGGGTAACTAGGGAGAGAATAGGGCCCCTCAAAGATCAGAAAGGCGGCCTTTGTGAGAAAATAGGGGAGATACTAAATGAGCATTTAGTATTTACTGTGGAAAAGGATATGGAAGATATAGACTGCTTCTTGCAAAATGTCCTTATTACAGAGGAGGAAGTGCTGGATGTCTTGAAACAGGTAAAGGTGGATAAATCCCCAGGACCTGATCAGGTGTACCCTAGAACTCTGTGGGAAGCTAGAGAAGTGATTTCTGGGCCACTTGCTGAGATAGTTGTATCATCAATAGTCACAGGTGAGGTGCCGGAAGACTGGAGGTTGGCTAACATAGTACCACTGTTTAAGAAGGGTGGTAAGGACAAGCCAGGGAACTATAGACCAGTGAGCCTGATGTCGGTGGTGGGCAAGTTGTCAGATGGAATCCTGAGGGACAGGATGTACATGTATTTGGAAAGGCATGGAGTGATTAGGGATAGTCAACATGGCTTTGGGAAATCATGTCCCACAAACGCGATTGAGTTTTTTGAGGAAGTAACAAAGAGGATTGATGAGGGAAGAGCGGTAGATGTGATCTATATGGACTTCAGTAAGGCATTCGACAAGGTTCCCATGGGACTGATAAGCAAGGTTAGATCTCATGGAATACAGGGAGAACTAGCCATTTGGATACAGAATTGGCTCAAAGGTAGAAGACAGAGGGTGGTGGTGGAGGGTTGTTTTTCAAACTGGAGGCCTCTGACCAGTGGAGTGCCACAAGGATCAGTGCTGGGTCCTCGACTTTGTGTCATTTACATAAATGATTTGGATGCGAGAATAAGAGGTACAGTTAGTAAGTTTGCAGATGACACCAAAATTGGAGGTGTAGTGGACAACGAAGAGGGTTACCTCAAATGACAACAGGATCTTGACCAGATGGGCTAATGGGCTGAGAAGTGGCATATGGAGTTTAATTCAGATAAATGCGAGGTTGCATTTTGGGAAAGCAAATCTTAGCAGGATTTATACACTTAACGGTAAGGTCCGAGGGAGTATTGCTGAACAAAGAGACCTACGTGTGCAGGTTCATAGCTCCTTGAAAGTGGAGTCACAGGTAGATAGGATAGTGAAGAAGGCATTTGGTATGCTTTCCTTTATTGGTCAGAGTATTGAGTACAGGAGTTGGGAGGTCATGTTGCGACTGTACAGGACATTGGTTAGGTCACTGATGGAATATTGTGTGCAGTTCTGGTCTCCTTCCTATCGGAAAGATGTGAAACTTGAAAGGGTTCAGAAAAGATTTACAAGGATGTTGCCAGGGTTGGAGGATTTGAGCTATAGGGAGAGGCTGAACAGGCTGGGGCTGTTTTCCCTGGAGCCTCAGAGGCTGAGGCGTGACATTATAGAGGTTTACAAAATTATGAGGGGCATGGATAGGGTAAATAGACAAAGTCTTTTCCCTGGGATCAGGGAGTCCAGAACTAGAGGGCATAGGGTTAGGGTGAGAGGAGAAAGAAATATAAGAGAACTACAGGGGCAACTTTTTCACGCAGAGGGTGGTACGTGTGTGGAATGAGCTGCCAGAGGAAGTGGTGGAGGCTGGTACAATGGCAACATTTAAGAGGCATTTGGATGGGTATATGAATAGGAAGGGTTTGGAGGGATATGGGCGGGTGCTGGCAGGTGAAACTAGATTGGGTTGGGATATCTGATCGGCATGGAGGGGTTGGACCGAAGGGTCTGTTTCCATGCTGTACATCTCCATGACTCCAAAAACAGAAATTGGTAAACAAGCTTCGTAGGTCTGGCAGCATTTGTGGAGAGAAAACACAGTTAACATTTTGAGCCCAGTGATCCTTCTTCAGAACCCATCTTCAGAGTTCTGAAGAAAGGTTACTGGACCTGAAATGTTAACTTTATTTTTCTCTCCACAGATCCTGCCAGACACATTAAGTTTCTCCAGAATTTTTTGATATTGCTTTCCGATTTCCAGAATTCACAATTCTTTGTTTTATACGACTCTAGTCAATCCATGCTGTACTACATCCAATGCATTTTATTGTTCCTTAGAAATGGAGATAGTATTTTTGGATGTGATCTCACCAATGTCCCACACAGTTGTAACAAGATGTCTTTATTCTTGCACTCCAATACCCTTGTATTGAGACCAATATTCTATGTGCTTTCCTAATTCCTTGCTGTAGCTACATGCTGCCTTTCTGTCCTTCTAAACAAGGGTCACCAAACCCAAAATATGAACTCTGCTTTCTCTCCACAAATGCTGCCAGATGTATAGAGGCAATGCAGCAATTCTGATTTAAATTCTGCTATCTTTTTGTCTTCCTTATATGACCACACCCAAATCTCTGTGAACGTGCACAATTTTCATGCCTTTTCAAAAGTATTCTGGTTTTCAATGATCAAATAACCTCAGATTTTCCCACATGATGTTCCGTGTACCACCCTGTCGTCCACGCGCTTAACTTTTCCAAACCTCTTTGCAGCCTTTGTGTGCTTCCTGCATTCCCACCTAGCTTTGTATCATCAGCAAACTTGAATGCATTGCTTTCTGTCTCTTTGTCTCAGCCATTTTAAAATACCTGAAGCCCCAGCACTGACCACTGTGGACCACAGCCTGCTAACTTGAAAATGCTCCATTTATCCCTACTCTTTGTTTTCTGCCCATTAATTAATGCTTAACTATTGTTTCACCTCAACTCTTTAAGACCATATCTTGTGTATTAGGCTTTTGTATTAAATACCTTGAGTTTCTCCAATTTTTTTCTTGATATCAATTACCTTAGTTTCCTCACTCTTAGTAATCCTTCCATTACCCTTTATTTTTGACATGTATCCTGTGTCTTCAACTGTGAATGTTGGACACAAACTATTTGCTCAGTGCCTCTGCGAATTCATCATTCTCCATCATAATCACTTCTGGTTTTGTTTTAAATAGATCAATGTAGACTTGAAACTACTTTATTCCTTTTTATATACTTACAATCTGTTTTTACACACTCATTTTATTTTTTCCTTTTTAAAGTCAAAATTACATGACCTTTTTCTTATTTCTAAAACCTGCCTAATTTTCACGATTACTACTATTCTTTGCAACATTACCAGCCTCTTATTTTAACACAATGCAGTTCTTAACCTTCTCGGTAAACTAAGAATGGAACTTTCTCACTGTGTTGTTTTTCAATGCAATGTATTTTTGGTGAACATTTTGAACTGTTTATTTAAATGTTTTCTGTTGTTTATTTACTGCTATGTCCTTTAGTCTAGTTACACAATCAACATTAGCAAGCCCTCCCCTTATATGTACAAGGTTGGCTTTGTTTAAGATTAAGATTTTGGATTGTGATTGTTCCTGTCTTCAAGCAGACACTCATGAACAGATAAATGAAATTCAAGTGTGTGAGCCATCTGGATTAACATATTTAACATTCATTTGTTCAGACAAAAGCAAAATACTGTAGAAGCTGGAAATCTGAATTAAAAACATCAAATGTTGGAAATATTGAGCAAGTCAGGCATCATATGAGAGAAACAGTGATTTAATTTGCAAATTGGGTATGAAGCCTTCAGTTTCTGAGTGTTTTCACCACTCAGCTCTTTTTGTATCTGCAGATGCATGGTATGATGCAATATTCTAAACCAGTAACCATGGCCAAAAGCTAAATACTGTGAATGCTAGAACCCTGAAGTATAAACAGAATGTTTAGAAAAATAACATTCAGTTGTTCAACAGTATCTGCAGAGACAGCCAATGGTTGAAGTTGCTGAACTTTACTTATAACTGGGAAAAATTAGAAAAGGTTTTAAGAGGAAGATAGGTTACGGTGGGAGGGATAGGCTTCAGAAGGAAAGAGCTACAGAATATACAATATAAGGCAAAAAGTGGAGGCAATAAGACAAGTAAGAAACATGGAAGTAAATTAGGAGCTAAAAATAATAGGAACAAAATAATTACCAGCAGCTGTTGCCCAAAAACTGAGAGCAATAGTTACATTGTGAAGTTATTGGAGTCAGTGTTGAGTCTGGAAGGCTATAAAGTGGTTAATCCAAAGAGGATTCCCCTTTTTTTGAGATTATGTTGAGCTTCATTGGAGTGAAGTGTTGGAGGTTGAAGACAAAGAGGCTGGAGTGGGACAGACAATTAAAATTACAATGACCAGAAGCTCAGTGTCATGCTTGCAAACTAAATAAAAATGAACCTAAAATTACACAGTTTCAAAATAACAGGGATACCACTTAGGACTGAAATGAGGGTTTTTTTTCACTCAGAACATTGTGAATCCTGGGAATTCTCTACCCCAGGTGACTATTAAAGCTCAGCGATTCAGTATGTTTAAAGTAGAGAATGTCAGATTTTTAAAAATCAAATGACATGTAGAGATAGGGGATAGAGTGGGAAGAAGGTTTTGAGCTGATGGTCAACCATAATTCTATTGAATGACAGAGCAGACTCAATTGTTAGAATAGCCTAACCCTTTTCCTCTGTTCCTCTTGAGCACTCATTCCATCTATGAGCATTCTTCCCACAGTAAAGGGACAGCTTTGTGAACAGTGAATGCTCTACATTAAACTGAAAGAAGAGTTAGCAAATCACTGTTACTGTTACAGGGAAATTTCGGGGTGGGAAACAGTGGAAGGGAGTAAGTAAAGGGACAGATATCACATCTTCAGTGCTTACGAGGGAAGGTGCAGGGATATGAGGAGTAGGGAGTGGGGATTATTGAAGTTAACATAAAGACTCTGGATCAGAACTCATAATATCATTGACGGAAAGACGAGTAACAAATTTGCCAAGTATGCAAAGGGACTTAATTCTGAAACATGATAATTTTTAAAAAGAGAAGCAAATTTTGATTTTTTTGTTATTCAAAAGACTTCAGTTGATAATTTATATCAAGGTTTTACTTCTAGTAACTCAAAATATTCTCCACGTTCCTGCAGCAAATGCTGCTACAGATTGAACTTACTCAAACTATGAATTTCACATCTGGCATTAAATATAGCATCGTTTTTCTGTAACATTAAGTTTTCAATGAATGGTAATAATAGATACCTCAATATGAACCATGAAATTATGTACAGACCTCCTCAATTAAGGATGTGAGCTTTGTCTTTGTTTTAAATTCTCAGCAACAATTTTAGAGATTGCATTAGTAACAGACAAGTTAATTTTACAGAACCAAATGAGTATCAAACAATTATCCTGAAAACACCATAAGCACATGTGAATATAAATAAATAAAGATATCTTTAGTTATTAAGATGTTTGGAGCCATTCATTTTCCTTGTCTGCCTTGTATTTGTTGGTGTGACTATATGTATGTCAGGTGTGATTTGGTAAGCTAAGAGGTGACACTGCCCTGAACCAATCTCTGGCCCCAGAACACCTACCAAAGGATAAAATATTTTTTCAGGATAAGTGTGATGCTTTTGTAATCTGAACTTTTAATTTGCATTTTCCATTCAAATGCTAGCATTTTACACTTTGCTTATAGTCACCAAGCCAACTTTGGATATTATAAATTATACTTTTCAAAAGAATGACTGAAGTATCAGTACACTTACTTATAGCTGAGAATGCTGGTAATTGTTTCCTTAATACAATGCACAGGAATGCATTATTGCTAAATAAACTTGCTTAACTTGTTCTTATGCCTGGTTCACCCTTTTTCTTTTTTCCTTTCGTTTTCTTTACACTGGAGGGTAAGATGGCTGACTGCAATGGCTGGTAGGTAATTGACTGTTGAAAAGGCAGAGAAGCATAAACAACCAAATGCAACAAACATATTTGAGCGATAGGCCAACATACAATCAATGATTTAGTTTGGATGTAAAAACCCTCCTCTGTTTGTTTCAGTTAAGGGTTCATGGTAATCTATCAAAATACTTGTATTGTTAAGTATCTTGCAGGTCTCTAAGTCCTACTAGTCAACTCTTTTTTCATTCTAAATTTCCAAGCCCATCTTTTTAATGGAAATTGCATTTATGAACTTGTGATGATCGCACGAACGCCTGTCAGTAATGGGGTTGCAAATCCCTCATTATTAAGCGATAGAAACTTTGGGTGGAATTCTCCTAGTCCCTGAATGACCTGGGAAATGGCAAGTTATTTGGAAATATCTGACAATGGGAAGGTTTGGTTCTCAGTGGCAAGGTAGAAAAGTCTGAGTTAGCACCCAAGGTTTGTATGGCAAGTCAAGAATCTGGCTAGTGAATGGTGAGAGCCCTATTTGCTTACATTAGTATCTCATTGGTGGCTGTTCTCATTTCAATTGTATGTAGTTTGCTGTTCTCCCACATGATGGAGAGGAACGAGACAGCACCAATCACCAACATGAAAGTCAGGGCAGGGATCTGGCAGCTCCCATTCACCTCTTGCTCCTCCTGGCTCCCATTTTGACCAGCAGTCCCTAACAGTTCAGAACAGCTCAATGGGCAGTGACCATCTCTACCCCATCCACAGAGGTTGGCATCAGACAGACACCAGCCTCACCACAACATAATGGCATATATCCAACTCACTTAGAATGCAGTTAACCATTTCAATGCTGCACATTGGAGTGCAATGACATTTTGCATTGTAATGCTGCTGCCAAGCCAGTTTGTGTGCAGTAATGGGTAACTATCTCATGTTTTAGAGCAGGGTGCACCTCAGGGCAATTCCCTTGCTTTTTTAGCATTCACCCAATTTGCATCTATTTGGATGCTTACAGCATCAATGCCTTGCCTTGCTTTTTTGCCTTTTCCCACTTCATTCAAAACTTATAGACCCACCGTACTTCTGCCTTTACTTGCATTCGTGCTGACACAAAGCCAGGCAGCTTGCCATGGTTGCCATCAGTGATCGGCCAAGAGGACAGACATGTTGCTGTGCAACATCATGTTACATGTCACACTTTCACCATTTGCCAACAGCTTTTGCAACAAACAGACTGGAGTTAAGTGAAGGGCAGCATCCTATCTCAATCTGATGATTTGGACACCGTCAGTCGGGTACTTGGGGTGGTCAGAATGAGGGGTTCCATATCACTGCAATACTGGACCACAGTCAATCCTGCAAGTTCAAAGCAGGCTACTGCTAGGCCAACTGGGGAACTGCCCAGAGATCAGTCAGCACTAGCTTCACTCATTAGTCATGGTTGTCCTTGCAGATCAGTCAGATGGGTGGGCCATGCTCACTTCTGAGAATCAGTTCAACAAATGTCAGTGTCCACTGCGGTGGTAGGAAAGTTGTGGAAGTCAGTCATGGGGATTGGAGGCAGCATGCTTGAATAAAACACATTTATTTGTCTCTTCACAGATGCTGCTAGACTTGTTTCTTTTAGGAGTTGAGCAATGCTGGTAAAATTTGCATTTGCTGCTGATCCCTAATAGTCCTTGAGAGAGTGGTTGAACTGCCCTATTGAATTACTAAGATCACAGTGCTGTGGGGAAGGAAGTTTTAGATTTTTAAACTGGTAGTAGTGAAGGAACAGTGTTATATTTCCAAGTCAGGATGGCATGTGGCTTGGAGGGGACTTGCAGATGTTCTTGTGTATCTGCTGCTTCTGGATGGTAGACGTTGCTGTTTTACAAGGTGTTTTAGTGAGTTAGTGCTGTGCATCTGATATATGGTAAACACTGCAGTCACTGGGTATCAGTGGTGGAAGGAACAAACGTTGGTGTTGAACTTCTTGCGTGTTGTTAGAGTTATCATCAACTCAGTAAGCAGGAAGTGTCCGATCATATTCCTGACGAGTATTTTGTAGATGGTTAACAGATTTGTGGGATTACTCTGTACAGAATTCCCAACTTTTCTGACCTGCTCTTGTAATCATATCATTCACATGGTTGGTCCAGTTCATTTTCTAATTAATGGTAAGCCTCAAGGTAATAGTGAGTGAATTCAATGATGCCGAATGTTGCTGGACTTGGTCATTTTGCCACAAGCGTGGCACAATGTCACTTGTCACATACCAGCCCAGCCTGTATGTTGTCCAAGTTTTGTTGCACATGAGCAGTAATGCCATATTATCCGAGGAGTTGCAAAAGGTACTAAATGCTTTGCAATCACCAGCGAACATCTCCACGTCTGACTTTTTGATAGAAAGAAGGTCTTAGATTTAGCAGCTGGAGATTGTTCATTCTTGGACATTATCTGCTGAGTATTTCCATTTTCATTTTTAAAGTTGAGCTATATTCCAGAGTCAATAACGAAAGTTGCACCGTGCAAAGTTTCCGGCAATTAAAAAAAATGTTCCTGCAGCTGATTTAGGCTCGCGCTCACTGTGACACAGACTGTATTCAGGAAATACTTAAAGCTTTATCCAAACAAATTATAATAATTCTTTTGTGATATACTATAACTGAGCAGAAAATAAAATAAAACTATGAATGCACCAGTTAGATTATGTAAAGTACTGCTTGATGTCGTACTGAACCATAAAAACCTGATATGCTTTCAGCTTCACTCTAGTATATTCACTTCGGTGTGGAATTTCCAGAGGTAGTGCTTTATCAATGCCAGATGAGGGCACTATTCGACCAATTTTGGACTGTGCAGCTTGCCATAGTTAGAGGCCGGTTCATATG
Source organism: Hemiscyllium ocellatum (assembly GCF_020745735.1). Taxonomy (NCBI): domain Eukaryota; kingdom Metazoa; phylum Chordata; class Chondrichthyes; order Orectolobiformes; family Hemiscylliidae; genus Hemiscyllium; species Hemiscyllium ocellatum. The sequence continues at coordinate 86,249,053 of NC_083407.1, read as the reverse complement.
TTCAAAGGTCCAGTGATCACCCCACATTTGACTTAAGCTGCATTAGCGGACCGGCCCTTTCTGCACTGAGAGGTGAGTGTGTGAAGTGAGCAACAAGCTCTTCCAGGGCCCACTGGAACAATGTGCTGACTGCAACAAATCACCTGTTTGGTACAGAATGCCAAGCACTTTACAACCAGCGGGAACACGGAACATTAGATAAGTTAGAGCGAAATACTCCTGTGAGCGAAGAGCAAAAGTGAAAAAAACATGTAATTGAGAGCGGAGTTTGATTGACAGCGAGTGTGATCGATTGTGGAGTTTGATTGACAGCCGAGCCCTGCGCGCGCTGACTCGTTTCCAATGGAGACAGTGGCTCTGTGACGTCGCGGTATCCCCTTTTGCAACACTTGGTGGAGATCGAATCCCAATTAGTCATGATGTGGAGGAGCCAGTGTTGGACTGGGATGTACAGTTAAAAATCACACAACACCAGGTTATAGTCCAGCAGGTTTATTTGGAAGCAGTAGCTTTCGGAGCGCTGCCCGAAATTCCCTTTAGTGCAGCAAGGTGTCTCCGCAGTTCTTCAATAAGAGCTGGAAACGCCAAATGCTGTGAATGCACAGCGGGTGGGTTAGCATCTGTCAAAGTGACAGCTCAGTTTTGAAGTGCAGCCCCTTACTCAGAGAACTGACATTAAACAAGGTCTTTAACATAGAACATTACAGTGCAGTTCAGGCCCTTCGGCTCTCGATGTTGCGCCGACCTGTCATATCAATCTGAAGCCCATCTAACCTACACCATTCTATGTACGTCCATATGCTTGTCCAATGGCAACTTAAATGTACTTAAAGTTGGCACATCTACTACCGTTATAGGCAAAGCATTCCGTACTCTTACTACTCTGAGTAAAGAAACTACCTCTGACATCTGTCCTATATCTATCACCCCTCAATTTAAAGCTATGCCCCCTCGTGCTCACCATCACCATTCTTGGAAAAAGGCCCTCCTTGTCCACCCTATCTAACCCTCTGATTATCTTATATGTTTCTATTAAGTCACCTCTCAACCTTCTTCTCTCCAACAAAAACAGCCTCAAGTCCCTCAGCCTTTCTTCGTAAGACCTTCCCTCCATACCAGGCAACATCCTAGTAAATCGCCTCTGCACCCTTTCCAATCCTTCTTATAATGCGGTGACCAAAACTGTACACAATACTCCAAGTGCGGCTGCACCAGAGTTTTGTACAGCTGTAGCATAACCTCATGGTTCCAGAACTCGATCCCTCTATAAATAAAAGCTAAAACACTGTATGCCTTCTTAACAACCCTGTCAACCTGGGTGGCAACTTTCAAGGATCTGTGCACCTGGACACCGAGATCTCTCTGCTCATCTACACTACCAAGAATCTTATCATTAGCCCAGTACTTTGCATTCCGTTTACTCCGACCAAAGTGAATCACCTCACACTTGTCCGCATTAAACTGCAAATGCCACCTCTCAGCCCAGCTCTGCAGCTTATCTATGTCTCTGTCTAACCTACTACGTCCTTCGTCACTATCCACAACTCCACCAACCTTAGTGTCGTTTGCAAATTTACTAACCCACCCTTCTACACCCTCATCCAGGTCATTTATAAAAATGATGAACAGTATTGGACCCAACACCGACCCTTGCGGTACACCATCAGTAATTGGACTTCAGGATGAACATTTCCCATCAACCACCACCCTCTGTCTTCTTTCAGCAAGCCAATTACTGATCCAAACTGCTATATCTCCCACAATCCCATTCCTCCACATTTTGTACAATAGCCTATTGTGGGGAACCTTATCGAACACCTAGCTGAAATCCATATACACCACATCAGCCGGTTTACTTTTATCTACCTGTTTGGTCACCTTCTCAAAGAACTCAATAAGGTTTGTGAGGCGCGACTTTCCCTTCACAAAACCATGCTGACTATCCCTAATCAAATTATTCTTTTCTAGATGATTATAAATCCTATCTCTTATAACATTTTCCAAACTTTACCAACAACTGAAGTGAGTCTCACTGGTCTATAATTACCAGGATTGTCTCTACTCCCTTTCTTGAACAAGGGAACCACCTTTGCTATCCTCCAATCTTCTGGCACAATTTCTGTAGACAATGACAATTTAAAGATCAATGCCAAAGACTCAGCAATCTCCTCCCTGACTTCCCAGAGGATCCTAGGATAAATCCTATCCGGCCCAGGGACTTATCTATTTTCACACTTTGCAGGATTTCTAATACCTCTTCCTTGTGAACCTCAATCCCACCTAGTCTAGTAGCCTGTATCTCAGTATTCTCCTCGACAACATTGTCGTTTTCTAGAGTGAATACTGTCGAAAAATATTCATTTAGTGCTTCCCCTATCTCCTCTGACTCCACAACCAATTTCCCACTACTGTCCTTGATTGGCCCTAATCTTACTCTCATCATTCTTTTTTTCCTTAAAAATCTATAGTAAGCCTTAGGATTTACTCTGATCCTATCCACCAACAACTTCTCATGTCCCCTCCTCGCTCATCTGATCTCTCTCTTTAGGTCTTTCCTTGCTACCTTGTAACCCTCATGCGTCCTAACTGAGCCTTCACATCTTATCCTAACATAAGCCTGCTTCTTCCGCTGGACCAGAGATTTCACTTCCTTCGTAAACCACGGCTCCCGCATTCTTTAAGGCTGAGTTCCATTGCAACAGAATTGGAAAACACTTGGAATGTCATCAGTTTTAAGCAAATGAAAGGAAACAAAGTGGGAGATTAACAAACGGGAAGGTCTGTGATTGGGCAGGCAACAGGAGAGAAAGAATGACAACACGGTGGTACAAACCCATATGCTGCTGCAAGTAGAGACAGAGAAGTGTCCAGAGGAAGTGTGAATGTCAGAATGATGATCAACTGCTATCTAAAAACACAAACAGGAGAAAAATGCAAAGATAAAAAGACTGAAACATATAAAGAAAGAAATACAGAGGAAATGATATGAAATTTATCAACTCAGTATTGAATCCTGAACTCTAAAGTACTCAACCAAAAGATGATGTGCAGTGTCTTATATTTATGTTGAGTTTTGTTGGAACAATATTGTGGACTGAGGGCAGAGAGGCTTGTCCTCTAACAAAAACGATCACCCAGGTAAACACAGAGTGCAGTTATAAATGCTGTGGGGTCAACTCACAACTGTACCTGTACGGCTCCCCCTGTGGCTGAAGAACAGGATGAGATAACTTGCTCAGTATGTTCGACGGGCGATGGTCACCCTCATTTTAAAGATGCCATATGAGTCCACCACCACAGGCTGCTCCACTGGTGTCAATGTCACAGGAATTGCTGTGTGGATGTTTTTGAAGTCAGAGGGATCATGATATTGATTGTTGATTGCATGGAATTGCCCCTCCCTCTCCTTATCATCTGTAACTGCCTTATCCCTTTCCTGGTACCCATAACATCTGAGAAAACCACCAGTTAGGGTGCACCAGGCACCCACTGCATGTATGTTTGTGGCATTAACAAGTCAATGCTGCAGAGAATGGCATTCTTTCTGAATATATTAGGATGCTGGTCCTTCCTATACTCAGTGTGTGTGCCACATATGGCTCTCCTTGAAGTTGGAAATGCTATCAATTGGCTCAATGGGTTCATGAGAAAGTCTGAGAAATTACGTTTCATGTGATGAGTGGACAATTTTATTCTGCTTTCATGATACCACAGGCTTCATGGAATTCTGAGGAATTTGGTACACATCTCTCATCAGGAATCCCTACCCTGTGTGATTATAAATTTGTTTTCTGTGAATCTGTTATCTTTCAGAGATGGAAGGATGCCAGTCATTACATTGAACTGCTTGTGACTCTGAGGCTGTATTGTGTCTCCTAGCTGAGCATGGCTGTGTTTGTCCTCCATCCTCCAATGGGGTGCAGTTGCCTTGATATCCCTCACCTCCTGCTTACTCATCAGTGCACTTTACACCTGAGGAATCTGTTCTAAACTGGATTGTGGACCTACTGAGTAAGGGTAGAAGATGCACTTGATCACTGTGATACTGTAGGCTTTGGTGCTTTGACATTGGATAGTGTTACTGCAGTTTTTCAGGCTCTAAACCCACAACTGGGGAGACACATAAAGGGAGACATGAAAACCCACAATTCCAGATGCTTTGGCAAAGTTGAGTCCAAACATTACAGTTGGTGTGTTAGCTTGGTTTTAACTGTGGAGAAATGTGCTTTGATCCTGGATATTTCGAGATCATTTTATATTGTCTTTGATGAATTCTCTCCACCATCCACTCCTTTGAGCAGTTGTCCTCTGAAATCAACAGCCAACTCCTCCATTTGTGTAAACATAGCAAGCTAGTGCCCTCTATCACCTGAGCTTTCCCTCTCATATTGTGTGCTCTTTTCTCTGCAAGGTCAACTGAGTTAAGACAAGGATGCTTTCCTTCACCACCTCAGTGGAGAGTCACATGAGATGTTTAGAATGCTGCTGAGTTTGAGAGTTTAGTTTAGGGTTCAGCATCTAGGCAGAATGATCTTCAATGTTCAGGATTGCTATATGCCCTCAGGCTGTATGTGTATTGCATACTAGTCACTTTACAACTAGACATGTCGTGGCACTGCAATTCACTTTTGCAGACCTAAGAGCATTATTGAAGTGTTTGTGGAACTTAACTCAGGACCTTCTAACAATGCTGAGGCTACTCACAGCATGGACCACCTCCTGCCAGGTCTCTTCTATTTGGCTGGGTGATTATCTCCAGCCACTACATGGGAAAAGGACATGTATTTCTCTCTGCTGCAACACCATCTGGGGAAGCATCTAAAATATGGTCAACCCAAGTACAGATCCTTAATATCTTGCTGCCTGCTGCTGTGTTCTCACCTCCATCTATTGTGGTGAAATGGTCTGTACTGTGACAGCTGCTGTTTCCCCTTTAAATCAAACTCTCTTCTTGCAAATCATGCTTACTGCTGCACCTACTGCCAGGAATTGAATGGTGATCTCAACCTCAGGGCATTTAAACTTCTGCTCTTCCAAGATCGGGCCACATGTCCATTTCCAAGAAGGTGCAGGACCAGGATTCGGAATATCTGACAATATTGGGATACTGCCCTCAGGACAAAAATCCAGCCCAATGAGACACTATCTTTTGGAGCTTGAAGTGGCAGTAGCAGTGATGTGAGAAATTAGCAGTAGTATTCAGGTGGCAAGCTCTCACCTCCAAATAATACTGTGATAAACATGAAAAACCAGCAGTTCTTCCTCTCTACAAACTTCAATGTCATTTTAGTCAAAATTCAGCCTTCCCACTGTGGGCCTTGCTCTAACCATGGGCAATAGCTTGGGAGATTGATATTCAAATCAATTGAATTTAGGTTCCATCTCAAACCTTAGTTCCAAATGAACATTGTTATGATCCCAGACGTGATCGCCTGCTTTGTGTTATGATCTGGCTAGAGCAAACTTGCTCAGAGAGTAAAGCCACAAAGTATGAGTGTTTCAAACAATCACCAGGACTTTTCTATGCAAGTTAAAACAATCATACAATCTACAACATGTGTACAGATTATTTCTAAACCCTGAACTAACATAATAGACATGTGTAGTATACTATGATCAAATACTACATAGTGCATAAATAGCCAATGTAATCAATGTAATCAGTTTGTTTCCACAACTCTCTCCAAATATTATTGCTGCAGAGGTTCGTCAAATCCCATTAAACTTCACGAGGAATTGTAACTCTGTACTTTTGCTGATCTGACCTTGAAACCCCCATTCAAGGAGTATTCATCATACCTGCTTTAGTCACAGCACTTGTTCTAGTTGATTACTGTCCTGTCTGGGTCAATACTCCCCTTGGTTCTGAAAACTTCACTCCAAGACCTATTCACCAACACTGTTCCAGATTTACACCAATAGCTAGCTTCACCAAGTTAGATGTGTCCCTGCGTTTTCCTTGAGATCTAATCTTGCTCAGTTGTATGTCATAAATTCAACATTTGGATGGGTATATGAATAGGAAGGGTTTGGAGGGATATGGGCCGGGTGCTGGCAGGTGGGACTAGATTGGGTTGGGATATCTGGTCGGCATGGACGGGTTGGACCGAAGGGTCTGTTTCCATGCTGTACATCTCTATGACTCTATGACTCTTTAGGTTTTTCAACCCTCTCATTCTCAGTTGTATTGGCCTCTTACTGGCACCCAGCTTCAAGTGAACCACCACAACTCTGACTGCAACATCTAGCTGCCTAATCATTCCTGGAACATGGCCTGAGGTCTGATGGCACAGAGATATCCAACTGCCCTTCGGAATTAACCCACTGAGTCTTATACAGAACCTACAGATCCTGTTGCATTCCTTGCAGGGCAGCTAAAATCAATACAGAGTCTAACGTGGAAGATACTGTTTGTCTTCTTTACAACCTGCTGACCTTCAGTCCTTGTCTGTAATGTTTTGAAGTGCTCTTCCATGACACACATTCACACTCTTATCGCTCATGATCTGTTGAAAATCTTGCACTAAGCCCTTCCCCTGTTGTTGGCAGAATTAAATGTAGTGTAGCAAATTTTGGAGTGGAGTGTGGTCTGAAAGTTACAGTTCTTCAAGAATGCTGGCTTCCGCAGCGCAATTTAACACACAGGAAATGCATTTCATCACAACATGGCAGCATTTCCTTTCATTGCACTACTACAACATTAGCTTGCGTGGAGGCAAGACAACAGACAGTAAAGTGACTGTTCAATGACTTTCTAATCCGTTTTCAAGTACCAGTTTTCATTTTTCCAAAGGTTGTAGTTAAGCCCCTGCTAATCAAGGTGAAAAGTTTGTGTGCTCATAAAACATAACAACCCTATATGTTAAGTAGGAAATCTAATCATTTAATTTATAGCTTTGACATTTATCATTGATTCTTGAATAGGTATAAATAGAGTAGTGCAGTCATTAAATGTTATTTCTGTAAATGTACAACAGCATTGCCTTTTACAATACTGCAGTATTAAAGCTTATCTTGTGGCACCTTCACCTTTTCTGTATTCTTCAAAAATGTGGGCTTGTAACTACTTGGTTGCAATTTTGGCAGATTTAGCAACTACAAGCAGCAGTGATTATATCTTTCAGTTCTGATGAAAGTTCATTGACCTGAAATAACTCTGGATTCCTTTCCGTGGAAGCTGCCTCATCTGCTGAGTGTTGCAGCATTGTTTTCATTTATGTCCCTAGTGTTTGTGACTGTCAACTTTCATGGAGTAAGATTACACCCATTAACACTGTCATTGCTTATTTTATTAGTGCCTGTATAGCTCGGTTTCAACTACACATTGTTTAAAATAAACCTGGCAACAGGCTATGTAGGTGTCTCTGTGTTAGTCTGAACTTGATGAATGTTCAATGTTGTTGTAGAGCATTAGTTGAAGGGGGCTGCCAGTCAGTCACTCTCTCTCAATGGGATAATTAAAAACACCAAAAAGGTGTTAATAATGGATTTTAAAAATGAGACTTATGTTCTTGTTCAGGCTAAAATATGGCATCCTCAAGGCTGGGTCTCCGTTTGGCTGTCTGTTTGTTGAACATTTCTGAAGCTAGGCAGCAAGACATTGTGGAAAGGATTGCTAAAGCTGCCCTCTGTAATAAGGCAGGTATGTGTTCATTTGTTATGTGTTCATTTTTTTGCTAAAGCTATGAGAAAAAATATAACTACCTGAAATACTGGTGTGACATTTTTGTGCTTTGATTGCAGGTCAGAAGCAAACACAAACATCTGTGCTGAACATATTTTCAGATTATGACTATAACAGATCTGTCTTAACTCTTGCTGCCCCTGTTGAAACATTAGGTAAGATTACACTACAAATGTGTTTGCTCTTAAAAGTGCAATTTGTATCAATCCAGAAGCATTTGAAACATTTCTTGCTCCACAGGCCAGTATTTTTTGCATACCCAGAGCCCAAGTTCAAACTTCAGGCTTGACTGATACTCAGTTTCCGTTCCGTAATGGTTACTGTGTTTTGTATTGACATGATAGGCCATTGAGTGGAATGTTAGTTGCTTGTGAGATAATTTATTTGTGTTGGTGGGATGCAGAAAATAAAGACTTGGCAGGTCCAGTTGCCTCGCATAGCAAGTGCTAATGTTGCCTCACATGGCGTGGTGTATGTAGATATTAGAGAACACTTGCATTCCCACATTTTTGTGGGACAATTTCAGACAAGTGTTGAGGGAAGGTAAAGGTGGATCAGCAAAGATTCATTGACAAATTCATCTCAGACACCACTCAATATTAAAGTAACCATGTTTAGCTAGTTCCAGAGATGGATAGTACAGCCGATAGAATAGTATTGGATTGTTGCTGCTTCACTCGTAATGAAAATTTCTTGACAAACTTTTATACTGTTAATAAATGACGTATCTATAACATAACAACTTAGAAGTAAGTAAGAGAAAATGACCCCTGATTTAAATCCAGGCTTTTACTACCACATCCCACCACTGGCTAGCAGGATTCCCCAATTGAAAACTTGGGTTGAAGGGAAGTTTGTAAGTGCTAATGTTCCCAGGTAACTTCTAGGCAGTGAAGATAATAGATTAGGAAAATGCTGTCACAGAAGGCATGGTGAGTTGCTGCAGCACACGTTGCAGATGGTATGCAATGCAGAAATAGTGCACAGTGGTGGAAGGAGTGAATGCTTAAGATGGTAGATGTGTTGCCAATCAAGTTGGCAGCTTTATCCTAGGTGGTGTCCAGTTTGAGTGTTGTTGGCGTTGCACTCATCAAAGTAAGTGATATCACATTTCTAACGTGTGCCTTATAGACAATGGAAAGCTTTCAAAAGTGAGAGAGAGATCCATTCAGAGCAGAATTTGCAGTTTTTGATATTCTCGTGACAGAATATCGCATTGAACAGATGTTCCTCCATGTGGGACTGTCTCAAACAGGAGGTCATAGATATAAAGTGTAGGTTCAAAACTGAGATGAGGAGATACCTCTTCTCTCAGAGAGTTATGAATCTGTGGAACTTACTGTTCCAGAATTCAGTAGAGGCTGAATCAATCAAAAGATTTGAGGAAGAAATAAATATGTTTCTGATGAAAAATGGGTTAAAGGGCTACAGGGAGCAGTTAGGAAAATGGAGTTGAGACTAGGATAAGATCTGTCATGATCATGTTAAGTCACAGAGCAGACTCGAAGAGCTGAATTGCCTACCACCATTCCTAATTCCTATGTACCTATATTTATATAACTAGTGTTTCTGTTGGGCTTCTGTTCAGCAGTGAACTGCAGCATGTTGATGGTGGAAGATTCAAAGATGGTAATATCATTGAATATCAAGGGAGGTAGTTGGACTCCCTCTTTGGTGATAGTTATTTCCTTACATTTGGTGTGTGCAAATATTATTTAATCTTAGTTGTAGTGCACTATTGGGAACAGATCGCTTACTTATCACCTTGCTGAGGGAAAGGTATTCGAGGTAGGCTGAGGTGCTAGGACATGTATTACATCAAACCAATGAAGGTTAAAAAAGATGCAAAACACGACATGATAGAATTGATAATAGCCACAGGTTCCTGCAATTACATTGCTAATCGTTGGTTATGGGGAAATAAACAGCATTGTGCTATTTTCTGTTATAAGAATAATTTCACTTGAGGTAAAGAAAATTAGATTGCTTAATTTACAGACAAGATCTTTTGTTCATTGTTTCCCCAGCCTCAGCCAATGTGTGACAGCTAATGAACTTTATGTACATCATCAAAGTCACATTATAAGAGCCCATGGAGTTGGGATGTGGTATATCGAAATGAAAAGAGAATTGACCAACTAATGGAAGACAGTTATGATAAAGGGAGCATTTTCAGGATGACAATCTGCAATTACTGGATTGCCACAGGGATCAGTACTGGGAGTCACAAATATTTCTGTTATATTAATGACATGGATAACAGAAATGAATGTACTATTGCAAACCTTGCAGTGGTCACAAAAATAGGTAGGAGGATAAGTAGTGAGTATGATATGAAAATTCTACAGAGGATTACAAACGGGCTAAATACTTGGCAGATGGAAGTTAATGTGGAAGAATGTGAGGTTATGCACTCTGGTAGGAAGATTAGAAGAGCTGAATATTATTTAAATTGGAATGATTTGAATTATTTAAATTGGAATGTGCAGCACAGGGGAACTTGGGGTTCAGATCTAATCAGATTGCACCTGGAATGGCTGTGAACAGCTTTGGTCCCCTTATTGAAGGAAAAATGACTAGTGTTGGAGACAGCCCAGAGAAGGTTCACTCAATTGATTCTAGGCATGGAGGGATTTCCTTCTGACAGGCTGAGTAGTTGTGCTTGTGCTCATTGGAGTTTATAATAACTAGAAGAGTCCTTATTGAAACATACTGATTCCTAGAGGGCTTGACAAGAAGAGGTATGGAGGAGTTCTTTTCCCGTGACGGAGATTCTAGGACCAGAAGATGTTATCTCAGAGAAAGAGGGTCACCCAGTTAGGACAGGGATGAAGATTTTCTTTTCTCTGGAAGACTAGTCAGTCTGTGGAGTGCTTTACCATAGAAAGCTGTTGAGGCTGGATCATTAAGGATAACCAAGGCTAAGATAGTCAGATTTTTAATCAACAAGGGAATCAAGGTTAATGGAGAAAAGACAGGAGAGTGGTGTTTTGAGGATAATCATGTCAGCTGAGATCTCATTGAATGGCAGAACAGACTCGGCTCGAAGGGCCTACATCTACTCCCGTGTCCCAATATGTGCCACCCTGATCATTTTGCCAAGTTAATACTGACATGGAACTGGCAAAGGGAGGGGAGAACTAGAGATGTACAGCATGGAAACAGACCCTTCGGTCCAACCCGTCCATGCCGACCAGATATCCCAACCCGATCTAGTCCCACTTGTCAGCACCCAGCCCACATCCCTCCAAACCCTTCCTATTCATATACCCATCCAAATGCCTCTTAAATGTTGCAATTGTACTAGCCTCCACCACTTCATCTGGCAGCTCATTCTATATGCGCATCAACCCCTGCGTGAAAAAGTTGCCTCTTAGGTCTTTTTTATATCTTTCCCCTCTCACCCTAAACCTATGCCCTCTTGTTCTGGACTCCCCGACCCCAGGGAAAAAACTTTGCCTATTTATCCTATCCATGTCCCTTATAATTTTGTAAACCTCTATAAGGTCACCCCTCCAGGGGAAACGGCCCCAGCCTGTACAGCCTCTCCTTATAGCTCAAATCCTCCAACCCTGGCAACATCCTTGTAAATCTTTTCTGAACTCTTCCAAGTTTCTCAACATCTTACCGATAGGAAGGAGACCAGAATTGCATGCAATATTCCAACAGTGGCCTAACCAATGTCCCGTACGGCTGCAACATGACCTTCCAACTCCTGTACTCAATACTCTGACCAATAAAGGAAAGCATACCAAATGCCTTCTTCATTATCCTATCTACCTGCGACTCCACTTTCAAGGAGCTATGAACCTGCACTCCAAGGTCTCTTTGTTCAGCAACACTCCCCGAGGTCGCACACAAATTCACAGACATGGTTATGAAGCTGTGGAAATCTCTTTTTTTTCCCACAGTTATTCCATATTTGAAAGAAAATGCACTTTCAAAGAAAAATAACACAATATATTCTATGATGTAATACACTCCATTAGATATTTGTCTACTGAGTAGGTTTATATTAATATATCATTCACTGAGCTCATTCGTTATACTTTTTTGTAATGTTGTATAGCAACAGGTCTAGTGAATTTTTCTTTTTTTAGGTGATTCTGTTGTGACAGCTTGCACTGAAGCGTATAATTTGATTGATATGGAACACCATGATGGCATTCATCCTTGTCTTGGGAGCGTGGATCTTGTTCCTATTTACCCTCTATCCGAGTCGGTTAGTCTGGAAGAATGTGGCAAAGTGGCTTGTGGTAGGTTTACTGCAGAATTCATTTCATTTCAGTTGTGCTTGAACAAAAACAAATTGCGTTTATACCGTACCTTTAATGTAAATTGGCCCAAAGCACTTCACAGCAACATTATTAAAGCAAAATTTGACACTGAGCTATCTAAGAAGACACTAGACCAAAAGCTGAGTCAAATATCTAGGTTACAAGGAGTCCTTAAAGGATGAAAGAGCGACTTTGAGGTTCAGGGAAGGAATTCAGACTTATGGCCTTCGCTGCTATCGGCATTGTCATTAATGGTGTCGTGATTAAAATTAGGGAAGCCCAAAAGTCTAGAATTAGGTGAGGAAAGTGCTATTGTTATGATCCTCATAGAGACCATCAAATGTTAAGATATTTAAATTTCAAGTGAATGACAAGAAGTAATTGTACAACTCGATTTCAAATATTATGAAACAAAAACAGAAAGTACTGGGAGAAACTGACAAAGAGTCACCAAACATCAAACATTAACTCTGCTTTCTTTCCACAAATGCTGTCAGGCCTGATTTTGTGTTTTTATTTCAGATCTCCTGCATCTGCAGTTCTTTGTTTTATTCAAATTTATACATATTATGAACACCTGAAAGCAACATTGGCTAACTATTACTTAGTAGGTAACAAGTACTTCGAACTTTCGGCCCTGTAAATTGAGGATTCCTTAACCCTTTGTGCCTCCTCCTTCCAGACATTGCAGAGACATTATCCCATGATGTACCAGGTTGCAGTATCTTTTATTTTGGATATGCAGATCAACCTCTCAAACGAAATCTCGTCCAACGTAGGAAAGAGGTGAACTGGTATAAGAGGAGTAATTTGAATGTGAATGAAATAAAGCCAGATGTTGGAGCGGTGATTTCTCCTAGATATGGTTTGACAGGTTAGTGTTGTGTAATATACCCTAAAACTATATAATGGAAATTAATGCCTGACTATAGGTTCTGTTGGAAAAACTAGGCTCTCAAATGCATTGTCACTTTGTTCATTTCTGTCAATTCACTTTTGTGTTATTCCTGAACATGCTCACCTTAATTAATTTTAATCATATTATGAAACTCTTCCAGAGCAGGTGGGATTTGAACCCTGATGTTTTGGTTCAGACGTGGCGACAGTACTATTGTACCACAAGACCCGTTAAATTATTACTATTATTTTATTCAACCCGTTTGGAGACGTTATGACAAATTTCTGGGAAAAGTGTGACTTGAACTTTCTGATGTCAAAGTGCGAACACTACCACTACACCTTTTGAACTCCCATATTTATTGTAATTGGAGTCAGTTGTTTCAGCACAACTGTTTCTACAATCCAAGATTTCACAAGCCAATTCATGTTGCAATTTTTAGCAACTGATCTCAAAATCCAGCCCATGGATTTATAGAGATTAAATCAATCAAAGTTTAATTTTTATCTTAAGAATGAGGGATTATCTCCAGTAATTTTAAATTGGTATTCATTTTGTTTTCTCATGTAAAGTAGATGATCAATAGTACTGAATATTTATGTACTTCAACTGACAGCCCAGTCCACCAGCTCATCTGTAGAAAGAGAGGAGAGACTAAATGTTTGACAAATGCTGGATTTGACCTCAGCGACCTATTTAGAGTCCAGTAGTCCAAGTAATAATGTATTTTCCAATCTGTCCAGTTTCCAATCAGTGCACATTGTATATTTTGATTAATAAGATCACACAGAACATTCATTTCTTTTGAGAAACTCAATGGGGCATTTTGTAGAGAACATGCAGTTTTCATGCATTTCACAAAGTTGAAAGGACCTTCTGATGCAGCGCTTCTGACACCTACCTTGCAGGTTTCTGTGTTCAAAGGTGCTCCAGTGCAAGGTGGATTTGCAGTTTTACCGCTAGCTTCTAATAGCATCTAAGCATGGAACCATTGGGGCTTTATATGTCATATTGGATCATGGACAATTGAGAAGCTTTTTCAAAAGAGTCCCTGAATCAATCTGACGAAATGTCATAGCAGACTTAAAACATTAACCCTGTTGCTCTCTCCACAGATGCTGCCAGACCTGCTTAGTTCCCCCCTTTTTTTAAATCTCTCCACTCTGCAGGCATCTATTCCTGATGAAGGGCTTTTGTCCGAAACGTCAATTTTCCTGCTCCCCGGATGCTGCCTGACCTGCTGTGCTTTTCCAGCATCATTCTAATCTAGACTCTGGTTTCCAGCATCTGCAGTCATTGTTTTTACCTGCTTAGTTCCCCCACCAATTTCTGTATTTGTTTCTGATTTCTAACATTCTTTGTATGTTTCCCTTATTTGAGTCGTAAAAAATAAATTTGGATTATTTAGTTGCAATGAAAAACATGTTTGGTCATTGTGCTGATTACCCCATTCCAAAGGACAAAAGAAAACTTTAAAACTTTATCAACTTTAGCCCATAATATCACTCAAGATTTAACTTCCTTACCTGAAATAAACTGAAAAGCCCTGATTTGGACAATTGAATTAGGCTTTACACAATCTCAATGTCATGTTTGACCCTGAAAGAAACTTCCAGCTCCATATCTGCTCCTTCACCAAGACTTCCTACTTCCCTATCAGTTACACCATGATTGCTATTCCTGCCTCAGAACATCTGTTATTGAAAATTTCATGCGCATACCTATTTTAATGCCAGACTATTTCAATGTTGTCCTAATTGGCCTCCCATTTTCTGTATTCCATAACCTTCAGGTCATCCAAAACCCAGTTGTACATGTCTTAACCAAAACCTATTCACCCGCTACCCGTGCTTGGTGACCTATGTTGGTTTGGTATCACCATAGTTTTTAAATGCTTCTCCTTGTTTTCAAATCCCTGTGTGACATGACCTTCCCCATCTGTGTGTCCTCTTCTCACCCTCTCGCTGTCTGAGATTTGTACACTCCAACAGTTTAGGCCTTGACTATCCTCCATTTTAGTAGCTCCATCATTGGCAGTCATTCCTTCAGTAAACCCTGGAATTCTCTGCCAAAACCTTTCCACCTCTCTAGCTATCTTTTCTCTTTTATGATGCACCTTAGACTCTACAACCAATTGTTAAGGAAGTAATAATGGAACACTTGGCAAGTTAAAATACAATCCGTCGGAGTCAGCATGGCTTTATGATGGGTAAATCATGTTTGACAAATTTTCTAGAGTTGTTTGACAATATAACAAGCAATGTGGATAATGGAAATCTGGTAGATATAGTGTATCTGGACTTTCGGAAGGTATTTGATAAGGTGCCTGCACAAATGATTAATACACAAAGTAAGATCACATGGGGTATGGGTAATTTATTAGCTTCCATGGAGGATTGACTAACCAACAGAAAGTAGAGAGAGGGAATAAATGGGTTATTTTCTAGTTGGCAAGTTGTAAATTTTGGGGTGCAATAGGGTTCAGTCCTCAAACTTCAACTATTTACAATCTATATTAATGACTTAGCTACATGGATAGAGAGTGCTATAGCTAAATTTGCAAATGGCGTGACAATAGATTGCAGTGAAGAAGTGAGAAATTTACAAATGGATATGTATGCATTAGGTGAATGGTCCAAAATTTGGCAGATGAAGTTTAATGTGGATAAATGTGAGGTTATCCATTTTGGTTGAAGGAATAGTAAGGCAACTTAATATCCCAATGGAAAAAAACTTCAGAGTGCTTCAGTGCAGAGGGTGTCCTCATGCGTGAATCACAGAAAGCTAGTATCCAAGTACAGCAGGAAACAAGGAAGACAAATTAATTTTTAGCATTTATTGCAAAATAAATGTGGAGAGGTGTTTCTGCAACTGTTCAAGGTATTAATGAGACTGCATCCAGAATATTGCAAACAATTTTGGTCCCCTTCTTGAAGAAGGATGCAGTTGTATTGGAGGCTGTTCAAAGGAGGTTCACTACATTGATTCCAGATGTAAGGGGTTTATCTAATGGTGAGAGGTTGAGCACTTTAGGGCTATACTCTCTGAAGTTTAGAAGAATGAAAAGAGATCTAATTGAAATATATAAGATGCTAAAGAGGATTGATAAAGTAGATATAAAAGGATGGTTCCTTGCATGGGTCAATCTAGAATATGCGATCATAGTTTTAGGATCAGGTGTAGCAGGGATGACGAGAAATAACTTCTCTCAAAGGGTTATGAATCTGTGGAATTCACTACCTCAAAGTGTGGTGGACGCTGGGATATTGATTGAATTTAAGGAGGAGATAAACAGATTTTTAATTTGTAATGAGTTGAAGGGTTATTGGAGAACAGGCAGAAAAGTGAAGTTGACAGTGAGATGAGATCAGCCATGATTGTATAAAATGGCAGATCAGGCTTCAATTGTAAACTCCTGCTCCTAGTCATACGTTCTTCAGTTATTAGAAGCTACCTTGTTAATCAATCCTTTGTCCTACTACATCCTTATGTTGCTTAAAGTCTGCTGATGTTACTGTAAAGCATTTTGTGACATTTTACTTGTGTGCTAAATAACTGCAAGTTATTGTCATTGAAAACCAAACTATGGAAGCAGATTGTCCTTTCAGTTTCACTTGAACACAGCAGAACAGGATTGTAACTACTGTGACACCATCTTGTAGACTACTTCCATAGCCTTGACTTTAAATAGCCCATAAACCTGCTGTACAGGCGATTTCCGTGAAAACAAAATCAAACTGATGACAGGTTTTGAAAGATGCCACTCATTTAGAAAGCCATTTCCTTTTCCCTTCTTTCAGGAATTGGTGCCAGCCCGTATGTCATGAACTGCAACGTGACTATAGACACGCAGGATCTGACCATTGGGCAGCAGATTGCCAGTGCGATCCGGGGAGCAAATGCTGGAGGCCTTTGTGGTGTTCAGGCTATGGCCTTTCCTCATGAGGGCACCATGGAGATAGCCTGCAATGTTGAGAGCTTTACAGATGAACCATCATCGTCTCTGACAGCAGAAAGAAAGGAATATATTTCTTATTTTATTCAAGGGAAAGAATACCTATACTTCTCTCCAAGATACATAGAGAGGCAGATTAAAAAATTAGCTACCAGCCATGGAGTTACCACAGTTGGTACAGCACTGGTTGGATTCACACCTAAACGCTGCAAAAGCTTGGCAGAACAGGCTATTCAGGAAGGATGTGGAGAGTTCTGGAAGAAACGTAAGACCATTACTATGTAGGAAAGGCATAGGTAGGAAAGGCATTTATGTCATTAAGGAATCATGCTTAAAGTAACAGTGGGCTGGATTTTAGGCTCCCACCAAACCCTCTACATGTTTTTGCCAGGGTGGTCATGTAAAGTCAGGTGACTAGCCCACTGTCTTCCCACCTACCCCTCATCAATTTCTGAAAATATGGGGACGGAGCTGGTCTGGAAAAGGTGTCTACTCTTAGGCCCAATGAGTGCCTTCAGTATCAACTATTGCTCACCCTAGGCCTTTTTAATCCACCTCCACTGCCATAAAGCACCATAACATTGCCAGTGGAGGCAGCAGTGAAAAGCCATTTACAACTTGGTTGGAAAGAAGGGAAGGAAAGGGGTGCATTATCTGAGAGGTGCCCTTTTGAGCATCAGAGGCACAGCCAAGAAAATGTTACCCTGCTTTGTTCCTTTTGGACCTGGTGTCCAAAATCCAATACCCAGGCAGCCCCGCTGTCAGCTCCCAATCTCTCCCCTCTCTCGCTGGAAAACATGTAGTTTTTTGCTCAGGAGTTACTTATAGTCTCAGCATTGCCCATTCCTCAATTCCACTGCCATTGGTAGTGCAAGAGCTGCCGGACACTCTGATTGGCTGGAGCTCTTAGAAGTAAGATCCCCTCTCGCTGAGGCCTTTTGGAGGATGCTGGAGCCTGTTGTGATGCAGAATGGCCTCGTTTAAAGTCATTTGATTTGGAACCATGTTTCATTCCAGGATGTGAGCAGTACCTCCCCAGGTCCTATAAAATCCAGCCCTATATCTGGATAAGCAGACTAAATACAGACTAATAACAGACTATACACGGTCATGAATATTTTGTATCTCATAATCATCTTCCAAGAAAATAATCTGATGTCAGTGAATAGAAAGAAATTATTAGGGACATATGACAGTAAATTGGGCACGTCAAAGAAATTATTGGAAAAGAATTAAGTTGGTCTGGAACCAAAGGACATAATCTCAGAATATGAGATGACCCATTTAAGACAAAAATGAGGAGACATTTCTTCTCGCTTAAGGTAGTGAATCTGTGGAGTTCTTTACTGCAGTGGGCTGTAGAGGTGGGATATTAAATATATTCAAGGCTGAGATAGATAGGTTTTTAATCAGTAAGGGAATTGAGAATTATGGACACAAACCAAGAAAGTGGTGTTGAGGATTATCAAGTCAGCCATGATCTCACTAAATGATGGGTCGAATGGCCTATTCATACTCCCATGTTTTACGGTCTTATAGACAAAATGCATGGACAGATTCTCTAACTATTTGAGGTTTTACAGCCAAGACCAATCCCAAGGGTGCTGTTTCCATCAGGAGAATAGAGATGATGTTAGGAATGAGAACTGTGTCTGATAATTGGCCCTCCTTTTTTTGCAGGAGTCCTAAGGTCATTTATAGTTGACACACAGGATTCAAACCCAGGTTTGTGTGGATCACTCTGTGGAAGTGCTTCCTTAATAGGAAAATTTGTTTTCCACATTTTCAAGATAAGCTTATGTCTGATGACACAGTAAGAATTAGGAGCTCTGGAGATAGACATACTCTTGTTCCCACTGAGCATAAACTAGCATTATGTTATTTCTGTATGTTGAGGTACAGTGGTAACCTAAGAATTTTCAAGTAGATAGCCAGGTCCATTCTATAATCCCCCC
The DNA here is from genome assembly GCF_020745735.1 of Hemiscyllium ocellatum. NCBI lineage: Eukaryota > Metazoa > Chordata > Chondrichthyes > Orectolobiformes > Hemiscylliidae > Hemiscyllium > Hemiscyllium ocellatum. Next base: position 86,230,284 of record NC_083407.1, on the reverse strand, counting down.
ATTGTTAAAACTTAAAGCCTTTCTTGAAAAGAGGAGCTGTACTATTATTCATCCAAATAGTTCATCTCTGCTATGGCACAGGAAAAATGCCAATTGAAAGAGAGCCACCAAATGTTACTATATTCTGGGGACAAGGATGTCTGCTCTGTGTTGTTTAGCTGTACTATGAAGCAGAAAGTGGCTGAGCTGTGATTTAGGAAGGCCAATTTAGCAGTTTGTGAAGCTGTGTACTAATCACAATCTGGTTTGCTGAGCAGGCTAGCCAGAACTACCCGAGGCATACTCTTACAGCCTCTCACTTGCTTCTGGGACAAGAATGGATATACAAACAACTTTGAACTGCTAATCATGGTTAGTATTCCCATCAATACGTAAGAACCCATTTGACTTCATAGGACTATGGGCTGTTTAAGTATTGATATCTTTAATTTGTATCTCATACGTATTATTGCATGACCTATTATGCTTAATATCTGGAGGAAGAGAGATGAATAAACTTCTCACTATTTAAGGCAGGGGAAGAGGGACGACACAAATGAATTACAGAATTTGAAGCAAGTGATGAGAATGAAACCCATGTCATAAAATTGCAAGGAAAAAGTCAGAACATTCCTTCCCATTCCCCAGTGGTTGCACGTGTTTGTTGCAGACAAGATGATTTGATTTTTCATTTTGTTTCAGCCATGCATTAGTTGGATGATTAATTAACCAATAAATTCTTATCCAGCCAACCTGCTTCATGGTGTAATGATGCACTGCTCACGTTTCATAATTTTCAATGTGAATATGGCAAGTACGTGTGCAAAGGGTGGGGAAAACAGAAGAACAATTTAAGTATTTGTAAGAATATTGCAAAATGCGTCTCGCTATTTGCATAATTCATCACTGCTTGGCCTTCTGGTTGAATAAGTGATGTTCATAATCTGTAGTGCTGTCCAACAGGATTACTTCGAGTTTGAAAAACAATACATGAATGTGCAAGTAAAGTCAATTGTAAATAAAATGGCAGTATGTTCACACTCAGAGTTTCAGTTCAGAAGGCAACCTTGCCCCGTCATCTTGATGAAAGCATTAACTTTATTTTGGAGGGTTTTTTTATATGAGTTTCTGAAGATCAGAAGCCAGTAACACCAAGTGTTTGCTTTAAGGGATTCTGAAGCAAGACTAATCTCCCAGTGATTTCACTGGGGATTGTCTAATTGGCTAATCCACTTACTTGCATAAAACATCTCCAGTCTCCAGATTACACCATTCAGGAGCGATACTGAAGAATAATTCTTTCACTTTTTGCCCTTGGGAAAGTAGATGATTTGATTTTGTAAATATTATCTTTTCAGGAGCCATACTGAGTTCACTCGCATCATAAATAATTGCCCATAATGTATAATCTGATTGTTAATTCAGCAAAAGTAATTAGGAACCATCATTGTGCATTTGGATTAAGATTAATATTCAATCTAATTAATTTTCTTTTACCAGTTTTCTCCTCCCTCTTCTAAAGAGGCTGACTCACACTGTAGTATGCCTTAGGGGGTGCCAGGAATCTTTTGATACCTCATACCAATTTAAAGAGCATCAGCAGACTTTACAGTTCTCAAAGGTGTCACAACCAAACCTGATTCGGAGCTTGCATGACATCAACCCGCTCCCGACAGGATCACTGTTAATTGGCAGGAGGAACCTAACCTATGGTTACTGACCTTAGGGTTCGACTTGGGATCAACAGATGCTTGCATGGAATAAGAATTGAATGTGGGATTTTCCACAACTTGTACTCACCCACTCCATCAACTAACTAGGCTATCAGGGCTGTTAGTGAATTTAGGAATGATTGTGGAGATTTGTGAGATCCAACCGGCATTTAATCTCTCCTTAGTGCAGTTTGTCGAGAAACAATCTGTATAAGGCAACTTAATTTGGCATCATTTGGAGATGCCGGTGTTAGACTGGGGTGTGCAAAGTTAAAAACCACACGATACCAGGTTATAGGCCAATAGGTTTAATTGGAAGTACTAGCTTTCGGAGCGACGCTCCTTCACAGCCACCTGATGAAGGAGCGGCGCTCTGAAAGCTCGTGCTTCCAATTAAACCTGTTGGACTATAACCTGGTGTTGTGTGATTTTTAAATTTGGCATCAGTAGCATTATGTAATCATTCAAATTAAAATAGCTAAAATGCCACTGTACAATTCATTTTAATTTATTTAATCCTTCTGCTGAATAAATTGTAATTTTCCAAACAAAAATACCTAAGTTAACTAGATAAGTGGTTCAACTGGGGAGGCAATGGCATTGTGGTATTATCACTTGACTGTTAGTTCAAAGACCAAGGGAATATGCTGGGAATATGACAGAGTACATAAGAAAGCATATACAATGTGCCTTAATGAACACCATCCAGTGGCTCTAACCTCCATAACTGTGAAGTGCTTCAAGAGGCTGGACACGGCCCACATCAAGTCTAGCCTCCCAGCCTGCCTCAATCCCCTACAATTTGCTTCCTGACATAACAGGTCCATAGTGGACACCATTTCCCTAACCCTGCACTCATGCCTGAACATCTGTGCAACAAAGAGACTTAGGTCAGACTCCTGCTCATTGATTACAGCTCTGCTTCAGCATCATTATTCCCTCCAGACTAATCTTAAAACTCTGAGACCTTTGTCTCAGGTGTGCCCTCTGCAACTGGATCTTCAACTTCCTGACCCACATACTGTAATCAATGAAGATAGGTAACTGCATCTCCTCCACGATAGCAGTTCACATTGGAGCCCTCCCCTAACCACCCCCAAGGGATGCATCCTGGGCTCCCTACTGTACTGCCTGTACACTCACGACTCTGTTGCCAAATTCCAAATGAACACCATCTACAAGTTTGCTGATAACACCACCGTGGTAGGATGGATATCTAACAACAAGATGTTAGAATAAAGAAGGGAGATGGGGGACTTGGTGACATGGTGCAGTGAGAACAACCTCTCTCTCAACATCAGCAAAACTGAAGAACTGATTATTGACTTCAGAAAAAAAGGAGAACGTTCCCCCCATCTACATCAACAGAACTGACATTAAGTGGGTCAAGAGCATCAAGTTCCTTGGAGTGACGCTGCCTGACAACCAGTCCTGTACATGCAACAGCCAAGAAGGCACAATAACGCCTCTTATTCCTCAGGCGGCTCAGGAAATTCAGCATGTCCATAAGGACCTCACCAACCTTTACAGGTACACCATAAAAAGCATATTGTCGGGGTGCATAATGCCCTGCCCAAGACTGTAAGAAACTACAGAAGGTTGTGTCCAACACTCAGGCCATCATGGAAGCCAACCTCCTTTCCATAGACTCCATTTACCCTTCTTATTGCTGTGGGCAGGTTGCCAACATCAAAGACCTCTCCCACCCCAGTAACATTCTCCTACAACCACTTCCGTCAGGCAGAAGACACAGAAGCTTGAATATACGCATCAACAGATTCATGAACAGCTTCTTCCTGGCCATTATTAAACTGGTGAATGGACTGTCTAACCTCAAATAATGTTGAGCTTGCCTTATTCATGTCCTGTGTGGTGTAACTTTTATGCTTTACTCTGCCCAAGCTTTTTATTCACCCTAAGACCTGTTCATCCCTGCTTACTACAATTTGCCTGTACTGCTCACAAATAAAGCTTTCCACTGTACTAAGGTACACCTAACAATAAATCAAATCAAAAGGTGGAATATGAATTCAATAAAAAGCTGGAATAGAGGGTCTAATGATGACCGTTGCTAGTTGTCAGGAAATACCCATCTAGTTCACGAATGTGGGATGGGTAATAAATGCTAGCCTAGCCAGCAATGCCCTCCTTCCTTAAGTGAATTTTAAAAAATCATTTTATATGATCGCTACTAACTTGTGCATTAACTTGTTAGTGATAGCCCTGTTCAAAATGGACTGATGCAGTGCATTTATGGAATAGGAAGCCACAGCGTTTTGTTTTCTTATTCATTCACAGAATGAGGGCGTCTCTGACTGGCCCATCTTTAATTGCCCAGAGGGCATTTAAGAGTTAACTACATTGCTGCAGGTCTGGAGCCACTTGTAGTCCACACTGGGTAAGGATGGCAGTTTCCTTCCCTCAAGGGCATTAGTGAACCAGATGGGATTTTCCGACAATCAACAGTGGTTTCATGGACATCATTAGACTCCTATTTCTGGATTTTTATTAAATTCAAATTCCACCATGTCATGGCAGGATTCAAACCCAGATTCCCAGAACAATGTCTGGGTCGTGGGATTAATAGTCTAACAATATTAATCAGCTGTCGCCTCTCTCAACATGCATGTTTTGTGCCAGAAAGCTTTGTATTTCAGTGAAGGGTGTGACAATCTTGTTGACTTGCATATCCTTTTTGCATTCTGGTGTTTGTGAAACAATCCAGATTAACAATTGAATAACAATACCAATGACTTTGGGATTCCTGTGATAGTTTACTAACATGATCAATAACATTTGACACTGCAACATTTTGTACAATACACCAGTCAGCTACACACTCAGTTTACATTTCTGTGTACATAATGTCAAGGACTGCATTGCATTTTAATTATACTAAGGGTGGTCAATAGAAAGAATGTAAAATTGCTGTTCAGAATTGCCTAAAGTTTGACCTGGTGACAGTGAAGTATTGGTGCTGTATTTCCAAGTTGAGGTTGTGTGTAGCTTGCAGGGTACCTTTCAGGTTGTTATGTTGTTCCCGTGCATCTTGTCCTTCTAGCTCCTAAAGGTCACAAGTTTGAAATATCTGTTGAAGTGAGTTGCTGTGATCTATCTTGAATACAATATACACTGTTGCCACTGTGCAACAATAGTGGAGCAAGTAAAAGTTAAAGGTGGTGATGGGCTGCCAATTAGTAGGCGGCTTTGTCCTAGATGGCTTTGAGCTTTGGGAATGTTGTTGGAAATGTAGGCAAACAACAACCAATGTGTGCACAGCAAAGTCCCACAAACAGCAATCTCCTCTAGTGACGTCTTCTATTACATCAATTTAGAAGGCAGATGAACCATATCTCCAGCAATGCACCATGTAATTTGTATTGCTTTAGGATTTCAGCCTAGATTATGTACTCAAGTCTTTAGAGTGAGACAAAAAAACCACAATCTTCTCACAGAACCATGTGTGCTTACCACAGAACCATGCCTGGTACCAACAGAACTATGCCTGTTGTCAAGATTCTTTCATTTTTATTATTTTTCATGTATTTTTCTGCAGGTCAAGAAGCTAAAGTTCAACTTTGACAGTGGTGAAATTAGCCAATCAAAGATTGGCTATTAGTTATACAACAGTAATTTTTTTTGTCTGCCATTGAAGTTAATGTGTGGTGATATTCAAGTCAATGCATGGCTGGTCTGATATTAACCGCTTTGCAGAAGTTGAAAATTCTAGCAATGATCTCACATCATGTTAATATCCATTGCAGTGTAACAATAAATTTAAACTTCCATCTTTTTAACGTGAGTAAAGGGTTGGCAGAGCATTGCTAATGTAATAATTTGGATGCCATTAATTGGTGCTATGTACATTGGTTTCAAAAAGTGTGCAGTCAGCTTCACCTTACAGCCCTGTCAGCGATGCAGAATTAACAGTTTGCATCAGGCCGAACAATCTGACTGTATTTTCAGCAGGCGTTACAATTATAAATTTTAATGACTCCTTAAATCCCTAAATATTTCCACTTATTTAATGGAATTTTATTTCATAGTTCTTCAGTGTTAAATTCTATGCTGTGGTAACTTCCAAAATAGATTATCCCTTGAACTCATTAAGAGATGCATAGGGCACATGCTGGATTAAAGCAAGGTTAACAGTACTTCCTGAAGTTTATAATAATTAACTGACTTTATAGTGTGTGCAACCATCATGTGGCTTCATATCTGCCTTCAATCTGTAACCTTCCATAAAAAACATAATTTTTAAAAGAACCTTGTACATTTTGCTTTGTTTTAATTCTACTTGTTTCTGCTGAATTCAGTCATATAGCAATTAGAAACACTTTTGAACACTTTGGTGGTACAGTAATTTGCTTCATACTTCTGTGCCCTTTAGTTGTGGTGTTCACTGCAGTTCTGCCATTTCTTTGGATTAATAAATCAATTGTATCGAGGACATTAGTAAGGGCTTCCCCATGCATCCTGAGGACACTTAAAGACACTTGCAAAAGAAGTAAACAATGAAAGTTAGCTCAAACCATTACGCTGCTGGAGGGAGCTTTGCAATGCTAACTTGTATCACAATCAAAAGGGGGCTATCATTAAAGAAGCATTCTGACACTCATAACACTTTTTAAAAATATGTTTGATAACTCCAGATAGAGGCAACACTATAATGGCATTACTGCAGTAGTCTTTTTTACTATATCCATAACATGAGTGGATTTCAAATGTTGATAACCAAGACACTTCTGAGACTAGATGTGGGCTTGCTAACAAGGTATCTGAGCTAAGCAAGGGCAGTGATAATCCACCAGAGATAAAGAGTAATTTCTTTAAATAAACAGCAGAAAGATGACATGCTCCTTTGACCACTGTGGTTGATTATATCTCACTACGAAGCTAGCTGACTCAATAGAATTATTTTAATTAGAAGAATATGCCAAGGAAGCAAAACAACGCATTATCATGAATCACATAAGCCTGTCATTCATTGAATCCCTTTTTTGAAGTCAAACCAAGTTGAAAGACACGGGGCTACTTTTTCGCCCTTGACTGGATTTATCACCAAGATAAGCACTGGATCTGCACTTCTTCGTGTGTATGTTACACTGCCATGACTCAGCCCAACTTTCCTCATTTGATCCATTGTTTAATGTTCACACTGCATTTTAAAGCAAGTTTATCTGGCTGATGGCTGTGCGCAATGCATTGCTTCTGCAGCAGCTGGAATTGCGTTTAAGCCATTTCACTGGCTGTTTCAGGGTCCTTCTGTCAAAGTTACAATGCACGGTCAAGAGAAGCCCCGTAAAAATCTAATTCCTCCGTTTCTTTATGAGTCCCATTATTAAAATACCTTACAATCTCCTGGGCCCACTTGGAGTGAAGAGAAAGGCCGGGCAAGGAATGTATTTGCATGGGTGACCAAAATTTACAGTTCTGATGGTGGGCTGAGCTTTTACAGTTAAGTTCTTAAAGGCAGATTAAGATTCCTGGCAACTAGCATCAGGACGTCCTTTCACAAGCTTTTGCATCTCACAGATGCTTGTTAAAAGGCCAGCTCACCAGAATTCAGTTCCCCTCCTGACTAAGTTCTGAGTAAGTAAGCTGCATGCCTCGAAATTCATAACAGCTGGTGTGGTAACCATCTTCCAGGACTTTGGATTGAATAGCCATTGCTTTATCCATTTTGGGGAGCATTCATCTTGACCAGGCAGGGGCATAAGCAGGAAGTGGATAGTGTCATGGTGACGTTACACTCAGGATATCTGTTGTAATGGGATCCAGTATAACAAGGGAAGCTCAAAGATGACAGAGGGAAGGTTGATTCTAACATGAGGGTGGTCAAAGATAATGGTCTGGGGGTGAGTTCATGGGTGACAGCAGGAAGATAGAAGATGGTCGATTGTCTTCTGAAAGTGATGTACATCATTTCAGCTTTCTCAAGCCAGAATGTGGTCCCTCACTAATAGTGAACTGTGGAGTTTGGAGTTGGAGCTTACAGGCAGTGTCTGGGGTTACACCAGTGCACTGTAGGAGTGATGACAGGCATACTCATGTAATAATGATCAACTATTTGACCACCATCCTCAGGTGAGTTCTCTTCTCTATGAAGCAGCCCCCAAGGGAAACTCAAGCACTTCATGACTCAGCAATCTCATGTCATTGGGAATCCAGCAAGGTAGGGAGCAGGAATGAAGTTTGTGATGAATAGCATTTGCTGTTGCCCAAGGCAAGGGTAGAGGGAGAGCTGCAAAGAAAATACTGAACCTGCCAATCTCTGATATTTGTTCATATTTATCACCTCATGCACATGAGGCTGCGAGAAGTGCAATTCCAGTAGCTGTGGTACAGCGAGGTACAGCTCAACTGTGGGAAACCTTCTCTCATGCCTGTCCAGGTGGGAACAACACTGGCTCAACTGATGTTCACTTGTACTGAGCAAATATCTTTCCGGTGCCCTTTAATGAACTTTCAAATCCAGAAGGTAACAGCAGAGGTTGTGGGAAGAGCCCACTGCCCTCCTGCTCTGTAAGATTTGCTGTTTGATTCAAAGATGCATGTATAATGAAATAAGAAATTTGTAATCTCAAGAAACAAATTCACCCACAACCCATCAAAGCACAGGTAACTGCTACTTTCCTACTTGCCAATACACTCAGGCTGCATAATGGACAAATCTGCCTTTCGTCTTTCATCCAGGAACCTTCTTGGCCTCACTATCTTGTCTGACAATGAATGGAGCTTGCATTATTACTTCCAGCACTTAAAATACATACAGAAACGTCAGTTCCTTGAGCAGCTGCCAACTTTCCCAAAGCCTAGACTTTGTAGCCTCCTAAGATTCTTATTGAACCTCACTTGTGTTCCTGGATATAACATAAAATCTCTCTCAACTCATGCCCCAACACTGTCCCCACTGGTTGCAACATTCATTTTGTTTCTTTTCTATGACTGTAAATGGTCTGCTAAAGCTTCCTCCCATTTTCCTTCCTGAACTGCAACTATACTGTTCAATATAGGTTGTGAGCAATTTGGTTTAGCTTGGAATAATTTGGCCAGGATGGATTTGATGGAATATGAATCAGAAGGTTGTGTGTTCTGGACCACTCCAGAGAATTCAGCACATCATTTAGTCACACGTAATATTGCATGATTGCACTGCACCTTTGGAAATACTGTCTTTCAGATGAACCCAAGGCCTCTCAAGTAGACTAAGAAACCCCCTTGGTACTATTTGAAGAAAAAAATACAAGAATTCTACAAAGTATGCCTGGCCAATGGATGTCACTTGACAAATGTCCCTGATAACATTGAGTAAATAGTGAATCAAAACACTGATGCAAAATCAAGTACTTGAAATGGAATTCACTCTCTCTCTCTTGCCACAGATGCTGCCAAATCTGTTTATTATTTCCAGCATTTCCTACTTTTATTTCACTCAAGAAAATGATTTGGTGATTTCTTTCATTTCTCTGTGTCAGAGATTGCTGAGTACAAACTGGCCGTGCATAATACAGTGCCTTCTTGTGTGAGTTCACTTCCTCATCAAAATCTTTCAGGCTGTGTCCAAATGTCTTGATGTTCCAGCCGAGGCCAATACAGACTTTTATCTGCAACGCCCAATCCATCAAAAGGTCCTTACTGTAAGAGGTTGAATGATACTTTAAGAAATACCGTCTTGGCACAAGGTCCATTGTTAAACGCTCTGTCCTGCCTTCTATTCCACCTCATTGACAAAGGGACTGCTAATTCCAAAAGGTGGAGATAGCGAGTCGGATTAGGATTAGGATTAGTTAAGATTGAAACTGACCCCAACGCTCTTACCTTTTACTTACAATACCAAACAAAGCAAAAGATTAAAAAAGAAAAAGTGTAATGGAGAATGTTAATTGGCTTTGTAAACTGAGCAAAATCAGTGCAATAAAGAAATTTTTAAAAGAATATTCCACAGATTGCACTTTTTTCATTTATTTATTTTTTAATAAAAACTGAAGACCTGCAGATGATGTGAATCAGATACACAAACAGAAACTGATGGGAAAGCTCAGTAGGTCTGGCAGCATCTGTGGAGAGAAATCAGAGTTAATGTTTTGGGTCCAGTGACCCTTCCTTAGTGTTCTGAGGAAGGGTCACTTAACCCGAAACGTTAACTCCGATCTGTCTCCACAGATGCTGCCAGACCTGAGCTTTTCCAGCAATTGCTGTTTTTGTTTCATTTGTTAATGTTCATTTTATAATACAAGCAGGTAAGACACATACAGGAATCGATACTAATTAAACTCAAAACAATACTTACAGATATCCCATGGCATGAATAAGAGAACACAGGTCCAAACTTCTGTTGGCATGTTTCAGACAGTGGCCAAGAAATTATTAGATTAGATTACTTACAGTGTGGAAACAGGCCCTTCAGCCCAACAAGTCGACCCGCCGAAGCGCAACCCACCCATACCCCTACATTTACCCCTTACCTAACACTGCGGGCAATTTAGCATGGCCAATTCACCTGACCAGCACATCTTTGGACTGTGGGAGGAAACCGGAGCACCCGGAGGAAACCCACGCAGACACGGGGAGAACGTGCAAACTCCACACAGTCAGTCGCCTAAGTCGGGAATTGAACTCAGGTCTCAGACGCTGTGAGACAGCAGTGCTAACCACTGTGCCACCGTGCCGCCCACAATCTTTGCACAAAAGATTCTGCTAGGTGGAATGGCTTGCCGGGTATATTTCTGAAAAAGGGTCACTGGACCCGAAATGTTAACTCTGCCGTCTTTCCACAAATGCCATCAGACCTGCTGAACTTTTCCAGCAATTTCTGATTTTGTGCCAGGTATAGTAATTGAGGTTGAGATAGTGAACATACTTAATCTAGCTGGATGTTTAATTGGAAAACATAGAGTTGATAGTTTGAAATGCTGAGATCCAATGGGTTATATGGATTACTTTTTGACTGAACCCAGTACATTTTACTAGAATGGGTTGAACTCTTCAGAAACTATCCCCATATACCTGAACAGATAGACCTTCAAACAGGCTCAGTTGTTCAGTAGACAGTAATAACTTATAAGGTTGTCCCAAACTGCTTTCTGTTTAGAAAATACTTGTGCAAATTCACATGTTGTAGGGAGATGGATTCTCTCCTCGTCTTGATAAAGACCAATACTAAATTGAACAAGTTCTAAAATGATTAAACAAGAATAATGTTAGCCTTTGTGAAATCCAGGTGATGTAAATTTATCACTTGGAGATGGTTGCATGCACATTAAAGGGAATGGACCTTGTATCAGAACATTGTTGCTACATTTACATGTGTGATGCGTATCTAAGGCAACTTTGTTTCAACGTAGAAATAATCTCAACACAGAGATATATCAACATTATTGAATTAAAGACAAAGACAGTGTGAAAAGATCAGAAGTGAAGTTGTTGGAAAGTCTTGCTCCAGAGATACTACTTCCTGACTTAACCACTTGCTCTTTTCTGAAGTCGATTTTTCAGGAAGTTTTTGGATCTGATGTAATGTCATTAACCTGAAATGCAAAATATCATTGTTTCTGTCTGTACTGTTGCTGACTACTTACAGCATTTCTGATTTTAAATTCCCACATGTTTTTGCTTTCACATTCTTTTATATTAATGAGCAGTTTAACGAGAATACCCACCTCCTCTGTACCATCAGCTAAATGTTTACTTAACAAGAAAGGATCAACACCTTCAATGCAAACTGACCTTTTGGATGGTAAGCATTCTATTCACTTCTAATAATTTTTTTATATAGGCACGAAAACCTATGATGAACACATGGTCAAGAAAATCTATTTTTACCTTTCCATGGTTATAATTTTCATCCTGATTTATGTTTGTAAATGAATATATACTCCTTCGTCTTGCTTTGGGAATGGTATTTGGTTACAGTTTAGTTAGAAGATATATAAGAAAAATATTTTGTCTCCTTTCCAGCTTCCTTTCATCTTGCAAAAACTATATTCCATAATTAAACACAAAAAAGACCTCATCAATAAAGAAAGCAGAATGCACACTTGGCATTTTCTGGTTATAAAATCACTAGAATAATTCTGTTTCAGCTGGAAATATGATCAAACTTTTATGATATTCTCATAGATAAAAATAATTCACATTAGCATTATAAATCAATTTTGAGTGCATGTTCAATAGATCCCAGATGTATTGGAGGGACTGCTTAGGAATTGGCAACCTCATACGCATCTTAATAACCTTCGCTTCCCCCGCCCACAACACCCCACCCCCTCTCAATTTGTCCACACTCATTCATATTGAGAAGAGTTGAGGAAATTTCTGGGTTATCTGTCACCTTCAACTTTCTAAATTGTTTTTGGGAATCCTTGTGGAAACCTTAATTGATCCCTGTATAGCTCCTCGAATAAAACGTTTTATGTTGCACTGTTGTTACATTACAGTCCCCAATAAGTTTGGAGAAATGCACTGCCTGAAATTGCCAACATACTGAATATATTTTAAGCAGTACCTTTGTAATTAACACCTACAGTAACGGCAATTGGCTAGTGCTATTTCCTGATACATTACAGCTTTCCATTTGAAATATGGATGTCTAAGTGATAGATCAGGATTCATTAGGCACATAGTGATTTGTGTTTTCAATCTGAGTGATTCAGAGAGCTTATAACTTGGAAATTAGTCCGTTTCAAGAAGTTGACTCTTCATTGGAATTAATTGTATACAGATGGTGGGCATTAAATGGGAATTCACTTGTGTCCTTGTGAATAGGAATTGACTGCAACTGTGGTCATTGTGTAGACAGTTGCATTTTTGTAATGTGTATATCTATAAAGACGTGCTTATAAAAGTGTGTAAAGATGACCTGTGGTCCTATCCTCTCCCAGTCTTCATCTAATTTTCTGGAATGTACAAAAAAACAGATTTTATGCCCAACTACCAATGAATTCAAAAGGTATGGGGGCATGTAAAATCCAGCAGGGAGCTTGCCTACTGCCTTTCTGCCCAACGCTGCCCTCCCCTACTGCAATTTTACCAGCTGCAGCAGTAGAAATAGGCAGCCCACCAATGGCCTAAATATGACTTGTAAGTCAGCAACTAAAGCCCAATTAAGGCCTTCATCTCATTGCCATCGAAAGTCAACTGGCCGCTGACAAGGTCTATGCCTAGCAGCCAGATTGCCTGGCTGGGTGACAGGCAGGAGGTCCTTCCTTAACTAGCCTCTGGGTCCACTGGAACCTCCTTCACCTTCAAGGGTGTACTAGAAACTGCTAATCATTTCCTCAAGCAGGAGTGCAGTACTGCAATGACCACATCTCCCACTAAGTACTACAGTACAGGAGAACTGCCAACCTTTGATTGCCTGGAAGCTCTCTGAGGTAGGACAAACCATCTCCAGCTTATTAACAGCTAATTGGCCATGAGGTGAGAGTCAGAGATCAAGGTGCCCCAGATATTCCAGCCCAGAGTTTACATACTTTTGTTGTATCAGGATACATTTGTTCAGCTGTGGTCTCCTTTGGTCCTATGCCGCAGTGACAAGAGGCAGCCCTATTTCTTCCTTCTGTTGACAACGATAACAGGGGAAATGGCCTGTAATTTGGAGCTTTACCTTCTCTGCTTGTAGGTTTTGGAATGTATCATGTACAAAGTCAACGTATGATTCTCCATTCCAGATATGTACTGTATTTTCACCAACTAATTGATCGGGTATCCTTTTAAAATTAATGATTTTTATTAAATACATCAACAACTATAATTGAAATCCAAAACACCTAACTTGCTTAAGAAACCGTGTCACTGAAACACAATGTTTTTTAATCTAAAACATTAATTATGCAAAGAAATAACATTCGGAGCAACTGTATAAGGAATTTTGTGATTGCATGTGTCTGATGTTAAATACAATAGCATGCATAAAGTGAAATGTATCTGACAAAGAGAAAAACTTGTTGGTTTAGAGTTACGAGACTGGATGGGAGCCAGCACTAAATCTGGCATGGGTTAAGCAAGCTTGAACTTTGCAGGATCTGAAAATGTTACATCACAATTCATGTGGTATCCTTGTTATTATTTTTCGCTTCGATAGGTCCATCAGCTGGCATTTAGGTAGCAAAAGTTTGTCAGTTTTGTAGCCAGTGAAATGTAAACAAGTGAGTCCATTAGAGTTCCACAGATGTTTCTGCAAAGTCTGTGACACATGACTCATTAGGATAAGAATATTAAAACCCACTGAACATGGCAGCAGCTGTCAGACTCCAGGTGGGATTCCAACAAAAGGAAATGGTTAACTTTTGAGTCGAAATGCAAGCAGCCCCCCAAATTTTCAGACAGGCTGGTCAACCTTTGATATGCTTGTGAATCTGAATTTTCATCGTGTATTATCCCCTTCTATCCCATCCCACTGCCTTTTCCCCCACCCGCCTCCAACAAATTTAAGGAGCTCACTGCACTCGAGATTCTGACTATCCAAACCACTGGACCTGCTAATTCCTTCCCTTCCCCAAACCACCACAGCAAACTTCCTCGAAGGTTTTCCCTACCCTAAAAGTAGATGTGTTATATCAACCCTGTGGAAAAGGTAGGATTTGAACCCAGGACTTCTTGCTCAGAGGGAGGGAGAATACCACTATAATACAAAAGCCCTAAACTGCAGCATCTAGCATAGGATTTGAATTGTTGTGGTTCTGTTCGCCAAGCTGGAAGTTTTTGTTGCAAACGTTTCGTCCCCTGGCTAGGCGGCATCATCAGTGCTAGGGTCCAAAGCACTGATGATGTCGCCTAGCCAGGGGACGAAACATTTGCAACAAAAACTTCCAGCTCGGTGAACAGAACCACAACAACGATACCCGAGCTACAAATCTTCGCACAAACCTTGAATAGGATTTGAATGTATAAACTGAGATTAACAGCCTCATAGAGTCATGCAGCATGGAAACAGACCCTTCGTTCCAATGCGTCTATGCCGACCAATTTCCCAAATTAAATTAGTCCCAAATTAGACTAAGCAAAAGTGAGGACTGCAGATGCTGGAAATCAGAGTCTAGATTAGAGTGGTGCTGAAAAAGCACAGCAGGTCAGGCAGCATCCAAGGAGCAGGAAAATCGACATTTTGAGCAAAAGCCCTTCATTCCTGATGAAGGGCTTTTGCCAGAAACATCAATTTTCTTGCTCCTCGGATGCTGCCTGACCTGCTGTGCTTTTCCAGCACCACTCTAATCTAGATCCAAATTTGACTAAACTTGCCTGCATTTGGCCCATTTCCTTTAAACCTGTCCTGTCCATGTACCTCTCCAAATGTCTTTTAAAAGTAGTACCTGCTTCTACCATTTCCTCTGGGAGTTAGTTCCATATACTTACCACTCTCTGTGTGAAAACATTGCCCCTCAGGTCCCTTTTTAACCATTCCCCTCTCACCTTAAACCTATGCCCTCTAGTTTTGGACTCCTCTATACTGAAGAAAAGACCTTGGCTTTTCACCTTATCAATGCCACTCATGATTTTATAAACTCCTATGAGATCACCCCTCAACCTCCTACATTCCAGGGAAAAAATGTCCCAGCCTATCCAATGCTGGCAACATACGCGTAAATGTTTTCTGTACCCTTTTGCTGTTTAACAACGCCCTTCCTGTAACAGGCTGACCAGAATTGTACGTGGTATTCTAAAAGTGGAGAGGCTGCAGAAGGACTTGGGCAGGTTAGGAGAGTGCACAGAGAATGGCAATGTGACAAAGTGAGGTTATGCACTTTGTTAGGAAGAGTAGAGGGATAGACTATTTCCTAAATGGGAGAAGGCTTCAGAAATCTGAAGCACAAAGGGATTTGGGAGTCCTAGTTCAGGATTCTCTTAAAATTAACATGTAGTTCATTTGGTGATTAGAAAAACAATTCTAATGTTAGTGTTCATTTTTAACGGGCTAGAATGCAAAAGCAAAGATATACTGATGAGGCTATGTAAGACCGCATGTGGAATATTGTGAACAGTGTTGGGTCTTGTGCCTCAGGAAGAATGAACTGGTATTGGAAGGTGTCCAGAGAATGTTTACAAGAATAATCCTAGGGATAAAGGGCTTGTCATGTAAGGAGTGGTTGACAACTCTGCGTCTGTACTTAGAGTTCGGAAGGAGTAGTGGGGGGGAGGAGGAAATCTCATTGAAATTTAAAGAACACAGAGGCCTGGATACAGTATATGTGCAGATGTTGTTTCCACTAGCTGGAGAGACTAAGACCTAGGGGCACAGCCTCAGACTGAAGGGGCGACCCTTTAGATGTTGAGATGAGGAGAAATTTGTTCAGCCACAGGGTGGTGAATCTGTGAAATTCTTTGCCAGAGAAAGCTGTGGTGGCCAGATCTCAATTAGCAAAGGGATCAAGGTTTATAGGGAGAAAGATGAGAATAGGGTTGAAAAACGTATCAGCCACAATCGAATGGCCTAATTGTGCTCCTGTATCTTATGGCTTTATGTACAATAACTTATTTGGAAATCCAGAAGCCATTTGATGTGGTGCTATGTATGAAGATTACTGCAGGAATTGGCTAAATTTACTGAAACCACTGACCTAATTGACTAAGCTAGCAGGCATATAAATCTAAACCCATATCCCTCTAGTTTCTCACATATCTCCCTTCACACCCATGTTGAGCTTATCTCATCTGTTCAATCCATCTATTTCAACTTTTTCCCACTAAACGGTACTCAGCCTCAACTTAGGTTTCTGATCCACATTTACGGGTCCCTTCTCAATCAAAAACCCATCACCCTGCTGCCTTGTAAACTATCTTATCTCCAACTTACCTTTGCCCTTGATCATATCATCATTTATCAATTCCATACCCACTCTTTCTTGAATTCCATGAGCTGGATTTTACAGCAACCATTTCCATCCCTACCCATTCCCTGGTGAAGAGGCTCGGAAAATGTGTGGCCTTTTCATCACCTTCCTGCCTACCTTTGATCCATCCCCTGTATTTGGGTAGCAGAGAAGATATCAGGAAGCTGTCCGTCCTTAGACCTTTTGCGGCCTGTAGTGCTCAATTCATGGGCTACTTTAAAGCCTCATTCCAGCTCTGCCACTAGTTTTTTTATGTGACAGGGAAAGCAAAGGGCAAAGCAGGGAGCACAGCAGCGTCAACTGCACAGAGTGCTGCAGGGCAGGAAGAGAGAACACCTTCTTTAGGGGGATTGGGGTCGAAAGGTTTTCCTGCACCCATTGGAGACACACCCTCAAGGTGCTTTCCTTTATTGGTCAGAGTATTGAGTACAGGAGTTGGGACGTCATGTTGCGGCTGCACGGGACATTGGTTAGGCCACTTTTGGAATATTGTGTGCAGTTCTGGTTTCCCTCCTATTTGGAAGGATGTTGTGAAACTTGAAAGGGTTCAGATAAGATTTGCAAGGATGTTGTCAGGGTTGGAGGATTTGAGCTATCGGGAGAGGTTGAATAGGCTGGAGCTGTTTTCCCCTCAGCAAGCTGAGGGGTAACCTTATAGAGGTTTATAAAATCATGGGTGGCATGGATAGGGTAAATAGACAAGGTATTTTCCCTGGGGTGGGAGAGTCCAGAACTGAAGGGCATAGGTATAGGTTGAGAGGGGAAAGATTTACAAGGGTCCTAAGGGTATGGAATGAGCTGTCAGAGGAAGTGGTGGAGGCTGGTACAATTACAACATTTAAAAGATATCTGGATGGGTGTATGAACAGAAAGGGTACAGAGGAATATGGGCCAAGTGCTGGCAAATGGGATTAGATTAGGTTAGGATTTCTGGTCGGTGTGGATGAGTTGGACTGAAGCTTCCACATTCATCATAAAAATCTAATTGTCTACTGGTCAAGTTCAGGCTTTTGACCATTGCCCAAACATATTTTTCTCAGTTCTCAGCCTTAGTTATGTCATGATTAGAGCGGTGCTGGAAAAGCACAGCAGGTCAGGCAGCATTCCTGATGAAGGACTTTTGCCGAAACATCGATTTTCCTGCTCTTCGGATGCTGCCTGGTCTGCTGTGCTTTTCCAGCACCACTCTAATCTAGACTGTTTCCCTGCATCTGCAGTCCTCACGTTTGCCGCCTTGGTTGTGTCATAGCTATTGCTGCATAAAATAAAAGTTCTGAAAGAATTAATGTTGAAGCTTCAATAAGATCCATCCAATCTGCACAGTCTATAGATTGAGTAAACACAGTTGAGCATGCAGTCCAGATGGAGCTAGATCTGTTATCTCATGGATCTTGACGGTATTTGAAAGTATGCTTAACTCATTAATGTAACATTTACCAATATCTAACGTACAATAAACAACACCTTGATAAGACAAGTACCTCTTGTAAAGGAGAATTGTTGGTAACAGTCTGTACCAGAACAAGCCACCATTGATTAGTGATGACATGGTGATCAGCAATAGGAATTGTTGCATAAATGCCTCAAAGTAAGACAATTGTTCTGTTAAACAAGAACAGTTTATATTGAAGCTGTATCAAACTTCACCCAATCTGATGTTATCACAATCTTTGGATATAGAAGAGGCAGTCTAGCATGAGGCCCTGATGGAAACAGACCTGGCATCTCGAGCTCCTGATCACCTTTGTAATTATGCCTAACTAGTTAATGTAACTTATGTTTATTGCTATTATGTTTCTGACATTGCTATTAAGACGATTGCCTCTTCTGTTGAAACTCAAGAGTGATTGATCTTCGACCATTGCTAAATAGATAGACTATTAGACTTCGTAGAGAATTGGTGTTAGCACCAACAAACAATAGCAAGTTTGAAGGTTTTGATTTCATACCCTGTTCCAGAATATTGTCCAGGCAGGCGTTAAATTGCAATACTGTGGGAGTGTTATACTATAAATCTTTAAGAAATTAAGCCAAGGCTCCATCTGTGCTCTCTGCTGAAGATAAAAGTAATTATATCAAAGAAGTCCTATTTAGAATGTAGAAGACCCATTTCAATGATTTTAATTTATATCTGCTAATATCGTAATCATATACATACTTCAAAATTAATTTAAAGTGGAAAATCCTGTTCCTTAAAATAAAATACATATAAAAACCTAATAACAGAGTGAAATAACACATGGAGTGAAGAATTGTCTGCAACGTCACTTCTTGATCATTTCATACTCACTCACATCCATGTATGTACCTCAAGCTGGCAATCTGAATCATATAATTACATTATTTCACATTAAAAATAAATGTCCTCGAAAATCAATAGATTTTGGAATAAATAGGCCATTCTATGTCATTACAGGTCATTCTGTGAGAAGATTCTATCAAAGGTGACAATATAATAAACTGGATTGCACAGAGAGAAGCAATAGTCATATTTGAATGAATACAGGTTTACAGTGCTGGGAGCTCCTTTTTGACCAGTTGTCTGGTCAATTATTTTCTAGGTGGAAAAAAGAAAGTTGCGCCCCAAATCTCTCAGAGGAAAGGATAACATAATCTGACTCTCTCCATCTGTTAAATGTCCATTTTTGCATTTCCTCCCCAGATTGACTATTTCTCTACATGCAAAGTCTGAAACAAAGAAATGACTTAACACATAGCCATTTAACACCTAAGGGCTTTGCATGAATCGAACATGTGGACTGAATACCAGCACGCTGCATCCAGCTGAACCAAGCAGCTGGTCTCAACACCCCAAGGCATCTTATCCATTCTCTCTTGAGACTTGCCCCAAACCAGTGAACTCCACACTGATTTGTGTAACTAATTAATGGTGGAGCAGCATGCCGAAGAACTGTTCATAACTGGTTTTGGGTACAGCAAGCGATCAGCAACTTGTTTGGATCTGTTGCTAACAGGCTGTTAGAAAAGATTCTGACTGAGATATAAAATATTCAGGGCTCCCAAATCCATGCCTATTTTTCTTGGAACACATGATGGAATTCCTCCAGCTGGTCTTCTGCCCCTGGTACCGTACTGAAATGGTTCATCCCATAATCACAAATGACATCCTACGTGACTGGCAAAGGGAAAGAATCCCCTCTCATTCAACATAACCCATCTGCAGACAAAAGCCTGAGGGCATTTTCGTCTTTATAACTAGAGTGCTGGAATATAAAGGGGATGAAGTAATGCAACAGCTATACCACACCCTGGTTAGACATGTTTTAGTATACAGGACAACCTCGATTATCCAAACGACAAGGGCAGGGAGTATTTTGTTCAGGTAACTGATCATTTGGATAACTGATCACTCTCCCTTCACACCCTCCTCCACCTCGCTACAAGGTACCTACTCCCTTCAGTATATCATGCCGACTTACCCGCCAGGGCCTCTGTACGTTTGTGGGCTGTCGGTGGTGGGTTAAAGAGCAGGCTCTCCTTCGGGGCACCTGGCATCAATCAGTCGTCGGTGGCTTCCCTGCAAGCTGCGTTGTGAGGAAGGCCAGGAGGGACGAACTGCTCCCAAGGTTCCCTGCCCACCACAGCCATGGGTGGACCGGGCTGTCATCGCTTAGGCCAGTGTGGCCTCTGACTCCTCTCAGACATCCTCTCACAATCGCTCCGCCATGTGACTGTGATAGGTCAGTGTCGGGGGTTTCAATTGGCAGGAAGCCAGCCACTTGAGGTCAGGAGGGTTGCAGATGGTGCTTGATCACAGGACAGTGTTAAGCCTGAGTTGTGACTTGATTTGAGTGATTTCACAAGGGAGCAAATCCAGGACTTCACACTGCCTGGGTGACCACCAGGACGGCTAACGCCACTGGATTCGGTCTGGTCAGTGAGCAAACAGTGTGCCCAAAAAGGACCTTGAGATCTTGATAATCCAGAATTTGAGTGGCACAGTGGTTAGCACTGCTGCCTCACAGCGCCAGGGACCTGGGTTTGATTCCAGCCTCGGGTGACTGTCTGTGTGGAGTTTGCGCATTCTCCCCGTGTCTGCGTGGGTTTCCTCCCACAGTCCAACGATGTGCAGGTCAGGTGAATTGACCATGCTAAATTGCCCATTGTGTTAGGTGCATTCATCAGGGTTAAATATAAGGTAGGGGATTGGGTCTGGGTGGGTTACTCTTTAGAGGGTCAGTGTGGACTTGTTGGGCAGTTTGCTGTGAACAATGATTTGTTTAAAAGCAAGAAGTGGAGGCGTAGGGAAGGTCTTGGCCAGGTGCTCATCCTCATCGGTAATGTGTCGCAGGCTCCGAAGAACCTGAAACCAGCAGTAAATCCATGTAATATGGTGGAACCTTGATTATCCAAACGAGATGGGCGGGCACTATTTCGCTCGGATAATTGATTATTTGGTTAATTGATTTCCTCTGGGGCTCAGAGTTTTCTGTGAAGTCTGCTCCCCGTTCAGGAGACTAGGCAGCAGCAAACCACGCATGATCCCTTGCTCTTGGCTGCCCCCAAACCCATCCCCGCCTGACCCTGCACCCCCCAAGACCATTCGCTCCAACTCCACACCCAATCTACTCCCACCCACCATCTGACCCCATCCTCGGGCAGCCGGACTAGACACCAACTGTAAGACTACTGCTGCCTTTGTGGGGTAAGTCTCCAAACAGTATACACACACACACACACACCCCTTTTTACTGCAACGTTTTGACAGGTTCCACTTCTGCCCAGTACAGGGCAATGTTGGAGAAATTATCTGGGGGAGGGGTGTTTAGGATTCATCTCTATGTAGAACTCCAGGGAAAGTGTGGGGAGAGAGAGCGAGGACAGGAGGTCAGTCATTTGGAGATGGTGCTTGGACTATCCAGGACTGTTCTCGGCAGCATTTCAGTGAGCTGAGTTCATTTTGAATCATTGTACCTGTAAACAAAGGACGCATTCAAGGTTGAAACTGTTCTTCGACATAATGTTTCTATCGGGACCTTTAGATCCGCTTCAGAAATCCAAAATTCAAATAATTGATATTTGGATAATCGAGGTTCCTCTGTATTTGTAAATTCTACTTTGGAAATAAAACCAGTCTAACTCAAGATTGGGATATAGACAGACACTAACCTCACATCTTTATGGCATTATCTGGGCTGAGATGTCACCCTTTGTTATAAAACCTTAAATTATCATGAGACTATCACTTAAAAGAAGTGCTGGGTTTTACATATTAATGAACTGAATCCAGCAAATCCATTCTAAAAGATGAAAGACTTAACAATCTAGGTTTGTTCAATGTATCATTGTATCACTGTAATCTTTTGCTATAAATTCTGTATCTTTTAGTGTTGCTTCACAACCACCTGATGAAGGAGCGTCGCTCCAAAAGCTAGTGCTTCCAAATAAACCTGTTGGACTATAACCTGGTGTTGTGTGATTTTTAACTTTCTGCTGGAAAATACTTCTATCTAACTTCCTGGGTGACATGCTGCAGCAGCTGCAATTCTAATTCTCTTCAAAAATCTATCAACCTCTGGTTAAATGTGAGAGAATTCCAAAGATTTGCAGACCACAGAGTGAAAATAAAGCTCTCAGCCCTAAGTATCTGACATCTACTCATGTGAGTGTGATCCTGAGTTCCAGATTCTCCAGCCCAGCAAAGCATTTTCTCAGCATTGACACTTTCAGGATGTTATAGGTTTTATTGTAAAAGCGAGAGTTTTAAGGACCTGTGAAATTTTATCCAGACAAATATGAAATATCACAAAAAGGAAGAGATTTTGTATTTTGTGGCTATCTTAAATATAATGTTTATACTGATACAGTATTTCCAAGCTGGATACTTGCCCTGTAAAGCAGACTCTTGAAAACAGGTCAGTATTTTTGTTGTTGGCTGTGCTGTACTGAAATAATTCCATAAAGGCTGACATCCTGTGATTAAGTCACTCTTTATTTACACATGCGTTGTACTTGACACTGGTCCGGCTCCCTGAGAGCCATCTCTCCAAGTGAGCAAAACCTCTGACTCTCCTGTTTATATCTGTCAGCCAGGACTCCCTGATTGAACTCAATCAGAGAACTCATATTCTGTGAGGTCCACCTGGCTGACCTCATTCCAACTTTTACTAGACTCAGTTGAGAAAAGTTCATGAAACTGCTGAGTCATGGTTACCACAAAGCAGCAGCTTAACTTTTCAATCATCCTGTTAGCAGGAATTCACAATGGCGATCATTCCACATGAGGCTTGGCCAAATCTGTGGCCTTAAATGCCCTTAAAAAGGTAACAGAAACTCACATTGCATTGAATGCAACTTGGGCTTCAAATTTTAAAACCTTTTCTGGCAGTTGCACTTAATTTGTCTGACTTACACAGGGAGAAAAAACACATACAGCACAACCAAATGGACTGCTAAAGCCCAGCTGCCATTCATCTTAGCTTTTGTTTTTTTTAACCTAAGGAAGTTGGTGTTTCTGGTTTGACTACTTTTGCATGACAAATAGGGCTGTTTGCCATTGTGAATTAAAGCGCTCCCATCTTACTTTCCTGAAAACAGGCAAATTCCAAAATCCAGCAAGATCCCAGTGTAGAGATTTCGAGATTTAAGGTCCAGTACATTCCCTGTGGGACAATAGTCCCCCAGTTGCAGGGGTTATTCAATATGGCTTATGTTCATTGTTTAAAAAGCTTTTATTCATACATTTGATAAATATTACTTTGAATTTCCTCATGTATTGTTTTCAATTAATGTTACATTGAGCTCTTTGAAACAATTGCTAGTCTTCTGCCAGAAGCAGGAACACCAGCTGGTAAGAACAAGCAGTGCTGCGTCTGATGCAATAGATATTTTAAAGGAAACCAGCATGTTGTCTCCAGCACATCACCATGCACACTTCTCATGGCTAACAATGAGCACGCGAGGGAGCAGAAGAAATTCATCTTGCTCCAGGCTGTACCTTTGTTATGAGCTGTTTGTTCTTTGTTCTGAATTTTTTTGGCAAAAAACTTGCATTTTCTTCCCTTATCTCACCCTCTTCTGAAGATGCTGACTTCTGTTGAGGTCCAGTTCCCCAGCTTTCAACTGATTATTCTTCATGTATATGTCTTGACAGACAGTATTAAACCAAGGCCTAAATAATCAGGCCTAGTCATGTTCTAAGCTGATTTCCAAGCGCATGCATTTCCTAGACTGCAGTCGAAGGTGAGATCTTTGCCTTCCCTAGCCACAGGACTGCAGTTACTAATTATAGTTCTGTCACAGAATGAAAAAACCAGAAGATACTGGAGAAATTTAACAGTTCTGGCATTATCTGTGGAGAAAGAAACAGAGATAACATTTTGAGTTCGGTTTGTGATTTCTTCCATGATCACCTTATTCATGAATCAAAATGATGACTTGCTTATTTGCTGAGCTCCCTCCATACAGTAACTACAATTTGCAATTGCCCTGAACTACATCTAGAGAAATTAGGACAAATGCTTGATCAAAGACTGAGGTTTTAAAGTAGTGACTTGAAGGAGGAAAGAGAAGTGAGGAACAGAATATAATGAAGGAGTTACTAAACTTAGGGCTGGGGAAGCTGAGGGCACAGCTAACCAGAGTCAAGCATTGACATCAGGCTGAACAAATTGCCAGAATTGGACATAGAGGTCTCAGATGGTTGGAGGAGTTTGCAGAGACAGGGAGCAATGAGTCAATCGAGGGATTTCAAGGCAAGAGGGATTTCATATTTTAAAATTAAGGTATTACCAAACTAAGAGCCAACATGAAGTCAGTGAACACGGGATGAAGGATATTTTGTGTGAGTTTGAATATGAGAAGCAGGGAATTAGATGAGTTCAAGTTTATGGATGGTGCTAAGAGAGCTATGGGAGCATTGAAATAGTTGAATCTGAAAGTGACAATAGCTGGTGAAGCAATTATCAACTATTTGGCATTCTACATTTCCAATCTCAAAAGATTAACTAAAGAAGGAGCCATTCAACATTTCAAATTATGTTAATAATTCCCTCAAGGTACCAGAGGGGCACGTTGGTGGAAATATAGCCATCATTGGTTTTGGGAGGAGCTTCACACAGAGTCATATAATAAACTTAAAACTTACTTTTGTGTGGCACCTTCCAAGGATCTGGTAAAGACCACTGTTTGGCTGCCATGAACTCAAAATATTTTCCTTTAGCATGCAGAGTTATGCTCTGAGCAGTTGTACTCAAATTTTATGAATGGACATGAAAGACATGTTAGTGACCTGTGTACTTAAATAGGAGGTTCAGACTGGTGCCCTATGGCATGTGGCTTCTGTCATGGTGTCAGCGCATGATTAAGCAATAACTAATGCTTCTTGGATCCTATGCATTAGCTTCCCTCCTAACAAATTGAGAAAACACAATCTAATTTCAGGAACTCAGTCCTGATTGTTTGCAGGAGGAGAAATCACAGAGGGGAGGAAAAAGCCAAAGGTTTCTGTTCACTTTCAATGTTGGCCACGTAGCATTGGAAACCTTTGCAACTGAAAACTATTGTAGGGATTAGAAAAGGTTTAGTATTGTTTGTAAAGCTGATAATTAATGAGGACCACTATTGATTCATCCAATTAATGAATGATTACTTTTGCAGTCTGCATTAACCACATTATATAACCTATTTATCTATTGCCAGGCCATTTTCCTCAAAGAGGAGCACAATGGTCATTTAATTTCATCTTTCAAAATCTTGTCGTGTGTGGGGCAAATATATGAAAGATATCATGTAGTTTATTGCACTGTGCCTCATGGTCAGGTTTGTCACACAATCTGCCAGCCAACTTTGGCAAATGTTTATGTCATACCCAATAAAGACACTCCTAACCTCCAAGATACAGACATTATGCAATGTGGACATTTAGAAATTGACTTGAAAAGAGAACAATGAGCTGCAAAGCTGGCCGCCAAAGGGAATTGAACACAAAAACAGGGAGGCTCTGCTTCAGTTATACATGGCACTGGTGAGAGTGCATCTGGAATACTGATCACGCTATTTAAAGAAGGATGTGAAAACATTAGAAGCAGTTGAGAAAAGGTTTGCTTGATTAATATAGAGGAACCTCGATTATCCTAATGAGATGGGTGGGCACTATTTCGATCGGATAATTGATTATTTGATTAATTGATTTAATGCCTTTCCTCTGGGGCTTGGAGTTTTCTGTTAAGTCCGCACCCCATTCAGGTGACGAGACAGCAGCACACCACACGTGAGCCCCTGCCCCCCAAACCCACCCAACACCACCCTTTGCCCAGCCGTCAACCCCATCCAACACTGCCCCCACTCGCCCCAACCCCATCCAACACCACACCCCACCCACCCCAAACCCTGTCCAACACCGTCCCCTGCCCAGCCCTCAACCCCATCCAACATTGCCCCCGCCAGCCCCAATCCCATCCAATACCATACCCTGCCCATCCCAAACCCTGTCCAACACTGCCCCCTGCCCAGCCCTCAACCCGTCCAACACCACTCCCTGCCCAGCCTCAACCCCGTCCAACCACCACACTGCGCCCACCCCAAGCCTTGCCCAACACCGCCCCCTGTCTGCCCCCAACCCGTCCAACACCACCTTCTGTCTGCCCCCACCCCTGCCCCACACCGTACACCCCATCCCCCCCATCCACCCCATCCCAGCTCTCTGGGGCAGCCGGACTGGACACTGACACCATGACGCCTTTTTTTGGGGGGGGGGGGTGGGTGAGTCTCCAAATAGCATATACACACACCCATACATATACACAACTCTTTACTGCAACTTTTTGACAGGTTCCACCTTTGTCCTGTACAGGACAATGTTGGAGAGATTATCTGGGGTAGGGGTGGTTTAAGGTACATGCCTGTGTAGAACTCCAGTGAAAGTATGTGGGTAGAGAGAGGGGGTGGGTATTCAGTCATTTGGAAGCAGTGCCTGGGTTCCCATCAGTCCAGGACTGTTCTCGGCAACATTTAAGTAAGTTCACTTTTAATCATTGTAAACAAAAGATGCGATCAGTGTTGGATAAACATCTTTGATGTAATGTTTCTATCGGGACCTTGAGATCCCCTACGTATAATCCAATATTCAGATAATTGATATTCGGATAGTCGAGGTTCCTCTGTATCTGGAATGGGCAGGGTGTCCTATGAGGGAGGGCTGGGCAGGTTAGGCACGTGTCCACTGGAGTTTAAAACAATAAGAAGCACCTTCCCGACTCGGGCGACTGACTGTGTGGAGTTTGCACATTCTCCCCGTGTCTGCGTGGGTTTCCTCAGGGTGTTTCGGTTTCCTCCCACAGTCCAAAGATGTGTGGGTCAGGTGAATTGGCCACGCTAAATTGCCCGTAGTGTTAGGTAAGGGGTAAATATAGGGGTATGGGTGGGTTGCGCTTTGGCGGGTCGGTGTAGACTTGTTGGGCCGAAGGGCCTGTTTCCACACTGTAAGTAATCTAATCTAATCTTGATTGAAGATGCAAAGTCAGGATGGATCTTGAAATGATAGATGTAGAGATGACTTTTCTTTTTTTCAGGAGAATATAGAATTAGGAGTCCATCATTGAAAAGAATAGTTAGACTTTTTTCTCTCTCAGGAGGGCCTTTGGAACCAGGTGGTTTTATGTCTGTTCTTGAGAAAATGTTCGAGTCTATTGTAAAGGATGTAATTGCAGAGCAATTTGGAAATACAGAACAGGATTAAGCAGAGGTAGCATGGCTCCATGAATTGGAAATCATGGCTGAGAAATTTACTAGAATTCTTTGAGGAGGTACTAAGCAGGACCAATAAAGGGGAAAGAGTGAGTTTTTATATTTGGATTTTCACAAGGAATTTGTTAAGTTGCCACACATTAGGCTACTCAATAAGATAAGAGCCCATGGGATTGGATGTAGTGCATAAGCATGGAGTGAGGATTTAGAAACTAACAGAAGATAAAGAATTAAGGTAAGGGGGTGGGGCTGCATTTTCAGAATGGCAACCTATAACTACTGGTGTACCTTAGGGATCAGTGCTGGGGCCATAATTATTTCCAATGTATGGTAATGAGCAGGATGAAGAAAGTGAATGTACTATAGCCAAGTTTGTGAATGACACAAATATAGATGGGAGGACAAGGGGTGAGGATGACACAAAGAGTCTGCAGGGGGGTATAGACAGGTTTAACGAGTGGGCAAAAATGTAAAATAGAATATAATGTAGGGAAATGTGAGGTTATGCACTTTGGCAGGAAGAATTTAGGAATTGAATATTATTTAAATGGAGAAAGACTGCAGAAACCTACAAAACAAAGGGATTTAGGAGTCTTCGTAAATGAATTACAAAAAAGCTGACATCCAATTTCAGCAGGTATTAGAGAAGGCAAATGGAATGTTTGTACATATTTCAAAGGCAATTGTGTATTTGGGAGGTTTACTAAAACTACCCAAGGCACTAGTCAGACCACAGCAAGAATACTGAGAACAGGTTTGGGCCCCTTATCTAAAGAAAGGCATAATAGCATTGGAGTCATTCTAAAGAAGGCTGGTACCAAGTATGGAGGGACTGTCTTATGAGGAGGGAAATGCTTGTACTCATTATTATGTGGAAGAATGGGAGATAGTCTTATTGAAACATTCAAGATACTTACAGGGCGTAACAGGCTAGATGTGGAAAAGATGTTTCCTCTTGTTGGAGAGTTGAGGGCCAGAGGACATAACCTCAGAATAAGTGATCACATATTTATGAAAGAGATAAGGAGAAGCTTCTCTCGAAGGATAGTGAATCTGTGGAATTCTTTAATGCAGTGGACTTTTGAGACTGGGTAATTAAGTATATTCAAGGCTGACATTGCCAACTTATAACAAGTAAGGGAATCGAGAGTTGTGGGGAAAGACAGGAAAGTGGATTTGAGGATGATCAGATCAGCCATGAGTTCATTGAAAGGCAAAACAGATTTGATGGTCTAAATAGCCTACTTCCGCTCCTCCATCTTATGGACTCATTGTCTAACTGTCTTTCTTAGAAGGCAGAAGCAGAGTCCTTGACCATTTTGAAGGGAGAGATAAATACATTTTTGCTAATCAAGATGTTAAAAGATTATTAGCAGTAATTGGATTATTGATTTAATGTTCTAATCAGATCAGCCACAATATTAATGTATGGTGGAAAACGTTTGAGGAGCAGAATGACCTATATCTGCTCCTGATTACCATGATTGTATGTCACTTCTGTGCACACACACACACACAAAATTAACTCTTAATATCAGGAAATTCTTCAAGCCAGCAGCTTCCAACTGCCAAAGAACCAGGCCTACAATGCATGCATCTTAAAGAGTTGACTTTAGACGGATTCCCTACAGTATGGAAACAGGCCCTTCAGCCCAACAAGTCCACAGTGACTCTCCAAAGAGTAACCCACCCAAACTCATTCCCCAACCCTATATTTACCCCTTACTAATGCACCTAACGCTATGGGCAATTTAGCATAGCCAATTCACCTGACCTGCACATCTTTGGATCGTGGGAGGAAACCAGAGCACCCGAAGAAACCCCACACAGACACTGGGAGAACATGCAAACTCCAGAAAGACAGTCACCTGAGGTAGGAATCAAACCCAGGTCCTTGGCACTGTGAGGTAGCAGTGCTAACCATTGAGCCACCATGCTGCCCAATTAAATTACACCATCTGCCGTGATAGGATTTGAACCCAGGTCCACAGAGTATTACCTGGGTCTCTGGATTAATAGTCCAGTTATTTGTTTCTTGCATTTCGTTAATAAGCTAAATGCATGCTTTGTATCTAGAATCCAATATTTTCATGATTGTCAGCCTGCCTTGAAGAAGTTTTACCTCCTCTCTCTACAAGAATCTCAGGGAGTCCCTCTCCCACTGCAACTCCCAGGTCATTTCCTCTGCCCTGAAGCTCTTCAACCATGTCATGAAACAAACTTGCTACCACAGCCAAATCTGCTTCCTCTGTACCTGCCTCCGTAACCAACTCATCCCACATGGACTCCAGACCACCTTTAAACCAGGAGAGTTTGGACCCGAACAAGACAAACAGTACAGACTACAGATTCAAAAACACCAGTAACAGTTCTCCTTCAAGATCCTCCGCTCCACGCTCGCAGCAATGCGCCCGCACCTAACCTCTCTACAGTCAGCCCTGCCTCAGCTGAGGGCCACACTCTCTCAGAACTGCAAAGGACCCACTCTGTACTCCATCCTCAGGAGAATTCATACTCTCAACAAACAGTATTTCAATTCCATCGCAAACATCAAAAACTGTAGTTACAACAAACTTTTATCTACCCACCTCCATAACCAGCGCTCCTCAAACATTCCAGAAGATTCCCCTGGCCTCAGACACCATTAGCCATGCGGCTGATGCAGCTGCCACCCCCACACTGATTGATGATGTCACTTCCGCCCCCATCATGGCCTCTCCCACAACCACTTCTGCCCTTCACAATTCCTCATGCATCACACGTGGCATCACACGTGACATCTCTCCGCCCCTCACATCATCGTTGATGCCACATGCTCAGTGACTTCCACCACCCCTACTGCCGTGGTCACCACCACTTCCGCCTCCACCAATGCCACTCACCTGCATTCTGCTGACACGCCCCCCACAGAACCCACTGTCACTATCCCCACTCCCCAGAATCCTGAGGGGAACACTACCCCTGCTCATGACTCCATCCCCATTCTCCCCCCACCACACCCACTCCAGTTACAGGTTCCGCCCCCACTTCCAGCTCCACACCCACACCAGATCCCAGCTCCCAGCCCTGCCAAGTTTTCATCATCCCTCCAGACCTCCCCCTCACTGAGGACGAACGATCAGTCCTCAGCAAAGGACTTACCTTCATCCCCCTCCGTCCACGCATCTATGAATTTAATACACGCCGTGACGTCGAGCAATTCTTCCGTCGCCTCTGCCTCTGCCTCCGAGCTTACTTTCCCAATCAGGATTCCCGCCCACCTTCCGAAGAACCCTTCGCACACCTCCAACACACTGCATCCACCAGGACATCCTGCGCTGGCCCATTACCTGCCCTCGACCTCTTCATTTCCAACTGCCGCCGGGACATTAACCGCCTCAATCTGTCTATCCCCCTCCCCCACTCCAACCTCTCACCCTCACAACGCGCAGCCCTCCAATCCCTCTGCTCCAATCCCAACCTCACCATCAAGCCAGCGGATAAAGGGGGTGCAGTGGTAGTCTGGCGCACTGACCTCTACACCGCTGAAGCCAAATGCCAACTCGAGGTTACCTCTTCCTACTGCCCCCTCGACCATGACCCCACCCCCCATCACCAAACCATCATCTCCCAGACCATACAGAACCTCATCACCTCAGGAGATTACCCACCCACAGCTTCCAACCTCATAGTCCAGGAACCCTGCACTGCCCGATTCTACCTCCTTCCCAAGATCCACAAGCCTGACCACCCTGACCAACCCATTGTCTCAGCATGCTCCTGTCTCACTGAACTCATCTCTACCTACCTCGACACTGTCCTATCCTCCCTAGTCCAGGAACTCCCCACATATTTTCGATACACCCACCACGTCCTCCACCTCCTCCAAGACTTCTGTTTCCCCGGCCCCCAACGCCTCATCTTCACCATGGATATCCAATCCCTCTACACCTCCATCCGCCATGACCAGGGCCACCAAGCCCTCCGTTTTTTCCTCTCCAGACGTCCCCAACAGTACCCTTCCACCGACACTCTCATTCGTTTGGCCGAACTGGTCCTCACCCAAACAATTTCTCCTTTGAATCCTCCCACCTCCTCCAGACCAAAGGGGTAGCCATGGGCACACGTATGGGCCCCAGCTATGCCTGTCTCTTTGTTGGCTACGTAGAACAGTTGATCTTCCGTAATTACACCGGCACCACTCTCCACCTCTTCCTCCGTTACATTGATGACTGCATTGGCGCCACCTCATGCTCCCGTGAGGAGGTTGAGCAATTCATCAACTTCACCAACACATTCCACCCTGACCTTAAATTTACCTGGACCATCTCTGACACCTTCCTCCCCTTCCTGGACCTCTCCATCTCCATTAATGACAACCGACTTAACACTGACATTTTTTACAAACCCACCAACTCTCACAGCTACCTGGATTACACCTCTTCCCACCCTACCTCTTGCAAACATGCCATCCCGTATTCCCAATTCCACCGCCTCCGCCGTATCTGCTCCCAGGAGGACCAGTTCCACCACAGAGCACACCAGATGGCCTCCTTCTTTAGAGACCGCAATTTCCCTTCCCACGTGGTTAAAGATGCCCTCCAATGCATCTCGTCCACATCCCGCACCTCCGCCCTCAAACCCCACCCCTCCAACCGTAACAAGGACAGAATGCCCCTGGTGCTCACCTTCCACCCTACAAACCTTCGCATAAACCAAATCATCCGCCGACATTTCCACCACCTCCAAAAAGACCCCACCACCAGGGATAGATTTCCCTCCCCACCCCTTTCCACCTTCCGTAAATTATGGTTCCTCCGTGACTACCTGGTCAGGTCCACGTCCCCCTACACCCACCCTCCCATCCTGGCACTTTCCCCTGCCACCACAGATACTGTAAAACCTGTGCCCACACTTCCTCCCTCCCCTCTATCCAAGGCCCTAAAGGAGCCTTCCACATCCATCAAAGTTTTACTTGCACATCCACTAATATCATTTATTGTATCCGTTGCTCCTGATGCAGTCTCCTCTACATTGGGGAGACTGGGCGCCTTTTGGCAGAGCGTTTAGGGAACATCTCTGGGACACCCACACCAATCAACCACACCGCCATGTGGCCCAACATTTCAACTCCCCCTCCCACTCTGCTGAGGACATGGAGGTCCTGGGCCTCCTTCACCGCCGCTCCCTCACCACCAGACACCTGGAGAAAGAACGCCTCGGAACACTTGAACCCCAGGGCATCAATGTGGACTTCAACAGTTTCCTCATTTCCCCTTCCCCACCTCACCCTAGCTCCAAACTTCCAGCTCAGCACTGTCCCCATGACTTGTCCGGACTTGTCCTACCTGCCTATCTCCTTTTTCACCTATCCACTCCACCCTCTCCTCCCTGACCTATCACCTTCATCCCCTCCCCCACTCACCCATTGTACTCTATGCTACTTTCTCCCCACCCCCACCCTCCTCTAGCTTATCTCTCCACGCTTCAGGCTCACTGCCTTTATTCCTGATGAAGGGCTTTTGCCCGAAACGGCGATTTTGCTGCTCCTTGGATGCTGCCTGAACTGCTGTGCTCTTCCAGCACCACTAATCCAGAATCTGGTTTCCAGCATCTGCAGTCATTGTTTTTACCTCTGGGGTGTTAGAATAAGTGAGTGGTTTTTACTGCATTTGCGTTTCAGGATGATGTGTGAACAAATATCATTTTTTTTGTGATATAAAGTTACCTGAGAGCCTACTTTGTCTTTATTACTGAAAATCAAAACCTAAAAGGTTTAAGCACTGGGAGATGAAGCAGAACATGTATTGTGAGAGATGCTTGCCAAGCCTACAACCACTCTTGGGTATTGTAAATGATTTCAGCTATACCTTGTTCAATAAAATGGAAAAATATATGTGGTGTTAGACAATAAGTAACCCAAACTTTCAAATAATGATTCTTTAGCTTCAGCAAATGAGGGGATGGGAACATTTGAGGTGAATGAAGGAGTTGTGCGGTTATGAGAGATTTTGGCACAAATCGGGAGTAAAGTTGGAGCCGGTTAACAACCAACAATTTCCAGCCTGTACACCTGGATCATTTCACTGCTAGGTTTCTCAGTTTCTGAAAGACGTACAACATCCTTCTAAGTCTGTTCAAGTTCACTTGGGTTATGCTCTTAGTCTGCCGAATTTAACTCTCCCACACAGAATCTCCTCCACAGAAAGTGGTTGAGGCCAAAACACAGAATGTTTTGAAGGAATTAGATATTGTCACTAAGGCTAAAGGGGTCAAAGGTTATTGGGAGAAAGCAGGCACAGGTACTGAGTTGGATAATAAGCCAGGATCATATTGTACGGTGGAGCAGGTTCGAAGGGCCTAGTGGCCTATGCTTGTTCTTGTTTTCTATGATTCAATGTTTCTAATGGACAAAACCTGAAGGAGGCTGGGAATGAAGGTACATTTGTGTGACTTGTGTGAGGACTAGTGGTTGGGGCTGTTGTTGAAAGAAGTTTAGGGGATGCGTGGTGCTGCTTTCCAAGGAAATATTCATTGCCAATGGGGAGGCCTCTCTGACCCAGTAAGGAGAGCTCTATCTTTTACTGGATGGGTTCCTCATGTGGTGCAGCACATCACAGCCCCCTTTCCCAACCCTCAAACATTGCTGGTATGTGGCTGGGGCTTCTCATTAGCCATTCATTGCCTTTGACCTTTTCCTGTCCAAAGCAAATCTAAAAGATTCAGAAAAGCAGCAGGCATCAATGGCCTGCCTTTCCATTTTCAACTCTACAAACCACCCTCCCCCATCACCGAGGCCCTTCTGGTGGTTGAGGTTTCCCGAGGGTGGTAACCTGACATTGTCTTTCTCTCGGGCAATTGCCAAAGGTGACAAAGTGTCCAATGGGCCAACTCCATCTTCTTCTTCTAATCAAGTAGCAACTCCCTCAACCAGAGACTTTAGTTGCTGCACTATATGAATCTTCCCCTTTGATTTTTGCCAGCTGTTTCTTTCCTTTGTGACCATCTGGTCTTGATGAAGGATAGTTTACAAATAGTTGTAGCAGTTGCAAAGGCTGAACAATTTTGACACCCATCTGTGCCCAGTTACCTTATATCGGCACATCCAATTAATAATGGCTTCAGCCCTTTAAGCTCTGATGATGAGCATTTTTTATGCTCTCCCTCCCCCAGCCTTGATAACCTCTAAACCACAAATCCATTGCTGACTGCGAGCACACATTTCGCTAATTAGTGCAAGCCTCACCTTTGATGTTATGCCCAGTAAATTGGCACTGCATTGTTTCTCGACTTATATTGCTCCCTCTATCTCACACTTCAATGATCATTTGGATCTACGTAGAAGGTGTCTCTTGCTTTTATCGACTGGACCTAATTTTCAAACATCTCCCCTCCCCCTCCACATGTATTCACTGAAACACTGATCCAATCTGGCAAGTGTACAACTGATGGCACAGCGATCCATCACTAATCACTTACCATAACACTGAGTAAAGGTCAAAACACAACACAGAGAGGCTAGTTACATCACTCTGTGATACAGATTGCATGTATCTGCCAAGAGAATTGGCAGCTTCAAGAATGCTAACTGATACGATTCCTCAGATGTCGCTGTGTATTATAAATACTCAAATCTATAAACCCTACCTGTTCTCTCTGGCAGCTGGAGTAGGCTTTTTTGGTTATGTATTAGTTGCAGCTGCAGATGGAAAATGTGCAGACATTTGCCTCACTTGCGGTCAAGTGCTCCCAGGGATGTGAAGGACATGAAAGGCTGTTACTTGCAAAATATGCATTAAGCTTATTTCACAGCACTCCAGATAAAATACCCCTATTAATCCCTTCAAATTGAGCAAGCCGCTAAAATGTGCTAGGAATAAGCTGATAAAAGCAATAAAAATGACAATAATTATACATTAAACTTTACATCCAGGAAACTATGATTATACTGTCCCCTTGGATAATTCAGCTGTATTTTATGACAGACGTATTATTATTTACTACTTTTCTGTAATTTTAACAGTAAAATTGCTCTCATAATGAAGTGATGGTTTTGCTTCATCACTCTGTAATAATAGGGCTTTGTGATTTACTGATACTTAAAGAATGGCGGACAAGAAGTCCACAATTAGATTTTTGGATAGTTAACAAGCTATCCAGGGCATGCTGGTAAATTCTACTAAAAATAGAGTGAAGTTGGAGAGCTAACAAAAAGAAATGCTAGCTCAGATGAACCATTCCAGGTTCTCTTGCTCCCTCGGAGTCAGTAATTTGATGATGATTGAGAATGCTTTAAGTTTATTTGCTGTTTAGTTATTTCTTCCCTCTCTCAGGCCTTTCGCAGATGATCTGGAGCTGAGAACAAAATCTAATTCTGTGACTATTCATAGAAGCAGATTTTTCTGCAACTGCATGAAAATACACAAAAATTCTGTATCAAGTCAGCAATATTTTTTGGGGCCTTCCAATGTAGAAAATGCTTATGTGAAGCAGGATGGAAACATATTCATTTGCGGAGTATTAATTCCAGTGTAGACTATTTGGCCAAATGATGTATTTTTGCGCTGTAAAATTCTATCTATCACATTCTTGTGTAACATTGTGAAGCACAGAGGAACAATTGTTGAGTTTTTCTCTGCAACAATACATGCAGTACATTCCTGGCCTCTGTTCAGTAATCTAAGGTAGTACCAATCAAACACAATCAGCTTCTTTCACCGGGAGGAAGCAAGATGCGAGAGCAAATTAGCTATCCATCACATCCCTCCACTGAGAAGTTTGGAACAGAGCATCTTTCTGTGCTTCTAAGAGTTGATAGCATCTGGAGACCATGAAAAGATATACCAGGATGTTGTGGGAATGGAGGGTTGTGTTAAAAAGAGAAACTTGCTGGGTTGGGACTTTTTCACTGAAGCGTGGGAGGTTGAGTAGTGACCTTATTGAGATTTACAAAATCATGAACGGTGAATGGCAAATATCTTTTCCTTGGATGGGAGGGGGGAAGCTTCAAGACTCGGAGCAAAACTTAAAGCTGAAAGGAGAAATGTTTTAAAAAAGCATGAGGAACAACTTATTGACACAGACAGTGGTTTTTGTATGGAATGAACTTCCAGAGGAAATGATAGATTACAGTTACAACATTTAAAAGAGATTTGGGTAAGTATATGAATAAGAAATGTTGGGAAGGATATGAGCCAAGTGCAGGCAGATGGGACTAGTTTGGTTGGGATTAAGGTCGGCATGAATTGGTTGGACTGAAAAGTCTGTTTCTGAGTTGTGTGACTCTAACTTCGAGTCTCTAACTTCAGAAATGTAAGCAATCTGGATGTTTCCTGTGTTTGTCGGAACACACTCTTTTTAAACTTGAAGAATACCAATCTTTCATGAAGTCTGTTGACCTTGGTTCTGATCCGTGGATTATTTCTCTTCCGGAGGATCTCTCATCTTTCCTTGTGGCAAGTGTTGATTTTCATAAGTGTTGTTGCTGTCCCATTAACTGAAGACCCTTAATATCCTTCCTGTTGCTCTATTGAAATAAGCACCTTTCTTCCCTACAGTATTCTCAATTGCCTTCTCATTGGAAGTAGTCTCTTTTTCAGAATCTTGGGTGTTTCTTCTTCTTGACCATGTAGTAGATCTGTCGATGTTGCCTGGCTGAATGGAGTCTTATGCAGGTCATGTCCCTGGGATAGGGTATCTTTATTCACCACTTGCAGTTATTTGGTGAAGTAAATGTTTCATAAACTCTCATGTTACTGAAAGACTACTGCTCACTCAGCATTATCTCCCTCTCAGACATTGATGGTTCTGTTCCATAAAGGCAATCAGTGAAAGATTCCTGAATGGAGTTAAGTGGGAAGTGCTGTTCGTTCCTCTTCTCAGCATTTGTTTCCTTTCATAAGTTGTTAGTTTTAGCATGTGATCTGCCTTTAGTAATGACAGGAATGTTTTCCAGACTTGACAGTCCTGTATCTTTCTCCAGATTTGGCAATGAGCCATGATATCTTTCTAAATCTGTATCAACATTTCAATACTGCTTCAAATCTGCTGTTTTTCTTTCAGGAAGTTTGCCACTCCTGTTTATTCTTTTTCTCTCTTTTCATTTTTTTTTGCAGGTGTGAGACACAGCGAAAGACACGAGGTGCACGAATCTTTATTCAATTAAATCTACTGTTCTTTGAGGCTCTTATTGTAATCACCAATGATTGTTTTTATTCAATAATCAATTGTGGGCTTCACTAGCAAGGCTATCATTTATTGCTCATTCCTAATTGCCCTGGGAAGCTGCCTTCTTGAACAATTGCAATCTTTGGAGTAAAGAGGCATCCATAGCTGTTTGAAGACTTACTTTCTAAATGGTGAGAAAATTAGTAAAGCCAAAGTACGAAAGGATCTGGGAGTGTTAGTCGAGGATTCTCTAAAGGTAAACATGCAGGTTGAGTCCGTGATTAAGAAAGCGAATGCAATGTTGTCTCTTATCTCAGGAGGGTTGGAATATAAAAACAGAGATGTGCTATTGAGACTTTATAAAGCTCTGGTTAGGCCCCATTTGGAGTACTGTGTCCAGTTTTGGTCCCCACACCTCAGGAAGGACATACTGGCACTGGAACGTGTCCAGCGGAGATTCACACGGATGATCCCTGGAACAGTAGGTCTAACATATGAGGAACGGCTGAGGATCCTGGGATTGTATTCGTTGGAGTTTAGAAGATTGAGGGGAGACTTAATAGAGACGTACAAGGTAATACATGGCTTGGAAAGGGTGGACGCTAGGAAATTGTTTCCGTTAGGCGAGGAGACTAGGACCCGTGGACACAGCCTTAGAATTAGAGGGGGTCAATTCAGAACAGAAATGCGGAGACATTTCTTCAGCCAGAGAGTAGTGGGCCTGTGGAATTCATTGCCACAGAGTGCAGTGGAGGCCGGGACACTAAATGTCTTCAAGGCCGAGATTGATAGATTCTTGTTGTCTCGAGGAATTAAGGGCTACGGGGAGAACGCTGGCAAGTGGAGTTGAAATGCCCATCAGCCATGATTGAATGGCGGAGTGGACTCGATGGGCTGAATGGCCTTACTTCCACTCCTATGTCTTATGGTCTAAGACATTGCCAGTTTTTTGAAACAGTGACAGTGAAGGTATAGTGGTATATATCAAAGTCAGGATGGCATGTGGCTTGGAAAACTGCAGATGTCGGTGTTTCCCTGCAATGCTGTCCTTGTCCTTGCAGGTGGTAGTGGCCGTGGGTTTGGAAAATGTTGTCAGAGGAGCCTTGGTAAGTCACTACAGTGCGTCTTGTAGACGGTGCACCTTTCTGCCACTGTGCATCAGTGGTGAAGGTAGTGAATGTTGAAAGTAGGGTGTGGGGGTGCCAATCAATTAGAGTGCTTTGTACTCAATGGTGTTAGGTTCTTGGTTATTGTTAGAGTCGCATAAATCCAACCAGTGGAGATAATCCAGTATACTTCAGACATGTACCTTATGGAGGGGCTTTGGGAAGTCAGGAGGTGAGTTACCTGTTGCAGGATTCCTAGTCTCTGATTTGTTCTTATAACCACTGCATTTATACTGTTAGTCCAGTTAATTTCCTGATCAATGAGAAAGTCTGGGATGCTGATAGTGGGAATTCTACAATGGTAACACCATTGAATGTCAAGGAGCAATGATCAGATTCTCTTTTGTTAGCTACAGCCCTTGCTGGCACTTGTGTGATATGAATGTTAATTGCCATTTATTGGCCCAAGCCTGGATGTTGTCCAGATCTTACTCCAAATGCACACAGACTGATTCAGTATTGGGGTGTGTGGTGAATAAAGAGCAGGAAAGCATGGGAAGGATTAAAGCATGAAGACCACTGGTGATCTTTTACAAGGGGTCTGTGGAATGTTACACTGGTCAAAAGGTCACTGTGACAGGATGGGATAAGGAGAGTGGGATGCTCCTATACCAATTAGCAGAGTCAGATTGGGACTGAAAGGTCAAAATGGCAGGCTGAGATAACAACAGTTAGTAAAGTCAGCCTCATCTGTTAAATACTATCATGGCATGTTGTGACAATAAATATTTAGGACATGACAATAAATATTTAATCAATAGCTGGCAGAGTCAGCCCACTTGAGACCCTTGTGGCAGGACTTGACAATAAATGTCTAATCAGTAGTTAGCAGGGTCAGCCTGGGACAGAAGACCATTATGGTAGATGGGGTAGTAAAATATCTAATTGTGGCATTAGAATAATATTAAGTAGGATGTTGGGGGAAAAAACAGAGCGGCTGAAGTAGAGAGACAATAGGAACTAACATCATTGGTTTATGGTATATCTGGAGAGAGATAACTTTGACTAACATAGTTGGGCATGCTGATAAGTAACAAAAACATGATAACAAAAAGGTATAAACAGCCATGGACCCTGAGGTTCGGGACAATCAAGAATTTGCTTGTTGGTTGTCGCATCTTTTGTTTGCAAATAAAAGATCATCTTCTTGAAGAACTCTCTGTGTCTCCTGGTGATTCTCTCCATTTCTCCACGACAGGTGTTACAAATGATGCTGGCCATTGTGCAATTATCAGCACACACCACCAGTTTTGAACTTACGATGGGAGGTAGACTACTGATGAAGTGCTGAAGATGGTTGACATGACCCTGAGGAACCCCTAGAGCTGAGTTAATTGACCTCCAATGATCACAGTCATTTTCCTTTGTGCTGCAATCAGAGACAGGTTTTCCCCTGATTCCTATTGAGTCCAATCACCAATGATATTTTAAATTGAATGAAGTAGACCTAGCTTGACTCTCGTAGCAACATGGCAATGTTTCTTTTATATACCAGTCTTTTCAAACTCTGTATTGCAGTATAATTGTATTAAATTCTTCAATAAAATTTTAAATTGCATTACTAGCTGCTTTGACATAAATTACAGCTTGCAATGTTTTTACATCTGTTTTTGGCAATATTGTATATTCTTATTGCTGTAAAGACTTTGCCTTTTTATTTTCATGTTTCTTAAAATTGTGGGCTGGAATGAGAAAGACTATTTTTAAAACCAGTGTTTTAAAGGATTGCTGCATGTTTTGAAAAGTAATTAACCTGACAGTTATGGCAAGGATTGTTCAAACAGCTTTCTGAACAAGAATTGACAATTAGGTAGTCGATGAATTGGAGCCAAGAGTTGTGTAATAGTTAAAACTGATTGGCAACAAGAGGTTAATTGATGTATGGACTAATGACTACATATTGATAACAGAAGCCTGCCAATAACTATGTGATTGGTTGTCAGGTAACTAAACCGTGTGAGGATGGAAGCAAGTTAGAGAGACATTGAGTATAGGAGTTGGAAGGTTATGTAATGTAATGTAATGTAATGAAACGAAACGAAACGAAACGATTAGGTCACTTTTGGAATTCAATTCTAGACTCCCTGCTATAGTAGAGATATTGTGAAAGCTGAAAGGGTTCTGAAAAGATTTGCAAGGATGCTGCCAGGATTGGAGAGTTTGAGCTCTAGGGTCAGACCGAATAGACTGGGCCAGTTTTCCTTGGAGCATCAGAGGCTGAGGGGTGACCTTTATAAAATCATGAGGGACATATTTAGTGTAAATAGACAAGGTCATTACCCTGGGGTGGGGGAGTCCAAAACTAGAGGGCATAGGTTTAATGTTAGGATGGAAAGATTTAAAAAGTACCCAAGGGGCAACGTTTTCACACAGAAGGTGGTGTGCATGTGGAATGAACTGCCAAAGGAAGTTGTGGAGGCTAGTACAGTTACAACATTTAAAAGGCATTTGGATGTATATATGAATAGGAAGGTTTGAGAGGGATATGGACCAAATGCTGGTAAATGAGACTAGATTAATTTGGGATATCTGGTTGGAATAGACAAGTTGGACTGTAGAGTCTGATTCTGTGCTATACTTCGCAATGACTCTATGATGCTAAGTGCTTTGATGTCCACTAGCACAGGAGCTGTCTTCTGTTCTATGCAGTCAAAATCAATTTTAAATCTGAAGAAAATCAGTTCACTTTTCCTTCAGAAGTTATTTGTAAGCTGTGATTTTTAACTGAAATGTCAGAGATTTTTTCTAAGATATCAGCCATATTGTTTCTCTTGCAAACCAATGGAAACATCCAAAGAAAGATGACTGAAAACTATATTCTGACTAGTATAACAATTACAAGGATCATCTCAGCAGTACGTAAAAAGGAATCATTGAGCTTCCCCCTAGTTTTCCTTTGCTCATAATTTGTCTCTGTCTCTGTCTGTGAGACCTTTATAATGGGATGACAGTTTCAATCTGTAATGTTTTTCACGCAATAATTTATAATTGCTCACTTGTAGCTCCTTGACTTAAGAACTTAAGTCGTTCTGGGACCCGGTTTGCGAACCGAAAAGTTCACAAACTGAATCAATTTTTCCCATTATACGGATAGCGTAAGAATGCTTGGATGCTTGTTCACAGCGCACGTGCCAAAGACGAGCTGAATGAGATCACGTGGGGCCTGAGAGCTTTTGTGTTCAACAAGTGTGTAGCAAAGCAGAACAATTAAACCACGTGGTCGCACACGGGCTTTTTGCATTCATACTTTAGTTGATACCTTTCTTATGTACATTGAAGCAAAATTTTACATGCAATCCTGTTCGTAAACTGATTTGTTCGTGAACAGGGTCGTTCGTATATCAAAGCACTACTGTACTTGCAATAAATCGTCATTCTCATTCAGTACAGAAACCTAGTCAGTGATATTTCTATTAACCTGGGTTTGAAAATCAGTTAAGGTGGGAATTATGTGTACTTATTTTAAAATCTTAACCTTTTGCAAAGACTCCAGGAATAATGGGGTTTGATATCCAGCAGGAAATCCCAATGAGTCACGGCACTATTTGATGAGTTTCCCATCTTTTTCAGTTTTTTGGCCAACTTGTAATGATCAAACTAGTGGCTACCTGCTTCTTTCTAATAACCTTTTCCTGCTCTTTGTAACCAATAAGTAGTGCTCCCATCTTATTTTCTGTAGAATGGACATTTTCCTGCCTTTCACGATTAAAATACCAATGACTTTCTTTTACACAAATCTGTAAATAAACTTTTTAGATGTAGGCTTTATAAACTCTCCTGTTAAATTTATAGCTTAACAACTGACTCCTTTAAAATCTTTAGTCTCTCCTGATTTTTCTTCTTCTGCTAGACTCTTTTAGTGGATTTTTAAAACTAGTTCATTGTCAGCTTAAATTCTGAGACATTTCCAATTCAGTAGTGGCAGTTTAATTTTCTTTTCTGACCATTTCACTGTTCCTTGTCACAAGACCTATCACAATCACCTCCTACCTGCATCCACCTATTGCCATCGCACCTCCCTTCCCCCTATTATTTCT
Organism: Hemiscyllium ocellatum; assembly: GCF_020745735.1. NCBI lineage: Eukaryota > Metazoa > Chordata > Chondrichthyes > Orectolobiformes > Hemiscylliidae > Hemiscyllium > Hemiscyllium ocellatum. Next base: position 86,187,706 of record NC_083407.1, on the reverse strand, counting down.
CAGCCCCCTTCCCCTTCTCTAATCCTGATGAGTCCTGCCTGCAACATTGACTGTCTTGCTCCTCAGATGCTACCTGACCTGCTGTGCTTTTTTCCAGTATCACACTCTGTGTTCTGACTTTCCAGTGTCTGCAGTCCTCACCATCTCCTACCTGTTAGGCCTCAGGTTGATGGCAGTGATGTTCATTCAGAGAGGTGAGAACTCTCATTTGGATTACCATGCTTTCTCTTTCTGGTCTTTGCTTTGTTTACATAGAGATATTCACTTTTCCCTTTGGCACTGCCAAATTTACCTCCTGAAAGCTTCACCTGCTCCACACAGGCCTCTGTATTTTCTGAGTGTGTCCAACTTCTCTCTCATTTGCCTTTGCTCACACTCTTGATCCAGCTTCTGAACGATGGAGATGTTGTGGAGTGCTGAGCTTCCTTGGCTTCTGCCCACCCAGAGAAAGTGAGGACTGCAGCTGCTGACCCTCCCTATCGGTAATCCCTTATAGCTGCTGACTGTTTTTGTCTTCTTAAAACGATAGTGATCTTAAAGTGGTTTGATTTTTATTTTCCTTTCCTTCGAGGTTTTCTGGATTTCTTCTCCTTTGTGGTGGGTGTCAGATCTCCATCATTACAATCATTATGCCAGTTAACTACTCCTGGTACCTCTTACTTTTTGCCACCTTAACCAATATATGCACCTGGTTAGATTACTTATAGTGAGGAAACAGGCCCTTCGGCCCAACAAGTTCACACCGACCCTCTGAGCAGTAACCCACCCAGACCCATTCCCCTACATTTTACCCCTTCACCTGACACTATAGGCAATTTGGTGTTACCTAACCTGCACATTTTTGGACTGTGGGAGGAACCGGAGCAAACTCGCACAGACACTGGGAGAATGTGCAAACTCCACGCAGACGGTTGCCTGAGGCGGGAATTGAACCTGGGTCTCTGGCGCTGTGAGGTAGCAGTGCTAACCACTGTGCTACTGAGGTAGTTTCCTGAAACAAATCGTTTGTTGTTTCTCAGACCTATCCAGTGGTCAGTGGAAAAGGATACATCACCACAAAGTATCTACAAAACAAATACTATTCATGGATAATAAAATGGTTCATTGCATAATTGCATTAACTATAACCACATTTAGTTTGTGTAATGATTAAGACCTTAGGACGCTGGTACAGATACATGTACTCCCTCCCCAAAGCAGGAAAAGAACTCCTGGTCTCCACCCACAGATTGTGTGTGAAATCAGTGGAATGGGTGGAAAGAGTGAAACATAAACATTAACCTCTCAGAACAATTACTTTCTGTAACAAAGATCAGCTCAATACAAAAAGACTCCTCACACTGCTGTACAGTCAAGCATCATGGGCATCCTTAACTTCAGGTATTATCACCCTGATATTGTACAAATGCAGGATTAAAACTGACTTAGATAGGCTTCATAGAAAACAGCAGCCATCTCTATAATTCGCAATAAAACACATGAAAAATATAAATGCTTGATGTTATGAAGGCCATTATTCTGAAATTAGTCTGTTCTTTCTTGTGTGTGAGAGGACCTTTGAAGGTCAGTCTTCAACTGGAGGCAGAGAAAAAGGTGAATTGTGACGTGGCCATACTCATTGCTGGAGGATTTGGCTTAATTTGAATGCCACTGCAGTCTGCAGCTGCCAAATGTTCTTCCCCACTGTAGGCCCAGGGTGAAAGAAATCGTTCAGCTCCCAAACTGAGCTGGGTAGTAGGTCAGACATGGGGAGATGGAGCCGATTCTGGAGAGGTTTGAACACAGGCATTCAGAGGGCCTCAGTATTTTTGTGGAATCATCAGCATTGCTGGAAGGAGTCCTCCCAGATATCCAATGACCTTTTCAAGATTATTCAGTACTGAAGCACATGGGCAGAGTGAGTGCGGTGCTTGCTGTTCTTGATTGTTTCTCAATATTGCAATGGCAGTTGGCAACCAATAAAGAATAGCTATTTCTATACTTAAGCAGGCCAGCACTGATAAACTTTCCCTTGAAAATTGCATCAGGTAGGATTTTGTCATAAGTGACAAAATATGCGGTCACAAATTACAAATTGTACACAGAATTCTTTCCCTGCATTACTTACTGAACTGTTGCCTCTTTAAGTGACCATCTTGTGATGGAAAGGGAACAGGTTTGACCTGTAGATTGGGCTGGAAAGTTAAATCGAAGAGTGTGGTGCTGGAAAAGCACAGCCAGTCAGGCAGCATCCGAGGAGCAGGAGAGCTTCATCAGGATGGCTTATGCCTGAAACGTTGATTCTCCTGCTCCTCAGATGCTGCCTGACTGGCTGTGCTTTTTCAGTACCACACTCTTCGACTCTGATCTCCATCATCTGCAGTCCTCACTTTCTCCTGGAAAGCTAAGTCCCAGGCACTGTCTTCCTCAGTTGGAGACCTTATCTTGCAATCCCATTTCCATTCATATTTTAACTGCCTTCATATCATTTGGATCTCTAGATGAGCTACTGCTTACATATTCACATAGAGTCATAGTCATAGAGTAAAAGAGATGGACAGCATGGAAACAGACCCTTTGGTCCAACCCTCCCATGCCGACCAGATATCCCAACCCAATCCAGTCCCACCTGCCAGCACCCGGCCCATATCCCTCCAAACCCTTCCTATTCATATACCCATCCAAATGCCTCTTAAATGTTGCAATTGTACCAGCCTCCACCACTTCCTCTGGCAGCTCATTCCATACACGTACCACTCTCTGTGTGAAAAAGTTGCCCCTTAGGTCTCTTTTATATCTTTCTCCTCTCACCCTAACCTATGCCCTCTAGTTCTGAACTCCCTGACCCCAGGTAAAAGACTTTGCCTATTTACCCTATCCATGACCCTCATAATTTTGTAAACCTCTATAAGGTCACCCCACAGCCTCTGATGGTCCAGGGAAAACAACCCCAGCCTGTTCAGTCTCTCCCTATAGCTCAAATCCTCCAACCCTGGCAACATCCTTGTAAATCTTTTCTAAACCCTTTCAAGTTTCACAACATCTTTCCGATAAGAAGGAGAGCAGAATTGCACGCAATACTCCAACTGTGGCTTAACCAATGTCCTGTATAGCCGCAATATGACCTCCCAATTCCTGTACTCAATAGTCTAACCAATAAAGGAAAGCATACCAAACGCCTTCTTCACTATCCTATCTACCTGCGACTCCACTTTCAAGGAGCTAAGAACTGCACACCAAGGTCTCTTTGTTCAGCAACACTCCCTAGGACCTTACCATTAAGTGTATAAGTCCTGCTAAGATTTGCTTTTCCAAAATGCAGCACCTCGCATTTATCTGAATTAAGCTCCATCTGCCACTTCTCAGCCCATTGGCCCATCTGGTCCAGATCCTGTTGTGATCTGAGGTAACCCTCATGATCAGTAAGGATGTCTGCTTCTTTGTCACGTTGTCTGATTCAGTGCCTCAGCTCATGAGCTGCTGAAAATCTTCACCCATTTTTTTGGCAACCTTAGAACTTGACTATTCTAATGCTCTGCTTGCTAATTTTTCATTTTATCTCTGAAAAATTACTGTCACCCAAAACTCTGCTTTCTGCTTGCTAGCTTGCATCAATCGCTGTTTGACCATCATCCCTTGCTTCTGGTTCAGTGTAGCTGGAAGAGCACAGCAGTTCAGGCAGCATCCAACGAGCCGCTGCTCCTCGGATGCTGCCTGAACTGCTGTGCTCTTCCAGCACCACTGATCCAGAATCTGGTTTCCAGCATCTGCAGTCATTGTTTTTACCCATCATCCCTTGTTTGTTGACCCACATTTTTTCTCAACTAAACAAAACCTTGATTTGAATGTTTTCACCCCACTGGATATGCGACAATTCCAGATGCCTTCATTAACAAGTTGCATGGGGATACATGTGAGTGGCATAAGCTTAGCTTCTGATGTTAGTGAGATCTGAGATCAGTATCAGGTTGACATCAGACATCCCTATGCCCTGTGCTGACTTTACATTGGCAGGTCAGCACCAACAAGGTTCCATCTCTTGGGATCAGAAAACATAGTGTCTCCCAATATAGAACAGTGAATGGCACTTTTGACAAGAATTATGAGAAGAAAGTAATATCTTTCCAGATCCCATTGTTCTCAGTACTTTACTGTTCTCCAAACTCTTTGAGCAGACAAAAAAAGTTTATTCAAACAATGAGTTGCAGTTCTGAAGAGTCCAGGTGATCTGATCACAGGTTATCAGAGCAAAAAAAATCAATGACCTAGAATGCATTCCTATCATTATATTCTCTCTGATATTATCACTCCTTCTTTGTGTCCTGTTAGTCAGAATAAAGCCCTACTTCAATCTGCTCGGACTACACATATCAAAGTTGTGATCATATTTGATGATTCCACTCAGCTTCTATCTCCTCCAGCAGATTCCATCCGCTGTCCACACAGTCATTTCCAATATAGCCCACTGCCCATCCTGAGTCCTTTGTTTCCTATCATTTATATTTGACTCTACAGTAAATATCAATTGAGACACATGGAATCTGCAACCATACTAAGGTCTATCTCTCTACTTTGCTGCCGTTCCCAGGCGTTCCCAGCCACACACCAAATATTTTAAAAACTCGTGATTTCCCCAAAACATCAATGTACCCTTCAGCTTGATTCCATCTGTTTTCCCAACCTCTCCTCTTAGACTAAGGCCAGACAGGTTTGCCTCTGAGCTCAGCTTCCACCCTTGCATGTAGGCTGTTTTATCAATCTTATTTCCTTCTTTGACTAATATTTTCTTAGCCCCAAATTTCATTCTCTACCATGTTGTTCTCCTTGATGCTTCATTACTCCCTTAATCACCACAGCTTTTCCATTGCCATAAACTAAATTCACTTACACAGGAGACTGAGGGCAGGTATTCCTCCTCCAGGGCTTGGGGGTAAAGTGATGACTGGATGGGTTGAGCAGAATAACATCGCCAGTATGAAGCTTCCCGGACTTTCCATCCAGTTACTAAAATAGGTGGAAAATCAAATGTGCTTAATCACAACTAAACTAAACCTTTTGTCCCAAGTACTATAAGAGGACTATCTCTCTCTCTGGAATTATATTCCCTCCATCACCATTGAACTTTATAAGCTCCCTGCATCATAGGGAACTAATTGAGAGAAAGAATGTAAAATGCTGCCAATGCTGCAAACGTGAAATAAAAATCCAATTTGCTGGAGAAACTCAGCAGGTCTGGCAGCATCTGTGGACAGAAAATGTATCAAGGTTCTTCAGTCAGAACTGCTTCTACGTCAACTCTGGGTTTCTCTCCGCAAGTGCTGCCAGACCTGCTAAGTTTCTCTTGCACTTTCTAGTTTTACTTTTCTTCTGTCCTGTATTACCTTATCTTTTGAAACTGTCTGCATCATCAGTACTACCTTCCATCTCCCTCACTACTAGTGACAGCCTATTAAAACTCATCTCTTTGAACACTCTTTTCCTTCCTCCCATGTGACCGTGTAAGGTAATTTGTATTCCTCTTGGTATGTGCAGGGATAACGGAAACACAAAAGCGATTGTTTACTTGCAAGAACCATATCATGAGTTTAGATTAGTGCCTTTATGATATATAGCAGCTCAATCATAACGCTGTCTCTTCCTTATTGGTTGTCAGTCACTCGCTGAAGAAGCAGCGCTCCGAAAGCTAGTGATTTTTAACTTTGTACACCCCAGGCCAACACCGGCATCTCCAAATCACAATACACAATATCTCACAATGGTGCCCATATAAGGCAAGGTTGAGTTTCAGCAGTAACTAGTACATCCACAGAGGATTGTGATACCATGTGCAAGTTATGATTTGGACCTGATGAATGAGCGATGCTCCGAAAGCTAGTGATTCCAATTAAACCTGTTGGACTATAACCTGGTGTTGTGTGATTTTTAACTATGTGCAAGTTAGATTGCGAGCCCTAGGATTCACTTGAGCTGCTAATCTGGACCTGGCACTTCGAATATGTAGTGTATCTTGAAATGAAGCAGGAGAAAAGTGGCAGCGGTCATTCAACATCTCTCCACTTGCAGTTGCAACCTATATAAATTCAACAAGAGACTGAGTCAACTGATCTTGTATTACCGAGGACTAACAGTGGATTGGGAATATCTTTTAGAAGAAAATTGTTTTGTTTCCAGAGAGGACAATTTGTCAGCATATTTAGTGTGTTGTAGTGTTCTGGGTTTCTTTGAAGTCACATACCATCCTGGTATGGAGTTATCTTGTTACATCTGCACCTTTCCTGTCACTGGGTCAAAATCCTAGAATTGCCATCCTAAAGGCACTCCCCTGGTGCACCTAGAACACATGGACTTCAGTGGTTCAAGAAAAGAACTGAATTTCTCCTTTTTAAGGGGAGTTAGGAATGGGCAACATAAGCTGCCATAGCCAGAAATGCCCTCATGCTATGTGTAAATAAAATACAACTAAAATGGTGTGGAGCGAAAAGAATACAAATACTTCTGTACGGTACGTCACATTTAAGAGGGAGACCTTGTTGACTGTTACAGCAAAATCCCTGAGTGTTTTCAGTGTAGCTGACTCATGGAGATGTGGGACAGGATACACTCTGAAATTTGAATCATTTGTTGTAAACACTGGATCTAAAATCGAAGAACTTGCACCATCTTGACAGCTGCCTGTCCTGGAAAATGTGGGATTCACTTCACTGCCTCTGTTGCCTCCAGCCCAAAATGCTTTCCAGCTGTAAAACACAATCTACTCCCACCTGCAGGATGTAATTTGCAATGTGTCAAGTTTGTGAAAGCCTCTGAAATCCACTTCAGTGTGTACAGTCCCATCTAATTAATATAGCAGAATGGATAGGAACTATCAACCAAGTCTGTCTATACAAGCAATACCACCGAAGCAAGAAAATCATCAGATTTTCCTATCTCATCATATAAAATGCACCGCCCAATAGAAAGCTTCAAATTTTCAGGGAAAGGCTAATTAAAATAAAAATTGCACATCAAAGAGCTGGCCAGTTCTGTGGAGAAAGTTAAGAGAACAATGCCTTCCATTTTAACTCTATGCCTAACAGATTGACAGGAGATAGTTGTAATAGTGGGGGAGTATCAAGATCAGGTAATATGACCCAAACCTGACCATATTCCCACCCACTTAAATTTTAACCAGTAGATGCCAGGCCATAGGCATAAATCTGATATAGAAATTTAAATATAACGCTGCATGTGATCGAAGATGTGTGATTTTTATATTAGTATTATTTATTTTAAAATTTGGATTTTGAACTTGTGGTATGTAATTTTTGGTCTATGTAATGTGGGTTTAATAATTAACTTGTCGGTCTTACTGGAGCCATGATGTTAAACCAGTATGTGTCAGGTGACTGGAGGGCCATTGGAATGACAATGTGAGTTTATCATGTTAGAAACAGGAGAGGAGAGGTCACACTGCTGGGAATTTTTTTACAGGCCTCCGCAGAGTTCCAAGGAGGTGGAGGAGAGGATTGGCAAAATGATTCTAGGTAGGAGTGAAAGGAACAGGATGGCCTTTATGGAGGACTTTAACTTCCCCAGCATTGACTGGAAATGCTATAACTCTCGTGCAGAGGATGGATCAGTGTTTTGTCCAATGTGTACAGGAGGGTTTTCTGACACAGTATGTAAAGGACCAACAAGAGGGGAAGCCACACTGGATCTGGTACTTGATAATGAATCAGGGTGGATGTTCGATTTAGTGGTAGATGAACACTTTGGAGAAACTGACCATAAGTCAGTTACGTTTATTTTAGTGATGGAAAGGGATAGGTACACATCATTGGGCAAGTGTTATCAATGGGGCAAGGCAATTATAGTGCGATTAGGCAAGACTTAGGATGCATAGAATGGGGTCGGAAAATGCAGGGGATGGGGACAGTCAAAATGTGGAGCTATTTTTAGGAACAGATATTATGTGTCCTTGATAGGTATGTCCCTGTCAGGCAGGGAGGAAGTGATAATGTAAGGGAACCATGGTTTACTACAGAAATTGCATCTCTTGTTAAGCGGAAGAAGGAGTCTTATGTGACGATGAGACGAGATGGGTTCAGATGAGGCAATGGAGAGTTATAGATTAGCTAGGAAGGATTTAAAGAGAGAGTTAAAAAGAACAAAGAGGGGACATGAGCAGTCTTTAGCAAATAGAATAAAGGAGAACCCAAAAGCTTTCTACAGGTATGTGAGGAATAAAAGGATGACTAAAGTGGGAATAAGGCCAGTCAATGACAGAAGTTGAAAGTTGTGTATGGACCCTGTGGAGATCGGAGAGGTGCTAATGAATATTTCTCAATGGTTTTCACTCAGGAAAAGGATAATATAGTAGAGGAGAAGAATGATTGATGAGATATTAGACTAGAAAGGATTGAGGTTAGTAAGGAAGATGTGTTATCAACTCTAGAAGGAGTGAAAGGAAACAAATCCCCTGGCTAGAGGGGATTTATCTGAGGATTCTCTGGGAAGCTAGGGAGGAGATGGCGGAGCCTTTGGCTTTGATATTTAAGTCTTCATTATCTATAGGTTTAGCACCAGAGGACTGGAGGATTGCAAATGTGCCCTTGTTCAAGAAGGGCAGTAGAGATTATCTAGGTAATTATAGACCAGTGTACCTTACATCTGTTGCAGGAAGGATTATAAGAGATAGGATTTATAATCATCTAGCAAGCAACAATTTGATTTCAGATAGTCAACATGGTTTCATCAAGGGCATGTCATGTCTCACAAACTTCATTGAGTTTTTTGAGAAGGTGACCAAGCATGTAGATGAGGGTAGGGCAGTTGACATGGTGTACATGGACTTCAGTAAAGCCTTTGATAAGGTTCCACATGGTAGGTTGTTGGAGAAAATGCAAAGGCATGAAATAGAGGATGATTTAACAGTTTGGATTAGTAACTGGTTTTCTGAAAGAAGGCAGCGAGTGGTGGTTGCTGGAAAATATTCAGCCTGGAGTACGGTTACTAGTGGTATGCCACAAGGATCTGTTTTGGGATCACTGCTGTTTGTCATTTTTATAAATGACTTAGACACAAGCATAAGTGGATGGGTAAATAAGTTTACAGATGACACTAAAGTTTGTGGAGTCGTGGACAGTGTTGCAGGTTGCAGGGGGACTTGGATAAACTGCAGAATTGGGCTGAAAGGTGGCAAATGGAGTTCAATGCAGATAAATGTGAGGTGATGCACTCTGGGAAGAATAACAGGATGGCAGAATACTGGGTCAATGGAAAGATATTTGATAGTGTGGATGTGCAGAGGGATCTTGGAGTCCATGTACATAGATCCCTGAAAGTTGCCACCCAGGTGGATAGTGCTGTGAAGAAGGCAAATGGTGTGCTAGGTTTCATTGGTAGAGGGATGGTGTTCCGGAACCATAATGTCATGCTACAACTGTACAAAACGCTAGTGCAGTCGCACTTAGATTATTGTGTACAGTTCTGGTCGCCCCACTACAGGAAGGATGTGGAAGCATTGGAAAAGTTTTACCAGGATGTTGCCTGGTCTGGAGGGAAGGTCTTATGAGGAAAAGCTGAGAGACTTGGGTCTGTTGTTGTTGGAAAGAAGAAGGCTAAGAAGGGATTTGATAGAGACATACAAGATGATCAGAGGATGAGATAGGGTAGACAGTGGAATTCTTTTTCTTGGGATGATGGCGTCAGCTTGTAAAAAGGGGCATAGCTACAAATTGGGAGGTGATAGATTTAAGACAGATGTCAGAGGCAGGGTCTTTACTCAGAGAGTGGTACGGGTGTAGCTTGCCCTGCCTGCCAGTGTAGTCAACTCAGCCACATCAGGGAAATTTAAACAATCCTTGGATAAACACATGGATGATGATGGGATAGTGTGGGGGGATGAGCTTAGATGAGTTCACAGGTCGGTGCGACATCAAGGGCCAGAGGGCCTGTCCTGCACTGTATGTTCTAATTTGTATTAGAAGAGTGTTACGATCAGAGAGACTAAACATTGAACGGCATTAGCTTGCTTGTGGCTGAGATGAATCAAGATGTATTTTTGTTCTGGAAAACATCTGGGGAGAAAGGAATTAGCTTTGAACAGTTAAGAAATAGATTAGCTCGGTGCAAGAATTTTACTTTGAAAATTTCAGAATAGAGGTATTTGGTTGGAACCTGAAGAGGTTATTTGAAGCTAAGACAGTTTGAGCCTAGATGTGTGAATAGTTAAAGAAGAGGCTATCAACCTCTGAAGACTGGGAACTGAAAGAAACAGTTAAGTCAAACATATTGATGTGACAGGAACTCCCTCCCGCATTTGAATGGTGTAATGACTTGGGGCTGGGATAGATTACTTTGTAATTTACTGAATAATTTGCGATCTTCTAAATTGTTACATGTAAATATCTTGATTTATCCTAGTGTACCTTCATTTCTTTTTCCTTACAAACTTCTGTTTTCTTGTTAAAGCCAAATCCGCAGCATTATATGCTTGTGTTTCGGTGAAAGACAACATTGTTAAGGGAAAACAAATGCATCAAACCAGATTTCAGTCTGGGATCTGACCTGTCCAATACTATTAGCAGTTGGGATCATAACAACAGTGAGGAAAAGCCTCACCTTAGTGGGATTCCTGGTAGCTGATACATACTGTGGCTGTTTTAATACCCTTTATGGGTCAGAAGGTGGAAGAATAATTCTTTTTTCAAGCCTCTCAATGAATATATCAACCTCACCATCACTAGCACACAGCCTTGCACCCTCTCCAGGCCTCTCTGGTTTGTAGCCTCTCAATCAGCTTTCTAGATCATCATCCAGACCTCTTGATAGCCAGTTCCTCCAAGATACACCAATAAGATATTCCAAAAATTCCTAATCCTGCCCTCAGCCAGGTTCTAGACCAGCCTTCCCTAGCTGCTGCGTTGTCAATTTTTAGGCTTTGGTTGAGACAGGTCCTTATAATATGCCAATGAGACCCTGCTATAACATTAGCTAGATCTCCACATCACTGTCTCTGTGAGTGAGAAAGGGAGTGAGCTTTCTTCCTACTCCCCCTCACTCCCTTTCTGGAAGTAATGGGTACAAGGTGAGAATTCAAAAACATTCTTTGTGAAAGGTGCATATGTTGAGGTAACTCAGGTTACATTTTAATTGAAATTTGTGCTAGAATATCTAAGAATGTTGGAATTAAAAGGAGGAAGGAAAACCCAATGACTCCTCCTTCTATAATGTTGGCGGGCTTAGGATAGCAATAGCCAAATCAGAGTGCAGAAACACCAAAAGTGAATCTAGAACAAATCCAACATGAGGGGTCACATTCAGAATAGGCTACAGAGGTCCTACCTGCACTGGCTGCAGAACTGATGAGAACCATGCACCACTTCTGTTTGGGAGGCTGATGAATTAAGTGACAGTCAGACACTTTCTCCAGCAGGCCTTACCCAGGATTGAGGACTCCAGGGAAGATGTCCAGTCCAACGAGAAGTGCTGGCCTGTCAAAGGCCAGCAGCTCCTTAAAGCTCAGGAGCACACCCAAGGCCCAGGATCACTAAGAATTCCAGGCCACAAGTGAGTGATGGTGGGATTGAGGAGAAATGACTGTGGAGTAGGGGTTGTTGTTGCAGGATGGGGGAAGATTAGCAGAAAGGTGGGAAAGTGGCTTTCGCCAAAGCCCTCATTCCCAATGCTGGATGCCCCCCCCAGAGGTGCGCAAGTGACCTGACAAAGTTTAATTTTGAGATTTTCCACATGTTGACTCCCCTGTTCATGATTCAGCCCCTGAGTGGGCCTTAATTACCCACTTCAGGATCTCATTTGACAGTGGGGCATCTGTGGGCATTCCACCCACAGTCTTAGGTAGAGCAGAGGTGGGAAGGAGCAGGATCCAATCTATCTTCCAATCTTCTAATGTGATTAAGTGTTTTCTTGCCACCAAACCACCATGGCAGATCAGGAGGATGTATTAAATTCCATCCTCAATGTGGAAATCCGTGATGTTGGCAGACTTGGAACTGTTGTTCCTTTCAAGAATTCTAAAGGCATAGCATATTTTGAGTTAATTAAGAAGATCAAGCACTGCTTTAGAAAGAGTAGAATGTGCTAAATTAATCTAAGTGAATTTTCTGATGATGTATTAGAATGTTGATGAAGGGAACTGTGATAAAATATTTAATTAAGAAAGTCCTTGTCAAAATACATACAAAAGACAAGCTAACAAATTGAAGCCTTTAATTTTCTGAATGTAGCCATCTAATTTGTCTTTACATTAATCAATACAAACTTGGCATTGTGTTCTATTCCTCTCAACAAAGTGAAAAAGAATTGCCATTGACTTTCTATTATTGACCCTTAAAAATTATATGTATGTTCTTAAGATCCAAGTGGACCTTGCAAAGCCAAATTTATTGCCCGTTCCTAAGGGTTTGGAGTCAGATCTAGATCAAATCATGGAAATGTGGATGGTCATGAATTAATCTAACAATAATTCAGCATTTTCCTTTTTTAATTGGTGGTAACACACAACTTAAATAGATTTATAAAATTAAATGTCATCACTTTCTATTGTGGGATTTGAATTCACAGTCTCCAAAAATTATCAATACACAATAATTTCTGGGCCACAATTTCCACTTGGAATCGAGCAACCATGCTATAGTCTATTACCTTTGTTAATATCTCAATAAGAAAACGATCTGTACATTTGTCCTTTAAAATAAAATCATATACCAGCATTTTAACAGCTCCAGGAGGTGGAGGAGCCAGGTAAACTTATAATGAGTTGGGACGAACCAATTTTATGACAAGATCGTGTTATTGGAGCACTTTACTAACAGCAGGATGAGACATCAGGATTCTATTTGTCACAAGGAAGCAGCTGACAATGAGAGGCCCAGTTAGGAGTGGTTTTACATTACCATTGCCATTTCATCTCATCAGAATGACACATTTTGTTTTCACCTTCCTGCCCAGCTGCTGAGAGCTTCTGCATTTTCAGCAAGAGCCACTTCTCTTGGTGGCGCTGCTGAGGCATCAAAGCTGCTAGCCCTATCATTCGTTCGGCAGCCTTAGGGAACTAGCCAATGTCCTTCATTGCCTGATGAGTCCACAGCAGCCAAGAAGCTCCTTAAAATTGTTGAGAGGATTCTGATGCTGACAACTCAAATCTTGGAATCCCATATTCTCCTAACTGTCCTCATAAAATTCAGCCCATTCTTCAGTTAGTGTTGGTGGATCCATTATCACTGTCCCCTCCCCCAATGCCAAGTCATTACTTTCTTGTCTTTTCTGTCCACATGACTCCATTAAAGGCCTCAGAGTATAAATAAACATAAGATTAAATATTTCCCCAAAACACAGAGGGAAATTCAGTTGACAACTTCTACATTGGAGGTCTTGGCAATTCCAAGTAAATATTTGTAATATATATTAAACTTGGTGCAAAAGGCTTTAGCTACGCACTGACAATAAGCTTGTGCAGTATAAATGCAGTGTTCAGTCTTAAACTGACTCCAAAATTCAGTGGAATAAATCCAACTTTGGAGTCTCACTCTATTTCACTTAAAAGTCCAGCCCAGGCCTGACTTTGGATTCAGACTGCATTTTTTTCTTTATCTTTTTACTGTGCATTAATTTTTTTGAATGTGACGAGTTAACAGAGCAGTTAATAAAGCATATGGGATCAAGAGCATTATAAATATAGGCATTGAGGAAAATAGCCAGCAAGTTATGCTTAAAATATGTGGAAAGCTCTAGTTTAAATCCAGCTGGGAGTAACATGTCCAATTCTGGAAATTACATTTTAAGGATGATGTCAAGAGAATATGGAAGAGATTCGGTAGAATGGTTCCAAAAGTGAAGGATTCCAGTGATGTGGCAAAGTTAGAATTTCTTGTCTTAAAGAAAGTTAAGAGAACACATGAATTGGAAGAAGAGTTTAACAGTTTCCACTCACCACCTCCCAAAAGGTACCAAAAGTGTAAGCAATGACAAATTGTTTCAATGTCTAAAGAGCTGATAACCCTAGAGTCCATAAATATAAGACAAAAGAACCAGAGCTGACACTATGTGTGGTTAAAATTTGGAATTCACTTTTGGATAAGGGTGTAAATGCAGATTTGGTTGTAGCCTTCATACAGAAACTGGATATATACTTTAAGCAGAATAATTGCAGGAACAGAATGAGACTTCTTAGGTTGTTCTCTGAAAGAGTCAGAGCAGATATGATGGGCCAAATGTCCTCCCTCTGTTTTGTTATATCATTCCATGATTCCATAAAACCAATATATTCACATCAATCAACTTCTTTTAGGGATATGTGGGATATTCATATTTTTGTCCTTTGGATATGGCATTAATTTTCATTAAAATCTTCCTCCAATTTTCATAGATTAACAAGTACATCTTATTTGAGTCCACCTTACCTTCATTTTCTTGGATTAGAAATATTTCTCTTGTTTGAGCACAGATTGTTCCTTGTGTCATGGAGTTTAGATAGCTTCTTCTCCTCTATTACACATCTCCTTTCATTGATTTGTGGACATCCTTTAGCCCATCTGTGCATTTCAAAGTAACTAATTTCATCATAGGACTAAATTATTATGCAGTCTTGCATTTCCAGTTGGCGAATTAATTTGAGTACTGTTATTCCACCAGTGTCACAATGATCTGAGTTCACCATCCCTGCAGGGTAAACTCATTTGTGTGTTCTCTTACTAATGCTTCCTGCCTGCTTGTAATCGGGCTTGGAATGTGCAAAACTGAATAATCCCATAGACTGGGACTTATAATTGTAAAAATCTGTTTAAAATATGTGGGTGGCACTCATTGGACTGAAAGCAAGTGGATATATGGACAGTAACAATTATATTTAAAGTTGTGTTAAAGTTTCGTCTGGCTGTGCCTATGTTTCAAGTGAACTGATAAGTTAAATGAAAGTTCAAGTTCTCTAAGAGAGCATTTGTAACTGACTTGAAAAAAATAAAAATGTACTGTCTTTTCAAAGTTAAAGTGAGAAAGCTAGATAGAAAATTTGGTTTCTCCTAGCTCCCATCATTAGAAGACAAATTTCACCTGAATTTAGGATTGGAAATCACCACATTTTTGATGTATTTTTTAAAATCACAACTCATCTTGTCCTGGAACTCAAAGCAACTAATTTGGTAGTCAGATATTCATGCAGCTGCTTCCAGGATGAGTTAGGTACAAGATGGATGATAGCTACCAGTTTTCAAGGCAAGGATAAAGGCCCAATTCCACAATAATTTGTAATGTTATAACTGACTTAGATCACAGCTAGGAGAATGTGAGAACTGCAGATTCTGGAGACCAGAGTTGAAAAACACAGCAGGCCAGGCAGCATCCGAGGAGCAGGGGAAGGTGCCAGTGATGAAGTTGCCGGCACCTTACCCTGCAACTGCATTAAGTGCAAAACTTGCGCCCACACCTCCCCCCTCACCTCCCTCCAAGGCCCCAATGGATCATTCCATATCCGTCGCAAATTCACCTGTACCTCCACACACATCATTTACTGTATCCGCTGCACCCACTGTGGTCTCCTCTATTTTGGGGACACAGGCAGCCTACTTGTGAAACATTTCAGGGAACACCTCTGGGACACCCGCACCACCCAACCCAACCATCCCGTGGCTGAACACTCCAACTCCCCCTCCCACTCCGCCAAGGACATGCAGGTCCTCGGCCTCCTCCATCGCCAGACCCTGACCACACAACGCCTGGAGGAAGAGCGCCTCATCTTCTGCCTAGAAACCTTCCAACCACACGGGATGAATGTAGATTTCTCCAGCTTCCTCATTTCCCCTCCCCCCACCTTGTCTCAGTCCCAACCCTCAGATTCAGCACCGCCCTCTTGACCTGCAATCTTCTTCCCGACCTCTCCGCCCCACCCCCTCTCCGGCCTATCACCCTCACCCTCACCTCCTTCCACCTATTGTATTCCCAGCGCCCCTCCCCCAAATTCCCTCCCCACAACCTTTTATCTCAGCCCGCTTGGCACACCAGCCTCATTCCTGAAGAAAGGCTTATGCCCGAAACGTCGATTCTCCTGCATTTCGGATGCTGCCTGGCCTGCTGTGTTTTTCCAGCACCACATTTTTCAACTTAGATCACAGCTACCAAACTAGGAACAAATGATTAGGTATTATCTCCCTATAAAGGCAGACTGAAACAGGATCAGTGAAACTATAAATATTTATATACATATACTTTGTGCTGTTCATATGAAGAGCTAAGGGTGCATGTATATGGTCTGAAGCTTTCTCTCAGTATATGCCTAAATCCAGCCTTTGTCTTCAACATCCGTATGTGTTTGTATCTGTGTATTAAGACTTTGAGGAAAAAGTGAGGACTACAGATGCTGGAATCTGGAGGAGGAACGCCTCATATTCTGCCTAGGGATCCTGCAACCACATGGGATAAATGTGGATTTCAACAGCTTCCTCATTTCCCCTCCCCCCACAATTCCAAGTCCCAAGCCTCAAACTCAGCATCACCCTCCGGACCTGTCCATCACCCTCCCCTTTGACCTATCACCTTCTCCCTCACCTTCATCCACATATTGCTTTCCCAGCTACCTTCCCCCCAATCCCACACCTCTCCAACTTATTTCTCAGCCCCGACGCACAAGCCTCATTCCTGATGAAGGGCTTATGCCCGAAATGTCAATTCTCCTGTTCCCTGGATGCTGCCTGACCTGTTATGCTTTTCGAGCACCACACTCTTGACTATGAAGACTTTGAGAGGAGTAAACAATGTATAAACTATTCTAACCTGGAAACCTGGACAATATCAGAGCAAACATTAAACTAGTAACTGCATTTCAAGCAGGTGAATGACAAATTAACAATGTAAGCCAGTAATCTATATAAAAAAATGAGAAAGGAAAATATAGCAAACCCAGCATGGGACCCAATCAGTCTTTGGTGAAGAGAACTGAAAGCAAGTTTACAGATTGCTGCTGAAGCAATTGGCTAGTGTCAGGAATAGAGAATACTTTTATGAAAAGATCAACTCTTTTAGTTGTTGTACATAAGCTTGTGCTTTTGTAGACTGCTTAATTTTATCCAAAAAAACCCACTTGATTTTGGCATATTTATTGCCTAACTTGAATGCAATCTTTTTCCACTTCGGTAATATGCAGTAAGTGTTGACAATCTATGATTGTGCTTAAATAGTGTGAGGTCTCTGCAAACTGGCAATTCTGGCCCATTCCGGATGTGAGGTCCACCTACCCTTACAATGAATCATTGGTCTTTTTAATAAACTGTTTATCAAACTAATGGCAGGAAGTTCCGAGAGCTATGCATTCACACTATGTTTTTACACAAGTCATTGATGTCTATAATTGCCTTGAATAGTGTATACTTTATAATGAGTATTTGTGGTTATTGTGTTTTGACTGAGATCCAAGTAGATATATTTCAGTACTTTTTTCTTTTCAAATTGTCTTCTACCTCATTTTAATGGGTTTTCGGTATGTTTACTGTATAGATTATTAAAGCTTGCTTTTCATCATTGCAGTTGTGTTCTTTACCTCAGCTTATTTTCATATGAATCTTGGATCTTTGCCTTGGCACAATATACAGCATGACAATGCTTGGCTTTCTTATGTTGGTATAATTTCTTCCTCTGGTTGCTAAATAGAACATCAAAAATTAAATTGTCCTTATAATTATAGTCTGTTTTCACACAGGCCTGGCATGTAAATGGGGTGATTAGACACACTGTTATCAAATTGAAAGGAAGTTTTTCACCAGAATGTTCCTTAAAGAATGAATTCCCCCTCCACACTTGCTTTTGGAGCCTAGAATTTTACATTTAAATTGAATTGGCTGGGTGTGATTAATAGTTCAGTTGCATCTTTCCAACTTTTGCTCTACATCTGACCCAACTTGAAGCCACTACTATATGCATGTAACTTCAATGTCGATGCTGTATTGAGTAGTCCATTTTGTTTGCTGGAGCTGATGACAAGTGTGACTTCACTGGCATATTGATTCTACCTTTTTGGTTCTCTGTAGTTCCTCTCAACACATCCTATGCACTTAGTCACCTAACTTAGTAAGAGCACAATTCTTGACTGAAGGTTTGTTTTCCCAGTGGGATTTGATCTAAATCTATGTTTTGAGATGGCAGCTGAGGATGGTATAGAAGAGTGTAGATGAGCGAACAATTAACGTGAGCTATCCCAGAAGACACTTGCTTCCATTATATGTTTCCATGCTCCATAGGCTTTTCAGAACCTTGGAAGACTCACTTTGAATCCTCTTTTCACCGGCAGCCATTGAGGACTGAGCAGGAGGCCAATATGAAGTTCAACTCCTTTGTACAGATTCCTAGAGGGAAAACCACAAGAGGTACTTTAATGCTCCATCTCACATTTGCAGGAAAATTATGTCTCCTCCACTCTCCAAGGAGCTGAGGCAGGAATACAATGTTCACTCAATACCCACAAACAAGGATGATGAGGTTCAGGTCATCAGAGAACATGACAAGGGTCAACAGATTGATGAAGTTGTCCAAGTACACAGAAAACAAAATGTAATCTATATTGAGCATGTGCAGTGTGAAAAAAGCCAATGATACCACAGTTCATGTTGGTATTCACCCCAGTAAGGTGGTGATTAGCAGGCTAAAGCTGGACAAAAATCACAAGAAGATCTTGGAACACAAGGCAAAATTTCACCAAGCTGAAAAAGATAACTGCAAATACAAGGAAGAATCTGATGAAAAAAATGTAGGAGTAATTACATGTTCCATTTTTGCTATTTTCAATAAAGACTGAAATGAATCAAAAGAAAAAGAGGTAGCCCAGTGCTGAAACTTCGACTTCTCCACCTCCTGATGCTGCCTGGCTCAGAGTGCCAGGGACCTGGGTTCGATTCCAAACTTGGGTGATTGTCTGTGTGGAGTTTGCACATTCTTCCTGTGTCTGCATGGGCTTCCTCCCAGAATCCAGGAATGTGCAGGCTAGGTGGATTGGCCATGTGAAATTGCTCATAACATCCAGGGTATGCAGGCTAGATGGATCATGCAAGGGAACGCAGGCTTATAGGGATAGAGTTGATGTGGGCCAAATGGCTTGCTTTCATAGTGTAAGGATTCTATTGTATTCTCTTGGATTTCTCTCAATGCCACTGCTGAGATGTATTTATTCCCTCTTCTCTACTTTGAGACCATTAGAGAAATCTGTTAGCCTTATTACAAATACAGCATTTTATATTTTAATGGAGCTCTTAATTTAAGTCAGGTAAAATATCTTGGACTTTGTTTTATTCATTTGCAGATGAGGGTCACTCTGTCAAGGCCAGGGTTTATTGCCCATTCCTCATTGCCCAGAGGGTAGTTAAAAGTCAACCACTTTGCTGTGGGTCTGGAGTCACAATTAGGCAAGATAGGGTGAGGTTGGTAGTTTCCCTTCCCAAAGGACACTAGCGATTCAGATGGGGTTTTCAGACAGTTGGCAATGGAATCATGGTCATCAACCTTAATCATCGATTTTAATTGAATTCAAATTCCACCATAGCCATGGTGGGTGGGATTTGAATCTGGGTATCCAGAACGTTGCCTGAGTCTCTGGAATAACAGACTGGCAATAATACCACTAGGCCATCGCCTCCAGTAACATGTATGCTCAGATGCCAGAAATCTGGGACAGCTGAAATCTGCCCAGAAAAAGGCTCATGTGATTTACTTGTCATGGGGAGAGGCCTGAGTAAAGCCATGTAGAAAATCAATTGCTGGTCTTCACACCTTGACCCAGAAGAGGGACAACTGCAATTGGCGAATACAGCTGCTTGGGCCAGAATTTCATGAGGATAGAAGGGTCTTTGACTTAGCTCGAGCCCTGATTCCCCATTGAGGAGGGAAGGATGTCAGTGAGACATATTTGCACCTTCCCTCCATAATGGCATTGTGGAGCTACCTACGGCACATGGACTGTAGCAGCTCAAGAAGACAGCTCACCAGCACCTTCTCAACAGCAGCTCGGGATAGCCAATAAATCCAAAACCACGAGTGAATTTTTGAAGAAAATATAGTTCGTGGAAGCAGCTGCACATGTAAAAGTTCAAACTGCTTCCATTTTCATTGGTGGGATATGCAGAACATGAGTTGTAAGCTTTGGACGTTTGAACGAAAGGTCTACAATTGCTGGAATTACTTGGAGCATTGACAATTTCAGCTATTTTCTTGGAGTAGGTAAAAACAATGACTGCAGATGCTGGAAACCAGATTCTGGATTAGTGGTGCTGGAAGAGCACAGCAGCATCCGAGGAGCAGTAAAATCGACGTTTTGGGCAAAAGCCTTTCATCTGGAATAAAGGCAGAGAGCCTGAAGGGTGGAGAGATAAGCTAGAGGAGAGTAGGGGTGGGGAGAAACTAGCATAGAGTACAATAGGTGAGTGGGGGAGGGGATGAAGGTGATAGGTCAGGGAGGAGGGTGGAGTGGATAGGTGGAAAAGAAGATAGGCAGGTAGGACAAGTCATGGGGACAGTGCTGAGCTGGAAGTTTGGAACTAGGGTGAGGTGGGGAAGGGAAAATGAGGAAACTGTTGAAGTCCACATTGATACCCTGGGGTTGAAGTGTTCTGAGGCGGAAGATGAGGCGTTCTTCCTCCAGGCGTCTTGTGGTGAGGGAGCGGCGGTGAAGGAGGCCCAGGACCTCCATGTCCTCAGCAGTGTGGGAGGGGGAGTTGAAATGTTGGGCCACAGGGCGGTGTGGTTGATTGGTGCGGGTGTCCCGGAGATGTTCCCTAAAGTGCTCTGCTAGGAGACGTCCAGTCTCCCCAATGTAGAGACCGCATGAGGAGCAACGGATACAATAAATGACATTGGTGGATGTGCAGGTAAAAATTTGATGGATGTGGAAGGCTCCTTTAGGGCCTTGGATAGAGGTGAGGGAGGAGGTGTGGGCATAGGTTTTGCAATTCCTGCGGTGGCAGGGGAAAGTGCCAGGATGGGAGGGTGGGTTGTAGGGGGGCGTGGACCTGACCAGGTATCACGGAGGGAACAGTCTTTGCGGTAGGTGGAAAGGTGTGGGGAGGGAATTTTATCCCTGATGGTGGAGTCTTTTTGGAGGTGGCGGAAATGTTGGCAGATGATTTGGTTTATGCGAAGGTTGGTCAGGTGAAAGTAGCCTTGCTATCCTTAGATTTCACTAACTGGAACAGTTAGCAGATAGAAGCTGCGTTATTGCTTCTCTCAACAGAAAAGGACAGAACAGAAGGCATCTCAGTGCAGAATCCCAGTAGAGACAGACTCTCACCACACCCTTCAGTTCTTTTTCAGGCAATCCTTTCTGGGTCCAGTCAGAATTCCAAGCTCTCAGTTTGTTTTCCAAATCAGATGGGGCTACCTTAGTATAGGTACACAGTTCGGAAGGAAGGACAGAAGAGGTGCTACACAGGCAACTCTTGGAATGTGATTTAAAGTGAAAGCGAAATGAAGCTGCAGGAAAATCCAGGAACTTTGTGGGAATTCTCTTTATTTGTATGTTATGCATAAAGGGGAGGATTTAGGGAGCTGACATTCAATTAAAGCAGTATCTCAAGCGGATAAGGTGACTAAAAGTAAAGCTAATGGAATACTGGGATTTATTGCAAGAGGTAAAGATATATAAATTAGGATGTACTGGTGAATTTATATAAAACATAAAGAGACTATATTTACAGTGGAACTCCACATTTTAGGAGTGTATTAAGGAAATTCAAAGCATGTTGTACAAATTCACTTGGATGTAGCTTGGGCGTAAGTGAATGTTTTTTTGGACATGAGCAAATTAAGAAAAATGTGAAAATAAGGCTTTTTTGTGAGAAGAGCAAATTTTTAAAGGTGATTCAACAGAGATGTTTAAAAACCATTGAGATGGGATATAGCCAATAAAAATGAACTGCTTCTTGTGATTTGAGGTGATGAACATTTGAATGTAAGCATTTCGAACATAGAGCAGGAGATATTCTTTGCACAGAGATTTGTGAGGCTGTGGAAAGCACTAAGTTAGTTTCTGAAGGACAGACCGTGTTAACATTTGGAAAAGGTCTAATAGGTGTTTGCAGAATGGAGGAATGGATGAAGATCAAAATAGGAAATGCGCCTTGGTTGTAGGGTTACTGCTCATGTAGAGACCAACATCGGGTGGGATGAATGACCTTTCTCTGTGCCGTAATTTATTTGTAATTCTGGAATGATCCTAATAATCTTTGATAAATCATTTACTGGTTTTATGTGTGACACTCCTTTTAACACATTTCTTTATGAGATTTTATATTACTAACTTTACCTATTTCCTGGGTCACAGATGCTGACAGCTATTTTAGGCAGCAGTGCCTTCTGGGGTGTGTGTGTGTGTGTGTGTGTGTTCAGACCACAGTGTGTTCCCCTCTTTGCTGTACCAAACTATCAGACAACTCCAATACTGTCAGTATTTCAGTGTCCTTAAGAAAGCAACTCATATGTTGCAATTGAACTGCAGTTCTACTTACCAAACTTCAATTACATACCTTCAGCCAGGGAAGGAGTCATAAGCCAGAATATTACCAAATAAAATCTTGTTAAAGCTTTGTGTCTTGCACTCATCAGGATAAATACAAGACCACCAACTTTCAAAGGGAACAGCAGCTTATGTTGCATAAGAAGCATGGTGCTGACTGATTAAAAGTGAACTTTGATTGGTCAAACCATTGCCATGGAGAAAACATAGAAAACAATTACAGTTATGAGTTCAATCCAGTCCCATATTGTCTGTGTGGTCATTTATTGAACTGGTTGGTTTCAAGATGATTGTCCCTAGTCAGTGTCTCCTGGTAGAGGTCATATAATTGGAGCAAACAAGAAGACACAATCCTGCAGTTTTGTCTTTCTATCCTATCATCTTCCTTTCAATACATAACAAATTGCATGCATTAACATTTATTTATGAGTTACTCAAGTTACTCACTACATGCACAACTGTTCTCAAACGTTAGCAATTTATTACTCTCATGAGTCTCTGAAGTTGTAATTTAAATCCCCTAATAATATGCATGAATTTGTTTTTGGCTGTTCAACTGAGTGATGTTTCTTCCCAATGGGTGTATCATTCCAAGTAATTTGTTGTTGCTCCAGTGTCTGTAGTTGATCCATAATTGGGGTGCTGTATACCTCGGGGATAAGTTCCATGGTCAATGATTTAATGTGCTGTTGCATGCTGCAAATCTCTTTTGGCATTTTGACAGTTACCAGCCCAAGCTTCAGACTAACTCCAACCAAAATAAATAGCTTTTCCTTATGTCTGTGATCTGGAACTACAGATCTTTGTTCTTCGGTCCACAGAGTAATCTGTTCCCTTGGCATGAGTATGGTGCCATCATATAACCTCAACCTTACTTTCAATGGCTTTGTTTTTGGATTGCTATGTTCAACCATCTTGCACAGGCCTATGAAGGATATGATTTTACATGATGCACAAGTGTCTGACAATAGAGATTGATTAGATGTTCTCCTTTTGCAGTTGTTATTCCAACAGGCTTAAGCCATGTAAAAGCTAGTGTCTTGACTGGACCAACCTGTTGTATGGTGTAGAGTGTTTTTGTCAGAATCTTCAGCTAATCTCTCTGCAGTGGCCATCTGGACAGGCTGTTTTGCTATAATGCACATTTCATTAACAGGAATTTGCTGTAATGTGACTAACAAATTGGGGACACTGCTTCGAATGTGTGAACTTGTAAAATGTGTGCTAGTTGTGTTTTGTTCTAGCTGAACATTTGCGTACAAATTGATCCCATTTCTTGCAATGAGAACACTACTTTCCTCATGCTGGATATGCCATCTTTTCTTTAATATAATATCCTCTACAGTATTTACATTCTGTATTTATCTATAATTGTTCTGAACTTTCAGCTGAGTGTCTGTTGCAAGGCCCTTGTCTGGCCTGCCATAAATATGCTCTACCTACTGATTTACAACCTCAGCACTTCCGCACATGTTGATCACATTTGAGAGTAAGTTTCTCCTCAGTCAGTAAATGCAGTCTCACTGTTCTCTTATACCTAATGTAATCCTGTCTTTAATTACATAGTCTTTTAGTTGAGACAATGCACAGGAGTCTGAGAACTGTTAATAAAGTCACATAGTGATCAGTTAGATTTTCTTCCCTCAGTCCATGATATTGAATATATACCGATTAAATGTTACATTTCCTTCAGCTTGATTGGGACCTTTGAGGCTTTCAAAAATTCTTCAGTCTGTTTCTTTGTGTTTTTTCTGTTATCAGGGTCTTGTATGCTTCAACAAAATTGTCTCTCATTCTTCTATATTCCAATGAGTACAGGCAAAATCTGCTCAACCTCTTTTCATGAGACAATCCCTCCATTCCTCGTATCAGCCTAAATAACCTACTCTGGACTGCTTCCAGTGCCAGTAAATATTCTTACATAGGGGCTCAAATCTGTTCACAGTATTCCAGCTGTGGTCTGACTAGTGCCTTGTCCAGTTTTAGCAGAACCTCCCTACTCTTATATTGCATTCCCTTTAAATGAAGGCAAACGTTCCATTTACTTTCCCTAATAACTGCTGAACTTGGATGCTGGTTTTCAATGATTCATGCACAGGGTTTCCTCTGGATGCTCCGCTTTCGTCCCACAGTCTAAAAATGTGCAGGTTAGGTGAATTGGCCATGCTAAATTGCCTGCAGTGTTAGGTGAAGGGGTAAATGTAGGGGAATGGGTCTGGGCAGGCCTCTCTTTGGAGGGTCAGTGTTGACTTGTTGGGCCGAAGGGCCTGTTTCCACACTGTAAATAATCTAATAAATCTAATAAAAAGGACTTCCAAATCCCTCTGTTCCACAGCTTTCTGCAATCTTTCTCTGTTCAGCTCCTCTATTCTTCCTCCCTAATTGCAAAACCTCACTTTTTTCCCACACAACGTTGTAACTGCCAAAGTTTGCTCACTCGCTTAACCTGCCTACGTCCCTCTGCAGGCTGTTTGTGTTATCCTCACCATTTGCCTACCCACATATTTTTGTGTCATTCACATTCTTGACTATAGTACATTTACTTTTCATATCCAAGTCATTAATATATATTGTAAATAACTGGGGGCCCAGAGCGTATTCCTGTGACATGCCACTGTTTACAGGTTGCCATTCCTGAAAATGCCCCTCTTATTGCAACTCTCTGTCTTTTGTTAACTCGCTAATTTTCTCTCCATGTTGGTATACTACCTCCAAAACTATCGGTTTAACCCTACTAAGTAGCCTAATGTACCTTTTAAAACACCTTCTGAAACCCCAAATATCTTGCACCCATTCCTCAAAGAATTCTAATAAATTTGTCAGACATGATTTCCCTTCATGAAGCCATGCTGATTTTGCTTGATCATGTAGTGTATTTCTAGTTGCTCTCCAAGCTACTTACTTTGTATTAAACTCTAACATTTCCCCAATAACAGATGCTAAGCTAACTGGCATATAGCTACCTTTCTTTTCTCCCTTTTTAAAATAAAAGTGTTACATTAATTGATTGCATGATGCTCAGTATTATTCACTGCTCCACAGAAACTGAAGAGTTAATATGCAACAACGCATAGATCATGTCCAGGCTTGGACTGATGAGTGATAAGTAACATTTGCACCATACAAATGCCAGGCAATGACCACCTCCAACAAGAGAGAATCTAACGATTGCCCCTTGATATTTGATGGCAGTACCATTGTTGAATATTCCATTGTCAATATCCTGGGGATAACTATTGACCAGAAACTGAACTGGACTAGCCATATTAATACTGTGGCTCAAAAGCAGATCAGAAGTTTGGACTTTTGCAGCAGGTAACCCAGCTCCTGACTCCCAAAGCCTGTTCACCAACTGCAAGCCACAACTCAGGACTATGATGGCATACTCTCCATTTGTTGGATCAGTACAACTCTATCAACACTCAGGAAGCTTGTCACTATCTGGTATAAAGCAGCGGACTTGATCAGCACAAGTCCATCAACTTAAAGACTTGCTCCATCTAGCACTGATACGGAGTGTAGACTACACACAGGCTGCATAGGAACAACATGGCCAGGGCTCCTTTAACAGAACCTTCCAAATCTGCAACCTCTACCATCTAATAGGTGAGGGCAGAAGATACATGGGATGTCACCAGCTGCAAGATCTCATCCAAGTCACTTTCCATTTTTTATTGGAACTATTTTGCCTTCTTTCACCATCACGGGTTAAAAATCCTGGAACTCCCTAACAACACTGTGGATGAACTGACATCAGGTGTGGCAGCAGTTCAAGAAGGCAGCTCACTAGCACCTTCTCAAGGGCAGGATGAGGTGAGCCACAAATGCTGGTCTTGCTGCTGATGTCCACAAACAGGAAAAAAATAAAAAGACCTCTAAGCCTAATGTTTTCATGTTTCCAGTCTCCAACAATGAATATCCCCTGCTGGTTATTTATTTTTAAGACATAATACACACCTTATTTTTCTTCCTTTATTTACAGTGTCTATGGCAGGAAATGCTTAATTAATTGTGTCAAAAGGACATATTTCCACATTACAAATGCTACTTGTTTCCCCTGAAGGGACAGAACACAATTTGAATAATCTGGAATTACTTTTGATTTTTATTTCAAGGTAGGCTCATTCAGACCCTGCTGAGCCTTAAAAGACTGGAACCTTTAAGAAGTTGCATCAATATAGCCTTAAAAAAATTGAAGTCCCTGCTATGTGTCTGAAATGATTAATTTGGAGACTAGCTTGAATTGCACAGGAGTGAGTAGTGAGAAATCAACAACTGGTCACAGACAATATTTAATAAGTTAAATGAGCTAAGTTACAAATGATTGATTGACTAGATTCAGGAAATAAATGTCTTAACATTTGGCTAAAGTGTTTTTTTTTCATCCAACGGTGTATAGCTAACATGGAAGGTTTAATTATTTGTGGATATCTCCAAAAACTTTCTTCATTATTGTTGGATAAACATTTATGGAAAATAAACCAACACAAGTATTACTGATTTCAGAGTGAAAGGCAGCATTGTCCAAGAAGCATTTTTTTTGTGTGTGATGCCTCTACTTTTTATTCAAGTACCTTAATTTGGAATACATTTTTCACTGCATGCAGAAACACAAGTCACTGCTAAGAGAGGGCTGTACGAATGTATGAAACATTATGTATTACTGATATTCACATTGAACATTTTGGCACATTCAGAAAAATGTTCTATTCTTTTGTGAAGGAAGCAGAGACCATAGTTTGCAGCCCAATGGAACTGCACACTGTAGAAGTAACATTTTTCTAGAACTGATCATTTCCGAAACTGAAGTTTGATTTAATTTAGGAATGGTGGAAGTGATTGTCTGATTGTTCACATCAATGAATATTTATGAGCCCAAAATGATTGCATTTCTGTTTGGCAGCGTTTAGTAATTTGATTTGCTTTGATTATGTTCAGTAAAGGTCAAATAGCTGTGTCAATGCAATGTTACTGCCCAGTTTGTCTTTATAGGTGCACACAGATTTAACTAAGATGTGTGTAGCTCTCTGAAGCATGCAAATCAACTCCAGGTCCCTATTACTTAATTGTAATTTACATTTTGCTTTTAATATGAAATCTGATGATAACTATCATTTTTGTTCTGTGATCTACAGCATACAATGAAGATCCATTGTATACATAACAACTTGAGTAAGAACTATCTCCATATGAATGAGTTTCTTTCTGACAGTTCAGTTTTTGGTGGTGCAGCATTATGCGTGCCAATTGTAATTATACTTTCATTACATCCACTGTGGGTCAAAACTTTTGAGCAATGATTACATTTTTTTGTCATAAACTAATTAAAAAAGTAATTGCATCATCTGATTACTCACATCATCATTATATCTCCATATCCCTAAACGGAATGTTTGAATCAACAATACTGCGTTGCCTCCAATATATAAAACTGTGACAGGTTTGGGAACAAATCTTCAGCCATGCAGCCCACAGAGCCACTTAATGGACATGAGCTGCAATTACATTGTGACTGTTCAAGTTAAAAACATCAAACATAAAATGTTGACATAGAAACTTACAGCCACAAGTATTGACAGAAACCTGTGACCAAATTATCATGACAAGATGTGATAAAATGTGTTGGATGACACAAAATGTTTAATGGTGTGTACCTTATGTATGTAAGGATACATGCGTGTTGATTATTACTCACAAGTGTCCCAGGCAAACTTCTACCAATACAAAATGTTACGAATGCAGGACTTTATAAAACAGTTCTATTTTAAATCATTGTTTAATTTGAGGTAAACAGTAATGTTTTGTGTGGGCACAGTATAATCATACTAACTCTGCTCAGAGACAGATGCAGAATTCATAGGTTTACACCTATATTTCAGGTATTCTTCTGGCTCCTGTGGGATACTGAAAAGTTGAACTATAACACAATATGTCAATAGTCCCAAGTGATCTGGACTATGCAACATTTAAACTGGTTTGGTTTTGTGACCTGTTTATTCATTTTTATGATAGTGCTGTTCCATCAGAATATGAATTTAGGCACAAATAGACAATTCTAAAAATGTTAGATAAGTTAGAGGAGCTATGGCACTCCTTTTTGACACTTGGTGTTATCACAACGAAACAAATCATATAATCTGTGTAGCATTTATCTACATATGAGCATCAAATGTCCGTAACTTTAATGTAAACCAAGCTTAAATGATAAAAAGGATGAAAAATGTTTTGAAAGTAGGAGAAACGTCTTTACTGAAGGCAAGATAATTGTTACATTTTTCCAAACTTATATATTGATGCAAACATATTATTCAGAATCTAACTAGTTGTCATGCTATGGATTTAAAACCCACACATAAATATTTATAAATTACCTTTTCCAATCTTTGAATTTACTCACATTCTTAATGGAACACATTTCTGTGAAAGGGAATTATTTTCCAAACCATATATTTGATTCATAAATTTGCAAGCAAAACATTATCCAAACATTTCAACTTGAAAATTACTGAATTTGTGAGAAAATTCAACTTGTCCAATTGTAACATTCTTCATAATTTGCAAATACATCTGGACTAATTTGTGCAGCCGAAAGACTGTACACTTCAAGTTTCAATGGTGCAATCCATTATAAAACACATGTTTCTTTCTGAGGTGGTTCTTTTTTCTTCAATAATCTTGACGTGCAACATACATTCTTGGAGGCACATGGCCTAAGAAGTATGACAGTTTGAGGAAGATAGGTAACAATTCAGGGGACTTGGCGATTAATGTTGCTCACTTGACAGTCTCAAGGTTTGGGAGGGTCCTCTTTTTTATTCACATCTAATTTCCTGTAACCTCTCTTACTACCCAACACGGAGTGAGTGCTGTTCAGAAACTCATCTCACAGCATACCCCATAACACCTGATTTCAGCATGAAACTGGTAAATGTTGAACTCGATCTCAACAAACCTTTATATTAAATCTCACGTTTAGTATTTAGTGAATCTCAGTTACCTATGTAATTATTTTCACAATAATACAGAAAGGCACTATGGGTAGTCATTAGGTCTTCAGTTCCATTGCGTATGTAATGTTGAAACACAGGTCTCATCATTCCAAATAATGAGGACCATGTTTGGTCTGGAATATTATTGGTCCATAGTATCCTAAACAAAGACTTAGCAATTGATGAAAAGGAATAGAGAAAGTATTTTAGCATCTAAACAAATATCCTGAGACTGAAGGCTGACATCTTCAGGTGAAAGCTCAGTAGTGAGTACATTAGTTATGGTCTTTCAGAATTCTCTAGTTTTATGAGGGAACCTGTTAAAGGGAAAGGCAGTAAACATAACTCCATTGTTAAAGGAAGGAATGAGGGAAGGGACTGTCCAACATTGAGCCAATCCCTCATTAGTCTGATGTTAGTAATAAGGCAAATGCTAGAATTATTTTTAAAAATATGTAAGTAGTAACAGGGTATTTAGACTATCCTACTGTGAGTGGCCCCTGCTAACATGGACTTATGAAAGGGACATCTATTTTTGAGGTTGTAAATAACAACATACTTGTGTAGGAAACCAATAGCTGTACTATATTTGGATTTTCAAACAGCATTTAATAAGGTGACTTGCAACAGCTTATGACACAAGATTAATGGATTACATTGCCATGAGTATAGAGGATTGGTTACTGGACAGAAAATGAAGTCGAGGAATAATGGAACTTGGTTGACAGGTTGTAGTTAGTGAGGTACCACAAGGATCAATGCTTGGACAGCTCAGTGTCAAGGTCTAGGGTTCATAGTTTCAGGATACCTGTACGGCCACTTTAGCATGAGATGAAGAGACATTTCTTTGTTGTGTGGTTTGTGGGTGATTAACATCGACATAGAGAAAATGAAGACTGCAAATGATGGAGATCAGAGTCGAGAGTGCGGTGCTGGAAAAGCACAGCAGGTCAGGCAGCATCCGAGGAGCAGGAGAGTCGATGTTTCGGGCATGGACGTCAATGTTTTAGAGGAGAAAGCCAACTGTTATACAGTGTATGTACAAATCTGCTGATGATGCAAAGTCTGGCAGGAAAGAAATCAATGCGAGGATGTGACAAAGCTGCAAAGGGGCATGGGAGGATTAATTGAGTGAACAAGTATGTCCCAGATTGAAAATAATATGGAGAAAAGTGAAGTCATCCGTTTTGGTGGGAAAAGTGTAAAGTGTAAACTCCTTTATCCTGGGAAACAATGTTACTCAGTGCACAACCGACAAAAAGTGCTATTCCAATACTGGAAGCAATTCAAGGCTATAAAGAAGGCACACGGAGATTATTTAAAGGTTTTGTCAGATTCAAAGACTCATCTAGTGAGCATTGACAGCTTTCTGGGGGAATAACTTGCAACCAATCGCAATCTTGCAAGATGAGAAGTGCTGACTCCGACCATCGCCAATGGTTGAGATATATTGCCCGCAGAGAGATGGCAATGCTCATGAGGAGGTTGAGGGCAGATTTTTGAAGATCAAGGGAATGGAGGGTCAATAGAATGAAGAGAATGAGTCTTCAGAATGGCCCAGAGACCATTTCCACTGGCCTCCTCCTCCTCCATGTGTTTGTTACATTCCTGTCTGAGTGAAGCAGATATTGCTCAGTGCTTTAGAGGGAAGTTAGATGTGCAGAGCGTTGATTCTCTATTTCAAGGCGGTTTTAATACGAACATTACAATACATCTGCATCAGGTGAGAATATGTGTATTCTGAGCATTCCTTCAAAATGCAGGCGCACCTTCCAGCCCTCTTCATGCCCGACGCCCTGCCGTTTTCAAGTCGCTGTTTATTTACTCTGTTAAAATACCCCGCCCGGTGCACACCGAGTTCAAAGAGCCTGAACGATTCTCAGCGAGTGAACGAATGAAGTGGTCACATCAGTGGCTGCTGGAAACTCGGAGTTAATTGCGTGTTTGGGGAGTAAGTAGGATGAGATTTACTTTCCACGGTTTTGTTAACTGACTGTGTTTATTGACTCAGTTTAAGTGGGACGAGCAGACGAAGCGGAGCAATTCCTTGGGGCAGGGAGAAAGCGAGGGAGTTGCAAACGGCTGGAGCTTTCCCAGGTGACCGCCCCCTACCCACTGTCACTGGGGTGGGGGAACTGAGTGACAAACCGCAGAGGTTTCACCTCAGCCTTTGCCCTGAATAGATTGATGATAAATGCCCAGATTGTTGTAATGTCTAGGATTTATTCATAAAGGCGATGCAATTGCATTTTTAAAAAGTGTGAAACTCCCTGACTCATTATCAGTCAATAGCAACCGTTCATCTGTGATTGCAAGAGGTCTGCTCGGGGTGAGGCTGTCCCGAGGTGGGTGTCCAGCAGCCTGGGCAATGATGATTTCAGAGAGACAGGGTTACATTCCAAAAATGAACACAGTTTGCAACAATGCATTGTCAACACATGCACGCATGCGAGCAGCGTGTGATGTGTGCAGTGTTTGATTTAGAACAGCCCAATGCTAAGGGTCACCTACAAGTGTTTATAGGAGCCCCTTTCCCGGCCGCTGTGAAACACAAGACAGTAAGAAACAACTTGTTGCAAGCGGCGGCCGGTGCGCGCTCGCCAAACCCGGGCAACCGAACAGTGAGCTGGCCCGGAGCCAGCACGGAGGGTTTCCGTCACAATTCCGCCATATTCCGCTGACAAACGAATTAATCGCATTTAGCACTTCAAGAAAGTGGCTTGGCTGGGGGGTCCTCAGTATCGATTAGACCTGTAATCACACCTCGACAAGGGATTTGAGACAGAATTTCGCAGCAGTAAAGGGAGGCCGTTTGATTCGTCAAAACCCCTCGCCCAGGATTTACCCCTGTAACTCTCCTCGCCAGCAATACGGACCCTCCTCACCTTTAAAGTATGGGTTCCGTCTGGTTGGATCATTCCATGTTATATGGGCGGTCAGTTTTCCCAGGTCGCCTCGCCTTTCCTGTG
The DNA here is from genome assembly GCF_020745735.1 of Hemiscyllium ocellatum. Classification (NCBI taxonomy): domain Eukaryota; kingdom Metazoa; phylum Chordata; class Chondrichthyes; order Orectolobiformes; family Hemiscylliidae; genus Hemiscyllium; species Hemiscyllium ocellatum. The sequence goes on along the minus strand of NC_083407.1, from coordinate 86,155,283 downwards.
TTGATTTTGCTAATGATATTACACCTTTTTTTATTTTTAAAAAACAAAAATCTTTCTAATTCACAAGCACATATTCTTTCCCTCGTGATCGAGCGACAACGCGCGTACACATACTAACAGGGAAACAAAGTGGATCAGAGAACAATGACCCGGCCATGTGAAGAATCCAATGAGAAAGGTTTGGCTTTTGTTGGAATTGTGGAACAGAACCTCACTCTAACTGAGCTCCTTCACTCTGTAACATTCTCCACTAAAAACCGGACAGCTCTGTTCCGTTTTGTTTAGATCTGGGTTTAAATGAAAGGGTGATTTAAAGCGAATTCCTAATAAAAGTCTGCTTCACGGGAGCATTTTCCTTCCCGTCTCAAGTCAAAGGCCATCGTCAGCAATTGATTCGAGGTTAATTAGCAATTAATAAGGTCTCAAATACGGGCAGCAGTGGCGTGTGGCGCTCGTTTAGACCGGAGCAGACTTTCACAAAACAAAACTCGGAACGAACTGAGTGAAACCGCTGAGGCTGTTTTACCTGGGAGGAGGGTGGCTCGCCTCGCACTGAAAACTTGTTATGAAACCTATTCTTTCATCCCTGAAGCTGGTGCCATTCATGTCTTTTGTAACCCAGTACAGTATTTAACTCTCTACCCGAGGTAACGCTCTCGCTAAGGCTGTGGGTGTGGAAATAAAAGATACTTGAAGGTTTGCAGCGTTGGAAGGTATGAGACTAACTGGTTAACACTTTCAAAGCAGCAGGCTAAGCCAAGCCCAGAGCCCAGTTCCCGCTGCTTTATCTAATTCCAGTGTTAACTTCATGCCAATGACATGGCAGGAACAAGCTGAGAGCAAGAGAAAAATTACCAGGTCTGGCATTGCGGCATTCCGCCTCAGTTTGGGCGAACATTCCGCACAGGGCGAACTGGCTAAAAGCGAGCAGATTATAATCTTCCAGCCTGTAGCCCACTCCCACATCTCAGATACCGAACATCTGACAAGTTGCAGCCGACTGTGTATGAAAGGCGACAGGCCCATCTCATGTATCGACGGGGCCAGGGATTCACTCACACCCGCCCGTGGTCGCGGTCAACGCATCGCGCCGCTGAGGTTCTGACATTTAAAACCAGCTTGGGGATTTTATGGGGTTTGACCCCCGCAGCAGGCAAAAACTACAAAACCCGACTGAGGGGTCAGGCTTCACTGACCCCAGGGTTAGCTGGGCTGGCTTCCAAATTGCTGCAAAAGCTATTAATGCAAGGTATTCCAATCCCCGTTTTCCAAGGCATGAATTATATGTTTAAAAACACACACACACCTACATTGAATCAGTGATCGATTAGCCTTTATCAAGCCTTTTTTTTAACCGCAAACGATTCATCCCCCGAATAACTGAACAATAAACTTTCCTTGGACATTTAACTGTGAATAAAAGATAATTCGCAAACTTTATTTTGACGCGACACATGGTTTTTCAAACCGGCCATTGAAGGTGACACGAGTGCAAAACACCGCCCGGGGTCTTCCCCTCCCAATTGACTCCCAACAAGAAATCCTCCTTCGATTGAACGGGCAGTGAGAAAGCAGCCTTCCCCAGAAGCCGGCAGCCGTTCACGAGGAGAGCAGAGCAGATTGAAAATGTTCGGCGCCTGCCCGTTTTCCCTGTGGTGCTCAGCACCGCCTGACCTGCCCTTTTTGGAAGTTCGATTTCAAAGCAAGTTCTCGGGTCCAGGCGCTGGGGAAACTCACTGCACATCAGTTTCTACCAGGACTGACCCACGCACGGACTCAAACCTCGATTGACCTTACTTCCAATTTGCTAACTCGTGAATTTTAAAAGCCATTTCAAAGATGTGGGAACATGGGGGTTGGATGGAACTGAGTGGAAAGAGAGCTAGGTAAATTAGGAGAATTCAGGGCCAACAATGAAATAAAGATGTGATTAAACGCCGTTCCTTTCTCAGGTAGTTTAGCCTAATCCCATAGTCCACACGCTCAGCTTGCCTGGAAATCGGGGAATATTTGTTTCATCAAAGTCATTTGGTCTCGTTTAGACTGCGGGACAGTTCGTTATGACAAATGTGATGCGGTTACTTTTAATGTCCTTTGAGTATATTTGCAAAAAAAGGGGTGTCCGCGCCGTGTCCTGTTTATCATTCACGGACAGGTGACAAAAGTGTATTGGGAAGGGGGTCACGGGAGCTGTATTACTGTGGGAAATGAAGGATTCTCATGTTGTAGCAATCGGATTGAAATGGTTAAAGTCTGTTCCAATCGCGTTTTCTCTCCAGTTCGATGAGGCATCACTTCACAATGAAATTTTTAACGCAGTTTTTTTTCTCTCTGAAACCGCAACCGCTTTGAAATATTGCTTTTTTTAAAAAAAATAAATATACCGAAATGCTCTATTGAAACGGTATCACCAATGGAATAGCATTTACACCGGGCGTTTAACTATTTTATTCTGTAAGCTGATTACAGTTTGTATTTTAAAGACCTGTAATATGTTTAAGAGCAACTACTACAGTCGGCTTTCAGACAGGTCTTGAGCCAGTTGGTGCAGAGTAAGGGGGATAATCGTTCCCCAGAGTCCGGCTTCCGACACAACACAAACTGGATAGCTTCCTCACTTTTATTTTGCAATTTTTAATTTTATCTGAATTGGTAAATTCTGATCATTTAATGCGCGAGGACTTGGTTACACTGTTGGATCCACAACAAGCGATTTTACTTTAATCGAACATACTGTTTCTAATGAAACGTGTTTTTTTTTCGTAACTTGTGCATTTGAGGAAAAAGCCTGTTCACAGTTTCAGGGTCACTTCTACTGAGTCCCGGGCAATGATCTCTTTCCGATTTTGTTCTGTTCACAATGCTACAGGTGTGACAGTGAGGGAGCCGTGAGAGAGGTTTTCGTTTCTGACTGGTAATGGAAACCTGTCGCTTTTCACGCTGCTCCTCACATTAACTGCACTGAGAAAGATTGCATCGATATTTCCCTGTGCAGACAATAATGCGGTGGCGAATCGAAATGTTTGAGAGTATTACTGAACGCTAACTCTCCTCTCTGGACATAAATAAGCCCATTGAAGTTCTCCAGCCAGTACTTATAAAAATAAGTAGCAGGTCGGTAATATTTTATGGCATATCATTAAGTTTAAATTCGGTGTAATTGACCGTTGATATAAATATCCTCAGTCATTTCGTGAGTACCGTGTGATATATGAAAGTTACTAAAAACGATAATCGCTCACTGGCTAAACTCCGTTCGGGAAAAGTGACCTCTTAGCTGTTGTGTGTGTGTGTGTGTGCAGAAACCTATTAATAGTTCAAACATCCCTTTCCCTCACAGGGTTCGCCACCAGCACACACCTTCACTGAAAATACTGAACGTTGATCAATAGCAACGCTGGTGTCAGAAGAGATGCTCTACTCTATCACACACAAACACTGACTCCAGTCATGTCCTGTGCACATCCACTTGTCAGAAAAATGTGGGAAATAAAGATAGGTCCCGAGCGCATCGATATCTTCACGCTTTCGATTCCAAAACAAAATTCTAAATAAAAGCGAGAAGAATTAATTTGAGGCGTAGACAATGTACAATAGCCAATAGTAAATGGAAAATCTTGCGTTTAGACAGCGCACAGTTGAGCAGGGTGAGTGTCAGTGACTCGATACTTAATGGGGAAATGGAGTTGAATTTCATGATTTTCATATGTACGGTATATATCTGGTACATTTGTGTAAGTATATAGATGCACACAGATATTCACTAGTCAGACTGGTCGAGATAGAAATACTGACTCAGATCGAAGGACAGAATTCTTACATGATACTGACACTGGGCAGAAACAAGGGCAGAATGTCGTTGACTGAAGTGTATGATGTCTATCTGTAAACCCAGAAAAAAAAGGTGATTCCGATGAGCGTCTTTTCCTATTCATGGTCGAATATTTGTGTTTTGTTTTGACATTCGGCGGATGTGTCGCTTCCTCTGAGAGTGTGTGGCTTTGGGTCTCAATTATAGTCTGACGGGTTTTGTTTTGGTTTGATGGTGATTAGAGGGACAGTGGCTAATCTGTGCATACCACACAATTCTCTCAGCCTCTGCTATAGATACGGGGCAGTATTTACCATCCCGAAGGCTGCGCTTTTGGAAACTTGTCGGATTGCGAACGAAAAGGAACAATTCACATTGTGTTATAGTTACAGCTTGGTGCGGAAAGATCTGAAAATCAGTTGAATAGTTTTCAGGAACGTGTTATTTAGAACAAAGCATTTGGATTATTATATATGTAACATACAAATGCATTGCGTTAATAGACTACTGCTTTGTCAGTCTCTGTGTGACTATAGACTTTTATAATGAATGAAACCTTGAGTCAATGAAGGTCGCATTTTAACATTGTCATAAGTAAAAATCCCTTTTATCTTTTTGTTTCAAAGTCCCGAATAAAATTTTAACGATATTCTTTGGTTTTAGAGAATATGTCCTAAAGTGTAAAATTTGTACAAGCAATGAATTTAAACTAACTACCCTTTTAAACAAAAAAAAATCATATTTTACAACCTTAGCCAAGCTTGTTTGACAGCTTTCCCACACCCGGGAAGGGGTTATATTTTATACAGGGCTATTTAGACTGAAACACATCGGTTAGGTTGAGTGGAATGATTTAAAATAACACAATGATTTCCTTTTGGTATGATTTGTGCTTTATTTGAAGTGTTTCTGACATTATTATTAAAGGTGATGTATTTACGACATGGTCCACTGGATGGCGCAGAGAGCAGCGCCTTGCCGGTGAACAGCGCTCAGCGAGAAGGACTGCAGCATGTTGAGTGTACGTGTCAGCAGGAGGAAAGCTCAAACTGGGCACGGGTCTCAATGGGACACACAGACCTGAATACTGCGCTCCTACACAGGCTGCTACTGATTTTAGTCGGGCACTACAACAGTGCAATTCAGTAGTTAGTTCTCACAGAGTATCAACCACAGAACATCCAGGCAGCAGAATTATTAAATTATTCAAAATATCAACATTTAGGCGTACTGGGCAAAGCAATACACTATTAAAACCATCTTTCCACATTATTTCTTGCAGGCTATGGCCTTGGGCAAGCGAATTTGCTTTGGCCCATAGTACAGAAACCGGTTAAACTAAAAGCTGGCGTTCAAATAGAAAGACGCGTTTACATTAATACAATAGGTATTTTGAAGCAACCGAATTAAAGTTCAAACGTGCGGTGGTTGAGAACGGGGGGGGGGGGGGGTGGGGGGGGGGGGGGGGGGACGTGTTGAATTATGATCTGCATGCTGTAAAGTGTAGACCAAAGGAGCTGTGGTGCAGATGAAGCGTGAGGGCTCTCGATCGCCCGGATAGTTTGATCGTGTCTTTGCACGTTTTGTGGTTTGTGCCCGAGTTTGTTATGACAGGTCCGGCTGACAGAGCCAAGGCCACCGGCTGAGATGGTGATGGGCGGAGGGGGTGGGGTGGGGGGAGTGGGATTGGGAATGCATGGAGTGAACTGAAACTTCCCGTTCAGTTCTTTGAGATAAGCCCCGCGTGGTACCACCAGCGTTAAGGGAGTCGCTGGCAACTAATCACCGGAGGGCCCGATTAGAAAGTGCTCCCATCTCTCAAAATAACCGCAAACTCATTTCTGAAGGCACTTACAATCACGCCAGAAACTTAAAGGAAAACGGGTTTATTATCTGAAAGCTTGATGTATTGAGTTGGTTCGAATTTGCCTCGGTGCGTTCCGAAATTGACATAAAGTCACTAACTGGTCACAGTGTTAACCCAACACATTCTAATGCAAAAGTTAATAAATAATTTTATAGGCCATTTCTGCAGCTTTAAGTTCTTTGCATGACCGCCGATTTAATTAAGCGTATTATTCGATACTGTATTAACAAAATTCAACGGAACCTGTTGATCTGTGAGTTTTCCAGGTGGAGTAAATGACCGCCGGCGCTGACTCTGTAAATGCCAGACTCCCTTTAAGGTACTTATTTCAATCAATTCCGAAAAGGTGTTGAGAATTGACATCTCTTTTCCATGTAGTTGTTTTTTTCCTGAAAACGTATATCCAGTAACTGAACGGTACACCGAATATTAACAGGTAACAACGGAGGTTATAGTAGCGGTTTTTAGACGCTGAATGAATGTGTTCAGCGAAAGCAGTGATTATTAAAGCGACTAATATACACGGCAAATTTAAACGTACTTTATGCATTCTCACCGAAATGTATGTGTTTTATCCGCGTCAATATATATATATGTATATATAATATATATTATGTATATATTATATATACACACTTCTGAACAAATACTACAAATTTGATTAGATTTAGGCAGGTTCGTACATACTATGCAGCGTGTAATATGCTGTCCCTCCAAGGTAAGCGACATATTCACAACAGGCTGGCCGCCGATTTACCTCTTACTTAAAGCAAATTTATTGTAATTCCCCCACGTAATGTAGACACTATTCCGGACAATTAATACTCAAGTCAGGCCTTTGCAAATTGAGAACAAACACCCACTAATGGAGAGTGAATTTGTAGTCAATTTCACGGCCCGGCTTTTTGTACTAAAAGTCTCTTCTTGCTAAAGACAGCAAGTTTCCCACAAACACACCGAACTAAAAGACTCCCAGTAACCTGTGATCGATGTCCCGTCTTTGCCCCTTTGACCAGAGTCGCGGGAGGGAGAGAGAAAAACTTAGCACCACCTGAATCTCACAAAACCACGTCCAGACTCAGTGCCTCAATCCTTTTCGTTTTATTTTTATAATACCATCGATAAACCCGAGCTGACACCGAACTGACGTGGAATACAGCTGCTCTCATACGGGGCTGTGAAAACGAAATCGAGTGCGGATTCTAAATATTGACCGCAGCATCAAAACCAAACGGAGAGGCAGATTCCCTAGGCCTTACCGACACTTCTCGCTGCCAAAGAAAAAAAGCTCCTTTTAATGATTTGGGAATTTGGGAACAGTTCCCGGGAAAGGTCTCCTACACGTCAGGAAAGTCTGGTACCAAGTTGGTCACTATTCTGCCAGTCCTCAGTTATTCCAAGCACCTTTTAAATCCCGAACTCACGAAATCGGCCTTCAGTTTACCATTTTTGTTTGGTGCGTCCGGATTGGGGAGGGCGTTAGTATTTTGTTTTCGCTTTGTGCCGGAGCCACGTTACGGGTTTGTGTTTTCCCAGCCTGTTCTCTCTGTTAATGAGACTTGCCCTCAAAGGCTACAACATCACTTGTCCTCAGTGAGGGCTCCTTCTCCGGCAATGTGGGGCACCTGGCGAGCTGCTGCTGAAAGACAGTGGTTACTGCTTTCTCCGGGCCAAGTTTAAAGAATTGTTTCCACATCTTAACTCTTTTAAGAATTCTTTAATAGATACACGTGTGGAAAGTTCCAGCATCTTGTAACCTACGGCTGTGTGTTTTACAATAAAACGTTTCTTCTTTTTTAAAATAAAAAAAAGATAAATTGTATAGTATGTGTAAGAAATAACACGAGGCGGCGGCTGTATACCAGTCTCTTTTAAGATTTTGGCCAGTTCCAAACTCTGAGAGTGGGAAAAAACTGTCACTTCGAGAGACCCATTCCAACCCCGAAAAGGAAACGTGTGGCCTTCCTTACAATTCTGTTTTTTTCTTTCTCTCCAATGAAATATCTGTTCTCAAAACGGATATCTCTTAAGTCCGCCACACGATTGTCAGGTTAAAAGACAGCTTTAAAAATATAAAAGTCTACTCCGACACGATTCACTGGCCTGGATTATTATCGTGTGTCAAGTGGTAAGTAAATTGAAAGGAAGCATTTTAGCGATTTCACAAACATCTCTTAATTCAGTGAACTGGATCTTTTATTTGTGACGGGCCTGACACGCGGAGTCAAAGTCATTGCACAGATGTGTCTGTCTGAGTTGGAATAGCTTTCACTCTGAATTATTGTTCCTTTTTCTAGTGGGTTTGGGAGGGGGGTGCGGGGGGGTTGGGGAATCAAGACAGATTGCCTTTTCCTAAAGCACATCCTTCAAAAAGTAGCAAAGGTAGACAGGAGTTTCACTTTAGCTAACTTAACACGGCCCGGTTACAGGAAGGGACACTGATACCGTTTCCCAGGGAGGGTGGGGGAGTCTGCCCCAGTGTCTCGGTGGCGGAGGGGAGGGGGGTAAATCCCAATTATCTATCACGATCAGGGGGCATGCCAGTTTCAAGCAATTTCTTTTCCGGATGGTCAAACTTCCGCCTCTTCACCACCCTCCCCCCGCACCCCTTCACACACACACACACATACAAAAAAGGGTCTATAATTAATCGCCGGCCCCATGAAGCCAGCCGTTATGGTTTATGCATTTAAACGGTTAATACATGATAGTGTACAGGAGATAAACACCACCGGCTTTATATAAAGAAAACGCGTGCTGGAGGTGGGGGGTGGGGTGGGGGAGGACGGGGGTGAGGAGAGAATGCAAATCACAGTCAGCTTCATTGGAAACTACTCAATATCCAGTCAATGTGCCGGCAGATGCAATCGGATGGCATTAGGCGGCGGATCTATAAATAAAACCAATTAGAATGCATGGATATCGACCGAGACCGGATTAAAGGCAAACAGACTTATCATTCTGGAGATAGATATTATCAGGCTATTGGTGTGTGCTTTCTGAGCGCTTTACTCACTGATATGTTCAGGGGCTGAGGCCGGGGTTACTTCGCTCAACTCTCCAGGACTCGCTGGTACTCTTTTTTTTGGAGGATCCTCGCTTGGTTGCAAGTTTTCTCCCTCTCTCTCTCTCTCTCTGTCTCTCCCTCGCTCCTGCGTTTGTTCCAGTTGGATCGTCCTTTCCCGAGGAGGTAAACATTTGCTCTTTCTGCTTGCGTGTGTGTAGTGTGTGTGTGTGTGTGTTTGCCCCCCTCCTTCCCCCCCTCACACACATCCAAGTCCGGATTGGCTCGACTTTATTTTATTTTCGAGGTGTTGAGGGGGCAGATTGAGACGCGACTGGGGTGCCCGGGGCAGGCCAGAGCAAGGGCAGCAGTTTCGAGTTGCTGTGATCCGGTTACGCTTTGCTGCTGTTGTATGGCACAGTGGCGCCACCGTAAGGGCGGCCTCTCTCCTTCCCTCCTTTTAAGGTGGAATGATGCTGCTGAGGCGGGGGGAAGGTTTATTAATAATCACCTTTTATTACAAAAAAGAGCCAATTGAGCAAAAAAAACAAACCTGCAGCGGGCCTAGGCTTGCAGAGAATGATAACAAACGGGCCCTCACTGACACACAGAGAGAAAAGCCCCAGGGGAGGAAATATTCCCTTTGCTCTCTCTGAAATAGTCACTTTGCAGCATTTACCTAGGTGCAGCTGCAGTGTGGCTCTGCCCAGATGAACCAAAGTTAATAGATAACACATTTTGTCGGGTTTCTTTCCGTATCCCGAATCATGGTGGTGCGAAAGAATGTGACTGGGGGAATTCAGAGATCTCCAAGAGCTGCCGCTGGAAACCGTCTCAGAGACAGTCCCTGAGACTGAGCCCATCACGATTATTGGTAGTTAGTCTGAGGTAAACAATAATCCAGTTTAACCCTCACGCCCCCCCATCAGATTTTTTTTTTAAATCCTGATTAATACTCGTTCAGTAAACTATCTGGGAAGGAATTACACACTGTATCGCAGCCCTGTGAGGTTTTAAGTGGTTTTGAGGAGGATTTGTTCTCGCTTTCCCAGTGTAATCCGAAACCGAGCAAAAGTTGCTTCTTCCTGGGGGGGGGGGGGGGGGGGGCTGAACCACCTTAAAACGGTGCACTGGGGACGGTCCCGGGCGGTGAACAATATTAACGCCGGCAAGTTTAGTGATCTGATCAGAGCGACTGTCGCGACAGGAGCTCCGCTCCAGACCACCCCCTCACCCATCCCAAGATTGCACAATGTGTTCTGCAGGTACACCCCTCCCTCCCCTCCCCCCTGGTAGATCAACCTTCGGGAAGGTGATGGGGATGTGCAGAAATATCTTCCTCTCTTCCCCCAGCCACCCATTTCGGAGGGATCTCCGGCACGCACCGGAAGAGCGAGAGGACTAGCTCAGGGGCAGGGTGAGAAAGTGAAGGAGGACCGAGAGCTCGAAGGCTCCTGGCTCCCTCCACTTCCCCAGCAAGCGAGCACCCGATGAGGTGGGCAAAGGCCATCAGACTGCCTGGTGCTCTCCTGGGTGCACTCTCACCACCCTTCACCCCCGCCCACACTGACACTATTTCTAGATATTCGACATGAGACATAGAAAGGCGGGGCGGTGGGGGAGAGAGGGGGAGAGAGAGAGAGAGAGAACTGTTGACTTTATTAAATATTCAACAGAGGCTCCTAGACAAATTTACGTTCGCTCTCATAAATTATTAAAAGCCGAAAGCATCTGTCTATCAAGAACGCGGTTTATTATTAACTAATTGTTCCTGACAGGGTTTGTTTTATTTATACAGCGCCGCTCTGCAAAAATAAAATAAAAAGCAGCACAGTAAGATAAGTCTGATTGTTCATTAATATCCCAAAGGACAGATTAGGTGTGATAAAGGCTTTCTCCCTGTCATTGGGACTTCCAACATGTGTGTGTCTACAATATCATATATCTGTTGCAATTTCATGCTTTGGATTTGCAAGGAGTGTGTCATTCAGCATAATATGAATCTGTGTATGTCTGCACTTGTGTAGCTGCTTGGTCTCTCTGTGTGTTAGTGTGTGTGTGTGTTTCTGGGTGTTGTTGTGAAGATTGTTAGCTGGGTTACGTGCATCTATTCCGAGGTTCAGCCAGGCATCTAATGATTTGATCATGTGGCCTTATTATCTGTAATAAATGCGAACCGTCTTATAGTAATCAAGCTGATTAAAAATTCTTGCGCGCCAATGTACGGGTAGAGTGTGTGTGGGTGCTGAGGGACGGATAAGGGGGGCTCGTCAACTGAGCGCTACTCACAGCAACACGGCGCTGCCTCACCCCCCCCCCCCCCTTTACCCCTCACTTCCCTCCCTCACCTTCCAGGCTCGATCACTCATCCCGTTGAATGCGAGAGAGGGGGGGAAAAAGTCTCTCCCGGACCCGGAACGGAAGCGAGCAGTGATATGACGAAAGGACAACCCCGAGGAGTGCTGATGAGTCAAAGCAACTAGTAATTTCTCTCTGCTTCGGTTGCTGTCAGTACCGGTGTTTACACTGTGGCCAGAATGTTAGCAAGTGACACGGGCTCCACTCCCCCCTCCCATCCCTTCCTTCTTTATTGGAGCGGCAGCTCTCTTCAAAGTCTGTTTTTGTTTTGAAATTTCTTATTATATGAGAGCATCAATTTTCTTTGTTTTTTTTGAAGACGGTAGAGTTATTTTTGAATTATTGATGGTGACTAGGACTGGCCGCCTGACAGAGAAACGTCGGGAGTGGAGTGTATGTGAGTTCCACTTTCTTTCGCCAACTTCCCACCAGCAACCCCCCCCCAACCCCCATCACAACCCCCCCGCCCACCCCCCCTTCCCCCACCGTCCCACCCCCCCAATTGCGGGCATCAGGTAGAAGCCTGAGCACCCCAGCACAATCTGAGTAGCAGACCGACTGGTCGATCCGCTAAACTTCCCGGCTTTAAACCCTCCGCTCCTGACACATGGCCTGAGTCAGAGTGCAACACATCCAATTGGCAGGGACAGTGGAGACACAAGAGACGAGAAATTGTCCTCAAAGCTGCTGGAGAGAGGGAGGGAGAGGAGCTGCAGCGGCAACGCGCCTGCTACAAACCAGAGCGGTTGTTAAAAGTTGGAGTCGAACCAAGCGAGATAGTGACAGAAACATCAGATACGGCTGCGATGTCACATTAAATCACTTTAATCTTTCCAAGCGGGCTGCTATGACTCGGCCTTGATGCAGCTAAACGGTGCTATTCCCTCAAGTCGAGCAGGAAAACAAAACCCTGCGCTTGTCAGAGCTGTTGGAGGCGTTATAAAGTGACAAGTTCGTTTCAGTGAAAGCTTTAACGTTGTGCCAAAATGTTCGACTCTCGCAGCCCATTGAAAGGATTTCATGTGTGTCTGAGTTGATAAAGTCACGTCGCCAGCAGTTGAAATCATTAGCTGGAGATTTGTTAAAATGTGCGGCTGTAAGAACGGCCGTGGGTCAGGCTAATCGATATATGTTCCTCAGGTATGTGGGAATAGGGGATTGTGTCTGTGGTGAGGATCCCTTCAACACCGCTTGTACTTTTTATTACTGCTGTTCCTCTAAATGAGGGGCATCACGCCTGTGTGTGTGTCTGTGTGTGTGTGTCTGTGTGTCGGTGATTGTGTGTGTTTGGGGGGGTGTGGGTGTGGGGGTGTGTGTGAGTGTGTGGAGGGGGTGTGAGTGTGTGTGTGTGTGGGGGGGTTGTGAGTGTGTGGGGGGGTTGTGAGTGTGTGGGGGGTTGTGAGTGTGAGTGTGTGGGGGGGTTGTGAGTGTGTGGGGGGGTTGTGAGTGTGTGGGGGGGTTGTGAGTGTGTGGGGGGGTTGTGAGTGTGTGGGGGGGTTGTGAGTGTGTGGGGGGTTGTGAGTGTGTGGGGGTGTGTGTGTGTGTGTGGGGGTGTGTGTGTGGGGGTGTGTGTGTGTGGGGGTGTGTGTGGGGGGGGTGAGTGAGTGTGGGGGTGTGTGTGGGTGTGTGTGTGGGGGGGGTGAGTGTGTGTGTGTGTGGGTGTGTGTGTGTGTGGAGGGGGTGAGTGTGTGTGGAGGGGGTGAGTGTGTGTGGAGGGGGTGAGTGTGTGTGTGGGGGGATGTGTGAGTGTGTGGGGGGATGTGTGAGTGTGTGGGGGATGTGTGAGTGTGTGGGGGATGTGTGAGTGTGGGGGGGATGTGTGAGTGTGTGTGGGGGGGATGTGTGAGTGTGTGTGGGGGGGATGTGTGAGTGTGTGTGGGGGGGATGTGTGGGGGTGTGTGGGGGTGTGTGTGTGAGTGTGTGTGGGGGTGTGTGTGAGTGTGTGTGAGAGTGTGTGTGTGTGGGGGATGAGTGAGTGTGTGAGGGATGTGTGAGTGTGTGTGTGGGTGTGTGGGATGTGTGAGTGTGTGTGGGAGTGTGTGAGTGTGTGTGGGGGGTATGTGTGTGAGTTTGTGTGGGATGTGTGTGTGAGGGGGATGAGTGTGTGTGTGGGGGGCTGTGAGTGTGTGGGGGTGGGTGTGTGTGTGAGTGTGTGTTTGAGTGTGTGGGGGATGAGTGAAGGTGAGGGGTGTGTGTGAGTGTGTGTGGGGGGTGTGAGTGTGTGTGTGTGTGTGTGAGGGGGATGAGTGAGTGTGTGTGGGGGGTGTGAGTGTGTGTGAGTGTGTGAGGGGGATGAGTGAGTGTGTGTGGGGGGTGTGTGACCGGACGCGATGCATCCGGGGAGACATCAGTAAGAGGTCGGGCGCTGTCATCATAACAAACTTGACACATGCTCTTGCTCTGCCGACTCTCTCTCTCTCTCTCTAGGTCTATGCACTCTGCATGGTGACCTGTATGCGGGAGCTCCCAAACAAGCGGCTGGCGGAGAATGGAAATGAGAAGCGTGAGTCCCCGTCCCTACCCCCGGGACAGCCCGGAACGGAAGAACAACAGCCCCGAGGGTCAAGGTGCACCTCCCGGTAAGAAGGCCAGGCTGGAGCCGAACGGGAGCCCGACAGACGGAGGCAGGGGGAGATCCAACGGCTCCCCGGTCAAGGCGCTGGGAGGTAGGATGCGGCCAAGTGACAGCGCGGCTCCCACACACACAGACAGAGGGAGTCAGGGTTCATGGAGATTAAACTTTCCGTGTGCTTGGTGTAGGATTACAGGAAGAAGCTCGGCAGATTTCCAGCTCATTGATGCCCTGCCCAGCATGAGGAGTACCTATCACCACCAACCCCCACCCTCCCCCACCCCCTCCACACACACACACACACACAGACACACACCCGTCTGCCCCTTGTTCATCACTCGGCAGGAAAAGCCAGGCTCTGCCAAGGGCCGGCCGCCTGATCCCTATCACAGATGACCGCTTTTCCACCGGCACAGCTGCCCAGCTCCGAGCTGCCTTGTTCCGTCTCCCCCGGCTTCCTTTTTGGAGGAGACAAGCCCTCAGCCGAGGGGATTGGTTCAGAACACGCTCACGCAGCAGCAGATGGGAGCGCCCTCCAGTTTGGTTAACAGTGGGACAGGAAGGGGGGGGGGGGGGTGGGGGGAAGCTGGTGGTTGGTGGTGGCAAAGTAAAAGTACAGCACCGTGCCTGCCGAACTTGGACAAAGGTCCCGAGTCCTGGATTTGTCCTCAGGGAGGAGTTCAAACGCAGGACAGAGGCTGCATTGCGCTGTGATAATGTCCCCAGGCCCCTCGCCCACCCCCGGTCAGTTCGGGACAGTGAGTGAACGCAGAGACTAGTTTACACCATCCTGGTGTTGGATGTTAAGAACTTGTTACCGCAACTTGTTCACTTGGTCTTCCGTCAGTATCCTTCAAAACACATGAGATTCATAGAAATAATTAGCATTGAAACAGACCCTTCGGCCCATTTGCTGCGTGCAATCACCTATTTTGAACACCTTACAGTTCTGTGTGAACGCCAGCAGATGAGTTGTGCGCTAGAAACGGCGCAGACCCACTCCACCCTTCTCGTTACTATTCAACAGAGAGTCAAATGTCTGATAACTGCCCTCCTATCCTTGCCTATCGGATGTACTGGGGAATGTCCGCGCGGACATTATTTATCGGGTGGAATCGGTTTGTTATTTTTCTAATAGCAGACGAGGAGATCCGCAGGCATTTCACCCCCGATATTTAGAAGTCGACAAGTAGATTTTACTAAAAAAAAACAGTCATTTGAATGACGAAGTTGCTCTGCAAAGCCAGCTCATGAATATTACTTCTGCAAGTGCTGATCACTGAATACTTGATGCCATCTGAACGCAAAACTCAAAATGTTGTAGCCCCAAGGCACCAGGTTGTTACAGAGCACCGTCTGGACTTAGAAACTGCCCCAAATATTATTCCTGCGCGCGTCACATTGTGAATGTGATCAAGGAAATTACTAAATCTCCCGTTTGCACGAGATGTTATTAGGGCGTTTATTTGTTAACAGTTCCTTTATATTTCAATATATCCTTGATCATCCAGGATATTCAGATGTCTGCCCTGCTGGGTGGCTTTCTGAGTTTAACTCTAGTCCCTGTCAGATGTCTGAACAAGTGAGATGTTGATTTGATCCCACAGTAATGATAGGTTCGGATCATAGCTTACTAG
Source organism: Hemiscyllium ocellatum (assembly GCF_020745735.1). Lineage (NCBI taxonomy): Eukaryota > Metazoa > Chordata > Chondrichthyes > Orectolobiformes > Hemiscylliidae > Hemiscyllium > Hemiscyllium ocellatum. The sequence continues at coordinate 86,140,034 of NC_083407.1, read as the reverse complement.
AGCAACGAAAAGATTACAATCCTGTTGCTCTTAACATTACTAAAATTAAAAGAAATAGGAAATAACCTTCATATGCTTGTCTCTTAAAGAATCAAGGTGATTACAGGAAAGGAAGTTACATTCCAAGTGACAATTTAACTATCAGACTTGGCGAAAACTAAGTGTAGAAATTACTGTGGGCTCCCGGATAAAGAACCTGTTGTGCCTGGTAGCTGCATTATTAAGAAGTTTGAGCTGAGACACTCGGAGTGAAAATATTGACTGTTCTCTGAGTTGGGCCTCGGCGAAATGGATTGTCCTTGTACTTTCTGAGAGGACATGTTCTGCGTTGTAAAATGTTATGGATATTAAAAATGAGCACTTGCAAAATCGGCAATAAATATTCACGAGGAACAAAGTGCATGTAAAACTGAGAGTCTGTGATCGAAGCCCATTTGTTGTAAACGTATAGTGCCACCTACATAGGGTTAAACCAGATTATGATCTGGCACAATGTGTAAGATAATGGTAAACCCACAAGGCTGGCGGATTAGTAAATTGCTAAGGTTTTGTAATCAAACGTAAAGTTTGTATACTGTCAGACTACAGTGAAGTGAGCTTTAAATACAAGTTTATGTTTATGGTGGGTCCTAACCCGTAGAAGGCATTTATGACCTTTCAGCCGGTAACAGTTGCTGCACCTTCCCCAGTCTCATTCAGATGAAAAAAAAAGAGAATGCTTGGATATCAAAGAACGAAAAAAGGTCTTTTGCTATGTTGAAGTGCATCCCTTTCCAACACAATCACCCCACCATCAAGGGATCTGGGTGTATTTTGTATCACAGTGAAGGTTGTAATTTATGGAATGGGGATATTGAACACTCCTTTGTAAATTTATTTGCTGAGGATAAAACATTTATTTAATGGAAACTATAAACCCACTCAATGATTGAATGGGGCACACACCACAAACGGAGCGTGACCAGGAGCAGATGAACTGACCTGACTGAGATCACCTTTCGCCTCTGTTATGATTTGCCTGTGAGTTTTAGCATCTTAATTGAATTAGTACTTACAGAAGATTGACCAATCCTTAACGATCAGACTAGCAGAGAAATACAGTTACCGTTTAAATTCACCTCGCGTTTCGTTTTTGTATCTTTTGTGATTTAAAAAAATACACTGTTTTCTGAGCAGTGGGCAAACTTGAAAGATAATGAGCCTGTAGGTTAATGTGTCGGACACTGTCAGAGAGCTGTGTGAATATAGGTTACTGCCAGAAAAGGTCAGCCTATGAAAAACTTAACGTCTTAACTCAGTTTCCTGTGCGGATCAGTAAAATCGCCTACCCTTAAACCCCCTGCCAAATTCCTTTGCTGGGGGGAAAAAAACGTTGGGTTAAAAAAAAACAGGAATAACGTTAAACTGGGTGAGAACTTTTGCAACTGTTTCATTTAAAACGAGGAAACACCCTGATTACTTCCAAGTAGAAAAAAATAATTCCTCTGGCTTAAATTTTTGGGAAGTGCAACGTGATTTATTTTGTTTGCAGCGGAACCTCGCGATTTTCTGTTTGCCAAGAGGATTTTGTTTTACATGTTCAGGTCTGTTCTGAGACGGCGTGCACCGTATGTGCTTGCTGGCACAGTTTTAGAGGGAATTAAAACAGTTTCACTTTTGGGGGGTAGAAGAACGAAAAAAAAAGTATTTCAGGCAAACTCTCCAGTGACTCTTCGAACTTCCCACGGGCTGGGGAAAAGACGGTGCCGGTAGTGCTGTGGTCAACAATAGAGACAGTCTTTTCGAGTCTTGAAACCTGGTCTGTTTACCAAACCCAGTGATGTACAGAGAGCACGAATAAACAAGTCAACGAGTAAAATCTCGGTGCTGTCAAACAGCATTACCAGGGGCTGGGCTCTGATCAAGTCTGACTGTTTTCGAAACAAAACTTCGTGTATTATTTGGATTTTTCTTGCCCCCCCCACCCCCCTCCCCACCTCATTCAGGATCAACCCTGCCAGTGTTTTGTGTGGTCGAGCAGTCGGACAATCCTGTGGAATGCGAAGGCAAAGAAGAGCATGCCGAGTTTGTGCTGATCCGTAAAGACGTGCTGTTTAATCAGCTCATCGAGACGGCCCTTTTATCCCTGGGATATTCCCACAGTTCTGCAGCACAGGCTCAAGGTAGGAAACAGTTTTCCCTCTTTGTGTTCCGATTTGGAGAGAGAGAGAGAGAGAGAAATTGCCATTTAATCCAGAGTCAGAAACTTGCTGGAGAATTGAAGGGTTGGACAGTCGGTTTTCATTGCGATGTCTCAACAATGAGAGTTTGGTCAATATTTCTGTGAAATATAACCTCACAGTGGTAACATCCCACAGGACTCATATCAATAGGACCTCAAGTGGTTTGGGGATGACACAGCAATTGTAATCGTTACAATACTATTATGTCTCATGGCATCAGAAATCATCTGTTAGTAATTTTAAGTGGAAGAGTTCCTAATTTTATACTTTTTGTTTGGGAAATAAATGTGCAGTATCACGAACAGCAAGATATCATGACGTTTCACTCAGGCATTACAACTTGCCAAAACTTGTGAAATTAAGCAGTTTGTTTTAATGGTGGTGCATGCAATGTACAGGAAGGTGCTATGAATTGTCTGCAACCATAGAATGAATCATGTATTTGACAATAGTTTGAGAGGACTTTCTGAGAATCCTAAATTGAATGGTCCTGCTGGGCAGGTTAAATTATTTGCAGTCGTCATTCTATTCCACCAACTTCACATTGCCCTTGAACTGTAGTGGCAGTGTTGTGGTCTAAAGACTTAGTGTGAATGAAACCTGAATGGAGGTTTAGAACTCAACTTAACACAGGAGTTAAAAAAAAAACTGAGCTTTGGAATAATTTGAGGACTTAAAGATAGCATGGTATGCAGCACAGATTTAACAGCAGTGGGAAGTCAAAGTTAATGTCAATAGTCAAAACACATCGAAAGATGGATTGTATTACTTCATGCATTTTTTAAATCATTTGACTAAAAGTTTAATTTTTCAATTCATTTTTACCAAGCTTAATCACCATTAGTGTAAGGGTTTAGCCTTTAAAGATCATTTAAATACAATGGAATGGGATCACAGAAATTCATGTCTTGCTCCTTCACTTTGAGTCTTTAAAGTGAGCTGGATTGTGTGGTGTGGTCATTTCATGTGCAATTTGTGCTTTTTAATACTGGTGGAGACACAACTGTGCCATTCATAATAATTTGCATGAATAGATGACTTAGCAAAAACAAAAATACCCACGATAGTACCAAGAATTTGTTAACTGAGGACCTGAAGAAATTTACAACTACCATAGGATTCTCGGCAGTCCTGTACACTAGCAGATCTTTTTGGGGAGATGCTGGACCTTTTGCCTGGACACATTGTTTTATGCTCAATAAAGTAGTGATCTGCCGTTTTCAGAGTCTGGGACTGAAATCCAGTCTGGACCCTAATCCAGTTCATTTTAATGAAACAGTTTCAGGGATTTCACCTGGGTTCCCACTTAGAGGTTTTGTCTGGTATCAGGCTCCCCAGTTTAATAGGAAGAAACTTCAAATGTGGTGAGTCTCAGGCAGCAGATGCTAGTGATCAATGGGTGCTGACACTAGCCACATAGATGTCTATAGCCTTCATAATCTACAGTCAACACCTTCCATTCATATAGCAGCATTAATGAAGTAAAATCTCTCAAGGGTCTTCAAAAGAACATAATGATTGATAAAAATTAACATGGAGACAGTGGGGAAACATTAGCACAGTGTTCGAAAGCTTGGTTAAAGAAGTAGCCTTGCTTCTAAGAAGAACTGAGAAATTCAACAATAAAAATGGTTAATTAAGACAAATGGGAAAACCTCTAACCAAGATCTGAGGCCCTGATGCTAGTGAAAGAAATCTACTAATAAGGCTGGGTTCCAGAAGAACCTATTCATTTCCAGCCCCATCCCATCCTACATATTGGAAGGTCATTTGCTTTTTGAAAATCGTGGGAAAGAATATTGCTCACCCTGGAGAGTGAAGGATTTTGACTGGAAGGGTAGCTCCTGTACATAGTTGGTCTGGGAACTGCATCTCCTTGAGGCATCTGACCCACTAAGATTGTCTGCTCCTAACTCAGTCCCTGACTTTGCTGGTATTGGGAACAGCCAACATAGAGCAGTTATCTGTAGTGCATTGGGCTGAGAGTTTGGTGTGTTTCCTTTAGCAGGAACTTGTTATTGTATTTGCATCCACTTAGATTCCTTGGCTGACTCAGGGCCCATTCCAGTCACACAAGTTTCTCTGCAAATGAGTTGAAAACACAAAATATATGTAACCAAGAGTTGGAATAAAGAATATAAGAGAACAAGTTTGAATTTTCTAAGATTTAGTTAGTTTGAAATTTTGATACCTTCCAGATTATGTATTAGCCTTGTGAGACTGATGTCACCCTGAACCAGCTTAATGAAATCAACCACTGGATCTTATATCATGCGGTAATTTTCCAACTTTGTGTTGCAGAATAGGGACACCCTTTCTGGCTAGCAGCAGGTCAAACACTCGGGTGTGTACTTCACGTTTTCCCAAGTGTTGATTACTGTTTGGAGAATTGTGAGCAAACCTCTAAGGTCAGAGACAAGCCCCAAGACGTATTCACCTCTGTATTTTACTAAGTGTGAGTTGTGCTGAATGAGAGGACAGGCAGAACCCAGTCCTAGAGCACCCAGCTGGTGCTCTCACATGATTGACATGCATCATTGATTGTGAAGATCAAAATCCTCACCTTCTGCTTCTGTTCTCAGCTGGGTATCCTTAAGACTAACTGTAGCCCAACATTTTGACGACTGTGTCAGGCTGAGTCAGCCTGTTTACAATCTCAGCAGTCTGCTCAACCCAGAACGTTACATTCTCTTTCTCACAAAGCCGTCTACATCTACCTCAGCTTATTTGCAATGGAAACCATCATCCCTTTGTGACCTTCAAACTTGACTATTTTAATATTGTGAACTCATCTAAAACTCTGCTGCTTATATCTTATTCAACATGAAGTTCCCATCATTCATTTACTTTATCCTTGCTGACCTGTATTAGTGCCTGGTTCCCCAACATCTCAAACTTCATGTTTTCACTCTCCTGTTTACATCCCTTTGTGGTGTTGTCCACCTTAATCTCTTCCAATAACCCTTCAGAAATCAGCAATTCTCTGTTGATAGCCTCTTGCACAGCCCCCACATCAAGATCCCAGCGTCTGTGGCTGCACCCTCCATTGCCTAGGTCACATGAGCAGTAATTTTATGTGTGAAAACACTTTGCCTCCCTCCTCATTTTATGACACTCCTTAAAATGACTTCTTTGATTTACTTTTTGACACTCCTGCTAATATATCTTTGTTTGGTTTGGTATTTTAAAACAAATCTTACCTGTACAAACCAATTTAAAACATTTTTCGACAGTAAAGCAGATATTGAAATGCAACTACTTTTTAGATATGCGATTATCTAGTGATGCATATTCACCTTGTATATCACCCCGAATATTTATTTTTAATAAATAGGTGCTAAAATGAAGGTTTTAAGATTTTTTTTATGAATGAACTTTGAGATTATGTCTAGCCGCTGTCTTGTTTTAAGATTCATTTACTTAAAGCCTGGTTGCAGTTAAAGTGTTGAAATCTGTAAGGCCTCTTCTTTTGCAAATACTTGATTTAACTATATATCAACATGCTTACAGTGGCACTTGTAGATAAACCTGGGTTTGGAAATAATGCTTTCCTTTATTGGTCAGAGTATTGAGTACAGGAGTTGGGAGGTCGTGTTGCGGCTGTACAGGACTTTGGTTAGGCCACTGTTGGAATATTGCGTGCAATTCTCGTCTCCTTCTTATCAGAAAGATGCTGTGAAACTTGAAAGGGTTTAGAAAAGATTTACAAGGATGTTGCCAGGGTTGGAGGATTTGAGCTTTAGGGAGAGGCTGAACAGGCTGGGGCTGTTTTCCCTGGAGTGTCGGAGACTGAGGGGTGACCTTGTAGAAGTTTACAAAATTATGAGGGGCATGAATAGGGTAAATAGACAAAGTCTTTTCCCTGGGGTCAGGGAGTCCAGAATTAGAGTGCATAGGTTTAGGGTGAGAGGCGGAAAATATAAAAGAGACCTATGGGGCAACTTTTTCACGCAGACGGTGGTATGTGTATGGAATGAGCTGCCAGAAGAAGTGGTGGAGGCTGGTACAATTGCAACATTTAAGAGGCATTTGGATGGGTATATGATTAGGAAGGGTTTGGAGGGACATGGGCTGGGTGCTGGCAGGTGGGACTAGATTGGGTTGGGATATCTGGTCGGCATGGGAGGGTTGGACCGAAGGGTCTGTTTCTGCGCTGTTCATCTCTATGACTCCATGGTGTTTGCATGATGAGGAGTTTTAATTGCTTTCAAAAGTATATTCACACTGGGGAGGGAGTTTCTTTTCTGTCTGCCTCACATACTGCTGCTTCCTAAGCTGCCAAACAGAGGACAGTGTGACACTTTGGGGAATGTTGATGAAAGCCTCAACTTTCCCTGGTGGTGTGAGAGGGCCTTAACGTACAAACATACAAATCAGGACAGAAGAAGACCACAGGGCTTCTTGAGCTTGCTTTGTCATTTAATAGGATCATGGCTGATTTGATTACCCCCCATTCCTGTCCATCCCTGAAAACTGTTTATCAAGAGCCCATCTATCACTGTGTTGTAAAATATTCAGAGACCATGCTTTCCCCTCACTTTGATGTATAGAATTCCAAAGATGTACAATCTGCTGTGAGAAAACAAATTTCCTAGTCTTTGTTTTAGGTGGGTCAACCATTATTTTAAACAACGATCTCTAGTACTCGGTTCTTCCACAACTGGAAATGTCTTCTCTACATCCACCCTGGCAAGATTCCTCAATATCTTACATGCTTCATTCAAGTCACCTCTTACCCTCCTAAGCTCCAGCAGATACAAGCCTAGCTTGTACAACTGTTCCTCACAAAACCTTCATCTGAATTGCTTCCAATGCATTTTCAACCTTCTCTAAATAAGGAGACGAATACTGTAGACAGTACATTCACTTACCCTATCTGTATTTGTAACTACTTTGTGTCCTTTTCACAGTTTGCTTTCCTACAACATCTTTGCATTATCAGCAAATTTAACAACCATACCTCTCACCCCGTCATCCAAGTAATTTATCTAAAATGTAAAAAATTGAGGTCCCAGTGCTGATCCCTATGACACACCATTGCACCCTGCCAGCCAGAAAAAAAAACAATTTATGCCTAATCTGTTTGTTGTTAGCAAGACAATCTCCTATTAACACTAAAATGTCACACTTTATTGAATGTTTTTTGGAAGTCCAAATGCAGTACATTTACCGATTCCCTGTTATCTCCAGCAAGTGGTACTTTCTCAAGAATTCTAAAATATTCATTAAACTATGCTGACCCTATCTGTTTACCTTGAATTTTTTGAAGAGTCCTGCTATAGCATCTTTAATAATAGCCTATAACAACTTCCCTGTGACAGATGTGAAGCTAACTTGCATGCAGTTTCTTGCTTTCCATCTCCTTCCTTTTCTGAATAAAGGACTTGGGTTTGTTATTATCCATTCCTATGGAACCTTTCCAAATCTAAAGGATTTTGGAAAATTAAAATCGATGCATCAGGACCTGGGACTTGTCAGCCCACTAATTAATCCACAGTTAACTCAGTACTGTTCCCCTAGAGATTGTAATTTCCTGAAATTTCACCCTTCCATTTCCTGGTTTGCAAATATTTTTGGGATGTTCGCTCTATCTACTAAAGTGAAGAACAACTCATTGTTGATCCCTCACCTACAAGGTGGCCCCTAACATTTAGCTGCTCAATGCCTCAGCCTTGGTAAAGGCCATTATTTAAGCCTTGAATCTGATCCTCAAAATGCTACTGTCCCTCACAATCTCTTTTGATGATGTAATTGCATCCCCACACTGGCATCACTGAGCTGTCCTGCAATATTGGCAATCTTCCTTTTCATGGCATGCAGCCATCAGGAGCAAGCAATGCATTTAGAGTGTGCACCAATCCAGGACATTTGGTCAAGATAAAGGTGGTTAAGGAGAAGTTGGCTGAAGTGCTGTCCCATTCGATCTGTGACCCAAAGTGCAGAATCACATCAAGCTATAGAGAACGTACAGCACAATAACAGATCACCGACTGCAATAACAATTTTGTCATTCTAAACTGATTGGTGTCAGTTGTTATACTCTGAAAGAGACTACATCTATGTTTCCTAACCATACAATCATTTCTGTTTGTTCCTTTCTCCCTTATGTACTTACCTAGCATCTATTTAAATATATCCATGATATTTGTCTCATTTCATCCATGCCATTGCATGTTTCACATTCTAACCATTCACTTTCTCCCTTACACTCCTTCGCTGAAATGCATGATTCTACAAATATTTATCAATTAAAAATGTACCCGTTAAATAATAATTTTAAACAAATAGCACTATCATTGCAGTTGACAGCCATCCTCTTCACTATCAATTACTCAGTCAATTTATGTGTTGATTGCAAACTTCCCAATTAGGCTTCCCACATGTGGGTCCAAATCATTAATATATGTTACATTCAGCAAGGGACCTAATACCTGTGAAACACCACTGGAAAACACTTTGCATTTGCCAAAACTTCCTGGCCATCACTCTCTGTTTCCTGTCACTGAGACAATTTTGGATCCAAGTCATCACATTCCTTTGCATCCCATGAGCTTTAATTTTTCTTAACAATCTGCCATTTTGGACCTTGTTAAATGTCTTACTAAAATCCAGGGAGACAATATCTACCATTCACCACACTATCCTCATCAATCCTCCTTGTTAATTAGTCAAAAAAATTCTGTTAAATTCGTGAGACATGGCATTCCTTTAACAGCAATTTGTACTACCCATGATTAATTCATATCTTTACAAGTAATAGATAATACTATCACTCTATACTGATTTCAGGAATTTGCCCACCACTGAGGTCAGACCAAAGATTCTATAATTATTTGCAATATCCCTCGCTCCCTTTTTGAATAATGATGTAACATTTACACACCTCCAGTCCTCTGGTACCTTGATTGTATCAAGTGAGGGTTGAGAAATGAACCTCAGAGCATCTCTTTCCCTACCTGGCTTCCTTTAACAGCTTCACATAGACTTCATCCAGCCCTGATGATTTATCCATCTTCCAATGAGGTCAGTCTCCCAAGTTGCTTCTCTTATCATTTTACTTATTTTGTTGAATATTTCACACACCTCCTCTTTAACTGGAATCGCTACACTATTCTTCTCCTATGCGAAGGCATGAAATAACATATTAATTTTGAACAGAAATTGCTAGAGAAACACAGCAGGTCTGGCAGCATCTGTGGAGAGAAAGCAGAGTTAATTTCTCAAGTCCAGTGACCCTTCTGAAGAAAGTTTTTCCACTGCTGAGTTTCTCCAGCAATTTATTATTTTTGTTTTAGATCTTCAGCATCTGCAGTTATCGGGTTTATTCATTTTGAACCTTGCTTCCCATCTTCTGTACCAAGTGCAAGTTACCACATACATCTAATAGGTGCCATCATTTTTTAAAGTCATCCTTTTACTCTTAATGTACTGATAAAACATTTTTGGGTATTGTTTAATTTGACTTGTCAATTTTTTTGTGTATCCAATTTTTGCTTTTTTTTGAGTTTGTCATAAGTTCTGTCTTTCTGCTTCATTTTACCTTCTTTGCTTCTATATCAGCAGGGAAGGGAGGAGTTTGGATTTAGTAGTGCCAGCCTTTTTGTTGTTGGGTCATGTCTATACAGTGCCAACGCCAGAATCTCACTTCTGAATGTCTCCTATTGATTTGCCACTACTTTTATTCAAGTAGCTGTAACTAGTCCACTTTGGCCAGATCATCTCTCACTTCGTAAAGTTTGCCTTCCTTCAATTTAAAACTTTTATTTTGGTTCTATCCCTTTTCATAGTGATGCTGAATCTGATAGTTAGGATTACTATCTCCAAACTGGGAACCCACTGCTACTACATCCATCTGACCAGCTTCACTCCTTATGATTAAATCTAGAATTGCACCTTCTGCCATTGGGCTTCTTCCACACAGGCTTAAAAAGGTCTCTTGAAAGCAGTTCACACAGTTTGTATCTGAACTGATATTTGAGTGGTTGAAACCCCGAATATTATTTCTCTGGTCAGAGATTTCTCCCTCTTTTTGCTCCTGTATTCTAGCCCACTTTTTGTGGGTCTCTAACACATACTTCGTATAATGGCTGCCCCCAGTTTGTTTCTGACCTCAACTAAATGGTTAATTTAGTATAGCATGCTTCCTTACAGCTATAATTGATGATTAATCAATAAGGATACAGCCTAATGAGGGGACTCTGGTGGTGCCAATGCCTTTGAGCCAGGAGGTCCTGGTTCAAATCCCATCTGTTCCAGAGGTGTGTAGCAATGTCTCTGAACAGGTCCGTCCACCCCCACTTTATAATCCCTTCCTCTGTCCTAGCTGAAAACTTGATTTCCAGGATATTGAGCTGCCATCCTTCCATTAAAGCAATGATATCATGCTACCATGTGGCTATCTATACCTTCAGCCTATTGGCTTTGTCTACTGTACTTGTTATTTTTCCATATGTGCTTTTTAATGCTGCCACTTGTCTATGCTATCCTTTTCCAAGTTCCCCTTTCTCTGTCTTTTGGAGTTATTGAGTTTCTGAATCCAGTTCCCCACTCTACATTTGTTCTCAGATTGCCATATTTTTGCCAATTTAGTTTTCCCCAACAGCAGTACCAAATTGCCCTGCAAGAATATTTTATCTCAGTCCCAGAATCCCTCGAATAGGTCCCAAAGCCTTTAACATCTGATATTCACCTCTGCCGTCAGTCAGTGTTAGAAATGCAGATCCTTGTAAGGTCAATCAGAACAGATCCCAAGTGAGAGCAAGTGATGTGCATTGGACTTTGTGTTTAAGGGCAAGGCTGAAGCATGCTTGGGGTGCAGTGATAGTATCCCTACCTCTAGACCAAGAGTCCTGGGTTCAAGTCTCAAATGTTCCAGAGATGTGTTATAACATCTCTGAACTTGTTGATTAAAAAGTTTATAGTAAACAACAGGGCTCTCTGGGTCTGCCCCTGGGCTGGACCAAGGTTGCCATCAACAGATTCAGACAGTGGGCTGCAGAGGGGTCATTGTTTCCCACAGCCTTCCCATCTTCCATGGCTACATTTGTGGCTGGGTGCCCTTGGAAATGGAACATGAAGTGTTCACCAACATTCTTGAAGAAATGAGAGACAGGTAGGCGATGTGGGGGTTGAATGTCTTACTTCCCCTCCAACTTTATTTTGATTTAGTCTCCTTGCTCTCCCCCTACCTTTCCCTCACGTTTGTTGTTGTTACACTGCCCCTTTGTGTTGTAGAGTTTATGCTAAACTAAAGATTTACAATAAAATCATTTTAAGTCTCTGAAAGCCTTTTGCTGTCTAGTTCAACATATTAAACACTTTTCAGCTTTCAATTCCTCAGTTCTTCTAATTCTATTCAGAGTAGCATGTGGAGCTGCCAGTAATCCTGAGATGACTGATTTGGAAGCCCTGCCTTTCAGTCTCCTACACAACTCCCTGAAATTTACTTTCAGGATCTCATTCCCATTCTGACCAATGTCATATGTGCCAGTAGGGGTCATGACCTCTGGATGTTCACCCTTCCCTTGAAGGATGTCCTGCAGCTGTTTTGTAACATGCCTCACCCGAGTACCAGGGAGGAAAGGAATCCCCCTTGGGTCACATTGACAGTCACAGAATGGTCAGTCTGATCCCCTATCCCAACTGCTCTTCTTTCAATCCCCCCGCAATAGAGACCAGTCACCTGGAGTGCCACTGACTTGGTTCTTGCTGCATGCTCCTGAGAAACAATCACCCTCATGACTATCCAGGATGGAAAACCAATTATCAAGCACAATAAAATCAGGAAACTCCTATACTGTCTGCCTAGCCCTCTTAGATTGGCTGGTAGTTTCCTGTTTCCTCATTGCCTGTATGTGTCTAACCTGAGGTTTGACTATCTCGCAAAGTGTGCTATGCATGTCAGACTCTGCCTCACTGATGTACATCTGACTCGAGCTGATGCTCAAGTTCCAAAACCCAGAGATCAAGCTTTTGCAGCTAATAACACTTCCTGCAGATGTGTACAGCTGGATCACATTGTGACTTTACACATAACACTGCATCTACACTCCACATGGCTGAGCTGACCTGCCATAAATGCTAATTACAATTAGAATTGTAGAAAAATCTAACAGTAATCACCAATTGGCTTCTTCCCCTGTCCTCCCATTATCCAGTCACCTAAGTGATGCTGACTGCCTGTCATGGCATCCACACCTTGCCCACTCCTCAAGGTCTTCAGTCTGACTGTGTAAACTGTGGCTGTGTATCGTTGTCTGCTGTGGACTTAACTCTTTTATGGAAGCATTCGGTTTTCCGATGACATCAGCAGGACCACAGTCACTAATTCATCTGTGTGTACAGTCATGCTTCTGCAAACTTATGAACATTTCAGCCTTGTGGCACTTCAGTAAATTGCACAATGCAAGGCAAGAACTGAATTTTGTTTGTTCTCCATACTTAGTCACACTATTGTGGAGCAGTGTGTACTCAGAAACAGAAACCAGTTTTGGCTTTGTGATTTACCTCAGTGGCCAATACATACATATTAGATTAGATTAGACTTACAGTGTGGAAACAGGCCCTTCGGCCCAACAAGTCCACACCGACCCGCCGAAGCGCAACCCACCCATACCCCTACATTTACCCCTTACCTAACACTACGGGCAATTTAGCATGGCCAATTCACCTGACCCGCACATCTTTGGACTGTGGGAGGAAACCGGAGCACCCGGAGGAAACCCACGCAGACACGGGGAGAACGTGCAAACTCCACACAGTCAGTCGCCTGAGGCGGGAATTGAACCCAGGTCCCTGGCGCTGTGAGGCAGCAGTGCTAACCACTGTGCCACCGTGCTGCCATAGGTAGATACGAATAAGGAGCAGGAGTGCCATTCCCTCTAAACGGCAGTGCACTAATTCAAGAGTCTGTGCTTGCTGATTAGTGTGCTGATGCTGGGTGGATGCGTTCACTTCTGATTTCTCCAGTTCTGCTGTGCAAGGACATCGGTGCAGTGGCTAGAGAAAAAAAGGCGGAATGTAGAAAAGATGTAGGCCATTCAGCCCTTAAGCCATCCAATAAGATTACGGCTGATTTAATTGTAATCTCAAATTAACCTCTCCTACCCTGCTACCCTTCTGGCCTCTGTTTAACAAGAGTAGCTCTCCACCTTAAAAATATTCAAGGATTCTACTTCCACCACCTTTCAGGAAGGGAAATCGAAAGACTCACTACTCCCTGAGGGAAAAAGTAATTCCCCATATCTTTGGGTGACGTGATTTTGGGCAACTGTTAAATGTTTGACCCCTCATTTTTAAACAGTGGCTCCTAGTTCTAGATTGTCCCATGGAAATCAGCTTTCTCTTCAATCATGCTGCCGTACAGAAGGAGAATGGAATGCAGTCTTACCTGCCAAATATGATTCACCTTTGAATCAGCTAATTACATGTCATCAGCATTGGAAATTACAAATGGTAAAGGAAAAAAAAATGTGAAGTAATTACCTGGACTGCAAGAGGTACCTATTTTAGTTAATCAATAAAAATGGCACTGGTTTACCCCAACAGGAAAACAAATCGATGCACTCTCTCCAGCAGGGGCAGGACTGCAGAATGTGTGATTAGAAAACAAATAGATACCACATTGGAACTCTAGCTTCACAGTTTTGGGAATGCTGTCGACGTGTTAGGAAGGAATCAGTAAAGTAAATATGCCCAGTGACAGTTGAGAAATGGTGAAGTCATGTCCATCTTTCTAACAAGCCAATCTTATTCCATTCATGAGTTGCAGAAATACTTTGACCCATGTCTCTGTTTTCACCATGTTCGGTCAAATAGTTGGTTTTACTTACGGGAATACATTAAAGTCTTGAAAATAGTCCTTGAAATTTAGATTTAAAAACCCTGTGTAGTCACACAATGAACAAAGCCTGCACTTTACAAGGATCAATGTTGATGAGTTAGAACAAGGAGCCAAAATTGTGTGCTCTATGTATTGGTTTTGATATTGTATGGAAAATTGTTTGGGCCCTTATCTGCATTGAGCTTTAGCAGTTTTGGCTGTTAGCTTCAGTCTGTGGAAATGGGGACACCTAGGGTTGAGTTTCACCGGTCTGGATGTAAATTGATTAAAGACTATGTTGATAAATGAAATTAATTAAATCGAGTGTGAGGAAAGTCACGTGAGCATAAACATTGGGACAGAATGTTTATCTGTAATGGTGTGTCGCTGTACTGTAAATTCTATGTGATTCTATTCAATTCACTAAAGTCCATATGATACAACAATTTGTTCTTTCCCTTATGGCGCTATGAATTAATATACAATAAAATAATTCCTTGTTGTCACAAATTGTTTGGGAAAACAAGTAGTTCACTTCATATTTTCCAATTCTTGGTCAGATTGTGGCAGTTCCAGACAATGAAGGTCTTTTATTTTTAAACATTAAAAATGAGAGTCGCTTCAAAACTGTAGTCACGGCATTTTTGGAGTCATTAGGAGTAACATTAATGGCAGGAGAGGTGTATAAGGAAGTCTTTACATAGTGGAGATGGGTGTCTGAATTCCACGTGGACTTGTTCTTGCTCTTGCCATTCATTTCCCAGCAATGTGCCAACACAGTGGAATATGCCAGTTTTGTTGGTGAATGTCACGCAAAAATGAGGAGAGTTACTTCTGGAAAATGAGACATCTTCCCATCTCGGAAACCTAGTTGAGCTGATGGTGTTGAGACCCATTACAGTCATCATCTGATTTGCATGCCCATTGTTGTCAATAGAAAGGTAACCTATGTGGTTTCTAACATGACCTATAACCTTGGTCCTTTATGCTGCAGCAATAAGTTGATAATTGTTCCCCTCCTCGGCACCCCTTGTGTCACCATTAAACACTTTTTGACTGGGGATAGTACTAGTTAGGAATAGAGAAAAGCACCAGCTCACTTACTAACTGAATGATGCTAAAGAAATAGGATACTATTTGGATTAGAATTTGGGCAAGGTAAAGATGTTACCTTTGCCATCACCTATTCCTTTCCAGGAACCAGGATGCAAACTGTGAAGGAAATGGTTACACCTGCATTACTGGAATTAAGCACAATTGACCTACTTTAAATCAATGTTGACAAGTACTGGACCATACAGCTACTCTCTCATTAGAGCGAGACAACTGCTAGTGCTTCAACATGAGTGTGAGCCAACCTGGGACAAGACGAGAGGTTGAAAAGGCAGATAACCTCAATCAGTACAATTATAAAATGAGAGACAACAAAAGCCTGGAAACATCTTCCCTATGTTTTCACATTAATGTAAAACAATCTCCACTAAGGAATTCAGTCACTTCCATCCATTTGCTACCTCTGTAACCTTGCATGCTTGTTTCCCTCATGTGTCCATCCAATTCATGGCAGAATACCCACAGGAGTGGGAGGATCACAGGTTTCACACTCATCCAATGTTACTGTCCATTGACTTACTTGGAGAAAGAACTGGGAGAGATGGAAAACCAGCTTTGCACTTGATCCTGTCAGTTTCCTGACAGATAAATCGATCTAAAAATTGCACCCCTCCCCAACTTGATTGTTGTGAATGGAATGGTTGACAGGGGCTTCATTAGGAAACCTGACTTCTTGTTCAACTTCTGAGACAGGTTTAAAAAGGTGTCTTACGTTCAAGTTGTTATAGAAACAAGCTTCCTTTCCTTTGTTTGCTATTGGAGCCTTTTAAACCTTGTGTTGTGGCAAAATTATGTTTCGTTTTATACTAATATTACATCACAGAAAGAGGATTGTACTGCTGCTGGAGGTGAAGTGACAAACACATGACTCATCATTATGCAAACACTAAAATCAGACTTAATTTAGAAGCTAAAATATTTAATATTTTAGTAATTGTATGTTGGATAAATACAGCTTCTGTCAGGTCTCAGCTCAGTACAGTGAATTGTAACTTTTCTCAACATTAATTTGAGAATGAAAACATGTCTGGATGTGATCAACATGCCTACTGGTGGTAGAACACTGTGTTCTGTAATGAGGGATAAGGCGGGTAGTATTTAGTCCAATAAATGTCCCTGCGAAGCTACAGTCTTAAGTTGAAGTAGCGTCTTTGCTGTTTATAGAACAAGGTACTGCACAGCAAAAATAGAGGTCAACGTTTCAGGGACTGACAATAACTGACAGACAGAATAGTTGGGAGGAGTGCAAGTGCCCAATAATTCATCAGACCATGTCCAAACAAATTATATATTAGAATTAAATCACAGAAGTAGATTGTGTTGTCCTTCATGTCTACAGCAACCTTTTGAAAGAGCTATCAAATTACTCCACACCATTGCTTTTACTCATAGCAAGCAAATTATTCTTTTTTTCAACTTCTATATCCAATTCCCTTTGGTAGTTGTTACTGAATTGGCTTCCACCAGCATTTTAGGCAGTGCCCTCCAAATCATAGTAACACACTGTGTTAAAAAAAATGGAGTAGGTATGTTAATATAAAGGGCAAACAGAAAACCGAAGGACTGCAGAAACTGGAAATCAGTAACAAAATTCAGAAAGCTGCTGGAAGTCTGGCAGCATCTGTGAGGAGAAAGCAGAGTTAACACATCGGGTCCAGTAACCCTTCCTCAGAAATGCACTGGACCTGAACTATTAATTCTGCTTTCTCTCCACAGATGCTACCAGACCTGATGAGCTTTTCCGGCAATTTCTGATTTTGTTTATTATAAAGAGTGATTTGCTGGTGGGCATTTTCTCCATAATCTTACAGGTGGATATTAAGCATGGTTTTAGTTAGCATCCGGATATTATTGAAACATTTAATATTCTGAGAGACTTGACATGATAGGTACTGAGAGGATGATCCCATTCCTGGGAGAAGCTAAAAGTAGGTTTCACAGGTTTAAAGGTAAGGGCTCTCTCCTCTAAGAAGGAGATGTGGATCAAATTCCTCACCCAGAGGGAACATCCTGGGGATCACTTTGAGCTGACAAAAGGCAAGTAGCATTCATGCTACACAAGTGCCAGCAAATGATCATCACAGTTGTTATGGTGCAAAAGGAGGCTATCCAGTCCATTATGCCTGCACTGGCTCTTCAAATGAGCTTCATGACCAAGTGCCAATCTCCTCATACCATGACACACTGTTTCTATTCACATAGTCATTCAATGCCTCAATTGAACATGCCTCTACCGCATTTCCAAGCAGTGCCTTCCATATGCTAACTACTCACTGTGTGAAACCACATCACCCTTGCTTCTTTTACACTTCACTTTAAATCTACGCTCTCTCATTCTTGTTTTTTTTTCCACGAGTGTCTGTCTACTCTGAACAATATGCTCATGATTTTGCAAACCTATGTCTTCGATCTTCTCCCAGTTTTCTCTCCAAGGAGAACAATTCCAACTTCTTCGGTTTATCCAACGAGACAGAATCTAACCTCTATCCCTTGGCATTCAGTGATATCACCATTACTGATCCTCTTGCTGTGAACATCCTGGGCATCACCATTGACCAATGAACTAGCTGTACAAGGGCTACTGGAGCAGGTCAGAGGCTAGGAATTCTGCAGCGAGTAACTCATTTTCTAACTCAGCAAAGCTTGTCCATCATTTACAAGACATAAGTCAGGAGAGTGATGGAATACTCCCCACTTGCCTGGATGAGTGCAGCTCCGATGTTATTCAAAGAACTTGAAACTTGCAGGACAAAGTAGCTTGCTTGATTGGCACCATTATTGACTCATGAAACTACATCCCATGAATGGATAAATTAAAACATTAGCCTTTGGAATTTTTTTCCACAAAGAACACTGGAGTCTGGGTCATTGTACATCTTTGAGGATGAGTTAGATTTTTGATTGGCAAAAGAGGTGAGTGTTGTAGGGGATGTGCCAGAAAGTGAACTAAAGCCACAATCAGTTTTTCTATATTGAATGGTGGAACAGGCTGGTGGGGACTGCCTGGCCTACGCCTGTTCCTTACAAACTCAGGATGCTTTAATATGGGAGGTATCACTCTTGAGCTAATACAATGCTGCCTTCTTGAACTGCGTCTTTGGGTTATTCTGCTAGGCAACCGAAGCTTATCATTTTTGTTCCAGGGGCCATGTATTTCTGCAGCATTTTCACCAAATCAGTCTCAGTAACAATGATGCTCAAACTCAATTGCCTGGACAATGTGTCTTGAGAACTGACAGATGCGTGCATGTCTATAGATATTTTCTAATTAGCCTGCTCAGGCATGTTAGCACACATCTCTGGAGCAGGTGGGGCTTGGACTCAGAGGTAAGGATGCTACCACAGTACCATGAGAGCCCCTTCTGCACATCTGTATAATATGTATATATATTTAAAATCATTTATGAACTCACATGAAGAACATGAGCAGTTATACAATAAACAAGTGATCAATGAGGTAGACTGATGCATTATATGACTGTAGGAATCTGGAAGCACCTCTATGAACCAGTACAGCCACATGAGGACTAAGCCAAATTTGAGATATCAGTCTATGATTTGACAGCAAGCCAGTCACAGCGTGAGTATATGATGCTGCTCTCTAGCTCTCCAAATTCCATTCGGTCTTCATGTTCACTCAATTCTGAACTTCCCAACTCTGCTGGATGATAAAGGGATTTAAATATAAGAATTAGATGTTAAAAGTTGAGATGTTGCTGGACTTGGAAATAGTATGGAGCAGCGAGGGATTGGGTGATTGGTAGATATAATATCATGTAGGTATGGGAAAAGCTGGCAGAGTCTTGGAGAAATTGAACTTTTCCGAAGGTGGAGGTTGGATGAAAGAAAGGTGAGTTCTGAGGGTGAAAAAGGCCTAGATGAGGATTGCAGCAGTAGATAGCAGTGGCAGAGGATAGTGAAGAGGTGGAAGAGATGATCTTTGTAATGGAGAGGATTGCAACTAGTCAATTTCAGAACAGCAGTGCGTGATTGTATGTCATCCATTTTAAATGGACAGGTAACCAGGCACAGAGAATGTTGGTGAAACTCAGCAAGTTAATGTTTCGATACTGTTATGTCCCTTTTTCAGAAGAGGAGAAAATGCTGATTGCAGATGCTAGAGATCAGAGTCGAGAGTGTGGTGCTGGAAAAGCCCAGCAGGTCAGGCAGCGTCCAAGGAGCAGGAGGATCGATGTTTTGAGCATAAATTCTTCATCGGGAATGAGAGAGTGGCCCAAGAGGGCTGAGAGATAAATGGGAATGGGGGGGTGGGGGGAAGGTAGTTGAGAATGCAATCGTTAGATGAAAGTAGGGGTGATGGTGATAAGTCAGAGGGGAGGATGGAATGGATAGGTGGGAAGGAAGATGGACAGGTAGGTCAGGTCAAGAGGGCGGTGCCAAGTTGGAAGGTTGGATCTGGGATAAGGTGGGGGGAGGGGAAATGAGGAAACTGGTGAGATACACATTGATCTTGTGTTGTTGGAGGGTCCCAAGGTGGAAAATGAGTGTTCTTCCTCCAGGCATCAGGTGATAAGGGTTTGGTGGTTGAGGAGGCCCAGGGCCTGCATGGCATTGCCAGAGTGGGAGGGGGAGCTAAGGTGTTCAACCACGGGGCGGTGGAGTTGTTTTGTGCGAGGGTCCCGGAGATGTTCTCAGAAGTGTTCCGCAAGTAGGTGTCCTGTCTCCCCACTGTAGAGGAGACCAAATCGGGAGTAACGTATATAGTATACTTGTATCCATTACTCCCAATGTGGTCTCCTCTACATTGGGAAGACAGGACACCTACTTGCAGAATGCTTCAGAGAACACCTCTGGGATGTCTACACAAAACAATCCTACCACCCGGTGGCTGGACACTTTAACTTCCTCCTCCCACTTCGCCTAGGACGTGCAGGTCCTAGACCACCTCCACTGCCAAACTCTTCCACCTGAAGCCTCATCTTCTGCATTGGGACCCTCCAACCATAATGTGGATTTCACCAGTTTCCTCATTTCCCCTCCCCCCACCTTATCCCAGATCCAACTTCCAACTCAGCACCACCCTCTTGATCTGAGCTACCTGTCCATCATCTTTCCCATCTATCCGCTCACCCTCCTCTCTGACTTATCACATTCACCCCCACCTTCATCTACCTATCGCCTTCTTAGCTACCCTCAACCCAGCGCCCCCCCCCCCCGCCCCTCCCATTTATCTCTCAGCCCCTTTGGCCACCCACTCATTCCTGATGAAGAGTTTATGCTTGAAATGTCGATTCTCCTGTTCCTTGGATGCTGCCTGACCTGCTGTGTTTTCCAGCACCACACTCTCGACCCTTCTTCAGAAGTGTTAACTCAGTTGCTCTCTCCACAGATGCTGCTAGACCTGATGAATTTCTCTAGCATACTCTGTGTTTGTTACATTTCCAACATTTGTACTGCAATGCTTTTATAAAACCTGGTAGTATGGTCCAACAAGTTGCCCACAAACATTGTTGCTCAGTGTGAACGTCCCATTGGTCTATCAATTCTATGGTATTACAATATAAGAATAGAACAGTTCATTCAGTATTTCATAATTAGTATGTAATATTTCCCTTTCACATCATATGAAGCATGGAGTAAATAATGTGAATGTTTCGAGTCTGAAGTTCTGAATGAGAGTCATGTCAGACTTGAAACGTTAACTGTTTCTCTCTACGGGGATGTTGCCAGATCTGCTGAGTTTTGCCAGCATTCTCTGTATTTGTTTGTTAATTTCAAAATTGGCTAGAAAATAATAGTCAGATGTTTGAGAAACAATGAGTGAACCGGAAAAGATTTACAGAAGAAGGAGCCTAACTAGTGGAGTGAGTAGAATGGTGCAGGTATAATTTAATGTGAGATAGTACCATTTGAGAGTAAGAAGAAAAGGAACATGAGATTTATTCAATAAGATACCAAAGTGAGTGGATGAACAGAGAGACCTAAATGCTTACATGTATAATTCCTGGAAATGCAAATTCAGATAAACTAAGCATGTAATGGTTAACAGAATTCAACGTTTTATTACTAAATAGAAGGTAAAGAGTTGATTAGGCCACAGTTTGAATATTGAGTGCAACTAATTTTGGGAAGGACATTAAAGCAATTGAGTGGAGTCTTCTGCTTTTTTATCTGGGTGGGGTGGTAGGGGTAAAATCAAGAGGAATATCCATCAGCAGTGTCAACTACAAAACCACTCGGATAATGTACCGATCAGGCATGTAAGTGGTCATCCATTGGGCTTTCTGCCAGGGTCACTTCCTGGGATAGTGATGTCTACTCCCACTTGAAGGTGCTTAATAATCA
Organism: Hemiscyllium ocellatum; assembly: GCF_020745735.1. NCBI lineage: Eukaryota > Metazoa > Chordata > Chondrichthyes > Orectolobiformes > Hemiscylliidae > Hemiscyllium > Hemiscyllium ocellatum. The sequence continues at coordinate 86,118,572 of NC_083407.1, read as the reverse complement.
GAGGCAGAGACACTGTGGAGTCACCGCACTGTCCCAGAGGTTGCTGCTGCTGGTGTCTTTGTAAACCAGAAATCCAGGAACAGTAGGCTTGAGAGGAATTTTATTTTGGGTGGTGGTGGTTGCTGTTTGGGGGGGGCGGGGGAAGTCTAAATAACGAGGGTCATGGCCCCTAGTCATGCCACCTGTGTCCCAGATTGAGGCAGATCCAGGATGCAGTTTGCTAACTTGCTGGGAAAAGAGCTAATCCTAGCAGTGGTGCGAAAAGGTCTTGAAGTGTTTAATTGACAATCCGTGGGTCACAATTGGTGGAGGAAGGCTTTGTTGCTCAGAATTCCTGACACAGTGGGAAAGTGGTGGAAGATCTCTCTGCAGACTACCCATCCGATTATCCTTCTGTCATGCTATCGCTTCCGAGCATTCCAGTTGGGAAGATTCCACCAATAGATAGCGTTCAGCATCGATTCACCAGGATGGTGCCTGGATAGGACACTATAATCATGAAGAAAGACAAATGGTAGGACTCCTATGTCTGTTCAAGCAGAAGAAATTTAATAGAGATTTTGGTTTAGAAATTGAATAGCGAAGGGTAGCTCCCTCAGTTTTGGATGTCAGTGGGGAGAGGGTTTAAGAGAAATTTCTCCAAAGTTTGGTACCACATGAAAGAAATTGCCACAGGGAACAGTTGAGGCAAAGGTTTGAAGTTTACTTAATGGAAGATTGCATGCATATTTGAAGCTGAATAAGATACACAGTTAAGGGGAGAGATTGAATGTTTAATTAGTTATGCATTTTTTTAGTAAAGAGCTGACTCAGAACCAATTGGACCCTATTCTTACTGTGAATGCAGTCATTTTAGGTTAAGTTAATTCATCCACCCTGAATTTGGTTATAGATACTTGCCAAAATGAAGTGTGGAATTTTGAGAGTTCCCTGGGATTTGTCTGGCAATACCTTGCTAATGTTGCTATAGATCGACCTGGGCTTACCCACTCCCACCTGAGCCAGTACACAGGTGGACCTAAGGAGTGGGGCAAAATCCTGAAGGAATTGGCTGCACATTATTTTCTAAATGTTGATCTGAAACTCAAAGGGCTTTTCCCATTGGCCTTGACTTATACGCTGGGCTCTATCTCTTTCTCAATTAAAGTCATTTAATGTCGGGTTGCTTCTGGCTAATATTTGCAATGTCACGGTGCATTGTGGACCTTACAGCTGTTATATAACAAACACCAATTGCCCAGTACTTGTGTGGCACCAAGTGACACAATTATACTGAGAGATTGATTGGAATGAGGCAATCACTTCAGAAGGAGCAGTTAAGGTGAATAGTTTAAAAGGAAGCTAGACAAATGGATAGGGAATATAAATTTATGCTAATTAGGTTAAATGAGTTAGGATGGGGGAAGACTGGTATGCGGCATGAAGATATGGGTCTGATGGGTCAAATGGCCTGCTTCTGTGATGTAGATTCTGTGTCACTGTATTTACACTCAACTGCATCACAAAATACATTTCCTGACTGTATAAATCATCAGATATTTAAACATGTGGACTTGATGGGCCAAATGGCCTGTATCCACACAGTAGGGGATCTAGAATGTGTACCATGCCAAAAGCATTTTCACCAGTATTGAGGAAGTGTTTCCTTTTTGACCCATGTAGATTGGATGCAGGCAGCTGACTGCTTTATAGAGCTTTTTGGCAAGGCGAGTTTTACTTAACAGTGTCTGGTTACCTCATTTCACAAGGAAGAACAGAAGGAAATTCATAGCTCTCTGTAGTTTAAAGGACATTTAGTATTCAGAAGTAATTCTGAGCAGAGCGTGCACATAGTCAGGCAGAGAGTAACATTGAACATATGACTTTGCTTTGATACTAAACTTGCCTTTTTGTGTGTGTAGTCACTTTGAGGAGGACTTTAAGAAATATTTAGAGGACATTTAGAAGGAGCTTTAATGTTTTCCTGAATGCATAGTAAGTAAATTGACCACCTAACACCAAATATATAGATTACAGCAGTCCAGGCCTATGCTTCCGTGTTCAATTCCTGTTTCCAATTTTACACCACGCCTTGTTCTCCCGCTAACTCTTGGATCACTGACTGACATTGGGTTGCAGTTCATCAACACTTGTATTTAAAAATACCACGTTCATGTTCAGATCCCTGCATGGAACTTCCCTATCCTTTCACCTATCTGGAATGTCCATAATTCCATCCCCAAAGCTCTCGCTCTCTTTCTCTCTCCCCTTTTATGAGAAGTCCTTTAAAGCCTACCTTTTCATTCACGAATTTGTCCAACTGCCTTGCAATAATCATTTTGCCTGAATACAAATATTTGTTTAAACATGCTTCCATAAAATCTCTTGGGATGATAACTGAAGTGAGAAAGAGTTTGGCTCTCAGCACCCACCCAGCTTTCCTTTGTCCATTTCTTCAAGGGTACACGAATCAGTGGAGGTGTGGTAGGGGTTAGAGACTATCACACATCACCTTGTGCAATGTACCTTTGCAAAGAAAGTCTGGGGAGAGACGCAGTGGTTTTTATCCAGATTCGTTCCAAGTCAGCTCCATGAAACAGAACTCCATGCTCTAAAGTTGTTCTCCAGAATGCACACTGAGACAAACATTGACTGCGCCAGGAAGGCCATCACCGTGGGCGGCACGGTGGCACAGTGGTTAGCACTGCTGCCTCACAGCGCCTGTAGACCCGGGTTCAATTCCCGACTCAGGCGACTGACTGTGTGGAGTTTGCACGTTCTCCCCGTGTCTGCGTGGGTTTCCTCCGGGTGCTCCGGTTTCCTCCCACAGTCACAAAGATGTGCGGGTCAGGTGAATTGGTCAAGCTAAATTGCCCGTAGTGTTAGGTAAGGGGTAAATGTAGGGGTATGGGTGGGTTGCGCTTCGGCGGGTCGGTGTGGGCTTGTTGGGCCGAAGGGCCTGTTTCCACACTGTAAGTCTAGTCTGTAAGTCTAGTCTAATCTAAAAAAAAATAAATAAAGGGACTTAAAAAAAAGTATAACGAGGAGAATAGAATCTCTTCATTTTAGAAAATAAAATATGAACAGGGGGATCACAACATAAAAAAAGATATAAACAGGGGGACTTAGAATGAAATAAAGATGTAACCAAGAGATTAGAATCTTCTCAGTTGAGGACTGACTCCGAGCTGCTGGCTACAGCCAGTGTACTGTGCACTAGTGAGTAAAGGGCAAAGGGATCATCAAACCAGTGCAGTTTGTGGAACGGGCAGCATCAGTCAGACCGATTGTGAAGCCTGACGGCTCGGTTTGCCTTTGTGAGGATTTCACGCAGACGGTAAACCACTTCTTGCAGCTGGATAATACCCAATCCCTCACATAGAGGACTCGTACGCAATGTTGGCCGGGTATGCTGTCCTTTACGAAGCTGGGCACAAGCCACGCCTACCTGCAATTGCGACTGAATGAGGAGTCCCAGAAATATGCCACAATTAACACCCATAAGGGTTTATATCAATATATAAGACTGCCATTTGGGGTATCATCAGCCTGCGCCTTTTCCAGCAGACTATGGACGATATTTTACAAGGGCTACCTCAGATTGCCATTTATCTGGATGACATATTAATAATGGGGAAGACCAATAAACAGCATTTGGCAAACTTGGACATAGTGATTAAATATTTCTCCCAGGTGAGTGAATGCATTAGAAGGGAATAATGTGTGTTCCAGGCATCCTAATTAACTCTGTGAATCACAGAGTTGACAAAACCAGGTTACACCCGTTGGAAGACAAAGCGATGGTAATCAAAGGAGCCCTGGGTCCCACGTTTGTACCGGAGCTGAGGTCTTTCCTTGGATTAGTGAACTATGAGGGAAAATTCATCCATAAGATGGCCTCCATTTTGGCACCCTTACACCTGCTATTGAAACGGTCAGCTTGGAAATGGTGATGAAACCAAGAAGTATCCTCTACGGAAGTGAAAAGCAGCTATCATCATCTAAGGTGTTGGCCCACTATGATCCAAAGCGAGAGGTAGTGCTGGCATGTGAAGCTTCCCTATATGGTTTCAGGATAGCGTTGGCTCACCAGTGGTCCAATGAAGAGGAATGCCCAATGGCTAATGCTTTCTGGACTTTGGCTGGTGCCAAATGCAAATATGCAAGAGAGACAATCTAATTCAGGGGATGAAGTTTGGTGCCGGAGCTATGGACTTAGCCCTATATGGATACTAGGCAAGGTTGATGCAAGGTCAGCTCCAGAGACTTACAAAGTTGAGGACGGGGCTACAGTCCTGAACAAACATGTGGATCACCTGAAAGCCATTATCTCACAAACAGGACAGGAGCAAAACATACCTGGCTCCCCAGAACAGCCTGAAGGCCCGGCAAAACCACAGGTGTACTCTCCAAGTCTAGTATCGAGGAAACTTCTGGGTCTGAAATGGATGTGGCCTCAATGCCATCACCACTAGAAGAAGAGGAGGAGACTGTTCCAAAACATTCTGGAAGAAAGAGATGCACCAAGGTCCAGTACATGCAGCCTGTGTCTGAGTCCGAGTCGGAGAAACTGGACCTGGGGGGCGAAAGTGTCACCGAAGAAGCTACAAACGAAAGGCCAGGCCTGCCTCCTCAGAATGGGAACAGGGAGAGGGAGAGTGATTGCGACCAAGTGGACCTCGTCAACTATGAGGTTATTGATTGGGGTTATTAATCTGGACCACTCAGGAAAGCCTTTACTGACCGGTATAACCAGGGCAGTGTTCAGGAAAAGGTGGGCCCCGCAGGGTGTAGAGTGCATTATCTCCCCCTCCAACTTTATTTTGATTTAACCCCTGCCCTCCCCTTCACTGTTTGTTCACACAGCATTGCCCTTTGATGAGAAGGGCACAGCTTGTCACTGGCCACTCGGGCGTTTCTTGTCAGTGGAAATTGAATAAAGATTTGTACACCTGTTGTCTTTCACTGTGTCTCACACCTGTACACACACAACATGGGTGCTGGGGAAAATATAAGCACTACTGCTGTTAGGTGGTAGTGTGGGGGAAAAAGAAAAAGTTTTTTAAGAAATAACCAGGAGAGTGGAATCTCCTCAGTTGAGGACAAACTCCGAACTGGCTGTCCACAGCTAGTGTACTGTGCACTTGTAAATAAGGGGTGATTTTGGTGACTGGACACTGGCCTCTGTGCGGTTATTTCATTTCCTGAAGATTCCAACCTAGCCTTTAGTGCATCTGTTGTCAAATTATTTTGGTTGAGTTCTGTGGTAATAAACTCACCAAGGACATGTGTTATTGGAAGTGCATGGGGAAGAGCCAAAGAGAAGTAATCAAGTTGAGTCACCAAATTAATACATAATAAAGTAATTAATTTATTTAATCTGGTAAACGTCATAGTCAAATTCAGACTAATTTAAACCTATGTACTCCCTTTAAGCAAACAAATTGCTGATTCTTTGGATAAGTGGGTTGCTCAGTCTTCATTGTGTGAGTTATTTTGTGCAATATATAGGATAGAAAATGCCATTATTGTGACTGTCCAACTATCTGATAGGTAACTGCTTTGGAGAGGGAAGCCAGCGACCATGTGATAGGTGTCTGACAGGTCAGATTTGCTGGTGTATTGACTATGGCACTAGGTTAATGATGCAGAGACTATCAGTTCAAATTCCACATTAATATTTGAATTATTTTTTAGAAAAGTGCACATTGTGGTGGGTGTGCCATCCAAATTTCTCCATTGCTCTTCCATCCTTTAAGACACTCATTAAAACTCTACCTCTTTGGCAGGCTTTTTATCATCTGTCCGAATATTTCATTAAGGGGCTCCAAGCTAAACTGAGGATGTTTTTGCTATTGAGGGAACGCATGAAAACTTTGCTAAACTGTCATGGCATTAATCAACTCCAGCCTCCCCACTACTCTTGACCCACTCCAATTTGCCTGTCAGACCAACAGATCCACGTCAGATGCCATGTAATTTGCGCTTCACTCCTCCCTAGAACATCCTGACACCAAGAACAGCTATGTAAGAATCCTACTCATTGACTACAGTTCAGCCTTCAATACTATTATCCCCTCGAGACTGATTACTAAACTTAGTGCTCTTGAACTAAGCCCCACTCTCTGCAACTGGATCCTCAGTTTCCTGACCCACAGGCCACAATCAGTGAAGATCAATATTTCATCCCCGCTAACACTGGAGCCCCTCAGGGTTGCGTGCACAGCTCCCTACTGTACTCACTGTATACCCATGACTGCATCACGAAATACCAGACTAATGCCATTTACAAGTTCTCTGATGACACCACCATAGTCGGTCAAATCTCATATGGCGACGAAATAGACTACAGACGGGAGGTTGAAGACCTGGAAAAAATGGTGCACTGAGAATAACCTAGCTCTCAATGCCAGGAACACATTACTGACTTTCTGCAGGATGTTACTCATGCCCCCCTACACATTAACAGCACAGAGGTGGAACGAGTGGAGAGTGTCAAGCTCCTGGGAGTGGTCATCCACAATAAGCTTTCTTAGGCGTTTCATGTGGATGCACTGGTTACAACATCTCTTCTTCCTCAGGCAGTTGAGGAAATTTGGCATGATGGCGAATACCCTTGCCAACTTTTGTAGGTGTGCCATCGAGAGCATTCTGCCTGGATGTATCACTGCCTGGTATGGCAACTGTACCATTCAAGATTGGAGACGGTTACAGAAAGTGGTGAACTCAACCCAGACAATCACAAAGGCCAACTTCCCATCTATAAAAACCATCTACCAGGCCCACTGTTAAGGAAAGGCCGCCAGCATTCTCAAAGATCCATCCTACCCTGGCAATGTTTTTCTACAACCTCTACCATCGGGGAGAAGATATAGAAGCCTGAACACACGCACCAGCCAGTTTTGAAACAGTTTCTACCCTACTGTTGTTAGAATACTGAATGGATTCACAAACTCTTAACATTCGCCTGTACTTGTGTTTTTGTTTTTGCCGCTGTTTACCTATTACTTACTATCTATGCTACTTAACTTTGCGATCTGCCTGTAATGCTTGCAAGACAAAGCTTTTCACTGCACCTTGGTACATGTGACAATAAATTCAATTCAATAAACTGATTCTTGGGATAACGAGACTGACGTATGAGGAAAGGTTGAATCAATTAGGATTATATTCACTCGAGAAAATGAGAGGAGTCTCATAGAAAGCTATAAAATTCAAACAGCACTCCGCAGAGTAGATACAGGAAGGATTTTCCCAATGGCAGCAGAATCAAGAACCAGACATAACAATCTGAGGGTATGAGGTAAAATGTCTTCACCAAGACTGTGGTAGTCTGTGAAGTTTGTTACCACAGAGAGAAGTCAAGGTTAAAACATTGGGATGATTTCAAGAAGGAATCAGATGTAGCACATGAGGTTAAAGAGATGAATGGATATGGTGGAAAGCAGGAACAGGTGATTGATCTGGGTGATCAGCCATGATCATATTGAATGGAGCTCAAACGGCCAAATGGCCTATCCTCACTCCTACTATCTGTTGTTTGCAATGGTCCTGTGAAATACCAAATGATATACTACCTTGTTAAAGGTAGTACATCAAAGTAAATTGTTGTTGTACAATGGAAAATAATGCTTGTCCATGTGATGGATGTGATTCTCAGCTTATAATGCTTATATAATGGGAAACGGTGTGTAACCTTCAGCTGGGTTGGTATCACCTTCATGCAGAGCAGCTGTAAGAATGTTATGATAAGATTTAATGTTTTAACCAATTGGCCAGTGTGGTCGTGTTTTAGAAGAAAACAATACTTTTAATCACTGTGATTGGATATTGTCAATTGTCAAAAAGATCATCCGAAGGGTGAGACTGAATGCTATTAGAACCAGTCTGACAGCTTTGATGCTGGGAGTGGAGCTGTTGGAATTTATCATCACATTACTTTCTCTTTATGTTGGCTACATTTTAATTTGAACCAGAAAGCTTTTTCAATGAGTTAATGATTTCTGAGAATTGTAGTTACAAGTGCACTTGGTTAAAATTTGCCTCTGGTTACTTGCAGACAGCAGATGCGCTCTCAAAATTCAGAGAAAACCTTTCCTCAAAGAACCTTTGCCCAATGTCCTCACAACTGTTCAAGTTGAAATTTTTTTAACCATTTGTGGCATCCTGATTTGGGAGACAGTGAATATTCTGTGGTGCGAGTACAGGGACAGGCATTATGCAAGTCCACAGTGCTTATAGAATTGCTTGTGTTTGGAACAATAATAAAGAGCAGGTTTGGACTGGTGATGAGTTTTACTCACTTAAGAAAAACAATGAAACTAAGGTTCCCATCGTTAAGATTAAATGACAGTGTGCTAATATGCTGAATGATAAACATCAGTGACATGCCTATGGTGGGGGATGGGGGGAACTTTTGTGCTTTGGATGCATTCCATAACTCTGAAAGGAGTCTGATTTCTTAACACACTGTCTTGCAACAGCTAGAGGGAAAACCATATCATCATGATAGATAACAGCAACTCACATTGTATTATGTGGAAGGTGCTCTATGAATGTCCGACATACTTTACAGAGGCAATATCAAAGCTGAATGGAACAGCAACTTATGTAGAACCACATTAGGGTGCATAATCAAAAGATTGGTTGGCGTGGTAGATTTTAAAAAAGAAAGAGAAGATTTAGGAAATAAATTTCAAAGATATTAGGATCTTGGCACTTGAAAGCATAGCTTTGTCAATGATGGAGCAATTAAAATTGGGAGATACTTAAAAGGCCAGAATGAGAGAAATGCAGATATCTCAGAGGGATTGTAGGACTGGACGAGAACTCAGAGATAGGGGTTGACAAAGGAATGGAAGGATTTGGAAATAACAATGAGAATTTTAGAAGAAAGCCAGTGTAGATTTGCCAACACAAGGGCATTGGGTGAATGGCATTTGCTGAGAGTTAAAGCACAAGGAGCAGTTTCTGAAGTTCTCACATTTACAGAGGGTTGAACATGGGATGACAACCAGAAGTGATTTGGAGTAATCAAGTCTGAAGGTAGCAGTGGCATGACTGAGGAGTTTGATAGCCAGAGAGCTGAGGTCAGGGTAGAGTTGGACAATGTTATGGAGGTGGAAATAAACAGCAGTGACCTGGTTTGGAAACATATTTTCGGGGTAGTGTGACACCACTGCTGTGAATAGTCTGATTCAACTGCAAACAGTTGCCAGGAAAGGGATGGAACTGATGGTGATGGAGTTGGGTTTGTGGCAGGAATCAAAGACAGTGGCTTCAATCCTCACAACATTTAATTGAGAAAAATGTTTGTTTTTCCAGTATTTGAAGGCAGATGAGTATTGTGACAATTTCAAAAGTGCAGTGGTAGAGGTAGATAGTGAGGTGCAGTTGGGTGGCATGTATGTGTCGAAACTGACAATGTGTTCTCAGCTGATGTCACCACAGAGCAGCACATAGATGAGAAATAGGAGGGGCTCAAGGATAAATACCTGGGAGAGACCAGCGATGCGGAAATGGGAAGGGAAGTCATAGAACATAGAACATCGAACATAGAACATAGAACATTACAGCGCAGTACAGGCCCTTTGGCCATCGATGTTGCGCCGACCTGTCATACCAATCTAAAGCCCATCTAACCTACACTATTCCATGTAATACATATGCTTGTCCAATGACGACTTAAATGTACTTAAAGTTGGTGAATCTACTACTGTTGCAGGCAAAGCATTCCATACCCTTACTACTCTCTGAGTAAAGAAACTACCTCTGACATCTGTCCAAATCCATCACCCCTCAATTTAAAGCTATGTCCCCTCGTGCTCACCATCACCATACTTGGAAAAAGGCTCTCCCTGTCCACCCTATCTAACCCTCTGATAATCTTATATGTCTCTATTAAGTCACCTCTCAACCTTCTTCTCTCAAATGAAAACAACCTCAAGTCCGTCAGCCTTTCCTCATAAGACCTTCCCTCCATACCAGGCAACATCCTAGTAAATCGCCTCTGCACCCTTTCCAAAGCTTCCACATCCTCCTTATAATGCAGTGACCAGAACTGTACACAATACTCCAAGTGCGGCCGCACTAGAGTTTTGTACAGCTGCAGCATAATCTCATGGTTCCGGAATCGATCGCTCTGTTAATAAAAGCTAAAACACTGTGATATGCCTTCTTAACAACCCTGTCAACCTGGGTGGCAACTTTCAAGGATCTGTGTACATGGACACCGAGATCTCTCTGCTCATCTACACTCCCAAGGATCTTACCATTAGCCCAGTACTTTGCATTCCGGTTTCTCCAACCAAAGTGAATCACCTCACACTTGTCCGCATTAAACTGCAAATGCCACCTCTCAGCCCAGCTCTGCATCCTATCTATGTCTCTCTGTAACCTACAACATTCTGAGTCACTATCCACAACTCCACCGACCTTAGTGTCGTCTGCAAATTTACTAACCCACCCTTCTTCGTCCTCATCCAGGTTGTTTATAAAAATGACAAACAGCAGTGGACCCAACACCGACCCTTGCGGTACACCACTGGTAACTGGACTCCAGGATGAACATTTCCCATCAACCACCACTCTCTGTCTTCTTTCAGCAAGCCAATTACTGATTCAAACTGCTATATCTCCACAATCCCATTCCTCCGCATTTTGTACAATAGCCTACTGTGGGGAACCTTATCGAATGTCTTGTTGAAATCCATATACACCACATCAACTGGTTTACTCTCATCTACTTGTTTGGTCACCTTCTCAAAGAACTCAATAAGGTTTGTAAGGCATGACCTACCCTTCACCAAACCGTGCTGACTATCCCTAATCAAACTATTCTTTTCTGGATGATTATAAATCCTATCTCTTATAACCTTTTCCAACACTTTACCAACAACTGAAGTGAAGATCACTGGTCTATAATTACCAGGATTGTCTCTACTCCCCTTCTTGAACAGGGGAACCACCTTTGCTATCTTCTGGCACTATTCCTGTAGACAATGACGATTTAAAGATCAATGCCAAAGGCTCGGCAATCTCCTCCCTGGCTTCCCAGAGGATCCTAGGATAAATCCCATCCAGCCCAGGGGACTTATCTATTTTCACACTCTGCAGGATTTCTAATACCTCTTCCTTGTGAACCTCAATCCCACCTAGTCTAGTAGCCTGTATCTCAGCATTCTCCTCGACAACATTGTCGTTTTCTAGAGTGAATACTGTTGAAAAGTATTCATTTAGTGCTTCCCCCATCTCCTCTGACTCCACACACAACTTCCCACTACTATCCTTGATTGGCCCTAATCTTACTCTCGTCATTCTTTTATTCCTTAAATACCTATAGAAAGTCTTAGGGTTTCTATCATCCAACAACTTCTCATGTCTCCTCCTGGCTCTTCTGAGCTTCTCTTTAGGTCTTTCCTGGCTACCTTGTAACCTTCAAGTGCCCTAACCGAGCCTTGACATCTCATCCTAAATTAAGCCTGCTTCTTCCTCTTGACCAGAGATTCCACTTCCTTCGTAAACCACAGCTTCCGCACTCTACAGCTTCCTCCCTACCTGACAGATACATACTTATCTAGGACACACAGTAGCTTTTCCTGGAATAAGCTCCACATTTCTAATGTGCCCATCCCCTGCAGTTTCCTTCTCCATCCTATGCTTCCTAAATCTTGCCTAATCGCATCATAATTGCCTTTCCCCCAGCTGTAACTCTCGCAAGTGATTCTCTGGCTACAGTTACATAAATAAGAAACAGGTGAATCCAGTCCAGTCTAGCTGGGCGACGGTGGGAGGTAGATGGGATGGTGGATAAGGATGGTGTGGCCATCTGTGTTAAAGGCTGCAGACAGGTTGAGGAGAACAAGGAGGGAAAGTCAGTTTTTTATACAGTCTGTTTTTGAATTTACTTAGAGCCACTTTGGTACCCTGAGAGGGACAGAAACCTAATTGGAGGGATTGAAACGTGAAGTTCTAGAAAAAAAATGTCTGAATTTGGGGGTTGCTGAAAGCACAGGCAAAGACCTTGGAGACTAAAATAAATTGGAGATAGGATGGTAGTTAGCAAAGACGAAAAGATCCTGGATTGATTTTCGAGGGATAATGAGACAGAATGAGAAGGAACCATTAGCCATGTCAGGTAGCATCGGGGCCAGGACATGAAGCTGAGTGGTCAATAGCTTCATATGAATAGGATCAGCAGAGTTCGAGAGGGGACTCATAGCTAAGATGAACCCAGAGAGAGAGAGAGAGAGAGAGAGAGAGAGAGAGAGAGTGTGTGTGTGTGTGTGTGTGTGTGTGTGTGTAGTTGGAGGAAGCTTCTGGACAAGAAAACAAACCTTTGATAGGATCAGAGGGACAGTGGAACCAGTGGACAGACACTTCAAACATTTGTCTTAAATCCATCTGATTGCATCTTAGAAGTGCCACAAACTCATTTATGTTAAACAGGTTAATACTTCATTTTAAGGCGTGGGTGAAGGAATGTTATATAATGCCATTTAGCTTCAATCATTATTGTTATTACCAGTAATACCTAGTCTCCTGTATATTACTGTTTTGAAAACAAAATATGTCTGAAATGCATAGCAGATTGATTAGCATCTCAAAGATAAAGGGACAGGTTACTTTTTGGGAATGTTCCATCATTGCATAGCAACTCTAATATTTTGTTTGGATAATAATAACTCTCCATTATCTATCAAGTCATAGTGTCATAAAAATACAGATGAAAACAGGCCCTTCGGCTCAGACTGGTTGATGCTGACCATGGTGCCCACTCAGCTAGTTCCAGTTGCCCACATCTGGCCCATATCCCTCTAAATCCTTCCCACTCATGTACCTATCCAAATGTTTTTAAATGTTGCTATTCTACCTGCCTCAACCACTTTCCCTGGCATCTCTTTCCAGATATTCACCACTCTCTGCATGGAGAAGCTGCCCCTCAGGTCTTTCTTAAATGTTTCCCCTCTCACCTTAAACCTATGCCCACTAGTTTTCAAATCTTCATCTCTGGGAGAAAGACAATATGCATTCATCCTATCTATCCCCCTTAGATCACTCCTCATTCTCCTATGTTCGAAGGAATGAAGTTCCCTATAACCCAGGCCGACTGTCCTGGCAACATCCTCATAAATCTTCTTTGCACTCTTTCCAGTTTAACTATGTCTTTCCTATGACAGGGTGACCAAACCTGTACACAATAATCCAAGTGTGGCCTCAGCAATGACTAATACAACTGTAACTTAACATCCCAACTCCTCTCCTCAGTGCCTTGACTGATGAAGGCCATCATGCGAAATGTCTTCTTCCCCACTCGCTTTCAATCAACTATGTACTTGTATTGCTAGGTCTCTCTATTCTACAACACTCCTCAGGACCTTACCATTTACTGTAGAAGTGCTCCCTTGGTTTGACTTTCCAAGCTTCTTGAGGCTGGTCAAAAATATTTTTGTTTTCTTTCTTCACAACCTTGATTCTTTTGCCATTGGATTCTGAGCAGGTTCAGAAAGGATTAAAAACTGATTTTGACTTAAATAGAACATAGAATATCTTGTTTTTCCCATGTGTATGCAATATAAAATACAGTGAATAATGTGTACCATCGCTCGTACATAAGTGTCATTCACATTAACTTAGAATAGAATAAAAGAAACTTAAAGAGAGTCCATGTTTCTTTCTCCACTGCAACAGAGTCCTGCTCCAGGCTTTCCAGCCCACACCATACCTCCGAGAGTGTTTAGCTCCGGGCTTTCCAACCCACGCTATCTCACTGAGAGTGACCTGCTCCGGGCTACATCAGTCCCGAAACACCGATTTTCCTGCTCCTCGGATGCTGCCTAACCTGCTGTACTTTTCCAGCACCACTCTAATCTAAACACTTACAAATGAAGCCTCACCTGTCATTGGTTGAGATTACTTTGGGGATATTTCGGATAAGAGTTCATATGGCAACATGATGGGAATCAGAATTCCTCAGGGATTCCGTTCGTCAGAGTTCCAAGTGTACATGTCCACTTTCTGAGCATTCCATTCCCTGATTGACTGTCATGACCAGCTCCTGAAACCACTAAGGATGTATCCATAGCAGGGTCACTCAAACTCCGGTGAATGATAGAGATGCACATCTCGGTTGTTCTTGAGAGTTTGCCCTTCGCCTCGTCTCCCTTTTACAGACAAAAATCTCTAGGACGGAACCAGCAAGAGTGACTCCCATTGCAGGGAGTTGTCACTTCAATAGCTCAACGAGGATGTGGAATATGAGTGGAGATTGGCTTCTTGGAGATATGAGGAATGTCAGTCTCTGTGTCGATCAGTGTGGAGGTCTGTGTCTGAGTGTCACAAGTAGCAGCAAATATAATCCAACAGTCATTATAGACATTCCTATGTTCATGGTGAAGGGTACAGCTTGCTTCATGGTTAGCTGGTTGTCTCAGCCAGGCAAGCTTGATGAACTGACCTAATTATTGTGAGCAGATCATGGATTTCTCAGCTATTATCATCAGACCAGTCCCAGTTCATTTTAATGCTGGATCTGATTACCTTACTGGAAGTTCTTTCTTGGTCATTCATGGGACATGGGTGTTGCTGGCTGTTAATTGTCCATGCTGAAAATGTGTCGCTGGAAAAGTGCAGCAGGTCAGGCAGCATCCAAGGAACAGGAGAATCGACATTTCAGGCATAAACTCTTCCTCAGGAATTCCTGAGGAAGGCTTATGCCCGAAACGCGATTCTCCTGCTCCTTGGATGCTGCCTGACCTGCTGCGCTTTTCCAGCAACACATTTTCAGCTCTAATCTCCAGCATTTGCAGTCCTCACTTTCTCCTGTTAATTGTCCATCCCTCAATGTCCTGGAGAAAGTGGTGGTGAGCTGAATTGAACACTGAATTCTATTCATTGTACATAGAAGAAAGTGCCAAGAAGGAGGGAGTTCCTGAATTTTGACCCAGCATAGTGATATATTTCCAAGTCTGGATGGTGAGTGGCATGATGGGATCTTGCGTGTGTATTTGCTGCCCTTGTCCTTCTAGCTGGTAGTGGTGGTGGGATCAGAAGATGAGGCTTGCTGGGTGTAAAATGTTGAATTGTTGACTTAAAATGCATCTGTTGGGTTACTTGTAGTTCTGTTCTTGGGCTTAGGCTTGTAATGAAACTTCAGGAGAATAAACTGATGGCCTGTACAATTCTATTAGAACCACAGAACACTTACAGAAAAGAAAGAGGCTATTCAGCCCATTAAGCCTGCACCAGTTAAATAAACTAGCTGCCCATTCTAAACATCTTTACCATCATGTAGTCTTGGTATGTAGAACATTCTTTAATCCTGAACTGATGCACCAAGATATATTGTATCTGCTGCTAGAACACAGGAGCCCAGATGCATGCAGGTAGGGGCAAAGTAATCTTTTTGTTGAAAGATGTTGTTGATGATCAGCTGTTTTTGTGCATAGAGTTCCAAGTGTACATGTCCACTTGCTGAGCATTCCATTCCCTGATTGACTGTCATGACCAGCTCCTGAAACCACTAAGGATGTATCCATAGCAGGGTCATTCTGGATGGGTGCATGGAGATCAGTGTGGAGCTGACCTTGTCCAGCTGAAATGCTGATGGGACTTGCATGCTGCATGTCTTGGAGGGAGAAAGACATTGACAATGCGTTCAGAATAGCTAATTAGGAGGCTTTAGAGTTTAGTGACAATTATTTACTTCACCATAAAGGTGACACTGAAGAGGCCTTGTTCACCTTGATGTCCCTGTGACCGATAGCTGGTATAGCTCGTGTTGTGTTCTGTCAGGTTGCCTTGGTGTGAGAAGCAGGCCTCACTCAAGGTTGTCACATCAGTGTCTAGTCTGGCTAGCTCATGGACAACCAAAGTGAAGGGCCATTGAGGTGACTGGTTTTTACATAGCTGAGGATTGCTCCCCACTCAACCGGGCAAGTGTTGGGAATGTTCTTCTTTTACCAACTTTTGAAGTGCAGCTAGTAGTTTGTGTTTTCTTCTATGTTACAGTCAGATAGAGCTATTGACTCAAGCAAATCATTTGATGGTGGGAGATGAGAATTTGTTTAGAGCACCCTTTCTAGGTAACTCTCTCATTCAGAGCAAGCAATACTGTCCTTCAAAAAGACTGCTTGGTCTCTCTGGATGTTCTGTCGAAGTCTTAGCATATTTATCAACTTTATTTTCTCTCTTTCCAGATGCTGCCATACCTGCTGAGTTTCCCTAGTACTTCCTGTTTTTCTACGTTTCTACAAAAAGCACAATGGCATGAATAGATGCACTTGAGAAAAATGGATAGTTCTGATTCCTACTAGAGAATCTGAGGTTTAAACTGTAAGCAATACAGAGGAATAGTTGTAATATTAAAAGGTTATAATCAAAAATGAGAGTTACCTTAATCCCCAAATGTGAGACTCGTGAGCTTCAAAACCAATCTAAATCTATATTCTAGGTTTGAATACTTGGGGCTGTGTCTTTCCATCGATAGGTGTTTCCTTAATTTATAATGAAACCACTGCTTTCAATTTTCCATAGTCGGTGAAGGGGCAACCTATTATAATATTCAATTCTATGAAATGTTTGTTTTGATCTGTTCTTGAAAAGTGAGACCTTGTGTAATAATTACGTTGGTCAGTGCTCATCGTCTTTATTCAAAGTACAGTTTTACGTGCAATAACAAGACTCAGAGCCTAATATTCTTCTATCTGATAACGATTTTAACTATCAGGACTTGCATTGTATGTTTACATACTCGTGCAAGAAAGAGAACCATAGATTGTTGGGTTGTGTATTTTCTTATCAGCAAATTTACATCATTGTGAAGGGAGTCAACCAATGTTTTGCAAGCGTGTTTGGATCCTTGTTTTATAAAAAAGTTCCTCTGCGAGTCTTACAGAAAGATAATTTTCTCACTTAATACTAGAGTAGTATACAATACCATCTGGCCTTCACTGATCTAATCTAACCAAAGAAAAAGGTAACTAATTATCCAAAGAAACTAAAGCTATTGTAGCAAAATGTAGTTATGTTAGTTTGCAAAGAAATGATCGACTTACAATTTTAAAAATAACCACATTTGAATAAAAAGTGGAGCTGAAAAGTCTCAAGATGCTGTGCTCAAGGTTAGTGGTGGATAGCTAAATGGACGGACTATGAAGTCAGGGCAGGGAGTCAGGTGTTCGCAGGGGCCACAGCTTATGATCCTATGCTCTAGTGAAACATTTGTTGCTTACTGCATTTGTACCAATTTTTGTGGGCGGCACGGTGGCACAGTGGTTAGCACTGCTGCCTCACAGCGCCTGTAGACACGGGTTCAATTCCCGACTCAGGCGACTGACTGTGTGGAGTTTGCACGTTCTCCCCGTGTCTGCGTGGGTTTCCTCCGGGTGCTCCGGTTTCCTCCCACAGTCCAAAGATGTGCGGGTCAGGTGAATTGGCCAAGCTAAATTGCCCGTAGTGTTAGGTAAGGGGTAAATGTAGGGGTATGGGTGGGTTGCGCTTCGGCGGGTCGGTGTGGACTTGTTGGGCCGAAGGGCCTGTTTCCACACTGTAAGTCTAATCTAATCTAATCTATGTCGACTGATGGTTTTTTGAACCTGTCTGCTTGTCAATGGGCAATAATCTCCCTTTAGTGCAATTTCTGGTTAAATCTTTCAACAATAATCTCTGTTCCATTTCTTGAAATCTCTTCCTGTATTTACCTCGCGTCACATATGATCTGGGGAGGGAGAGGATGCTAACCTTAAATGGAAACAAGGGAGGAATACCAGTCTAACCAAGAGGGCAAGTAGCCAGAGAGAACCAGGATAAGCTTGGTGGGTAGGGATAAAAAATTCCAGGGCGAATGGTGGGAGGGGTGATGGATTAGCATCTGAATGATCTAATACATATCGCAACAACATTAATATCCCCTTAGGGAATGAAGGGAAATCCTTCTTAATTGTTGAAGTGTCTTCCAGAATATAAATCAGAGAATGTGGATTACAGAATGTGTCAAATTTCACTTTCACCATGACGATGGGAATTCCTTCCAACTTTGGTAGATCTATAAACCTGCCCATGGCGACCTGGCTGCCAGGTGTACTTACTGTGCTTATTGATTATAACAGAACATTAGACAGCCTGTTTTAACAGGTGACAGGTCTTTGAGTGCCTGTGTTACATCCACACTGAAGTTAGACTTCGTTCTTAACATCCCATAACTTTACAGAGGCTGTAAGGTTGTTTGATTCGCTTTTTTGAAGCAATTGGACAAACTTTCGCTTGCTTTCTGCTTGTGCAAGTTCACCATTGTGATATTTTCTATTTTTTACTTTCATGTTACTTATTGGCTCACCAACATACGTGTGTCACACCAGCTCTACAAAGCACAGTAGGGAATATGGCCCCGATTAAACTAAACCTATACACATGAATAACTTGAAATTTACTAAAGGGTCTAAAACGTTCTGCCTAATTTGAATGTTCAGAGTGTTTAATTAAAATTAATATAACCAATATAATTAAGTGAAAGTACTTTTATTACCTTGTTCGGTGAGAATATTCACACATGTGGTATTACTGAGATACAATTGATAAAGCAAAGAGTGTGTTAACTGTGAAGGATTTCTCCGGGGAAGGGATCAGGGAGATGGTTAAGCTATTTTATTTTGTTATTCCTTTGTGCTGACTCACACCTATTGATGACCTTTTTAAGACCTTTGTTATAAATCAATGCAGGGATGATCAAGGTTGGGAAGTGGAGTCCTCTGCCCCTGAATTATCTCACTGAAGCACCAGATGCAACAGTAGCTGACATGTTACAAGATGTTCATCATGTTGTGACACTGAAAATCCAATTACAAAGGTGGGTGCTTTCCAAACATCTGTCAATTGCCGCAGCCAATGACACTGTGTGAAACGAGTTTGTAACTGTACAGAATCTGCAGGCTCACTGCATTCTCCTGACTTTTTTTTTGGTCCCCTTCAAAGTTTTTGAATTTTTAAAAGAAGTTTTAGAATGAGCCTGGAGTGGGAGAAACTCATCAGTCTAAAACAGGAGGGTTCAAAAACAAAATGCGTTGCAACGTGGTAGCTTAACCCTGCCCCATTGTGCCTCTGGCTAGTTTTGTGATCTATAACAGACTGTGGAAGATATATGTTCCCTGTGTCGCTAGGCCAATAGCTTGGTGTGGGTGTGGATTTGTTGGTTTTGATTTCTCCCCCCAAAAAACCCTTTCCTGTTTTGTGTTTCACAGCTGTGCAAAATTTGAGGACCTTCCGGCAGAACAGTGGAACCACGCCACTGTCAGGAACGCATTGAAGGAGCTGCTAAAAGAGATGAACCAGAGCACACTAGCCAAAGAGTGCCCTCTCTCCCAGGTTGAACTTCCAGATTTTAAACCACTTTATTTACCTATATGAGTGCAAAATTGTTGGAAATCTGAAACTCAAACCAGAAAGCAAATGCTGGAAACACACAGCAGATCAGGCAGCCCCCATGACGTGAGAGAAGCAGAGTTAATGTTTCAGATTGGACGTAGAGTTGTACAGCACAGAAACAGACCTTTCTGTCCAACTCATCAATGCCAACCAGATCTCCTAACCTAATCTAGCTCCATATGCCAGCACTTGACTCATATCCCTCTAAACCCTTCCTACTCGTTGTTGCAATTGTACCTGCCTCCACCAGTTCCTCTGGCAGCTCATTCCATTCACAAACCACCCTCTGCTTGAAAATGTTGCCACTTTAATCCCTGTTCAATCTTTCCTCTCTCATCTTAAACCTATGCACTCTAGTTTAGGACTCTCCGACCCTGGGGAAAAGACATTGTCTATTCATCCTGTCCATGCAGGTTGTAGGATAAGGCAGAGCTGGGGAGAAAGCAGCAGCAAAAGTACATCAGGAGTATGTCTATGAAAGGGTGGAGGGCACAGTGCTTCACTGACAAGGGGGGTGATGGTGCAAGGCCGGAGGAGGCGATAATAGAATAAGTGCAGAAACAAAAGATGAACCTTGAGAATGTAACACGTTGGTAATACCGACTGCTTCTACACTATTTCCTGGAGTGTGCCCCGGCTTGAGGACCTACAACTATAAATGGCAATGCTTTAATCTGAAAGAGAAACAATACTTTAACCAGGCACGAGGTGCAGCCAGAATTTTAGTATTGTGTGAAAAATTCAATTAAGTGGGTGACTTCAATGTACGCGACGAGAGTCTCACCCACTGGCTGGAGAGCTAGTGAAAGCCCTGCTTTGCCTCTGTTTAGGAAAGTTTGCTCCATTAAGTGCCAATCATGTAGCTCACTGGGAAGTGGCGGGCCTTTGCCTGGGGCTCTACGTCCTGTTGGCTGTGATTTGCTGGCTTCTTTGCTCACAGCAGCACCACTGGGGAGTGATGGATGCTGCTGGTACTGTACCTACCCAAGGGACCAGCCACACCAAGGTGAGTGATAGTGAGAGGGAGATTGGGAGGCGAGGATTGTGGAGGGCAGTGGTGGCTATCCATAAGGCCCTCTAGGTGCTTTTGAAGAAAGGGCAACCTGCAATTCCTCTCCCCTTCCCACTCCCTCCCCCTCCACTACAGCC
Organism: Hemiscyllium ocellatum; assembly: GCF_020745735.1. NCBI lineage: Eukaryota > Metazoa > Chordata > Chondrichthyes > Orectolobiformes > Hemiscylliidae > Hemiscyllium > Hemiscyllium ocellatum. The sequence continues at coordinate 86,098,025 of NC_083407.1, read as the reverse complement.
CCAACAGGCTTTGCTTTTCCGGTTTCAGGCATCATGTATCTTGCTGCTGGGTCACTACCAACCCATTAAATGGGCATTCACTGACCACTTATGGGCCTTCAGTGGTGGGAGGATGAGAAGGCAATTCCACCATGGACCGGATCAAGGCAGAGGCAGGATGCTGGAGGTACCCTTAGCATTGCATCCCCTCCTATCCCCCACAGCACAATGAAATGCACCTCTCCAGCCAATAAACTAAAAACAGAGGAAGGTATTTAACTCCAGTTAAGGACAAGTAGGTAATGCCATTTATTAGCTTCTCCAAACTCACACGTGTAGTTCCTTATCATCAGAAAGGTCAGTTTGATCAGTTGCGGGTCCAGCTACTTTGAAGTCCTGCCACTTAAAAAATTTGATTACCATCTCTTCATCAGAATTTTATCACCCCTTTCACGCTGACTATATTTCTCAGCTTTCAGACTTTGAGCCTGACTAACTTGATGCTGCTGCAGTTTGCCACCATTCTAATCTAGTCTGGGCCAGCCCCAGACTTGCCGACATTAGGCCAAGACTGCTGACTAAGTTGTGTAACAGTTAACGTGGCTTGGGCTGTAGCTGCACATTATAAGTGTCACTGCTATGCCCTCAGGAATATTGGCTGATGACACTCAGGCACAAATTGATGAGGGAACTAAATGTAATATGTACAGGTTTGCAAACAATACAAAGCCGGGTGGTCGGATAATGCAGAGATACTTTAGTGTCAACTGGACAAACTGAGTGAATGGACAAACACATGGCAGATGGAATGTAATGTGGATAACTGTGAGATTATCCACTTTGGCAGCATAAAACAGGAAGGCGGTTTATTACCTGAATGGTGATCAATTGGGAAAGGAGGAGGTGCAATGAGACATGAGTGTCTTTGTCACCAATTGCTGAAGATCAGTGTGTGGGTGCAGCAGGCGATGAAGGTAAGTGCTATATTGGCCTTCATAGAGAATAGCCATGACTTGGATGTGCAGGTGTTGGACTGGGGTGGACAAAGTTAAAAATCACTCAACACTGGGTTATAGTCCAACGGGTTTATTTGGAAGCACTAGCTTTCGAAATGCTGCTCCTTCATCAGGTGGTTGACCTGATAAGAAGCAGTGCTTTGAAAGCTAGTGATTCCAAATGAACCTGTTGAACTATAACCTGGTATTGTGTGAGTTTTAACTCCATAGAGAATAGATTTGAGTACAGGAGCAGGGATGTCTTGCTGCAATTATACAGCGTCTTGGTGAGACCACACCTGGAGTATTGTGTGCAGTTTTGGTCGCCTAATGTGAGGAAGGATATTTTGCTGTGGAGGGAGTGCAACAAACAACAACCAGATTGATTCCTGGGTTGGCAGGACTGAGGTATGAAGAGGGACTGGATTGGTCAGAATTATGTCTGCTGGGAGTTTGGAAAAATGAGGAAGGATCTAATGGAAATGAATAAAATTTGAACAGGACTAGTCAGGGTAAATGCAGGAAGGATGTTCCTGAGGACCAGAGAGTATGGAACCAGGGGTCAGAGTCTAAAGTTCTGAGGTAGGTCAGTTAGGATTGAGATGAGGAGAAATCTCTTCACCCAGAGAGTGGTGCTATGGAAAACAATTGACATCATTGAATGTTTTCAAGAAGGTATTAAACATAATTCTGAGGGTTAACGGCATCGCAGAGTATGGGGTGAAAGTGGAAACAGGATTCTGAGTTGACTGATTGGCCATGATCATATTGAATGGTGGAGCAGGCTCGAAAGGCAGAATGACCTACTCTTGCTCCTAGTTTCTGTTTTCTATGTTAATCATCAGCTCCTGCAGCTCAACATTGGCTGCTGGGAGGTTAACTCATGTGCGCAAGACAACACTGTTGGCTGATCATGCCTGAGCCCAAATACAAATGCCTGCTTAGCAAAGCTTTGCCCTCAAGAGAGTGAATTTGCAAGATGTGAATTTCCCTCCATCTCGCATGAAAATGTTAACTTCATCTTCAGTCTTTCAACTAATTCTTTCATTCTTAGTGTGTAGCTAAAACTGTGAAGCTGAGACTTTCTGTTCAGTGGATATGGGTCCTGCTTAGATTTATTTGACTCGGTTTAGAAGCAGCATTAAAATAATGATATTGAAGTAACTTAGACCAGGTGCGTTACCAGGTTATACCATTCCTTTTAAAAATTGTCCTTTCCGTATTATGGATGTTGGTGGCTAAACCAGTATTTACTGCTCATCCCTAATTGCCCTGGAGAAAGTGGTGGTATCTTCAAGAACCGCTGCACCCTTTGGAGTGTGGGAACATGCACAGTGCTGATCAGAAGGGAATTTTGGGATTTTGACCCAGCAAAACTAAAGAATGTTGTGTGGCTTGAAGGGGAACCTTCATGTGGTGTTCCCATAAATCTGCTGCCTTTGCCATTGTTGGTGTGAGATGTTGTGAGTTTGGAAGGGGCTGTCATGGAGCCTGGATGGGTTGCTGCAGTGCATCTTGTAGCTGGTACGACAGTTGCTACTGCGTGTCAGTGCTGGAGGGAGTGAATGTTTAAGGTGATAGTTGGAGTGCCAATCAAGTGGACTTGAGTGTTGGAGCTGCACTCATCCAAGCAAGAAAGATGTATTCCATTGTAATCTTGAGTTATGCCTTCTTGATGGACAGGCTTTCGGGATCAGGAAGTGTGTTACTCTCTGCTGAATTCTCAGCTTCTGACTTTTTCTTGAAGCCATGGTATTTACATAGCTGGTCCAGTTCAGTTTCTGGTAAACAGTAATCACCAAAGCATTGATTGTGGTTGTTTCAATGATGATAAAAACATTGAGTGTCAAGGGGAGATGGTTAGATTCTATCTTGTTGGAAATGGTCATTACCTGGCATATGTGTGGTGCAGATGCTACTTGCTGCTTATCAGCACAAGCCTCAATATCGTTCAGGTCTTGCTGCATTAGGACATAGATTGCTTTGGTATCTGAGGAGTCACAAATGGTGCTGAGTATTTTGCAATCATCAGCGAACATCCCCACTTCTGACCTTATGGTAGAGGGAAATTCATTGATGAAGCAGCTGAAGATGGTTGGCCTGAGGACACTAACCTGAGGAACTCATGCAGAGGTGTTCTGAGACTGAGGCAGTAATTGGTATGTTCGGATATATTCTGCTTTTAGCAAACAGGACATACCTGGGCAGTTTTCCATGTTGCTGGGCAGATGTCAATAGCTGTAACTGTTCTGGTGTAGCTTGGCTAGAGGAATGGCTAGTTCTGGAACACAAGACTTTCTAGTAATACAGCCAGGATGTTGTCAGAACCCATAGCATTTGCGGTGTCCAGCCCATAAGCCATTTCTTAATATCACATGGAGTGAATGAAATTGACTGAAGGCTAGCATCCATGGAGTTGGGGATCTAAGGAGGAGACTGAGGTAGATCATCCACTTGACACACCTGGTTGAAATTCTTCTGCCATTTCTTTTGTACTACATGTTTGACAAATGCCCTTTTCCAGTAATTTATTGAATTGACCATTACCATTCACAACTGAGTATAACAAGCTCACAGGACTTTTGTCAGATTTGTTCATTGTGGGACTGCAAGGCTCTGTGTTTTGCTTGCTGCTTCTACTGTTTGACATGCATTCACTCCTCTGTTTGTGTCTTTATTGGATTCTAACCTCAGTTTCCATACACTCAGTGTTGCTCCCGGCCATGTTTCCTGATACTCCTCATGGAACCTGGCTCATTGGCTGGAGGAGGCTCAGTCTGGCAGACTGTTCTCACCAGTCAAACAGCTCAGTCTGCACCCACCCTGATGAGCCACTCATTGTGATGGTCATTGAACCCCCCCCAGCCAGATTACTGACTCCAAGCCTGCTGTTGTTAGCATTCATTTTAAATGGCATCCAGTGTGAAGGAACACTGACTTATTGGCCAAGAGGTGAGGGGAGGCAGAGTGCAGGATGGGCAAAAATCAGCAGATTTTCAGCAAACCTGAGTTTGACCTGATGCTATGAGATGTCATGGAGTCTGGAGACAATGTTGGGGACTTTCAGTCCAACTCTCTGCTGACTGTATACCATGTTGGTACCTCTGGTGAGTCTGTCCCATTGAGTCAGGATGCACTATGGTTAATGATAGAGGAGTCTGTGACATTGAATGTTTCTGTGAGTACAATCAGGCTGTTTGTCTGTGCAGACCAAGCTGAGGCAGGTGCTAGTAAAACACCCCTCTGGTGGACACAATCTAGCAATTGGCATAAGGTTATACCAACATATTTTGCAATCATATTTTAAAGCAACTTTGTTTGGCAAAATACTTGGCTATTCAGCCTCACAATGAGTATATTGTAATGCTTCACTTAATTACTTGTCACGCAATGCCCTTCAGATTCTTTCAATCTTTAAGCAAAAGAAAAAAAGTTGATTTTTTTTCCCTGAAGCTAGTCCTTGTTAGATTATGAATTGTGTCTTTTCCTCTTGTGACAGACCACCAAAACAGTAGCAAACCAACCAAATATTATATTAGAGTGAGACTAGGCAATGGATAATATTAAATCAAAAGCAAAACTCTGGATTTTCTGGAAATTGAAAATAAAAGAGAAAATGTTGGAAACACGTGACAGATCAGGCAGCATCCATCAGGGCATTGACCCAAAATGTTCATTTGGGTTCACCTTTCGCCACTTGCTAAGGCAGCCTGCATGAAGTCAGTGTCACTGTTAACCAGGAACTAGTGCCATTCAGGACTTTTAATATTGACGACACACAGATAAAGATAAACATTGGAGACACTTAGCTTTGGTTTCTCAAAGATAAAACATGAATGCTCACCCATGAGTCGCAAACATAAGGTTTTCCGTTCTTATTGTTGAATATATGGAAACACTCTGGGGTGAACGTAGAGAAAAATGACATACATTGGCTTGGTAGTACAGACACAGTGAATATCACTGGAAGAAGTGTTCTTTTCTGTCTTGCCCTCATTGGGACAGATCCATACGCATGGTGAACAATTGATGCTGCATTTTCCATGGAGCCACCATGATCAAATAGAGTGAACTGCCAATCAATTCGCACTCTTTTCTCATGCAGTATATAAAGTTACTCCTGTTGAAAATTGGCATTCTTGTATCTGTCCTGTTGAGTGCATGTCTCTTTCTTTTTCAGCAGTAATAACTTTCTTAAACTGCTATGATTGGTGGAGTAAGCTGAGGTCTGACACCCAGAGGCAAGAAACAATTGACGACCTTTAAGCGGCAATTGGATAGGTACATGGATGGGTGCTTAATCTAGGATAGATGTTCGGCACAACATCGTGGGCCGAAGGGCCTGTTCTGTGCTGTATTATTCTATGTTCTATGTTCTAATACACACTTATGCTTAGTTAACGATTCCATTGTTTAAGCTGTGACCTGCAGTCAGTAACATTGATGTTGAAATTCAATGTAGATTTTAGTTGAATCCTCCTCCGCTTTGTTGACAGTGCTATATTGGAGAGGTAGTGAGTAAAGAGGTAGGTCCCAGGTAGATAATGAGGTGGGATGTTAGAGTGATCAGTTGCTGAGATGATGGGGTGGCAGGTATGTTGGTGAGGTGGGGGAGAAGGTGGCAAGTTGATGTACAGGGATGTACTGGATGACAGGAGAAGATGGGTCAACAGCCCTGGGGCTTATGGGTCAGGATATGCAGTCAGGAGTTGGATGGTGCAGTTAGATATTGGGAGGAGCTCAGGTTATTTGGTAGGTCAGCTGTCAGGAGAGTGGTTGGTTGTAAGGTGGGGTGGTCCAAGGGGCAATAGATGTCATGTGGGAGAAAGTGATGACTGCAGATGCTGGAGATCAGAGTCAAGTGTGTGGTGCTGGAAAAACACAGGAGGTCAGGCAGCATTGGAGGAGCAGGAGAATCGACATCCCGGGCATAAGCCTTTCATCAGGAATGAGGAATTCCTGATGAAGGGCTCATGCCCGAAACTTCGATTTTCCTGCTCCTCAAATGCTGCCTGACCTGCTGTGCTTTTCCAGCACCACACTTTTGAATAGATGTCATGTGTCAGACAGAGAAGGATTGGGACAAATTTTTGAGAAGATTTGTAGCACAGGTTATTCATATGGATGTAAGTTAGCTCGCCGAGCTGGAAGGTTTGTTTTCAGATGTTTTGTCTCCATGACTAGGCAACATCATCAGTGAGAGGCTCCGGTGAAGCTTGGGTATGTCCCGCATCTCCATTTATAGGTCTGGGTTTCTGAGGGTGGGTGATGTCATTTCTAGTTCTTTTTTCCCAAGGGAAGGTAGGTACAATCTAAATTGATGTGTTTATTGATGGAGGTCTGGTTAGAATGCCACGCCTCTAAGAATTCTCGTGCATGTCTTTGTTTCTCCTGTCCTAGGATGTGTGTGTTGTCCCAGTCAGAGTGGTGTCCTTCTTTGTCTGTATGTATAGAAACTATTGATAGTGGATCGTGTCTTTTGGTGGCCAGTTGGTGTTCATGTATCCTGGTGGCACGTTTCCTGCTAGTTTGTCCTATATAGTGTTTTTCACAGTTCCTGCATGGTATCTTGTAAATGACGTTCGTTTTGCTGGTGGTATCTATTGGATCCTTTAGGTTCACTAGTTGCTGTTTAAATATGTTGGTAGGTTTGTGGGCTATCATGATGCCAAGGGGTCTGAGTAGTCTGGAAGTCATTTCTGATATGTCTTTGATGTAAGGTAATGTGGCTATAGTTTTTGTTGCGTTGTGTCTGCTTGTTTGGGTTTGTTTCTGAGGAATCGGTGGATTGTGTATTTTTGGGAATCCTTTTTTCTTGAAAATGCTACTGCATGATGTAGCTTGTTAAAATAATGTCTTGATGCAGCTCTGTTTGTGGGTGTTAGTTCAGTTGATGTTGGGAGAAGGGTCAATTCTGTAGGTAGCCAGGAGTTAGAGCAGGTTTTAATTTCTCTGCAGCTTCTGAGTAACTATTCAGGAAAATAAATCAGAGCCTGTTGTGACTGTCATGATGATCTAATTAGGAGCCCTGGATGACAGGTGTTAACAGGAGTGTCAGAGGTCCTGTTCACTATGAGAGTTGGCTCTGAGGGAACTGGATCAGTCTCAAGGACGCTCCACATGTAAATAAAGCATGACTTGGTGATGGGGTAGCAACCTTTGAGGAGTGATTTCAGAGCCCTGTGTAGCTTCTGACACTAATCCCAAGTTGGTGATGTTTGTGATAGGTTCATGATACTGGGTCATTGCCCAGAGTTGATCTTAACTTCCTGAGCAATTCTCATACAGTCAGTGCTTCAAGACCTCTGAGTGATTCTGTAGCAAATCCAGTAGGCTAAGCCTGATCTCTGAATGTCTGGATTTTGGATGATCTGGGCTAACCTTTTCCAAAACAGCAGAAGGTGGGAGAAAAAGCTGTGAAAAAGAGAAGCTTGGAAACAGTGACACTGAGAGTGCTGCTTTTTCACAGTAGTGACCCTTTCTTCTTCCCCCTCCACTAGATAGTGCGGGAACTTTTATTTCAGGCATGTCAAATAAGTTTGTTTCTGTAGTCTGTCTGGCTACACCTCCAAGCTCTTCGTGGTGTGAACAAATATTTTGGATAATCCCTCTGTTATAGACCTTCTGGAACATTCTATTGCTGATTTTTGAGGTGGTATGGTAAATTTGATCTACCCCACACCCACCCCCTTTTGAGGAAAGGAGGGTGCAATTAGGCCAGATTTCAGCTTCTATTTTTATGTGTAGTATTGGCTAAATCAAGCAGGGAATTACCCATGACTGTAATTTGTGTGTCTACAATTTTACAACTGAACATGCAATAAAATATGAAGAATTAATCATACAGAAAACTTTCTCTCTGAAATTACAGACAACCCACTGTTAATCAGTTGGGTGGTCTGAAATGTGTTTTATTTTTACCCATTTAAAAGGATTTGAGCCTTGCTTCTCTGTGCTTGTAGTGGTTAGAGAGGGCAGAATGCAATTGCATTTATTTATGTCTCCTTCTCTCGCTAATTTTCTCTGATTCCTTTTTCTCTACAGGGCATTGTCTGTCACAATTCCAAGTGACCAGTAATGATTCATGAGCCTGGATAGTGATTGGTTAGATTATTTGGTCACTGGGAATATCAAGCTGACCGTGGGTTTGACCTGAACGGTTGTTCAACTATCTATCCTTTGATAACAGCCGAGAGGAGAGAGCGCTTGTCCGATTTCCCTTGCTCGCTGACCCAGGGTTGTATAGGCCGATTTATTCTTTCATGTGATGTGGGTTTCACTGGCAAGTCCAATATTAACTACCCATCACCAACTGTCTTTGAACCGAGTGGTTTGTCATTTCACAGGGTGGTTAGGAGTGAACTACATTGCTGTGGGGCTGGAGTCACCTGTGAACCAGACCTGGTAAGGACAGCAGATTTTCTTCACTAAAGTGAATCAGATGGGTTTTTGTGACAGTTGGTGGTAGTTTCATGATCATCATTACTGCTTCAATATTGCAGATTTAAGGAATTCAATTGAAATTCCACCAGCTGGTATTTCATGGTGGTATTTGAAATGGTGCCCTAGAGAATTGGTCTGGGTCTCTAGTTTACTAGCTCAGTTAAATTACCATCATGTGGGTGACTCCTTGACTGTCACACTCACAATATCACCCAAACTGAGGTGGACTAAGTGTACACAGTCTGTGAGCAACTGAAGCACATTTCTGGTCAGCTACTAATTGAACAGTAGAGGGTGTAAGCATTTATTGTGAAAGATCTACTCACTTACACAATGCCTATCTCACTGTCTACAAAACATAAATAGACACAGAAGCATAAACACGTGTATGGATAAGTGCAGACATAAAGACAGACGTGCACATAGATTCAGCCAAAACAGAGACATTGAAACACGCATGATGTTATCTTTGTGTGCCACATTTATTACAGAAGCCCATACATGAAACATGCAAGCACCTCAACATAAGGTATACGCACAAAACCAAAACAGAAACACACACAAAACAAGCTGCTCTGCATACAAATAAACACATATATACTTAATGCGCAGTTTCCTTCGTGCCAAATATTTTAGAAAACTGTAATTACATGTTTAATAGTGTCATTTAATCCTATTTGCTGCTGAATGTTCTTGAGTCAAACCTTAGAGCACATGTGTATGAGAGAAATTTTTGGATTAGAACATTTAACTTCTTCAAATTCTATCTCTGAAAGTACTGACGCAATGGCTGGAAGATGTGTATTGTGAATGAGGTCGGATACAAAAATTGCTCAGGAATTCCATTAGATAGATCACTGTTTCACTCAGATATTGTGAACTGGTATCACAAACTAACATCTTGTAGAAAAAAGAAAAATCAGCATTTGTCTGAATCACTTACTCAATTTATGTATGTCACCGCTATTCAAACAACTGCTTGTAATTAAGAGTCAGCAGTAGTAATATACAGAGCCTTCAATTCTCTCCCTCAACATTTTTAACAAGGGCTGAGCTTGAAAGCTGCCTGTCTCCAAGACATGTATCCTGGTTGATTGCGTACCCAGAAAAGTGCTTGATGGTTGGTTGAGGGATGGGCTTCGAATTCACTTATTTTCCCAAGGCTATACAGGTTAAAACACTTATGCATTTTCAAGTGTATGTGTACTGGGGATGGGGAGAAGGCAAGCCCACACAGCATGTGTTTGTGGTTGATTGACACTGTGGGAGAACAGTTCCTCTGTGTCCTCAGTGCAATAAAGTGGTAAGCTCATCAGTAAAGAGCAGGTTTACAATTTTGTCAGGATAAGAAGATCATTACGTTCTCCCACCCCCCACCCCCACCCCGTCCCTTCCCAACCCCATATGATAACATAAACAGCAATTATTACCTTCTCAGAGAGGTCTCCAAGTGTTTTGCCAGAACCTGTCAGAGAAAAACTACACGTTATGTTATGACATGTTCCTCAAGTATCATTTGTTAAGATTGGATTTTGTAATTAAAATAAATAAGAGAATCTTGGTACCAACACCGTAATTAATCATAACTAGGCAGGAGCTTGTAACAAAAACATAGGGGATGTTCCTGCTGAAAGGGCTCCAGTCTATATGTGGATGAGATCCTTTTCCCAAATAAATGAGAGCAATTTGGATATTGATTTTCCTTGCCTATTGAGATTTTGACTTGTCACTACTAAGTCTGAGTGCTCAGGTGTTTTTTTTTAATCCCTTTGTGTCTCGCACTCATTTGTTGATTTATTTTGGGGCTCTATCTAATTTGCAATTTGCCCTCTTTTTACTTTCTGCACCAGAGCATGATTTCCTCCATCGTGAACAGCACTTATTATGCCAATGTATCATCTGCCAAATGCCAGGAGTTCGGAAGGTGGTACAAAAAATACAAAAAGATTAAAGGTAATTCAATTTGATATAGCTGCAGTTTTCTTTCTCGTGTTCAATAATAGCAGAATTGCACTTAGAAACATGCCACCTGCTCATTCTGTGATGCAAGTGTTGGCCTCATTCACAAGAATTAGTCACATTTTGCTGTGTTTATTTACATATCCATGTGAGTCACATGGACAATTGAAATAGTTCCTTTTTAACCCATGTGTTCTCCATGAGCTTTTGGTTCAATTCAATAATTAAACTACAAAAGACCAATGCAGGTAGGTTCTGACAAAGTTAATGACAAGGAAGTGGTTGACAGACCAGATTTTTGTTCTATTAATCTTGTCACCTCTCCACAGTGCAGTTAGACTTGTGGCTAGGTGCCATTGTTGCTACTATTCAGCTGTGCTACAAAGATTTTTCATTAAGGCTTTCAATTCTTTTTGTTAATACTTTTGCTGTTTACACACTTTGCTCCAATATACCACCAAGATATTTTTATTCAAGCTCAAATCATCCCCATTAACAATCAGATTTCTTCAGTCAGTGAGGTCTGCTGTACTATAAAGCAATTTTGGGGTTTTTAATGACATTATTGCCTGCAGGAGTGAAACATGGATATCTTTGCAGTTGAACATGACTGATATACACTATTTTATCAACCGATTATACATAAAATGACACGTACACGTCATGTATCAGGTTCCCTGTGAAAGCTGTTGTATTGAGGTAATGGTTTAATAATCAGAGCTTTTGTAAACTGCTATAGCCAATGATGAGACCATCAGACTTCCCACCAGGTACAGCACTTCAGAAGAATATCATCCATTTGCACTTTACAAGTAGCTCTTTGCAACATAACCAGTATAAAAGGCGAGAAGTTGACTAGTTCATGCTGGACTACACAATGAGGTGCAGGCATTTCCAATACTCACAAGGCTTCCTCTGTCCAGTCACTCAGACAGGATCCTTGGTACATTTTCAGTATTCTGTTTGACCTAAATTTGAGCTGTTGGGTACATTATTGGATCAACAGAAACCGACAGAAGTGGCACGCCTTCAAAAAATCACCAACTTTCCTGGCCTCTGCTCTGTGCAATTTCACTTTCATTTTGTAGTGAAAATGAGCTATTTTGTGACAGAGATATGAAACCCCAATATTTTTCTGCAGTTGCTGCAGCTCTGAACACCTTCAACACCTTGGTCACAACCGAGCAGGGAATGTGCTCAGCAGACCACAAAAGCAAAATGCCTCCTAAATCTTTTCTGGTAGTTCACCTTTTAACAGACCACAAAATGACAATGTCAAGCACCACAGTGTCTCCTTTTTCGGATAAACGCAACAAAAGGCCTTGACTTCTGTAAAAAGAAGAGTGTATTTTGCTTGATATTCAGCAGCTACAAGAGGGTTTCCAGGTTTTGGTCCAAATCTCTCAGGGTTTTGTCTCAAATTTCCACATGCCCTAACTTCACTGGTACTACACATACCATGGCCTCTATAAATGAGAGCCTTCTGGCTAATATTAATTGTGGATTGGAAGGATGTCTTATGGTACCTTGGCTAGTTACTTTCTATCTCTGAGCTGGAAGCTCCAGGTTTGAGGACGCCCAACCCCTCAGCCAGAACTTGATGGCCACAGATAGTGCAGGGTTGATTATCAAATGCCAAATCCTTTCGTTTCAGTCTGTGGCAGGCAGTAAGAGTGGGGTAATGTTTGAGTTAGCCAGAATCCCATGTGCGGTAGCTGCATGTCTCTCCACTTTAAAAGGTTTCATGCACAGGTTCTTGCCACACGTGGCCTCCATGGCAACTACCTTCCTCACATCAAGGGATTTACCAGAACAAGAAGAATATTGAATTGAATGCCTGCTGACTGCAGTTTGAAACAGTTTCAATCACTACATCCCTTCACATCAGCACCACAAAGCTATTGTACATGTTTGACTCTTGTTCAATGACAACATTGAATTACTAGGAATCAATAGAACAGACATGAGCTGCAATGATAACCTCAAAGCAAAAAAATCCCAGCAATGATACAATATTAATATGATTTAAATTCATTTTTTTTTACTGTGGTGAGCTAATTTGAATGTGACAAATTTTAACTTAAACATTATTGTCATTTATTGCAGAAATGATTTAAAATAAATCACGTAAATAATTCAAACCAACTCCTGTGGATTCCTGACACTATTTTGAAATGCTTCTCCCAGATTTTTTATTAATTTTTTATTTACTCGATATTAGTTCCTTCACAGATATAAACAATATTTCTCTTTTTTCCATTTTCATTAACTATTAAAAGTGCTTCATTTATTTTTACCTCAAATAATAAGTATTAATAATAACTAATATCATGAAATATTTATATAATGTAAACTGGTGATGGCTTCACATCTAAACCAAATGTCTTTACCATGGCCATCTCTTCAGGAATTTATTATGAAAACCTTGTCAATATTTGATAAACAATGAATATTTTTGTAATCTTGCCTTATCAATGATAAGTGGATTAGACTTGAACTGTGACATCTAACTCTATCACAGAGGCAGAATGTTCTTTGATTTATTTTTCAATAGAAACTAATTTGTAGTATTTATCGTCTTTCTCTTTTACTCTCCCAGAATCATCACAAGATTGGGTTCCCTCAGTGTTTCAATCAAACAGACTATTCAAAGGTATACTGCTCCCTTCTCCCATTGTCCACACCCACAACCCCCCCTCCACGACCTCATCAGTACCCATTTACTCTGCAGAAAAGTCTGCTCATCAAATTGTTTTTCTATTGCTTTTAAGATGTAACAGGTATGGACCATTAATGAACACCACATTTAACTAACTCATCCTTATTATACAGCAGCTACAACTGACTGCATGCTCTGAATCAATCATTCTAAATGGCAACATGACCAATGACACATGGTTTGGGAAGTGCTGTGGTTATGACATCGACTGCTGCTCTAGGACGCAGTTCTGAACTCAGTTTTCTTTTGGAACCTCCTCTATGTGATTGTGCTCCGAGTTCTCAACAGTGCTTTCCCAGGCAAAATATTCCCCTTTTTTTTGTGAACATATTTTTTATTGTAAAATGGGAGAGAAATTCATAAAATGATTGAAGCCCATGAATAATTTCTCTCGGCTTTTACCCTTCTATATCGATGTCTCTTGTTTATTTTATCAATTTCAACATGCAAGCAAGATATATATATATCTCCTTTAGTTTGTACAAAGGCAGACTATGTCTAGTAGCATTGGCATCAGGACTGACTCCCCATTCATTTCTGAAAATGTGGAGAGAATAAAGCAGATACACACACACACACACACACACACACCGGTCTGGTTGCCAGCGGACATTCCTTGAAGACATGGTAGCTCCAATGCAAGCTTGCTAAGAAAAGCAAGAACAATATGGTGGCACAGTAGTTAACACTGCTACTTCATAGCACCAGGAACTTGGCTTCAATTCCACCCTTGCGTGACTGTAATGGTAATTTCCTCATAGTATCTAGCATTGTGGAGGTTAGGTGGATTAGCCACGGTAAATGTGAATTACCGAGATAGGGTGGGTCTTTTTGGAGGGTTGGTGTGGACTTAATGGGCTGAATGACCTGCTGCCACACTATAGGGATTCTATGATGTCAAAGAAATGGAGGAGTCACATACATAATTACAAAATTAGGTTAATAAAAGGGGCATTGCTTTGCCTTTGGCCAGTCTAGATTCCATTCTCACCCTTCATTTTCAGAAAGACATAGATCACAAAGTAAACACCTTTGTATATTTGTAACGGCCCTACTGTAAACCCCTGCTCATGGGTTCATGCTGTTTTTTATATGTGTTCTACTTCAAAACTTGCAGCAATTTAAGTGTCAGCCCTGCTAGCTGAGCAACCCAACAACTTTCCTTTCTCTACACATTTCGTAAATGACTACAGCCAATAACATATAAATACACAGCCAGTCAGCACCTTACACACACTATTAACCTTGTCACCTTGAGGAAATATGCAAGGAACCATTACAGGAAATGAATGCACTTTGTGTCCTCCCACAGGCAAGAAAAAGCAAAAATATACATCTACCTTCACTCTGGCTTCCAAACTCAATTGGTATGAAGATAAATGTTCCTTGTAGGATCCTGATAGAGGAGCACAGGCCTCACACAGTTGAAAAGTAATAACTTCAACCGTATTGAGGTAGTAGACCTTTGGGTGACTTATTTTATTTGGACCATTTAAATGTACAAGGAGTCACACCGCCAATCTGTAAAAATGAATATTATGAAACATTTTCATTTCTGAAGTGTATATCCATAAGTACAATAATAAACTTGTTTGGACCCTCTCTTTGATGCAGCAGATTATTCACACTTACCTTCCAGGTAAAGTTATTTAGAGTAATAGTGCCTTTTTTTTCAGAAATAGTTTAGGCTGGTACTGAAATCCTTTCTTTTCTGTACGCTATTGATAATAGTCACTGAGATCACTTTGTGTTGACCCATTTCTGTTTCTCTATTTTAGTGGAAAGAGAAAATCTAGCCGAGTACTGTGTCCTAGGACAACGGCCGTCCCACCTGACAAGCATCAACCAACTGGCAAACCTAGCAAAGAGCAGTGAGCAGCCTCCTCACAGCCAGCTCCATCACAGCCCTCCCATCCGAAGCCAAGTGCCAGCGTTACAACCGATCATGAGTCCTAGTCTACTGTCGCCGCAGTTGAGCCCTCAGTTGGTGAGGCAGCAGCTCGCCATGGCCCACCTGATCAACCAGCAGATTGCTGTCAGCAGATTACTGGCGCACCAGCACCCCCAGTCCATTAACCAACAGTTCCTCAATCACCCACCTATCCCCAGGCCTGTAAAACCTTCGGAGCCCTCCAGCTCATCAGTCGAGGTCGCTCCAGAAATCTATCAGCAAGTCCGAGATGAACTAAAGAGAGCCAGCGTGTCACAAGCTGTGTTTGCACGAGTTGCCTTCAATCGTACACAGGTGCTTGTTTATTTCCTCTTTGCCTTTGCCGGAGAAACAAGAATAAGGGAAGGGTCAGTCGCATGGGAACAGCGATCGTGTCTGCTGAGTAAATTAGTCTGAACAGGCCAGGCAGCATGAGCTCACTCGGTAAAAGTTACATAAACACTCTGCCTGCCAACATAATAATCTAACAAATGTTGAATTTGATTATTTGTGAGCTCCCCCACAATAAGTGATGCAGTATAAGCAGACAACACCTGTGAGGAGCATGGCTCCCAAATATTGGAATTGCATATTTTTCACAGTCGCATAGAATCATGTGGCACGCTGAAAGCTCATGAAATTGGAAGGAAAGGGGAACCAAAGGGGTGAAACTGGATGAAGTGCCTTTATCCTAATTTTTGTTTCCATTAATACCGCATTCATCAGGACAAACAGAGAATCTCACAGGAGGATCAAGTGACTTATTTGCAAACCTCTTTCTTGAGAGAAAAACAAATTCTTTTTAATAAAGCAGCAAGTACTTTAAGAACATAAGAAACAGGAGCAGGAGTAGGCCATTTGGCCCCTCAGGCCTCCCCTGCCAACTCCTCTTTTGTGCCAGCTCTGCGTCAACTCCCTGATATTTCAAAGATCTCCTCTTTAAATACTTTCAGTGATCTATCCTCCATAACACTAGGGTACTGAATTCCAGAGATTCACTACTCTCTGGGAGAAGAGATTCACTCTTATCTGAGTTCTAAGTGTCTTCTTATTCTGTAACCATGTGCTTTAGTTCGAGGCTTCCTGACCATTGGAAACATCTTCTCAGCACCTACTCTGTGAAGTCCCTCAGATTCTTCAATGTTTCAGTACGAACAGCCTATTCTTCTACACCTAAAGACCTAACTGGTTCAGCTGCACTCGATAAGTCAACCCTTCATCGCAGGAATCAGCTGAGTGAATCTCTCTTGAACAGCCTCCAATGCCAGTAGATCCTTTTCCTTAAATACGGGGATCAAAACTATACGCAGCATATGCATGCATACTCCTGCCTCACCAACACCCTGTGCAAGTTGTAACAAGACTGCCCTATTTTTAGACTTTTAACTCCGTAGCAAGAAGAGTCAAATTTCCATTTGCCTTCTTAATTCCTGGCTGCATTCGCGTGCTAACCTTTTGGTTCATGCTCAAGAAAACCCAGCTCCCTCTGTGCTGCGCCTTGTCTTGCTCCATTTAAGTAATAGTTTGTTCTTCTTTCAATCTTCTTTCAAGCATGACCCTACACATTGATATCAAACTTCATTTGCCATGCTTTTGCCCCTCATTCTATCTCTATCCCTTTGCATATTCCTGGTGTCCTCATCCACAACATGCTCTCCCACTTATTTATGCGTTGTCAGCAAATCTGGATACATTACGGTCTGCCTCCTCCTCCAAGTCATTAATATATAGTAAATAAGTGAGGTCCTAGGACTGATCCTTGTGGCACTCCATTAGTTACATCTTTCCAGCTTGGAGAAAAAATATTAATCTTGACTCCCTGTCCTCTATGTGTTAACCAATCCTCAATTCATACGAATATATTGGTAAATTCACATTAAATAACTAAATTCGACAGGATGATATCCAATTATTCTCTATCATCTGCAGTTTGTCTCTTGAATCTGAATGCCTTTGCAAACCGAGAAGCACAGATCTGATTCTATCAATGGGATAAGGGAGTCATGAAAGAACTGGGATCTGGCCCTGTCTTTACTGTCAGTAAGACTTGGTATAAAATTAGAGTCCAGTGACTGTAAAGGCAAGCTCCTCAGGCGAAATGCAAATGTGAGAATGCGACACCAGCGTGTCTCCTTCTTAGAAATAGGATCAAGTTCAAATATAGAGATAAATGGGCTCAAAAGATCTCTTCCCTACCTCCCATCCATCACCTCCCTCAGGCAAGATGGTTAAGAGTAGGTTGCAGCTATTTTAAGGGACATGTTTCTAATTATGCTCAGTAATGGTGGGATACAGTACATCCTAATACATATGTTACCAACTCCCTACCATCCTCCAATTTAAGATCTCTTTGTCCATTGAACCAAGCTTTATTTCAGTGCCTTTCTTTTGGGAATTGCTTCCATTGCCTCATGTTTCATTTCATTGTTATTTATTCTTGATGCCTTTCGATAATTGTGTTTACTTATGGGTCTAATATCTAAATCGGCTCTGCAATAGAGTTTTCACTGGGATTGTCAATGAACTGATGAGTAGCCTGTTTTAGAAAAAGACTACAGATTTGCTGAGAATATCTGTCCACCTTTTTATAGAAACAAAAATAGATAACTAAATCTAAAGCACAACTCTATATGTGTGTAGTTGAAAGGATAGTCTCCTTTAACTGATAGGCCTATCTGTAGATAATGAATAGGGAAGATCTAATGTCATTAACTCTTGTGTGGATTTTGGATTTGCAGTTAGTTATACAACTAAAGCTTTGTTATAATCTCACCAGTTGTCCATTAATAACCTACTTCCTAATTTACTTTCCAATTTCATCTTCTTCCTAACCTGGTTTCATGACTCCAGTAAAAGTAGATCCTGAGCAATCCTTATGTTTTATTACTAAATGCTTCTGGTTTAAAGAGGATTTTCTCCATCAGCACATTATTAAATAACAACATTCATCACGATGCGAGTGAACTTCAACTTCTTTTTGTACATATTTCGACTTAAGTGTTCATAAAATCATCAGGCTGTTGCCCTAAAGTGTTGCATGAGCTGGTGTTATGACCACCAGGAGCAGTAGTAGTCCATTCAGCCCTTCAAGTCTTTTCCGATATTCAATGACATCATGCATGAAATCCATCTGTGTTTCAAATTCCTCATTCCCATCTACTCCCAATTCCCTGCCTAACGAGAGAGACCTCTGCGTTAAAAATGTTAAATGATCCTGCTTTCACCAACTTCTGAGGCAAAGAGTTCTAAAGTTGCACAACCCTCAGAGAAATAGAAGTCTCCTCTTCCATGTCCTGAAAGGCTGACCCTTAGTTTTAAAAGCATGCCCTCTCATTATGGCGATGCTTTCCACATCCGCCTGGTTAAGATCATTCAAGATCTTACACATTTCAATCAAGCTTGATTCCCCCAAACCCCTCCATCATCTAACTCCAATGGAAACAGCCTAACTTGTTCCAAACTGTTCACATAAGAAAACTATGCTTATTCCAGGTATCAAGCTAGAAACCTCTTCTGTACCAGCTCTAACACATTCATGTTCTTAAATAAGGAGTCCAAAACTGCACAGACCATTCAAGGTATGGTTACACCAGTGCCCTGTATAACTGAAGCATCATTCCTTACTTTGATGTTAAATTCCTCTTCTCATAAAGGAAAGTACAGGTTGTTCTGTAATGCATGTTTTGTCAACACGAGTTTGCTGTCACGCAATTGATAAATGGGGAACACTGTTTCTACAGCATGAACTTTTAAAACGTGTGTTGGCTGTAACATGATTACAGCACTGCCAACACTGTAAGTGTTGTTTCTAAAGCGTGAAGAATGCAACCATTGCTTTATAGAAGAACTGACTCTATTAGCCTTACTGAACATGCTGCATCGAAAAGTGTGGTGCTGGAAAAAGCACAGCAGGTCAGGCAGCATCAGAAGAGCAGGAGAGTTAACATTTCAGTCATTAGCCTTTCATCAGGACCCTCCTCAGATGCTGCCTGAGCTGTTGTGCTTTGTTCAGTGCCATATTTCTTGATTCTGACTCTCCAACATCTGCAGTCCTCATATTCTTCTCGTTCTTGAACATGCTGGACCTGTATCCTACTGTTTTGTAACTCATACACTAGCTCACCTAGATCGCTCTGCGCCTCAGAATTCCACAATAATTCTGTACTTAAGTAACACACTGCTTTTTAAATCGTTTTTGCCAGAGTGAACAACTCCATGTTTTTCATTTTATGTTCCATCCATCAAATTATTGCCTATTCATTCAACTTATCCATATCCGTCTGTAAACTCCTTTGTCTTCTTAATGTTATTCTTTCATCCTAGCATTGTGTCATCTGTGAATTTAGCTACCATGACTTCATTCCCCTCATCAAAGTTTGTCATGTAAGTTGTAAAAGGTTGAGGCCACTATGCAAACTCCTGTGAGACTCTATTAATCTAATGCTGCCAAACAAATAAAGATTCTTGATTTTCTGCCAGCCAGCCAATTTTCAGTTTGTGCAAGTATGTTACCCACTGTACCTAGAGATTATACTTTCTGCAGTAAAGTATGATGTGACACTTTATCAAATACCTTCCTAATCTACATATAGTACCTCTACAGGCTCCCCTTTATTCACAGCACATGCTGCACCTTCAAAAACAAACTAATAATTTTGCAAAACATGATTTCTTTTCATGAAACAATGCTTATTTTCTGCTTCCCTCTAATCTTGAACTGAGACATTATACTTGCTACTTTTCAGCTTGATTAAACGTTTTCTGAATTTAGGGAATTTTAGAAGATTAACACCACAGTATCTACTATGTCATTAGCAACCACTTATAAGACCATAAGATGAAGTTTATCTAGACCTGGAGATTTGTCTGCCTGTATGTGCATCAACTCACTTAGTTACCACTTCCCTCATGTTTTGAATTGCACTCAGTTTCTCTATCCCTTCAGCCTCTGGATTTACAGCTATTACTTGAAGGTATTTTTGTATCCTCTACAATGAAGACAAAGGCAAACTATCTATACTATTTATTTGCCATTTTCTTATTATCTGCTATTACTTTA
The DNA here is from genome assembly GCF_020745735.1 of Hemiscyllium ocellatum. Classification (NCBI taxonomy): domain Eukaryota; kingdom Metazoa; phylum Chordata; class Chondrichthyes; order Orectolobiformes; family Hemiscylliidae; genus Hemiscyllium; species Hemiscyllium ocellatum. The sequence continues at coordinate 86,077,941 of NC_083407.1, read as the reverse complement.
CCATTCTTGCTCTCTAGAACACCAACACTTACTTCATGTACCCTTTTGCTTTTTAAATACTGTAGAAACCCCTGCATTTTTAAATTCTTGGCTAGTTTCTTTTCATACTGTCCAGGTTAACCTGTTCATCCTCCTGATTAACCAGTTTGTCATTCTTGCTGTTTTTTAAAATATTTTATCCAGTCATCAGACCTGCCACTTATCTTTGCAGAGTGATATGCTCTTTGCTTATATTTTAAGCTTTTCTTAACCTCTTTAGTTAATCGCAGATAGTGGATCCTCCCTTTAGAATTTGTTTTGACAGTACAGCCATATTTATTCTAAGTATTCTGAAACATCCACTTAAATGTCTGTCACTGACTCTATTGATCAATCCCTTAGCTTTGTTTGACAGTTCACTTCAGCTAGCTCAGCTTTCATGCCCATATAGTCACCCCTATTTAAGTTTAAAATAAAAGTTTTACATTCAATGTTATGAGGGAAATTAATTGAATACATGAGTTCAGTAACTGTCCCTATGAAAATTAATTCACTACAGATTCGATAGCTGTTTGAACCAGTTTCCTAGTTTGTCATTGATAGAGTCATACACGATTTTTGGCCCATTGAATATTCACCAGTTGGACAGGAAAAAAAAAATCCAAGCTAATAGATGTAAATGTAGAAATATAAAGCTAATTACAAAGAAATTCATCAGATGACAGGATCATCATCCTCAACTTCCTTAATGTGTATTTTTAAAATCTGCACCCTTCTGCCAGGTAAATATTTGTTACAAGATTTCACCAAGAGACATCTTGTGACATTTTCACAAGTTAATGCAGCACTCATGAGATGATGACTCTAACTCATTGCAAAGGAATGGCGGAAATTACTTAAAGTTATATAAGCAACTCTCTACTTGGGGGGATACAGGTGACCCCTTATAAATGTGTCAGTCCCAATTATTGACTAAAAGGTAGCATCTGGAGTTACTGAGAGTCAAAGCCAACAGCTAAATATAGTATTGAAGTTTGGTCCTCCAATGTTGTTTTGAAATATCCCATATTCTTCAGTCATTGATTCTTGCATGAATATGTTCAGACTTATCAAAATCTGATTTAGTTCTGTTTATTCAGCTACACCATAGATGTTCCCTGACTAATAATTTCCTGTTTAAAGAGAAGATAAGTTTTGTCTTTTCAATCTTCCTTAAGGCTTGTATCTGTCTTTAGTTGTTTCTTTTCCTTAGTTGTTTCTCAACCCCATCCTACCTCACAATTTTTATTCCCTTCAGGAAACGTCTCTCTTTTATGCCACAGGGGTTTGATGCCTTGATTTTGGTCTGGCCAGTGTGGTTGCTGCCCTGCTCTTGTTTTGCTGCTCTCTTCTAGCCTTTTGTTACTGTCCATATCTATTGTTTCCCTGGTCTTATATACAAATATACAGTTATACCTCTATACACAATCAGTAACACAAATTTAAGCTGTCCTCTGGTTGACACATGAGTGGACAAATATTTTCAAGAAAGTAAGATAGTAGCATTGTTGAGATATACTTATACGCTCAGCTATTTGACACTCTTACCCAGATTTGGAACTTAAGGTGTACTGCCCTGGTGGGCTGATGTTCTTCTCTATCTTCTAGCAGAGACTTATAAAAAAATTAAGTTCCAATTCTTCAAAATTGATACTAAGGAAAAGAGAGAAACTGAGTACCACTTTCTACAAATCTGCTTTATAGAGATTCCTCAATATGTACATGATACAAGACCAGACTATTATAATTTATACATTCTTAATATTAAATCTCTTAACTCTCATTTTGCTATTATATGACCTACCCTCCCCCAAACCATGTGCTGTTCCAATCAATGCCTTTTCCTGGCTATCAATTCTGTTTTAAGGTTTTCTGCCTCTCTCCGTAATAAATTGATGACAGAGTTTGTTTCCTTTTGTGGTACTTCTGACTCTTCCATTCCTAGAGAGGGACAGGGACACAGCATTGGCAAGGAGCACAAGCACGCTGCCTAGCCTGGAGGCTGACAGTACCAGATTCTTAGGGAAGCGCAGAAACAAAGATTCTCAACAGCAGACAGCTGCTGGAGAATTAGAGTGAGCATCTCGCAGGCACAGATGTTCCTCCATAACCTCAGTATCACGTGAAATGATTGCAGCAACACGAGGTCACCTACTACAGAAGTCAAAATCTGTGACAGTTAACTTGTGTAAGATGGCAACTGACTAAGTCCTTAAATACATGGTGGTTTTTATATACAAGTACATAATGTTCCAGGAGAGGCTGTTGGTTGACAGAGCAAGTTACTGATGTTTGCCATCTATTTTGTAGGCTAGGCTCTCACTGATGTAAACTGCAAGGCAGCACTGAGCCATGCACCTGGCCTTTTAAAACTAAATTGCACCTCATTAAATTAGAATTAAATGGAATCATAATTTGTTTTTTTGAAAATGAGAAGCCATTTGAATTGTTTTGTGTATTAAAATCTTAATATTTTCCAGGTGAAAAGGGCAGTGTATTTATTTATACAAGTGTAATATATTTAAAATGAGCTTAATTTATCTCCTACTCTATGCAGAACTAAGCTGAGTTACGTCCTTTTATAAGTGCAGACAAAAATTTAACTGATTTCCCATGAATTATTTACAGCAAATTGGTTTTTTGTTGTCATACAATTTGACCCTCTGTGTACCAACTTACTTTTGCACAGGAAGAATGGACTTTTCAAGCAATTGGAATGATATTCCACCCCCCACCCCCCAGGACAACCTGTTCTCCATAACCCCCTTTACCAAAGTAACATTTTGTTGTAGTAGCATTCTATGGGCTCTGATGGAGGATTTATAGCTGCCACCGGTCATTATGCTTTTTCATTCATCCAAGCCACATATAGTACAAAATAATGTGAGCAGACAACTTCTGAGTTGAATGTTGAGTTTAAATGAAGTGTGGCTTTAGATGCAGAAGTGAGATATTAAAATGGAATTTCTTCGTAAAGTCTGTTGACTTTTGGGTTACATCGTGCTACCTAGTGGCAGTAGGTGTTGATTTACAACATTCAATTGCAGTGCCATCTCAATTGTAAATAAGCTTAGTTGAACTCCTTAAATTCTGTAATTAACACAAGATGTTAAACCATGCAGTGCATGAAATACAAAGCAACTTATTGTATGTCTGGGGCATTGAAAATAAGACTCCTGTCGGATGGGTGTTGTTGATTTAACTGTGACCCTCAAGTAAATGCCAATGGCTATAGTGCAAAACAAAACCCTAAGTTAAGTAAAGAGATAACATGATGTGTCAAGAAGTAATATTGGGATGATACTAAGCTTGGCCTTTTAAAAAGCTCGAGATGCCTGGCCATTATAGAGTGGTGGTTCTTGTCTATGTCAAATGAACAGAACCACCAGCACACTTGGAAGTGAAAACGACTTTATCTGACAGGGTTAACAATCAATGTCAATCCATTAAGCTGCTTTAATTGTGAAAGTTTTGAAGCTGATTTATGAGTTTATTTTGCTATTGTCAACACCAACACTCGGCTGAATCAGACTGAAAGCAAATTCAGAATTTGAGCAGGGGCTCTCTCCCTACTTCCAAAAATAATTAATGTCCTGACTCTTAGCTGCTTCTATGGTGCTGCAGAATACCAAAAGGTTTCTTGCATGGAAGTATTGGATTATAACGTGGGACATATTGGGGACAGGGGTATTCACATTTGAATTTTTTTAATGACATTGGGTGCCTTCTACACCAGGGCTTGCTATCAGAGATCCTCCGCAAAGAGGAAGATCCTAGAACAGCATCCCAGTCACTCCTTGTAAATCTAAGAGCCATGCAGAACTTCCTGAACCTTCCAGAGGCAGAACGTGACCGAATCTACCAGGAGGAGAGAGAACGAAGTATGAACCCAAACATCTCCATGGTCTCGCCTTCAGCAGGCAGCCCAGGGTCATCTCGAGCCTCACAGGTACTCAAAAAGCAAGCTTTGTTTTTATTGATGTAGAAACCAAAAGCAGACATGCACACTTTTTAAAATGAACACGGCAGAATACATAAATGTAATTCGGCATCAAGGAAATTAAACCATCAAATCAGCTGCACTTCTTTCAGTGTTCCCTGAAATTTAAATGTTTTCATTTACAGTGATTTCCTATGTGAAATTATCAACATCCATGGCCAGCATAATAATCATAATGATGGTATACAGTACATACCGGGTTGACATATGTAATGCGTTAATAAAGGATGAGCTAGACTTTTGGGAGTACATTAAATTGAGTAATAATTTATTATTTAGGGGTCTCTACCCATTTATTCATTTTTTTTTCTCAGTGAATTGAGTCTTCCGCACGCAGGCAATTTTGTTTTATCTTTATGTCTCTGCACGACTTTATCAGGTTTTTTTCTCTCTCCTTGCAATGAAATGTTTATTATTTCTGGGCATGATTTGCACAGCCTACCTTAGTGATTTGGTAAACAGCATGAAAAATGCTTTACTGTGTTTGCATGTCCTATAGGAATGCTCTGTTCCTGAACAGCAATTATTTCTAATCACAATTAACCTGATTAGAATAATGGACAGGAAGTGTCCTCCATAGCTAATGCAGTTTGGCATCAGCTGACTGAAATCCGCTGATGATTTGTGCACAGATGGCTGGCTGAGAGCAGTTTTTATTTTAATTTTTTTTCATGTTCTCTCTCGGTAGGCCAAGAACTCTGCGTCGACATCAGATCTCCTGGTTAAGGTGGAGAGCACAAATCTGAATATCACATCAGCTATTTATGATGACATCCAGCAAGAGATGAAACGAGCCAAAGTGTCTCAGGCATTGTTTGCAAAGGTGGCAGCAAATAAAAGTCAGGTGAGAGGATGATGAACCACATTGCTCTTAACATATCCTGTCATGAAATAAATTACTACCGTTCCTTTTCCATCAACTGGTCTCTACATGTTAACTAGTTTTGCTAAATGTTAATTTGCAGAAAGCACCAGTTTGCCCCAGTTATAGATTAGATTAGATGCCCTACAGTGCGGAAACAGGCCCTTCAGCCCAAGAAGTCCACACCGACCCCCCGAAGGGTAACCCAGCCAGACCCATTTCCTCCTGACTAATGCACCCAACACTGTGGACAATTTAGAATGGCCAATTCACCTGACCAGTACATCTTTGGACTGTGGGAGGAAACCGGAGCACCCGGAGGAAACCCACTCAGATATGGGGAGAATGTGCAGACAGTCACCCAAGGCTGGAATCGAACCAGGGTCCCTGGCACTGTGAGGCAGCAGTGCTAACCCTTATTTTGTGGAAAATACCATCTGTGCCACACAAAGCAAGTTAAATTCCCATTGCAGGATTTCAGTTCACTTCTTTGCTGCAGACACTGTTATCGAAGGCCATATCATATGTGCTTGCTGCATGTTTCTGATGGAAGTCAATGCAAGACCCTTAGGCTTTGCACGGCTTCTGAAATCTGGTGGTGTGCAACAATCTCAATCTCTAACTTTTATAGTTCACTTGCTTGTGTGTCTATTGGTTCAAAAGAGGATAAACCCAAATCATCAGGCAAAGAGCTGTTGGGATTATCAACTTCAGAGATGTAAACAAGAGAGAACATTATTTAAACATTTGATCTGGCTGTGTGATGCTCCATGGTACACAGCGAGGTTGTCCAAAACTGTTAACAGGCCAAATATCTTGTACCTTCTTCCAAACAGTACAGCGCAGTCAATTCAATTGTAAACTGCTGTATTGTTCCAAGTTGGGGACCCAGTGGCCTAGTAGTATTATAAATAGACTATTAATGTTCTGGGGTCCTGGGTTCAAATTCTGCCATGCAGATTGCAAAATTTGAATTCATGAAAAGTCTGAAATTAAGAGTTTAATGATGGCCATGAAACCATTGTTGATTGTTGGAAAAACCTGTCTGGCTCACTAATGTCCTTTAGGGATGGATATCTGCCATCCTTACCTGGTCTGGTCTACAAGTGACTCCAGAACCACAGCAATGTGGCAGACTCTTAACTGTTCTCTGGCCAGTTAGGTTTGGCAATAAATGCTCGCCTCACCAAAAATACCAACATCCCACCAGTGAGTAAAAAGTCTGTTGACTGAATATGCAGTCAAGTATCACTTTACAGTCAAACGCCATCAGTAATCTCGGTTGATATCTTAGAAACTTCCCTGTTTTGCTTTGGCTTCATTTTTCCAATGTGAAGTTTCTTGACTTGAGAAATTCTAAGATCAATATACATCACATGGGAAAAGTTCTGTCAGATTGACTTTAACAATGATGTAGCATTCACCTTCAATATGCATATGAACCTGCAGCAACAGTATGAATTGTACTGGACTTACAGCCGGTTTATACTGTCATGATGATCCCAAAACTGAACTAATCCACATACAGAATATGAGATATGTATTATCTTGAAGAAATTACTGACGTATTTCAGAGTTATTTCAAGCCTGTGATCTATTATTTTGAATTTAGATAAACAATTATAAACTGCTTCAGCTGCACATATTGTGGCCTTTGACATCAGCCAATGTTACCAACTTGCAATCACTCTGAGATATCTGTTATTTGCTGTTTATACCATAAATGTGTTCTGTAACCTAATGTTTTATTCAAACAGTGTTATTTCAGCAGTACAATTATTTTCACTGTTCTGGCTTGAATATTATACAAACATATGAATTATGGTCTAGTCCGTTGTCATATGTTATTACTATTGACTGTGGTATTACTGCAGAAAGATTTCACATGCCTTATCTGACCCCTGTGCTCTCAGAATCTATGACACAGAGGCTTTGGTGGAGTCAATTTAACTAAATCTACTCAGTGCCAAACAACCGACAGCAGTCAGGTAGTCCAACTATCATTCTGTCATGATTTACATGCACCCCATCATGATGTGAATTGACTGGATGTTAAAATGGGTATGGACAAGATTGAGAAGGTTTATGGAATAGCTGTGTAAATTGGGAAGATGTGTGCAATGAACTTTGTGTAAATTGAGTGGGTGCATAAAAACAATTGTGTGATAAATTCGGAATATGTATAAATTGAGCCTGATTTAATTTGAGTGGGTGTGTAAATTGAGCAACATGTTACGTATCGGGGGCTATGTAAATCAAATCTCCTTTGGAAGTCAATGTCACCATTCCTCCATCAGAAAAATTCCAGCGCATTAGTTAGCATGGATTTGTCAAGGCCAAATCATGTTTGGCTTCCCTTAATTAATTCTAATTTGTCCATGTCCTCAGTTATTATTTCTAGAAGTTACCCCACCACCAAGGTTAAATGGACTGACTTGAGGTTCTTGGCTTCTCTTTTTGAACAAGAGCATATTGTTTGCAATTCTCTAGTTCTCTGGAACTGATCCTGAGTTGTAGGAACTTTGGAAAATTATGGCCAGTACTGCTGCAGTTTCCACCATTACTCCCTTCAGTATCTTCAGATGCATCCCATTCGGTCATAAAGTCATTGAATCATAGAGATGTACAGCACAGAAACAGAACCTTCAGTCCAACTCATCCATGCTGACTAGAATCCTAAATTAATCTAATCTCATTTGCCAGCACTTGGCCCATATCCTTCCAAACCCTTCCTATTCATATACCTATCCAGATGTATTTTAAATATTGTAATTGTACTAGCCTCCACCACTTCCACAGGTAGCTCATTCCATACAAGCAGTTTTCTCTGCATGCAAAAGCTGCCCCTTAAGGTCTGGTGCTTTATCAGCTTTAACTACAGCCTACCCAGGACCACTTCTTTCTCAGTTGCAAACCTTATGAGTGATAATATTGCCTTCTGTTTCCAATATGATCTGGGCAGCATCCTCTTCCTTGCTAAAGTGAAATACAAAACATTAACTGAATATTTTAGCCATGCTCTCTGCCTGCATGCATACAACCTCTTTTTGATCGCTCATTGGCTCCAATCTTCTCTTTACCGCTCTGTTACTATTTATACATCAACGGAAGATGGTTGAATCCTCTTTTTATATTAGTTGCCAAATTAAACCTGATCAAATTAAATAGAGAAAATGATTGTAAGTGATTAGTGTCATTTATTTGAATAGTTTGCAAAATGGATGGCTGTGTAAATTAAGCTCGGTGTAACGTGCTTGTGGGTAAGTTCGCCAAGCTGAGAAGTTGATTTGCAGATGTTTTGTCTCCTGTTTAGGTGACATCCTCAGTGCTTTGGAGCCTCCTGTGAAGTGCTGCTGTACTGTCTCCTCTGGAATTTATTTGGTTCCATTGCTGCTGCTTCCAGTTGCTCGTTGTAGTGGCCAGTCTATTGGGTTTAGGTCTATGTGCTTGTTGATGGAGTCTGTGGATGAATGCCATGCTTCTAGAAATTCTCCGGCTGTTCTCTGTTTATCTTGTCCTGTGACGGTTGTATTGTTCTCATCAATAAACACATTGATTTAGACCCAATATACCGGCTAGTACAACGAAGAACTGGAACCGACAACTGTCAGCAGCAGGAACGGAACCAAATAAATTCCAGAAGACACAGTACAGCAGCACTTCACAGGAGGCTCCGACGCACTGAGGATGTCACCTAGACAGGAGATGAAACGTCTGCAAATCAACTTCCCAGCTCAGTGAACATATCCACAACTCTGCCAACCCGATACCTGAGCTGCAAATCTTCACACAAACCTTGAGCTTCGTATAAATTAGGAGGATGGTTTTATTCAAACATGATGTAAATTGAGAGTGTAAATTATTCAAGTCTATGGCGAGCAGTGAATGTGTGTAAATCAGGTGTATTGTAACTTAGGACAGTGCATAAATCCAATGTGGGGCAACTGGAAGGACATTTAATTGAGTCTGTCACTAGAGCATGGTGTGAATTGGGAGTGCCTGTAAATTGAATGTTGTGTACATTAAATGTGATATAAATGGGAATGGTGGGCAGAAATCAGAACGGATCTGATCAGCATGGGCTATGGTGAGATTCATTGCGGAATCAGATGAGAGATTCAGTGAAGCTGATCTCAAGGTCAGAATAACTTGCTACATTTTTATGCGTTTAACAAATAAGGCAGCATATTTCTTGCTAGGCAGCATTGAGTTGCCAGTTAAAGGGGATTATTGCTCACTAAACGTCCTGTTAGTGATGCAACTCACTTCATTAGTATTCAGCTTTCTCGGCAAACAAGCTAGCTGTCGAGAAATCTTGCCATAGAAATCAGAGCATGTGCCTGACAAATTCAGCTCAGAGAGAGGGTGACTGTCAGGTATTGGAGAGAAGATGGTGGAGGAGTGCTGGAAGTAATTGACTTGCTTCCTGCAGTGATGGGCATTCCTTCAGATGGTTCACACTGCTTTAACGAACTTTAGAACCTGAGACCAGGTGGGCATGGGCGGGTATTATTCTCCGCTGCCAGTCTGGGAAAAGAGAAAGTCCCTCCTGCACACAGCCCTGTTAGGATCCAGTGATCCTTCTTCAGAAATATTCAATATCCTTGATCATCATAACCATTTTGCTAAAATTAAAAAGATAACACACAAGAAAGGCATTAATCTTCTATTTAAAAATCACATAACATTATGTTATAGTTCAAAGGTTTATTTGGAAGTATAAGCTTTCGGAGCACTGCTCCTTCATCAGGTAGTAAAGGAGCGGCGCTCTGAAAGCTAGTGCTTCCAAATATACCTGTTGGACTATAACCTGATGTTGTGCGCTTTTTAATTTTGTCCACCCCAGTCCACACCGGCACCTTCACATCATGAATCTCCTCGATATTTAAATTAGTGCATAAAACAAATATAAGATTTAACTAATACTTTTTTGAAAAAAGCTGAAACACGCTTTTATCCAGAAAAAGCCACCATTCTGAACACAATTTCTGTAGACTGGTGAAGGCAGTCAAGCTATTCATGTTGGTTTCTAACACTGTCATTGAACCTCCAGTAATTACAGTTATATGAGATCCTTTGAGATACATCATACAAAAGTGCAAAGCTTTATGAAATAAAACCATTCAATATTAAATTATGCAGTTGACACCTAACAATATTGCAATAGAATCCACTATATTTTCCCCTATTTTGGTAGCTCATGGATTCTTGAAAACTTGAAGCTAGAGAATCCATGTTCATTTGCAACAAATTAATTCCCTCGGTTTTCCTGGTTACCTATTAGTTGAGCATTTCTTTCAGGAAAGGTTTAAAATGGGTCTCTTCCTTTTTGTGGCTATTCTTTCCCCTTTGTTTCCTCATTCTGTTATTTGCGGATTCTTCCCCAAACCCAACTTTGCAGACTGTATTTCCCTTTGCTCCCTCCCTCTCACTTTAAAAACCATCCACCTACTTTGCAGTTTCTCTCTCCCATTTCTGCAGCCTCAGATCTCCTCACCACCCCCATCTCAGTCATTCAGCCTTGCTAACCAGGCCTTGGCCTTAACAGCCTCACTTCCCTTTGCTTCACGTAGCATCATGGAATTCCTACAATGTGAAAACAGGCCATTTGGCCCATAAAATCCACAGTGACTCACCCAGACCTATTCCCCATCACCCTATGGCATATTTCCCATGACTAACTCACCTAGCCTGCACATCCCTGGACATCATGGGTAAATATAGCTTGGCCAATCCAACTAGCCTGCCCATATTTGAACTGTTGGAGGAATCCAGAGGAAACTCACGGGGAGAATGTGCAAACTCCCCACAGACAGTCACCTGAGGATGGAATCAAACCTGGGTCCCTGGTGCTATGATGCAGCAGTGCTAATCACTGAGCTACTGTGTTGTCCAAGGTCACCTCTATAGCCTGCTGGCCTCACTGCCCCCACTCTGGAAGCCCCACTCTAGCCCATCTCCCACTCACTACACTCCAAACTGACAGCCTTGAGCCCTCAGGCCCAGCAGCATTTCTCCCTTGCCAGCTTTGCTTCCTAATTCTCTACCCCATCACATTCCCAATACCTGCAACCTTGCTGACTGTAAGTGTGTATATTGTGCATGCTGTCTAAGTTTGGTTGAACTTGGGATGGGGCGTTAGTGCAGTATGGTGCAAATTGGGTAATTGGGCATTTGAGTGTGCTGTGAACTGGAGATTAGTTTTATTTGACCCTGGTGTAACTTTCGAGTATGAATAAATTAAACGAGAATAAATGCAAAAGAGAAGGATATTTATTACGAGCCTGGTGTAAACTGATCTGGTGTGCATTGCACTTCCCTGTAGAGTGGGTGTATTATTGGAGAGCGATGCAAATGATAAGAGTGCATAATCAAGCGTGGAAGGGTGTGTACAAGCGTTTTGTAATCGGGTGTGTAAATCGAGAATGGTAGATATTTTGAGGATCTTTTCGATGAAACTTAGTGTATTAAGCATGGTGTCAATTGGAGGTTGTTATTCAAACAAATCTGTAAATTTGAATAATGCACTATTTGAACATGCTTTAAATTGGGAGGGGGTGTAAATTCACCATCGTGAAAGTGAATAGTTTGAGGAAACTGGATGTGCAACAAAATAGAGAGTATATCTTCTGAGCTACTTGAAAATCAGGACGGTGTCTAAATCAAATATGATATTAAATAGGAGAAAGTGTAAATCAGGCATGCAAAAAATTGAGAGAATGTATAAACTGAGCTAGGTTTTTACAGGCGTGTGTAAGTTGAGTGTATTGATCATGTGAAGGTTATATGAATCAAGTCTTGTGTAAATTGGGAATGTATGTCAATTGAATATGGTATAAATTAGGTGGGTGTTTTACTTCAGTATATCAATTAATGGGGTGTGTGAATTCAATACGATGTAAATCAGAAAGATGTGTTCTGAGAGAGTGGTAAAAATGAAAAGGTCAAAAGGGATAAATAGTGGATAAATTTGTGGACGATGTGAATTGAGATGGTGTACTAAATGGGAAGGGAATGGCCAAGTGGTATTATCACTAGACTATTAATTCAGAAACCCAGGTAATGTGTGGGTACCCAGGTTTGAATCCTGCCATGGCAGATAAAATTCAGTGCAAATTTGAAATTAATAGTCCAGCTGTTGCTTATTTGGGGGAAACTTCAGCTGGTTCATGAATGTGGTTTTCCTTTTTAGGGAAGGAAACTATCCCTACCTGGTCTGGCTTAGATGTGATTCCAGATAACATACCAATGTGGTTGACTCTTAACTGCCCTCTGGGCAATTGGAGATGGACCATGAATGCCAGCCTAGCTAGTGAATGATACAAAACAAAAGATTGTAAATTGGGATGGTGTTGGTGCACATTGAAAAAGTGTTGTACATGAGCATGATGTAAGTTACTCAAGTATGTTAGTCTGCACTCCATTATGCTGCCCATTCCCATATCGCCTGATTCACTGAGTGATCAAGAGCCCATTAACTCACATGATAATGCATCTAAACCCAGGGGTTGAAAATCTTGAAGATTCATAACACTTTGAGTAAAGACATTTCTCCTCATCTCAGTCCTAAATGATTAATTCTTTATTCCACTCACATTCAAGTCTGTCAACCTTCTTCAAACTTCTGGACATTTCAATGAGAGTAGCTTTCATCCTTCCAGAGTGTGGAGGCCATTTAACTTGGCACATCAATGTAGGGTACCCCTCTTATCCCAGGACCAATCGAAGGAACCTTCACTGTATTGCCTCCAATGCAAGTATAACCTTCTTTTGATTTGGACACCCAAGCTGGATATAGTATTGCAGGTGTAGACTCAGCGGATTGCTGTACAATTTAACAGTAAAGGCCAACATGCCATCTGTCTTCATAATTGGTTTTTTTAGATTACTTACAATGTGGAAACAGTTCACACCGACCCTCCGAAGAGCAACCCATCCAGACCCATTCCCCTACATTTACCCCTTCACCTAACACTACGGGCAATTTAGCATGGCCAACTCATCTGACCTGCACATCTTTAGACTGTGGGAGGAAACCGGAGCACCAAGAGGAAATCCACGAAGACACAGGGAGAATTTGCAAACTCCACACAGACAATTGCCCGAGGCAAGATTTGAACCCGGGTCTCTGGCACTGTGAGGCAGCAGTGCTAACTGCTGTGCCACTGGTTATTATACTTGTATGATAATTTTCTGCATTCCTGGTACATGCACACTTGAATCTCTCTGAACATTAACATTTATACTTGCACAATGTTTCTGTTCTTATGACCAGAATGAATAATTCCCTACATTATACTCCATCTCCCATCTTGTTGTTCACACACTTAACCTGTCTATATCAATTTGCACCTTGTCAGTGTCCTTCTCACAGCTCATATTTCCAGGTAGCTCTGTAGTTTCAACAAACCTAAGTACATTACTCTGTTTCTCCAATGGTCATATTCGGCCAGCTAGAAAATTTATACCTACTGTGTTTCTAGTCCATTAACTAATCCTCTATCCAAGCTCATATATTGTCCTCAACTTGATTAGCCCTTAGCCTACTTGTTAACTTCTGTGTGCCATCTTGTAGAATGCCTTTTCGAAAGTCAGGTATACAGTTTTCCCATTTAACTATCTTACTGGTTTCATATGCAAGAAACATAATTAGTTTTGTCAAACACAATTTTCTTTTTATAAATTGATGTTGACTTTGATCAAAATAGCAGTTTCTACATTCTCAATAAGACTTATTTAATAACAGATTCCAAGATGTAATCTAAAATGGGAATGTATGTAAACCATATATGACGTAAATTGAAAGATTGTGAACGTCAAGGGTGATGTAAATTGAGCGTGTAAATCAAGCGGTGGCTAAATTGTGCCCAAGAGTAAATCAAGTGATTGGGAGAATGGGCAAATCAAGCTTGGTGTAAATTTGGAGGGTAGGTAATTCAAACCTGGGATAAATTTTGGTGGGTGTCTCATTTGATCGGTGGTGTAAACTGGGAGTAAGTGAATGGATGCATAAATTAAGGGGTATTCATTTTGAGCTTAGCAAAATTAGAAAGATGCATTTTTTGTGTGTGGTCTAAGTTGACAGTGAGTATTTTTCGAGCATGATGTAAACTGGCTCATTTTGCAATTTGGGAAGGATTTTTTTAAAGAATGGTCTTTATTTAGAAGGTGTGTAAATCAAGCATCATGTAAAATAACAAGTTGTTTGAGCATATCGTAAAGTGTAATGTATATTACTTAATGGTGCAAAATGAGTGTGTTATATTCAGAATTTATGTCATACGGGGTTATGCTAATTGAGTGCAGTGTAAATTTCTGGGCGTACATCTTATTTTCTAATTACTTGTTCAGAGATGTTATTAGATACTTCTGGAGCAGATGGGACTTGAACCCAGACCTCCGGGATCAAAGGTAGCGCGAATATGGCTACCTCTCAACAGCACCTTAATTCACTTGGCAGGCACATGTTTTAAAGTAACAGAGATGTGGATCATCATTTGTGGCGTAATTTTGGGGTAGGAGTAAATCAAGTGCAGTCTAAATTGGTAGTGTGTGTTACGCAAAAATGATGTAGGTTGAGAAGATGTGTAAATTGTTCATTGGGTGAATTGTGAATGTGTGTAATTCGGATGTGTATAAATTGGGTTGGTCCATTTTTTAATTGTAGGGACATGTGGACTTTGTGATAATATGAAACTGTGTGCATTTGAGTGAGAGGGCATGTAAATTGAGTCAAAAACAGTAATTGCTACTGAAATTCAGTAGGACTGGCAGCGTCTGTGGAGGGAAGGCAGGGGTAATGTTTCGAGTCCGGTGACTCTTCAATTCTATTTCTGTTCAGAATTTTTCTGTTTTTGTTTCAGACCTCCAGCATCCATAGTTCTTTGTTTGAATTTAGTGTGTAAATTGAGTTTAATGTAAATTAGATTATATAAATTGCTCAGTGTAAGTTGAAAGAATGTTATCTGAGCTTGGAAAATATGAGCAGTTTGTCTAAAATGACTATGTGTAAATATAATAGGTATTCTTCAAACATAGTGTGATTTTGTTTGGGTGTGGATCTATTTTGAGTCTGATAGAAATTGGATTATTTGAGTGTGGTGTAAATTAATCATAGTATTTCAGTGTGGTGTAGGTATTTTTAATTAATCTGTTCAGACATGTAATGACACAGTTCTGAAACAGGTAGGATTTGAATCTAGATCCTTCAGTGTGCTGTATGTTGTGTGATTATTTAAACTCAGTGTATCATGAATTAGACAAGTGTAATTTTAATTGTGTCACAAATTGGAAGGTTCTTTAATCAAGTATAGGGAATCAAGTGTGGTATAAATTGGGAAGATGTAATTTTTTTTCAACCAACATGTTCAGAGATGTTATGACACACCTCTGGAGCAGGTGGGACTTGAACCTGGGCCTGCTAGCTCAGAGGTAGGAACAATACCGCTGTCACAAAAGCACTTTGGGTGGGTGCATTGGATTATATGTGGAAATTGGGAGCAGGTGTGTAAATCAAGGGTTGTATAGATTAGTTCCCTGGCTTCATTTGGAAGGTTGTATCAATTGAGCATGGTGTAAATATGGTCTATATTTAAGTATACTGTAAATTGGGAAGGGGTGCAAAATTGGGCATGATGAAAACTAGCTGGTTGTATTCTTCAAATGGGTCCTCAGTTGGCAACGTGTCTGCTATTTAATTGTGGAGTATATTGAATGGGTGTGTGAACTGAGTGCAGTATAATTTGGGAGAGTGCACTTTTCAGTATCTGTAAATTGGGAGGTTGTGTAGGTTGAGCAAGTACGCTGACATTTAAACTGGGTTTACTTAAATTGACTCAGTTTGTTATTGAAATATGGTGCAAATAGTCTATGTGTGTAGAATGTGGTCTAAGCTGGGAGTTCTTACAAATCAAGGATGTTGTAAATTGGTTTTGTATATAAATTGAATGTGTTTTAAATTGGGAGAGTGTGTAAATCGAGAATGTTATGGGCAGAATATTATAGAGGCCTGAAAGAGATGAGCCATGGCAAGAACTCTGGGAGAAACATGTGAGAAATTGGATGAGGCCTTTCTTAGCATTGGATCAAGTTGCATTTTCAGAATTCGGGACATTGAGATGAGATTCTCACTGGATAACAGTCAGATGCCTACTTGAAGTGACTATTGCTTCTTGTTGCCTCATTAACTGTCAATCTCACCTCATCAATATGTAAATTCCTATCCTATCATTGGTTGCTGGATAACCAGCCATTGACCATTTCAAACGTAATGTGGTCGCTCAGGTGGACATCATATAATATGAGCTCCCTGATTGGTGCTGTTAATCTGGTACAATCAGGGAGTCCTAGCTGACAGATAAGAACAGGAATATCAGACATCCTGTTCACTCCAAGCGCTGGCTTTGAGCGAGCTGGATCAGCGTCAAAGATTCACCACATGTAAATAAAGACTGACTTGGTGACAGGATATCAGTAGAGTTACTTCACTGACATGACGGTCAGAGTGGATACTTGGCAGCTCCGGCTCCCTGACTGTTACTCTGGGATGCCATCTTGGACTCCTGGCAACATCTCAGGGCACATTCTAGGGCAAACATCACCTCCACCCACGCCCACGAATGCTGGTACCCAACACCTGCCATCCTTTCAGGAACTTCATGACATCTTTCCAGTCTACCTACAGGATACTCTTACACTTTAAAGTTGCATTTTGGAGTGCACCAGCAATGAGTATTGAAAGGTTGCTGCAAGGAGCCTTTTTAACCTAGGAACAGGCCCCCAGTTGACAGATTGAATAAGGCTGCATCTCAGGGCTGCTCATTTGCTCTGTTAGTGTTCACTCACCTCGAGATGACCTGGACACTCTCAGCATTCCTGCCTTGCCCTGCCGTGCCTTGCCAAGGCTAACAAATGCCATTACTCCTCTCTCGTCTTGCCATTTTGTGCAGAGATAAAGTCAGAAAGTTTGTCATGATTGTCAGCGGCCCCCAGTCAAGGCAGATATTCTTCATTTAGTGGGTAGGGGTGGGGGGGAGGGGTGGCAGGGGGGGTGGGGGAGGGGAGCGGGGCAGGGGGGGATCCTGACACAGAAAGTGAAGGGCACCCTTTGATATCATGCTAGGGGTTTGGGCATGCTCAGTCAGGCATTCGGGTTGGTCAGGGTCAAGAGCCACTCTGCACAGAGATGAGGGGCTGGAAGTCAGGTATCCCATCACCTGCCATGGTTATTTCTGCTCTGCTGTTTGCCTCATGGAATGAGAGAAAGGGAGAGATTGAGTGAGATGAAAGTGGGTGGCACAGCTGTTTGGGATAAGTCAGACAGGGATAAGATGGCAAGGTGTCCCAAGTGAGTGAGTAGGCACCGTAGAGAACCTGCAGAGTTAGTAGTGTAAGGGTGGGGTGGGTGACAGTTGAATGCAGTTGGATATATTTGGAATATCACATGCATTAAATGGGAGGAGAAAAATAGATTGAAGTGATTAAAAGAATAGGAATGTCTGGACTTGACGCATTCCTCATCAGAGCTTAGCTCAAAGGGGTGGGCATTGTACTATGACTGATGATGAAATCCCTAAGGCAGTCATGTATTCACAACTTTCACTTGGATACAACCATGATGCTGCCTGATATTCAGGTTCAGGGACTTTTTGAAGTTAAACCTCAGGAAACGTGACATGTTCATTATGGACTGGGAGAGAAATGCTCAAATAAGTGACAATGCTAGAAGTATAGGTCCAGTTAAGACTAAACTGGGGCAGCTTCAGAGATAATTGAAAGCAGGCCACACTCATTGGACCTTATATTTAAGAGCTCGATTTTTTTAACTCTCCAAAGCAGATGTTGGCTTTTGGAGAGGGAAAGGATGCAGAAGGGAAAAAGTATTTATAAATTGGTGTTTTGTGATTAAAATATAGATTTACAGTAAAACCCTTGAAGATTTCCAAAAGTCTTTTACTGCCTAGTTCAACATATGGATTTCATTCTAATAAATGGAAATAACTAAGTGCAGGATAATCTCAAGTGCATCTTTTGAACAGCCAAGACTGTAGATAGCTCGGACCAAAATACAAACATAAAAAGGCTAGCAGCCCCAATAAACTCAAACAACTCATCCCTGGGCTTCTGATCTGTAAATGGGCTCCACAACCATGTTAGATGTGCATAGGGTCATCCATCATGCAGTGAGAAATGATCATCTTTGATAACACTGGAAACTGATGACGACAATAAAATTAGGACGGTTGAGAGGATCTGTAAATTGAGGTGGTTTAAATTGGGATGGTGTGTAAATTGAGCATGGTGAAAATGACATTATTCAAACAAGTTGTGAGAGTTGTTATGAGAGTTGCAAATTAGGATGGTGAATTATTCAACTGTGGTGTAAATTGGGAGAGTGTGTAAATCAAATATAATGCAAATTCAGAACGATGGCTATGCAAGTGTGTTGTGAACAGGCAAGGTGTGCAAATCTAGCATGCTGCTAATTGGAGTGTTTTTAACTGTGATGTCAAATGGGAGGGAATATATATCATTTGTGGTGTACTTTGAGGATGTTTTATTTGAGGAATGAGTCAGAATCTTTGCTTTTCAAAGTTGTTGTAAATTTGGAGAGTAGATTAAATGATCATGGTATAAATTGGAAGGGTGAACAAATCAATTTTCTTTTATGTTTTATTTATTCTTTCATGTGGTGTGGATGTCACTGGCTCAATCAGTAACTATTACCCTTCCTTTATTCCATGGAGAAGGTATTGGTAAGAAGCCTTCACAAGCCACGGCAGTCCATATGCTGCTAGGAGGGAGCTCTCGAATTTTAACCCAGCGACTAAACAAATAACAATATCGTTCCAAGTCAAGATGGAATTATGGCTTGGAGGAGAACTTGCAGGTGATAGCGTTCCACTGCATGTACTACAGATGTCCTTCTCGGTCGTAAAGATTGTGGGTTCAGAAGGTGCTGTGGGAGGAGCCTTGGTGAGATATTTCAGCGCATCTAGTACATGATTCACATTGTTGCCACATTGGAGATGATGACAGTGAATGTTGAAGTTGCTGGATAAGTTGTAATTTAGTTGTTGATCTTGTCCTGCAACAAGTTGAGCTGTTTGAGTGTTGTTGAGAGTGTCTTATAGATGGTAGATAGGCATTATTGAATCAGGAAGTGAGTTACTTGCTACAAAATGCACAGGGTCTGACCTATTCTTGTAGCCACAGTATTGTAATGATTAGTTTAGTTGAGTTTTTATTCAGTGCTAACCCTAGGTATTTGATAGTGGAGATTCAGTGATGGTAATGCTATTGACTGTTATTGTTAACATAATGATTTTATTGTTTGACATTCTCCTGTTGGAGAGAGTCATTGTCTGGCACTTACGTGGCACAAATGCGGCTTGTCACATATAGGCCAAGCCTGAATGTTGGTACTTATATCAAGGGTTGATTCAGTATCTGTAAAGTTGTGAATACTGCTGAACATTGGGCAGTCATCAGCAAAAAACACCACCTTTGACTGACTGATGGAGAGAAACCCATTGATGAAACAGCTAAAGAGTGTAGAGGCACACAAACTACTGTAATGAACTCCTGCAACAATGTCCTGTGACTGAGATGATTGACCTCCAATAACAACAATCCTCCTCCTTTGTGCTAGGTGTGATTTCAGCAACAGGAGAGCTTTGCCCCTGATTTCCATTGGCTCCTTTGATTCCACATTCTGAGTCTAACTCTTTTGTCAATGTTTGGACCAAGGCTGTCATGTTTTCAGTAACTAAGTGGCTGTGAATAGTCCAAAATGAGTGAAAGTGAGCAGTTATTGCTGTGTAAATGTCATTAGAAAGCACTGTCAGTGATACTTTGTTGATGATTAAGTGTAGACTGACGGGGTGGTCATTGACTGGGTGATATGTTCTATGCTTTTATGGACAGGGCATGCCTGGAAAAAATTCCACACAGCTGGGTAGATGACAGTATTGTTACTGTGTTGGAACAGCTTGGCAATGGTTATGGATAGTGCTGGAGCACAAGTCTTCAATGCTATTGCTTGAATGTTGTCAGGGCCCATTGCTTTGGCAACATCCATTGCCTCCCGCTATTTCTCAAAATTGAATTGAATTGATGGAAAACTAGTACCTGAGGTGAAGCTGAAATAGACCATCACTCGGCACTTCTGGCTGAAGAATTTTGTAAAAGGTGGTGCAACTTGTGTTGGTATATATTTCATTTGCAGTGTAATTCGGGAGGGTGAGTAAGTCGAGTGTGTTCTCGATTGGGTGCAGAAGCCTATGTTTGCCTGCCAGCAGGTTTTAGAATGGGGGACCTTCTAAATTTCTCAGAATGACCTCAAAGTGGACAATCCCTTTGAGGTGGGCAGAAGTACATCAGACTGGGGGGAATGATGAGGATAACCTTTAGAAGTTAGCCCATGCAAGTAATTTGTGGTGAAAGGGAATTCTCCATCCCTGATGCTATATCTACATCAGGCAGTTTGATCTCTGTTCCCACCAAGGGTGAATCTTCCCTGGCCTCTCCATCAAGACCTCACACCTTTCCACATCAGGGCTGACAGCCCTCAGAGGCAGGGCATTCAGTTGAGCGTTAATGCCTACGATCTTACCAGAAATGTGTTCCACACTCACTTCAGAAAACCTCAGAACCTGTAACCTTTGCACTAGGAATGTGTGTAACTCAACAATGGTGTCAGATGAAAGTATTTATTAGATTAGATTACTTTTTTAGATTAGATTACTTACGGTGTGGAAACAGGCCCTTCGGCCCAACAAGTCCACACTGACCCGCCGAAGCGCAACCCACCCATACCCCTACATTTACCCCTAACCTAACACTATGGGCAATTTAGCATGGCCAATTCACCTGACCTGCACATCTTTGGACTGTGGGAGGAAACAGGAGCACCCGGAGGAAACCCACGCAGACACGGGGAGAACGTGCAAACTCCACACAGTCAGTTGCCTGAGTCGGGAATTGAACCCGGGTCTCAGGCGCTGTGAGGCAGCATATATATTTATAAATATTTGAACTGGAAATAATGTTATTTGAGAATGGTATAAAGTGACCAAGTGTGTAAATCTAACATGGTGATTATCAAGTGAGTGTGGAGAGAACAAGATTTAAATTGCGAAACTATACAAATTGAGCATGGTATAATATGTATTGTTTTAATGGTAGTGTAAGTCAGAGGAAAAGGGCTTATGCCCGAAACATCAACTGTCCTGCTCCTCGGATGCTGCCTGACCTGCTGTGCTTTTCCATTGTCACACCTTTCGTCTCTGATCTCCAGTATCTACAGTCCTCACTTTCTCCTGAGTGTGTTACTTGCTGATTTAAGTTATTATTGTCATATGGACTGAGATACAGTGAAAAGTATTGTATTGTGTGCTTATCTAGGCCAATCATACTTTATATAAGTACATCAGGGTAATAGAATAGAATGCAGATTATAGTGTTACAGCTACAGAAAAGGTGCAGAGAAAGATCATCTCCAATATATAAGAGGTCCGTTCATAAGTTTGATAACAGCAGGGAAGAAGCTATTCTGATGGTGGTGTGAGTTGGACATGAATGTTCACAGAGTTATAGAGTCACAAAGGTTGACAGCACAGAAGAATCCCTTTAAACCGTTGAGTCTGTGCATAAGTCAAAATCACTACCTAACTATTCTAATCCCATTGTTCAGCACTTGGCCCATAACCTTGTATGTCTTGTGCATTTAAATACTACTTAAGTATTTGGAGAATTTCTGCCTCTGCCTCCCTTACAGACAGTGAATAATCGATTTCCAGCATCTTCTGGGTGAAAAAGGTTTTTCCTCACATCCACTCTAAAATTCCTGCTCTTGCCTTAAATTTATGCCTCCTCATCATTAATCCCTCTACCAAGGAGAAATGTTTCTTCCTGTCTATCCTATGCCCCTCATAATGTTATATGTCACAATTGTGTCCCCCCTCGGTCTCCGTTGCTCCAAGGAAAACAACTCCAACCTGTCCAATCTTTCTTCAAAACCAGAACTCTCCAACCCAGGCAATAGCCTGATAAATTTCATCTGTGCCTTCTCCAGTGAAATCATATCCCTCTTCTAATGTGGATGGAAGAACTGCACTTTAGTTGTGTCAAGATTAGAGTGGTGCTGGAAAAGCACAGTAGTTCAGGCAGCATTGGAGGAGCAGGAAAATCGATGCTTCGGGCAAAAGCCCTTCATCAGCCCTTTTGCCCAAAACGTCAATTTTCCTGCTCCTCAGATGCTGCCTGACCTGCTGTGCTTTTCCAGCACCACTCTGAGCTTGACTCTAATCTCTACTATCTGCAGTCCCCAGTTCCGCCCTGCACTTTAGTTGTGGTCTGACCTTATGCAGTTCAAGCATAACCTCCCTGCTCTTAAACTCAGTGCCATGGCTAATAAAGGAAAATATCCCATATGCCTTCTTAACCATGCTATCTACCTGACCTGCTACCTAAGGGACTGTTGTACACGCACACCAAGGTCCCTCTGATCATCCGTGATTTTCAGGTCCTACCATTCCTACTTTGCTTGTTTGCTGTGCCCAAGTGCATCACCTCAGACTTATCAGTTATTTGATGATGGGGTAAATTAGGAGTGAAGCATTATTGGAGTACATTGTAAATTGACTGACATGCAATTGTGTAACACAATCTTTGAGTGAGTTACAAATTCAGTGTCATTCACGCATTGTCAATTTGGAAAATGATTTATTGGACTTTGAGATATATTTGGGAGGGAGTGCAATTTGAGAGATTTGTAAATTCAGAATGTATAAGTTGAAGGTGCTCTGAGTTGAAAAGTGTGTATGTTGGGTGTGGTGTAAATTGAGAGGATGTGTAAATTGAGTCTGTTGTAAGTAGGGAAATTGCAAATTAATTGTGAATTAAATTAGGTAAGGGTGCAAGTTAAGGGACAGCTGAACTGGATTGGTGTGTGTATTAAACATGGTGTAAATAGGAAGAATATTTTATTTCAAGCAGGGTATTTATTGAGAGAGTATGTAAAGTGAAATCCCAATGTACAGATTGAATGTAAAATGAATAAAGTGCAGAGTCAATTGTGAGTCAAGCAGATGGAAGAGTAAACGGAAGAGGAAATAACATGGACAAGAGTAAATTGGACAAAGTAATTTAACATAAAGTAGGGAGAAGGTCAAGCAGATAAAGTGTAAATGTGGATGATATGTAAAGAAGACAGGTTGGTGGTGACAGGATGATCCAGTTGAAATGACATATTGTTGTGTGATTTTGAGTGATTGTGGATGTAGGTTTTTCTCGCTGAGAAAGGTTCATTTTCAGATGTTTCATCACCATACTAGGTAACATCTTCGGTGAGCCTCCGGGCAAAGCACTGCTGATGATTCCTGCTTTCTATTTATATGGTTGGGTTTCTTTGGGTTGGTGATGTCATTTCCTGTGGTGATGTCATTTCCTGTTCTTTTTCTCAAGGGGTGGTAAATAGGGTCCAAGTCAATGTGTTTGATGACAGAGTTCCGTTTTGAAATGCCATGCTTCTAGGAATTCTCGTACGTGATTGTGTTTGGCTTGTCCTTGGATGGATGTGTTGGCCCAGTCAAAGTGGAGGCTTTCCTCATCTGTATGTAAGGATACTAGTGAGAAAGGGTCATGTCGTTCAGTGGCTAGTTGACGTTCATGTATGCTGGTGGCTAGTTTTCTGCCTGTTTGTCCAATGTAGTATTTGTTACAGTTCTTGCACGGTATTTTGTAAATGTAGCATAAACAGCTTCGTCTGGAGGCTCACTGAAGAGGCTACCTAGTATGGTGATGAAACACCTGAAAATGAACCTTCCAGCTCAGCGAGCAAACCTACATCCAGAACCTCAACCTGAGATACAAATCTTCTCAAAACTCAATTTTGAATAATGTTAGCTCTCACTTCTCTTCACTGTCCTGAAGGGGCATGAGAATTTAGGTGCTAACAATGAGTTGATTGGCATAAAAACCTCTTGTGATTGATCTGTTGCGATGCCAGAAATTGACAAAGTTCACTCTCTAATTTGTGAGTTAGAAGTAACCTATCATTTGATTGTTCATTCTTCATCAAATCACCACCCTCATTGGAATTAGAGGTTACAAACGGCTCAAATAAAGCAACTAGCTGATTCAGACAATCAAAACTAATTCCCAGCTGGAGCTAGAGAGACCAACTCAAATAGATGGACGAGAAAGGACATGATGATTTTATTATTATGGTAAACTTGCAGTGAAGTGTAATACAGAATGTAACTTATCACTATGCTACTAATTCTCTAAAGTGTGTGGCATTTTCCATAAACTATTAAAAGAGTTTTTACATTTTAGTGAAAAGTTATTCCATTCATAGTTTGCTCCTTTAAACTAAACTGTATAGAGAGAATCATAAGGGAAATAGCTCAATGAACTCCAACTTAGTTAACACAACGCTACACTAGTCACATGAAGAGTACAAAATAAATCACAAACCGAGAGATGACTCCGATTTTCAAACACAAAAAACTGTTCAATTAGGAGAAAATTAAATTACTGCCCAAAGCATGGCATTTGACCAGCGAGAAGCCAATGCTTTTTCAGTTGAATTGCTTGATTCAGCTGATAGATCAACATACAGCTTTAATTATGGTAGGTAATTGATGGACATTTGTTTATCAGGTGATATGTCAATAAGGAGCCTTTTACTGTCTGACTGTCCATATCATTTTAATCTGTCTCATTTGGACAGATCTTACGTAGGCAGGCTGATGTAGACCTCTGCTTAAAGAGCCGAGCTGTGATTATTTAGTTAAGTAACCATGCAAGCAGTCATTTATAAAGATCTGTATCAGTAATATTACCTGTATCCGGTGTCTTTATCAACCATTTTTCAGCTCTTGGGTGACATCAATCAAGTAGAGTTTACCTCAGAACAAGTCAGCTTTTGTTCTGGAGAATCTATGGAGAAGTCTCCATCATCTGGCTGAGCAATTCACTGCTGTTAGATTGTGTTCTGAAATTTGGAATATATTAATGGATTGGAGCAGAGGAAGTGGGTGGCCAAAATGGCAGTGATTTTAAAAAGGTCAGCAATTTACCTTTGTACTGTGTTAAAATGAATTTGTATTAAAGCAAAATCTTTCCTTTTTACTTTTAATTTTACTTTCTCCATTCTTTTCTCCTAAAGGCATCTGATGTGTCAGAGTATGGTTCTGCACTGGTCTGGCACACCCCTGGTCCAATGGGCCTTTTTTTTTATTTGTGAAAATAGGAGATTGAAAGATGGATTTTAACCCAGTACATCCCAGCTCAAATGGGGCCAGTAGCCTGTTGAAATGATGGGTGCAGCGAGAGCTACTGGAGGGAATTTGTATGTCTGTATTAGGAATCCATCTCAAAGCAGTCACTGGATCCCTACATTACGTATTAAAGTCATTACTCAAAGATGTCACTGGTGTTGTTCTATAGATTCTCCGGAACACTCTATTGGAGTGTTATGAGATTCCTTTTGGGTCTGGAGAAGCCCTCTTGCTCCAGATGAGCTTTAAGATTACCTTGAAGTACCCCAGCTTTGGCCCTTTCTCTCTCTCTCGTATCAGAAACTCCTCTCAGATCAATCACCCATGAGCTTTATTCTGAGGACTCTTCCCTGAAGTCCTACATAGCCTCAGACTGTGCATTCCTACTGTTACCCACAGTCTTTGGCATCATTCCTGTGGGTTTTGTCTTTGCCAAACATGTTCTTTATTTTATTATGATGATGTAAGCATCACTAATAAAGCCCATGCCTAATTTCCCATCAAACGTTGGCAATGAACCACCTATTAGGGGTACATCCACAGCCCTATTAGGGATGGAGCTCCGGGACTTTGATAGAATCCCTGCAGTGAAGATAGAGACTATGCAGCCCATTGAATCTGATCCAACCCTCTGAAGAGCACACCACTCAGATCCACCCTATCCCCGTAACCCCACATTTACCATGGCTAAACCACATAGCCTACACATTATGACACAACTTAACATTGCCAATCCACTAGCTTGCACATCTTTGGACTGTGGGAGGAAACCCATGCAGATATGGGGAGAATGTGCAAACATGCGCAGACAAGCACCCGAGGCTAGAATCGAACCCGAAGCCTGGAGCTGTGAGGCAACAGTTCTAATCATTTTGCCCCTGCACAGCCCTTGCAAAATTTGACCCTGTATCAGTGAAGGAGCTATGGCATAGTCAGGATGATGTGTAACTTGGAGGGAAACTTGCAGGGGGTGACGATCCTATGCATTAACTACCCTTGTCCTTCCAGAGATTGTGGGTTTGCGGGGTGCTGTTGAAGGAGTCTTGGTGATCTGTTACAGTGCATCTTCCAGAGATGAGGGTCAGGAGTTAAAGCAGTTCATTTCTCCATGGGATTTTCCTCTCACTCTATGTTTCACTCACTCTTATATACGACCCAAAAAACCTGGAAGCACTAAGCAGGTCAGGCACAATCTGTGGAGAGAGAGAGAGAGAGAGAGAGAAGCAGCCAACACCTCAGGTCAATGACACTCCTGATTATTCACAAATGTAAAATTGATCTCTTAATGTCAGTATCTGGTTGATAAAGAAGATTGAGTCCATCATTTTGGTTGCCTCAGCAACATTAACACTAAGGTACATTTTTAATAGATATATTATGACATATCTGGAGTAGGTGGAACTTGAACCCAGACGTTCTAGCGTAGGGGCAGAGTCATGACCACTGTGCCATAGTATCTTTCATGTGATAAAACATCACAAGCTGCCCCTCATGCTCCTGCTTCCACAGCTGTCATCTGTTGTCCAGGTGAGTGGACCTGCCTTCCCCTGTTTCCACCCCAGCTGATCTAGTCAAAGCAGATGGCTTCCTTTCTTGCCCCTGCATCATGATCTCTGCAGTCCCCCGCAGATCTATCCATGGTCTTCCCCCCTGCCATCTTTATTCCTCATCTACATCCTGTCTTTTAGAAACAGCATCCAAAAACACAGTCGGTTTCTGTGTACCCTGAGTTCACTCAGCTCACCATGAGCTTTCTTGCCCTCACCGCTGCTTCTGTGTTATCCTGCTGCTTGTCCAATGTTTAGCTTGATGAGCTCCAGTTTCCTCCAATTCAACATTGGGAAGACAGCATCCATTGATCCTGCCACAAACTCCAGTCACTAACCACTAAAAGCATCCCCCTGCCTCCAGCTACTGTTTGAGACTGACCAGTTGTTGTTCATATCATGGGAGGAAAATACTGAGAATGCTGAAGACCTGATGCAAAAGCAGAAAGTGCTGGAGAAATTCATCAGATTTGGTAGCATCTGTGATGAGAAAAACAATGTCAAAATTTCAAATCCAATAGTCACTTCTCTTCAGGAATACTCACTTTCTGCTCTTCCCTCCAATTGAATTTCTGTTTGAATCTTTCAGCTTGTTCACTTTCATTGCTTTCCATTTGAAGACCCTCTCATAACCTAGTTGAAACTGTGCTGAGTTGTCAAGTTCTCATCTCTCTATCATAAGACCAGCCAACGTTTGCATCTACCATCTTGCATGTCTAGCCTCCTGCCACTGAAATAGTCATTTATGCTTTTGTTACTCCCAGGCCTGACAATTTCAATGCTCTCCTGTCTGGCCTCCCATCTTGCACTGTCTATAAATTTGAAGTCATTGAAACGTCTGGTACCCATATATCCAAGTCTTATACACCAATCAATCCTGTGCTCATTGACCTATTCTAACCCCTTCCCATAACATCTCAATTTTAAAATTCAAATACTTGTATTCTAATTCCTTTATAGCCTTGACCATCTGTATTTCTCTGACCAGTTACAGACCTTGACAATTTGTACCTTCTTCCATTCTGCCCTCTAGTTTAGTTCCATTATTCACAATTAGTGACCACTCTTGAGACTACCTAAACCTTAATCACTGGAATTCTCTTCCTCAGTACCTCTGCCTTATTGGCCTCTCTCCTCCTTTGAGAACCTTCCTAATAGTTATTACTTTGACTAAGTCTTCAGTCAAGCCTGTAAAATACAAATAAACAGATATTTGTGGGTAGTCTAAACAAATGGAAAGTGAATGTTACACTCCCTCACTGGGAGGAAGTCCCACTTGGCCCTGGCTGCTCAGACTGGAGAGCAGCTCCAGGATGGATGGAAGTTTCAGGGATTTTAGAGTCTGTAGATTGTAAGCTGGAGGGTCTTTTGGCAACTCGTCCAGGCACCGACGAAGGGAGTGATGGAATGGACTTTAAAGTATAAGTGGATAGTAAGGTGGGGGCTATTATCATCTCAGTGTGGTGGGTGACTCCCACCTCCCCATCGATCAACGGCATTCCCCCAAAGGTAGTAGCCTTGTCCTTCCTGCTATTTTAAACACTTGAATTGAACACCTACCTGCTCTTAAACTCAATGGATCTTAATTTTTTATTTCCCCGTAATGTCAGTTTCAGCATTTGCCTAACCTCCATGGTGATCTCAGAGTTGGTGGGAAGTGGGTGAAAACTACATCAGGCAGGGGCATATAACATCCAGCCTCGCATCTTCTGCTTTGGCTTAAGGTGTTTATCATGTTCCAGTGAGGTGTCTTTTGACATTTTCCTATACCTTGATACCCATTGTCAGCCTTGGCTTAGTGAGAGCACTCGCTTCTGAGTCAGAAGTTTGTGATTTCAAGTCCCACTTGGTCCTCATCAATCTCATTCTCCATTGCAGTACTGAGGCAATGCTATGCTGTCAGAAGTGCTGCCTACCTGAGGTGTTGTAAAACCATTTCCTGTTGGCTGCATCTGGCGGAATGCAATGGCACTATTGAAGAGAAAGGGGGTTTTCCTGATGATTTTACCAATATTTATCCCTCAACCATTACTACAGCAAGATGGGTTACCTGGTCTTTATCTCGTTGCTGTTTGAGAGGCGATGCTGTGTGTACACTTAACAACCTTTAATTTGAGAAGCCCTGAGACTGTGAACAGTGCTATAAAAATATATATCTTTTTAAAGGCACATTTTAAAACCTTATTATTACTGCTGGTTTGGCTAACAGACAAGCACAGTGAAATTCTAATATTTAAAACATGGGTATCTGAACCGCTGGTATCTTCGATGCCATGGCACTATGCATTTCTGCTGGCTTTTATTCTGTCGGTGAGAGCAATCACTCACACCACGAAGAGAAGTATTTCACACCAGTGAAAATGGCAAACATTCAATCACAGGTGTGAAATGCCATTATTCTGTTCCGCATGAGCCACCTAGCAACACCATACACGGCATCGGGTGCTTATTCAGAACACCCCATAGACTAAACAGAGTGACTCATCCACAGCGATTAAATATGCCACTCTTTGATGCGCAGTAAAGATCTGCATATTGTGCTTGTGCCCACAGCCCTGAGGGGCTAAGGCTCAGTCCCATCTATAGACGCGGTAGCACCATTCACCATGCTGTGGTGAGCTCTCGGCTGCACAGCTTGCCTCTTGTTCCAGGAGTGTCGACTTATTCAGGAATGCCTCTGCTTGCAAAGCATTTTTAATTATTTTTGAAAATGAAAAAATAAAGCAGATCAGTAAATTAATACAGGTGATTAGAACACCAGCTGGATACACAGAGCGCAATATGTCAGAGTCTATGCTTTGTCACAAATTTCACCAGGTCTGCTGGGAAGGGCATGTTGTTGAAATGTAGATCCTTTAATCGGATCAGTCATGCAAATACTTTAGGGGAAAACAGGATTAATAATTCTCTAATTACTGTGAATCCACTTCACCTTGAATATTAGACTTCCCAAAAAGATGCCATTAGGCTTCCCTATAGGGAATTCCTTGGATATCATGATGTCATTGAATCTGGATCCTGGCTGGTGCCTCTTTTGCCAGAAATTAATTTTGTTTACACACGCCTGCACACATGGTCACACTCGTCCATAATCTGCCTCCTAATAGCTCCAAGGTTAGGACCTGTCATGTTGGGGACAAATTGAACACTTTCTTATTTAAAAGTCAGTTGAGAGAAGACACACGGTACATAATGAGACCTGCAACAAATTCTGTTAAAGAGGCATTAATGAACGCAGATCGCAGCCCAGTTTATCACGGATTTGGCAGTGAATATTAAATTAAACATGCAACCTTTTCACAGTGGTGTCAGTGAGGGCCTGCTGTGAGATCTTCTCCTTCTCCACCCCTGATGACCTCCACAATTGATAACTCTCACAGTGCATCTGATCCTTCAGTCAGAACCGGACGCACTTCCCACCTTGTGTGTTGCATCTGGTGTCACTGATTCAGGAGAGAAAGTTCTGAAGTAGCCAGACAGCATTTGGACTGAATGTTGTTCTGCCCTTTCAAAGGTTGTATTGACCACTGGAGGATGAAAAGTAAGAATTTAAGGAATGAATGACTAACGCACTCGTTTACTTGTGCCAAACCACATACTGGTTCCAGGACAGGAAAGGGAGGGATGGGAGGAGAAGGGAAAATGAAGCACCGTGGCAATTTCTTGATTTCAGGTTGTTAACGGTGATTGTTTCTTTGCCTCTTTCTTTCTAAAGAGAGAGAGAGAGAGGGAGAGAGAGAGAGAGAGGTTCAGGTTTGTCTGAATCTGGCCTGTACATGTAAAAACAAGGCAGTGTTGTATTACAGATTAGTTTATAAATCCCCAGTGACTTCACAGTTCAGTGCCTACAGCTGCTGCAGATGGAACAAGGTTTTGTCTCTTCGACGTGCTGCAGCCGGCAGTTGAAGGAGAAAATGGAATGATCAGGTTATTAACATGTAGGCTGTGAGGATGAGGCTGCACAATGAGAACAGCTGGTGTTGCTATCTTGGCTGCTGCAGCGGAGATAATCAAATCTCTGTATTTCTGGTGTAGGGAGAAACAAGAACAAGTCAAACAAAAAAAAAAGGGGGCCTGCTGGTGCCGGGATTAGTACTGATAGTTTGTAAGTTTTGTCGCGCTGTAGCACAGCCATGGTGACTAGGCAGGATCTCACACAAATGGCCGCTCTGTTCTTCACACGGCCCCGACCTCCTGTGGCATTTTGTGACGACAAACGGGACAACAAGGGCAGAGTTTCTGGAGCCTGGTGGGTATGGGAATTGAATTGGGTGGCAGCATAATTTGGCATTGATGGCTGGCACGTTGGTTTGCCAGCACCATTCTTGGAGGTGGGGTTAAGAGCAGAACTGCTGCCCACTCACAAGTGACAGGTAGCTTGTTAGGTTAATTAACAGGCCAAACTAGGCCCCATTAACCCACACCCCTTGGGGTTGACAACATATGCTGGATTTGGTGGGGGGAGAGGGGTGTGGGGAAAGTGTAGAAGTTAAGAAACATGGACGATCATACAACGAGGGTGAGTACAATGATGGTGGAGCTGAGAGAGGTCTTACTGGACTCAAACCATGAACTCCATTTCTCTCTCCACTGGTACTGTTAGACCTGCTGAGCTTCTCCAGCATTTTGCTTTTATTTTCAGCTACACAGCAGAGTGGGAGGATGCACATGCATTCTGCACATGTGTAAGGATCAAAACCACAGGACAGATGCCACCCCAACAGCATGACTCCTGCTTCACATATGGGACAGTCCTGTAATGCCAAGGGAACTGCCTGGGAGGTTGTGAAACATGAAAGAGTTCAGAAATGATTGATAAGGATGTCACCAGGGTTGGAGGGTTTGAGCTATAGGGAGAGGTTGAATAGGCTAGAGCTGTTTTCCCTGGAGCATCAGAGGGTGAGTGGTGACCTTATAGAGATTTATAAAATCATGAGGGGCATCGATAGGATAAATAGACAAAGTATTATCCCTGGAGTTGGGGAGTCCAAAATTAGAGGCATAGTTATAGGGTGAGAGGGATAAAATTTTAAAGGGATCTAAGTGGCAACCTTTTCAGACAGAGGGTGGTGCGTATATGGAATGACCTGTCCGAGGAAGTGATGGCAGCTGGTACAATCACAACATTTCAAAGGCATCTGGATAGGTACATGAAAAGGAAAGGTTTAGAGGGATATGGGCCAAGTGTTGGCAAATGGGACTAGATTAGGTGAGGATATCTGGTTGGCATGGATGGATTGGACCAAAGTGTCTGTTTCCATGTTGTTCTTCTCTATGTCTCTGTGACTACAGAATGACATGAGGCATCTCCGTCACCTCCTAAACCAATCCTCCACCTTCCCCAAGCCTTCCTTTTGCTCTAGCTGTGGCCAGAGGCAAGTCTGTGGCACGTTTACCCCTCCACCCTCTGAGTCCAACAGTTGTGACCATTTTTGATTTCATATATGCTAAACACGGAACCATAATGTAGAGGTGACGAAATGTGAACGCCAAGTGAAATATGTGCTAACTTAGGGATTTTGTATAGGTGGGAATTCGTTGCACATGCAGGGGGAGGTATTGCTTTTTAATACCTTTCTTTTAACATCCAGCAGCTGGTGAGTATTCAAAGGTGTTCAAATCAGTCATTTGTTGGTGACTTTTAAGATTGTATCTCTCTAAGTAGAGGCAGTGATTTAAATTGTTGCTGGTCAGTTATAATGTCGAGATGCCAGTGTTAGACTGGGATATACAAAGTTAAAAATCACACACCACCAGGTTACAGTCCAACAGACGTATTTGGAAGCACAAACCCTCTGTAACTACCTGACGCTGAAGCAGTGCTCAGAAAGCTTGTACTTCCAAAGAAACCTGCTGGACTATAGCCTGGTGTTGTGTGATGTTTAACTTGGTCAGTTATAGGTATAGCATTACATTTTTGCTTATCCAGTTCAATTAGTTAATATACTTAAGATCTTATGTTGAGATATGGCTAAATTTAAATTTTAATTGGTTGCAAATACTATCAGATCGAATGGAACAGTTGGAGCGACAGTTAAAGGCAATGAGGAATATACAAGAGCAAGAGGGTGATGGATGGCAGTTATGGGAAGGGAGAAAAGTCACAGATACAGTCACATAGATGGGTTAACTCCAGGGAAGGCAAGAGAGGTAGGCAGCTAGTGCAGGAGTCTTCTGTGGCTGTCCTCATTTCAAACAAACATGATATTTTGGAAAATTTAGGGGGTAATGGATTCTCAGGGGAATGTAGCATGAACAGCCAAGTTTCTGGTTTGAGACTGGTTCTAATGCAATGAGGGGTACATCAGGTTTCAAGTGATTGATTGTGTTAGGGGACTCACTAGTCTGAAGCACAGACAAATAGTTCTGTGGCCAGCAGCGAAAAATCAGAATGGTGTGTTGCCTCCCTGGTGCCAGGATCAAGGATGTCTCGGAGAGGATGCAGAATGTGCTCAAGGGGGAAGAGGGGCCAGCTGGAGGTCATTGTACACATTGGAACCAACAACATAGGAAGGGAAAAGGTTGAGATTCTGAAGGGAGAATACAGAGATTTAGGCCGGAATTTAGAAAGGAGGCCCTCAAGAGTAGTAATATCTGGATTACTCCCAGTGCTGTGAGCTAGTAAGGGCAGGAATAGGAGGACAGAGCAGATGATTGCATGGCTGAGGATCTGGTGTATGGGAGAAGGATTCACGTTTTTGGATCATTGGAAACTGTTTTGGGTAGAAGTGGTCTGTATAAGAAGGACGGATTGCACCTAGATTGGAAGGGGAATGATATACTGGCAGGGAAATTTGCTTGAGCTGCTCGGGAGGATTTAACCTTGTAAAGTTGGAGGCTGGTGGGGGTGGGGGGGATGTGGTAGCGGTGGGACCCAGGGAGATAGTGAGGAGAGAGATCAATCTGAGACCGGTACAGTTGAGAAAAGACGCGAGCCAAACAGTCAGAGCTGGAAGCTTAATGTTCCGGGATACAAATACTACAGGAAGGACAGAAAGGGAGGCAAGAGAGGAGGGGGAGTGATGTTTTTGATAAGAAATAGCATTACAGCTATGCTGAGGGATGATATTCCCAGAAATACACCCAGGGAAGTTATTTGGATGGAACTGAGAAATAAGAAAGGGATGATCACCTTATTGGATTGTATTATAGACTCCCTAATAGTCAGAGGGAAATTGAGAAACAAATTGGTGAGGAGATCTCAGTTATCTGTAAGAATAAAAGGGTGGCTGTGGTAGGGGATTTTAACTTTCCAAACACAGGCTGGGACTGCCATAGTGTTAAGATTTGGATGGAGAGGAATTTGTTAAGCATATACAAGAAAATTTTCTGATTCAGTATGTGGATGTACCCACTTCAAAAGGTGCCAAATTTGTCCTACTCTTAGGAAATAAGGCAGGGCAGGTGACTGAGGTGACAGTGGGAGAGCACTTTGGGGCCAGCGACCATAATTCTATTAGTTTTAAAATAGTGATGGAAAAGGATAGACCAGATCTAAAAGTTGAAGTTCTAAGTTGGAGAAAGGCCAATTTTGACAGTATTAAGCAAGAACTTTCAAAAGCTGATTGGGGGCAAATGTTCACAGGTGAAAGGATGGCTGGAAAATGGGAAGCCTTCAGAAATGAGATAACAAGTGTGCAGAGACAGTACACTCCTGTTAGGGTGAAATGAAAGGCTGGTAGGTATAGGGAATGCTGGATGGCTAAAGAAATTGAGGTTTTGGTTTAAGAAAACAAAAGAAGCATATGTCAGGTATAGACAGGATAAAGCTGAAAATGTGTTGCTGGAAAAGCGCAGCAGATCAGGCAGCATCCAAGGAACAGGAAATTCGATGTTTCGGGCATAAGCCCTTCATCAGGAAGGCTTATGTTTCCTGATGAAGGGCTTATGCCCGAAACGTCGAATTTCCTGTTCCTTGGATGCTGCCTGACCTGCTGCACTTTTCCAGCAACACATTTTCAGCTCTGATCTCCAGCATCTGCAGACCTCACTTTCTCCTTATAGACAGGATAAATCAAGTCAATCCTTTATGAAGACAGTAGGAGTATAGTTAAAAGAGAAATCAGGAGTGCAAAAGGGGACATGAGATAACTTTGGCAAATAGAGTTAAGGAGAATCCAAAGGGTTTTTACAAAGACATTAAGGACAAAAGGGTAACTAGGGAGAGAATAGGGCCCCTCAAAGATCAGCAAGGCAGCCTTTGCGTGGAGCCACAGGAGATGGGAGATATACTAAACAAGAATTTTGCATCAGTGTTTACTGTGGAAAAGGACATGGAAGATATGGAATGTTGGGAAATAGATGTGACATCTTGAAAAATTTCCATATTACAGAGGAGGAAGTGCTGAATGTCCTGAAACAGGCTAAAGGTGGATAAATCAACAGGACGTGATCAGGTGTACCCTAGAACTCTGTGGGAAGCTAGGGAAGTGATTGCAGGGCCTTTTGCTGAGACAGTTGTATCATCAATTGTCATAGGTGAAGTGCTGGAAGACTCGAGGTTGGCCAATGTGGTGCCACTATTTAAGAAAGGTGGTAAGGACAAGCTAAGGAACTACAGACCAGTGAGCCTGATGTTGTTGGAGGGAATCCTGAGGGACAGGATGTACATGTATTTGGAAAGACAAGGACTGATTTGGGATAGTCAACATTGCTTTGTGTGTGGGAAATTATGTCTCACAAACTTAATTGAATTTTTTGAAGAAGTAACATAAAGGATTGATGAGGGCAGAGTGGAAGATGTGATCGAAATGGACTTCAGAAAGGCTTTCGACAAAGTTCCCCATGGGTGACTAATTGGTAAGGTTAGATCTCATGGAATATAGGGAGAACTAGCCATTGGCTTACAGAATTGGCTCAAAGGGAGAAGACAGAGGGTGGTGGTGGAGGGTTGTTTTTCAGACTGGAGGTCTGTGACTTGTGGACTGCCACAAGGATTGATGCTGGTCCACTAATTTTCATAATTTATATAAATGATTTGGATGTGAACATAGGAGGTATAGTCAGTAAGTTTGCAGATGACACCAAAATAGAAGGTAGTGGGCAGCGAAGAAGATTAGCTCAGATTGCAACAGGATCTTGATCAGATGGGCCAATGGACTGAGGAGTGGGAGATGGAGTTTAATTCAGATAAATGTGAGGTGCTGCATTTTGGGAAAGCAAATTTTAGCAGAACTTACACACTTAATGGTAATATCTAAGGGAATGTTGCTGAACAAAGAGACCTTGGAGTGCAGGTTCATAGCTCCTTTGAAAGTAGAGTCGCAGGTAGATAGGATAGTGAAGAAAGCGTTTGGTATGCTTTCCTTTATTGGTCAGAGTATTGAGTACAGGAGTTGAGAGGTCATGTTGCAGCTGTACAGGACATTGGTTAGGCCACTGTTGGAATATTGCTTGCAGTTCTGGTCTCCTTCCTATCAGAAGGATGTTGTGAAATTTGAAAGCATTCAGAAAAGATTTACAAGGATGTTGCCAGGATTGGAAGATTTGAGCTATCGGGAGAGGTTGAATAGGCTGGGGCTGTTTTCCCTGAAGCGTCGGAGGCTGAGGGGTGACCTTATAGAGGTTTATAAAATGAAGAGGTGCATGGATAGGATAAGTAGACAAAGTCTTTTCCCTGGGGTATGGGAGTGCAGAACTAGAGGGCATAGGTTTAGGGTGAGAGGGGAAGATATATAAGAGACCTAAGGGGCAATTATTTTCACACAGAGGGTGGTACATGTATGGAATAGGCTGCCAGAGGAAGTGGTGTATGTTGGTATGATTGCAACATTTAAAAGGCATCTGGATGGGTATATGAATAGGAAGGGTTTGGAGGGATGTGGGCTGGGTGCTGGCAGGTGGGACTAGATTGGGTTGGGATATCTGGTCGGCATAGACAGGTTGGTCCAAAGAGTCTGTTTCTGTGCTGTACATCTCTTTGACTCTATGACTCTGTAAGGATGGCAGGACAGGTGATGTTTTGCATCTGCAGTATGTGGGAGCTGGTATTTAGCAACATGATCCACATTTGCAGTAAGTATCTGCAGCAAAAAAACTTTGATAACTTGTAGTCTGAGCTTCAGACATAGTGATATATCAGGGAAGAAAGAACTTACTTGGATACTCTGATAGGTTCTTTGGCTAAGTACTAAAGATTTGGTGTATGCTCTGGGGGCTGGAAGGTCTGACTGCATGTGAGACAGATTTGAGGTCTATGGTGGCAATAATGAAGGGGCTTCAGTGCCTGTAGTTACTGAACAGAAGAAGGATGTTCTGCTGAGGAGATATGGGCTGTAGGGGCTAAATTAAAAAGCAGACCTACAAAAGTAATAATCCCTGATTTCTACCTGAAGCATGAGCAAGTCAGCACAGGGTAAATAAGTTCAAAGAATTGAATGCAACAGTAGTAGACTCACCAACTTTAAGGGCATTTAAATGGTCATTGGATAAACATACAGACAAGAATGGAATAGTGTAGCTTAGATGGGTGTCAGATTGGTTCCACAGGTTAGCACAACATCAAAGTCTGCTGTAATGTTCTATGTTCTATATGAATGTTTGGTTTGAAGATGGTGTGGGAGAAAGTGAATTTTATTCATGGGATACTGACACTACTGCTGGAGAACTAGACCATCAATATTGCTTTCACCTGAAACCAGGGTCTTAGCTTGTCATGTAATTGGGCTGCAGAGAAGGCATTAAATGGAATTAGTATTGGCGGGAGATTTGGACAGTTAAAATGACAGGAAAAGGCAATTGTTTATGGTAATGACGCAGGGAATAATGACCATAGTGTGATGGGAAGGAAGTGAGAATGAAATCGCAAGAGTGCGTCCAGTAATGGTCAGAGTAGGGAAAATGGCTTTAGCTTAACAGAGGGGTAATAAAGTACAAGTGAAGTGAGATTAAGAAATTCAATGATAAAAGTTGACTTGATAGAAAAATATAACAATGTGGGTAAAGGCAAATTGAATGGGATAGGAAATGATATTGAGTTTACCCGTAATGATGCACGGGAGAGGTTTTTTTGTTCATTCAGTCATGAGATGAGGGCATTGCTGGCTAGGCCAGCCTTTATTGCCCGTCCCTAAGTCAAGAGTCAAGCACATTGCTGTGGGTCTGGAGTGACATGTAAATCAGACAAGGGTGGCAGTTTCTTTCTCTAAAGGACATCAGTGAACCAGATGGGATTTTCTGATATCAATTTATAGGCATCGTTAGACTCTTCATTCTAGATATTTATTGAGTTCAAATTCTACCATCTGCCATGGCAGGATTCAAACCCAGGTCCCCAGAACATTACCTGGGTCTCTGGATTAACAGTTCAGCAATAGTACCACTAGGCCATTGCCTCCTAGGTGTGTGAAGGCAAAGTAAAATTGAACTCCCTTTAGTGAATGGGTAGAACGTTGGTAATAATATAAATGAGCTTATGGCACAAATAGAGATAAATGGGTTAGAGTTGATTGCAATTACAGAGACATGGTTGCAAGGTGACTAAGGTTTGGAAATAAATATTCTGGAGTACACAATATTTCAAACTTCAGTCAGAATGGAAAGAGGAAGGGAGTAAAACCCATAGGAAAGAACAATATAAGGGCATAGGTGAGAAAAGACCTTGTCAACAAGTAGAATTAGTGTGGGTGAAGATCAGGAATACCAAGAGTCAGAAAATGCTGGTGGAGTAGTTTAAAGGCCCCATAACAGAGCTTTACTATTTGGATAGAGCAATAAACAATAACTTTCCGGACCTTGTAACAAAGCTAATGTAATAATTGTGGAGACTTTAACCTTCATATAGACTGCACCAATAAATGTGGGCTGGAAGATGAGTCTGCAGAATACTTTTGTGTTCGATTCCTGAAACAATATCTTGTGGAATCAACTGTAGGTGTAATTATTTTAGATCTGGTACTGTTGAACGAGGCAGGATTAGTTGCTATTTTCATAATAAAAGATCAATGGGGAAATGATGATAAAAATACAATTGAATTCCACATTTTAAAAAATGATATAATATTAAAACAAACAGTAAACTTAAGTTTCACTAATATGGATAACATGTGAGAGCTAGCTGAGTTTGATTCGATAAATAGAGTAAATGGTTTGATGACAGATAAATAGTGGGAAACATTTGAAGAAAATTTCAAAATGATCATTAAAAACAAAATTACAGCAAGAAGAAAAATCCACCCAATTTACTACAAAGGATAAGGACAGTATTAGATTGAAAGAAGAGTATTATAATATTGAAAAACATAGTAATATTTAAAAGCCTTGACAGTGTTTTAGAAACCAGCAAAGGGGAACCAATATGTTCACTAAAAAATGAAAAAAAAGAATATGAGAGTTAGCAATACCTGAATGTATGAAGATTGTAAGAGTTTTTATAAAAGTAAAATAAGGAAGAGAGTAGCTAACGTTGGTCCCTTAGAGCAGATGGGAGAAATTATCATGAGAAATGGAAGAATTGACAAATGCATTGAAAAATATTTTGTGTTGCCTTCTTAGTAGAAGACCCAAGCTACATAACAGAAATAGAGAAGATCCTTGGGGCTAATAAGTGTTGTGTGTTTAGATAATTAATATCAGCAGAGAAAATATATTGGAGAAATTTATAGAATTATAGTTTGATAAAACCTGATGACTTGTATCGTGTAGTTCTAAAAATAGTAGCTGCTGTGATATTGGATCCATTAGTTATGATTTTCAAAAATTGCCTGTATTCTGGAAAGGCCCTAGCAAATTGAACATTAACAAATGGAACACTGATGGTCATTTGATAGAACACAAATTGAATATTACTGAAAGAAAGACACATTTTGCAATCATCAGGACAATCTTCAAGAATACAAATTCAAGACAAATGTGTGCTTCATGAGAGGAAAGTGTTGACTGGTTAGCAAATGGCCATTTATTAGTAGAGATACTGTTATGTAGATTTACGGTTAGCTCCTGGTTATATTCAACTTGAAACCAAACTTATTGACTCTGGTCAGCGCAATGCCCTGAGAAACGAACAAGTGAATGGCTGCCACGTATTTGCTTGAGTAGAAATAGGCACATTGTATTTACATGTACTGTATTCTATGAAGTACAGAGATACATGTATTAATGTACATAGCTTCCAGTTCACACAAGTGCATAATACTGTGAGCCTGGTAATAATATAATGCATTTAGGATTACATCAACAACCAATTTAGGATTGTCAGTCATCTCCGCAATTCCATCTATCAAGACCTTCAGATTTTTGCCCACAAAGTGAGAAGTGAGCTTTCTTTTTTTCCTCGGCATTGTGTTTGGCGATAAACCCAAACATCACAGTGTAAGGATGCGCTCTGTGCTTCCATCATTGGAAGTGGGTCTTACATGTCACTCATTTGTCTGAATGCTCCTGGAAGTGGTGAGCATTTCCAACTGTGATTCCCGGAACCTGGCTGCATTGTTCCAGGAGGTGAAGAGCAGACAATTGCAGGAGAAAGTTGCACTGAGCCATGAAAGACCAGGCTCAAAAGCATCATTCAACAAAACACTTTAACTGAAAATGAGAAAATTCCAGCCAAAAATGTAGTATTCAGACATAGCAGGCAGTTAGAAAACCAATAGCAAATTGATCCTTATTGCACGGAGCTTGGATGTTTAGAATAGGAAATCTTGCTACAATTGTGTAATGTTTTAATGGGACCACACCTGTAATAAAGTGTGCAGGTTTGGTCTCCATATTTAAGGAAGGACATATTGGAAGTAGTGAGGCTTCACTAGATTGACCCTCGGATGAAAGGATTGCCTATGAAAGGCTGAGTAAATTGTATTAGAATTTCTTGGCATTTTGAAGATAGGGAGGTGATCTCATTAGAACATTCAAGGTTATGAGAAGTGCTTATCAAGATGGATACTGAGAGTTCAGTCTCAGGGTAAAGGCCTGATCATCTTTGACTGAGATGAGGTGAAATTTCTTCACTCAAATGGTTGCAAATCTTGGAATTCTACATCCTCGAGAATTGTGGACCATTGTTGAATATGTTTAAGGTTGGTATAGACAGAATTTTGGAGTCTCAGGTGTTAGAGGGATTATGGGATGCAGGTGAGAGAGAGGAGTTGATGCCCAAGTTCAATCATAATCATGTTGAATGATGGACCAGACTCTGAATGGTCTTCTCCTGCTCTTATTCTTTACATTCTCATGCTGAGAACGTGCCTGCCTTTCCCCTTACCAGAAATAGCAGGCTGTAGCCCAGTCTATGACAAAGAATCATTGACTGGCTCTCCAGCTTTAATGCTAATGATGGCTCATCTGGGACCTTGGAGAAGAATGTGTCAAATAAACAAGGTTGTCTCCTAAATCAATTAGATTTAATAATTGAGAAATAAACAGCATAAGGATTGTAGAGATTCAATTAGTATGTAAGAATTCAATGTCAAATCAGAAACGGACAACAGAGAAAAGAGGAAAAAGGAGATTGTGAAATGGACAGAAACCTAAAGTATAGAAAACGTTTTAAGAATAAAATTTAAAATTTTTAGAAATCTCCTGCTGCAATTCACCATCTGAGTGAATGAGATTCCACATGCATGTTTTGGGCAAGGGAGGTTGATTGGTAGTTTTTTTAACACAAATTATTTACCAGACTCTTCAAGAGAAGAATCCTATCTGACTTAAGACCATAAGACATAGGAGCAGATATTAGGCTATTCGGCCCATCAAGTCCGCTCCAACATTCAATCATAACTGATAAGTTTCTCAACTCCATTCTCCCGCCTTCTCCCCATAACCTTTGATCACCCTAGCAATCAAGAACCTATCTATCTCTATTTTGCATATTCTCAATAACCTGGCCTCCACAGCTTTCTGCAGCATCAGATTCCATAAATTCATCACTCTCTGGTTGAAGACGTTTATCCTCATCTCCATTCTAAAGGGTCTTCCCTTTACTCTAAGGCTGTGCCTCGGGTCCTAGTGTCTCCTGCTAATGGAAATATCTTCCTAATGTTCAAGCTATCAGAATTAATTCTGATTCTCTCTCCACAGATACTG
The DNA here is from genome assembly GCF_020745735.1 of Hemiscyllium ocellatum. Classification (NCBI taxonomy): domain Eukaryota; kingdom Metazoa; phylum Chordata; class Chondrichthyes; order Orectolobiformes; family Hemiscylliidae; genus Hemiscyllium; species Hemiscyllium ocellatum. The sequence continues at coordinate 86,036,211 of NC_083407.1, read as the reverse complement.
AGTTTTTCCAGCATTTTCTGTTTTTGCAGATTTCCAGCATCTGCAGTATTTTGCTTTAATGCAATTGGAGGTTAGTTGCTCTATTGTTGGGATCACAATAGCCTGTTTTCACAAGGTTTTTAAAAATATGTCTCTTTAAATCAATTAGAAGTGTTTTTTTATTGTGAGCAGAAAACCGTACCTTGGAAGTGAATATATTTCCTTCTCCTTTTCACGTTTAATTTTACAATCTTACACAGAAATTGGCACATGAGACAGTGTGACATTTGAAGTGTGGTGGACACATATGGGAGCATTTACGTAATAGGCAATCTCCCTTGGTATTGTACATTGGGGATTCTAAATCAACTGTCCTCTAGGTGAAGCAAGTTGAGAGGTCATGGATAATTGGATCACTGCATGCATACATAATTGAGTTTCCAATGTCAATTCATATATTTTGTCCTTATTGACAGTATAAATTCCTATTTCTACATGAATAATGTGAACCACTTATCTAAAGTTGTCACACTGCTGGCAATGTTGTCACAGTGTGACCAGTTTATACAGGCAGTTTGCTTTATGAATGTAGATGTGGAAGTTTATAATGGAGATGGTTGACAAAAGTGTACACCACTAGCCCATGAACACATTTTGCATGTTGCTATAACAGACATGAAAACACTTGTCACTTTTTCATAATTTGCAAAATAATTTCAGTCCAAAAGTAAACAGCTCCTTAACTCATATTCAAAGAATGCTGGCTTCTGATTGACTATGCTGGATTTTCCCAGCACAATCAGCAGAGAACTGGCCAAACCTACGCAAAGGTTTGAGAAATTTCAATGCAAGTTATGTCCAGCATGTCTCTGGTGTCTGTAATCTCTGGAGCTAGTTTCAAAACCATTGTATTGGAACATGGCCCCGCCCATAACTCTAGACATACTCTGAGATTGAAAATCAGCGTAACACTTTTCAGCTCATTGTGCCTTTGTGGAGTTTCATATAATTGAGGTTTTCTTGAAGGTGTAAGACCACTAGCAGATACATTTTTAGAAATTGAGATTTACTTTACTAATAAACTGACTGCTTTATGGCAATGAAACTAGGTAGTCTTTCTGTCTATTATTTTATAGTCATTTTCAGTTATTTAAAGTCAAGTTATTCACAGCTCATGGATTACATGTGAATAAAAATGTAGTTTATTCTCGATGATAAACCCATTTTCGGCAGTATGAACAAAGCTGCACCAGGTTAGCACTCTTCGTGCATCAAGAAATATTTTAATGCAAGGAAATGAAAGGAACAATTACATTCTGAAGCTCTGTCCAATTGCATTGGTTCATGGGACACTTTTATATTCGTGAAAATTTAAATAATATGTGGAAACTTGAACCACAATTTCTCTTCACAAAACCAGTACAATTTTGAGTGTAATTTGTCCTCAGATTGTCCATTGCATTCATTGTAGAAATTCATTGCAACTAAGTATTACTTAGAGGTTATTGTATCAGTGGCAATTAATTGAGAGGGCTAGTTAAATTAAAGAAAATGTAATCTATGGAAGAGGTTCTGCATCTTGATAAAATTCTATCTAAACATTTTTATAATCTTGGCAATTTTAAATCTCTAGGCAGGAACTGTGCAGTACATTCATGCGCATAGAACCCATCTGTTGGAATAATTCACTTGGGGAGTGTGGGGGAACTCCACAAATAAACAATTATATGAAAGTTTCACTGACAATGCAGCAATTTAGCTTAAAATAAGGTGTATTCATTTCAGCATGCATGGCTAATTTGTCTGATAGAACTTGCAATATTCCCTTTTTATGTCCACCCATCCTTATTTAGATCCTGTCTGTGATCTCTCCATCATAATCTATTTGTCCTTCTTTGTCCCACTTCACCTCTTGATGTATAGATGCCTTGATTATGAAATGTATACTGTCCTTTTGATGTACTGTTGCTTCTCAAAGAGAAAAGCTCCTCTGCCCCTTTTAGTTTGGTGTAGTCTCTGAGTACCACTCAGCAGAGGTGAGTTATTTTATAACAATCTGGGTATTGCTCTGATTTGCAGATTAACTTGTTGCAAAGTATACTTACTTGGGATATAGTTCATTTATTCAATGTATTCTTCATTAAGAGGAAGTGAGGAAACTGCAAAAAAAGTCTATCTCAAGAAGGAAAGTCACTTTTGATTTATTTCATACTAGACCTATTTTCAATGCCCCTAGGAAGTAAAGAAAAAGGAAGATTTGAATTTATACGGTTTGTTTCACAACATCAGGACGTTACAAAGTATTTTATGGTCAATGAACTAATTTTGATGTATATTCAGTGTTATTTTGAAGGAAATGCAGCAAACTATTTATGTACCAAGTCTCCACAAATGGCAAGATCATAATGAGCCAATGATCTGCTTTTATGATATGGGTTGATGAATAAATATTGAACAGGACATTGAGATAATTTCTCATCTTTTCAAGATAACCTGATGCGCTCATTTACATTTACTTGAAAGGGAAGATCCTAGTTTAATAACTGTTATAAATGAGGCTGCAGGAGTGCTCTGTCACTTCTCATCTCACTGTTTTGTGGTTTCAACATAAAATAAAAATATGTTTATCTAGTGACCAAGATGGTCAGATAAATATCATATGTATATCAGATTTTGAACAAAATACTCTATCAACCAGATTTGCTAACATATATGATTATGGGTTTATTATCAAAGCAAAACATTTTTTCAAATAATACATACACACACAGACACCACCAACAGATATCTCTGCAGAAATTTGTTTTCTGAAATAAAAACACTTTGGTCAATAGGTTATTCATGAAGTCAAAAGGAAGAAGCTAAGGATGTTCCTAAATCTAACATTTTGGTCCTTGTGGTTAAGCCACTAACCACAAGTCCCTGAACTGATATAGTTGATTTTCTTTCCTGATTAGGAGAAATATTAGTTTGACCATCGCAAGTTTCCTCCAACTCAATTTGTTCTTAGCAACTTTCTGAGATAGAGCAAGAACATATCATTCCAGTTACTGTTCAAAAATCCCCGGCCAGGTATACAGCAAAACATGCAGTTATCACCAGTCCTATGATTACTAGGAGCCTTATTTTTGAAAAAGAAATTCCCCTTTGTCTGCAGTGAATGTTCAATCGTGTCTCTTAAAGGAATGTCTCCAGGTTTGCCCACAAGTTGAAATGCATTCCTTTTTCCAAAATCCTTCGAAACCTTAGTCATTCAGACAAATTAAGTATGAAGTATCTCATTCAAAAGCAGTACTTCTGACAATGCGGCATTCTTTTAGTATTACACTGGAGTGTCAGCTTAAAATGTTGCATTCAGTCTTTGGAACAGAACTTGAACTCTCAACTTTGTGAAACTAAAGTAGGTGTGCTACCAATTAAACCCCATTGGAATTTGCCTAAGAATCTTCCTACCTAGTCTTTTTGCCCCTCTCACGGTGAGAACAGTTTAGTCTCTAGTCATCATTCCCAAGATTGAATTGGAAGCTAAACCTGTCTGGTTTTCTGATGTACATATTTATATTGAAGATACTGCTGCTTCATTTTGACTGACTACACTACAAATCTCCTGAAAAATTGACCTGGTTTCAGATCCAATGTCTAGTTGTGACTTAGTTGAAATTAAAGCACAAAAAAAAACTTCCCTTCCTTTTTGTTAAAACCCAGGTTGGCTGCCACCACTGTTAATTGTTTTGTTCAGACTTGAAGGTGTTCTGAATTATGGCCTAGAATTGACTGTGCAGCAGCGTTGGAATTCTTATCATATTTATTTGACATTTTTTTTTGCTGGTTTTTAATCAATGTGTTGAACATTCCTAAACTAATATGTCGAACCAAGATTTTCAGGCTACAATGTCAAAACTGCATGCAGAGCTCAAGCAGTAAAAGATGTGAAATATTATCTCAAGAAAAATTGGCATGATATGGGTTAAGCTTTGTCAGACTTAGAGCATTATGCTAAATATATGAAACATTTAAATGTTTTGGAATATTTTAAATCAAATGTAGTTTTCAGGATGAACACTTCTCTATTGACCATCACTGGTGATGCACTGTGGGACTGGTATAACCACCAAAGTTAATTATGTAAAAGTTTGTATACATTGATATGAAATTTGCTTCTTGGTTTGTTTCCAGTATATAGGATATTGTGTGGAACATTTTTCCTCTGGTGCACAAGGTCACAGTAAATATTCACAAACCACAGAATTTTATTCTTATTTTTGAAAATGTTTTATTTCAGATTCTTCAATTGAAAACTTGCTGATATATTCTAATTTCAAATTTAACTTTGTGCTTACAAATTTTGATGTTTTCAAATGGTTTTTTTTTCCATGGCACTTATGAGAATTACGTTTTCTCTTGAAGCTGGGGCCATAAATACCATTTGAATAATTGTTTTCCCTTTGTTCCCTAACTGAATTGCTGAGATTGAGTCTTTGAGATGACAATGTATTCACAATGTCTCCAATGAAATACGTTTTTACACATTGGACACTCTTGCTACAGGTTTAGAAGAATCCAGTAGTCTGGAGCCTTGGGCTATACAAAATAATACTATCACAAAACATATTATGTAGTACCTAAATAGCGCTTAATGAAACTCTGAAATGCTGCTTAAATTCATAACCACACATTTGGAAGAGAAACAGGCAAATCCACACACACATTATCACAAAAGCAGCAAATCCCTCTTCATGTTGTCATCTGAATAAACTGTTGCCAAGTCTAAATTTTGGTTTGTACATGGTCTGTGACATGTAAGCTTCGTCAAACCATTTTTGAGCATTTTAAGGTATCAGCAGAGATACAACTCTGAATGTGGTTTGACTAGTACAGAAGAGTTGATTGGATGATTAATCCTGGACTTTTTAATAGATAATGGTTATTCTAGCTTATCCAATGAAAACTGAGAATGCAAACAGGAAGTTCTTCATACTCCTTCCCTTCTCTGTTTCCTTATTATGATGAAATTGAGCATCATTCCATCAGATTTTTCCCAGGATTTTAAAACAACTGAACATTCTAGATTGTCTTGAAAGACAGAAATGCTGTCTTTTAAACCTAAAGTCATGGTGGGGTGGGGGGTGGGTGGCGGTGGTGGTGGTGGTGATAAGCTCAGTGAGCTGGATGGCTGGTTTGCTGTGCAGAGTGATGCCAATAATTTGGATTCAATTTCTGTACCAGCTAAGGTTATCATGGAGGACTATCATTCTTGACCTCTCCTCTTGCCTGAGATGGAGGGACTGTCAGGTTAAAACACCATCTGTTGCCTCTCTATAATGAGAGAACAGCCCTATGATCCAGTAGGATTATGGTGACTCCACCTTTTACTACATTTTCTTGATTTACTTAAACTATGCACAAGATAAGAAAAATTATGTAAACTGCATGATGGCCCTCATTCTTCATGAAGATTCTCATTGCAAAAGAGTAGGGGTCACAAAGCACTGTTTCCCACTGTACCCTCGAGCATGAGGAGTTTAGGGATGGATTGAAGGAAATTTTCCAGCAGCTTATCCACTTGGTCCTTATTTGTTACTCCTCTGTTATAGGCTCCCTTTCAAGATCAAGTCATTCTAATGTTCCCTTCCTGTCCAGCCTCCAAATCAAAGCCATGCAGGTCCCTCACAGCCATCATTCTTGTCGTCAGCTTCCTAACTTCCCTGTGTTCTGAGGTTATGGTGCATGAGGGCAAATGGGACTAGATTAATTTAGGATATCTGGTCAGCATGGATTGGTGGATAAGAAGGGTCTGTTTCTGTGCTATGACTCAATGACAACTTGTACTCCCATCACTCCCACAGACATTGCTGAGACTACAGAGATGCTGGCCAATCAGCATTCTCAGATGGGACGTGTACTGAAGTGGAGGTAGAAGGCTCATCTTCAGCCAATGCCCTTCAGAGCATTAAATAGCTGTGGACCGTCTGTGATGTCTCCATTGGCAAAGGGGCAAGAGGGGAAAACTAAGTTACTGCCCCAAGATTTTCCTGATTCATATGAAGCCACATTAATTTCTGTGGCTTTTTTTACACATCATGATGCATTTCATAGGAATAATTTATTGGAAGAAGTTACCTTTCATTTTAATTTTTCAAGTTAATTGAGGGTAGCATCAGACTCAGCTGTAGTATTCGCTGTGTTAATCTAGCTAGCAATATGACACAGTCTTGGGACATTTCATCGCTTTTGGAAGACAGTTCAAATGGGGTTATCTTCCTCCCCACTACCCACCCACCAGAACCTCCAGGTTCTTAACTGCACAATGGTTGCCAACTTGCATCTCTTAGCCATGTCATTTGAAATGTACGGCATGATACTAACAGCAATTCCTTGCTCACACTTGTCAAAGCAGATTTAAATATGGTGATCACAGTGTGATCCTGAGCATAAGACTGTGTGAGAACAGTCGCTTGGGCTCATGGAGTCAACCCTTCCATGAAGTTCATAATTGACATTATCCAAATATGGAAAATCCAGCAGGGAGAAAGTATTTGCACTTGCAGTGAACACACAGCAAGGAACATACAATATTAAAATTTGATCTATACTTCTCAAGAGTAGGGAAAAAAAACATTAATTCCACATGAAAATTTGGAACACTTGCCCTCAAAGTCAAAGAATGTGAAGTCTTAGTGAAATCACCATGACAATTTTGATAGATTTTCATTTCATATCTTTGGATAAACATTTCGATGAAAATGGAACAGTGTAGGACAGATTGGTTCCACAGGTCAGTGCAACATTGAGGGCCAAAGGGCTTGTACTGCACTGTAATGTTTTATGTTCTATATGAATATCATATACCATGTGTCAAAGATATAGATTTGAGGTAACATCAAGTATGATCTAACTGGATGGTAGAACAGTTTCAGAGGTTGAATGACCTGCTCATATCCCTGCATTTCCACTCAACACAAATATGATGATCTCTAAAAGGTTCACATTATGAGTTTGATTAGGCTTGGAACAAATGGTTCAATCATCTCTGAAAAGCAGTCCCAAAGCTTAATCCTATCTCCTGGTCAAGGCCTCATCTATAGCAAATGTTGTTGAAGATCTGCTGCATAGTTAACAATAATTTGTGGGTTCCTAAGTAAAACTTACAGTCATTACTTGCAAATTTGCAAGCAAATGTATTTTTAAAGCCTCTTAATCATAATCTCAGTCTAAAAATAGGCAGATTAATCATGGAGATGCTTTATAACCATAATTAAAATAAAAAAAAGTTAACCTTCATAAGCCTGAATCCTGGTTGGGTATGATCAAATGTGCAGTAGATGATTACAACATTATGAGAACTCTTTCTTCTAACAGAAAGAATATATATACAGTTTATCACAACATACAGCACTGCAGCACCAATGAAAGTTCAGCAACATGATCACCTGACATTATGAACTATAAGGCTGTAATGACAAAAACAAATGAAAATTTGCTCTCTGTCTGACTGATATGCATTTTGGCTGGATTATGTGTGGCAACAATGTGATAATTGAGGAAAGAAGTTTTATCATCTTGCAAACCTATCATGTGAGCCAGAAACTATATGGGCCTAAGTCTTGGGTACTGCAATAATTGCACCTTTGAAACAGCTCATAAATATAGTAATTATGAAAATTACGACAGACTCAATGGCCACCGCCATGTTGGATTCCCTCCAAAGGTCTTCTGTTCTTTTTGTCTTGCTAGATTCATGCTTCAATCTGATGCAACCCCATTGCAATGCAAATTTGTATTTTGCCTTGCTAACTATCACTAAATTGTATCCAGTTGTCAAAAATGAATGCTTCCATTGTTTTAAGACTTTAAGTAGAGAGAATGCCTATCAATATTAAGCTATTGAAAACAAAATCTTGTTTCAAAAGCAATTAATTTATCTTCAACCAGATGAACTTAAACATTTCTGACCTGAAATATTTTCATAACATACAATTTGGCCACTTACCTGTCTGGAACCAGAAAATAGTGAGAGACAGAGCAATACTTAGTTTAATTTTCTCACCAGTCAGATTGAAATGACTTTTTACTTTTGTGAAAGCCGAGCGTTATGACTTCTCAACTCAGTCCTGATATCTTCTCTCTGTCTCCCTTTTACAGGGATGGTTGTGTGAGCTGCTACGTTGGAAGGAAAACCCGACGCCGGAGAACAGGACCTTGTGGGAAAATTTGTGCACTATCCTGCGCTTTCTGAGCCTTCCTCAGGCTGAAAGGGATATTGTCTATGAGGAAGAATCTCGGCACCATCACAATGAACGTTTGCAACATGTTGTCCAACTGTCCCCAGAACCTACCCAGGTAGGATGAACCCTTTCTGTTGCTTTAACGCTTGTATTAATTCTTTGTAAGAACATCTCAAGGCACTTAAAACAATCTAAGTCATAAGCTGAAGTAGTTAATGGATAATCTTCCCTACCAAATGGAGTAACTAATGGGTTATCTGTAGTGGTGACAAGTAGGAATATAAGTTATTCTGGCATCAGCGATGCAAGTGACTCTCCATATGTGGTGAAGTCACTGAATTGTATACATCAAAAATCCCCCATTGGAGGAGCTGGATTTTACAGTAAGATTAAGCATGACCTTTCTCCTCTGGAATTCTGATAGGGTAAAAGACTTTGTCTGCAGCCTCCATTAATCTGTTGTGAAATTAGACGGGGCCACCTCAATCCAGCACCTGCTGGGTAAAAGCCAACAGCACAACCCCACGGCTACTCTACATTGAGTTGCTCTTTGCTTGCATTTGTGATCAAGTTCCCAAAATGGATACAGATGCACTCTCTTGCACTAATATCCCCTCAAACCATCAAACATCAGAGGAAGCAAGAAGAAATGTCTTCTGTTTTTTAAAAAAAATCATTGAGTAAAAATTTGCCTTGGATGGTTGCACTAAATAGGCATTATTGGCATCAGCTGCCTGTTAAAATCCTGTCCAATTTTTAGTTCTGTTTAAGTCACTGGAACTGAATATGTAGCAAATACTACAGCACACAACTGATATGATATCTCTTAGTCTGTGTGACTGACCGAGATAAGTTTCTATCCCCACATCCCTGCAAAGATTTATTTTCACAGAAGCATCAATTACCCTTTTTCTCCCCCAATCAGAAGGCAAGGTCACAATGTTACCAAGTCTATGTGTGGCCATCATTTGTCTGAAAAAGTACTGTAATTCACTTTGAAGAAAAATACCACAAGTAAAAATAATTCTTATGTGGTATAATTTAGAAAGCTGAGTCAGATGGTGGAAGAAATTTGTGGTAGTTTTTAAATGTAAATCCTCTTTCTCGATACTCCATACCATGTGCTGAGCCATTATAGTTGTTGCATCAATCCTGAAATTAATGATAAATGAGATGGGGAAAGAAACTGAGATAAAGAGTGGAATTTAATGGGGTACCTGGAGAGGGAGTGTAGACTGTTCACACACCTACTCCCCTCCCCACCATCTGCATCATCAAAGGAAAGTCTCTGACAGAATGGAATGAGGTTTGCCTTGCAGCCAGATGCACGATGGGTGGGCTACATTGGTGTGAAGTGGAATTACCACCTCAGTGGAAGGAGTCCACCTCTAGAACTATTGGCCAATCTAATAGTCTGGCACCTCCAAACAGCACATAGAGCTTCGTGTTGTGCACTGGTGGGACTGCAAAGTGGTTCTGGGATGAAGTTACCAATGGATCTCTGGGCACAGCTTAATCAAAGCAATTGGGCTGGGAGGATTCACACACATTATGTTTGGGGCAAGGGGTTAGGGGGTGGGTTCTAAAGTTCCTGAGTAGGGAGCAAGGGTGTCATTAACTAGGGGATCACCCTGACCCAATGCTCAGAGGGTTGCCTTAAAAATAGTACCAGCTTTCTTCAAGTCATTGTCAAAGCATCAGAGAAACAGGCTGCCTGTCCTGCTCATCTGCTTACACCACCCACATTATGGTATAGGCAGGTGGATATTCTCAGAGGCTGGCTGGGTGACTGGAAAGCTTGTGGGAGGGAGTGGGATGATGGAGGAGGTGTGCGGTAATGCACAAAACTGTGGAGGAAGAAAGGAGGACAGCAGGGAAGGTACAGATTTGTAGGATTTACTGGGGGGTCATGTATAGGAGGTAATTCATGTGGGAGCTGTGAGGGAATCAGCCTCAGGGTGCCAACAGAAGTCTCACCACAAGCCACAATTGAAGAGATAGTCAGATGGCATCCGTTGGTAAGCCACCAATCAATGTTGAGGAAGGTGGCAGGAAAGTGCGGTTCAACTGTGGCATTTTCAAACAAACTTCTCTTTAACCAATGGGGTTATGCTTATTAAGTGTTGTTCTTCATTAAAAGAAAAGCCCTGTATTTCCAAAGCTTTTCACTGTGTCTGGTTTTGACATTTGAAGGTTTGGCCACCTTTACACCAAGGTGCTATCTGTCATAATTACAAAAGAACATATGATGCTATTCTAAGATGAATAGGTGGATTCTCCAGACATACTGGTTAAAATCCTACCCTTCAACAAACACCTAAAAAAGGACAACTGATTTATTGCATTGTTGTTTATGGGAGATGACCATGCAGAACTTGGCTGCTGCACATAGCACATACAATGTTGATTGTCTTTCAATAGTACTTCATTGTTTGTGAAGTGTTTCTGGCCTTCGTAAGGTTGTTAAAATTACAATAGAAACTCAAACCTTTTTCTAAAAGATTGACTGGCATTAAGCCAAGTAATCCAAGGTGATCATACTCTCCCCAGCCAGGAGTACTGAGGCAGTTAAATACATTGCCTCCGCTTCCTCTTCCCAAGTCCCTGACTGAGATCTCTGACTGAGCAAGACTTGAACCTGGGAACGTTTGGTTGGTGCGGTTTAGCTAGGGACTGATAGTGAAGCTGCTAGCACAAAGTCACAAATACTGTGTGGAAATTTCAGGAGGAAGTGTGAGGATTCACAGTGGGACAACTGCATCAGTACTGAAAGGCATTTTGATGCTCAGTGGCAGAGAACAGTGTTTGAACAAACCTACACTGTAAAGCTTCCAGGTTTGAAATCTATGTCTCATAAAAGATGATTAAAATCAGAAGGCTGTATTGTTTACATGAGCCACAGCTGGTATCCAGCCCATCGAACCATGCCATATACCACTAAACCCTGGTGAGGACTTGACCCAGTACTTCAGGCCTAGAAGTAGAGGTACTGTTATAATGCCACAATAGTGAATGAGTTAACTACGGTCAAAATATTTTGTAACCTGCAATCCTTGGCCATCTTAGCTCTTCTTTTTATTTCATAGCTATATTGAAATGATTTTCCAGTTGTAAAATCTCCTCCCAGTAGCTGGTTAGACAGAGCTTTCCCAAAGCCCTGGGAATAGGTTACTTCCCATTCCCTCTTCTTTCATGGTGTTAAGTGTCTGGCAGAAATAAAAAAAAACGGTTTTAATAAAGACAGGGAGGGGTTCATTCAAAAACAATTTTAACAAGAGCCTCAATTGATATTTTATTGCAGCCACTTTGAAACTTGGATATTTAGACTTAAATACTAAGTACTTAATGGAGAATTGTTAAGTCCTACTTGGCTGCTAAGGAATTTCTTTCATATTGACTTCTTGGTTAAATGTTACTTAAATAGTCTTGAAACCCGTCTTTCCAAGTTGTGGTTCTGGAGAATTTACTTCAGATAAATGATACTTCAAAGAGCAAAATCATTCTGCAGAATAGGCCCAGTGATCATAGTATGTGCTGTATTTTCTATGCTTTTTGTTCAAATGCATAAGTCCTTTAATTTACAGCAAGACATTATGTTGTTCGAAAACCACATTTAAGGAACACATGTTAAAGCTCATTGACATCAAACTATAAACAACCAAATGGTTGAAGTTTTGCATGCATCAGAGAATGTAATAAGATTTAGAAGTGTCTTTATAAGGCAGAGTAGTATTAGGATCTCAGCCTGTCCAATTGGTACCTCTGCTTACTGTTTTGTCCAGTTCTCCTTTCTATGGCACATATTCTTTGGCTGTCACTGACAGTACCCATAACAGAATGCAGTGTATCAAAATGTCGAAAAACTAATTCTGTTAGTGAGTAACGTTTTCAGTGCTAAGCACCATCTTGAACTTATTTTGTTAAGAACTATAACTTTATAACTGTTATTGGCATTTTTGAATTTCAAGATGAGTGGCAATTTGCAACTAAATCCTAAACCTTATGATACAATGATCCCAGTCTCCCAAATATTCCCCCACTGACACTTGATCTCCTTGGCCTACCTCATTTCCAAGAACCAGGTCCAACATTGCAACCTTTCTTATTGGACTGGCCACATACTGCTGCAAGAAACGTTGCTGACAATCTGTGAATGATTGCCCCTCTCTGCTCTCAATGCTACCACTATCCAAGTTTTCATTGGGTCGTTAAAATCCCCAATTATAGCCACGTGATAATGTTGGTGTCCTTCTGTAATCTCCATGCAAATTTGTTCCTTTACTTCCTTCCCATTGGTTGGTGGTCTATAGATTATGCCAAGCAATGCAATTTCACCCTTTTTTCTCTCCTTAGCCAAGCTAGATTGATTCTGCCTTGAATCGTCTGTGATGTTCTCTTTCTCCAGCACTGCAATGCACTCCTTAACAACTACTGCAACCCATCTTTCTTTCTTTCCTTTCCTACCTATTCTGAACACCATGTTCTTGAACACCTAGTCCTTGAGCCATGTCTCTGTTAAACTGCATCATATTTCTGCATGGCAATCTCTGCCTGTAACTCCCCTATGTTATTTTCTATACAGCGTGTACAGTAGTCCTGATTTAGACTTCCTACTCCGACTTCATCTCTATAGTTTCTGTTTTATAAATTTGTAGCATTTGTCTCTCAAGCATTTTGTGCACCATTCCTAACATTCTGACGTGATTCCCACACCTCTGCAAAATTAGTTCAAAATCCTCTCAAGCAAAAAAAACGAAGTAGAAATTGTGTTGTAAGGAAGAGTTTAGTCAATATTCAAAAGCTACTATAGTGAAATGTGGACATATTGCCATCATTGTTCGTAATAAGACAGTGTTCTTGCATTAACATATAAGTATTATGCTGTTTAGAAACATCTGTACTAAATATGATGAATATTTATAATGCATCATTATTAGGAGTTTGGGTCATAATGTAGAGGTAAATGGCTTTTTGATTTTCAGTTCTGTGAATCTTTATTTTTAGGGGTCAGAAGCTAATTTTTTTGGCTGTTGGGCTAAAAAGACTTTTCCAAGAAATTGTATGATTTAAGATGAATAAGTGGGCAAGCCACCACATGATAATTGCTGAAATATTTACTAAGTTAAGATTTATGACCCAGAGGGAGACTAATAGAAAGAGGCCTTTCAGAACAAAAGATTCAGGATAGAAAAAAGAGCTATTTAGTTTGACAGTCTCCAGGTCATCAGAGCTGGAAAGAGATCGTAAGTGTTTTTAGCAGTCCAAGTGGATGGGAGCTGGGAAAAGTGAAGCTTTTTTCTTGAATTCAGTCAATTAGATTATGTCCGTGTGTCTGTTGCAGAGATTAATATGGAGAACGGATGTAGTGAACGTGCAGAAATTCAACTTTGCAGGTTGAGTAAGAGATTGACGAGTGAAGATAAGACTGATATTTTCCTGGGGTTGAGTTTCTGTAGAAGATATTGCTGGGCCAAAAGGTTGAACTTTTCTATTTGCTGTTTATGAAATAATCTTTCCTATATTCAGCTTTGATTCTACTTTTTGTTTGTATAATAGTCTTATGTATTGCTAAAAGTCCATCAGCAGCCTCTTGTAAATACACACCATGGTAACAAAATTACAAAAGTAAAACTTATGAACTTTAAACCAGATTTTAAGCTGCAATTTCACTTGTCCTGTTTTACCATCAGCTGGGATCATAAAATGTGATACTGGGCTATTTTTGGTAAAGAAATGCTGATGGCAAAATGCAGATCGTTTTGGACTTAAGTAAGGCATTCGACAAGGTTCCCCATGGGAGACTGGTTAGCAAGGTTCGATCTCATGGAATACAGGGAGAACTAGCCATTTGGATACAAAACTGACTCAAAGGTAGAAGACAGAGGGTAGTGGTGGAGGGTTATTTTTCAGACTGGAGCCCTGTGACCAATGGAGTGACACAAGGATTGGTGCTGGGTCCTCTACTTTTTGTCTTTTATGTAAATGATTTGGATGGGAACATAAGAGATATAGTTAGTAAGTTTGCAGATGACACCAAAATTGGAGGTGTAGTGGACAGCAAAGAAGGTTACCTCGGATTACGAGATCTTGATCACATGGGCCAATGGGCTAAGAAGTGGCAGATGGAGTTTAATTCAGATAAATGCGAGGTGCTGCATTTTGGGAAAGCAAATCTTAGCAGGACTTATACACTTACTAGTAAGGTCCTAGGGAGTGTTGCTGAACAAAGAGACCTTGGAGTGCAGGTTTATAGCTCGTTGAAGTAGAGTTGCAAGTAGATAGGATAGTGAAGAAAGTGTTTGGTATGCTTTCCTTTATTGGTCAGAGCGTTGAGTTCAGGAATTGGGAGGTTATGTTACAGCTGTACAGGACATTGGTTAGGCCACTTTTGGAATATCGCGTGCAATTCTGGTCTCCTTTCTATCGGAAGGATGTTGTGAAACTTGAAAGGGTTTAGAAAAGATTTACAAGGATGATGCCAGGGTTGGAGGATTTGTGCTATACGGAGAGGTCGATTAGGCTAGGTCTGTTTTCTGTGGAGCGTTGCAGGCTGAGGGGTGACCTTAAAAGAGGTTTATAAAATCATGAGGGACATGGATAGGGTAACTAGAGAAGGTCTTTTCCCTGGGGTGGGGGAGTCCAGAACTAGAGGGCATCGGTTCAGAGTGAGAGGGAAAAGATATAAAACAGACTGCAGGGGCAACTTTTTCACACAGAGAGTGGTGCGTGTGTAGAATGAGCTACCAGAGGAAGTGGTGGAGGCTAGTACAATTGCAACATTTAAAAGGCATCTAGATGGGTATATGAATAGGAAGGGTTTGGAGGGATATGGGTTGGGTGCTGCCAGGTGGGACTAGATTGGTTTGGGATATCTGGTTGGCATGGATGGGGTTGGACCGAAGGGAATTTTTCCGTGCAGCACATCTCTCTGACTCTATAACTCTATCTATTACTGAATGATCTACAGCTGACCAGAGCTCTTTACCGTGAGAGACAGTTGTATAAACATTCAAAATCTTCTGCAGAAGGCTACTGGTTTATAGTTGTATAGAAGCATCTTTAATGAGGTTCAACATATCGTTTTGGGAAACAACTATATTAAGGTTCAGGCCTGCTGCTGTACAGGAACATTTGTGGTGTACAGATGTATAGTTATATCAAGCTTGTTTTAGTAAAGCACAGGTGTATAAACATATTAAACCATCTACACAGAGGGATAGGTCTTAAGCTGTACCGAAATGCCTAAATAACATGTCTGAATGTGATGTGGAGGTGAAGAAGGGAAAATCATGGCTGTTTTGTGGGAGTTGTTACAAGAACACCCCATTAACGTATGTATCACCAGAGTGTATTGATTGCAGGAAAACTCTCTGCTCTATAGACCATGTGTCTAACGTGTAAGGATTTAACCTCAGTTTCCTTGTTCCTGGACTTGTTTATCATTGAAGCATTATTCCATTGTCAATATTTAACATCAGGCAAGACTTTAGAAGGAAGTTTTCATTGCTTAACTAGCAATATTGATGCTTGCTATATGAACTTTCAGAGATAGTTCTTGTTGTATTTCCCCACTGAACAGATCATCTGTATCACTTGTACCTCTACTGTTTAAAATTTCTGCTCTGATTGTGAGGATATACCAAAGTTGTGCACAGTTCCCAGTTTTTGTTTGAATGTATAAAGCACTCAAATACACAGCATTATGTATGATGGTGTAACTGATTTATCTTGACAAAGAGACTGTTGGTTGTGGGCCATTAATAGTGCAAAACTTTAAAACTAGAATTTCTGGTTGCTAAATAAACTTGGCTTGTTTAAAGATCTTCTCTGTGCTTTGGTTTAATGCAATCCTATTTGACAGCATTTTAATTAAAGTGCCCTTTGCTGTTCAATTAACTTTAAACTTTTGGAGCCATTTTACAATCTGTTCAGCAACTGTTCTAATAGGAGCTGAAGGATTTTTTTCCCTGACAAATTTATCTGCTTTTCACTTTGTAAACTGTTTATTAGATTAAACTGAGATATTGCTTTTGTAGAGTCTATGAGGAAATGCCACATTCTTGGAATTGCTCCCCATTACATTTTCTTTAACTCTTTGGCTCCCAAACTTCCTGAGCAGTGAGCAGCAGAAGCAAGTCTTTGCTATGTCTTGGAGCTGTGAGGCTCACCCTATTAAGTACAAGAATCAGAGGTGATGCGAAACAGGATGTGATATTAAGCATGGGATTAATTGCTAAATCCAGATGATTAAGAATAAATGCAAGCAATACAGTTTTTAATGTAAAATGTAAAGATAAGCTGCTTGAAATGGTTGTGAGAACCTGCTGAAAATTTCTCAAATCTTGGCTTTCACAAAAGGTCACCTATCAGAAACAAATGAGGGGAAAATTAGCATCAGGCTGAAGAATTGACATAATCCCAACCTCTTGGCAGCTCAAAATTGTAACTTTTTTTTGCAAGCTCCTACAGTGGATTTTTTTCCACAGTTTTTCTAAGCACTATCTGAGTATGTTAGCAGAACAGATATCAAGAAAAACTGCTTTGCCTGTGTTAATATTTGCATTTTGTTATGTTTAATCAAAGTGATCTTGGCCAAATAAATTTACATTTTGAAGTTAGACGACTAAATATCTA
Source organism: Hemiscyllium ocellatum (assembly GCF_020745735.1). Lineage (NCBI taxonomy): Eukaryota > Metazoa > Chordata > Chondrichthyes > Orectolobiformes > Hemiscylliidae > Hemiscyllium > Hemiscyllium ocellatum. The sequence goes on along the minus strand of NC_083407.1, from coordinate 86,019,373 downwards.
TTGGCATCTTACAATGTTCAAAAATTTGGAACAGGATGAACCAAATGCTGTTGTAATGCCAAATAAGTTAATATCCTTTCTATAACACACCCTTGTTAGTAATTACCAATTTTGCTCTGTACACTTCAGTCATGAAATTGAGTTTATCTTTCCATTTTTCAACTAAGTTTGATCAATGCATCATTTCTGTCAGCAAATCAGATATTTGATACCTGGATTACAGTGTCCTGATATATTTGCATCGTGTTGACTGTTAAAATAATTCAAATAAATTGTTTAACTGGAAGTTATATTTAATTCTGAATATCTAAGCATACTTGATTGCATATGTGCATTTGAAGATTTAAGACTTCACATTAATTGTTTGCTCTTTTATTTGTTCTTTGCACCCTTGATGTTGCTCCACATTCAACACAAATGGCTTTTTAACAACAGAATAATTTCCATGCTTTTTTTATCCATGGTTTACACAGCCCCATTTGCTTGTCTAAGTCTTATTATTACTCAGACTTGTGGTTTTAACTAAAATTCTGAAAATATGCTGAGAATTGCTTTATTATGAGAATTTCTTTCTTGCTAACCAGACTAGTGTACAATGACACAATTCCATGAGTGCCTAAACAGAGCCTTTGTAAGAGTTAATTTCAAACATTTAATTGCCATAAACCAAAGAATATTGAGTAATATCAAGCTAATTGAATGCAATCTTAACATGACTTGGGACTGTAATGAATCATTTAGTAAGTTAAGATTTACTGGTGACACCATTTTGGAAGGATGCTACTTCATGCCAATAATCACTTGATTCCGCTAATCAAGTAACCACACCTAAATTCTTTGGGATTCTTATCTAAATTTAATTTCTGAAATGAAATATTATTTTTATCTAAATATTGTTAGTGTATGAATGTAGTGTATTAACCTAAAATGGGGTGGGGAGCTAAGAGCTAAGACTAAAACAAGACAATGGAGGCTTGATTTCAGCACAGGATCTGTACACTGACTCAGTTGCTTAAAGTAAGCGTTAATGTTGCACATTTTAAACAGCCTTTATATACCAGCCACTGCTGTTAATGTTAAATTTCCATTTGTAACTGATCCATTTCAATAGCTTATTCGCACATTACAGTTTATGGCAACATTTGGAAGCATGTCCTTATATTACAGGGCATAGTTAATAATTCACCACCTTCTTTCTCATCCAGAGGAAACAGGGCGTATTAAATTCGGCAATGGACAGGGAGTTGGGATAATGGCTAGGTACTCTAATTAACAGGTTGCGACGAGTAGTGTCCCAGCAGAATCTGCTTGGGGGCTTTGACTATTCACCATATAGACTAATGACTTCGATTTAAGTTTACAAACATGACAAAAAACAGAAGTTATTGCAAGCAGTATAGATGGAAGCATTAAATTGCAAATAAATATTATGAGACAAAGCAAATAGATACAATTGCACCAGTTAGATGTCAAAATAAGCAAATATGAGATCCTCCAATTAAAAATCACAGAACGGGGATTTTCTAAGTGAGAAACAATCTAGGTCTAGCGGGACTTTAGGTCAAATGTGCTTAGATCATGAAAATGTCATGAAGAGAAACACCAAATATGAAAAAGGCTAGTGGAATATCAAGAGGGCTAGGATAAAAGAAGACAGAAGTAGTATTATAATTATGTAAGGCCCTGCTTAGACCACACTTGGACGACTGTATGTAACTTTGGGCATCATACTTTGAGAAATATATACTGGCCTGGGAGGCAGTGCAGTGTCAATTTATTATAATGGTAGTTGGATTCCAAAGATTAAATTGTAAAGAGAGATAACACAAATGAGGCTTGTACTCATTAGAATTTAGAAGGCCAATAGTGATTTGACCAATGTTTTAAAATATTATTGATGACTATAATAGGGAGAAATTATTTCTACAAGGTGGAGGATGTAGAGTGAGGGAACAAATTTGAAAAATGAGAGACTGACTTTCAAGGAGTAAAGTTAAGACAGACTTGTGCATTTAAAGGTTAGTTGAAACTTGGAACTCTCTTTCACAAACTGCAATCGATGCTATATCAATTGTTATTTTGAAATCTGAGGGGTTTTTTTTGCTAATGGGATTTAATGACATATTAACTGGTAGAAGATGCTTTCGGGGCTCAGTGACCTACTTGTAATCTTATGCTCCTATGCACAGCATCACTCAAAGTTAAAACTGGCCCTGTTGTTTACAAGAGCAGTTTCTGATTATTGAAGTTTAAATCAAAACCCATAAATAGCTCCAAAGAAGTTCTGTTTTGCACTGTTTTTGATCAATATTCCTCCATTTAAAATGCACAGGTTAATTACTACCAGTAAGATGCAGCACAGAGAAATCCAGTGTGAGCACTTAATGCATTTGTATGTGAGCATCGACAACCCAAAAATATAACCTGCATTAAAATTCTGTTTTGTATATAAGCTACAACCTGTTGAAATTCATGCACTATATGCATATCAATATTGTCTTAAAATTTACTGAAAACATAGAGGTAAGAGGTAATGTAAATATGATTGTGAAATGTTCTGCATATTTCTGATTCTGGAAAGAAATGGATAGATACTTAGTTTAGAAATAAAGAGCTAACCTGCTACTGTTGCACCCTAGATAAAGTTATTCAAGGCACGAGGAGAATTGTGTAAGTTGAAAAGTTGAATTTGATTCATTGTTAGGTGCAATGTTAGTGAATTTCTAAAAGAAGATTTTGAGGTATTATCACAATAATAAGACAAGTGAATTATGTGGAACAATTTGATGTAATGGCTCAGGATTCTCAAATGCATTTCTTAAATTAAGTGGAGCTCATATGGGAAGCAACCATAGTGAACAGTCAGAGAAAAGGGACATGTTGTCTTGCAGATTTTCATTTCTATTTTAATTAGTGTCAATACTGAATAGCTTTACCTGTGCCCACAATCAGTTTGCACTTAGAGTTGGGACCTGGTCAGCTAGATAGCACGTGGCACATCAGAGAGCGGAATTTTGCTGTAGGAATGTAGAGAGAAGGGTTTATGGGAAATGAAAGAAGAACCCAGAATTTGTTCATTTGCATTCATGTTGCGAGGGCATCCCAAAAATGTTAAAACTAATTACACTTTGAAGTTCTGTCACTGCTAGTTTTTATTAGTATCTTTCTGTATTTACCAGATGTTTTCACTTGGCTGTCATTGTTGGGGTGTTTTTCCATCTGGTTAAATGTGTCACAAAATGTCCAGTACCAGTAGTCAATGTTCCTGTTCGGTTTCAACCATCCATACCAACCCAAAGGATCCCAACTGTTACAGCTGAGCAGAGGATAGACACCATATGCCGCCAGGCAATGTACTGCATCTGTGTCCAACTGGCAATTATGATTTGGAGATGCCGGTGTTGGACTGGGGTGTACAAAGTTAAAAATCACTCAACACCAGGTTATAGTCCAACAGGTTTAATTGGAAGCACACTAGCTTTCCACCTGATGAAGGAGCGACGCTCCGAAAGCTAGTGTGCTTCCAATTAAACCTGTTGGACTATAATCTGGTGTTGTGTGATTTTCAACTGGCAATTAGAAATCCTACAATTGGAACATACCCAGTTTTGCAGCTATATGTTTCAGGGAAAGTGTGAGCAATTCTGTGTGTGCCTGTGCACTTGCACGCTAGAGAAGAAGTGAGCTAACAAAGCAAACTGAAGAAAGAATGAGAAACTCTATAATTCACATATATTTTTAAATTGACAAAGCTAGACCAAACATCAGGACAACAGCTAAGATGTCATGGTTAGATGACACTATCATTGGATTTTTGAATGACTGCAGCTGTTTTGAGACTGTGCTTCCGTGGGGCTAAGTGACAAAGCAAAGATGTTGTGAGAAAGCTTCAAACAATGAGTAGTTCTGGTATGGAATACACTGCTTGGAAATGCGGTTGAGGCAGGTTTAATTGAGGCATTCAGGTGGATGCTTGCTTAGAAATGCTGTGCAGGGATATGGGGAAGAGACAGGAGATTGGCACGAGGTAATAGAACCAGTGCAAGTACGATGGGCCAAATGGTCTCTTTCTGCATTGGAACAATTCTGTGATTCTGTGGGGATATAGTAACAATCTCGGGTTTATAAAGAAGCAGTTAGGAAACTAATGACGTTTTCCAGTCATGGTTTAGGGGTTTCTTATTCAAGGCCAAAGTAATTAAAGGTTTGAAAAAGAGAGATGGTGTAGATCCAAATAAACATTTAAATGTAACTAGGAAGGATAAAATAAAACAGGATGGAATTTTTTTTTAAAAAAAGCAAGATACAGATTCTCTCATATTCCATCAACAAAAATCAATGTGCCATTTAAACATATATCAACACATGGTCATGCTGCTCAGTAATGTGCTAGTTAATGGGATGTGTACATCACCTTTCCCAGCTCCACTATGTCTCCAAACACTTGATTTTTTAAAATCATGCCATTCTTTTGCTAAAGTACTACATAATAGACTTTTTGACAAAATCAAAGCCCATCTCTGAATAAAGGGACAATGCTAGAGCAGGTACAATGTTGGCTGAGAGACAGAAAGCAGACAGTTGAGGAGAATGGTTGTTTTTCATCGTGGAAGTAAGTTTACAGCATTGATCCCCACGGTGATATTAGGGTCACTGCTCTTTTGACATATATTAGTGATATGGACTTGGATACATGTGGCATCATTTTAAAATTTGCATATTTTCTGGATTTTTTTAGGTTTTATATTCTCAGACAATGAAGAGTATAGTAATAGAATTCAGGTGAGTTTTGAGGGACTAGTGAAATGGGCACACACATGGCAGATAATATTCAAATCAAGGAACTATGAAATTGTGCATTTTGGAAGGAAATATGAGAAGAGGGAAAATAAACTAAAGGGAGTCAATGAACATAGAAACCTTTGAAGGTGATAAGTTGAGAAAGATCATAGAATCACAGAATCCTTGCAGTGCAGAAGCAGGCCATTTGGTCCATCAAGTCCATATCAACTCTCCAATGAGTTTCCCTCACCTACCCCCCATCCCTTTAACCCTGCATTTACCATTGTTAACTCACCCAGTCTGCATATCCTTGAACACTACGGGGCAATTTAGCATGGCCAATCCACCCAACATACACATCTTGGGACTGTAGGTGGAAACTGGAGCACTCGACAGAAACTCACACGGGCACAGGGAAAATGTACAAAATTCACACAGACAATCACCCAAGGCTGGAATCGAACTTGGGTTCCTGGCAGTGTGAAGCATTGGTGCTAATAACTGAGCTGCCATGCTGCCCCCAGATAGGGAAAAGAATTGAGATGGTTTTGTAAATAGAGGCATAGAGTACAAAAGCAAGGATGTTTGCAAAACATTTCTAAAAGATTCACTCTTTACTGTGCTTTCAGTATGCCCTTGAGCTACTCTTTTCTGGCCCCTAATGGATAACAATGATCAAAGTTTCACATTAATTTCGAGCTCAAAGTGATTTTTTTATTCTGTCACTTTTCTTTAATCAGCGCAGTGGATCCTGTCTCCTGTCCTTAGAATTTCCATTTCAATAGTCCCCTGTCAACATTAAAAATATTAAGGGGAACCTGAAGTGGGAGGGGCAGCAGCAAGTTGTCATGACATAGGTCAAACGAGAAAATAAGTTCTGCTAAGGGATAATGAGTAGCTTGTGGGTAAATTAAAATCCAGAACCACAAAGATAATAAGCTCTGGATTACCACCTGAACTATGAGCAAATTGGCAAAGTGTAAATCAGGTCAGAGTTGAACCTGTGGCTCAGAGGCTGGGCTAGAAGAAATTGGATTCGATTTGTAGGTTACTTGTGTCAATACAGGAGGAAAGGAAGCTGTACCCACAGGATGGTTTACACCTGAACTGCGCTGTGACCAAGGTCCTGATGAATTACAATTGGGGTTTTATAAATGACTTTAAAATTAATGGTAAGATGGAAAGTTCAAGGAGGGGAGATTTTCCAAGTTAAGATGAACGGTCAAGTTAAGCGCAGTGTAACAATATGAGTAATGGTAAACAGCGTGTGACAACAAGGCACAGAACTTTAGAAATGCGGTAGTAAACAAAATCAGAGCCGGGAAAATTAGTAAAAAGACAGAATTAAAGGCTTTTAATTAGAACGCATTCAACATTCCTCACAAGGTGGATGAGTCAGTAACAAAAATAGAAATAAATTAGTACGATAGAATAGCCTTTGCAGAAATATGGTGGCAAAAGTTACCAAAGTTAGAGACTGAATATTTAAGGGTGTCTGATGCTCAATAAGGTCGGAAGAAAAGACAAAGGGATGGAGTAGCTCTGTTAATAAAGTATGAGGTTAGTATATTACTGAGAGATGGTCCTGGCTCAGAGATTAAGTCAATCAGATTGGGGTGGAATGAGAAGATAGCAAAAGAAAGAAGTCACTGATGGGAGTAGTTTGTAGACACTGTAATAAGAAGCTACACCATTGGGCAGAGTGCGTATCAACAGCAGTTAGGATGGACAATAAATGCTGGCCAACCAGGGATGCCCACATCCCACTAGACAATCTAAAAACAAAAGAAAAGAACAATCTGAAAAAAAAATTGTGAGCAATTTTAATCCTCTGGTTGGTCAGATCAAAATGACAAAGATTACCTTGGGGATGAATTAATAGATTGTATTTAGGATAGTTTCTTAGAATATTGCATTCTGGAACCAACTATGGAAGAGAGTTTAGACCTGGTAGTGTGTGTGGAGGATGATTAATTAATTGCTTCATAATAAATTTTGCTCCAGGCATCGCTGAATGGACTTTACTGGTTTCTGGCCAGGAGGGCATTCTTCATGCCACAGATGTAATCGGGGCAGATGTGGGAAGGTGGCAGGATCCGCACATGCCACCCTGCTGCCAAATAAATTGGCCTCCCACTGCCAAACTCACCTCGTTGGGCCGGTGGGGGGAGGTGGGCAAGCTTTAAATACCTCCCACAGAGTTTTCAAAGGGATATTTATAGATTAAATGTGTGGACGTAGATTTGGCAGATGGTGCATAATGTGGGAAGATGTGAGGCTGTAGATTTGATGTGAAGAATGGAAATACAGAACATTGTTTGAATGGAGAGAGACTGCAGAATACTGGCATACAGAGGATTTGAGTGTTATCCGACATACATCACAAGAAATAGTGATGCACCTATAGCAAGTAATACAGAAAGCAAATGCAATATAATGCAATGGGAATGGAGTATAAAGATTGCATAAGTCTTATTATGCTGTACAGAGAGATCGTGAGGCCACAGCTGGAGTGCTGCATATAATTTCATCATCATCTGTCCTCTGAATGAAGGAATGCCTGACTCACAACTCTATGATCTCCACTCTGAGGGGTGGGGAGTTTTTGGGGGGGGGGGTGCAGGGTCAGGGAGAGGTGATGAGATGGAGATAGGATTGGGAAGCAGGTTTTGCATCAGCTAGAACAAGGGGTGAACACTATGCTGTTGGCACCAGTCTGACCCATCATGCTTGCTTCCATCTAACTGATCACTTTTGCAAGATCAATCTGGTCCATGAGCTACAAACATTGATGGCAGAGACTTCAACTTTTTTCCCATCACGTATTCGCTGATCATGGATATCTCATACCATTTGTATCTGCCAATCTGGAGTGGACAAAATTAAAAATCACACAACACCAGGTTAAAGTCCAACAGGTTTGTTTGGAAGCACTAGCTTTTGAAGCATTGCTTCTTCATCAGGTGGTTGTCCTGGTCATCAGCCACCTGATGAAGGAGCAACACTCCAAAAGCTAGTGCTTCCAAATAAACCTGTTGAACTATAGCCTGGTGTTGTGTGATCTTAAACTACTGGAGTGGAATTGAACTAAGAGCTTCTGGCACAAAGGCAACAATGTTATCTACTTCACCATGAGATCTCCTGCATGTAGTCTAGGTCTCCTCATTTAAGAAGGAATATAATTGTACTGGAGGCAATACAAGGCAGACTCTCTGGATTGATTCCAATGATGACGCGGTTATTCTATGAAGAAAGTTGAATAACATGGTCAGATACACTATAGAGTTTAAAAGAATGACAGCTGTTCTTATCGAAATGTATAACATTCTGAGGGAGCCTGACAGAGTAGACACTTAGCGATTCTAGTGATCTGTGAATACAATGGTTTCTCAGAAGAGTGCAAGAAGTGCTAGGCCCAGGTGAGCAAGCTACGGAAGGGAAGGATGAAGAGTTGAAGAGCAATAATGACAGAGGATTTATTAAATCGAGGAATGGTCCAGTATTTTTCTGACCACAGATATGACTCCTGGATGGTATGTAGCCTCCTTCATGCCAGAGCCATGGAAGCAATAAAACAGCTGCTGGATATTCTTTTGGTGGAGGGTGGTCAGACAGGGGTCATGACTCATTCACAGGGAATGTAACCCCTAGTCTGAGTTTAGGGAGCTAAGTAGAAGTTAGCAAGCAAGACCTCCGATGTAGTCATCTCCAAATTACTTCTTAGCAGGATGCACCAATGAGTAAAGAAACAGAAGGAGAAGACGGCTAAATATATGGCTGGAAAAACGGGGCAGGAAGGAAGGTTTTAAATTATTTCGGGTGTCAGATATTTAAAAAAGCCCAAGAGAAGCAAAGAAGTATTATGAAGAATGTCTGGAAGCTAACAGAACATCAATAGTGAAAGGGTGGTCAAAGAAGGGATAGGATGATTTGAGACCAAAAATTTACACTTAGAGCCAAAAGGCCTAGCTGAAGTGTTCAATGAGCACTTTGCATCTGCTTTAGCTATCTGCCCCCAGGCCATGGTGACAGAGGGATCTCAGTCACTCGGACAATTTAAAATTGATAAAAAGGAGCTATTGGATAAACTGTTGGTGCTTAGAGTTCATAAGGCAATGGGAACAGATGATATGTATCCAAGTACATTTAAAGGAAGTGAGATTGGAAATTGTCACGGCGCTGGCAATTATAAGACCATAAGATCATAAGACATAGGAGTGGCAGTAAGGCCGTTCGGCCCATCGAGTCCACTCTGCCATTCAATCACGGCTGATGGGCATTTCAACACCACTTACTCGCATTCTCCCCGCAGCCCTTAATTCCTCGAGACAACAAGAATCTATCAATCTCTGCCTTGAAGACATTTAGCGTCCCGGCCTCCACTGCACTCTGTGGCAATGAATTCCACAGGCCCACCACTCTCTGGCTGAAGAAATGTCTCCGCATTTCTGTTCTGAATTGACCCTCTCTAATTTTAAGGCTGTGTCCACGGGTCCTAGTCTCCTCGCCTAACGGAAAAAATTTCCTAGCGTCAGCCCTTTCCAAGCCATGTGTTATCTTGTAAGTTTCTATTAAGTCTTCCCTTAATCTTCTAAACTCCAATGAATACAATCCCAGGATCCTCAGCCGTTCCTCGTATGTTAGACCTACCATTCCAGGGATCAGACGTGTGAATCTCCGCTGGACACGTTCCAGTGTCAGTATGTCCTTCCTGAGGTGTGGGGACCAAAACTGGACACAGTACTCCAAATGGGGCCTAACCAGAGCTTTATAAAGTCTCAGTTGCACAACGGTGCTTTTATATTCCAACCCTCTTGAGATAAGTGACAACATTGCATTTGCTTTCTTAATCACGGACTCAACCTGCATGTTTACCTTTAGAGAATCCTCGACTAGCACTCCTAGATCCCTTTGTACTTTGTCTTTACGAATTTTCTCACCGTTTAGAAAGTAGTCTATGCTTTTATTCTTTTTTCCAAAGTGCAAGACCTCGCATTTGCTCACGTTGAATTCCATCAGCCATTTCCTGGACCACTCTCCCAAACTGTCTAGATCCTTCTGCAGCCTTCCCACTTCCTCAGTACTACCTGCCTGTCCACCTAACTTCGTATCATCGGCAAACTTCGCTAGAATGCCCCCAGTCCCTTCATCCAGATCATTAATATATAATGTGAACAGCTGCGGCCCCAACACTGAACCCTACGGGACACCGCTTGTCACCGGCTGCCATTCCGAAAAAGAACCTTTTATCCCAACTCTCTGCCTTCTGTCAGACAGCCAATCCTCAATTCATACCAGTAGCTCACCTCGAACACCATGGGCCCTCACCTTGCTCAGCAGCCTCCCGTGTGGCACCTTATCTTTCAATCTACCCTGGGTTCAAAGGGGTGGTGCTGAAGGACTGGAGAATTATACACAAAAAACTATTATAAAGTTCAGCCCAGTAATTACAGGCAAGTCAGTTTCACTTTGGTGGTGGGTAAATTTCTAGAAACAATTATTCAAAATAGATAATAATTTTACGGAAAGGTATGGATTGATTAAAAAGAGTTAGCAAGGATTTGTTAACTTGGTGAAGTTTTTTGAAGAGAGCAGAGAGCATTGAGAAAAAGGATGTTAATGTGGTGAACATGGATTTTCAAATGGTATTCAATGCAGTGACATACAACCGAAGATAGATATAAGTCATGGAAAAAAAGGGACAGTAGCAACGTAGATACACAATTGGCAGAGGATAGAAAGCAAAGGGTAATGATTAATGGGTGTTTTTTGGGCTGGAAGCAGGTTTGTAGAAGCAATTTTCAGATGTCAGTATTAGGATCTTTACTTTTCCTGATGTATGTAGATGATCTAGATCTTGGTCTGCAAGGGACAAATTCAAAGTTTGCAGATGTCACAAAACTTGGGAGAAATGCAAGTGGTGCGGAGTACATTGTAGAACTTTACAAACTTAGACACATTGGTGAAGTGGCAGGTAGATAGCCAATGACGTTCAATGGAGAGAACTGTGAGGTGATGCACTTAGGTACAAAAAAATGGGGACCCACTATAAAATAAAGAGTAGTATCCTAAACAGTGTGTAGGACCAGGGAGACCTGTAAACGCAATTAGGCACATAGGTTATGAAAGGTTGCACAAAAAGTAGAGAGACTGCTATTAATAAAGCATAGAGTATTCTGGGCTACATAAATAGAGTCATTGGCTACAAGTCGAGAGGGTGGTGCTGGAAAAGCACAACAGGTCAGGCAGCATCTGAGGAGCAGGAAAATCGATGTTTTGGGCATAAGCCCTTCATTAGGAATGAGGCTTGTGGGCCGGGCGCTGAGAGATAAATGAGATGGGGGTGGGGTTGGGGAGAAGGTAGCTGAGAATGCAATAGGTAGATGAATGTGAGGGAAAAGGTCAGAGAGATGGGTGGATCGGATAGGTGAAAAAGGTGACGGACAGATTAGGAGGGCGGTGCTGAGTTGGAGGCTTGGGACTGGGATAATGTGGGGGGAGAGGAAATGAGGAAACTGTTGAAATCCACATTGATCACGTGTGGTTGCAGGGTTCCAAGGTGGAATGTGAGGTGTTCATCCTCCAGGTGTCAGGTGGTAAGGGTATGGCAATGGAGGAGGCCCAGGATCTGCATGTTCTTGGTAGAGTGGGAGGGGGAGTTGAAGTGTTTAGCCATAGGGCAGGACTCTGATCTCCAGCATCTGCAGTCCTCAGTTTCTACTCATTGGCTACAAGACAAGGAGATTATGAAGAACCTGTATAGAAATACAGGTTAGACATCCACTGAAATATTACATGCAATTTTGGGTGCCATGCTATCGGAAAAATATGGATTCATTGTAGAGTATGTAGAAGAGGCATGTGACAATGGTTCCAAGGAAGAGAGATTTCAGTTATTAGGGAACATTGGGGATGTTGGGACTGTTTTCCTTGGAGCAAGTAAGACTAAGAGGAGACTTGATAGAAGCTTTCAAATTTATAAGAGATCTGACACAAGGGATAAGGAGAAACTGTTCACACTCTCAAATGGATCAATGGATTTTCCAAACAACTTTAAAGTGTTTTGCAAATGTAGCAAATATGAAGTGAGAAAGAAAATCTTTCCCCTAGCAAGTAGTTAAAGTCTGGAATGCACTTTCTCATAGTGTGGTGGAGACACAAGGCATTCAAATGGGCATTGGATGATTATTTAAATATAAATAATGTGCAGGATTATGGGCAAAAGGCAGGAGATTGGCACAAGTTAAAATGTGCAGAAAACCAGAATAGGCACAATGAGCTCAAGGGTCTCCTTCTGCATGTCACCAATTGTGATTGAGTGAAAGTTCTGGGACACCGGAACGAGCACTGGAGAAGGGTCTGTAGAAACCAAATGGCTTGCACCTGAACCTAGCCAGGACTAAATTCTTTGTGGGGTATGTCTCTACAGCTGCTGGAAGGGTTTAAAGTAACTTAGCAGGGGTACAGAAAGCAGGAGAGAATAACAGTATGGAGCAGCAGCTTATGTAAAACACTAGGAGAGGCAGAAAGCACTAGAATAGTGAATAGTAATTTAATCACGGTGGTCTGAGTAAGGGAGAAAGTAAAACTTTCTAAATCAGGATCATGCTGATATATATGGATGCATAGAATATAGTTAATAAGATTGGGGAGTTACAGATGCAGATTGCCACACAGAACTACAATGTTGTCACGATAGCAGAGTCCTTGCCAAAGGCAGATGCGGTGTTAAATATTATTGGATAAAAGGTGTTCAAAAAGGAAAAAGAAGAGGGGATGATGATATTGGTTAAAGAGGGCATGGCAATGGTGGAGAAGGATGAAGCCAGAGCATTCAAGGACAGATTCAATTTGGCTAGAGCTAAGGGTCTAGGAGGAATAGAGCCTCATCTTTTGATGAGCCATTTACAGCTCTCTGAACTCAACGCTGAGTTCAACAACTTCCTATCATACTCATTGCTGACATTTATTCAGTCAGCTGTTGCTTGTACTGATTCATGGGTTATTAAATACAGCTCCTCCCATCCCATTTTATGTCTCTTATTTATTTCAGCTCTATCTCTTGTTGCCTTGTATCAATCATCTGTTTTGACATATAGTCACACCTCCGTTCTGCCCTATTCCTGACTTTCTCTTCCTCTCTCTCCTTATCTCTTCTTTCCCTGCCTCTGCACTTGATTAAAACTGTTCCAACTTTTAACTTGTACTAATTTGCTGAAAAGTCAGTGAGCTAAAAGGTTGACTGTTTCTTGCTCCCCAGTTTCCGTCTGAACTGTTGAGTATTAATTGGTGTTTTCTGCCTTGACTTCAAAATTTCAGCATCTATGGAAATTTTTTTGATTGTTTATAACTTTCTCATTTGGCCTAAGCTGGTGTGTTGTGCGCAATTCTGCTCTTCAGGAATGATGTGAACAGTTTGGCAATACCACAAAAAAATGAACTGGAATGATACCACAGGCAGTGGAAAGGCTAGAAAAGCTGGGCTTATTCTCATTAGAGCGGAGAAGGCTAAGAGCTTTACTGAAAATGTTCAGAATCGTGGAGGGCTTTGAGGGAGTGAATAAGGATAAACGTTTCTGTGGTAGAAAGGTTGGTAATCAAAGGAAACAGATTTAATATGGTTGACAAAAAAAAACAAGAATTGGCATGTGAAAAATTTTCTTTACACTGTAAGTTCTTGTCATCTGCAATGTAAGAGTGTGAAAATTTAACAGTAACTGCAAAAGCAAATTTGCTACATATTTTGCAAGGAAAAGATTTACATTGTGATTGGGGAATAAGTCATTGGATAGTTCAGGGTGAACATAGGTACAATGATTATAGAAAACACGGCAATCAAACTGTGTTTAGAAAAGTCCCACTAACAGCAGTGCAAGAAATGCCCACTTAATCTGTTTTGATGAATTGGATTGAGAGATGAACATTGGTTAATACTTCGGCCAGGTCTTGCAATCATCCAACTGTGGTGCACAAGTTCGAATTCAAATAAATGTAGTGTCCGCTGAAGGACTGCATCTCTGTCAGTGCAGAACTGGCACCATACATCAGGACTGCACTGATTATATCTTCAGCCCTAAGAATCGAACAATTTTCCGATTCAGCAGTGAGTGCTGATATTGCTGAGCCAAAGCTGACACTTTGACCTTTACAGCATTAGATTAGTGTTTGTACAGCTTAACAAATACAGCGTTTGAAAAGAATCTGTATAGGTATGATATGCCAATTTGTTGCAGAAATTCTATCTCTTGCTAACTCTTGGGATGGTACCAACTTATTTTGACTGGAATTTTTAAGATTTAACCTGTTTAATAGCTTTGCAGTCAGAATAGTGCATTAAACTCAATTGTTTGAAAATATTTAAGCCTTGAAATTATTGCTTGCAATGCAATCTATCCTTAATAATGCTAAAACATTGGAAATGTAATTATTTATCGAACTGGGAGACAACCTTTTCCATTGATAATGTTACTGTGAGATACTTTGTATTGAAAACTTACCCCTGTCGGAACCTGCTCTGTTCATTAAACTGGGACAGTTGAAGATGTGAATCCCCTCTATAAACCAGACAACTTTATAAGTAATGACACCACACATATCACATAAGCTACACATGAATTGAATCTGTACAGTCAAATAACTAAACTTTTTTATTTTCAGAAGGATAAACATGTTCTTCATTAAAACTATCTGGCAATATATACAAGTGTAAAATCTTGATATTGTTGTCAGAATTGTTTTAGTCTCCCTGCTGTAAATAGCCTGGTTCATTGCTGTTGATTATGGTCAGTCAGAGGACCTTCACATCATATATCACATATATGTGATAAAAGTTCACAGTTAATTTCTAAGTGTAATTTTGGTTGTACAATTTAATGTCAGAGGTGCAATTTATAAAAGAAAAGTCAAATGATGAACCATTGATTGTCTAAATTAAATTTATCTGCATCAACTTGGGCACTTAGTTTACCGAAATACTCAATGATCAAGTTAATTTAGTTAAACCCTGAAGAAGCCTGAACTTGCCTCATGGTCAGGATTATTTTCCATAACCATAACAATGAGCAGTGAACAGTATCAGAATGAGGTACTGTAGTTAATTTCTTTCACTTCTCAGTTATGAGTAGTTAATAAAGACCTAACTTAGCAACTTGTGAAACATCAAATCATTTTTCTAAACCAAGCTTAGAAGGTTGAGCTTTCTGGTTACTATCTGCTGAGGAGCAGTTTTATGTCAGAGTGCCAGAGCAAGAGAGAGAGCAAGAGAAAGAGATGGTGTCCTTCCTTGAAGACTGTAACATAATGGATGTGGCTGTGCACTGATCTATTTGATTTTAGAGCAGGAGTCCTTTAAACATCTGTCCCAGCCAAGCAATTCATTGTATAAGTGGGGTGAACTGCACAACTGACTTCTTAAATATTGCGAAGGGGATAACGCTGCATAGTGGCAATGAAAACATTGTCATTCTCTCCCAAGATTCTCTGCTTCATGTGCTGCCATCAGCTAAGAGGACAAGTAGCTGTATCTCAGACCTGTATCCATGCTGTGCTGAATTTAATTGCTCAGAGCTGTGGGACAGTGGTCGGTGATTTACTCCAAATTTTCCTGACAGCCAATCGTCACTCCCCATTCTCATCAATGGTATAACTGAGATTGGATGTAATTGTAAATATTGTGAATATCCCCTCTGTTACAGTCTGCAGCATCAATCTGTTTACTTTTATCCATGAAAGTCTAAGAAAAGGAGATACACATCTTGAATAAATTGATTGTACACAGGAATGTATGGAATAATGGAACAGGAAAGGCATATGTCTGGTAGATTTGCTGTGGCTGTGAGTACTGAGGCGATTTAGGTGACAATTACAATTTTTATATTGGATCACTAAACTTAACCAAGTTTAAGCAGGCAACAATCTGACCGTTGATTCAAACATGCAAATGATGACTGAGGACTATCATTGACTATCAGAAAATTGTCGTTGAGGAATACCTTTGTACACCCTAACCTGCTGACAGGGAAAGGGGATGTGAGATACCTTGAGCAGGAAGTGAGGTGCAAGGAACAGCTTCAGCAGTAGAAAATATGGGTGTCAGAGAAAGATCATATCATACAATATAACTTATTATTCAGAGAATCACCTTTATTGTTAATTGGTAATCAAGATCTCGGAGTTATCATTGATAAGAAATTGAACTAGTCAACAATATAAATACGGAGGCTGTAAGGAAGGGTCAGAGAATACTATAGCAATGAGCTTATATCCTGACCTACAGGGTCTATCCACCATTTACAAGGCACAAGTAAAGAGAGTGATAGAAAACTTGCCACTTGCCTGATTAATTGCTGCTCCAAAAACACTTAAGAAGCTTAGTGCCATTCAGCAAGCAGCCCGGTAAATTGATACCCCATCCACAAATATAAACATTCACTCCCCTTAACACCAATGCACAGTGGCAACAGTGTGTACTGACTACAAGATGCACAGCCACAACTTACCATGGTTTCTTCGACAGCGCCTTCCATATCCATAACCTCTACCATCTAGAAGGACAAGATTAGCAGATAGATGGGAACACCATCACTTGCATGTTCCCTCCATGCCACACATCACCCTAACTTGAAACTATACTGCCAACCTTTCCTTGTAGCTGGGTCAAATTCCTGGAACCCCCTCCCTAACAGCTCCGAGAACAGCAGCAATTCAAAATGACCACTCACCAAGAATTTCTCAAGGATGATTAGGGAGGGAGAATAAATAATAGCCTGGCTAGTGATACCCACAATCCATGAAAGAATACATTTTAAAAAGTGACATTAGGTGGTTTCAGGGTGTCTTTTCAGTTGATATATTTTATTCTTTGTTAGCCTTGTGTATATACTGTAAAACTACACATGTTCATTGAGGCAATGGAAGGCGAAAGCCTTGCTGATGTTCCTGGTAAAGGTCTCACTTAGAATGAGTTCATTTTTGGCTGAGAGGCCTACTTCTGCCTGCCGGGGCTGAGATTTCTTCTATTCCAAGCCAGGCCACCTAGTGGGTTGCTCCCTAAAGAGCCAAGCATGTCACCCCAAGGGGAAATCTTGACTTTGTCTGTCTCGCCCTGCAGCAGGCCCACATTCGATCGGCTGAGCATGGAGTTGCACTGGGATCAGCAGTCCTTAGAGAGTCCGTGACCCGTTCACCCACACTCCCGGCTGAAGGAGGATGTTTGAAGGTGAGCAACCTTGTATTGGGTGGGGAAGAGCGGTGATCCCAGTGAAAACTGTAACACAGTAAATGAAGCAAAATAGAGAAATGATTTCAAAAATAATAAATGCATCAGCTGGGACAAGAATAAATGGATTGTGCAGAAAGCAGATATAGATACAGACAATCTCATTCAAGGTAATCTGGTCGGAGGGATACAGCTGTGGTACCTGCTGTCTCTGTCCCATATGGAGGCAGGCAAGCATGTCATATGCAATGGGTCTGTTTCCCGAAACCTGCAGGATCTCACCCTGCAAAGCACAGCTGTAAATTAACAAACAGTTCCAGTGCTGCAAGGCCACGTACAGCAATAGTGAGATCGAGAGTTTCATGCAAATGAAGGCACTGATCATTTTCTTTGCTAGCTCAGGCACAACGATTAAATTCACACCGCTCGTGCAGTAAATTTTTTGCTAATCAGTGGCTGATCATTTGCATAAATTATTCTGGTATAGGGATGAGGGCCATATTTCTTACATCCCCTCTTAACCCAACTCCCCTCCCCTCCGAAACGCCAAAGTCACTACACTGCAAACAACAAACAGAAAAACGATTTAAAATCAGTAAGCTCAGACCGAGAATGAAGTGAGGGACTCGTCCCTCAGTCTTATAAAGAGCCTGAAATTGGCACATGAGTAAATTATATTTGTTAATGCTCTGGGCATAGAAATGTCATGCAGTTAGAACAAAAATGTAGTTCTGTAGAAAGTTGTTACGGTATTCTGTTACTGTATCTGCAAATTTAACTTTAAATATCCACTATCTTGATCATCCTGATCATGACAAAAGGTTTTTGAATGCTGCCATAAATAAGACATGGGTCACATCAACAAACCGTTCTCATTTTCAGTCCCACCAGGTGGATTAAGATAAAATGAACAAAAATAGTATTGGCTCCAAACTTCTTAATGCATTCTAAAATATAACTTAATTATCATGTATAAGAATGGTTATAATCATTTCAATATAAAAAAAGCGCAAACATCCCATGTAAAATAGCCTCACACTGTCTCCATCAATCTATGATTCTACAAGTAATGCATCTCTAACAAGGATAGACACAGCTCATTTATGCAAGTAGCATTTAAATTCAATTACAGTTGCTGGCGAAATGCCTCTGTGTCCAACCTCTCTCCATACGTATCTGCCATGTATTCATTTTGTCTGTCTTTGCAAACCTGCATGAGAAGGACATAACTTAAGTACTTAACATGAACTAGCAGGTTTCAGCAAGTGGAAGTTTTACCATATTCCTTTAGCGCAAAATGGAACTGGATTATTTGAATTTATAAACCTACCTATGCATCCACATATACAGACAGCTTGATAGATACACACATCGATATACAGGGGTCAGTTTTATCACCATTGTCAGGACCAAATGTAGGAACCAATCCTATGCCAGCAGGTGTGGAGAAACTAGGGTGGCATTTTCCTGGCTGAGGTTAATGAAGAGTCCAATGTCGGAACAACAGTGTAGTTTGAGGATGGCATCCATCCTCTCAGGGCAGTTAGCCAGTTCAGAGATGCAGCAGCTCTGCAGCATCAGCAGCAACCACCATTTAAGCAAGACACTGCTGAGACAGCAGGATGAAAGAGAATTGTCTCTCTGCTCAAACACCCTCAAAAACAAAGTAAACTTTCTATTAATTATCCGTGTTCAAGTAGGTAACCTCTGGCGATTTTGGGAAGGGATGGTACAGTAACCATGGTGACTATCATGCCTGCTGGGGCCTTTCACATGCCAACAAGTGACCATGAGGGAAAATGTATCAGCCGTGCTTGGAGATCACTGGGAGATAACCAGGGTTTAACACGCATGTGCACGCACGCGCGCGCACACACACACAGACACACATGCTGTCACACACACACATTCTCTTTCACATACACATGCTGTCTCTCACATGCAGATGTGCTCTCACACACGCTCTCTCACACACACACGCTGTCTCTCACATGCAAACGTGCTCTAACACACTCTCTCGTAAATGTGTTCTTGCACACACATGCTTTCTCATACACGTCCACTCTCTCACACACACGTGCTCTCTCACGATCACATGTTCCCTCACACTCTCAAATACTCTCTAATTCATATTCTCACACATGCACTCTTTCACACATGTACGCTTTTACACACATGCACATCCACAATCTGACACACACATACTCTCTTGCAAACACTTACATTTTAATTAAGTATTGCCCATTAGATCCTGTTTACTATTTATTAATTTGAAGACAAAAAGATCAGATGATATTTCAGTCTTGTAATTTACCAGCATTTGATACCATAGAAACAAATGGCTTCTCAATGCACCTTAAATATAAAATGCCAATCAAAATGAACAGTCTTTAGCCAGTTGGTCAATGTAAAAATTTACAGTACTTGAAGGATTAAACTGAAGCAGTCATATTAATTCTGAGTCATTTTCATTCACCCGATAATAGACAATAAGCAGGCATTGTGCCAGAATTTTCTACCAAAATAACAGCAAGTTCACTTTAACAAGCAAATCATCTAGCAAATTGTGTCCAAGAAGAGAAACATTGTCAATTATGAACGAATATTAAGTTGCTGGATGTTTTGCTCTGGTAGACTCTCGAAAATGGCAGTTGACCGTCAAACTCCCTTGACTTTTAAGTGTTTTCACTTTAATCAGCAGTTAATTTTGCCATAGAAATTTAGGGCTAATACTTAACTGAATATATACATTTTTTATTTGTGATGTGTATAAACAAAAATTTGCATTCTGAAGTCTCACTTCGAAAATCGAAAGCTATCAGTTTTTTTTTGCTGGAGATTTATAAACTGTGAAATGCTTTAATTTATTTTCTTGCTTTTGTTTTTGCTCTCTATTTCCTTCTCTCTTCATCCTTTTTTGTACTTCCTCTTCTTGAATCTGAACTGACTCAAATTCATCTTACGTCCTTCTCCATCCTCCTTGTGTTTTCTGTACCCATAAATCTCAGTGGTTCTCATGTTCTTCTCAGCTTGTACCAATACAGCTAGCACTTTTTAAAAATTCACTTGTGGGACATGGGTGCCAGCATTTTTTGCCAGTCCCCAGTTGCCCTTGAGAAGGTGCCTTCTTGAACTGTGACACATCATGTGCTATAGAGAGAGAGAGAGACCCACAGTGCCATTAGGGAGGGAATTCTAAGATTTTGACCCAGTGACACTGGGGAAATGGCAATATATTTCCAAGTTCGGATGGTGAGTGGCTTGGAGGGGAACTTGCAGGCAAGTGGAGTTGACCAGTGAAGGAAAATTTTGAAAATTTTGACACAGTAAGCTACAACTTTAATAAGTTCTCTGCCAACACCTCATCTAAAAAACATTGCCACTGTCTATACAGAATGCAGTAAATGTTAAAGACTTGGGTCCACCAATATAGTTAACCAGATTTATGGTGTTTAAGACTTAATTCAGAAACTATCCCACTTAGAAATGTATTCCACTTACATGCAATTCATTAAAACAAATTAAGCATAATTGGGTCTGTTAGATTTTAATTGAACCACAAATGAACATTGAGTGGTTTAAGCCATGTGACTGGGAAAACTCAAATTGTACCAATCAAAAACCACCACTACCGACCAGACCACACACATGTGCAAAGAACACATGAGGTTGCGATCTAAGGCAGTCATATTGAAAGTGTTTTGAGAATCTTCCCCCATCGAAGTTTAAAGCAAGTTATCACCTGAATCTAATTTAGCGTTCTAAGTTCAGCATGTTGAAATCTAGGATTGAACAATCCCACCTGCAAATAAAACTGGAAGCTAATCCCTGGTCTTTTTTTTTATTTAACATGTAAAATTCCATGGATTTTCAAGAAAAGTATTCCAGAGCACTACCATAACACCAGTACATATTACAACTTTCCTAAACATGATCATTCAATATCTAACTTCCTTCCCTACAGGCATGTTCTGCAATATTTCACACATGGCTCCCAGCTGCTTTTAATTGTGGTGTTTAGAACATTATCCCCTTTATCTTCTTTGTTTCTCTTCTTATCTGGTTTAATCTGTGTACTCCTGAAACATTATTATTTAGAGAATTGGATTTCATTTTTCCCAATGGATTTAACATCTGATGTCTGCTGCTGGAGAAATTGCACTTCTTCAACCCATCATTTACCTTGATGTCTCCCAGAGTTTATAAATAATTTCTTAATTATTACCACACCCATGACGTAAGTACTAATAAAATGCAGAGAGAATATTGCCCAAAATATAGCAGTTGTGCTGAAGAAACAATACTATATGAACTGTCTGCATCAGGAGAGAATGCTTTGTCTTCAGTCATGCAGCACCTTTTCTCTATAATTTTGATAATTCTGATCTTGCAACAATTCCTAGAGTTTTACACACAGTTACTCTATTAATTTGCCAACACCCACTTTATTTTGTTGATTACTTGAAGATGTAGCAGGCGTCCCTTTGTCTCTTTTCAGTTGTTTTGTTCACTACTGTCACCACTGGGCTTGAGAAAAGCCACCTTTTATTGGAACGTGTCCAGCAAATTTGGTTGCAATCATAAGTTATGAAGCTTTGATGTATTTTTTAAAATACAGCACTTTAAAGACAACTCCTTTAGCTTTTATTTGATTGAAATTATAATTCCGGTACAATGGTTAAATAGATGCTCGACTTTGGGTTTTTGGGTCACGCAAGACATTGTAACCTCCTTTCCATTTACTTTTCACCTGAGCATCTTGATCTCCCTGTATGAGTGTTCTGTCAAAGATAAGTGAGAGGAAGCAAGAGAGAACAGCCATACCCATGTACAATGATGGTGAAAACTGTCTATTATAACAATTACTTCCTGAATTTTTGAGTGCTGCTTCAACAGCAATAAATAAATGCATACCTCTGACTCAATCACCAATACTTTGTCTTTTTTTTAATGAGAGAATAAGTGAAAATAGTTGCAAATTCCTCAACAAAGTGCTTGTTGCAAAGGAAATAGTGAAACAGACACAATGGAGAAAAATGCAACAATGCCACGTGAGTATCTGCTGTGGTGACATGATGGATGTAACTTGCCATGATTGGCCACATTTCTGTGGTGAATGGAAAGTAACATTGTGAATCTTACACCATAGATCTGATCAATAGCACACAAATAACCAACTGTAAAACTAAATCTCTCAAAAAGTAGAAAATTCTATTAAATATTAACCACTTCTTAAGTGATTGCGGCTTGCACTGTGGCTTAAATACCTGCACATTTTAGACGAACATGGAAACCTGCAATTGTGAATCACTGATGTCAAGAGTGGCAGGAAGTGGGAATTAATCAATACTCCTCGAAAAGTTAGATTGTGGCACATTTTGTCATCAATCCTGAAAGTAAGTGCAACTTATTTAAAACAAATCATACCATCTGACTCCTGGTGACTTATGTTTCTTAGAATAGTGGTCTACCTTGCTCTAACCCTCTTAAATACTGTTCTGCTAAGGGACCTGACTTTGGCTGGGACATGCTATGCAAACATCCAATCTCTCTGAGAGACCAGATCATTATTTTCTTTAAGGATCTTATGTGTTGTTATGTATCATTCATTTGAAGACACTAACTTATTGCGGTACAGCAGAGTATTTGGTCTTTTAATCATTCTCCTGAGGATGATTTATGCTCTTTTGTATGGTTCACCTGAAGGCATCAAGGAAATAATTAAGAAACTACTGATGACCTTGAAAACATTGCCGATTATTGAAAAAACCTGCCTGACTCACTAATGTCCTCCAGGGAAGGAAATCTGCCATCCTTGCCTGGTCTGGTCTATATGTGACTCTAGAGCCACAGCACTGTGACTGACCCTCAACTGCCCTCTGAAATGTCCTAGCAAGCCATTGGATTAGAGGGTAGCTAGGAACAAGCAATAAGTGCTGGCCAGCCAGTGACGCCCATATCCCACAAGTGAATTAAAAACAAGACAGTGTTTGTACTTTGCTGCTAGGCTGATGACTGTGGCACAACCAGACAATCTAAACCAAGGCCTCGTTTGTTCTCCTAGATGGATGTCAAAGATTCATTCAGATAATTGGAAAATTACATAGAATTACGCAGTTTGTTTTCCAGCCTAGCAACAGGCACTCTGACCTACTGTTCTCTGCTGGTATTAAGGTTCCACATGAACCTAATTCAGCTTCACAATTTATCAACATATTCTGCTATTCTTTTTGTTTGGTATCTCCTTAAATTAATAATTGCTATTCACCTCAACAATTCGAGATATTATCTTACCCATTTTCGCAACTCTATGAGAGAAGGGATTCCCCCTGAATTCAGTATTGAATTTTGAATTAGTAGCACATAAATTCATGGAGATGCACAGCATGGAAACAGTCCCTTTGGTCCAACTCATTCATGCCTCCTGACCAGATATCCTAAATCAATATAGTTCCATTTGCCAGCATTTGACCCACATTCCTCTAAACCCTTCCAATTCATGTACCCATCTACATGCCTTTTAAATGTTGTAATTTTACCAGCCTCCACCACTTCCTCTGGCAGCTTATTCCATACGCACACCACTCTCTGTGTGAAAACGTTGCCCCTTATGTCCCTTTGAAATCTTTCCCCTCTCACCTTAAACCTATGCCCTCTAGTTTTGGACTCCTCCACCTGGGGAAAAGACCTTGACTGTTCACCTTACCCATGCCCCTCATGATTTTGTAAACCTCTGTAAGGTCTCCTTTCAGCCTCCAACACTTCAGGGAAAAGTCTATTCAGCCTCTCCCTATAGCTCAAACCCTCCAATCCCAGCAACATCTTTGTAAATCTTTTCTGAATCCTTTCAAGTTTCACATCATCTTTGCTATAGCAGGGAGACCAGAATTGTACACAATATTTCAAAAGTGGCCTAACTAATGCCCTGTACAGCCACAACTTGACCTCCCAATTCCTACACCCAATGCACTGACCAATAAAGGCAAGCATATCAAATAACTTCTCCACTAGCCTGTCTACCTTCAAGGAATTTCAAGGAATTATGAATCTGTATGCCAATATTTCTCTGTCTAGCAATGCTCCCCATGACCTTAACATTATGTGTGTAAATCCTGCCCTGATTTGCCATACCAGAATGCAGCACCAGGGTTTTCGGTTTTGCACTTTGCAACAGTGGAAAATGTTATCTAAAAGGTATTGACTGATGTTTTCGAATAATACAGTTTCTAGACTGTGCTGCTAATGGAGACAGTTTCTTTCTTCCTCCACTGTCCAGACATCTCATGGTTGTCAGCATCTCTATCAAGTTTCCTGTTAACACCTTCCTTTCCAAGGTGAATGAGCTCAGCTTTTCCATTCAAACAAAGTCCCATATCTCCTGGAACTATTCTCACAAATCCTTTCTGGATCCTGTCAAAAACCTAAAGTGTTCACATCTGTCCCAAAGTGATGCTTCCTTCTTTGCTTTTTGCACCCCATACTTGTATTTAAAAAGTCAAGGATCCCATATACCTTTCAAACTACTTTGTCAGCCCACCATTCTGCCTTGAGTGGTTCAAGGTCCTTCTAGTTTGGTTTACCTTAATTATGGCACATTGCCTATATTTCAAAAATACTTAATGGGCTGTAAAGCACATAGGGACATCCCAGAATGATACATAAATGCAAGTTCTGTAATGCAATTGAATCAGATTAGATTCCCTACAGTGTGGAAACGGGCCCTTCAGCCCAACCAGTCCACACCGACCCTCCGAAGAGTAACCCACCCAGACCCATTTCCCTCTGACTAATGCACCTAACACTATAGGCAATTTAGTATGGCCAAATCACCTGACCTGCACATTTTTAGACTGTGGGAGGAAACCCACACAAAGAGAATGTGCAAACTCCACACAGATAGTCACCTGAAGCTGGAATTGAACCCGGGACCCTGCGTGCAACGAGTTAACATGCTAAGCACTGAGCCACCATGCCAACCAATCATTCTGATCATTCCGATTAGACTGATCATTTGGTGCAACTCCTGATTCTATCCTGAGAAATTAAACTGGTGCCATGCCTGTAGATATAAAGGATGCACAATTTCATTGGAGAACATGAAGGTATTGTTTGTTGCTGTGCAATGTTCTCCTGTGGGCACTTTGTAAAAGTGGTCATATGTTAGACTATTTAGCTGAAGAATGGCTCTATCAAGCTTAATGCTGTTTGCAACCAAGATTTATATATTCAATTAGGAGTTAATGTATACAATTACAAATGAGAATCTTGGCTGATTTTCTACTCTTTTGTGCAGTATTGAGGACAACACAAAAGTATGTCCTTCCAGGATTAATTACATTATTTTGTGGAGTCAGTAATGTGTCCTTGTCCTCTTTTTGTTGGATATCACCACATTTATTGGGTTCAAAATGCAAACATGGAAACTGAAGAAGTCTTTACTTTATTCCATTTGTTGACTGAGCAATGAAAATCTGAGACTATAGGCCAGTACCAGTCGTTAGATGAACTTTGTCGAGAGTGTCGTGCTGGAAAAGCACAGCAGGTAGGGCATTACTTGAGGAGCAGGAGAATTGACATTTCGGGCATAAGCCCTTCATCAGGAAACCTTGGGTGCTGCCTGACCTGCTGTGCTTTTCCAGCACCACAGTCTTGATTCTGATTTCCAGCAACTGCAGTCCTCACTTTCTACTATTTGAATAACTTTGCCTGCTATCTAGGCACACATTTTCTGAGTCACAGAGTAATCAATATTAAATTTAACAATAGTTTAAATTTATTTGATATCTCCTACAGCCATTCGCGATGAAATAGTTCATTGACAATATTACAACCAATACTTCTTTAAAGTTTGCATCACATTTGATAGGATGGTTAAAAAGGCATTTGGCATGCTTGCCTTCAATGCTCAGTCGTTTAGAGTATACGAGTTGGAATGTTATGTTGAGGTTGTACAGGACATTGAAGAGGCCTCTTCTTGAATACTCAGTCCTGTTCTGGTCACCCAGTTGAAGGAAGGATATGATCGAGGTGGAGAGGGTTCAGAAAGGGTTTACTAGGATGTTGCTGGGTATGGAAGGTTTGAGTTATAAAGGAAGGCTGGATAGGCTGGGACATTTTTCTTTGGAGTGTAAGAGATTGAGGTGACCTTATAGAAGTTTATTTTATAGTGTTAATGGTAGTTGTCTTTTCCTTCTGTGGGATAGCAAGACCAGAGGTCACATGTTTAAGGTGAGAGGAGGGAGATTTAAAAAAGACATGAGGGGCAAATGTTTTTTTCTCTGAGGGTGGTTCATGGGTGGAATGAGCTTCCAGAGGAAGTGGTGGATAATGGTACAATGACAACGTTTAAAAGACATTTGGATAGATACATGAATAGGAAAGGTTTGGAGGGATATGGGTCAGAAACAGGCAGGTGGGACTAGTTTAGTTTGGGATTATGTTCTTCATGGACTGGTTGGATAGAAGGATATGTTTCCATGATGTATGACTCTGTGACTCTACAAGAGGGGAATTTTAGCAGATGCAAGCACATGTGAAAATTGCATTTAATTTATGAAAGAAAAAGTTCAAGCTTACTTTTCAGGATACTTTTTAATTAGTGATCAAATGTGATGATGTCACATGGCCTTCAACCAACTTCACTCCGTGTTCTATAGACAGCTGCTATCTTTTTGACTGTACCTTTTGAAGTTTTTAACTGAAAGTCATGACTTTTAGTAATGTAATGTTTATGGTATAACTTGTGAGAGCAATGCGCAAACAGTTCCCAAAGTAACCTTAGCATTTCAGCATTCACTGCAGTCTGTATGTGCAGTCCATGTAATAGTGTTGAGGTTTTCTTTTCGTGTGATGCCCTTTTGGCCCTCTCCCCTGTCAATCTCCTTAGTATCATTTGCATGACACTGTTCCCCTGTACCAACCCCAGTCCCTCTCTCTTGTCCCTAAACCCCATCTCTCTCCCTGTGTCCCACTTCCCCATCTTTTTCTCTCTGCCCTCTTGATGTTCCTTCATCCAAGATATTAAAACAGATATTGAAAAGTTAAGGCCTCAGTACTGATCCCTGTGGCACTCCATCTGACTAAAGCTTAGCCACCCAATAAAGGTCAATTTATCTCTACTCTCTGCTTTCAGTTACATAAGCAATCCTTTACCCATGGTGATATAATACTCTGTACCAGACACTCTTATCAAATGCTTTTTGAAAATCCAAGTATACCACATCTTGTTACTTCCTCAAAGATTTAGCTAAACCTAGTTCCTTTTCACAAAGTCTTATTGACTGAGTCTGATTACATTATGGTTTACTAAGTATTCTGTACAACTTTCAAAATAATAGATTATGGTAGTTTCCCATCTGTAGATGTTCAGCTAAGTGGTCTATATCCTGCCTTTTCGTTCCCTCTTTTCCTGAATAAATATGTTACATTTTCCAACCCACTGAGATCCTTCCATGACCTCAGGAATTTTGGAAAATCATAATCAATTACTATCACTGCAGCCACTTATTTTAAGTGGTCCTGGCCACTCACCCACCTCAGGATCTAATAATTTTCCCAACATCTTTGTCTTGGAGATAGTGGTTGTTCTATGTACTCAGCTCCTGTTCAGTTCTTGATTTTCTAGTATAGTTGGGAGGTTTTCTAAGCCGTCAAGTAATTGCTGTCACAAAATACTTGTTCAATACCTCTATCATTTACTTGATTTCCATAATCAATTCCCAATCTTATTCTCCAGAAGACTAACACAATCTTTAATTCTTCACTTCTTACTTAACTACTTGTCGAGACTCTTACTCTCTGTCTTAATAATATTGGCTACCATTCTCTCATACTTTTCATACCATTCCTCTTTATTCATATTATTTTCATCATTTTTTACCAGTTCTTAAAATATCATCAATCTTGTGACCTGCCACTTTAATCTTTGCAGATTTGTACAGTGTTTCTTTCAATCTGATATGATCTTTAACTCACTTATTCGGTCTCAGATCATGTAACTTTCTCAAAGAGTCATGTCATAGAGTCTTAGAGTAATACAGCATGGAAACAGATTCTTTGGTCTAAATAGTCCATGCCAACTATGTTCCCAAGCTAAACAAATCCCACTTGCTGGTATTTGGCCCATATCCCTCCAAACTTTTCCTATTCATGTCGTTATCCAAATGTCTTTTGAACGTTGTAACTGTACCTGGATCCACCATTCCTTCTGGCAGTTTATTCCACACACTAACCACTCTCTGTGTAAAAATAAAAGTTGACCCTCATATCCTTTTTAAATCTTTCTCCTCTCACCTTAAAATTTGTCCACTATTTTTGAACTTTCCCACCCGAGGATAAACATCTTTGCTATTCACCTCATGTATGCCCCTCATGATTTTATAAATCTTGATAAGGTCACCTGTCAACCTCCTATGCTCCACTGACAAAGGCACAGCCTATCCAGTCCATCTTTATAACTCAAACCCTTTATTCCTGGCAACGTCCTGGAAATTTTTTTCTGAACTTTCTGCAATGTAATAAAATCCTTCCTATAGCCGGGTGACTAGAATTGGACACAGTACTCCAGAAGAGGCTTCACCAATGTTCTGTGCAACCTCAACATGACGTCCCAACTCCTATACTCAAAGGACTGAGCAATGAAGGCAAACATGCTAAACACCCCCTTAACCACCCTGTCTACCTGTGATGCAACTTTTGAAGAATTATATACCTGAACCCCTTGGTTTCTGTTCTGCAACACTCACCATGGCCCTATCATTTATTTCCCACCCTTTGCTAAGAGATTTTAACTATCTCCTTAAAAATTTGTCTGTGAGTTCTTTCTGCCCACCATTTAACCTCGCTTCCTCGTTCATTTTAGCTAGCTCTGCTTTCACTTCCTCAAAATTACCTTTATCCAGGTTTAAAACACAAATCGTTGAACCACATTTCTCCTATGCAATCGGAATGTGAAACTCTTTCATGTTATAATTGCTGTCACCTTTGGGCTCTGTTACCATGAGGTATTGATTCATCATGACTTGTTGCTCAGTACTAATCTAGAATAGCCCACTATAATAAAAGGAGGAAGTTCTAGAGAAACTCAGCAAGGCTGGCAGCATCTGTGGAGATTTAATGTTTTGAGTCTATTATGACTCTTTTTTACAACTCTTCTTCAGTTCATTTCCTCCATTCACCTTAATACAACACAAAATCCCCCAAGATTGTATTTTCCTCATACCTCTGACCGACTTTGACACACAGTCCCTGGACATGACTGACCAGACCCTGAGTGCTGTGTTTGCAACACCCCGGCTGACAATACACCATTTCCCCTTCACACCAGGAGATGGTCTTACAGGACTGACCATTGCGCACTCACCCGACTGCAGTCAGACAGATCCCCTGACCGCGACTGGTCTAAGTGGATGACTGACTGTGGCCAAGCCCCTGGACACTAGGTGTGAGCTGTGCCTGTGACTGACCCCTGGTAAATGGAGAACACCTCCTTTACAGCAATAAGGACTAGCCCCCATCAGTTTCTGTCATGTATGGGATTGTAGGTGTTAGACTGATATTTCATTTCCATACAGCAAGGCGTCCCTGCCTCTTAAGACATACCTATACTGACAGTCATGACAAGCAGCCTGTCTGTGTGTCTATAGAAAGGAGCTTGGTAACACTGACAGACTTTAGACTCTGGCTGAGGTGCCAACGTGTTAATAGACATGATGGCAAGGCAAGGATGGTGCAGCCAATTGCCAAGAGACCACAGCCCTTAGGGCCAGCCAGATTGATTACATGAGCTGGGTGCCAGTCCCTGTGCTAGGTGCTGGTGACCCCAGCAATTCAGGTCTCAAATTCCCAAGGATTGGAGAGGTGGTATGAACATTGTGAAGGGTTGGCAAATGCTGGATGCCAGTGTCCATAGACAAGAGGAGCATGAGGCTGGTGCCTGTGGATTGAGACTTGAGGTGCAGTTTGGTGCTAAATGAGGTGGAAGCTGAAGCAGGCTGGTACCCTCTGGAAACTCTCAATTGGGAAGTCAGTGTCAAGCTGGTTTAGCACATTTGGTTGGATAGGAAGCTAAGTATTCATGAGGTGAGTTATGCCATCAATGAGGCATTTAATATGCAATAATCCCCCTTATTTGGCAACTTGCCATTGCCAAGTGAGAAACCTGTCTCGCTGCTTGGCAGATACACAAAAGATGCAGCAGGATTCTTTAGATTTACCATGGGCTTGTCTAACATGATCCATTTCCCACATGAGCTAGTTTAAACTCTGACTGACAGTCATCCCCCCAACTTGTACAACTCACCATCCCAGCACGGTTCAGGTGAAGACTGCCTGAATAGTACAGCTGCCATTTGACCCTGTATTGGTGCCAGTGCCCCATGAATTGAGACCCACTTCTCCCACGCTAATATTTGAGCCATGCATTCATCTCTTACCATTCCTTCATTGCATCATTTACCATGCATCAATTTGTTGTTGACTCAAGCAATAATCCAGAAATTGTTATCTTTGAGGTTCCACTTTTTAATTTAACCCCAGATGCCCACAATCTCCAAGCAGAACCCTTTTCTTGTCCTATTGGTGTTGTTATTATCAAATCACATGGACCACAACAGCTATGTCTCCTGCCTCCCTCTGCATGTTCCTCTCGAGCTGAGAGGAGATGTCTTAAACTCTGGCAACACGCAGCAACCCAGCATTCTGAAAACTCATGCTCAGCTGCATCGTGCTGGGATGGTGAGTTGTACTAAGTTAGGGGGATGGAAAGGTTTAAACTAGCTCATGTGTGAAATGGATCATCTGACACAAGCCTGTTGGAAATCTAAAGAATCCCATTGCATCTTTTATGTATCAGCCAGGCAGCGAGACAGGTTTCCCACTAGTTGCCAAATATGGGAGATTATTGTTTATTAAATGCCTCATTGATGGCACAACTCACCTCATGAATACTTAGCTTCCTATCCAACCAAATGTGCTGAACCAGCTCGACATTCACTTCCTGGTTGAGAGTTTTCAAAGGGTACCAGCCTACTTCAGCTTCCATCTCACTTAGCACCAAACTGCACCTCAAGTCTCAGTCCACAGGCACCAGCCTCATGCTCCTCTTGTCCATGGACACTGGCATCCAATATTTGCCAACCCTTCACATTGGTGGCTTTTGACCATTTCACTGGCTGAATCTCCTGCATTTGCCAACCCTTATCTTGGTTCCCTAACCTGCCACACACACACACTAACACCCCACAATCTTTTACTGTGGACCAAACAGTAGACTCTAGCACCTGTTGTGCCATTACTCTTGGAACAAATCTTCCAGCTCAATAAGTCCACACCGACCCTCCAAAGAGTAACCCACCCAAACCCAATCCCATACCCTATATTTACCCATGACTAATGCACCTGATACTATCATGGCCAATTCTCCTGACCTTCACATCTTTGGATTGTGGAAGGAAACCGGAGCACCTGGAGGAAACCCACGCAGACACGGGGAAAATATGCAAACTCCACACAGGCAGTCACCTGAGGTGTGAATCGAACCCAGGTCCCTGGCGTAGTGAGGCAGCAGCGCTAACCACTGAACCACCATGTTGGCCCCCACGTCCTATGATCTTTGGTGAAATTCTGCAGCGTATCTTGTAGACACATATTGCTGCTCTTGTGCATCGGTGGTAGAGGGAGTGGAAACTTGTGCATGTGGTGCCAATCAACTATTTGAATACACAAGTCTTCAGTACTATTGCCAGAACGTTGTCAGGGCCCATTGCCTTTGCAGTACCTGGTGCCTCCAGCCATTTCTTATATCATGTGGAATGAAGCGAATTGGTTGAATCTTGGCATTGGTTCTGCTGGGAATCATTGGAGGGGGTCGAGATGGATCATCCGCTTGGCTGAAGATTGCTGCGAATGTTTAAGCTTTATTTTTTGCACTGATGTATTCTCCTCCATCATTGAGGATGGGGACAGCTAATTGTGCAGCTGGTTTCCTCCAGTGAATTGTTTAATTGTCCACCACCATTCACACTGCATGTGGTAGGACTGCAGTGCTTAGATCTGATCCATTGGTTGTGGCATCGCTTACCTCTGTCTATCACTTACTGTTTGGTTTGAAAGTAGTCCTATTTGGTAGCTTCACCAGGCTCATGTTCTCGGTCTGCCTGCTGCTGCTCCAGTGCCCTCCTGCACTCTCCATTGAGAGTCCAAGATGGTCTAATTCCAGCTTGTTGTAGCTAGTGAAGTATTGAACCCATCTGGCAGCCACATTCTAAGCCTGCTTGGCTTCCCCTCCACCCCCCGCCCCCCCAATACAAAGCATACTATAATCAACAAAGCTATCTGTCACAGATACCCATTATTCATCTTTAACTCTTGTTTTACCATTCATTACCAAGGCAAAAGTGGGCAAAACAGGAGAATGGTGCAACACAATCACTTCTATCTTTAGTTTTGCTTTCACTTGCAGATTTGAGCATTGTTGGCAAGGCAGGATTTTGTTGCCTGTTCTTAACTGGCCTTGTGAAGGTGATGAATTACTTCCACGAACTGCCACATTCCATGCGGCTCAAGTCAACCCACTGTGTTGGGAGAGAGGGAGTTCCAGGACTTTGACTCAGTGCCAGGAAACGTGTGATTTGGAGAGGAATCTGAAAGCTAGCAGTGTTCCTGTGCACCCACTGCCCTTGTCCTTTTATATGCTGGAGGTCACAGGTTTGTAAAATGTCATCAAAGGTTCCACAGTGACTCACTGGAGTGGATCTTGTAGATGATACAGAATGCTGCCACTGTACATTACTAATGGAGCTGTGGTTTGAAACAAGTGAGTTGATTTGCGCTGGTTGGTGTCCAGTGTCTAGCTGGAGCTGTGTTCATCTACACACATGGAGAGACAATTCCATTACACTCCTGGCTTGTGCCTTATAGATTTTGAACAGGCAGTGGGGAGTCAGGAGGTGAACTACTCTCAGAATTTCTGTTACATGCTCATGTAACCCCAATATATAGATTGCTGGTTTGGTTGAATTTTTAATCAAAGTTCACCACTAACAAGATGTTGATAATGGGGGATTCAGCGAAGGCAATGCTGTTAGACATCAAATAACAGTGAAATGCTTTATTCTCAGAGTTGGAATCATGACTGAAGTGGGATGAGTACACAGTCTCCCCGCTATTCCATTACTCCAGTAGTCACAGCATGAGTTTTAAAAAATGTTTTACTTAGTTTGCTAAGGGCGACACGGTGGCACAGTGGTTAGCACTGCCGCCTCACAGCGCCTGAGACCCGGGTTCAATTCCCGACTCAGGCGACAGACTGTGTGGAGTTTGCACGTTCTCCCCGTGTTTGCGTGGGTTTCCTCCGGTGCTCCGGTTTCCTCCCACAGTCCAAAGATGTGCGGGTCAGGTGAATTGGCCATGCTAAATTGCCCGTAGTGTTAGGTAAGGGGTAAATGTAGGGGTATGGGTAGGTTGCGCTTCAGCGGGTCGGTGTGGACTTGTTGGGCCAAAGGGCCTGTTTCCACACTGTAAGTAATCTAATCTAATCTAGTTATCGATATGGACAATTACATATGTTAATCTATTTGTTTCTGCAAATGCATCATCAGGTTTCTCTAAAAAAAACCACCAGAAACTATTGATTTATTGTAAAACAAGATTAATACTGTAAAGGTACAAAGCTTAGTCGCACAGTTTGGAATATGACAGCATGCAGATAGCCTCTTGTAAATAAGACACACACACTCAAGAAAAATTAAAGAAACTTTGTGTGCTTTGGATAATAAAACTTTGGCCAAATGCTTGCTAACTCTTGAAGAATCAAAGGATAAAATATGAGATGTCCAGATGGTTTTCAATGTGGTCTCCTTGCAGAGGTAAACAGGTGTCATCAGGCACATACAGTTGTAACTAGGATCTTCTCAGATATTATCTTCTGGAAGTGTCAAGAGGAAATCTTGCAGAAGCATAATAAGCAGAATAGCAGTTTTGGTTTTGCAGATCTCACAGGAGAGTCTCAAGAGGTAGCAAAAGCTGAACTGGGTATCTTGTCTCTTCACAGGCTGCACCCCAATTGAACTCCACTAATGACAGCCGTAAACTCAAGCATTTGACTTCCAGTTAGTCCAAGCAATTCCATTTACTTTAAGACACATTACTTCCAAGAAATAGTTTGAACAAAAAAAGTGTGCCAATTGTTCAGATATGCTTAGGACTTCAAATAAACCAATGTTCACAATCTTTTAGACAAAAGTCTTCAAAAATTATTAAAAGCAAAAGTACCTTATTAACAATGGTCATTGCCTGGCCTATATGTGGTGTGACTGTTATTTGCCCCTTTTTACTTCAATTCTTAATAATTGCATGTGGACACGATGTGATTCAATTTTGAAGAAGTTGAGAACAGTACTGAGCGTATGGAGAACTCTGGTTTAAAAATGGAATAAGGATAAACCCAGCAACTCCAGGCCAGTCAGTTTAACTCTTGTAGTGGAAGAGCTTGTTGGAATGATAGCATGGTGCTTCAACAAGTATGAATTAATTAAAGAAAGCCTATATGATTTGTTAAAGGCAAGTTGTGTAGAACTAACTTGATTAGATTTCCTGAGGAGGCAACTTAGAGGGTTGATTGGGGTAATGTGGTTTTTGTCATCTACGTGGGCTTCCATAAAGCATTTGGCAAATGGTTACATGGCAGCATAATCAGCAATGTTAAAGCCTATGGGATGAAAGAGTGGCATGGATTCAGATTTAGCTGAGTGACAGGAAACATACAAAATTGGTAAAATGTTGTTTCTCAGAATGTAGGGACGTATAGAGTTGAATTTCCCAAGGGTTGATATTAGGATCTATTGCAGAGACAAATACAGATATTTTCAAAATTTACAGACTTTGATGACATAAAGCATGGAATGAATGTGAACTCTGAGGAAAGTATTGATAAACGTCAAGAAGATATAGGCAAGTGGAATGAGTGGTCATATAGCAAATGAAATTTAATGTGGATAAAATTGAGGTGGGCTTATTGGTGGCTCAGATAAAAGGTACAATTCTGTAAAGAGGGTGGGAACAAGGCACTTGGAGTTCAATGTCGATGATTTATTGAAGGTGGCAGAGCAAGTTGAGAAAGTTTTGAGTAAAGCATATTTGCTTAATGCACCGAGATAAATCATTATACTTTTTCTTCATTCGTAATAATTACAGTGACCATTACCTGGTCTCAAAATAAAAGAAAGTACAACAGATGCTGGAAATCTGAAAGAAAAATGAAAATTGCTGGAGAAACTCTGCAGGTCTGACAGCATCGGTGAAGAGAAAGCAGAGTTAACATTTCAAGTCCAATTACCCTTCTTTAGAACCACCAGTTCTGAAGAAGGGTCACAAGTCTCGGAACGTTAACTCTGCTTCCTCTCCTTTTTACCTGGTTGTAGTTAGAATGCATTGTTGTACAAACATTAAGTGAAATGGTGTAAAGCATTGCACCATGTCACCTCCTTCTTTTATTTAACTTGAGATCTCTGAGCTTGTCCAATTCCTGAATTTCAGTCAGACCATAATTGGTGACTGCGTCTTTGGTCATTCAGACTCTAATCTCCAGCATTCCCTCCTTAAATCTTATTGTATATCTCTCTCTCTCTCCTCTCTTATGAAAATCCTTAAAACTTACTTATTTAATCAAGCTTTGGTCACCAAGACTTGTGAAGAAGATCTCAATTAAAGCGTTCCACACAGAATGTGAACTATGGTTTCCAGCAATGATTCATTACATGATGAGCCTAGTTCTCTCTGCAAGGAGCATTGGAGAATTTGGGATAACTAAGATTCACCACACAAAGGAAGGCAAGGCTGGAAGGTAACTTGCCACTTTCCTATTTATACAAAGAACACAACAGGCACAGCCATTACAATCTGCCTTTTTGCTTGGCTTCTGTATGGCATGAAGGTTTGAGAGCTGTGAGAAGCATATCAAAACACAAGGGTATTTTGTCATCGAAGCCATGCTGACAGCAATTAATTTACAATAACTACCCTTGTCAGGGAATATTTGAATTCATTTGACAGTAATTCTGATTGAAGCATCTTTGCTCTGAGTCCTGTTTTGCCAGTTAGTCACTAGGCTGTGGTATAGCCTGTAATATCGACTGATGGTAAAAACAACTATGTGTGGTTCTCTGAAGGAAGACCTTGGAATTGATTTCTGCTCAGTGCTGAGGTAACTGATTACACCCGACTCAATGGAACAAGCAGCACAATCAGCCTCAGTACCTCGAATGAGTTGGGTAAAAAGTGAGTTGTGTTCCTGATCCTCTCTGTCTGTCACCTTCTACAACGGCACAACTTCTGCTCCCCTCTAATTCTGGTCTCTTGTGCGACCCCAGTTTTCATTCTGACACCTTTGAAGGTCTTGCCTTCAGTTGCCAAGGCCCGAGGTTTTGGAATGCCTTCCTTAAACTCCATATCTCCTCTTTTCTTTTTTTCCTTAAGATGTTTCTTAAAAGCTACCTCACGGACAAGATTCTGGTCACCTGTCTTCACATCTTGTGTGACTCAGCGTTAAATTTTATTTGATGACATTCCTGTGAAATGACATGGTTGTGTTCTCTTCATGCATTTCTGCTTCAGGTCAGTGCTGGCAATGCCAAAATCTTGGAGCCACTTACTCAAATAGAGACAGTAAAGGTGAAACTCACATTGTAATCAGTATCCCTGTCATATTTCAACCTGAGAATTGCTGAGGCCAAAGGAAATATCATGATGATGGGTTACGAATGTGCTTCTAAACCAAAATCAATCCTGAATTTATTTTAGAGGAATATTCAGTCCTATGAGTTTCACCATATGGAGCACCTCTTAAGTAACACACAAGCCGGACTGGGGCAGAGGATTCGATTCGGGTGCAATACAAAGATAATTACTGCTTCTGAAAGAAAATTGAACTTAGCTAAGACCTAAGGATAAGTTTCACTGTCATGACACCAGTCTGTGCAAACTTGATTAAATATCTAAAGATCCAAAGATGTACATAATACATTCCTTTTCCAACTGACCTCGTCCCCATTCTGTTATTACTGCCCTGAAGTATTGATTTATTGCTTGTCCTACTGTATAAACAAATCTTTGCAGAGTTGCTTAACAATTGAAATAAAGTAAATCTAACCAATGGGAAAGAAAACAAAGTGACTATCAAAAAGAAAGACTTATTGGGTC
This sequence comes from Hemiscyllium ocellatum, assembly GCF_020745735.1. NCBI lineage: Eukaryota > Metazoa > Chordata > Chondrichthyes > Orectolobiformes > Hemiscylliidae > Hemiscyllium > Hemiscyllium ocellatum. The sequence goes on along the minus strand of NC_083407.1, from coordinate 85,982,178 downwards.
AGAAAGTAACTTTGTGTTTCTTTAATAATTTAGGCGATACACAGACAGCAATCCCAGCCTGGGAAGGACAGTTCACCCCCAAGAGAGGACAAAGCCACGCAGCCACAAGCGGCTGAGGATAATTGTGCCAAAAAGCCCAGATCACGTACTAAGATCTCCGTAGAGGCGCTGGGCATCCTTCAGAGCTTTATTCATGACGTGGGCCTTTATCCTGACCAGGAGGCCATTCAGACCCTTTCTGCCCAGCTGGACTTGCCCAAGCATACGATTATTAAATTTTTTCAAAACCAGCGTTATCACGTTAAGCATCATGGCAAATTAAAAGAGCACTTAGGAACCACAGTCGATGTTGCAGAATACAAAGATGAAGAGCTGCTTACAGAACCCGAGGAGAATGACAGTGAGGAGGGCTCTGAGATGTACACCATGGAGGCAGGAGAGGAAAACCTCAGCAAAACCAAAGCCAAACCTCCAGAGATAGAACAGAAATAATGTGAAACACATTAGCTAATACATACTTTACAGAAAAGAACATTGATAATTCTATGTACAGCTTTGTGTAATGCATTACATACGTATGGAGTACAGCAGTATTGAATTTGCAGGTCTACTCTAATGTTGCCTTGACATAGAATACCAGAATGGACTTCATTCACAGACCTTTGTGAGTCTTACAGACTGGAAAAGATTAAACTCATTTCAGAGTTTGCTTCACAGCTCAATCCTGCACTAAAAGTTAAAATAAAGAAGCATTGAGGGCAAGTTTAAAAAGGACATTCTCTCAGAACTTTCTCCGGACAAAGCTGTTTTTATAAAGTTCTGTGACTGTACACTGAAATGTAAAATGAAGGTTTATAAGGTTGTGTCCTCAAACCACTTTACGATGACTTGTTTCAGCTTTTGATAAGCTGCCTACTCTGGGGGAGGGGGGAGGGGGGTGAATTTCTGCTTTTAAAATTCCTATTTATTTTCTAAGTTTGTCCTGAATTTTGACTATGGTTGCCTGCCAAGTGGCTTTAAAAGTATTTTGGGGTTTGTATTTTTCACAAGAAAGAAACACCACTGCCAAAAAGCAAACAAACAAAAATCAGACCATCAGTAAACGCAAAATACATCTATGAGAATGCACACAATTTTACAGGCTTGCACGTTGGCTGCTGTGTGGTTCAATCAGTTGTATTTTTTCATTTTTGTACTAAGTATTAATATTTTGATTTACGCCAAAAAAGGAAGCAGATAACAATTTCAGAAATGATGTTGTCAGCCGAAAATCATATACTGGAATCACAATTACAATCACGATGTGGATTTCTGCGACAGGGACTGAGTTAACCGTATTAACTGAGAAGAGAAAATAATAATAAAATGTGGTGTGAATACATAACTATATTCAGGGTTGCACAATAATAAAGCCTGAAGCCTACTGTCCCCAGGGTGTTTTATTTTGTATACAGGCTGATAAATAATAGTCCGTTGCTGTCCTCTATAAGCTTGGTATGTTGTCTTGTATGAGTCAGTTTTGAAGTTGGAAAATTGGAAGGCCACTAAGAATTTTTAGGTTCTTCCACAGCCCTCATCTCAAACAGAACTTTTCTCTGTCACCTTAAAATTATGCTGTCGGTTATTAGCAGATGAATGATATTGACACTTGAATGCTTAACTCTTCAAATGTGGAATCCCTCTATATCTGCTATTTTAGTAACAAAATTGTTTCAAATAAATCGTGAGAAATGGAAATTGGGGCACAGATGATCCATTAAATGGGTTAACACTACTGCTACAAGAGTAAAAAGGAGAAACCTAAGATTAACACCTTAAGTAGTTGTATGCTAATAGCCCGCAGCCTAATTTCAGGGCCTTGTATATATCCATAAAGAACATCTATTTATTAGATTGCCATTGTTTTCTGCTAGCAGTCTTGTAAAAGGATAGTTCTTTGTGCACAGAGGAAAACATGCTCATTTGTCTTCCTTTAATGCTCTTCTTCCCCTCATCAACACGGGTAAGGTGCAGCCAGTGTCTGTTGTGCTCTTGAATGCTGGTTATTACTGTTACAGTCTGCCAAGCAGCAACGCTGAAGAAAAATAAAACATGACTCCCAGATTTATTGTCTTATATCCTTAGCAGCATTTCGGATGTGGTTTGGCACCTACTAAGGAAACTAATAGAAATAGTAATCTTCGAATAGGAAGACCTTTAAAAGTTGTCCATTTTAACATGGAGTGGAACCCCTAGCTAATTTATCTCAGGATTGCCAACAGGAGACTTGATCTTACACAGAAATGAATTATATTCAGGGATGAACAGATCTTAATGGAGATAGACTAGCACATTAGAAGAAGCTGCTCTTACACAGATCTTTATCTTTAACCGACGTGACCATAAAAAACCCTCCATTTCAGCAAAAAGAATCAATAATTAGCTTTTCTGCTGTTTTTTTTTATGTGTAGTTTATTGTGACAAGGAACTTCTTAAAACCAATTACTTCTGTTGAGTTTGTACAAACTGTTCAATTAATAAGGACACAAGTTTTTTTGTAACATTTTAACCAAAATATGTACTGGAAATTGTCAACGCTAAGTCTTGCCTATTCAGTTTTATTACACTGCAAGAACTGCAGTGATGTTAAAGTGAATCTATGGGCATTTTAGCCTATGGTCTTGCCAGATTTGAAAAGTACAATGCATATATGTCTATTTATTCATTACCTGTCATATATTATCTATTTGGAAAAAAAAGTAAACTTGCTTTCATAGTGCCTCTTGAGAAAGCACAAATTTCTGCCTTTGGTGAAATGAAGAATAATTGTGCTTTTGTATTATTGACAATGTGAATATAAAATTAACATATTGTAAATGTTCTTTTTCATGTGAATCAACATTCTATCTGTATTATCACAAAGTGATAATTATTTTTAAGTTATGTGCATTGTTAAGCCATTAGACCCTTTGTTGTTGAAATAAAAGACATTCAATAAATGCATCTAAATTTGTCAAGTAATGTTTGATATTTGACTGTCTGTCTCTGCTTCATTTTCTTGGTAAACAATTAAGCAACATTTGAGAAAATATTCACTCCATTATATTGTGCTGTTTTTTTCTCTTCTAGTTCCTTCGTAAATATTTTCTGTTTATAATTAAAAAACCACAAATTACTGCATGTCAGGAAACTTTTGGAGCCCATATGTCCATGGTTGGTGGACATAATAAAAGGCATTATTGTATCACTAGTTTGTACATCCAAGCAGCATCGTATAAATATCATGGCTCTTGATGATGGTTCTTGTGTGGCACTATGGCTGGCTGAATGCCACACACACATAAAAAAGAAATATTCAGGGAGGACTGAGCCAGACAGTATATTGAAGACTTTGCACACCATTCAATTCTTTCCTCAGTCTCTTAAAAACCCTAAAAGACGAAATTATTTGGAGAAAGAGGATAAGATGCTTGTAGGAAAAGGACTGAAAAGAGAGCTTTTAGACAACAAGAATATTGCTTGTGATAGATATCAATTTCTACTGTATGTGACACAGTTTAAGCTGCAGATTGCTATGCATTCCCATGGGGATGCTGTTAAACTTTCACATCATATACTAATATGGTGCTAGACGAACAGAATACAGCTCCTACAAGTTCCATGCATGTGTCCTTCCAGTCTGATGCTCATGTATCTGAATTTGTAGAGTATCTGGTTTCTATTACAAGTTACAAAAAGAATTAGTTCTTTCTAAACTGAAGCTTGTGGTAACAAGGAGCTTTTATTAGATTTACAGTAATTGGGGTTTTCCACAAACTATAATCTATGAAATTTAAAGTAACATCTGAAGTACTGAGCAAAGTTTTGTGTGCTTTTTAAAAATATGTTAGAACAGTCTTGTGCATAAATTGCAATTGTAGAAAAGTGAGTTGGAAATGGTGCAGACATGAATCATGGCACTGGGACAAAGGTCTGTGAGTTAAAATGACGTGTAATTGAATTGTTGCGTTATTTCTTGTACCAACATCAATGAAGAAACATAGGTAACTTTGGCGTACTACATAACATAGGATTTGGTCATTGCTGATGGACTCTGGTAGAGGTGAGCAAAGGCCTAAAGAGTTAGGTATTCAGGCAACATTTGTAGCTGCCTAGCAATGTGGCAAGGGGAGTTTAGCAAATCACTTCCAGTGTTCGATGGCACGAAGTTGAAGATTCTTCCACTGGCAATGGAATGAGAGGGATAGGGTTGTGTAGGGAAGCTGGGACTTCGAAGGATGCTGGGCAAAAGCAATGGAAAGATTTGGAATCAGCATGCAATATTCTGGATTAAATGTGCTGGAGGAGAAGTAATTGGATTTGAATGTGAGAAAACCAAAGGTAGAATGGGAATTACTTCAATTTATAAAGTGAATAGAATAATCATTCTAACAGTCCATAAAACATTTTTAAGTTTGCAAATAAAGAAATTTTTTTCAAGGTTTAACTTTTTTCTCCTATGAAGCACTTTGAGATAGTTTGCAACACTGAAAGCACAATATTAACTGAACTTGTATTTGTTGAAATAAATTTCTTTGCCCGATTGAAATTGGAATAGTGAAAGACAAAGAAAACTGTGTCAGTTTAGTCGGCATTACCCTTAAAGTGACTTTCCCATTCCCTTCCCACCTCCCTTTGGTTCCAAACTGGATAGGCAGGATAAATTAAATTTCAGAATCCTCAACAGATTTAACAATAAAGTAACATACATGTTAAACTGAAGCCTCGCTGTTTTGGGACAGCCATTAGAAACTGGAGTAGGCCATTCAGTTTTTCGACATTAGTAAGATCATGGCTGATGTGATGTCTTCTCAATTCCAATTCCTTTTCTACCCCCATAGCCCTTCATTCCCTTGTCTATCAGGAAACTAACTCAGCCCTGAATAAATTCAGTGACCCAGTCTCCATTGTTTTCTGACGAGGAGAATTCCACAGACGAAAGAGCCTTTCAGAGAAAACTTCTGCTCATCTCTGCCTTAGACGTGAGACCTCTTAAACTGTGTTACCAAGTTCTAGTCTGTCCTACAAGCTGAAATATCTTCTCACAATCAATCTTGTTTGGACACTCAGAATCTTGTATGCTTTAGTAAGATCACCTTTCATTCTTCTAAACTCTAATGGGTAAAGTCCCAATCTGCTTGCCTTTCTTCTTAAGTCCTCATCCCAGGATTGAGATAAATGAAACATTTCTAAACTGCTGCTAGCATACTTATATCCTTTTTAAAAGAAGGAGGCCAAAACTGTGCATGGTACTCTAGACAATGTCCAACTCCCATCATCTACTGCTTCATTAACAAACTGCCTTCCATCATAAGGTCAGAATATGGCTGTTCGCTGATGACTGTGGAATGGTCAGCATCATTTGTGATTCCTCTAATACTCTAGTGATCTGTATTCATATGCAGCAAGATCTGCATAACATCAAGGGTTGGGCTGGAAGGTGACAAGTCACATTCATGCTACACAAGTGCCAGGCAATGACCATCAACAACAAGAGACAATCTAACATTCATCTCTTGGCATTCTGTCACTGAATCCTTGACATTCTCAGGGTTACCTGATCAACGGCTAGAAATTCTGTGATGACTAACTCATTGCTCATTTCTCTGAACCTATCCACTATCCACAAGGCACAAGTCAGGCATGTGATGGAATACTGCCTCATTTACTGAGATGACCACAGCTATAACAACATTCAAGTTTCACACAATCCAGGTCAAAGCATCCTTCTTGATGACCTAGTTGGTTTTACTGACACCATATATTTAGATGAAGGCATACTCAGAGCACTGTGGAGGGTTAGGTATGCAGGTGTGGAGGTTTGTTCAAGACTGAATAGATTTCTGAATATTAAAAGTATGTGGGGTAAATGCAGGGAAAAGATGTTCTCAGTGAATGGTGAAGCAGGCAGAAGGGCTGAATGGCCAACTCCTGCTCCTTATAGAAGTATAGGATCCCTATAGCATGGAAGCAGGCCATTCAGCCTATCAAGTGCAGATCATTTCTCCAAAGAATATCTTGTCTGTATGTCTTTGGACTGTGAGAGGAAACCAGAGCTAACCCAGACAGATATGGGGAGAGTATGCAAACTCCACATGGACAGTTGTCCAAGGGTAGAATCATAACTGGGTCCCTGGCACTGTGAAGCAGCAGTGCCACCCATGTGCTTATGATGTTTTTACCAAAAAGCATGAGATACTATAATGCTTGATCTCAGTAAGTTCACAGTTGCTGTAGATATACACATTAGTTAGCCATCACACGCACTAAAAACACAGCTGTGCTAATCTGCATAATAGTACTGAGTTCATGTATTAGACTTCCCGAGACTTTTATTGCTGGTTAAAAATCACACAACACCAGATTATAGTCAAACAGGTTTATTTGGAAGCATTAGCTTTCAGAGCACAGCCCCTTCATCAGGTTTAACCATCTGATGAAGGAGCAGTGCTCCAAAAGCTAGTGCTTACAACTAAACCTGTTGGACTATAATCTGGTGTTGTATGATTTTTAAATTATGCACCAGCACATCTAAATCATGACTTTAATACTGGTGAAATGTTATTTAATTGTAGCTGACTCAGCTGGAAGATTGTGCACAGTTTTGAGGCCGCTATGTATGGCAATTTATAAGATTACATGTAGACCATTACCTTGGATGAGGGCGTAACTGTCCTAAGTTGTTTGGGTTAAAGGTTCTAGCCCAGAAAGTTGGGGTTGAATTTTATGGAGGTGTCAGGACTCATTGCAGGCTGGAGAGACCCTGGTTGCTTCCTCCAGACTGACCCTCTGGTATTAAATGAGCGCAAGTGTTCAAGGTCAGTGTATGCATTTTCAGAAGCCATATATTGTCAGTCATGCCACTAGTTTCAGATACTTTTCAATTCACTGCACCCTCATCATTCACTCACTGGCAATCTCTGTCAATCAGACTTCATACGTGACATTCATATATTTTGTCTCGTCCTTGTGTAGTTAACATCATTGCACGTCTCAAACCCATGTCTCAAGGCTTGCATTAATTCGAGTCATAGAATCATAGAGATGTACAGCATGGAAACAGACCTTTCAGTCCAACTCGTCCATGCTGACCAGATATCCCAACCCAATCTAGTCCCACCTGCTAGCACCTGGCCCATATCCCTTCAAACTCTTCTTATTCAACCACGAGAGTCACATTATCTACACTCACAGTTTGCCACTCACTGACATACTTTCCTTCCTTTTCCAGGATAAGATGGTGCACAACAAGAGGCAGAAGGAATGACCTGGAGGAGAGCAGGAGCACTGTTACATCCTAATCCTCACCTGAGGGAGGCCAAATTAACAGTGAGTTGAAGACGTTAAAGCTAAGGCTATCCGTGTCCTCCATCTTTTTCTCTCTTCGGACTTCGCCCCCATCCTTCAATGTTGTCTGACAAAGGTGTAATCATGCATCTTTTAGTTGGCCTTCTGCTCTCACTGAGATGTGAACCTTGTTCCTTTCACTTGCCTAAGAGCTGCCACCTACTAAGGGCAGTGAGGAAAAGCAAAAACGACAGTGAGGATGAAGAGATGCTGTGACTTCAATTTCACAGTCACAACTTTCAGTTCAGTTCCTGACACTGCACATGCTTTAGAAACCAGAATATAGTTGGAATACCAGACACAAGTCCCCTGCAGCCCAAATATTGGTTCAGCCTTCCAAAGGGCAAGGTTGTATACCAGCCCTGCTACAGAGAACAGATAATGATTTGGATATGTCGGTTGGCAGAGGAAAGCTGATGGGTGCATGAATGCCAATGTTTTGTGCACTGTGAGTTCTGTTGGAGACACTGCTGTCAATGTTATTAGTTGGAGGTATTTAGCCTGCAGTAGCACATAATACTGCACAGAACTTGAAGATAAACATTTTCAACCTAAAATGGGTGGTGACCTCCATCAGCACACTGGTAGAAACAATGCTGGTGGAGCATCTGGTGACTGATGTCTCAATGTCCATTGAAGGATAGGCAGCATCCATCTACCATCTGAGAGACACCATGGAAGTATGGACTGCTGCCAGCATGGCCCTGGAAAGTCCCTTTCAAATAAATCTCCAGGGCATCAAAGCACGATAACATTCTGTTCTCTCATAGATCTGTCTTGAAAAGGCCTCTGCAGGTTATTGGTTTGCACGTAACATTGTTTGATGCTGTGAACTTTGCAATGTCTTTGTTTAACATTTGCAGTAGATTGAAAAGGATGGCTTAATGATAGTAGTTGTGGCACCAACAGTTGTAGAATTGCACTGGCTTCATTAAAACTGTATAAGAGAGCAAAGTCATGTTGTACAATTGGATGTATGATGAATGACATTGTTTCTGCCACCATAACCAGGAGGAATAGCAAATAACAGAGGTATCATGGTAATCAGCCGACCCCTGCTAGCAATTAATGTACTGGATACACTATCCTCAGATTCCCCTATCTGAGAGGCACAGCAGAATGACATGGCTAAGCTGGGTGAATGTGACTGCACTGCTTCATATGTGGCTGATCCTTTGATTTGTTTTTTCCAGGCCAGCAAGTATCAGCCACCTTATTGTTCAAAACAGCGGTAACAAAGTACTGTTTAAAATGAAGCAATAATTTATTTGTCAATGCATGTGTCAAGATGCTTTGCAGCCCATGAGGTACTTTATGAAATATTGTCATTATTTTAATGTAGCTAATAATTAGAGAAATAAACTCCCACAAACAGCAATGAAATGGTGTCTAATGGTGTTTGGGCATTGGTTGAGGAATTAATGTTTAATTAAACTCCTCTGACCCTCAAATTGTGATATTGGATCTTATACATTAGCATTTCTCTCAGTACTGTACTGAAGTATCCATCTGGATTATGCGCTGAAGTTGCTGCATTGGGACGAGAAACGATGACCTTTTAAAACAGCGGCCATAACACTGAGCTGAGGCTAAGGCTTCATCAACCTGATGGTAAGGACTCTGCAGGGGAGAGAAGCAAAGGATTCACTTTCTTGCAATTGCTGAAAGGCAGCTTGCATAATTGTTTCTCAGTTGCATAAGCTGCAAAAAAAATCATTGTGCAATTAATTTCAGTCAAAGCTAGTATACTGGACAAATTTAAGGACAGTAGTATCATTTGAATCAAGCTTTTGGAATGATATCACACACTTTCAATAAAAGTTAAGCCCAACCCCATGTAAAAAGTGACATTCCTGGAAAAATGGCTTTTCCCTCATTAGCTTGTCATTTACCAACTTTGGAAATACACTTGGTGTTCTCCCATCAGCTTATTTTACCACAATTTACAATGTGTGGTAATAAAGCACAATTCTAGTGATTATGGATAATGCCTAAAATACAATCTGCCAAATCCAAAACAATATGTCTTTTGCAACAGAAGTAACCCTGAAATTTTGCCTGAATATGAGTTTTAAACATTTTACCATCTTGAGAGACATTAAGTAGCTGTTGCAAATCTAAGGCAAGAGATCTCTGTTCACGATGTTGTCAGTTACAGAAGGATTTAAACTATCACGGCTCTATTCTTTCCCTTTGTAATTTTTTGCTCTCTCCTTGCTCCCCTCCCTACATTGGCAGTTACATCTTCAGTCATCTCGGTTTTACATTTTGAAATTTGTCACCAAACCTCAGACTCTCCACATCTTTCTGTTACATATGAGTGCTCCCTGTTTAACCAGGCCATTATCAATGTGCAGGAGCTTTCAGAGAACATGATACTGCAGAAAAGGAGGGTAGGTTGCCTTGTGTCGAAAAGACAGACAAAAAACAGCCTGTACTCCTTGATGTGATAGAACTGAACTGGAAGATTTGCTCCATAATAAAGGAAAATTGAAACCTCCAAAGTTTGACTTAACACACTCACCTTTACCAAAAGCAATCGCATTGAGTTAGGTTTTGGTCGCTGGTCTTAATATCTCCTTCTTTGGATTGGCATTCTTTCTCAGTTATAATTCAGGATACCACTTTATTAAATTTTCTACATTATAGATTCTATATAAATAAAAGTTACTTTTAGTGTAGTAATCAATGAGCTTGAGAATATCCCCCACAGACAACTGAAGCAAAAATCTTCATTAATATTGAATGAAGGCAATTTTTATTAATAGATTGCAGTGAAATAATACTGATCAAAATGATGCCTGTGGGTTTTTATTGGTTTAACTGTATTAATCTATGTTTCTGAGGGTTCTACAGGCAGTATTGATTATGTGTTTCCATTCCAGAAGTAACCCCAACGTCACTGAATTAATTTCTCACATGTTGATTTCTCTACCACAGAAAGGCAAGTTTTTTTTAAAATATCAATGCATGTAGAAGTTAAAATTACAGAAGTCTTTGTGGAGAGTTGTTCCCCTAAGAATTAAATATAACAAGAAATCTGGTAAATTCAGCTATTAAAATAGTTTCCTCAAAAGTACATCTTGGGTTTTTAAACTGTTGTTTAAAGTGAACATGTATCACTTTCAAGATTGGTTACAGCTATATTTTTCTGACAAGTCGGAAGTTTCCTGTTGTGAATGTATTAACTACTTCAGTTAAATATGCATGTGGAATATGCCATGTACCTGTAAAATTGTGAGGATTGAAACTAAAATAGTGAGTGGGATAAGAGTGTTTAAAGTTTTCTTTAGATTAAGAAAATAGACATTGAGATTTACAAACCAGCATACAGCTGGTTCCAAAATGGCATAAAATGAGAAATAAAATTTCCTTCACCCACTGAAATGCCTCACTTCCCCTTCCACTCTGAGGAATTGAAGCCTTACCTATCCTTCAATAACTTCTAAATTTTCAAATTTCTCTTTTGAGCTCTACGATAAAAGTAAACAAAATTATGAAGCATTCCTTGTCACTCGGCCCCTGTCCCATTGTGGTTTCCAGCTAGCTCCTTGACTTCATCTACCAGGAGGCACATAACCCAGTTGTCATTGAGCTGTCAATTGTTTGTCAGCTTTTGCTCATTTTAAATTTGGTAATTCATCATGGACTTCAAGAACTGCCAGTTTGTTGACTTTCTCTTAAATCCATATTACCTGACTCAGTGATTCATTCCAGGAGAAAGTGAGGACTGCAGATGCTGGAGATCAGAGTCGAGAGTGTGGTATTGGGAAAGCACTTGGATGCTGCTTGACCTGCTGTGCTTTCCCAGCTACACACTCTTGACTCAGTAATTTATTCTGCTTGGCTTTTATAGGTGGAGGCTATTTTATTTTCTTATTACCCGTCCATAATCTCACTCTCTGGATCAGAGTTTCAATCACCCGATCATTAAAGTGGGACTTCTGAACCTTACATTCCATTCCTTAGAAGACAGCTGTGTTTTGGATGACACCGATGATCTCAAAGCCTGAAGTAGCTGCTTTGCAACTGAAACAGGTGTTGGATAGGATTTTGCAGCTAATGTTTCAAATGCTTGCCTGATAAATATGAACCTAACAGTGTTTTGCTTTAAAGAGGAAAATTACAATATTAGCATTGTGTTAGGATTAAGTAGCATCTGCAATGCTTGATTACTGGAAAAAAAGTGATTTCACCTGAAGCGCTGCAATTATGTAATTATCTAAATGTCCAGCAGAGGGGTCCAGTCTTGGAGGTAGCAAACATTTCATTTGACTTGTTTTTGGTTCAATACAGGAATAGAACAATTAAGGATGTGGTCAATGAATAAGGAAATGGCATTCTAATTTTGTAAAAAGAGTGGTTTCTGTTGAACTTTACATCAGCCAAGCAACATACAAAGTGCTTGAGGCTGGCATTCCTTGGTGTTGAGTTGTCCATATTGCCATTCATTTGACAGTGGTGTCACAAGCAGGGCTACTAAAAAAAATCTTTTGGGTCAGCAAGCTTGCAAAATGCCTCGTATGTGTCTAAAGAGATTGTGGGGAGATGGAGGTGTAGCATCATATGTTATCAGGCAATCTTCTCATTTGCCAGTCTCAGGAAATGGTGTAATTTGACAAAGAAAAATGCTGAGCAAAATCAGAAGCAATTCACAGGAATGTTTCAGAGTTTTGCTGTCAGACGAGACAAACTTGCAAGCATGATGATGATGAGGAGAACAAATTGGAACATCAGACATTTAAAAACTAGTGGTGTGGGCAGAGTGGTGACAGGAGAAGTTCACTGTGGAGAGGCACGACTTGTTGCACTTTGATACAAAGGACATGGAGAGATAGCATAAAATAAAGGCTACTACCTCAAAGTGTGTGCAGTAGTAGAAACAACTATGTGTTTATAAGTTTAAATCATTAAAACTGGCAGACCAAGTAGAGAGCACAGTTAAGAAAGCATACTATGTCCTCGGTTTTACTAGTGTGGACATAGAATGGAGGATCAAATAATTATGTCAAATTCGTGTTAGGCATTAGTTTGACTGCAGTTGGAATAATGTGTATAGTTCTGGGCATCACACTTTGGAAGATTGTGAATGCATTGGAGAAAGTGCATTGGAGAAATGATTCCAAAGGTAAGAAGCTTTAATTATGAAGATAGATTGGAGATATTGAGATTGTTTTCCTTGGGGAGATGAAGGCTGAGAGGAGATTGATTGAAGTTTTCAAACTCTTGAGAGGACTGGACAGAGCGGAAAACTAGAAATGGTTTCTGCTCGTAAAAGGATGAACAACAAGAGACTACAGATTTAAAGTAATATAAACCATAAGACCAAAGAATATAGGAGCAGAATTAGGCCATTTGGGCCATTGAGTTTGCTCCACGATTCGATCATGGCTGATATATTTCTCAACCCCATTCTCCTGCATTCTCCCATAAACGTGATACAAGAACAACTTTTTTTTTCATACTGTGAGTGATTTGGTTTGATTTTATTGTCATGTCTGGGAAGCACTGCCTTGGAGTTCACTTGGGGCAAGTTCACTTGAGCAATTCAAGAAGCATTATTTAAATAGCAATAACGTGAAGGGTTACAGGGAAAGGGCAGGAGAATGGAACTGAGCCATGATGCTCACACAGAAAACTACTGCTGACACGATGGGCCAAATGGCTTCCTTTGGCATTGTAACAATTCTGTAATTCTATGATATACACCAGTATCACATCCTTAAACGTAGATCTGGAATGGGAATCATTACAGCAGAGAATATAATAGACTGACCTTGTTCTATACAATATAGGTTGGCTGGTGGAAAGTGATAGATAGTGACAGCCTTTTCATTTGAAATGTTCAATGACACAGCTTTATTATTTCCATTTATTTTATTCCATTCAATTTAAGTTTTTATCATCAGGACTACCACTTCAGCAGCTCATGCCCAATTTAGTGAGAAGCACTACTGATATAAATGTTGGCAGAGTATGGATATTAGTCTGTAACGCTGTGTGACTAAAACAGAAGCAGGAAAGTTGTTCACAACCAGCAGATGTGCATCAACAATAACTTAGTCTCTGCCAGCTGACATAATATGTTCACTTTAAGCCAACTCAGCACATGACTCTATAAAGGAAGTCTTAAGATTGTTCCTTAGTGATCGAAGCAGTCTCCTACATTTATAGTTGATGTCACTTGTACAGAGGCTGAGGATAGCAACTAAGCAGCCTATATTGCTCAGTTCATAGATGAATATTGAATTGAACCAGCAATATTGTGCAATACAATCTGATTGAGATCTCAATGAGAATAATACTTTGCAGTCAATTGTCCTCCCCCAGTCTCCAAGTGTGATGCACAAATCTAAAACTTAATCCAGTGGTTCTCCTAAACAGTAATAATGTGCAGTATGAGGTTTCAATGCAATTTGTCTTGCAGAAGAAAACTGGGATGAACCCGTTGTGAATGTGATGTTGCACAGACAGGTGAGTTCTGTCTTCTTCCCAGCATTGACAGTCCAGGTTAGGTCTTAGCTTGATCCCACAATTATTGAACCAAGATAAAAATGATGTCACTGAGGTAAGTTCAAACTTAAGAAAACAATCCTCAAATGTGCATCCTCAAATATATGAAACTAAAACTGAAAACACTTTGAATTGCAATATAAAACCCATCCAATTGTACATGGAAATTCATAGATAAACATATCCTGAAATGCAACAAGAACACAATCATCTCATCAAATATACACTCAAAATGCACTTATTAATTAGTTATAGTAGAACCTCAAATGTCGAATGATTCTATTTTGACAGTTTTCGAATGCCTTGCTTTTAATGTTTGAGGTGATGTTTTGATGATATTGAGGATGTGTTTTGAAGATGTAGTCCAATGGTTAAGTATTGTAGCTATGAGATTCGGGGATGAATTTTTGATGGGTTTGAAAGTGTGGCTTATTCGGTATTTTTGATGCCTTCAAAGAGTTATTATGTTCTAATGAAGAACTTTGATGCATTGTGAATCTTACATGATGACAAAATATTTTTAAAGCATTTGTTGGTATATTTGAAGGATTTTGGACTATGTTGTGATTTGTTTGAGAATTCAACATGTAATTTTGTTGTGTTTGAAAATGTGTTTTGGTAAATTTGAAGGCGTATCTTTGAAGGTCTGTTGTATGAGTTTGAGAATATTTTGATGGGTTTCTGAATGCATTAAAAAGAATGTAGCAAGTTAGTTGCCTATGAGCGTTTTTAACAGAATTCTTTTGATCAGTCCTAAAATATATAGATGTTTCAGAATGTATTTGATTAGGTTAAGATACTTTTTTAAAATTTTGAATGTGTAGGTTTGGGACAATGGTACTATAACATTGTGATTACAAACCTACATTTTGGCAAGTTGAGGGCTTGCATTAATTAGTTTAGCATTATTTTGTTCAGAGCAGCAGTCATTTTTAAGTACTGCTCAATTGAGTTTGAGCATACATTTTAAGAAACTTATGGATCTCTTGGCTGAGTTGGGGGCATAACCTAATGCCTGAAGAATTTTGATGAAACTGAGACAATGACTGAGATTTAGTGTAAAATATATGGAGTGTTGGGCAGGCATCTCCATTGGTGACTAACACGCTGTCTTCACCAACGTGAATGCCCACTGAATCAAGAATCTATCCAACACTGAGCTCTGAATGGTGAGCTCCCCAACTGATCACACCCCCTATAGTTAAATGCTGGTCATTTTGCATGCCAATGCCTCTCTACCATCCAATCAATACTCTCTGCTCTGAAAGTATAAAGGCTGTTTTCCCTTTGTTTTGATCATTCCTGCTGGTTGTGCTAGGGTGCAAGGAGAAAAGTTTCAACAAAAGTTGTCTTTTCCAGAAATACAGCAAACATTATTTTTACCGGCATCTTATCAATCAGCTCTCATGATAAACCTGAAAAAAGTATATACCTCAAAAACCACGACTACTGTCCGAATATTTATGCTGTAAATAAAGTAGAACAGTGATGTGGCTACCCTCTGCATTACATTTCTATTACTTACTGTGTTTTGACATTGATTTTAGGGCATGTGTTGATGTTCTACGTAGATTATTTTGAGGGATATTGATATCTCAAAGCTTCGCTTGCTCTGGATTTACTGTGGTTATGTGTACACCCTGATTATCCAGAATAGTTGATCAACCAGCACGCTTCTTGTCTGATTTGTAAAACATTTGCTGTACTCAAGTTCTGTCCTGCCAAATAATTAAAAACTCGATTCTGTTGTTGGAACAATGCAGATTAGGGCGGTGACCTGTATGTACAAACATCCCTGTGTACGGGTTAGAAGCAGCAGTCAGCCATTTGGGTTTAGTCTGTCATTTAATAAAATCATGGCTGATCTGATTGTAACCTCAACTGCCTTCTCACAATAACCTTTCACCCCCCCCCCCTTGCTTATTATCTTAAAGATATTCAAAGATTCTGCTTCCGAGGACTTTTGAGGAAGAGAGTAACAAATAATTTTGTGCACTTGAGAGAAAAAGAAATTGCTTCAGTCTTGAAAAATAATGCCCCCCCCCCACCCAGCTCTAGATTCTCCCACTAGAGGAAATAACCTCTCTGCATCCACTCTGCCAGTACCTCTTTAGATTTTACATGTTTTCAATCAAGTCATCTCTTTCTCTGTTAAACTGTAGTGGATACAAGCCTAGTCTGTCTATCCTTTCCCCAGAAGACATCCTGCCTTTCTAGATATTAATCCAGTCAACCTTCTCTGAACTGTTTCCAATGCATTTGCATCCTTCCTAAACTACGGAGGTCAATATTGTACAAAGCGCGCCAGATGTGGTCTCACCAGGCTTCTGAATGACTGGAGCATAACCTCCACACTTTATTCAGTTTCCTGTGCAATGAACAATTACATTCTATTAGATTTCCTAATTAATTTGCTGTATCTGCACTCCAGCCTTTTGCCATTCATGCAGTAGAACACTCAGATCCCTTTATATCTCAGAACTCTGCAATCTCTTTTCATTTTGATCATGTGCTTTTTTTTATTCTTCCTGCCAAAATGGACTGTTTCACACTTCCGCACATTATTCTTCATTTGCCAGATTTTTGCCCACTCACTTAACCTATCTATTGCCCTTTTGTAGCCACCCAATCACCTCTTCTTAGCTTACTTTCCTACCTATCATTGTGTTGTCAATAACTTTAGCTACCATATCTTTGGCCCTTTCAACCAAGCCATTTGTATAAGTTGTGAAATGTTGGGCCCCAGGACCGATTTCTGTGGTACAGTACTTGATACCTCTTGCCTTACCTTTACAATTGAGAAGAAATGTGACAGAGTAAACTAGTTCCAGTAGCTGAAGGGTGAAGAGTTATGTTCCATTGATACAAGATTGAATATATGAAGTTCAGAACAAAGATAAGGAGAAGTTTCTTCATCACAGGAAGTAAAGGTCATAGAATTCACCTCTGAGTTGCTGGTTGAGGCAGAAAGAGAACAAAAGGGAAGTATAACATGGGAGCAGGCCCTTTGGCCCTCCAAGCCTGTGCCAATTATCATGCCCTAACTAAACTAAAAAAACAAACCTTCTACCCTTATTCAGTCCACATCCCTCTATTTCTTCCTTATTCAAGTAACTATCCAGATGCTTCTTAAATGTCACCAACGTGCCTGCTTCCACCATCTCTTCTGGCAGTGTGTTCCAGGCTCCTACCATTCTCAGCATGAAAAACATTCCATGCACATTTCCCTTAAACATTTCCCCTCCCGCCTTGAACTGTGCCCTCTTGTACTTGAGACTTTATCCCTGGGGAAAAGCCTCTGACTATCCACCCTATCTACGCCTGTCATAATGTTGTAGACCTCGATCAGGCGGTCTCCTCTCAGCCACCATCTTTCCAATGAAAACAATCCTAGTCTTTTTAACCTTTCCTCATAGCCAATGCCCTCAAAACTAGGTAACATCCATGTGAACCTTCTCTGCACTCTCTCCAAAGCTTCCACATCCTTCTGGTAGTGTGTGAAACTATGTTAGAAATATAGTCAGAAACTATGTTAACATTCTAGACACTCCATACCCTTCTTGATTAGGTTGGATAGATTGATGAAAAAAATGCTTCAAAGGATTTTTGGATAAATATGATGAGCACTACTGAAACAGTTGGAGGGTAAGACTGATACCTCAGATTGGCCAGACTGAATAACCTGATTCCATGCTGGAACTTCAACAATGACAACACACATTTATATGGCCCCTTTAACAAGTGAAGTATTCTAATATGCCTGATAGGAGTGTTATAAAGCAAAATAAGACACCTAACCACTTAGAGATAGTAGGTCAGATGATCAAAAGATTGGTGAAAGAAGTAGTTTTTAAGAAATGTCTTAAAGGAGAAAAACAAGGTAGAGAGATGGAGGAGGGGATTGAAGAGCTGGGGCTGAGACAGTTGATGGCACAGCCATTTTTAATGGCAAGGCAATTATAATTGTGAAAGCACAGGAGACCTGAATCAGATGGGTGTCGATGTATCAATGAGTCACATGCTGGAAGAAGAGTCCAGAGATGGGGACCTCCATGTATTTTGAAGCTTCGGGCTTTCTCAATAGATTTCTTACTGTATTCTTCCATATGATGTTGTGTTGGATAACTTTTAAATATATATTTTCGATAACATTATGCAAATATGTTTAAGAGCTTCAGGGTTTGGCTTTGATACATTTCAAGATGTCTTTTGATGCGATGAGGTGTATGTTTTGACAGATCTGTGGTTGTATTTGTTTATAATGTTAAAAACAATGAAGGTTTATTTATCTATGTTTGAGTGTCTGAACTTTAGTGATCTTAGAGTACAGTTTTGTTGATTTTGACAAAATGTTGTTTTTATTTAAATTCGATGGGTTTGGAATTTATTTTGACTTGCTTAAGAGTCCAATGGTGCATTTCATGATACAATTTGTCAGCCATTCAAAGTGTGATGAACATGTATGTTATTTGGAGTTGGCTGGTTTCCCTTTCTTGTCCATCCTGCCGTTTTGAAGAGCAATATGACGTAAGGTTCTACCATGAACTTTATTGAAACTTTGTATGTTCTGAGAGATTGAACCTGTACATTTAGCTGTATAGCCCCTGAGTGTTCTGGGTTACTACATATAGCGGTAAGAAATGCCAACATATTTCCAGTGAAAAGCAAACCATCCGCCATACTTTTGGGGATTTTTTTTCTTGGGAGGCAAGCACTGCTGGTGAGGCCAGAGTTGGTTGTCCATCCTGAACTTCCCTTGAGGAGGCGATGGTGAGCTGCATTCTTGAATTGATGCAATTTGTTTTGTGTAGGTATACCCACTGTGTTTTCAGGAAGGGAGTTCCAAGACTTTGACCGAGTGACAGGGAATGACCAGTGATATATTTCCAAATCAAAATGGTGTCTGGTCTGGAGAGGACTCTATAGGTGATGATGTTTCCATAGTTCCGCTATTCTCTTTCTTGGTAGTGGAATTCATGGGTTTGGAAGATGCTGTAATGAGTGAGTAAATGCTTAAGGTTCTGGGATAGGAACTGAAACAGAATTTCTTTATAAGGCAGGGGTCCAACATCGGTTTGAGACCCCCATTTGAGACTGTGACCAATCTGCAGCCAGATCTGCAGCCAGAAGTAATATCCTTGTCAAAATGAGCTAACCTCTCATTCTTCTACACTCCAGAAAACATGAAGAAACCCAGGTAAATGAAAAAGTAATTTGTCATCGATGTCCAGCACATGGACAGCAGTGACAGCTGGTGTTATCACAGACCTGCCCTTTTTCATACCTGGATCCTTAAGCTACTCTGAGAATAGTCCACCATGTCAAACAATCTGCAAAAGGCATTGAGGTGGTGGTTGGTGGAGGGTATGCATTCATCAATTTTCCCACCAAAGGCCAGAACTGCGATTTCTTTTTCCATGGTACAGTTTTCCAAAATTTACCAGGTCACTCTTACACCTGTGAGATGGCTTCAGAAAAACACTCCAGTTTCCATTGTGGTACCTCCAGAAGATTGAGTGACCAGCAATGAAGGAATGTGCGAATAAATACCTATTTGAGAAAGCAGCAATAATTTAGTGGATTTTTCCTTTTCTGGTCTACTTTAAGGAGGGAATGGACTGAAAGCATTGCTCTAAGACCCAAACACTGCAGTACTCTGAGAGCGTGGCAGTAATTATGCACAGCACCATAACTAAGAAACTGAGGTGCAAACAGCCACCTGGATCATTAACAACAATGTTATTGGTGTCTTGTAGAAGTATTTTATGTTCTTTGATACATCATCAGGACATCTCCACAAGGATCTGCAAACTTATCATTATCCACTGCTGCATTGGGTTTAGCATCTAGTAGTCTAAAATCAGTCAGTAAAGCAGAAGGCGGCCCACATACAATCAAAGGTAAAACTGGGCCAAGGCAATATCCCAGTTGTTATTGCATCATATGTGTCGCCAGAATATTGCTTCCTGTGTATGTGCACATTGTTGTAGTCTGATACCATCACTGATATTGCCTTCCGTACTCACTTATGTTGTTCAATCTGTTAGGATCTTCCTGCCCACTATCAAAGTAAAACTTCCTGGAGACAGTCAGAATAAAGTGGAAGAAAGTTGAATAAAGCTAAAATTGATTGAGTCCATACACCTTGTCTGACTTATCTAATTGTTGTCTCCCTATAAGTTCTTATTTAAAACTGCACATAACTCCAAATGTGCACACACTTTTAATCTTGCATGCAACCCTTTAAGGACTAATAACACAGTATTATTTGCACCATGCTTCAGGCTTATCTAGGAAAACATGCTGCATTGAGTCTTGCTCAGTATCATTTTTGGCAAGCTTCATGGAAGGTTTCTCTCTGAGCCCGAGCGAGATTTCTCATCTTTTCAAAAGCACTTCATTACCCGTACACCACAGTGTGATGGTACTCACTTGTTTTCTCTCATTCATCACAGACAGATTTACTGGCCCCAGCCGGAACTTCCCAGGATTCCTAGCCTTGATGCCATCTTTAGAGCTCAGGTGTGCACACGTTGAAGTCCTGCGAGTCCACAGCTGCCATGCTCAGTCCCTGTCAGACATGTCGGACAGAGGGAAATTGCCTGGACATCCTGGTGGCTGAGAGGTGTTTGTGATCAGTGCCCAGTAAACATGCCCTGAGAAATTGATGACTCATGTTCAGGAGGACAAAGCAGTGAGTCGGAATCACCAGGTAACTGCTCTGACCTGTTTGTCAGGAATAGCTTAGTTTCCATCTGGCAAGTGGGTGAATGGAGAACTGCATGTCAGTATGGTGAAATGATGTCATAGCGCAGATGTTAAGGCACACAAATGCATGCCAATAGGCCTTTTCCTGTTCAGGAGCAAGAATCTCAATTCGCCATTCAGCACACTTGAAAAATGCAACTTTTTACTCTTGATTTTGGGAATCTCTTTACTGCCAAAGTCATGAGGTCTTCCACCTTTCTTGTCATTGCCCACATCTTTCAGAGGCTGGGGAGTTTCCTGCTAATGTCACATTTTCTCCCAGTACAGTAATTATTGCACTTCAAAAATGCTACAGGCGAAGCACTTTGGAAATCCTGAGATTCTGAAAGACACCATGTAAATCTTAGGATTGAATCACCCTAAAGGGGTGTGTTCTGAAAGAATTCCCCACTCATTTTGCTGAAATTACACTGAAAGCCAATGTAAATGGTGCAGAAAATCTAAGCTCCCAGACCTGAGAACTAGTTCGAACCACTTCTCTATATAATTAATGGTAAGTAGTGACCTATTATATTCCAACAGCTGCAAGGAAGATAATGTTCCAGGTGTTTGTCTACTGTTATTTGTGTACTAAACATTTCTCTTCCTTTTTTGTTAAGAAAGGGAAAAAACATGACAAAACTAGTTAACATACTTACTGAAAACTATTTGTGTTATAACTTACAAACATGCTTTCACAAAGTCTTTTCAGAATCCGCCAGTAATTATCCATTTACTGTAAACCATATTTTGTCATTTTTTAAAACTGGTTTACTTTAATTAAACAAGCATGTTTATATCTAAACATAGTTCCTGTACTTCAGTCGAAGTTTGATCGGTCTGCCTCTTAATGGTCGCTGCTGTTCTGTTTGAGATGATGGTTCCTGTCTCTCAGCTTGTTTAGTTCAGGAGAGCAATTGTTGTCCCCTCTGTGGTTTCAGCATTGTATCCAATTCTACTTTTAACTCCAGAAGTTGCTTCAGATTTAAATAACTTCCATGACAAAGTTCTGTATATTTTACAAGATGGATTTAGTTTCAATCAGGAGGCCTCTTTGTAAACACAAATCTCTCCACCTGACTGCATCCTTCATTAATGTTCTTCATTAGCTTTCACATGGAACCAGTAAAGAATACATTTCTTGATGCTCATGCCAACTAGCTGCTGTCTGCTGTTTAGATCTACATTTTCCTACTCTAATCTTTGCATTGTCTCAACTAATTTGTGTGAATATATATGCTCGTACATCATTTCAAGACTGCTTTCCATCATTCTTGACTTCATCTTCTGCCACTGTCGGATTTCTAATGTTTTAATGCTTTTCCCCTCAACCTTTGCAGAGGAGAAAGTACAAGTCCTTCTGTTGACAGCTTCCTTCAATCTAACCATACCAATTAAGGATCTCAATAATCTTCATTAGCTTCTTTCAAAAAGTTTAATTTGAAGATCTGTGGAACAGATCATAGACAGGCCTAGTGTGAAGGCCAAGGTAGGTGAGAAGCTGTTGTGGAAATTAATTGTGCAGGCCAAACAATGGAATTGTTACTTTTGCATTCCTCTGGAGTATTGGGCTGTATGTAAAAGTGTCATGGCTCTCATTTGCACTTTGATCCTTTATGGAAATTACTAACTTCATAATTTCACAAAGAATACCATTGGCTAAATATGTGACTTGCTCCATGTTTACATGTTGTACAGCAATACCAGTGGAAATAATGACGATTACAGTCTTCAACCTTGACAAGTCTAGATCTTTCCACAATGCATAGGATGTTTACACTGAGTCAGTCATTGGACAGTGAAGGTCAATGGGGAATATGTGACCTAATCAAGAGCCAAAGACTTCCTCAAATTTGGAATGTCTGCGGAAGAGCAATGAGAAAGAGACTTGAATGTCTATAGAATTACTGACCTTCCAAGAGTGTTGAGCTTGTTTGGAGGAACAAAGTTATACAAAGAGAAAATGTTTCCGTTGCCCCAGGCTGCACTGCTCAGCTGTACATCTGCATGTGAACACAAAACATGTACTCATGTGAACAATTTAATAATTTGCAGGACTGGGTATGTGGGGAAGGATGAACAAGAGTTACCCCATGACTTGGAGGTGCCAATGTTGGACTGGGGTGGACAAAGTTAAAAATCGCACAACACTAGATTATAGTCCAACAGGTTTATTTGTAAGCACTAGCTTTCAGAGTGCTGCTCTTTCATCAGGTACCCCTGCAGCCTTGGTTGAAGAACACACCTCCCTCCTTCTCCTCCTTCATGTTGATCGATGGACGTCGAAGAGTGGTCCAAGCTCATGGTATGCACCCATCAGGTTGGTCGTTGTGACAATCATTGAAGGGCCTTTAGTTATTCACAATGATGGAGAAGTGGTTGTAGTTCCATCTCAAGGTAAACAATTCAGTCAAAGTGATGAAAAGCCATGTCAGTACCTGGCAGAAGGAGTGTTGCTGTATTTCTCAGAGACAGTTACAAAGTTTACCACAGTTCTTCACTGTACATCTGAAAATCTAGATTTCAACATGCAGGCGGATGAGTCAATATGGTTAAAAATCTTATGCTGTCCTTGGGCCAAGGTGATATGGATGTCTAAGGAAATAAGGGAGGCTATCAAATTAAAAGAGAAGGCATTCAAAGTGGCAAAGATTAGGGGGAAAATAGAAGATTGGGAAAACTTTAAAGGTAAATGGAAAGCCACAAAAAAAAGCTATAAAGAACAATAATATAGATTATGCGAGTAAACTAGCTCAGAATAAAAAGACATAGCAAAAGTTTCTATAATTATATAAATTGAAAAATAGTGGCTAAGGTAAACAATGGTCCCTTAGAGGATGAGAAGGGGCATTTAGTAATGGGATATGAGGAAGTGGCCGAGGCAGTGAATAGGTATTTTGGGTCGGTCTTCAGACTGGAGGATGTGAATAACATGCCAGTAATTGACAAGGAGACAAAGGTAGGTGAGGACCTGGAAACATGAGGTAGTGTTGGGCAAGCTCCTGGACCTAAAGATAGACACGTCTCCTGACCCTGATGAAATGCATCCTAGGGTACTAAAAGACATGGCAGGAGAAATAGAGAATGCACTTGTGGTAATTTTTTAAAATTCGCTGGACTCTGGGGCAGTTCCAGCAGATTGGAAAACAGCAAATGTGACACTACTGTTTTAAAAATGGAGGTAGACAAAAGATGGGAAATTATAGGCTGGTTAACTTTACTTCTGTAGTGAGGAAAATGCTTGAATTAATCATCAAGGAAGATATAGCAAGGCATATAAATAGAAATTGTCCCATTGGGCAGATGCAGCATGCATTCATGAAAGGAAGGTTATGCTAAGCTAATCTACAGGAATTCTGTGAAGACATTACAAGCATGTTGGATAATGGGGACTCAGTAGATGTGGTGTATCTAGAATTCCAAAAGGCATTTGACAAGGTGCCGCACAAAAGGCTGCTGCAGAAGATAAAGATGCAAGGCATTATGGGTAATGTATTCACATGGCTAGAGGATTGGTTAACTAACAGGAAGCAAAGAACGGGGATAAATGATGACGAATGATGTGCCTCAAGGATCAGTATTGGGACCACAATTATTCTCACTTTACATAGATGATTTGGAGTTGGGGACTACGTGTATTATGTCAAAGTTTGTGAATGACACTAAGATGACTGATAGAGCAAGGTGCGCAGGGGACTGTGAAACTTTTCAAAGGGGCATGGATAGTATAAGTGAGTTGGCAAAGGTCTGGCAGATGGAGGAAAACATTAATAAATGTGAAGTCATCCATTTTGGCAGGAATAACAGTAAAAAGGACTATTATTTGAATGGTAAAAAATTGCAGCATGTTGCTGCGCAGAGGGACCTGGGTGTCCTTGTGCAGGAATCCCAGAGGATTGGTCTGCAGGTACAACAGATAATTAAGAAGGCAAATGGAATTTTGTTCATCATTGCTAAAGGAATTGAGTTTAAGAGCAGGGAGTTTATGCTGCCACTGTAGAGATGGTGAGGCCACACTTAGAATACTGCCTGTAGTTTTGGTCTCCTTACTTGAGAAAGGATGTACTGGCTTGAGAGAAGGTGCAGGGGAGGTTCACTAGGTTGATTCTGGAGTTAAGGGGTTGGTTTATGAGGAGAGGCTGAGTAGAATGGGATTACATCATTGGTATTTAAAAGAATGAGGGGGCATCTTATAGAAACATGAAATTATTAAGGGAATAGATAAAACAGAAGTGAAAAGGGTGTTTCCACTGGTGGATGAAACTAGGACAAGAGGGCATGGCCTTAAAATTAGGGGGAGCAGATTTAGGATTGACTTGAGAAGCAACTTCTTCACCCAAAGGGTTGTGAATCTGGAATTCCCTGCCCAAGGAAGTAGTTGAGGCTTCCTTATTGAATGTTATTAAAGCTAAGATAGATAATTTTTTGAACAGTAAAGGAATTAAGAGTTATAGTGACATGAAGGGCAAGTGGATCTGAGTCCATGAAAAGATCAGCCATGATCTTATTGAATGGCAGACCACACCCGAAGGGCCAGATGGCCTACTCCTGCTCCTGATTCTTATGTTCTTATGTTCTTAAGTTAGGGCACTGAATCTACACGAGTCTTCAGTTAACAGGGATGTCAGAGTGTGACCCGTGAAACAAACTTTTACTCAATAAAAAAACTCTCTCCCTCAGAGCTCGCAACCGGATGGAGAGACAGACTCTGACCTGCTCAAATTCCAGCAACGTTTTATTAAAAATATGAAAGTGAAAAATGTTAACAACAATTAAACTGATTGTATTAAATAGATAAGCCTACCTCTAATTTTCAAAAAAAAAATACACTGAACAATATGTTTAAATAACTGAAGTGCTTAAATGTAAAATTGTTTAGAACTTTGGAGAACAGATTTGTGAAAATGACAAGATCAAACATTCAGACAGCTGTAAACCTGAGTTCAGGTAGTCCAGATAGTTTGGATAAAATTTTGCAGACTTTCAAAAATGTAAATAACTATTGAACTGTTTTATACATGTAACTTGTAATTATCATAAAGAAAGCATGTACTTTGGGGGAATAAATGAAGGAGCGTCTGGTGATCATCTTGTTAGGCGCGGGGCAGGTTCAAGGTCCTCCTGACAGAGCACTGAACACCTCGTTCCATTGAGTGTGGTAACCCACATTGGCAGGGAAGAAACTTGTTAATTTGTCAGTTTCTAACCACCCTACTCAGGTGAGCTCAATGAATCAATTTTTTGTGGCGCTGCTCCAACACCCTATGGGCGATTGTTGGGTCTGCGCCTCCCCCTCCTTGTCCACACATGAGGGCTATAATAAGTAGAATTGCATGCACTATTCCCACTGCCTCTCCCAGAAGTTTCAGCAACAACATTGAATGCTCTTGTGAATCCATCATCCATGAGAAGGGAAAGAGGATTGATGCAGTTTAGATACAACTGAGCAATTGCAGTGGATTATTTTGAATGTGTCCAGCTTATCTTGCACTTTCCAGCTGATTCTGATGGGAATATTATTTTCTTTGACTTTGATCATTTTCCATAATGGCTCTGTTCGTCCTATTATCTCTATCTCTATTACGTTTCAGTCACATTGGAAATTTACATTATTAGGTTTTTCTGCAAATTCAATCCTGATTGTGAGGGAACTTGTATATAATTTCCAATTGCCACACTGGGACCAGTGTGTACATGACTTCCTGTTTTAACTCCTGAATTGTGCTCATGGAGAAAACGTCAAGGCTGCATTGTTGATCTCTTAAGAGCTTCAATGCAGTCAGCAATTATTTTCTACAGCCAAGAAGTTTTGCTGAGCAGACAACATTCCATTAGGTGTGGACAAAATACCTTCCATTTTCATTGATTATAGCTCTTCAGCAATGCCAACAATCGGTGCACAGTACTTCTGCAAACCCCAAGTGCAGTTACTTCTTACCCACTGATCTACTCACCAGTGGTTAGTTTGGATTCTGGCAATTGTTTATTTCACAATGTTCAGCACCATTCACAACAACTGAGATGGTGAAGCAGTCCACACCGACTGCCAACAATATGCAGGCTTGGCTGATAAATCAAGTAACATTGGCATTGTGCAAGTGCCAGACAATGACTGTCCGCAACAAGAAAGGTTCTAACTAACTCTTCTTAGCACTAAATAGGCCAGTCAAATCTCCCAACACCAACTTCTTTGGTGGCACCATCGACAAGAAATTGAACCGGATCACGATTGCAAGAGGAGGTCAAGGCTCACAATTCAGTTAGCCAGACACCTATTTTCGTAAAATCTTTCCATCATCTCCAAGGTACAATTCAGGAATGATCCAGCATTGGTTCAAAATCCCAGCTGAGTTTCTATCATCCCTCAGTCATCTTTTTGTCCATCAAGATCATACCTTCAACAACTGAACATTGCGATTAATTAGTTGTTCACTCCATAAGAAATAGGAACAGGCATAGGCGATCCTGCTCTGCCAGTCACCAGAGCGATGACTGATGCAACATTCCCACACCTACCTTCCTGCCCTCTCTCATTACATTTGATTCCCCTAGTGATCAAAAATCTATTCATCTCAACTTTAAATGTACATAAGGACTCAGCCCCCACAGCTCTCTGGGTCAAGGAGTTCCAAAGGCTCAACCCTGTGAAGAAAGAAATTTCTCTTCATCTCCCCTAAGTCCTGAGATTATGCCCTTTGGTCTTCGAGTCTCCCATGAGGGGAAATATCCTCTCAGCATTGACCTCAACAAGCCTCTTTAAAAATCCAACATCTTTCAATGAGATCACCTCTTATTCTTCTAAACTCCAAAGAGTAGAGTCTCAACTTGTTTAACCTTTGCACTTAAGATAATCGCTCCATACCAGGGAACATGCCTGTGAACATTTTCTGAACTGCCTCCAATGAAATAATATCCCTTGATTTTTTTAGATTGATTAAGCAAAGGGGGATTTTCAGCTTTTTAGACCAGCTGTATAACAGCCAGAAGTGTGCTAAACTGTTCTGGGTCACCTCCTCAGTACAGAGGAGATTTGGCAAGTTGGTCAGATTGTCTCCCTGGTGAGACATAAATGGCAAAGATTAAACTCCTCAGGTATTCCCACATAATTCTCCCAAAGTTGATTTCTTGGGAGCAGTGGGTCTACTGAATCCTATCCTGACATGTACTTATCAACCTCTGCTCATCATTGAAATGATAGTTGTCTTCCTCATTTCCAGTTCCCTGAGACCAAAGATATTTTCACCATGGGCAGAGAGAACAGTTGCCAAGAACAAGAAGAAACTCCTTTGAATGCGAGTTATCTCAAAGAATGAGAACCCAGTTTCACTTTGAGTCTATCTCAAAAACATTCAATGCATCTCAATTGTTGCAACAGACAGCAACCCATTCAACAAAATCTGAAGTTAAAAGAAGACATTCTGATGAAGGGTCACTGGACTCACAACGTTAACTCTGCTTGTTGCCAGACCTGCTACGCTTGTCCAGCCAGTTCGGTTTTGTTTCTGATCTGAAATTAATTTTCTGAATTATGTCGACAACTCAACTTTATCTATAACAGGAAGTCTCCTGCCTGTACCCTGATCTGTAAGGAGACAGATGATTGACAGTCTGCAAAATTTATAATAGCCCAGAAAATAGGGCCCAACAGGCCTTTTTACAAATACTGTACAGTCTGAGGCTGTAATAAAATTTGGACATTGGTTCAGTGCCGGTGTCCTATGCTACTAGTACTCTCTGGTTCAAACTGCATTTCTGGTGCTCATTCCCTCCCATCTTACTCCGGCACAGTGTCATCACCAATCTCAATATCAAATCCTGTGGCTTTGAAGTCCTTTAAAGCCCCCTGCAGTTTGTTTAGAAACCATTCACTTTTGATTAAAGTTATCAAAGTTTTGCACTGGGTTTCTAGGTTTGTATGGTAATTGTTCAGTCAGTTTGCATCTTGTACTCAGCTTTTGTCAGTAGTCTTAAGACATCTGACACTATGTCATGATATCTCCTCTGCACAATGAATTCACTAATTTATTTTCTACCCAGTGGTTTCTTTCTTTCATAGAACACTCAACCTCAACAATGCTTCAGAAACGGATTGTGTACTTAACTAATTGGATGTGGTAACCCAACATCTGTTAGAAAGAACACAGTGAGTTCAAGTATTTTTTTTCTTTCATCAGCTATTTCTATTCAGCTATTGCAAATCCCCAGTAAGACCTCTGTATCCAAATAGTGCTACTTAGCTTAGTCAGCTGGTTTGTGATGCAGTGTGATGCCAACAGTGAGGGTTCAATTCCTGTACTGGCTGAGGTCACCATGAAAGGCCCCACTTTCTCAAAATTTGCCCTTTACCTGACACATGGTGACCCTCAGGTTAAACTAGTGAAAGCAGTCCTATTATCCTCTGGGAATATGGCCACTTTCAACACTGTAAATATCAATGTAGTATCTTGTTGTAGCTGATCACTGGTGGAGTTATAGGGATTTCATCAGACATGACTGCATAGCATGTAACATACCTACAATATCTTTTCTACAACAAACTATGTTGCGTTTGATTGCACAGAGTGAATTCTATGATTGCATTATTACCTGCATTACTTTCAATGATGGCCAATTATAATTGGCACATGTGGAGCTATTGTTACTTAGGTAAGCCACAGGATTGTTGTCAGGCACAGGAGTGGCTACATCCACAATGTATGTTTCCCTTCACCTTGAGGAGATTTACCAATGTTTGAAGAAACTTTTTTCGCTCTGCTGCTGGTGATCACAGTTTAACTTTGCATAAATAAGTGGTTCCAGTATTTATCGAAAAGAACCAAGGCTAACCAAGTCCTCCTTCATATGATATCCTCGAGATGGATGATGGGAATTGGAAATTGTGCTGGCAAGCCTGAGACTTTTGAATTACCTTCAGATTTCCAACATTTGGATCGCTATCCTCTCAATTCTATTGCATCAGCAAACTTTGCACTTGTCTCTGTGAGCTACAAAATGAGAATAGACTGGAAAAGTCCTGAATACAAGATCATCAACAAGGTGTATGAGCTTCATTTTTGCATTCTAATAACATTTATTGCAATGCACTGACAATGCTCATTCACTGCAGAGCTATTGGTATGGTTAGGTGTCGACTGGAGCTGTGATGTGAACAATGTGCCAGTGCAGTATATTTGAATGATGCTACCAGGATCCATTATAAAATTATACAAGATAACACTGCTGTAACCAATCGTACACTTAACATCTTCAATAAAGCATTATGCAAATTTCCTAAAACTATATTTTTCTACCTTCAGGCTGTGCTTAGTGGTGCTGTCCTTCCTCACAAACCTGACGATAAATTCTGCAGCAGCCCATAAAAGTGAAAACACAAACTAAAATGTTCTCAATTGAAATATAGGCCAAATGTAAATCCCAGAGATATCATAACCTCAATTTCCATTTGATATTGACAAAATCAGTAAAACATCCAAAGGCACTTCACAGAAATATTATCAAAACAAAATTTCACACTGGGCTAAATAGGATATTTTTTGGTCAGGCATCAAAAAAAACTCGGTCAAAGAAGCATGTTTTACAAAGCATCTTAAAGAAGGCAAGAGAAGTGGTGAAGCAAAGAGATTTAAGAAAGAAATTCTGCTCTTAATGCCTCGGGCCATGGTAGCATGGCCAGCAATGATTAAATGGGGCCAGCAATGATTAAATGGGGCCAGAACGATTAAATGGGGCCATGCATGAGAGACCTGAAATACGGGCATTCAGAGATCTGGCAAGTTGTAGATCTAGATGAGGTTATAGAGATGATGTGATGGAATTTACGAAGAGTGTTGATCTCACTCAGATTACCACTCCGCCCCATCGGTTCTTTATGAAAGGAGGGAGCTGTCAAACCGTAAGTACAATAAGTTAAGTATGGTGTTAGGGTGCTGGGTCGATAGGGTGTCAGGTGAGTAGGATGGGGTAGGGAGCCAGGTAAATCAGGTTCCATATGAATTGGAGGGGTAGGGTGTTCAGGGTGTGGAACCAGGTGAATAAGATGGCACAGGGGAGATGGATAGGGTGCTACGGTGGAAGCTGGTAAGGGGGCCAGGTAAATGATCCAGTGTTTAGGGTAGGCTGGGGTAGATGGGAAAAATCAGGTCCAGTGGTGGGGAGGCAGGGGATGTGGGGGGGAGCGGGTTAGAGATGGTGAGTGTCAACAGCAGGTGGGGCTTGGGTCCAGCCAAGGGAGAATGGGGTTTGGGTGCACAGAAGGGAAGGGGGAGCATGTCCAGCAATGAGGGAAGATGGAGGAGTGTTGAGGGTGGGGCCAGGTACAGACTGGGGAAATGGGGTACACTGGATTGGCAAGGGGAGAAGGAGATCATATGCAGAGTGTAGGAATGGGGTCTCAGGTCAGGGTGGGAGAGAGGGAGTTGTCAATAATTACTCAATGTTTAGGCATACCCACAATGCTATTAGGGAGGGAGTTCCGGGATTTTGACCCAGCGACAGTGAAGCAATGGAAACAAAGTGCAAGTGGCTTGAAGGGGAGCTTTCAGGGGGTTATCCCATGCATTGCTGTCTTTGTCCTTCTGGGCAGTAGAGGTTCTAGGTTTAGGGGTGCTGTCAAGGGAGTCTTGGTGAATCGTTGCAGTGCAATCTTGTACATGATAAGCACTGCTACTACTGTATGCAGCGCCACTACACTGTAACCTGGTATTTAAAAAAGAAGGGAGTGAATTACGGACCTGTTAGCCTGACATCAGTAGTAGGGAAAGTGTTGGAGTCTATTACACACAGCGCACTTGGAAATTACCAACAGAATTTCACAAAGCCAACGTTGGTTTAAGAAAGGTAAATTATATTTGACAAACCTATTAAAACTTTTCAAGATGCAGCTAGTTGAAGAGATGAGGGAAAACCGATGGATGTGGTGTATTTGGATTTTCAGAAAGCTTTTGATAAAGTCCCACTTAAGAGACTAGTAGGCAAAATCAAAGCAAATGGGATTAATGGTAATGTATTGGCATGGATTGAAAATTTACTGAGAAGACTAGAAACAGAGAGTAGGGGTAATTGGGCCTTTGCAAAGTGGAAGGCAGTGACAAGTGGAGTGTTAGTGAACAGTGCTTGGTTCCTGGCTATTCACAACACAGAAGGATAAGCCAGTGAAATGAGGCATAGTGGTCAGAATTGTCTTGTGTACCATCCAGACATAAATTTCCAATTATGACTGTTTTTGTCAAATTTTTCCTGTGGGAATATTCATCAATGATTTGGATGAGGGAATTAAATACAATATTTTCAACTTTGACATGAACATAAGGGAGAATATCAAGAACCCTTAAGTCAATTTAGACAAATTGAATGAGTAAGCAAATGAATGACAGATGCACTATAACATGAAGGTGTCCACATAAGTGAAAGAAAATTGCATGGTATTATTTCAAGGTGATAGATTGGGAAATATTGGTGTATGAAGGGAGCTGGATATCGTTATACTCTGGTCATGTAGGTGAAATGAGCAGTTAGGAAGGCAAATGTACAGTGCCCTTCATTATAAGGGAGTTTCAGTTCATGAGCAAGGAAATTTTACTGCACAGGACCTTGGTGTTTCCACACCTGGAGTATTGTATGCAGTTTTGGTCACCTTACTTAAGAAAAGACATATTTGCCATACAACAAATTTCAATAGACTGATCCCTCATTGGGGCAGTTTTGAGTCTGACAAGAGATTGGGTCTGTATTCACTGGAGTTTAGAGGAATGAGAGAGGATCTCATTGAAACATATAAAATGTTGACAGGATTGGACAGACTGAATGCAGGGAAGATATTTTTCTTGGTTGAGGCTCCAGAGCAAGAGGTAATAGTCTCAGGATACAGGGCATTTTGTACCAAGATGAGGAGAAAGTTTTTCACACCAAGAGAGATGAGCCTGTGGAATTCTATAATATGGGAAATTGTGCAGACTAAATTCACTGAATATTCAAAAAAAGAATAGATAGATTTCTGGAAGCTAACTATGCTAAGGGACAGAGGAAGAGAATGGAAGTATGGCATTTCCATAATGATATTGATTGTCCTCCGCCATTTCTGCCACCTACAATCAGACCTCACCACCAGAGATATCTTTCCCTCCCCACCCTATCAGCATTCTGCAGAGACCATTCCTCCGTGACTCCCTCATTAGGTCCACGCCCCCCACCAACCCATCCTCCATGCCCGACAGCTTCCCTTGTAGCCGCAAGAGATGTAAAACCTGCACTCACACATCGCCTCTCACCTCAGTCCAAGGCCCCAAACAGTACTTCCACATCCAGCAGCGATTTTCCTGCACATCCAAACGCATCATCTACTGTGTCCAATGCTCTCGATGTGGTCTCCTCTAAATTGTGGAGATAGAAAACCAACTCAAGAACCGTTTCAGAGAACATCTCTGGGACACATGCACCAATCAACCCCACCACCCTGTGGCAAACCACTTTAACTCCCCCACCCACTTCGCCAAGGACATGCAAGTACTGGGCCTCCTCTACTGCCAAATTCAAGCCACCCAACGCCTCAAGGAAGAATGCCTCATCTTCTGCCTTGGGACCCTCCAACCATACGGCATCAAAATCAATTTCAGTAGTTTCTTCATTGCCCCTCCTACCACCTCATCCCAGATCCAATCCTCCAACTTGGCACCGCCCTCTTCAACTATCCTACCTGTCCATCTTCCTCCCCACCTCTCCATTCCACCCTGCCCTCTGACCCAACATAATCACCCCCCACCTCCATCTACCTATTGCCTTCCCAGCTACCTTTCCCCCAGCCCTTTGCCCTATTTATCTCTCAGACCCCTTTCCCGCACCCGTCCTACATTCCTGATGAAGGGCTTATGTCCAAAATATCAACTCTCCAGATTCTCAGATGCTGCCTGACCTGCTATGCTTTTCCAGTGCCACATTTTTCGACTCTGTATTGATTGTGTGGCATAACAGAGTGGCTCATTGGGCCAAATAACTTATTCTTGCTCTTGTTTTCTATGTTTCCATTTTGATAGCAGGGGTAAAGAAGTTTGAAAATGGTGGATGGCGTCCATATCAAACAGGCTATTTTATCCTAGATAGAGTTGAGAGTATTAAGTGCTGTTCAAGCTGTACTGACCGAGGAAAGCAGAGAGTATTCCACCATATGCCTGATTTGTGGATAGGCTTTGGGAAGCCAAGAGATGACTTACTTGCCACAGGTATATTCTTATAGTCACAGAATTTATTTATTAACATGTCTGGCCTCAGCTCAATTTCTGATCAATGTTAACCCTCATGATGGTGATAGTGGGGATTCAGTGAGTGCAATGCCTTTGAATATTAAGACCCGACGGTTGGATACATTCTTGTTGGAGACGGTCATTGCCTGACACTTGTGTCGTGTGAATGTTGCTTGCCACCTATCAGCCCACCTGTCACCTACTGTCCAAAGTGCACTGCCTATGGATACAAACTGCTTCAGTATCTAAGGAGTTGTAAATGGTGCTGAACATTGTGCAATCAATCAGCAATTATCCTCACTTCTGACCCTATGGTGGAGGCAAGGTCATTGATGAAGCAGCTGAAGATGGTTGGACCTGGGACACCGCCCTGAGGAACTCCTGCTGAGATGTCCTGGAGCTGAGATGACTGACCTCCAACAACCACAATCATCTTCCTTTAAGCTAGGTGTAACTCCAAACAGTGGAGAGGTTTCCTCCTGATTCCTAATGATTCCATTTTGCTGAGGTTCCTTGATGCTATCCTCAAACAAATGCTGCTTGGTGCCAAGGACAGTCACCCTCACTTCCCTTCATGGATTCAGCTCTTTTGTCCATGTTTGGACCCAGGCCATAATGAAGTCAGGAACTGAATGGGCCTGATGGAACCCAAACTAAGCATCAGCGAGCAGTGTTGAGTGAATGTTGATTGACAGTACTGTTGTGAAACGTGTCACCACTTTGCTGTTGAGTTAGTTAAAGTATAAATTGACTCCCTGATCCTAGATTAAGTTACTGTTCCAGTTCAGAGAAAACATAGATGTAAAATTAATCAACCAACCGCTTACCTCTCACCTAACTCATGCCTCTAGGTATCATCTCTCAGGCCTCACTGTCTCTTGCTTCCTGCCATCAATCACTCCTTGGTTTGTAAAAGACCTCCTCCCTCACTGAAATGAACTCCCATTAAACTAAGCTGGCTTCTGGGCTGCTCCATATGAACAAAGGACAAGATTTTGAAGCATTAGCAGAGTGCTGACAGAAAAAGATAGTTTTGAGGTTTCTCACTCTGCACCATCGGGCTGGGAGCCCATTCTTAGCTTTCTCTGAGTACAGCAAGCACAAGAAACGTGTGTGGCCTGGAAGCACAGAAGCCGGAGGAAAGATCTCATTCATGTAACAAATGGTTCCCGGCAGGGGATATCCTGTAACCATAGCTACCTTTAAATCCCAGTATAGCATTACATTATGAGGTTGAGACTCAGTAGGTTGACTCTGACTGAAATATATTAACTGGTGCTTGACTATAGGAGTAGTAACCATCTACATCATGCTACCAGTGTCTGCCAGGGTTACTAAACAAAACATGCACCAGTCAGCATCTGTAAAGAGAATAGATAGATGAACATTTCGAGTGTACGCCTGATTCTGATAAACGCCTATCACACTTTAACATTACTTTTCATAACTTGGAGGTGCCGGTGTTGGATTAGGGTGGACAAAGTTAAAATCACACAACGCCAGGGTATAGTTCAACAGGTAGGTAAAAACAATGACTGCAGATGCTGGAAACCAGATTCTGGATCAGTGGTGCTAGAAGAGCACAGCAGTTCAGGCAGCATCCAATGAGCAGCGAAATCGACGTTTCGGTACCTAATTTTTAGATTAAACTTACAGTGTGGAAACAGGCCCTTCGGCCCAACAAGTCCACACCGACCCGCCGAAGCGCAACCCACCCATACCCCTACATTTACCCCTTACCTAACACTACGGGCAATTTAGCTTGGCCAATTCACCTAACCCGCACATCTTTGGACTGTGGGAGGAAACCGGAGCACCTGGAGGAAACCCACGCAGACACGGGGAGAACGTGCAAACTCCACACAGTCAGTCGCCTGAGTCGGGAATTGAACCCGGGTCTACAGGCGCTGTGAGGCAGCAGTGCTAACCACTGTGCCACCGTGCCGCCCAACTAATGAAGGGCTTTTGCCCGAAACGTCGATTTCGCTGCTCGTTGGATGCTGCCTGAACTGCTGTGCTCTTCCAGCACCACTGATCCAGAATATAGTTCAACAGGTTTGTTTGGAAACACTAGCTTTCAGAGCGCTGCCCCTTTATCAGGTGGTTGTGGGCAGAGGTGGACAGCCACTTGATGAAGGAGCATCATTCCAAAAGTTAGTGCTTCCAAAGAAACTTGTTGAACTGTAACCTAGTGCTGTGTGATTTTTAAATTTCTTTTCATAGGTATTGATACACCCGACCTGTATTTCCAATTTGTTTTTGTGCGTCAGAACTCTTCGTATTTGTGCAATCAAAGGACAAAAGATGAAAAATATTCAAAGTTTGTGCGAAGATTTGTAGCTCGGGTGCTCGTTGTTGTGGTTCTGTTCGCCAAGCTGGAAGTTTTTGTTGCAAACGTTTCGTCCCCTGGCTAGGTGACATCATCAGTGCTTTGGAGCCTCCTGCGAAGCGCTTCTTTGATGTTTCTTCCAGTATTTATAGTGGTCTGTCCTTGCCGCTTCCGGTTGTCAGTTTCAGCTGTGAGCTGTAGTGGTTGGTATATTGGGTCCAGGTCGATGTGTTTGTTGATGGAGTTTGTGGATGAATGCCATGCCTCTAGGAATTCCCTGGCTTTTTTCCTACTGGCTTGCCCTATGATAGTAGTGTTGTCCCAGTCGAAATCATGTTGCTTGTTGTCTGAGTGTGTGGCTACTAGGGATAGCTGGTCGTGTCGTTTCGTGGCTAGTTGATGTTCATGTATGCGGATTGTTAGCTGTCTTCCTGTTTGTCCTATATAGTGTTTTGTGCAGATATTGCATGGTATTTTGTATACTACATAAGTTTTGCTCATGTTGGGTATCGGGTCCTTCGTTCTAGTAAGTTGTTGTCTGAGCGTGGCTGTTGGTTTGTGTGCCGTTATGAGAACTACAACAGAAACTGAAACACCTGGTCAGCGGATCCAAACACTCCATACAATCAACACAGGAATTCTTGAACATCATCAGAAGTATACACATAGACAAAGAAGAAACCATGATCTCATTCGACGTGACGGCACTGTTCACTTCGATTGACAAAACCCAAGCCAGAGAAACAATAGCCAACCTACTGGACATACAGAACAGAAAACAGGACGCGGAACCTATCAACAAAGACGACATACTTAAACTACTGGACTTGTGCCTCACTACACACTTTACATTCAACAACCAGATATACGAACAAATCAACGGAACACCCATGGGATCACCAATCTCGGGACTCATAGCAGAGGCAGTTATGCAAAGGTTAGAACAAACAGTCCTACCACAAATTCAACCCAAACTCTGGGTCAGATATGTCGATGACACGTTTGTAATCATCAAAAACAAGGAAATAGAAAAAACACACCGGATCATCAACGCCACACTCAAGGAATCCGATTCACGAGAGAAGAAGAAAAGGACAGCCAACTCCCATTCCTAGACGTGATAGTACAGAGAACACCGAACGGAGAATTCACCACAAGGGTATACAGGAAAGCAACACACACAGACCAAGTCCTAAACTATGAAAGTAACCACCCCAACACACACAAACGAAGCTGCATCAGGACACTATTCAAAAGAGCTACAACACACTGCAGTACACCAGAACTGCGAAAAGAGGAAGAGGAACACCTATACAAGGTATTCGCCAAAAACGGATACCCGCGCAACTTCATCAACAGATGCCTAAGAGAAAGACCACGGAACGAGGACATGCCACAACCAAATGGACTAACCACACTACCATACATAACGAGCGTTTCAGAACTGACAGCCAGACTACTGCGACCCTTAGGACTCATAACGGCACACAAACCAACAGCCACGCTCAGACAACAACTTACTAGAACGAAGGACCCGATACCCAACATGAGCAAAATTAATGTAGTATGCAAAATACCATGCAAGGACTGCACAAAACACTATATAGGACAAACAGGAAGACAGCTAACAATCCGCATACATGAACATCAACTAGCCACGAAACAACACGACCAGCTATCCCTAGTAGCCACACACTCAGACAACAAGCAACATGATTTCGACTGGGACAACACTACTATCATAGGGCAAGCCAGACAGAAAACAGCCAGGGAATTCCTAGAGGCATGGCATTCATCCACAAACTCCATCAACAAACACATCGACCTGGACCCAATATACCAACCACTACAGCGCACAGCTGAAACTGACAACCGGAAGCGGCAAGGACAGACCACTATAAATACCGGAAGAAACATCAAAGAAGCGCTTCGCAGGAGGTTCCAAAGCACTGATGATGTCACCTAGCCAGGGGACGAAACGTTTGCAACAAAAACTTCCAGCTCGGCGAACAGAACCACAACAGATGAAAAATATGTTTCTGACTTTGAGTTATTCTACATAGATTCTAATTGAAGTTCTACCTTCATGTCTGGATCGAGCCATGATTGGAGCCATCCCTATGTGTGCAATGTTCCTCAAATTCTTGCTCTTACCATTTCCTGAGATCCATAGTCAGTACCAGGTGTTACCACAGGCATGCACTTTATGTCTCTAGTGAAGATTTTCCCTTCCCTTCCTTTCCCTTCTGATTGATATTAATTTAGCTTGGTCTTCCTTAATGCCATAATCAGTCAAATGCTGGCTTGAAGTCAGGAGCAGTCACTCTTATCTCACCTTTTGAATTTAGCTCTTTTGCTCATATTCGGATTAAGGCTTTAATGAGTTAAGTGGCCCTGGAGGAACCCAAACTGAGCCTCAGGTTATTGCTGAGCAAGTATCACTTGATCACGCTGACACCTGCTATCATTTGTTGTTGATCAAGAACAGACTGAAAGGATAATAATTGGTTTGGATTTATCCTGCTTTCTGTGAACAGGACAAATTTCTGCATTGATGTCAGTGTTGTAACTGAACTGGAACAGTTTTGACAGGAGAGCAACTACTTCTGGAGCACAAATCTTCAGTACTATTGGCAGAATGTTGTCAGGGAGCCTTTGCACCATCCAATGTTTCTAGGTGTTTCTCAAAATCACAAGGAGAGAGTCAAATTGACTTAAAATTGGCATCTGTGGTGTTGGGGACCACAGGAGGAGTTTGGGATGGTTATAGCCTGGCATCTTGGGCTGAATATGGATACAACTTCAGTAATCTCGATCTTTACACTGACATGCTGGGCTCACCTATCATTGAGAATCAGGTTATTTTGTGAAGTCCCTCCCTCCTGTTCGTTGTTATTTTTATTATTATTTTCTACATCAGATTTCCGCAATGCTTGTTATTTTGAAATTGTTAAAATAATGGCCATTTTAAGCACAAGTGAGGAACTTCAGGACAGTTCTAGGAATTGAGGACAAACTTTAGGAGCTAAAGTCCTACAAAATCCTAAGTCCCCTGGGCCTGATGGCATTTATCCTAGGATTCTCTGGGAAGCAAGGGAGGAGATTGCAGAGCCATTGGCCTTGATTTTTAAGTCCTTGTTGTCTACAGGAATAGTGCCTGAAGACTGGAGGATAGCAAATGTGGTTCCCTTGCTCAAGAAGGGGAGTAGGGATAACCCTAGTAATTATAGGCTGGTGAGTCTTACCTCTGTTGTGGGCAAAGTCTTAGAGAGAATTGTAAGGGATAGGATTTATGAACATCTGGATAGGAATAATGTGATCAAGGATAGTCAGCATGGTTTTGTGAAGGGCCGGTCGTGCCTCACAAACCTTATTGAATTCTTTGAGAAGGTGACTAAGGAGGTGGATAAGGGTAAAGCAGTTGATGTGGTGTATATGGATTTTAGTAAGGCGTTTGATAAGGTTCCCCATGGTAGGCTACTACAAAAAATATGGAGGTATGGCATTGAGGGTGAGTTGGAGGTTTGGATTAGGAATTGGCTGGCTGGAAGAAGACAGAGGGTAGTAGTTGATGGTAAAGGTTCATCTTGGAGTGCAGTTACCAGCGGTGTTCCGCAAGGATCTGTTTTGGGACCATTGCTGTTTGTCATTTTTATAAATGACCTGGAGGAGGGGCTAGAAGGTTGGGTGAGCAAGTTTGCGGATGATACGAAAGTCGGTGGAGTTGTTGACGGTGAGGAAGGATGTGGCAGGTTACAGCGGGATACAGATAAGCTGCAGAGCTGGGCAGAAAGGTGGCATATGGAGTTCAATGTCGCTAAGTGTGAAGTGATTCACTTTGGTAAGAGTAACAAGAAGATGGAGTACTGGTAGTGTGGATGAGCAGAGGGATCTTGGTGTCCATGTACACAGATCTCTGAAAGTTCCACGCAGGGAAATAGTGCTGTGAAGAAGGCATATGGTGTACTGGCTTTTATTGGTAGAGGAATTGAGTTCCGGAGTCCTGAGGTCATGTTGCAGTTGTATAAGACTCTGGTGTGGTCGCATCTGGAGTATTGTGTGCAGTTTTGGTCGCCATACTATAGGAAGGATGTGGAGGCACTGGAATGGGTGCAGAGGATGTTTACCAGGATGTTGCCTGGTATGGTAGGAAGACCATATGAGGAAAGGCTGAGGCACTTGGGACTGTTTTCATTGGAGAAAAGAAGGTTTAGGGTGACTTGATAGAGGTGTACAAGATGATTAGGGGTTTAGATAGGGTTGACCATGAGAACCTTTTTCCACGTATGGAGTCAGATATTATGAGGGGGCATAGCTTTAAATTAAGGGGTGGTAGGTATAGGACAGATGTTAGGGGTAGATTCTCTACTCAGCAAGTCATGAGTTCATGGAATGCCCTGCCAGTAGCAGTGGTGGACTCTCCCTCTTTATGGGCATTTAAACGGGCATTGGATAGGCATATGGAGGATAGTGGGCTAGTGTAGGTTAGATGGGCTTGGATCAGTGCAACATCGAGGGCCGAAGGGCCTGTACTGTGCTGTATTTTTCTATGTTCTATAACATTGTCCATGGCTTTCTATCAGATTGTAATGGGACTTTGGCTTTTCATGTTTTCCTTGTATTTCGGTGCCAATGACATTGGACAATATTCGCTGAATTAAGTGATTATATCAATATAGTTGCTGCCCAATCCCAATAGGATTCCCCAACGAGGATGAATACTCATTTACAGGGAGTCGCCAATTAAACCCCTCAATTTGGTAATAATGTCATTGTTGTTTGTGGGGTTTTGCTGTTTTCCAATTGGCCAGGGCATTTCCTGCAGAGTAAATTGACTGCACATATTTGGCTGTAACACACTTTGGGACATCCTGAGATTATGTAAATGCAAATCTGTTTTTCTCCCTCCACTGCGACACCTGTATTTCTGACACAGCTTCACACAGTGGCCTGCAACCAAGATAAATGGCTGGGATTATTCTTGAAGTGTAAATAGAATTGACCTCTCCAGTTATTCACATTTAAAAGTTGTGTGGAACTGCTTTCAATCAAAAATTGGCATATTAAAATCAGATTGATACAATCACTAAATGTTCCAGCAGGAATCTGAAATGTCAAACTTTATAACTCATTGTTAATGGGCATAATCATTCATGAGAGAAATACCTTCAGATTTCACAAAAACAATTGCCATTACAGGAAATGGCTTCAATTACTGGCCTCCAAAAATATGTTTTTGATCGATCTATTTGCTCATTAGCATCCGAGGCATGGCTGACTCACTCCAATCTTTTTTTTCTCTGAGACTGCTGTTTGAAATGGGAAATAATGTCATGACTTTTGCCAGTTGGATGGATGGCCCAGTGTCAAGAGCATCTCACCTGATTCAACAGGCTGCACAGACTTTTTACCAGCAAGATCCAAGTTAGTGTCTGCAGTGGAGGAATAGCCAGACACTGAAGGCTGGCACACACTGCCAGCTGATCACCTATATTCTTGAGACACCTCTGCAGGACTCATGGAAGCTAAAGACACAGGCAAGGGCTGGGTTGATGCAAGAGTCAGAGCTGAGAATGCGGTGCTGGAAAAGCACAGCAGGTCAGGCAGCATCCGAGGAGCAGGAGAACCGATGTTTCGGGCATAAGGGATTCATCAGGAATGTTGTGGGGGATGGGGGCGTAATGGTGAAATGAGAGATAAACAGGGAGATGGGGGTGGGGCTGGGGGTACAGTTGGTGGGATGGTGATAGATGGAGGCAGGTGAGAGGTAATTATGATAGGTCAGTGGGGAGGGTGGAACGGATAGATGGGATAGATAGAGAGGTAGGACAGGTCAAGAGGGCAGTGCCAAGTTGGAGGATTGGATTTGGGCTGAGATGGAGGGAGGGGAGATTTGGAAACTAGTGAAGTCGATGTTGATGCTGTGTGGTTGTGAGGTCCCAAAGCAGAAGATGAGGCGTCCTTCCTCCAGTTGGCAGGTGGCTTTGATTTTGTAGTGGTGGAGGCCCAGGACTTACATATCCTTGGCAGAGTGGGAGGGGGAGTTGAAGTGGTTGGCCACAGGGCGATGGGGTTGTTTGATGCATGTGTCCCAGAGATGTTCCCTGAAATGCTCCACGAGTTGGCGTCCTATCTCCCCAATGTAGAGGAGACCATATCAAGAGCAACAAACACAGTAGATAAGGTGGGTGGATGTGCAGGAAACTGTGTGCTAGATGTGGAATGATGTTTTGGGTCTTT
Organism: Hemiscyllium ocellatum; assembly: GCF_020745735.1. Classification (NCBI taxonomy): domain Eukaryota; kingdom Metazoa; phylum Chordata; class Chondrichthyes; order Orectolobiformes; family Hemiscylliidae; genus Hemiscyllium; species Hemiscyllium ocellatum. The sequence continues at coordinate 85,939,749 of NC_083407.1, read as the reverse complement.
GGACAGAGATGAGAGGGGGAGGTTTGGGCCCAGGTTTTACACCTCATGGGGCAGCAAGGGAAGGTGCCGGGTTTGGAAGGTGGATTAGTGGGGCTCATGGACCTAATCAGAGAGTCACAAAGGGAATGGTCTCTGCAGAATGCTGATGGGGGTGGGGAGGAAAATATATCTTTGGTTGAGGGGCCTGACTGTAGGTGGTGAAAATAACAGGATAATCCGCTGTATCCAGAGATTAGTGGAGTTTGAGGGGAGGACTGGGGAGGGGTTTCTATCCTAATTACAGTTGGAGCCGTTCGTTCAAGGGAGGAGACATGGGAAGTGGAGGAGATTGTTGATCACATGGGAGGGGAAATTACAGTCCTTGAAACAGGAGGCCATCTGGGATGTCCTGGAGTGGAATTGTTCCTCCTGGGAGTTGGGAGGACTTGGGAGTGAGGATAGTGTTTTTACAGGAGTGGGGGAGGGTGGTTGGAAGATGTAGTCAAGGTAGCTGTGGGAGTCGGTGGGTTTGAACTAGATGCCAATGTTGAGTTGGTTTCCAGAAATAGAGACGGAGAGGTCCAGGAAGGGGAGGGATGTGTCAGAGATGATCCATGTGAACTTGAGCTGAAAATGTGTTTACTAGTTAAAGTGCAGCAGGTCAGGCAGCATCCAAGGAACAGGAAATTCGATGTTTCGGGCAAAACCCCTTCATCAGGAAATGAACTTGAGGTCAGGGTGGAAGTTGTTGATGAAGTTGATGAACAGTTCAACCTCCTCATGGAAGCATGAGGTGGTGCTGATCCAGTCATCAAATTAGCGGAGGAGAAGTTAGGAGATGGTGCAGGTGTAACTGTTCCATGTATCCGACAAAGAGGCAGACATAACTGGGGGCCCATGCAGGAGATTATGGCTACCTTTTTGGTCTGTAGGAAGTGGGCGGATTCGAAGGAGAAGTTGTTGAGGGCGAGGACCAGTTCAACGAATTGAATGAGAATGTCGGTGGTGGGGACTTGTTAGGTCAGTGGGCGAGGAAGAAACAAAGTGCTTGCAGGATTTCGTCATGATGGATGAATGTGTACAGGGGCTGGATGTCCATGGTGAAGGTGAGATGTTGGGAGCCAGGGAATTGAAAGACATGGAGGAGGTGGAGGACGATTGGTTGACTGGAGCAGTCAGGTTTGTGGATTTTGGGTAAGAGATAGAACCAAGCAGTGTGGGGTTGGGGAACTGTAAGGTTGGAGCCTCTACTGATAGGATCCCTGAGGTGATAAGATAATGGATGGTTTGGCAGCTGATGGTTTGGTAATGTGAGATAGGGTCGTAGCTGAAAATGTGTTGCTCGGCCTTTTGGCTTGGAATATGTGTAGAGATAGGGTCGTAGTCAAGGGAGTGATAGGAAGAGATGTCAGCGAGTTGGCATCTGGCTTCAGTGACGTAGAGGTCAATGTCAACAATGGAGAAAAGGCTTCAGAATGAGGTTGGTTCACTGTCCAATTCAGAGACACTTTCCTGGGCTTTGTGTTGCAGGCAGTCAAAAAAGGAGGAATGTCGTGCTTCCAGAGGAGAGGAAGAGGTGGAGGCCAGAATGTGTTATCAGGAGGGCACTAAGGGAGGTGGACAGTGTATTCAGCAACAGAATGGTAGTTGCAAGGATTTGGATCCAGTGCTGGAAATCTGAGAGCCATTCAGAATGCCACTTTGGGAAGCTAGCATATATTAATAGATGCTTGTGAAATATGAGGCCAATGGGTTGACTTCTGTAAGGGACAAAAACAAACAACAACCCTGAGATCATAAACACTGAATGTCATGGTTATTAATGGGTGAATACTGCACATAGAATATGCATATATGCTCCAGGTAAAGTGACCAATGGGTAACTGATTAGGCATAGATACTGTGGAAAAGTGACGGCCTCATCCTTGTAATGATAGAAGACCTTGATAGCTGTTGCTGATGGGAACAGGGATCTTTAAGGATCTCGTAGGAGAGGTCAGCAAGTCTGTCTTTGTTTCAGTGGCTCATACACACTTGGTCTCATTTATGGCCCAGATCCAACCTTCCAACTTGGCATTGCCCTCTTGAACTGAGCCACCTGCCCATCTTCCTTCCCACCTATCTGCTCCATTCTCCTCTCTGAGCTGTCACCTTCACCCCGCCTCCATCCACCTATCGCATTCCCAGCTATCTTGTTCCCCAGCCCCACCTCCCTCCCATTTATCTCTTAGCCCCCTGACCCACAAACTTCATTCCTGATGAAAAGCTTGTGCCCGAAATGTCGACTCTCCTGCTCCTTGGATGGTGCCTGACCTGCTATGCTTCTCCAGCACCACATTCTTCAACTCTGATCTCCAGCATCTGCAGGCCTCACTTTCTCCTCATTCGTGGTGTCTGCTGATCAGAGAATCCTGAAGCTCTTTGACTCTATGTCAGGCTCCCAATGTGGTCTTCTCTACATCAGGGAGACTAAACATAAACTTAGGTAACAGTTCGCCGATCATCTCAGCCAGGCCCGCAGGGGCTGACCAGAACCTCCCAGTCACTGTCCATTTCAATTCCCCTTCCAACTCCCTTTCCGATATGACCAACCTTGGCTTCCTCCATTGCCACAATGAACCAAACTGCAAATTGGAGGAACAGCACCTCATCTTCCACCTGGGCAGCCTACAGCCTGGAGGACTCAACAATGAGTTCTCCAATTTCAAATAACCCCCCTTCCTATACCCAGGACACCCAATCCAGCCCCTCTCCCTCCCTTCCATCCCTCTGATTAACCTTTCCTCCCTGCCACCACCAGATTCATTCCTCCCATTGATCAACCAGATCGTGCCCTATACCTGTCTTCATCTATCCCACTTCACCACCCTGTCCCTGTCACCTCCTTTACCTGCAGCTCCCCTTACACCCACCTCCAGTCCTGAAGAAAGGTCATCGACTTCTCCACCTCCTGATGCTGCCTGGCTTGCTGTGTTCTCCCAGCCTCCTGTTTGACTAGCATGGGTCACTGCATAGCTTCTTGCTCCTTGTGGCACTATCCTCATCAACTGGCACTTGTTGAGACGTGTCGTCTCATTGTTCTCATCCTCTGCCTCCTCCTCCTCTGAGGATACAATTCCTTCAATGCCTTTCTCTGGCTTCAGATTATTCCCCCCCACCCCCTCCCTGAGCACTACAATTCACTGTAGATGACATGAAGTGGGATACCCTTGAGGAGGGTATCATCATTAGGATGCCAATAACCTGTTCAATGGCTGCCCTTGTAGCCATTGTTGTCGTTGTACAAGAGTGCTCGGAAGCTGTGTCTTTCGTAGATATTCCTTGTTTCCCAGAATCCAGCTATGAAGGTATTCAGGTCACCATAAGAGCTGAAGCAAATAGGATTGTCTAAGGATGGAGGAGCCACAGTAACTTTCCATAAACGTCACAGACCTGCAAGATCTGGTTTCGATGGTCGCTGATGACGTCAATCCTGAGGGAGTTGAAGTTCTCTTCTCAAAGATGCCTGGCTTCTCTGAGGGAGATTTGATGACCTCATAATTATAGCCAGGGACTGTCTACATCTGGGGAAATCACTGAAGCCGATCACCATTCGGGCCTGATTGGGTATAAACTTGGTACATTGGACCCTGATGGTATGTGGCATCTGCATCTCCATTGTGCAGCCATTTTCATGAATAGTGTTTAACTGACCTCACCCTTTGCAGTGACCTCCATGTCTGATACTATGACTTTTTCAAGAGAAGGCCTGCAGCTGGTCTCCAGTAATGGCTGTCCATTCACTCCACAACCCCACTACTTCTATAATGTTGATTTGTTTGAAGTAGGCAACACTCCAGTCTGTGCTTCCTGTGCATTGGCCGTAGGATTGCGAAAAGGTAGGAAAACCCATCATAAGTCGTTGTTTAATTACCTGGTTTGCCTGCCTGCCACTGATGTGCCTACCATCTCTCTATCTGCACCTCATAGACATTGAAAAACCAACTTGACAATGGCCCATACCAGTTTACTGGCCTCACTGCCATTTCGGCAGGCTCCCCCACCTCTACAGGGCTGGTAGAACTCTACCCCCAATACAGTTTAAATAGTAAAATTACTTTTAAAATTCCTTTGTCAGCGATGACTTTTTGACATCTTCAAAGATGACCACGGAGCATTTTAAGTTTAATCCTTGGTCTGGGGTGTTCATCTCCAAAGCAAACAAGCACTGTATGTTTCTTTCACCACAAGATAATCCCTCAGGTTGCACTTAAATAATTGTATTGTCTGAGCAGAGGTTGACATTATTAATGTACTTTGGAATTTGAGATATTTCAAAACAGTCTTTTTCTCAAAGACAAACCACATCACTGTGCGATTGTTCTTATATCTAAATGCCTATGAAGCCAAGCCCTACATTTAACTCATCCATGTCACTGGTGGTCTCTCCAGCAACCAGTGTTTAGAAAGCCACATCCGTCTGACATTTTTTTTGCCTGCTGAGCAGACCCCTCCAGGAAAGCAATTTTTGTTTTTGTCAGCGTCAATTTATTTTATCGTTAGTGCCAATTGCTGCTGTTTGTAACTTTGTATTAATGAATGAATTAAAGGTTTCCGCCCACTTTTGCTAATGGTACTGGTTTCCCAAACAGCCACCATATGTTGAAACCAACGCTCTTGGCAACGTTTTTTTCATGTTTTCTATTAAAGACAGAAGATGCTGAAATAAGACGTATTAATAGAAACAGTCTGAGTGATTAAAAGCAGATTACCAGCGCTATCATCTCGCTGAGATTGTTCTAACCACAGCAATGCCATCATCCCATGTCAGGTATCCCACAAGCTGTTATGCTCAGGGCTAGCCCATAGCCGTGAGATCAACCTCTTTTTGCCATAACACTTTATGACATCTACAATACGATAATGGACACATCTGAAACATTTATGGCCACTTGACAATACCAATGAACCGCTGGTGTGAACTGTATATGCGTGGCTGGCACAGTGTGTTCTGGGGTGCTGTCAGGATTAAGTTTCTTGATTTTCCCAATGTGCCATGAAAGTTGAGCATCAGTTTGAAGTGGTCAAGTTCCTACAAAGAATAAAGCAAGACTCATTTGTACGGCTGGCCTCAGTGATAGACTGAACAATACTAGAAAATGAGAAAAACACATTGCCCCAGCCACTCACTTTCAAAAATTTCCGAATCTCTCAGTTTTCTGCCAAAACATTGTAGTTTCTTCTCTGTTTCCAAAGGCTGAGGGTCCTACTCGGTAGTTCCAGTATTTCATGCCATAAATATTAAAGTAAGCTTTTTGTCCAACCTTGTGTCTATACTGTGTTCCAAATGATATGTATGTGAAACATCATGAGAATGTTAAACACAGGATCAAAACAATGTACTTTAAAATGTTCCTTCTCTCTAATATCCATTACTTTACTATAACAACTATTTATTTACTGCCCTTAACATAGCAATAACAGGCCAATAATAATAGACTAAGGTAAGTCACAAATTGTTACTAAATAAAACTCAGCTCAAAAACACGTGAACAGATATTTTGACAGATGATCAAAAATGTAGCCTTTAATTAATGTCTTAAAGGAAGAAGAGAGGGAGAGGGGCTGAGGAATTTACTGAGGGAATTCCAAAGTGTTGGCTCTCGATAGCTGAAACCACAGCTGCTAATAGTAGAATTATTAACATCTGAAATGCATAAAAGCCCAGAACTTGAGGAAGGCAGCGATCTCACAGGGCTGTTGGTCTGGAAAGGCAAAAAATTGTTTTATATTCATTCACAGGATGTGGGCAATGCTGGCTGGATTGCCCATCCCTAACTGCTCTCAGAAAGGTAACAGTGAGCTGCCTTCTTGAACTGTTGCAGTCCATGCAAGGTGGGTACACTGGCAATGCTGTTAGGGAGGTGGTTCCAGGATTTTGATGCAGTGACAGTGAAAAACTAGCGCTATCATTCCAGGTCAGGATGGTGTATGGCTTGGAAGGGGGCTTGCAAGCACTGGTGCTCCCATACATCTGGTATCCCTGTTCTGCAGGTTTGATCATAGGCTTGGAAGGTGCTGTTCAAGGAGCCTTGGTGAACTACTGCAGTACATCTCGATGGCCAAATGGCCAGCTTCCATGCTCTAGCAATTCTTTGATTCTATGGCTGTAGGTAGTATACACTACTACCACTGTGCATTGATGGTGGAGAGAGTGAATAGTAATGGTGTTGGATGGCATGCCAATCAAGCGGGCTACTTTATCCTTGATGGTGTTCAGGTGCTTTGATGTTATTGGAGCTGCACTCATCCAAGCAAGTGGAAAGCATTCATCACCATCCTGACTTGTGCCTTGCAGATGGTGGGCATGACTTGGGTAGGCAGGAAGTAGATTCCTCGCCTCTAATTAGCTCTTAAAGCCACACTATTTGTATGACTGGTCCAATCAGTTTATGGTGAATGGAAACCCCAGGATGCAACTATGGGGGAACTCAGCAGTGGTAATGCTATTGCAAATGAAGGCCTTACATGCTGTCTTGTGTGACGAAAATGTTACTTGCCCAGTCTGGATGTTATCCAGGTGTTTGCTGCATAATGTAGAGATGCTGGAGTTGGATTGAGGTGGACAAGGTCAAAAATCAAATGACACCAGGTTATGTCCAACGAGTTGAAATTGCAAGCTGTCAGAACTCCGCTCCCTCCCAGGCCCGAGGAAGGAGCAGTGTTCCAAAAGCATGCAATTTCAAATAAACCTTTCAGACTTTAACCCGGTGCAGTTTGATTTTCGACCACACTGAATAAGGGCACATCAGTATTTGAGGTGACACAAATGGTGCTGAAATCAAAATGCAAGGATGTCAAAACCATCAATTAACATCCCTGCATTTTGAAATAACGAAGAAAAGTAGGTATTGATGAAACACCTAGAACACAACACTGATGAAATCCAGCAGTGATGTGCATGATTGGGATGATCAGCCTTGAACAACCACAACTATCTTCCTTTGTGTCACATACTTTGTAACTAGAAGAATGTTTTCGCTCTGATTCCTATTGACTGAAATTCCTTGATGCCACACTTGGTCAATTGCTATCTTGATGTTCAGGGTGTAATCTCTGCTATCATCTCTTGAGTTCAGCTGTTATGTCCATTTTTGTATCAAGGCTGTAAGGAGCTGAGTGGCCCTAGTGGAACCCATACTGAGTGTCACTGAGGAGGTTATTGCTGAGCAGATGCTGCTTGATCGCACTGTTGATGACTCCTTCCATCACTTTACTGATGATGGAGAGTAGACTGATGGGGTGGTAACTGGCCAGGTTGGATTTGTTTGCTTTTTATGGACTTGACATACATGGGCAATTTTTCAAATTTCAGTGTAGATGCCAGTGTTGTTGCAGTATTGGTACAGCTTGACTAGGGCCACAGCTGAGTCTGGGGCACAAGTCTTCAGTAATAACTGGGCCCATAGTGTGTCTAGCATCCAGCACCTTCAGCTGTTTCTTGATATTACGTGGAGTTATTCAAATCAGACTGTCATCTGATGCTGAGGTCCTCAAGAGGTGGACAAGGTGGGTCATCTACTCTCCACTTGTGTTTACAAATGCTTCAAACTTGCCTTTTACACTGTTGTGCTGTGATCCTGTTGTGTTCTTCACCAGGTTGACACCTCGTGTACTGAGTCATCAGCTGAAGAGATGTGGGCCATTGATAGGAGTCAGTAAAAGGTTTCCAGCTTATCTTGGAGCTTATACTGTAAGATTAAATAGGGCCTGGAGTCAATGAGGCCATAAGACAACTCCCTCCTGATAGAATACTGTTGTGTTATCACCCCTTGTAATGGTGGTGTTGGGGACGTTGAAAGATACAGTTCTATGAATATGGTAACTGTCGATAGGCTGTTGCTTGACAAATCGCTGGGACAATCCTCCAAATTTTGGCACAAACCATTATTAGAAAGGAGGGCTCTTCAGGGTGAACAGAGTGGGCAGCTTTTGTTTCTGAGATGCCAGATGGTCTGTTTAGATCTATTCCTTCTTTTAGACTTTTTAGCTGAGTGTGATTGAATGGCTTGCTTGGCCATGTCATAGTCAATCACAGTGCTGTGTGTCTGGAGTATTGAGTATGAAGTCCAGAATATTTAAGGGTGACAGATATCCTTCTCTTCGTGAGTTTTTATTTGTACAGCAGATGGGCTTTTGACAATAATTGACAATGGTTTTGAAGTCACTGTTAGAGTAGCTTTTAGTTCTAAGTATATGAATTGAAATCAAATTTCCCATGTACTGCCATGAGATTTCATCCCGCAACCCCTGAGCATTAGCCTCTAACTCTCCAGGAACCTTATTACAACATCCCATTAAAGAGTAGCTGGACAGTCATATGATTCTTAACATTGTTCTGCACATGTTTACAGTTAATCCAACCCCACACGAGCAAGAAACATCACTTCAACATACCCTGCAGGATTGCACACATCAAAAATAAATTGAATCCAAAACTTTATGATCGAGTTCAGGCGTCAAGACTTAGAGAGACTTTTTTTGAGTGACTTTCCATGCTCTACGATGCAAAAAGGATCTTTCAGCAGCAAATATTAATATGTTGAAACTTAGTTAATTTCTGTTTGGATTTCATTATTACTGAGAGTTTGTTCACGGTCTCAATGGAATACATTCTGACCATGTATGTACCTGATACCTCTTCAACTGGTATAATTGATCTCCAGCCACCATGCCTGACAGAGAAAGATGACTAGGCTAGCAGTCCCTAGGGCCTTGAAGTGACATTTCTGGATATTTGGAGATCCTTATCAATCTGGAGCAGGAGATGTGTGGCATGCATGAGCATAGCAAACAACATCCTATCTCTTCAGCCAATCAGATTGAAAAATCCACACTAACCCATGCAGAGTCGGCTACAGTGATGTAGTTGTTACATTATGCACTGGTAATTCTGATTACTGAATGATTAAACTCTGGAATCCTGAGTTTAAGTTCCACAACAGCAAGGAGAAAATTTAAATGCAATTAAATTGGGGCACTACGATGGCTCACAGCACCAGAGACCCGGGTTCAATTCCAGCCTCGGGTGAATGTCTGTGTGGAGTTTGCACATTCTCCCCATGTCTGTGTGGGTTTCCTCTGGGTGCTCCACTTTCCTCCCACAGTACAAAGGATGTGCAGGTTAGGTGAATTGGCCATGTGGAATTGCCCATGTGTTTCGGGGGTGTGCAGGCTAGATGGGTTAGCCATGGTAAATGCAGGGTTCCACTGATGGAGGTGGGGTCTGGGTGGGATGGTCTTTGAAGGGTCTGCATGGACTCAATAGGTTGAATGGCCTGCTCCATATTGCAGGAGGAGCTGGCGGAGTGCAGAGAAAGTAATTGCGAGGTAGTGCTGGAATTTGAGTGGGGCTAAGGAATGATTGATGGAGAGAGCTTAGGGCAGATTGAGGTGGGAGAATTTAAGGTGCAAGATGACGTAAAACACAAATGTATTCATTTGTTTAGATATTAAACCACTTCTATATTGCACCAATGACCTGGGCACCATCTCACCCAACTCTAGTCTTAAAGTCTTGGTGAAAGCTGCAGGTTTCTTCCTCCTATTGCTTGGAAAAATTCTATCCAGCCTACCTCTAACTGTACCCAACAGTAACTCCAGCAGGACATCATTAAATCTGGGAGCTTCCTGGCTTCACATGTACCATCCATGTTGAATAACTCCAAATCCGAACTGCACGCTGTTCCATTAAATCCAGCTGAGACTGTCCAATGAGACTGTCTCATGCCCACTGCACACACAGCTTGAGGTTACAGGGGCTGGAGGGAACACATGGGCAGTAACCCAGTATCTAAGAAAGCCCAAGGAGAGGCAGACTCCCTTCATGTCTGGGAGACAGGTAAACCAGTTCATGTGCTCATCATGATGTTGCACAGTACCTCAACCGATTGAACTCAGATTCCTGCAGATTAAAGATCTGGGCTTGAAACTGATGGTCCCTGACCATTGGTGTGGATGGTTCGCTACTAACAGCCATTGGAAATGGTTTGTTCCTTTTTTTATAAAGAGGAATAAAAGATCCCTCTTTTATAAGTGTGATACAGTTTGTGTGCTTGGATCTCTAGTACCAACAGAGCGACTATTTTTATAGCAATGCCACTGCAACACATACTATTTCAACCTCCTTTACATGCAGGAGTGATTTTCTCTCATATTTCATGTCCCCATGTATTACGCACCTACTTAACAATGAAGGCAGTCAAATGAGCTGATGCCAGGTTTCTGGAATTACTGTGGACATGCATGTGAGTGTCCTGAATTAGCCTGCACATTTATTTTCCTCCATTTCAGCATGAGCAAAGAGCTGTTCAGTAATTCCTGCCCAGACTGTTTGCGTAAGGTAGGACAGCTTATTGCGTGAGTGTGTGGAAGGACTCATGCTCTACAAGAGAGAGTTGGCATTGCCAAATGTTGGAGCTGCATGGACCCAGATGCCTGAATGAATCTATTCAGTGACATCAAACCCAATGAAAGCCATTGGAAAACTGCAATCATTTGGACGCAGTTTGGAAAGTTTTCTAAGTGATAATATGGAGCAAATATCTTCATCCAAAGCATTAGCGTGATGGTCTTCTTGGCTTCATTGATAATTTCAAGAATCATTTCTCAGCAAGACTGAGCTTCAACCATTAAACACCATGGAACAATTTAAATTGGCAGCAAATGTTAACAACTGGCTTCAGTGGACTGGATTTCTATTCTAATAATGATTGTTGGAGGTCAGAATCAGCAGCTGACAGAGAGCAGCTTTAAGTGGTATATTCACTGCTGGATTGATGTTATGGAGCAGTGTACAAATTATTGCCAAATTTGAGGTTAATTTCACTCAGTTCTGTCCTTATGCTAAATTTGAGCTAGGTTGAGACAGTAAAAGCACGTTTCACTTAAGGTCGATCACAGTTTGTGGAGAGGAACCTTTTATCTCTGCTGCCTGGGCTAAACTCCAAAGCGAGTCCCGGAGGTGGGAAGGACAATGTTCTAACAGCTTGTGCCACCCAGTGCACCTGCAGGCCTTATTAAGTCTGCATGTATGGAGAGTGCAATAATTCCCAGTTCAGATGCAGAATAACTAATGGGTCTTACTGGCAGGGACAATGAGTTCAAGTGCTCATGTCTCATTAACTGTGCATGATGTTTGACACACCATAGCACATTCTGTTACTTAAGTATCTGCGAAACAAAACAGAACTAAATTAGCTGCAAGTTCTGTCATCTTTATTTTTGCAAAATCCTGCCTCTAATAAATCTCGGAAGTGTACTGTGTTGCTACTTGTAGGAATGTCAGGGTGAGCTGGTTATTTATGTGAATTACAGAAGAAAGCAGATGCTAGCGGATGTTGTACAGGTGATAAGACAGAGGCCAGCTGTTTCATACCTATGGTTGCAGGTCCATTCATACTGTTTATAAATATACCTACCCATCACACTTGAGTATTGTATAGGTTTTACTGCCTCTGGGAGTCATTAAATGACAATATGTGATATCTTATCCAAAGCAAACTGCCTGACTGCATATAGTTAGTGCGAACATAATTACAAATATTTCTCGGCATTTACTATAAGTCAGGCTGGACCCATGTTAGGCTGTGACCTATCCTGTTCAGCCAATGACCCTTGTTCCAAATATGCACATGTACACGTGGAAGATTCTGGAAAGAAGATGATCTTCCCATCAGAGGCCAATTCTCTCTCAGGTTTGCTGCTAACAGCAGCAATAATCGCAGCAAGGAAATGGCTTCAGCTGAAAAAGACAGTGAGATCTACGTAGACTTGGACTTTTCCTTGGTCTGAGAGCTGGATGCTGGGGGTGACAGGAAGCCAGAAGGGTGAAGGAAGCAGATCTGAAGTGGAGGACATGGGGAACAGCCAATGGATGGGATGGAGGGGAGAGCTGCTGGGCAGGCGGGGATAGCAGAGGCACCTGTGAGGGGGGGAAGGATCCTCTGAGAGGCTCAGGAGAAGCAGCGATGAATGTAGTCACCACCGTCTGTCCTTCATACACAGGCCATAAAGTGACTGGATTCCTGATGATGGGGCAGGATGTACCATGGTACATGTGGGAGGGAGAGTAGGTGTGCAGGACTGAGGCTGTGGTTCTGGGAGGAAGGACCTGGCACTGTGTGTGCACAAGGAGGTTACAGAGTGGGTATGAGAGGGAGGGAAGATGTGAGAGATGGAGGGAAGGTGAGAAAGGTATGGGCGAGAGGGAGAGAAAGCATTTGATAAGGTTCCCTGTGGTCAGCTACTCCACAAAATACGGAGACATGGGATTGATGGTGATTTTGCGGTTTGGATCAGAAATTGGCTAGCTGAAAGAAGACAAAGGGTGGTGGTTGATTGGAAATGTTCAGCATGGAGTTCAGTTTACGAGGGGTGCACTGCAAGGATCTATTCTGGGGCCACTGCTATATGTCATTTTTTTAAAGGACCTGGATGAGGGCATTGGAGGGTGAGTTAGTAAATTTGTAACACTAAATAACACTAAAGTCAGGGGAGTGATGGATAGTGCTGAAAGATGTTGCAGGTTACGGAGCTGCAGAGCTGCAGAGCTGGGCTGATGGTGGCAGGTGGAGTTTAATGTGGAAGGAATAACAGAAATGCAGAGTACTGGGAGAATGGTAAGATTTTTGGTAGTGTGGATGAGCAGAGAGATCTTGGTGTCGGTGTACAAAGATCACTGAAAGTTGCTGCCCGGGTTGATAGCGATGTTAAGAAGGCATATGGTGTGTTAGCTTTTATTGGGAGAGGGATTGAGTTTCAGAGCCATGAGATCATGTCACAGCCACACAAGACTCTGGTGCTGCTCCACTTGGAGTATTGCGTAACGTTTTGATCATCGCATTATAGGAAGGATGTGGAAACTTTGGAAAGGGTGCCGAGGACATTTACTGGGATGTTGCCTGGTATGGAGGGAAGGTCTTATGAGCAAAGCCTGATGGATTTGAGGCTGTTTTCGTCAAAGAGAAGAAGGTTGAGAGGTGACTTAACAGAGACATATAAGATAATCAGAGGGTTAGACAGGGAGGACAGTGAGAGCCTTTTTCCTCGGATGGTGATGGCTAACATGAGGGGACACAGCATTAAATTGATGATCTAGGACAGATGTCAGAGGGAGGTTCTTTATTCAGAGAGTAGCAGGGGCGTAGAATGCCCAGCCTGCAGCAGTTGTAGACGCACCACATTTAAGGGCATTTAAGTGGGCCTTGGATAACATATGGATGATAATGGAATATTGTCGGTTAGGTGGGCTTCAAATTGGTTCCACAGGTCAGTGCAATATCGAGGGCAGAAAGGTCTGCACTGTGCCGTAGTGTTCCATGTTCTATACATCTATATTCTACGTGTGTGCATGAGGAGGGAGGGAGGGAAGGTGTGAGAGTGTGCAGGTGAGAGAGGGAGGGAAGGTGTGAGATTATCTGGTTGAGAGAGGGAGGGAATGTGGGACAGTGCATGGGCCTGAGGGAGGGGGGAAGGTGTGAGAGTATGAGCAATAGAGGGAGAGAAGGTGTGAGAGTGTGTGGGTCTAAGGGAGAGAGGGAAGGTGTGAGAATGTGTGGGTGAGAGAGGGAGGGAAGGTGTGAGAGTATGGGCCTGAGGGAGGTAGGGAAGATGTGAGAGTGTGTGGGTGCAGGAGGGAGGGTGTGAGAGTGTATGGGTGAGAGAGGGAGGGAACGTGTGAGAGTGTGTGGGCCTGAGGGAGGGGGGGAAGGTGTTGGACTGTGTGGGTGAGAGAGGGAGGGCAGGTGTGAGAGTGTGTGGGTGAGGGAGGGAAGGAAGATGTGAGTGTGTGTGGTTGAGAGGTGGCGGGAAGGTATGATAGTGTGAAGGTGAGAGATGGAGGGAAATTGTGAGAGTGTGTGGACCTGAGGGAGGGAGGGGGGGGTGTGAGAATGTGTGGATGAGAGAGGGAGGGAAGGTGTGAGAGTGTGTGGCCCTGAGAGAGGGAGGGAATATGTGTGAATGTGTGGGTGAGAGAGGGAGTGAAGGTCTGAGAGTGTGTGGGTGTGAGAGGGAGGGACGGTGTGAGAGTGTGCATGAGAGAGGGAAGGTGTGAGTGTATTTGTGTGAGGGAGGGGAGGTGTGAGAATGTATGGGAGAGTGAGGGAGGGTAGGTGTGAGAGTGTGTGGGTGAGAGAGGGAGGGAAGATTCGAGAGTGTATGGGTGAGGGGGGAAGGTGTGAGAATGTGTGGGTGAGAGAGGGAGGGAAGGTGTGAGATTGAGTGGGCCTAGTGGAGGGAGGGAAGGTGTGAGAGTGTGTGGGTGAGAGAGGGAGGGATGGTATGAGAGTGTGTGGAGCCGAGGGAGGGAGGGAAGGTGTGAGAGTGTGTGGTTGAGAAAAGGAGGCAAGGTGTGAGAGTGTGTGGGCCTGAGAGGGGGAGGAAAGGTGTGAGATTGTGTGGGTGAGAGATTGAGGGAAGGTGCATGTGTGTGGGTGAGGGAGGGAGGTAAGGTGTGAGAGTGTGTGGATGAGAGAGGGAGGGAAGTTGTGAGAGAATTTGGGTGAGACAGGGAGGGAAGGTGTGTGACTGTGTGGGTGAGAGAGGGAGGGAAGGTGTGAGAGTGTGTGGATGAGAGAGGGAGGGAAGTTGTGAGAGTGTGTGGGCGAGGGAGGGAGGGATGTTGTGAGAGTGTGTGGGTGAGAGAGGGTGTGAAGATGTGAGAATGTGTGGATGAGAGATGGAGGGACATTGTGAGAGTGTGTAGGTGGGGGAGAGAGGGAAGGTGTGAGCATGTGTGTGTGAGGAAAGGAGGGAAAGTGAGAGAGTGTGTGGGTGAGAGAGGGAGGGGAGTTATGAGAGTGTGTGCATGGGAGAGGGAACATGTGAGCATATTTGGGTGAGGGAGGGAAGGTATGAGCGTGTGTGGGTGAGAGAGGGAGGGAAGGTGTGAGAGTGTCTGGGCCTGAGGAAGGGAGGGAAGGTGTGAGATTGTGTGGGTGAGAGATTGAGGGAAGGTGCGAGTGTGTGTGGGTGAGGGAGGGAGAGTAGGTGTGAGAATGTGTGGGAGAGAGATTGAGGGAATAACCTGATGCATTTTCACAGTGCCGAGACAGACTTTCACAATGGAGCAGTGGGTTGCTGATTAACGCCAAATCTCAGCTCATTAACACCTTCCATAGCAGCGATTCCAAACATTGACAATTCCTGATGTGAACGCCAGTGCGGGTACCTGATGGTCCCATTTCTGATTCCTGAGGGCACCTCTCCCATCCACTTGCAGGATCTCTCTGACCGCTTTCGAGGGAGTGGACTGGGTTCGGTGCTGTAGGGTCCTCACCAGCAGCTTGAGCAATCACATTCCATCAGGCAGGACAGGAGGCTGGGGAACGCTTTCTTGTGCATATCTGTAAAAGTCAGTTGGGAGGCCAGAGAGCAATCAGCCTTGGGTGTCTGTATATTGAGCAGCGGGGAGGAGGATGAGGAATCTGGGACCAGAGAGTGTGTCCTGTGACAATACAGCTAAGGCATTGAGAACTAGTTGTCGGGGGAGGTGGGGGAATATGGCAAAGTGCTAAATGTGTTGAGGTGGGGACAAAAGTGGCGACAGGGGAAAGGCAGGCTATAATGGGCAAGTGGGAGGGCATGGATGGCTACAGGATACATGGGTGGTATTGACAGTGACCATCATCATGGCCTCCACAGGAGGGAACATTAAGGACTGGAGTGGGCATCAGTAAGTGTAATATTGGAACTCAGGCAGTGAGAAGGGAAGTTGAAGATGGAGTTTTGTGTAGTGCACTTCCACAGGAGTTTGGGGGAGATGGTGAAGTTTGATGGAAGTTGGCTGGCAGGGAATTTCAGGGTAAAGGGGGCATGCAGACTCTGGTGACAGGGATAACTGGTGATCAAGCTAAGCCTGGTACAGAGTGTGTCCAACTCTGGCTGTATTCCTGACAAATACTTACTGTTCGCTCAAAAATAGCTGGGGCAATACCCAGTGTGGGCGAGTCAGTCAGTTTGATGGGCAAAAACTGGGCACCTACTTCTGTTAGACAGGAGGGGACCAAGGCATCAATCAGATACTTGCAGCTACACTTCATTAGCAATCATCATTGAGCAAGTCAACGGCCATGCAATGTGAAAGGGCTGCTCTCAGGCAAGGTCAGCCATGTCATTGGCACTTGCAAACTGCATCTCGAGGAAATCAGTGAAGGACTCAGTATTGCAACTGACATTAAAAGAGGTAATGGTGGGGGGGTGGGGGTGGGGGGTGGGGTTGGGGGGGAATGCAGGCCACAGTCACCATAGCACCCACAAGGCTTCAAGCTGCAGTGTGAGCTGCATGAAGCCCAGCCCCCCCCCCTTACACTTTGCTGATGATATAATGACAGTATAATGAATGCAACAAGAACTTCACGTTGGTCTGGGCCTGGGATGGGGAAGGGTTCAGAGCAAATACAGCAATCCCAAAGCAATACCTGGTATTGCTCACTGCACAAGCTCATCATCTTGACCAAATAGGTGGCTGTCCCAAAGAGCCTTGAGAGCTCCATCGAGCGGCCTTGTTGGTGGGACCCTGTCTGTCCTGTTGCATGGAGGAGTGTCTCCAGCCATCATTGCAGGGGATTCCAGCATGGACCCTGCTCCTATCTTCCTTATCTTCCCTGTTCCTTATCTTCCCAGCAAGGTCGCTGCCAGTAACACCCATGGATGCCACCACAGCTGGCATGTTGGCCACAGTGGCTGCCTTGCTCGCTAGGCAAAGGCAGGTACAGGAGGACCAGGCTCTTTCACATGGGAATCCATTCCCTGGGGCTGAGAGAGATATCACACAGTCCCTCAGGACACTGGTTCTGAACTGGACCGGGTTCAGAGAGTTGCAGGACTGGGAGGCTCCTCTCTCCTGCTACCTGTAAAAGTGACTGCCACCCTGACTATCTGCAAATCTAGTTCCTTCCAGGGAACAATGAGTGGGTGTGTGTGTGTGTAGGAGGGGTGTACGTGACAGTAGGTGACCAGGAAGGAGGGAAGTAGAGAGAGTGTGAATGGATGTGCGAGGAATTGAGAGTGGGAGGGAAAGTAACAGGGAATGGGAGGGAGGGAATGTATCAGTGGATGGGAGGGAGCAAGAGTGAAGGTAAAAGAAAGGGGCTGTGTTGGTGGGAGGGAGATAGATTGACTGTGTGTGTGGGACATTAGGACTAGGTGTTGATGGGAGCATGTGAGAGAGAGAATAAATCCTGACAGAGCCATATGGATACATTCCCATTATCCCATTCCTGCTGCTGTCCAAACCCACTTTCACAAAGTTGGGAGAGGAAGAAATGCAAGATGCTGCCAGCCTCACTTTTACATGAGTTACCCTGAGACCAGCTCAGAGTGTGACACCAGGCCCACCCACTTCCCAGGTGATTAGGACTTGGGCCCAGTCTGTCTCTCTAGCTCTACTCATTAACCAAGGTGGCCAAGAATCAATTTTGCTATTTCTGCTGCTTAGTAACTTTAATGGCCAAGTTCTACTAATTACTCGTTTCATTTATCCACTTTGCTTTGGCACTGCTCTGTTTTTGAATTTCAACTTTGCTATTGTGCAAAACACTCTCTTTCTGAAATTTGCTCAGCCCTGTGAGAAAATATTGCAAACCCAGTTCTGGAAAGTCAGGATGGTGCTGTTACATCAATATTGACTGAAAGATGACTTTCCTGTGAAGGTACAATTTGTTTAAAGTTGGATACAAGTTTGGCGAGGATATATTATTTTCCCCGGGTTTAAGGTGCAAGGCCTCCGTCTGGGCCATTTTGAGCTAGGCCGATCAGTGATGGTATAACGAAACACATATTAATCATCCAGGGAGGTGGAAGTCTGACCTCTCTCTCCCAAAAGGCAGCTGAGTGTAAGTCAGTTTTCAAAATAATTTCAGGTATGGGATATCAGTATTGTTGATAGGCCAGCATTTGTTGCCATCCCTAATTGCCCTAGAGATGGTTGGTTGGCTAGGCCATGTCAGAGGGCAGTAAAGAGTGGATCACATTTTTCCATGGATTTGGAGTCATGTATAGGCCAGACCAGGCAAGGACGGCAAATGTCCTTTTCCAAATAGCCTTTCATGAGCCAGATGGGTTTTTACAACAATCGATAATAGTTACATGGTCAACATCAGAGAAGATAGGAGTCAGTCAGCCCTTCAAGTTCCCTCTGCCATTCAATATAATCGTGGCTGATCAACCTGCTGAATACCTTCTCTCAGCTACCTTCTCCCCAGCCCACCCCTTCCCATTTATTTCTCCATCCCCTGAGACTCCCAGTCTCATTCCTGATGAATGGCTCATGTCCGAAGCGTCAATTTTCCTGCTCCTCGGATGCTGCCTGACCTGCTGTGCTTTTCCAGCAGCACATTCTCAACTCTGATCTCCAACATCTGCAGACCTCACTGTCTCCCAATCTACTCAGTACCCTGTTTCTGCTTTCTCTCCTTATCTTTTGATGTCCTATCCCTAAGAACTAAATCTAACTCCTTGAGAACATTCGAATTATGGTAGAGAATTCCATAGGCTTACCACAGCAAGTTACCGAGATGGCGGCATGAAAACAGCTCGCAACGGCCTCTCTGGACCGAGAGCTAATACATTCCTGGAGAAATAAGAAACACAGTGTTTGCAGATACTGTTACAGCCTGCCAGCACTGCTATAATACAGGAACTGGCTGGAAACGTACCTGGATAGAGAGTTGCAGCAGGAGCTACGCGATCTCGGCTTGCTTCAGAGACCAGGCCTCCAGTCCTCGGCCTCGCCTGATGCCAATGGCCGGGTCCTGAGGAATCAGAAGCAGTATATGAGGGGGTGGAAACGTGATAAGTGTTCAGGAGTTTGTGTGACAGAGTTCCAGGCACCATCATCCAGCTAGATGGACTTGCCTTGTTACGCACCGACAGAAATACAGCTCTGTGCAGTAAGGCTTGGGATGGGATCTGTGTGTCTACATTAACACGAAGCAGTGCAAATACTCCATGCTAGTCTCCAGTTTTTGCTCATCACTGCTGGAGTTTGTGACTGTTAGATGCAAACCATTTTATATGCCCCGGGAATTCACTGCTGTCCTTATACGGAGGATGTATACTCCTCCCTGTGCTAATGCTAAGGAAACACATTGCAAACTGTATGTGGCTATTAGCGGACTGCAGAACGCACATCCTGATGGACTGTTTAATGTTGCTGGAGATTTCAACCATGCGGATCTCAAGACCGTGCTCCCTAAATCCCATCAGCATACGGACTTGGTAACGAGAGGGGAGAACACGCTGGGTCTGGTTTATACAAACATCCCAACGCCTATTGAGCAGAGCCCCAGCCCCACCTTGGCTCCTCAGACCACATCTCCATTATACTAATTCCAGCATACAGACCGCTTGTCAGAAATGCAGAAGTGGGTCGGAAGCAAGTGAAAACCTGGCCAGCAGGAGCCATTTCTGCTCTTCAAGAGTGTTTTGAGCACACTGACTGGCACGTGTTTAAGGAGGCGGCAACCAATGGCGATTCCATCAACTTACGGGAGTACACAGTGTCAGTGATTTGCTACATTAGTAAGTGCATTGACGGCATCATTGTGTCCAAGACCATCCCTTCACCCCCAAACCAGAAGCCATGGATGACAGCAAAGGTGTGTGCGCTGCTGAGGACCCAGGATTCCACCTTCAGAGCAGATGACCAGGTGGCCCTAACAACAGCAAGGGCCAACCTGACCCAGGCCATCAAAGAGGCAAAATGTGGCACATGCACAGAGAATACAGAGCCACTTTCAGGACAGCAGCGATAGGCGGAGCATGTGGAACGAGAGCTAATAAATACTAGAAGCAGGAAACCTAGACACTGCTACAATCTGCATACACTGTTACAGTACAGGAACTGGCTGAAAATGTACCTGGATGGAGAGCTGCAGCAGGAGCTACGCGATCTCGGCTTGCTTTGGAGACCAGGCCTCCAGTCCTCGGCCTCGCCTAATGCCGATGGCCAGCTCTTGAGACATCAGAAGCGGTGTGCGAGGAGGTGGAAGCGTGATAAGTGTGCATCCAGGCCATCACCAATCACAGAACAGCATTGTCTGCCTGTGTTGGTGATGCCTCTCTCCCGGATGAGTGAACAACTTCCAGGCATGGTTTGACACATGAAATGACATGGGAGTGAGGAAGATACCCCCCCTCTCCACCCTCTGCCATGACCAGGTGCTGTGTCTTACCATGACCAACGTGAGGAAAGCTCTTTGCAGACTCAACCCACTGAAGGCTGCTGGATCAGATAACATCCCTGGCAGAGTGCTCAGAGGATGCTCTGACGTACTGACTGATGATCTCACAGACATCTTCAACATCTCCCTGAGCTGCACCGCAGTTCCAACGTGCTTCAAGGCCACTACCATCGTCCCTGTGCTGAAAAAGTCTTCGGCATCCTGGCGCAATGACTGCTGCCCCATTGCGCTAACACCCATCATCATGAAATGTTTAGAGAGGATCATGATGAGACATATTAAGACCCTGCTGCCCCCTCAGTAGGTACCCTGCAGTTCACGTATTGTCCCAGTTGCTCAATAGATGATGCCATTTCTACCACATTCCATCTGGCTCTTACCCACCTGGACCCCTACATCAGATAACTTTTCTTAGAAAACAGTTCTGCATTTAACACTATCATTCCTCAACACCTGATTGGAAAGCTGAGTCTGCTGGACTTGAATACCTCCCTGTGTAACTGGATCCTGGATTTCCTGACTGGGAGACCTCAATCCATCTGGATTGGGAACAGCATCTCCCCCCACCATCTCACTGAGCATGGGAGCCCCCCAGGGCTGAGTGTTCAGTCCACTACTGTTCACCCTGCTGACACACGACTGTGCAGCGATGCACAGCTTGAATCATGTCATTAAGTTTGCTGATGTCACGACTGTCATGGGTCTCATCAGCATGAACGATGAGACAGCATACGGAGAGTAGGTGCAGTGGCAAACAGACTGGTGCAGAGTCAACAAACTGTCTCTGAATGTGGGCAAAATGAAAATGACGATTGCTGACTTCAGGAGGGCACAGAACGACCACTTGACATTGACGGCTTCCCCGTGGAAATCTTGAAGAGCACCAAACTTTTTGGCGTCCACCTGGTGGAGAACCTCACCTGGCCCCTCAACACCAGCTGCATAGCCAAGAAAGCTCAGCAGCATCTCTACTTTTTGTGTAGGTTGAGGAAAGCCCACCTCCCACTGCCCCACCTCACCACATTCTACAGAGGGTTCATTCAGAGTACCATCGCAGACCATAAGACCCTATATCGGATAGTGAGGACAGCTGAGAAGATCATTGGGGTCTCTCTTCCCTCTGTTATAGACATTTACACCACACTCTGCATCTGCAAGGCTAGCAGCATTGTGGAAGGCCCCACATACCCCTCATTCAAACTCTTCTCCCTCCTGCCATCTGGTAGAAGATACCAGAACATTCAGTCTCTCATAGCCAGACTGTGGAGCGTTTCTTCCCCCAGGCCATCAGGCTCCTTAACTCTGTATGATCGGTCTCTTTTCCACCTGAAATTCTTTGCATGACTTTGAATTGCTGCTAGAAAAATGTCTACTAATTATCAATCTTTTATTACACTGTCATTTGCATGTTTTGCACTTCTTGTGTACTTTATGCTGTGTGCAATTGTGTATTCTGTAACACCCATGTAACACCCTTGATCCTTTTTTCCCTGTATCTGTGATATATGACAGAAATGACCAATGAGAGGCTACTCTACTCTGTACTCAGAATGAAGAAATTTCTCCTCATTCCAGTCCTACACGGATTGTCCCGTATCCTTCAACTTGATCAAACCAGATTGTTTTTTTTAAATTCCAGATTTTGGTGGATTCAGGTTTG
The DNA here is from genome assembly GCF_020745735.1 of Hemiscyllium ocellatum. Classification (NCBI taxonomy): domain Eukaryota; kingdom Metazoa; phylum Chordata; class Chondrichthyes; order Orectolobiformes; family Hemiscylliidae; genus Hemiscyllium; species Hemiscyllium ocellatum. The sequence goes on along the minus strand of NC_083407.1, from coordinate 85,917,885 downwards.
TATATCAATGGAAAATTTCTGAATTGAGATTAGTAACGTTTCATTTGGTAAAGGTGCTGAAGGATGTGAAACTGAGGCAGGGAAATGGAGTTATGATACTGATCAGCCATGATTTAACTGAACTGGTTGCTGATTGGTCTTCTGCTTCTATAGTGCTCTCAGTTTGCTCTGTGAAATTCATTGGAAAAGGCCAGTTCACTTGATTATTTGGAAATAGAGATGGGGAGGAATTGTTTGTCTGCCTGCTGGTTGCAATGGAGAACAATGCCATGGATCTCCTCCTAGAATTAGAGAGAATGATTTTTCAGAAATTTATGAAAACGGAGCAATAATTAACGGAGTGCCACTATAGCAATATAGCTCTTAACAAAGATTAATCTTGTTTTTGGTTGGTCTTCCTCTTTAGACTGTGGTGGGTTGTCTGTTATGACAAGGTAAAGAGCATTTTAGGATAAGCAGGTTATAATAACTGGGCTACAGCTTGAGTTTAAATTACAAAACCCTGTATTTTGTTCAGGGAAATAAGAGTCATGTTTGGGATTCTGAAATCTTGGGTGGAGCCAAGTAGACTGCAAATACCCACAGTTCCTAAAAATAGGAATAATTGGGATGGAAACCAAACGTGCACTTGAGGCCTGAGTGTAATGCGGTATGATTGCTAACTTGGGAATCCACCAGGTAAAATGATGCAATGAGGCAGGATTCGTTAAAAAAAGGAGCTTCATCGTGAACAACCCACTAGGTAAGAGTGATCATAATGTGCTGAATTTACTTTAAAGTGAAAAATTAGGTCTGAGATAATTGTTTTAAACCTAACTAAAGGCAATTATAAGGGTATGAAGACAAAGGTTTCATAGGTTGAATGAAGAAGTTAAAAGTCAAAACAATAGAAAAGCAATGGGAGACAGTTAAGGGGATATTTCATAGCCATCAACAAAGAAATATTCCATTGATTGAGAAGATGTACCAGTTCTGGTTAACTAAGGAATTTGAGGAAAGTATTAAACTGAAAGAAAAGTTACACAGCATTGCAAAGATTCATAGTTGCCCAGAGATTATGGATATTTCAGAAATCAGCAAAAAAAAAGCAAAGAAAATAAAAGAAGAAATTGGAATATGAGAGAAAACCAGCAGGAAATATAAAACAAACAGTAAACGTTTCTATAAAAAACCAAGAGTAGCTAAAATATGAATTGGTCCCTAAGGGGATGAAACTCGGGATTCAATAATGGGAAATGAGGAAATGGCAAGATCTTGAGGAAGTACACTTGTATCTGTCCTCGCAGTATCTCAGGAATAGTACAAAGTCAAGAAGCAAAAAGGTTATAGGAAATTGGAACAATCAGAGTAATTAGAGAAAAAAAATCAGGAAAACTAATGGGACTAAAGGCTGACAAGAGCCCTGAACTTGATGACCTGCATCCTAGCATCTTAAAGAAAATGGCTGCAAAGATTGTGACTGCACTAGTTGTAAGCTTTCAAAGTTCTGGAAGAATCCCAGCAGGTTGGAAAATTACTAATATGAAACTGTTACTCAAAAAAAGGAGAGAGACAGAAATCAGAAAACTACAAGCCACTTCATTTAACATCTATCATTGACACAAACAAGAATTCAGACTGGTTAAAACAAGTCAGAATACAAACAAACAGAGTCATCAGGGTTTCGTGAAAGGGAATTTCTGGTTGAAAACTTGATAGATTCCATTGAGGATGTACCAGCCAGGATAGATAAAATAGAACCTGCAGGTGCAGTCTATTTGAGCTTTCAAGAGTGATTTGATAAGGTGACACCATATAGGGAACTGTGTATAACATGACATCATGGTGCTAGGGGTGAAATTTTAGTACAGGTTGAGTATTAGCTAACTACCAAGCAACAAAGAGTTGAAATAAATGAGTAATTTTCATGTCAAACTAAAATTTGTAGAGTACTTGGTGCTGAACTATTTGTGATCTGTATTAATGCATTGGATGAAAGAACAAACTATATTCTAGCCTAATTTACTGATGTTACAAAGAAAAGGAGGTTTACAAGATATGAAATGATATGGAGCCTACAATAGGATATAGATTGGTTAAAAAATGGTTAAGGTAGAGTATAAAGCCGGATGGTTGCATTGGCAGAACAATAGAAAAGCAGAATATTATTTAAATTATTATGGATAGAAACTGCAGTGTAGAGGCATCTGGGTGTACAATTAATCGAAAAGGTTAGCTGGCAAGAACAGCAAGGAAGGCAAGTGAAATGTTGGACTTTATTGCGAGGGGGATGTAATATATAAGAAGTGGGAAATTGCTGCACGTATACAGGGTACTGGTGAGACAATGCATGGAATGCTGTGTACAATTTCCTTATGTAGAGAGGGATACCTTTCCATTGGAATTGTTTAATGAAGGTTAACTAAACTGATTTCTGAGATTGAGGGATTGTCTTGTGACAAAAGCTTGAGTGTGTTGGCCTATGGTGATTGGAGTTTGGATGAATGAGAGGGGTTTCTTGCTGAAAGATATAATTTCAGAGGGGGCTTGACACAGTGAATGCTAGAAGCATGTTTCCATTCTTGGGGACACATTGACCTAAAGGGCATTTAGCACAGATATGGGAAGAATACGGCTGTTATTCTTCAGAATTTTCTTCCACAGAGAGCAATGGCGCTTGGGCCATTTAATATATTCAGGAATGTATTGGACAGGCTTTTGATCAGGAATAAAGAATTCTGGTAAACAGGCAGAAAAGTCGAGATAAGATCACAATCAAATCACTATGACCTTTTCAAATGGCAGCCAAGCTTGATGAGCGAAATAGCCTAGTCACATGTTAGGTTACCTTTTGGAGGGTCAGTGTGGACTTGTTGGGCCAAATGGCCTATTTGCACGCTGTAGAGATTCTGTACTCTTTTGTTGAGGTAGCTGTTTTACACATTCTCCTTTTTCATATTTGTTTTCGACTCCAATCAAGCCCTCCTTTAAACTGAACACGAGATTAAATTATAATTAAACTAAAAAAAATTTCTCATCCTAGATTCTGCTACAGCTAAGGTCTTAATATTTTCTCTTTTTCCTCGTTAAGCCATCACAGTATCAACAAATTTCCATTTAAGCTTCAGGAATCTTTGAATTCACCTACTCTCTGAAGCATACTGTTTTTAAGTCCAATTTCTGGAAAGACTGACTTAATGAGTCTTCAAACCACAGAAACAGAGCAACAGCAATAGGCCATGAGTTTGAAATCTAAACTCTTAAACAAATAATCTGATACAAATCATTCACCTTTCAACATACCTTGAAGAAATAATTCAAATGCAATAACAATCACCTCAGCCCCAATTCCCTATTCAACAACAGTATTACACACTTCACCTTCTCTCTCACTATCCATCATACTATACGCCATACTATAGGAAGGATGTGGAGGCATTGGAACGAGTGCAGAGGAGGTTTACCAGGATGTTGCCTGGAATGGTAGGAAAATCTTATGAGGAAAGGCTGAGGCACTTGGGGCTGTTCTCATTGGAGAAGAGAAGGTTTAGGGGAGATTTGATAGAGGTGTATAAGATGATTAGGGGTTTAGATAGGGTCGACACTGAGAACCTTTTACCGCTAATGGAGTCAGGTGTTACTAGGGGACACAGCTTTAAATTAAGGGGTGGTAGGTATAGGACAGATGTTAGGGGTAGATTCTTTACACAGCGGGTTGTGAGTTCATGGAATGCCCTGCCAGTAGCAGTGGTGAACTCTCCTTCTTTATGGTCATTTAAGCGGGCATTGGATAGGCATTTGGAAGTTATTGGGCTAGTGTAGATTAGGTAGGATTCGGTCGGCGCAACATCGAGGGCCGAAGGGCCTGTACTGCGCTGTATCTTTCTATGTTCTATGTTCTATCACATTATCCACTTAGCCACAATGCAAAATGAATAGCCAACATATATTAAACAGTTCGAACCAAATCTACCAGTGAAATCATGCCATATTGCCTAGAAATATTAACTGATCACTCTTGGGAATTTCTATGGTGCCTGTCTTTTCTACACCTTTCCCTGTCCTAATGCTATTATGTAGAGTTACCCTATTGGCTCCTGCAAGAATGGTGGAAGACTGCTTTCAGTTGGGGAGACTGTAAATGGCTTTATTGGACAACATTAAACAGTCCTTGTGTTACATAGAAATATAGGTGTTGGGAGCTGGAATAGGCCATTCGACCCCTCAAGCCTGCCCTGCCATTCAGTATAATCATGGCTGATCATCCAGCTCAGAACTCTAATCCTACCCTCCCTCCATATCAGTTCAGTCCTTTAACCACAAGAGCTATATCTTCCTCCTTCTCGATAACACAACATTTTGGCTTCAACCACATTATGTGGTAGTGAATTCCACAAACTCACCATTTGGTGAAGAAATGTCTCCTTATCTCAGTTCTAACTCCAGTTCTAACTTCCCCACCATCCTGTTAGAATTTTATAGGTTTTTATGAGATCCCTCCCCACAATGTTCTAAACTCTAGTGAATAGAATCCTAACTGACCGAATGTCTCCTCATAGGCCAGTGTTGCCTTCCCAGGAATCAATTTGAACATTTCCCTCTTGCGATTTACAGTCATTCTAAAAATAACCTGCCTTCATACTTTTGCTACCAAAGTGGATTACCTCACATTTATCCACATTATACTCCATCTGCCATGCACTTGCACACTCACTCGGTCTGTCAAAATTACACTGCAACACCTCTGTTTCCTCCTCACAGCTTACCCTCTCACCTAGCTTTGTGTCACCTGCAAATTTTGAGGTACTATATTTAGTTGCCTCATCTAAATCATGAATATATATGTGAATAGCTGAGGTCCTAGAATTGGTAGGCATCCTAGTACCCAGCCCGACACTACCCCACAAGTCACTGCCTAGCATTCATAAGAAGTCCCATTTATCCTGACTCTTTGTCCTCTGTCTCATAACCAGTTTTCTACCCACAGTCAGTTCCTGCTATGACACGATAGTTCCATTCTCATGCAACCCAGTTTTATACGAAAATCATGTCTTAGCAGCACCATTTACATTAATGGGGCCAGAATCGCGTTACAACCAATACACACTTTAAAAGTTTGCATCATGAAAACAGTGTCCCCAATTCGTCAATCATATTATAACCCATTCACGTTAACGAACTCGTGTTATAGCAGAACAACCTGTGCATCCATACGTCACCCCAAATCCCATGCCCTTTAGTTTTACACATTAATCTCTCACATGGGACTTGTTGAAAACCTTCTGAAAGTCCAGCTAAACCACATCACTGACTTCCCCCCGCCTCCCCGATCAACTCTACAAGTTACATTCTCAGAAAATTCCAGTAGTTTTGTTCAGCTTGATTTCTGTTTTGTTACAAGGCTCTGCTTCAGGTTAAACCATCATTGCGCATGGATAGCAGCGAGCTGAGGGGTGCATAGGTTAAGTTACTATATTTTGCATTAGGATTAAGTCTCGGCACAACATCAGGGGCCTAAGGGCCTGTTCTGTGCTGTACTTTTCTATGTTTTAAGTGTGCAAAGTGGCAGTCTGGGCTACATGGCTGAGAGGTGGAGTGACAGCATGGGGGGATTAATGCTGCCATCTTTCAAGAGGACTGTAGGTTGTACTCCATGGAATTTACTCAATTCCTTCATACCTCAACAATCCTAGTGCTCTGCCTGAAAGCAGATTGTTAAACAGCTGGGATGCCCTGCAAGCGCCTTTTAACACAAGCATCCAAAGCCATGATGGTAGCAGTCTGATCATGCATGGCAACAAGCTGATCTGGAATGAATTTATTCTGAACTTTCACTCAGACCTTTGATGGAATCTCTTTGTGCTTTAATCGAAACTGAGGTATTGGTCATCCTGTTCAATCCCTAAGGTGGAGTTGGCCGCCTGGCTATTTCAAGCTCCGCACAAAATCTTATGTCAACTTGGTGCATGCCTCCTCTAAACTCATTGACATTGTCTGCAGGCTTCCCAATGCACCAAGTGTTTTGGTGTGTGCACCCATCAGAGTTTTCTTGTAACCGTGTCCTGTGCTGGACCCACAACTATTCACGTAATAGATTACGTGGGCGGCACGGTGGCACAGTGGTTAGCACTGCTGCCTCACAGCGCCTGAGACCCAGGTTCAATTCCCGACTCAGGCGACTGACTGTGTGGAGTTTGCACATTCTCCCCGTGTCTGCGTGGGTTTCCTCCCACAGTCCAAAGATGTGCGGGTCAGGTGAATTGGCTATGCTAAATTGCCCGTAGTGTTAGGTAAGGGGTAAATGTAGGGGTATGGGTGGGTTGCGCTTCGGCGGGTCGGTGTGGACTTGTTGGGCCGAAGGGCCTGTTTCCACACTGTAAGTCTAATCTAAAGATTAATGAACTGGATAAAGAAACTGAGGGCATTGCTGCTAAGTTTCCAGTTGACACAAAAATAAGTGGATGGACACGTAGTGTTGAGGAAATGGAGATGCTGCAGAAGGACTTGGATGGTTTGGAAGAGTGGGTAAAGTAGTTCCAGATGGTATACAATGTGGGGAAGTGTGAGGTTATGTACTTTGGAAGGAAGAATAGAGATGTAGATTGTTTTCTAAATGGGGAAAGCTTTTGGAAATCTGAAGCATGAAGGGTTTTGGGACTCCTGGTCCATGATTGTCTTAAGGTTAACCTGCAGGTTTAGTTGGCAGTTAGGACAGCAAATGTAATGTTAGCATTCATTTCCACAAGAACAGAGACATACTGCTGAAGCTGTATAAGGTTCTGGTCAAACTGCATTTGGAATATTGTGAGCCGTTTTGGGCGCTATATCTACTGAAGGATGTGTATGGCATTTGAGGGGGTCCAGAGGAGCTTTACAAGAATGATCCAGAGGATGAGGGGGCTTGTCACATGAGGAGCAGTTGAGGACTCTGGGTCTGTGCTCATAGAGTCATAGAGATGGACAGCATGGACCCTTTGGTCCAATCCGTCCATGCTGAACAGATATCCCAACCCAATCTAGTCCCACCTGACAGCACCGGCCCATCCAAATGCCTTAAATGGTGCAATTGTACCATCTTCCACCACTTCCTCTGGCAGCTCATTCCATACACATTTCACCCTCTGTGTGAAAAAGTTACCGCGTAGTTCTCTTTTATATCTTTCCCCTCTCAACAATGGAGATTAGAAGGATGAGTGGAAATTTCATTGAAACTTACAGAATACTGAGATGCTCCGATAGTATAGATCTGGAGAAGATGTTTCCAACAGGAAGACAGACTGAGACCTGACAGCACAACCTCAGAATGAAGGGAAGACCCTTTAGAAGTGTGATAAGGAGAAGTTTCTTTGACCAGAGGGTAGTGAATCTGTGAAATTTGTTGCCATTGAGGGCTATGGAGGTCAAGACATTGAGTGCATTTAAGACAAAGAGAGATAAATTCTTGATTGGTATGGGAAAAAGGCAGGAGAAAGGAGCCAGAAGCATACCAACCATGATCAAATGGCAGAGAAGACTTGATGGGCTGAATGGCCTAATTCTGCTTCTACATTTATGGTCTTGGAGGTGAGAGGAAGGATTATATATAAGGATATTGTTGACATTGATTCAGACCCACCACTAGACATGTCCTCAGTAATGACGCTTCTAATTATGGCCATCCATTTCTCCCCCATGAGTGTTAGAATATGCAAGAATCCCCATTCCCCGAAAGTTAGTTCCTGCTGCCTTCAATTGTAGACCTTCGTGTACAAGAGATGGAGAACTTTGTGTAATCTGTTTGGGTGAATTAACTATTATGTTTGAATAGCTAGCCATATGTGCGACCTGTGAGATGTGAGAGCAAAGCTTGTATCATAAGAGGGTGAGGTGAAGCACATGTCTGTTAGGGATCAGAATTAGTCAGGTCGACACTGCTAGTTGATTAGTGATGTGGAATGATGAACAGTGGTGCTGTTGGTAGAATATGGTTTTTCAGGATGCATTTATTTGGCTACTCATGTGAGGTCATCATGTTTCTTATGGCAATGTCATCAGATCCTTGGGACTAGAGTCCTGGCATTGAGTTCCATAACTGTCAGCTTTCACTATCTGGTCACTGTGTGTTTGGGGGATTAACTGGAGACCTATGGGTCAGCACTTGTAGATGACATGTTGGCACTGCTGTCTGCCAGCGACCTGAGTTCATTTCCTGCCTTGGGTGACTGTCTGTGTGAAGTTTGCACATTCTCCCAGTGTCTGTGTGGGTTTCCTCCCACAATCCAAAGGAGTGCAGGTCAGGTTAATTGGTCACACTAAGTTGCCTATAGTGTTAGGTGCATTAGTTGGGGGTAAATATAGGGTAGGGGACTGGGTCTGGGTGGGTTACTCTTCAGAACGTCAGTGTGGACTTGTTGGGTTAAGGGTCTGTTTCCATACTGTGGGGAATCTAATCTTCTCCTTTTCACCACCCCACCAAAGTCTCCAGTGCAATGTTGAAAACCCTGAATATCTGCACTTAACCAAATTAAACCATTCTTTGGTCTTTCCCACTTTAGATTCAATTCTGAAAGGACTCCTAGCTCATGCTGCAGGTCCAATGCACCTCTCCTTTAAAGTGATGCTGTAAAGTTTTGATTTTGGATCCCTAGTTGCTGACGTGTCATCAAGAATCCAGTAAATGCTTTCAAGGATTATCTAAAATAGACCGATCATCTCAACATCTCCCCTTGTAAAACCAGCTGTTAAGACACTCCCAGTCCTCTCTGTGATAGAGTACCAGCTTGTTTAGTCTTTATTTCCCATGACTGTCTGTCACATTAGTGCTGAATGAGTCGAAAACTCTAAAAGCCTCCACATGCATTGTTATTGGAGTTGTTGTGGTTCTGTTCACCGAGCTGGGAGTTTTTGTTGCAAACATTTCGTCCCCTTGCTAGGTGACATCTTCAGTGCTTGGGAGCCTCCTGTGAAGCTCTTCTGTGCTGATTCCTCCGGCATTTATACTGGTTTGAATCTGCCGCTTCCGGTTGTCAGTTGCTGTCCGCTGCAGTGGCCGGTATATAGGGTCTAGGTCGATGTGTCTGTTGATAGAATTTGTGGATGAGTGCCATGCCTCTAGGAATTCCCTGGCTGTTCTCTGTTTGCCCTATAATAGTGGTGTTGTCCCAATCGAATTCGTGTTGTTTGTCATCTGAGTGTATGGCTACTAGGGATAGCTGGTCATGTCGTTTCGTGGCTAATTGGTGTTCATGGATGTGGGTTGTTAGCTGTCTTCCTGTTTGTCCTATGTAGTGTTTTGTGCAGTCCTTGCATGGGATTTTGTACACTACGTTGGTTTTGCTCATGCTGGGTATCAGGTCCTTTGTCCTGGTGAGTTGTTGTCTGAGAGTGGCTGTTGGTTTGTGTGCTGTTATGAGTCCTAATGGTCGCAGCAGTCTGGCTGTCAGTTCAGAAATGCTCCTGATGTATGGGAGTGTGGCCAGTCCTTTGGGTTGTGGCATGTCCTCATTTCGTTGTCTTTCCCTAAGGCATCTGTTGATGAAATTGCGTGGGTATCCATTTTTGGTGAATACCTCATATAGATTAGATTAGATTAGATTACTTACAGTGTGGAAACAGGCCCTTCGGCCCAACAAGTCCACACTGACCCGCCGAAGCGCAACCCACCCATACCCCTACATTTACCCCTTTACCTAACACTACGGCCAATTCACCTAACCTGCACATCTTTAGACTGTGGGAGGAAACCAGAACACCCGGAGGAAACCCACGCAGACACGGGGAGAACGTGCAAACTCCACACAGTCAATCGCCTGAGTCGGGAATTGAACCCGGGTCTCCGGCGCTGTGAGGCAGCAGTGCTAACCACTGTGCCACCGTGCCGCCCATATAGGTGTTCTTCTTCCTCCTTTTGTAGTTCAGGTGTGCTGCAGTGTGTTGTGGCCCTTTTGAATAATGTCCTGATGCAACTTCATTTGTGTGTGTTGGGGTGGTTGCTTTCATAGTTCAGGTCTTGGTCTATGTGTGTGGCTTTTCTGTATAATTCAAAAGGACATTATTCAAAAGGGCCACAACACACTGCAGCACACCTGAACTACAAAAAGAGGAAGAAGAACATCTATACAAGGTATTCACCAAAAACGGATACCCGCGCAATTTCATCAACAGATGCCTTAGGGAAAGACAATGAAATGAGGACATGCCACGACCCAAAGGACTGGCCACACTCCCATACATCAGGAACATTTCTGAACTGACAGCCAGACTGCTGCGACCACTAGGACTCATAACAGCACACAAACCAACAGTCAGTCTCAGACAACAACTCACCAGGACAAAGGACCCGATACCCAGCATGAGCAAAACCAACGTAGTGTACAAAATCCCATGCAAGAACTGCACAAAACATTACATAGGACAAACAGAAAGACAGCTAACAACCCACATCCATGAACACCAACTAGCCACGAAACGACACGACCAGCTATCCCTAGTAGCCATACACTCAGATGACAAACAACACGAATTCGATTGGGACAACACCACTATTATAGGGCAGGCCAAACAGAGAACAGCCAGGGAATTCCTAGAGGCATGGCACTCATCCACAAATTCTATCAACAGACTCATCGACCTAGACCTTATATCCGGCCACTGCAGTGGACAGCAACTGACAACCGGAAGCGGCAGATTCAAACCAGTATAAATGCCGGAGGAATCAGCACAGAAGAGCTTCACAGGAGGCTCCCAAGCACTGAAGATGTCACCTAGCAAGGGGACGAAACGTTTGCAACAAAAACTCCAAGCTCGGCGAACAGAACCACAACAACGAGCACCCGAGCTGCAAATCTTCTCACAAACTTTGTTATTGGAGTGTTTTTCCTACTTCGTAGCATAACTCTTCTTGTAAGTATATCATTTTTGCAATAAGCCCGTTTCTCCAGAAATGATTAATTTTCAATTGCTGTCACTTGATTTTAGTTGAAGATGAATCACCTGTGCTTCAAGTTAGAGCTGCTGTGAGGTCCTACAAAGTTGAGTGAGTAACTATATCTGTGATATGTGCCTGCACCATAATCTGCTTCAGTATTCTAGCCTGAGGATAGAATATCACTTCATATGTAACAGCTGATAAGGCAGGCTGTTGTTTTGAAGCATTCCAAATGCACAAAGAAACAGAAAAAAAGCCCAATGTTGGGGCTGTTTTGTCACTGGCTATAACCATCATGTAATTAACTTAATTACAACACTTTCAAATGATAGAATGTGTTCTGAGGTAATGATGGTGGAAACTTTTCACATTTATTTTTAAGCAAAGAAAATGCTGTTTATACATGTTATGTTTAAAGTTTCCAGCTAAAGGAATACAAAGGTAACATATTTGGGGATATCTGTGAGATCAAAACAAAAGAATGATGCAATCTTTGATCTTGGTTTTCCATGTTTCTATAATTTGAGTGTTGAGTGTAAACATTGATACAGTTCTAATATTATTATTCACCATTGCTTATTTGACCAACAAGACCTCATTGATTCATAGCCTGAGAACTGTGATGCTTTTATTGAAACATAATGAATCTACAACAATTTATTAATATATCTATATTTAATGCATATGCTCCAAGAAATAAATATTTGTCTCTTTAGATTATTTTCACAGTATTCATGTTGTGCTTTAAGAGATTTGTAGACTCCTATGGAAGTTCTCTTCCTACACTTTCAATCCCATAGACTTTCTTCAACTCAGTTTACTCACATTAAAGTGGCAACTTTCATGAGGTTCTGTACCTCTGCTCTGTACATCCTTTTATTCCCTTCATAAACTGCTCTTCACCGTTAGACAGGTTTTCTCACTTTATCTCCAACTACTTTTATATTACATTTGTTCCAGATTTTCTGTACAGTCACCAACTCCAACTAGAAAATGCATGTTCTCCAGTAATAAAAAAAATATACAAAATCATCACACCATATAACATGAAACACAAACAAAACAAACAATTATTGTTGGTGATTTGCATTGTGTAGAACCTTGCTTAGACTGCATCTGGTCTCCTGTGTGTAACTTTGGTTCCCTTCCTTAAACAGGATATTACTGCCACATGGATGTGAATTAGAATTAGAATTAGAGTACAGTGAACAATGTATAATGTCACCTCATATGGCACCATCTTAGGCATAAAGTACCTAGGTACAGAGCTTACATACAAAATACAGAATTAAAGGGAAAAAGAAAGGAAAAAGAATGAGAAGTATTCTCATTGAAACTTACAAAATATTTAAGGGGATAAACAGGGCAAGCTGTTCCCCCTTGTTAGGGAGTCTAGAACTGTGGGAATGTTTTTATTCAGATGGTTGTCAATCTTTGGAATTCTCTACCCCCGAGGGCTGTAAATCCTCAATTATAGAGTGTGTTTAAAGTAAATTCCTAAATACTAATGCCATAAAGGGAATTTGGGATGGTGTAGCAAAACCCTTCAAAGCTACTGATTGCATTGAATGACAGAACAGTCTTGATGGGCTCTTAGGTTCCTATGAGAGAAAGTGAGGACTACAGATGCTGGAGAGTCAGAGTCGAAAAGTGTAGCACTGGAAAAGTACAGCAGGTCAGGCAGCATCCGAGGAGCAGGAATGTTGATGTTTCGAATGGCCTGACCTTCAGGAATGGCCTGACCTGCTGTGCTTTTCCAGCAGCACTTTTTTCAACTCCTATGTAAGTTAAAACTATGTTCTGCAAAGTAATTTAAGACTCAGGTTCATACACAAAGAAAAGCACAAGAGGTTACCGTGAATCTAATATGTATCAGTTGCTTATTCTTGGCAAATTTCAGCTGGTGGTTTATTTTCCAAACATGTATTATTCTTATAGTTTAGCTATTACTTTTTAAACTTGCGACTGTAGGCTTGGGCTGGTGAAGCTCGGAGTAGCTCTGTGGTGGCAGAGAGGGAAAAGTAGAATTCTTTTTAAGTTATCTTTACTTTTTATTTTAAGTTAATGAGAATGGCGCCTCTAAATGGTGATGGTACACACTTTTTGTTGTATTTTATATCGAATACATGTGACAATGATTCAATCAATTCAGCATAAGGTCTTCTATAGGGTAAAAATGGAAAGAACTGCAGATGCTGCAAATCATAATCAAAAACAGAGGTTGCTGGAATAGCTCAGCAGGTCTGGCAGCATCTGTGCAGAGAAATCAGAGTTAATGTTTCAGATCTGGTGACCTCTCAGAACTGAATCTGAAATGTTAACTCTGATTTCTTTTCAAAGAACTGCTGAGCTTTCTATAGGAGGTTAATCATTTTAGAAGGTTCTTTTGTTTTATTACGTAAAGTTGTTTCATTTGTTCTCCAAATGCAGACACTTCTACCTCCATGATAACATCTAGGTCACACCCACAATGAGACAAAGATGTGATTTCAAACTTGATTTTCAAACTAAAAATCATGCTAAGCATTCCTCACTCAATGGTAGTACACGTCTCTCAATCAGATTGTCAGCTGAAAAGCTACTTCAAATATTTGAGCATATCAATTCATAGACAATTCAGTGTCTTGAACAAATAAGACATGCTTGTTAAGCTTTTCATTTTGTACTCATCAGGACAGAGGCAGGAATGCCAACGTGTAAAGGGAACAACAATTTCTACTGCTTGAGAAGCAGGGTGCTGACTAGCTGGCAAGGGACTGTAATCGGTTGAGGCATTCCATCAGGGGTGCACCAAGGAAAAGCATTCCCCAAGATTTTTAGTTGAAAAGGCATAAAAGCTGGACAATTTCCTTTTGCCTCAAGAGGATCAGTTTCTGCATTTGAATTTATATAGATTCTAGCAAGCGCAAGTGAGCAACAATGTGTACCTGACTGATAATTGTAAATCAATTGTACATGTAGTTCTTGGCATGCTAGAATTGCTAAGTGCTGCCCAATTGCAGAATCACATCTAATGTGGCCATGTGTTTGGAGTTTTACAAGCACAGGCTACTTGATCTAGCTTTAATGTATTGAGGGATACCAATGACTTGTCCGATTTGCAAACAAACAAAACACAAGATATTGATGGATTGGATAATGAGCCATTATGAGATCCATGCTTAGGCAGTCATTCATCTTTATTCTATACTCATTTCTTAGCCATTAAAATCATTTTCTCCACTGCATTCCATTATACGTGTATGAAATAAGATCACAATGATAATAATTGAACACACTATTAACTGTGATACAATTTGAATCAATTAATTTTATATGCAATGCTTGTATTTGTGAATTTAAGTATTAGCCATAATAGATTCATAGCATCATACAGCATGGAAACAGACCCTTCGGTCCAACCAATCCATGTCGAACATAATCCCAAACTAAACTAGTCCCACCTGCCTGCTCCTGGCCCATATCCCTCCAAACCTTCCCTATTCATGTATCTATCCAAATAATACCTTTTAAACATTGTAATCCAGCACTTCCTCTGGAAGTTCATTCCACACACAAACCACTCTCTGCGTAAAATATTTGCTCTTCATATCTTTTTTAAATGTCTCTCCTCTCACCTTGAAAACATTCCCCCTAATCTTGAAATCCCACATCCTTGGGAAAAAACAACTACCATTAATTCTATCTACACCCCTCATTATTTCATAAACTTGTATACCGTTGCCTCTCAACCTCTTATGCTCCAATGAAAAAGGTCCCAGCCTATCTGGCCGTTCTTTATAACTCAAACTTTCCATGCCCAACAACATCTGGGTAAGTTTCTTCTGAACCCTCTCCAGCTTATTCATATCCTTCCTTTAATTGGGCAAACAGAACTGGACACAGCACTCCAGGAGGGGCCTCACCGATATCCTGTACAACCTCAACATGACTTCCCATATTCTTTTCAGGATTGAGCCATGAAGGCAAGCATGCCAAATGACTTTTCAACCACCCTGCCTGTATGTGATGCAAACTTCAAAGAACAATGAACCTGCACCCCTAGATCCCTCTGTTCTACAACACTATCCAAAGCCCTACCATTAGTTGTACAAGCCCTACCCTTGTTTGTTGTACCAAGAGTTAATACCTAGCATTTATCCAGATGGAATTCCATCTGTCATTTTTCAGCCCATTGACTTATTTGATCAAGATCCCTTTATAATCTTACAAAACCTTCTTCACTCCCTTCTATGCCGCCAATTTTGGTGTCATCTGCAAAGTTACTAACCATGTCTTCTCTATTCTCATTCAAATCATTTACATAAATGACAAACAAAAGAGGACCCAGAACCAATCCCTGTGGAACACCATTGGTCAGAGGCCTCCAGTCCAAAAAGCAACCCTCCACCATTACTTTCTTTCTCTTGTCATTAAGCCAATCGTATATCCAATTGGTAAGCTCACCCTGAATCCCATGTGACCTAACTTTACGAATTAGTCTGCCATGTGGAACCTTGTTGAAGGCTTTACTAAAACCCCCAGATAAACAATGGGTGTTACTCTGCCATCGTCAATATTTTTGATAATTTCCTCAAAAAAATCAATTAAGTTTGTGAGACATGATTTCCCTTGCACAAAACCATGTTGACTGTCCTTAATCAATTCTTGCCTCGTTAAATGTCCAAAAATTCAATTTTTTTATCACCTCCAACAATTTACCCACAACCAAAGTTGGACTCACAGGTCTATAGTTCCCTGGTTTCTCCTTCAAATCTTTTTAAAACAAAAATACAACGTTAACTACACTCCAGTCATCAGGCATCTCACCCACAGTTATAGATGAAGCAAATTTTTCTGCAAGGAGTCTTGCAATTCCCTCCCTTACTTCCCACAGTGTTCTGGGATACAATAGATCAGGACCTAGAGATTTATCAACCTTTATATTCTCTAAGACCTCCCAAACCTCCTCTACTGTAATGTAAACTGTTTTTAAAATATCAAAGTTTATTTCTCTGCATTCTGTAGATGCCATTTTGTTCCTCACAGTAAAAACTGACGTGAAATATTCATTTAGTATCTCTCCCTTATCCTGGCGTTCAACACAAAGATGAATTCTTTGATCTTTAAAGGTGCTCTACCCTCTCTCTCGCTGGCATTCCAATAACGTTATTGAGGCCTGACGAGAAACTAAGCCAGTGAAACTTCCTTTTGGGTATCATTCGCAGTTTGGATTGTTTCTGAAAAAATATACATAATTGCAATAGATATTTTTAAAAAGGAAAAGAGTGTGGCAAACATATTTTCCAAAATTCTTAAAGTAGGATTGTAGGATTGTTGAAATAATTTTACCACATCAATAATTAGCTTTAATTAATGATGTACCATGTGCCATGATGGATCAGAAAACCACATGCTTTGATTTAACAATGAGTCAGACCTCTCTGTTCCTCCCATATATACAGAAAGAGTTAGAATATTGTGTTGTGAATGAAAACATCAATAAAAAAGTGATGCATTCTGGAATATCAAGACAGAGTTGACTCGAAGCTAAACAAAAGTCAGTATGCAAAAACATGTGCAACTATGTTTTCATTTAATAGTTCACTCAAGACTCAATGTTCATGAGCTATGTCTCTCCGTCATGCTGAAAGAATGTGATGGAATGTGAAATTGGAAGATCAGCCTACATGTTCAAATACAATTATAGTCAAACTGACAAACACAATTGAAAGACTGGTTAATTCCTGATATAAACAAGTTGTCCTGAACTCTGATTTATCACGCAAGGTAATTAATGGTATAATCAGCCTGGTTACTCGGAAACTTCTCTATCTATTCTGCCCTACTACATGTGTGGAAATGTCTGGAGTAAAGCAAAACTGTCTTGAAATGGAAAACTTAAACTAGGAGTCTATCACTGCTCGTCTTTAGAAAGTAAATGGACTATTTTGAAAATGGTATTCATTCACATCAGAACCCCACAATGAACTGGTCTCATGGCGGTCACTTTGTCAACTGGTTGCAGACTGAGTGGTGGAGAAAGCACCGGATTACAACAGCAAAAGGAATCGAAAAAAAAGCAGCAATCTCTCAAGATATTTATACATCTCCAGATTTTGGCCACACTCCATCAATGATTACTTGATGTGGTAGCATATTGGTTACATTTACTGGACTAGTAATTCAGAGCCTGAAATATTGATCTGGAATTCTGAGGTCAGATCTTGCCATGGCAGCTGGGGAATTTCAACTTAGACAATTAAATGCATCTAGAATAAAAAGTTAGTATTGATTATGGTGACCACAAGAGGACAGGTTTATTGTAAAATCCTTTCTAGTTGACACCTTCCATTCAGAAGTCTGCCATACTTACCCAGTCTGACCAACACCTGACCCTAGGTTTCCTGTAACAGGGTCAGGATTATTTCAGAAAGCCATTCAGTTGTATCAAAACACTAGCAGAAGGCCGAATAAGAATAAAACTGGACAGACCTCGTAATATCAACCTACTGTAAACCCCTATCTTTGTGCTGTTCTGTCGTTTTGATTGTGGGCTGAAATAGGCAAAGGACTGTTGTAAAGGCAAATGATGGTTGAATGTTTGCTGCACCTTTTAAAAACAAATTCCCAACTCTCGTTATGATTGCTACTTTCACTGCTGTTTGTAGAATCATAGAATCATACGGTATGGATGAAGCTCTTTGGCCCATCAAGTCTGCCCCAGCAAGAAGAACACTATGAACAACGCTAATCTCAATTTCCCTCACAAGGTCTAAAGCCTTGAATGCTTTGACACTTCAAGTGCTCAAACAAGTGTGTATTTAAAAAATATTGTGGTTACCCATCTCAACTACCCTTCCAATCAGTGCATTCCAGGCCCCCACTGCCACCTGGAAGAAAAATATTTTTCTCTAAATATCCTGCCTTTTACTTTAAAAGTGTACCCCTTGTTCTTGAACCTTTGACAAAGGAAAACAGCTATTTGGTATCCACCCTGTCCATACCCCTCATAATCTTATACCTTGAAGAGGACCCCTTCTCCTCTTAAGTAAAGAACCCGGTTTATTTGTTCAAGCAGGGGAATAAGTCTAACTGCAGATAAGTTGGAGCTGAAGGATATGTATAAGTGGCGCTACAGACAGCAACAAGTAGCTGATTGGTCTGTGGACTAATGACCAGTTACTAAGGACGAAGGGCTTCTGCCTGCCAATGGCCATGTGAATGTTTGACAGAGAAACCATCAAGTCTCCGAATGGTCAGGAACTGTGCCACTTCTATCCAGTAAAAACCACATCAAGAAAACCAGTGAATTATTCTCTCATCATTTGCCATGAGTCATGGTTTTCAACCAATAAATCAGGGAATTTGTGAGTGTCAGCTAGCCACCTTATGCCTTGTGCAGGCAAGTGCCTGGAGAAGGAGCATCACAGAGCTGCATGCCCAGATAATCTAAAATGAGTCTCTCAATCAAACCCTGTGTACAGGGATTATTGAACTTCATTCCCATTCTTTCCCTCTGCCCATAACACTGATGTTTTTTTTTCCCTGTCTGTGCCTGTCTATTTATATTTGTAGGGATTAGTCTATAAGGGGGTTAGAGTTTAAACGAATGGAATTACATGTCAACACTTCAGAATTGCTTATCTGCAGTTAGACTATTTATTTGTAATAAATATTAATTATTGCCAAGTATAGCAACCTGGTCCATGTTTTTGGTCAACCTGGGTCTACAAGAAGGTAAACTGGGAAATTCTGCATACTTAAAATTTTGTACCTTTTGTGATGTATTTCAGGAATACTGGGTCTTGATTTCCGGTGCATTACCCTAATGAGGCCACTGGACATGATAAAGGCACGCTTTCCTTAGACCTTGCAAAGTGATCTTCACAAATGCTTTGGAAGCCAAAAGTAGGATAACTGTTCCATAGGCAAGTACCCCAGACTGCCAGAATCACACCTTATGGCAGGGCTTTCTCAAGTTGAGTTGGGACCTGTAATTATAGGATCACAAACTCAGAAGCAACAATCCTACTGTTAGCGCCACACATTCCCCCTATTCTCACAGGTTCAAAGTTTGTGAGAAGATTTGTAGCTCGGGTGCTCATTGTTATGGTTCTGTTTGCCGAGCTGGGAGTTTTTGTTGCAAACGTTTCGTCCGCTTTCTAGGTGACATCTTCAGTGCTTGGGAGCCTGAAGGTTCTCACAGGTTTTCTGACCTTTGTTACCTTTCTTCATATGTCTTCTTCAACATATATCACCAAAGGTGGTTCAATTAGTCCAGTACAGACTGAGCAGGCTGAGTCAGGAAGGACCTATAGCAGGCAATGTCATAGAGTCATAGAGATATACAACACAGAAACGGACCCTTCAGTCCAACTCGTAAATGCCAACCAAATATGCAATAAAAATCTAGTCCCCTTTGCCAGCACCTAACCCACATTCCTCTAAACCCTTCCTATTCATATGCCTATCTAGATGCCTTTTAAATGCTGTAATCATACGAGCCTCCACCATTTTGTCTGGCAACTCATTTCATACACGCATCAACTTCTGCGTGAACAAAGTTGCCCCTTAGGTCCCTCTTATAGCTTTCCCATCTCTCCTTAAATCTATGCCCTCTAGCTCTGGATTCCCCATGTCAGGAAAAAAAAGGCCTTGCTTATTTACCCATCCATACCCTTCACGATTTTATAGACCTCTATTAGGTCACCCCTCAGCCTCTGATGCTCCAGGGAAAATAGCCTCAGTCTATTCAGCCTTTCCATATAGCTCAAACCCTCCAACCCTGGCAACATTCTCATGAATCTTTTCTGAACCATTTCAAGTTTCACAACATCCTTCCTATAGGAGGGAGACCAGAATTGCATGCAGTACTCCAAATGGGGCTGAACCAATGTCTTGTACAAACGCAAAATGACCGCCCAATCCCTATACTCGATCCACTGACAAATAAAGGAAAGTGAAATCAAATAAAAGGAAAAAGCTGTTTAATCCCTGCCTCACTAAACAGTTTATTGGAAATACTCTATGCCTGATATTAGTGGTAGGAATACCCAACAGTTGAGGCAGGAGTGTTCATCTTCTCTCGTCGGTTGCATGTGACATAATTGTGCTCATTGGGATTGATCGAACAGCTCAAAACTGGGATTCAGTCATTCACAGGACGTGAGCATTGCTGACAATGTCAATATTTATTGCCCCATTTCTAACTGACCTCATGAAGGTGATGTTATGCTAATATCTTGAACCACTAAATCGGGAACTGATTTGTTCGTGGAGCATCTATTCCCACAGTACTGTTAGCAGACAGTAGGTTATCAACACCAACAAAATTGTATTCCACAATATAATATAATCTTGTGTGTGAGGCAGGTCAGTGGCTGGGAATTCTGCAGCAAGTATCCCACCTTGAGACTAAGAACAGAGTGTGGTGCAATATTCTCCACTTGGCTAGATCAGTGCAGCTCCAATAACAGAGAAGATGTTTGATGCAACCAGAACAAAGCAGTCCTTTTAAATGCATCCCATCCACCATCTTAAACCAATAACTTAGTGTATGCAATACACAGCAGTAACTCACTAAGGCTCCTTTGACAGTGACTCCCAAACACATGATTCCCATCACCTAGAATGACAAGGGCAGCAAATGCATGAGAACATACCACCTGCAAGTTTCCTTGCCAGCCACAAGTCATCCTGACTTAGCACTATATCTCCATTTTCTCATTGTTGCGAGATAAAAATTCTGGAACTCCTTTCTTAACAGCATTCTAGGTGTCCCTACGCCACAAGGACAGCAGCAGTTCAAGAAGCCTCAGTAACACCTGCTCAAGGACAGTTAGGGGTGGACAACAAATGCGGGCCAAGCCAGTAATGCCCACATCTCATCACAGAATGAATCTGAAAGGAAAATGATTCATGGAGCAGGCCCACATTTTGAGTTGCCACGTCACTGGATGAAGCTCCAACTGTTGCAGAGAGAATGCATGATCATGGGGTTATGGTCAAAAGCATCCGCAAAAACACTACTGAAGTCAGAACGAACTTGCATTCCCAGGTGGTCCTTCCACTCAGGGAAGTCTTTGATCCACGTTTAGGTTGCAGTGTTGGCCAGGATAACTTCTGGAATTAGGGGAGTTGATTGGAAGGTTGGTTGAGTGAGTCGGCAGCTCGCTCTTAAATGGTAACATCTATGAGGTGTAAAGAAATCATGAAATAAATATTGACCAAATACAATGCGCTGAATGGGAAATGAGCAGATTGATGAGTGGGTCAAAAGCTGGAAGTTCAGTTTGACTGCTGTGCTTTTCTGACAATTTGAGGAAAGACACATACTGGTGTGAATAATCTTGTATAATTCATAATGGAGCTCCAGCATAGCCTGTACATTCGTGTCCAAGAATGAGTGTTTATAACTGCTTTTTCTCCTCTTGGCTATTTTCTTGGAAGAACAATGTTGGTGAGTAGCCAGAAGGCTCTACTGCTGGAAATATCATAAAGTCCTGGAATCAAACAGCATGTAAACAGACCCTTCGGCCCAACTCATTCATGCTGACCCAGTTTTCTGAACTGAACAAATCCCATTTTCCTTGTGTTTGGCCCATATCCCTCTATAACTTCCTATCCATGTACCTGTCCAAATGTCTTATAAATGTTATAATTGTACTCGCCTCTATCACTTCCTTTGACAGCTTGTCCCATATATGCATCACCCTCTGTGTAAAAATGTTGCCTCTCGGGTCCCTTTTAAATCTTTCTCCTCTAACCTTAAACCTATGCCCTCTCGTTTTGGATTCATTTGCCCTGGGTAAAAGACGTTGACTATTCACCTTATCTACTTCCCTCATGATTTTGGCTATTCACCTTATCTATGTCCTTCATGATTTTATAAACCTCTATAAGGTCACCCCTTAGCCTCCTACACTCAAGGGTAAAAAAGTCCCAGCCTATCCAGCCTCTCCTTATAAGTCAAACCCTCCAGTCTTGATAAGATCCTTGTTAATCTTTTTTGTACCCTTTCCAGTTTAATAGCACCTTTCTAAAGCAGAGTGACTAGAATTGGATTCAGTAGTCCAAATGTGGCCTTGCTATAATGTCTTGTACAACTGGAATATGACATCCCAACTCCTGTACTCAATGCTCTGACTAATGAAGGCAAGCGTGTTAAACGCTGCCCTTCACCCCCTGTCTACCTGTGATGCCACTTTCAAGGTACTATATACCTTCGTGCCTTGGTCTCCCTGTTTGATAGCGCTGGTTCTCAATCCTCACTACAGTCTTGGCTTATACATAAACTGCTCTCCTCATTGCAATCCATTTCCTGTGAACTTACAGACCAAACAGCTGTATTCCTTTATGTAGTAGAATGCATTGATTTTAGATAGATATTGTAACAAGGTTTAAAACCCTCTGTTTCAGGGTCACAAAGGGGTCCTGAACTCACAGTCACAGGAAAGGAAATGAGCTCAGCAATCTCTGGAAGGCAGCTGCTGAGTGGGTGCTGTTGCACTTGCCTCTCTGTGAGGAATGGCAGACAAACTTATGAAACTGCAGGCCCAGTCAGTGCGTTAGAGCTTTGGAACCTCTTCAGCCTTACTCAGGCCACATAGACACTGCACTGAGGCAATTAGGACCACAAGGTACTTTGAATGGAGACATACTCACTGGACTGGTCTGTAGTGTAAAAATATTCAAAATTTATGGTGTTTTGTCAGTTTGAATGCAGGGACAATTCCTTCACTGGGTTAGGTTTAAATACCTTTGAGGTCTTTCATTATTGCAGCCTTATCAATAGGGCAAGCAACCACTGACTATAAGACTATAGACCATAAGACAAAGGAACAGAAGGTATGCCATTCAGCCCATTGAGTCTGCTCCACCATTCAATTAGATCATGATTGACCTGATAATGCTGAACTCCACTTTTCTACCTTTTCCTCATAACTCTTGATTTCTGACTGATTAACAATCGGTCTGTCTCAGCCTTGAAAATACTTAATGACCCAGCCTCTACGGTTCTCTGCTATAAAGAAATCCACACATTCACTATCCTCTGAGCGGAGAAATTCCTCCTGCAGTTGGTGATCCCTTACTCTGAGACTATGCGCCCTGGTCCTTGACTCTCCCACAAGGAGATACAACCTCTTAGCCGGTCTAGCCTTCTAAGATCTTATATATTTTAATACAATTGCCTCTCAGTCTTCTAATGAGCACAAGCCATGTTATTCAACATGATAAGAAAATTCCTCCATACTCTTGATCAACCTGATGAACCTTCTCTGGACTTTCTTTAGATAAGGAACCCAAAACTGCTCACAGTATTCTCGCTGTAGCCTGACTGGTGCCTTCTATAGTTTTAGCAAGACTTCCCCACTTTTATACTCCATTCTTTTTGAAGTAAAGGCCAACAATCTATGTGCTGAGCTTGGATGCTGGCTTTTTGAGATTCATGCATTTTGTCATCTGCAAAGTTGGCTGTGGTACATTTACTTCCAATATCCAAGTCATTAATATGTGTTGAAAATAATTATGTCCCCAGCACTCATCCCTGTGGAACTCCACTAGCAATAGCATGCCATTCTGAAAATGGCTCCTTAATCTCTGTCTTCTATGAGTTATCCAATCCACTTTCCATGCCAATATACCTCCAACAGCACAGACTATTAGCTTACTAAGCTCTGTTGATCCATCAACCGGCCACAGAGAGGCTATCTTCACTGAGCTGACAATAACCATGGGGCAAATGGACCTAAACGGAGGCTCAACAAACATAATGGATTGTTTGTCCCAGTTGAGCACATAACTATTTGGATTCCCATCTCTGGAAAGCTTCTCTGCAGCAAGAATGCATGGATCCAGAACAACATGGATCTACACTGGGGAGACTGGGCGCCTCCTAGCAGAGCGCTTTAGGGAACATCTCCAAGACACCCGCACCAATCAACCACACAGCCCCGTGGCCCAACATTTCAACTCCCCCTCCCACTCTGCCGAGGACATGGAGGTCTTGGGCCTCCTTCAACGCCGCTCCCTCACCACCAGATGGAAGAACGCCTCATCTTCCGCCTTGAACACTTCAACCCCAGGGCATCAATGTAGACTTCAACAGCTTCCCCATTTCCCCTTCCCCCACCTCATCCTAGTTTCAAACTTCCAGCTCAGCACTGTCCCCATGGCTTGTCCGGACTTGTCCGACCTGCCTATCTCCTTTTCCACCTATCCACTCCACCCTCTCCTCCCTGACCTATCACCTTCATCTCCTCCCCCACTCACCCATTGTACTCTATGCTACTCTCGCCTCACCCCCACCCTCCCCTAGCTTATCTCTCCATGCTTCCGGCTCACTGCCTTTATTCCTGATGAAGGGCTTTTGCCCGAAATGTTGATTTCGCTGCTCGTTGGATGCTGCCTGAACTGCTGTGCTCTTCCAGCACCACTGATCCAGAATCTCTATTTTACTGTCTCCCCACATTCAACTCCACTACCAAAGGCCTATGAAGATTCACTCTTATGGATCTGATACTAAGTCACTCAAAACTATTCTCTGTCCAATTCAGGCCAAATTGATCTTGACCAACATCTTATCCACAAGGACCATTCAGTGAAAGCATTGTTGCATTATTCCTATGGTGTAGTCTTAAATGGTGGCATGGGTCTCAGTATCCGGTGTTTGGTGTTTATTACTTGAGTCATTATTCATAATGGTGCCCTTGGCTCTCTCATTAGAAATCTATAAGTTCAGTCCAAAAATGTCAAATGATTTAAGAACTTTGGAAAACTGCAGAATAAAAAAACCATGGAATCCCCTGAATGACCTTTGATGTGTAGGATCATCCTTGTCATGAGCAATGCATTGATTTGAGGGTGATGTCTACCCAGGATCATGTGGTATGAGTCTTCATGCGACTGAATAGGCTGGATCCCTCACAATGAGGGACACTTGAGACAGAATGTTCCAAAAGGTAGTGGGATCCAGACCATAGACTTTGATCCCTTTCTTTCCCCTCTCTGCCACCACTTTGCCTCATCATTCAGATCTGAACCAAACGTGATGCAACTTGATGCACAAGTTGTCGCCATTCAGAACAATGGCGTAGCAAGCTCCTCCCAGTCATTAATGTCAATACTACCTTGCATTGAGTAGTGCTCCAGAGTGCCTGAGATGCATCTTCTCTGTCCTCCCTAGAACATTAGCATTTGAGAGATGTGGCCCTCACAGGGGGATACAAGTTTTGGTCTTTCAAGCTCAATATTCACTTCATTGCAGTTGAAATAACAATTTTTACCAAATGCTTAGGAAGCTGACTTCAAGAACACTGGGATACATTCAATAAATATATTGAACCCATTGAATCTATGCGATTTAGTGGAGGTATTGCTGATGGAATTTCCTTCGTGGTCTTATGCTTTGCTGATATACAGTCCTGGGCTCACTACACAGCAAGAGGATGGTGACGGCAACTGCTCTGCACTCTTTGTTGACTTGCGAAAGTTTTTGTTGTTAAACACTTACTGTGTTGTTTAGTGGAGGTTGGCCCAGTTGATCCAGTGTTGGATGATTTTGACAACAGTGACATGTTGAGAGAATTGGCTGCTACTTTACGGGAAGTGATGAACATGTGTTTCTCCTTTAACATATATGGTAGTGGGATATCTGGCTTACCGAGTGTGGGTTGATATGATATTTGTTTTGACAACGTTGAAATGCATGCAAAATGGAAGAAAGCTGGCACAGTGTGGGCGACTGCACTGCAGTTAGGAGCAAACTGTAGACCGTGCATATCTAGAGCGGTCAGTCTTGCCTTCAAAATCTGGACTGCGATCAAGCAAGGCTGTGTGAAAGCCCCCATGTTACTGACAACAGTGACTCACCTCAAAGATCGTCTGCCCTCTGGTGCCAGCATTAAAAACAATTTGACAGAAAACTGTTCAACCCTGGTTGCCAGTGTCAAGTCGTATTTTGTTATAATCCATCCCAGCACATTTATGGACTAGAAAGCCTATTTGTTCATGGATCCATTTACATAACAACTCTGTGGACGGTTTAGTTGGTATCTTCACTGGAGAAATGCAAGATCTGATTCTTCTGGCAAACATGTATCAGTCCCATGCTTATTATATGTACACTCTACTGGTCTGCAAGGCAGGGAACGATGCTGATGTACAGATACTTTTCATCCTATTATGACTTTCAGAGCAACAGGAAGAGTCATTTGAAATCTTACCATTTTCTGCAAATCAGCAGGGTTAATAACTTTGTGACTGTTATACAGTATAACGAAATAAAGATGCTTCAAAAGAGTAACTTGAATAGAATTTGCTTGTCTACGGTTTTTTTTTGAAAGATAAATACACATTTTCCTTCTTGGATCAGAAGCTACTCCAGTGACTTGTATTACAGGGTGGTCCCTATTTATCACCAAGTGGTTGTTTGTAAATATCAAAGTCATTCTTCAGACTGGCCCAGAACACAGACTCATAGAAATGAAAAGAATCCCTTAGAATGCATGTAAGGTACTCTGTGACATATGTTACTGAACAACTCCTGGAGAGAACAGGAATAGTGTGTAACCATGGGAGAGAAAATACTTTGCTAAAACCATGATACCTCCCAACAGGCAAGTAGAACCCTGTAATTTATTTTTAAATATTGCATGTAAGGGTTTGCTTGGGACAGAAAATGCTGAGTCCTGTGGCTTTCCTTTCTTGCTAACTGTTTGAATATGGATCACTAATATGGTGACCTTGAAGGAGAAGTGGCAACAAAACAATTTTAACGTTTGGCACCCTAACTCCAATGACAAATTCACTAATTTGAGATCACTGGTCCTTAATCAACTTGCGCAGCCTCAAGCAATCATATTTCTCGTAAATAAAACCAATCTTTAAATTATGGTTTGTTATACTATAATCTTAGGGGCCCCTCACCAACCCTGCCCCCTGCCCACCCATGATTCTTTTTTGCTAACTGAATAAACACAACAGGAAAGGGAAGTTAAACTTTCTTGGTTCGTGTTGATTTTAGGAAGGAAAGACAGAGAAGCTATCTGAAGTATGGAAGGAGTGGTGAGGGTTAAGGAACAGGGAACAATTATCCATTTCATCATTATTTTCAGGACAGTTGTCAAACTTATGGCTAAACAGAACACAGCTTGAGGCTGCTGTAAAAAGCGAATTTCTGATTAATGAAGTGCTGATGGGAATGTAGATTAAATTGTAAACTGCCAATAGGAAAGAAAGCAGAATAACTCAGTCAATAGAATTCCAAGTGATCGTACAGCAATGAAGATCACTCAGCCCATTTTATCTTGTTGCAATTAGTCCCACTCCTGTACTGTTTCCCCAAACTCATGTAAAGTTTCCTTTTTTAAGTACTCCGATTGCCTTTTGAAAGTTACTATCGATCTCCTTCCAACAACCTTTCAAGCAATGCATTGAAGAGCAGCGGATATTCTAATTTCTGTTTTCTTTTGCCTTAAATCAGGAACCTCTGATTACAAACCCTGCTGCCAATGGAAATAATTTCTGCATCAGACCCTTCACCAGATGAAGGCCTGAGGCAACTCATTCTTTGATTCTCTCTGCCTGATGAAGAACGGTGTTGACTTCTCAGGTCTCTCTACATGCTGATCAGTGATTTAAGTGGTTTAGCACAACTCTAGAAGAGGGTAAGAATATAAGGAGGAGGAGTAGGTTATTTGGTCCCTTGACTTTGCTGCACCAGTTAACAGATCATGGTTGATTTGATGGTTCCAGAGCTCCACTTTCCTGCATGTGCTTCATAACTCAACTGTCCTTGTCAATTGAAAAGTTGTCTGATTCAACTTTGAATATTTCAATGACTTAACCTCGCTGCTTACTGAGGGAGGGAATTCGAAATGCGAATGTTGTTGTGACCTAAGAAATCTTTCCTTATCTCTGTCTCCAAGAACAGCCAGGTATCTCGTGCATCTATACTGAGAGCTTTTGTGCTGACATGAACACACGCAGCTTATGACTCACAGCTTACTTTCTTAATGCCCTGACACCTTAATGGTTACTTGGAAGCTGCCAACTCTTCTGTATGGGTCACTTTGCTTTCTCAGGGTATATGCTCTTGGCTGCTCAGTTCCGAGCTGCCAGCTCTCCAGTTTAGCTTGCTGATTGGTGCAAAAGGAGAGGCAGCAGCTGGTGACAGTGGGGAGCACCGAACACTCATCTATCAGTCAGTTCAGTCACGCCAGTGTGCGACATCAGGCGATGTCAATGTCAGATCTAAAGTATCCACCAGCAGCTTACACAGCAAACAGACTGCATGTTCTTCCAGCAAATGATGATGTGTAAAAGTCCAAGGAGAACAGGAGTTAGTGTGGTGAAGCAGGAACATAGTCAGTTAGAGGCTTGTCAGGAGGTTGACTACAGTCAGTCAGGTACTAGAATGCATGTCCTGGAAGTTCTGGTGTTGGAGTGCCACAGGTCAAGTGCAAAGAGTCTGGAGATTACAGGCAGGTAAGTTGAGGTACTGTTGAGCCATCAGGTCAGGGTGTGGGCAATGGTCATTTGGGGTTGTCCTGCTAAGTCAGCCCCAGATTGTAGAGCACAATCAATCATGGGGAACAGGTGAATAATGGTAAGATTTATTTTAAGGTTTATAAATAAGCTTCATTTTAAAATTTGATGAAAGAAACTTCTGTTCTTAAAGAAACTGTGCAGTTGAATGTGACTATGTTTCTGTGAATGTCCACCATGCTTACGCAAATAAATAGAAAAGATTTACCAGGCAGAAGTTCAGAATAGGATCTTATCTGTCCAGCAGTGCAATCAGTCAGGATCATAACAAGGAGGGACTCTTAACCAGAATCTGAAGTAATTGAATTTAAGTGGGATGAGAGTCTCTTTTAACCAAATGGGCATGTCGAGATGGTGAATGTAAAACAGGAATATTGTAGTAAAGTTTATTATACACACTGCAACACAAGTTTGTTGTCGTGAAGTTTAGGACACACATTGTAATGCAGAAGTATTGTAGAGAAGTTTATTACACATAGTGTAACACAGGAGTGTTGTAGTGAAGTTTATTACACCCACAGTAACAGGAGTATTGTAGTAAAGTTTAGTACACACACTGTAGCACAGTAATATTGTAGTGGAGTTTACTACAAACAGTGTAACACAGGAGTATTGTAGTGAAGTTCATTACACACAATGTAAAAAGGAGTGTTGGAGTGACATTTATTGCACACACTGGAACACAGGAGTGTTGTAGTGAAATTTATTATACACACAAACACAGGAGTGTTGTAGTGAAGTTTAGTACACACACTGTAACACAGGAGTATTGCAGTGAAGTTTATCACACACTGCAATGCAGTAGAGTTGTAGTGAAGTTTATTATACACACTGTAACACAGGTTTGTTGTCGTGAAGCATATTACACACATTGTAACACGGGGGTATTGTAGTGAAGTTTATTACACCCACAGTAACACGCGAATATTGCAGTAAAGTTTATTACACCCACAGTAACAGGAGTATTGTAGTAAAGTTTAGTACATACACTGTAACACAGTAATATTGTAGTGGAGTTGACTACAAACAGTGCAACACAGGAGTATTGTAGTGAAGTTCATTACACACAATGTAACACAGGAGTGTTGGAGTGAAATTTATTGCACACACTGGAACATGGGAGTATTGTAGTGAAATTTATTATACACACTAACACAGGAGTGTTGTAGTGAAGTTTAGTACACACACTGTAATATAGGAATATTGTAGTGAAGTGTATTACACACTCTGAAACACGGAAGTATTGTAGCGATGTTTATTACACACACTGGAACACAGGAGTTTTGCAGTGAAGTTTAGTATACACACTGTAACACAAGAGGGTTGTAGTGAAGCTTATTACGCACACTGTAACACAGGTTTGTTGTCGTGAAGTTTCAGGACACCCATTGTAATGCAGGAGTATTGTAGTGAAGTTTATTACACATGCTGAAACAAAGGAATATTGTAGTGAAGTTGATTACACCCACAGTAACACAGGAGTATTGTAGTAAAGTTTAGTACACACATGGTGACACAGTAGTATTGTAGTGGAGTTTACTACAAGCATTGTAACACAGGAGTGTTGTAGTGAAGTTCATTGCACACACTGTTGCACAGGAGTATTTTAGTGAAGTTTATTATACACACTTTAACACAGGAGTATTGTAGTGAAGTTATTACGCACTCTGGAGCATGGGAGTATTGTAGTGAACTTTATTACACTCACTGTAACACAGGAGTATTGTCGAGAAGTTAATTACACACACTGTTACACAGGAGTATTGTACTGAACATTATTACACATGCTGTAACATGGAATGTTGGTGTGACGTTTAATATGCGCACAATAACATGGGAGTATTGAAGTGGAGTTTATTACACTCACTGCAAGATGGGAGTATTGTAGAGAAGATTATTGCACACGTAACATGGGAGTGTGTAGTGAAGTTTATTACACACACTATAACACAGGAGTATTGTAATGAACTTTAGTACACACACTGTAACACAGGAGTATTGTAATGAACTTTATTACACACACTGTAATACAGGAATATTGCAGTGAAGTTTATTATACACACTGTAACACAGGAGTATTGTAGTGAATGTTATTCCACACTCTGTAGTGCAGGAATGTTGCAGTCAAGTTTATCATACGCATGGTTGCACAGGAGTGTTGTAGTGAAGTTTATTACACACACTGTAAAATAGGAGTGTTGTAATGAGATTTATTACATGCACTGTAACTCGAGAGAATTGTAATGAAGTTTATTACACACACCATAACACGGGTGTTTTGTAGTGAAGTTTATTACACACGCAGTGACACGAGTGTATTGTAGTGAAGTTTGTTACACACACTGTAACACAGGACTGTTGTAGTGAAGACTATTAGGCAAAATGTAACACTGGAGTATAGTAGTGAAGTTTATTACACATACTGTAAAATGGGAGTGTTGGAATGAAGTTCATTACACACTGTAACACAGTATTTTAGTGAATTTTATTACACACACTGTAACACTGGAGCATTGCAGTGAAGTTTATTAAACACACTATAAAACAGCAGGGTTGTTGTGATGATTATTACACAGACTGCAACACGGGAGTATTGTTGTGTAGTTTATTCTGCACACTATAATACAGCAGTGTTGTAGTGAAGTTTATTACACACACTGTAAAACGGGAGTGTTGTGACGAAGTTTATTACACGCACTGTAACTCGAGAGAATTGTAGTGAAGTTTGTTACGTACACAGCAACACAAGAATGTTGTAGTGAAGACTCTTACGCACAATATAACATGGGAGTATTGTAGTGAAGTTTATTACACACACTGTAACACAGGAGTATTTTAGTGAAGTTTATTGCACACTCTGAAACACATGAGTGTTGTAATGCAGTTTATTACACAATTTAATTCGGGAGTATTGCAGAGAAGTTTATTACATGCACAGTAGCACGAGAGTATTTTAATGAATTTTATTACACATACTGGAACACAGGGATATTGTAGTGAAGTTTATTACAAACACTGTTAAACAGGAGTGTTGTAGTGAAGTTTCTTACACACACTAACACAAGAGTGTTGTACTGAAGTTTAGTATACACAGGAACACAGAAGTTTTGTAGTGGGGTTTATTATAGACACTGAAAAATACGAGTGTTTTAGTGAAGTTTGTTATACACACTGTAACACAGGAGTATTCTAGTGAAGTTTATTATAAACACAGCGTAACAGAGGAGTATTCTAGTGAATTTTATTATACACACTGTAACACAGGAGTATTGCAGTGAAGTTTAATATACACACTGTATCAAAGGAGTATTGTGGTGAAGTTTATTATACACACTATAACACAGGAGTATTGCAGTGAAGTTTATTACACACACTGTAACGCAGGAGTATTGTGGTGAAATTTAGTATACACACTGTAACACAGGAGTATTATGGTGAAGTTTATTATACACACTGTAAGATGGGAGTATTGTAGTGAAGTTTATTATAGACACTATAACACAGGAGTATTGTAGTGAGGTTTATTATACACACTATAACACAGGAGTATTGTAGCGAAGTTTATTATACACACTGTAACATAGGAGTATTGTAGTGAAGCTCATTATACACACTGTAAAACAGGAGTATTGTAGTGAAGTTTATTATACACACTATAACACAGGAGTATTGTAGTGAAGTTTTTTTATGCACACGATAACACAGGAGTATAGTAGTGAAGTTTATTACACGCACTGTAACACAGGAGTATTGTGGAGAAGTTTATTACACAAAGTAACATGGGAGTATTGTTGTGAAGTTTATTACGCACACTGTAATACAGGACTGTTACATTGATTTTTATTATTTATAGTGTAACACAGCAGTGTTGAAGTGAAGCCGATTCCACACACTGTAACACAGGAGTATGGCAGTGAAATTTATTACACACACTATAACACAGGAGTATTGTAGTGATATTTATTATACACAGCGTAACACAGGAGTGTTGTAGTGAAGTTCATTATACACAATATAATACGGGAGTATTGTAGTGAAGTTTATTACACACACTGTAACACAGGAGTATTGTAGTGAAATTTATTATACACACTATAACACAGGAATGTTGCAGTAAAGTGTATGACACACACTACAAAATTGTAGTGAAGTTTGTTTCACACGCTGTAACGCAGGTGTATTGTAGTGAAATTTATTATACATAATGTAACACACGAGTGTTGTAGTGAAGTTTATTACACAAACTGTAATAAAGGAGTAAGTAGTGATCTTTATTACACACTCTGTAACAGGTGCATTTTACTGAAGTTTATTACACACACTGTTACACAGGAGTATTGTAGTGAATATTATTACACACGCTGTAACAAAGGAGTGTTGTAGTGACGTTTATTAAACACACTGTAAGACGGGAGTATTGCAGTGAAGCTTGTGACACACACTGCAACACAGGGATATTGTAGTGAAGATTATTACACATGCTGTAACATGAGTGTGTTGTAGTGAAGTCTATTACACCCAGCTGCAAATGTATTGCTGGTCAAAGCACAGCAGGTTAGGCAGCATCTCAGGAATAGAGATGCTGCCTAACCTGCTGTGCTTTGACCAGCAACACATTTGCAGCTGTGATCTCCAGCATCTGCAGACCTCATTTTTTACTCTATTACACCCAGTGCAACACAGGAATTTGTAGTGAAGTTAATTGGACGCATGCTAACACAGGAGTATTGTAATTAACATTATTACACATACTGAAACATAGGAGTATTGCAGTGAAGTTTATTATACACACTCTAGCACAGGAGTATTGTAGTGAAGTTTATTACACAGTCTGTAGCATGGGAGTGTTGTAGTGAAGTTTATTACACACACAGTAACACAGTATTGTACTGAATTTTGTTACACACACTGTAATACAAGAGTATTGCAGTGAAATTTATTATACACACAGTAATACGGGAGTAATGTACTGAAGTTTGTTGCACACACTGTAACACAGGAGTGTTATAGTGTAGTCTATTATGCACACTGCACGATGGGAGTATTGTAGTGAAGTTAACGACACACTGAAACACGGGAACATTGTAGTTAAGTCTATTACACACACTGTAACATGAGTCTTGTAGTGAGGTTTATTACACACACTGTAACACAGGAGTGTTGTAGTGAAGATTATTGTACATATTGTAACAAAGGAGAACTGTTGTGATCTTTATTACACACTCTTTATTACACAGGAGTGTTGTAGTGAAGTGTATTACACACAGTGTAAAACAGGAGTATTGTAGTGAAATTTATTATATGCACTATAACACAAGAGTGTTGCAGTAAACTGTATGACACACACTACAACATTGTAGTGAAGTTTATTTCACACGCTGTAACACAGGTGTATTGTGGTGAAATTTATTATACATAATGTAACACACGAGTGTTGTAGTGAAGTTTATTACACACACTGTAACACAGGTGTATTGTAGTAAACTTTAGTATACACAGGAGCATTGTAGTGAATTTTATTACAAACACTGTTACACAGGAAAGTTGTCGTGAAGTTTGTTATACACACTGTAACACAGGAGTGTTGTAGTGAAGTTTGTTATACACATTGTAACACAGGAGTGTTCTAGTGAAGTTTATTGTACACACTATAACACAGGAGTGTTGTATTGAAATTTATTATACACACTGTAACACAGGAGTGTTGGAGCAAAGTTTATTAAACAGAATATAAAACAGGAGTGTTGTAGTAAAGTTTATTATACATAGTGTAACATTGGAGTATTGCAGTGAAGTTTATTACACACACTGTAACACAGGAGTGTTGTCGCGAAGTTTATTATACACAGTGTAACACAGGGGTATTGTAGTGATGTTATTATACACAATGTAACACAGGAGTATTGTAGTGAAGTTAATTTGACGCACGATAACACAAGAGTATTGTAGTGAAGTTTATTACACACGCTGTAACACAGGAGTACTGTAGTGAAGTTTATTATACACAGTGTAACACAGGGGTATTGTAGTGATGTTATTATACACAATGTAACACAGGAGTATTGTAGTGAAGTTTATTTGACACACGATAACACAAGAGTATTGTAGTGAAGTTTATTACACACGCTGTAACACAGGAGTATTGTAGTGAAGTTTATTATACACACTATAACACAGGAGTATTGTAGTGAAGTTTATTACAGTCACTGTAATGCAGTAGTGTTGTAGTGAAGTTTAGTATACACACTGTAACACAAGAGTACTGTGGTGAGGTTTGTTATATACACTGTAAGACGGGAGTATTGTAGTGATGTTTATTATGCCAATGATAACACAGGAGTATGATAGTGAAGTTTTTTATACACACTATAACACAGGAGTATTGTAGTGAATTTTATTACACACTGTAATGCAGGAGTGTTGTAGTGAAGTTTATTACACACAGCATAACACAGGAGTATTCTAGTGATGTTTATTACACACACTATAACACAGGATTATTCTAGAGAATGTTATTATACACATTAAAACAGAGGAGTATTGTAGTGAATTTTATTATACACATTATAGCACAGGAGTATTACAGTGAAGTTTATTACATACACTGGAACACAGGAGTGTTGTAGTGAAGTTTATTACACACACTGAAGTGCAGGAGTATTGTAGTAAAGTTTACGATACACACTGGAACACCAGAGTATTGTAGTGAAGTTTATTATACACAATGTAACACAGGAGTATTGTAGGGAAGTTTACTATGCACTCTGTAACACTGGAATAATGTAGTGAAGTTTACTATACACACTGTAACACAGGAGTGTTGTAGTGAAGTTTATTATACAGACTGTAACGGAGGAGTATTGTGGTGAAATTTATTATGCACACTGTGATGCAGGAGTGTGGTAGTGAAGTTTATTATGCACAATACAACACAGGAGGGTTGTAGTGAAGTTTATTATACACATTGTAACAGAAGGATATTGTAGTGAACCTTATTACATACTATAACATAGGGGTGTTGCAGTGAAGTTTATTACACACACTGTAACACAGGAATATTGTGATGAAGTTTATTATGCAAACTGCAAAACGGGAGTATTGCAGTGAAGTTCATTGTACTCACTATAACACACAAGTATTGTAGTGAATTTTATTATACACACTGTAACACAGGAGTATTATAGTGAAGTTTACTACACACACTATAAAACAGGAGTGTTGTAGTGAAGGTTAATATACATATTATAACGCAGTACTGTTATAGTGAAGTGTAGTATACACAGTGTAACACAGGAGTATTGTAGTGAAATTCATTATACACACTGTAACACAGGAGTGTTGTAGTGAAGTTTATTATACACAGTGTAACGCAGGAGTATTGTAGTGAAGTTCATTATACACACTGTAACACAGAAGTGTTGTAGAAAAGTTTGTGATGCATACTTTAACACAGGAGAGTTGCAGTGAAATTTATTATACACACTATAACACAGGAGTATTCTAGTGAAATTTATTATACACACTGTAACACAGGAGTGTTGTCGTGAAGTTTATTATACACACTATAACACAGGAGTATTGTAGTGAAGTTTATTACAGTCACTGTAATGCAGTAGTGTTGTAGTGAAGTTTAGTATACACACTGTAACACAAGAGTATTGTGGTGATGCATACTTTAACACAGGAGAGTTGCAGTGAAATTTATTATACACACTATAACACAGCAGTGTTGTAGTGAAGTTTGTTGTACACACTGTAACACAGGAGTATTCTAGTGAAGTTTATTATACACACTGCAACACAGGAGTATTGTATTGAATTTTATTATATACACTGTAACACAGGAGTGTTGTAGTGAAGTTTATTATGCACACTCTAACACTGGAGTGTTGTAGTGAAGTTTTTTACATACACTGAAGCGCAGAAGTGTTCTCGTGAACTTTACGATACACACCATAACACAGGAGTATTGTAGTGAAGTTTATTACGCACAATGAAGTACAGGAGTGTTGTAATGAACTTTATTATACACACTATAACGCAGGAGTATAGTAGTGAAGTTTATTGTACACTCTGTAACACTGGAATAATGTAGTGAAGTTTACTATACACACTGAAACACAGGAGTGTTGTAGTGAAGTTTATTACACACACTGTAACATAGGAGTATTGGAGTAATTTTTATTAAACACACTATTAAACAGGAGTATTGTGGAAAAGTTTATTACACAAAGTAACATGAGAGTATTGTAGTGAAGTTTATTACACACACTGTAATACAGGAGTGTTGCATTGATCTTTATTATTTATCGTGTAACACCGCAGTGTTGAAGTGAAGCAGATTCCACACTCTGTGAGACAGGAGTATGGCAGTGAAAGGTATTACACACACAATAACACAAGAGTGTTGTAGTGACGTTTATTATACACAGTGTAACACTGTAGTGTTGTAGTGAAGTTCATTATACAAATGGTAACATAGGAGTATTGTAGTGAAGTTTATTATACACAGTGCAACATAGGAGTGTTGGAGCGAAGTTTATTACACACACTGTACAATAGGAGTATTGTAGTGAAATTTATTATACACACTATAACACAAGAGTGTTGCAGTAAAGTTTATGACACACACTATAACGCAGAAATGTTGCAGTGAAGTGTATTACACACAGTGTAACAGAGGAGTGTTGTAGTGAGGTTTATTACACACGCTGTACCACAGGTGTATTGTAGTGAAATTTATTATACACAATGTAAGACAGGAGTGTTGTAATGAAGTTTATTATACACACTGTAACACAGGAGTATTATAGTGAAGTTTATTATACACATTGCAACATAGGAGTGTTGGGGTGAAGTTTATTACACACACTGTAACACAGGAGTGTTGTAGTGAAGTTCATTGTACACAGTGTAACACAGGGGTATTCTAGTGATGTTTATTACACACACTATAACACAGGAGCATTGTAGTGAATTTTATTACAATCACTATTACACAGGACAGTTGTCGTGAAGTTTGTTATACACACTATAACACAGGAGTGTTGTAGTGAAGTTTATGATACACACTATAACACAAGGGTATTGTAGTGAAGTTTGTTATACACACTGTAACACAGGAGTGTTCTAGTGAAGTTTATTGTACACACTATAACACAGGAGTGTTGTCATGAAGTTTATTATACACAGTGTAACACAGGGGTATTGTAGTGATGTTATTATACACAATGTAACACAGGAGTATTGTAGTGAAGTTTATTCGACACACGATAACACAAGAGTATTGTAGTGAAGTTTATTACACACGCTGTAACACAGGAGTATTGTAGTGAAGTTTATTACACGCACTGTAATGCAGTAGTGTTGTAGTGAAGTTTAATATACACACTGTAAAACAAGAGTATTGTGGTGAGGTTTGTTATATACACTGTAAGACAGGAGTATTGTAGTGATGTTTATTATGCCAATGATAACACAGAAGTATGATAGTGAAGTTTTTTATACACACTATAACACAGGAGTATTGTAATGAAGTTCATTACACACACAGTAACACAGGGGTATTGTAGTGAATTTTATTACACACTGTAACACAGGAGTGTTGTGGTGAAGTTTATTACACACAGTATAAGACAAGATTATTCTAGAGAACTTTATTATACACATTATAACACAGGGGTATTATAGTGAAGTTTATTACATGCACTGTAACGCAGTAGTGTTGTAGTGAAGTTTAATATACACTCTGTAACACAAGAGTATTGTGGTGAGGTTTGTTACATACACTGTAAGACGGAAGTATTGTAGTGATGTTTATTATGCCAACGATAACACAGGTGTATGATAGTGAAATCTTTTACACACACTATAACACAGGAGAATTGTAATGAAGTTCATTATACACACAGTACAACAGGGGTATTGTAGGGAATTTTATGACAGACTGTAACACAGGAGTGTTGTAGTGAAGTTCATTACACACAGTATAACACAGGAGTATTCTAGTGATGTTTATTACACACACTATAACACAGGATTATTCTAGAGAACTTTATTATACACATTATAACAGAGGTGTATTGTAGTGAAGTTTATTATACACATTATAACACAGGACTGTTGTAGTGACGTTTATTATACACACTGAAGCGCCGGAGTGTTCTAGTGAAGTTTATGATACACACTGTAACACAGGAGTATTTTAGTGAAGTTTATTACACACAATGTAACACATGAGTGTTGTAATGAACTTTATTATACACACTATAACGCAGGAGTATTGTAGTCAAGTTTATTATACACACTGTAACACAGGAGTGTTGTAGTGAAATTTATTACACAGACTGTAACGGAGGAGTATTGTGGTGAAGTTTATTATGCACACTATAAAACAGGGATGTTGCAGTGAATTTTATTACACACTGTAACACAGGTGTGTTGTATTGAAGTTTATTACACACACTGTAACACAGATGTATTGTAGTGAAGTTTGCTATACACACTATAACACAGGAGTGTTGTAATGACGTTTATGATACACACTGTAACACAAGAGTGTTGTAGTGAAATTTGTTATACACAGTGTAACACAGGAGTGTTGTAGTGAAGTTTGTGATACACATTGTAACACAGGAGTGTTGTAGTGAAATTTATCATGCACACTATAACACAGAAGTGTTGTAGTAAAGTTTATTGTACACATTGTAACACAGGAGTATTCTAGTGAAGTTTATTATACACACTGTAACACAGGAACGTTGGAGTGAAGTTTATTATATACACTGAAGCGCAGAAGTGTTCTAGTGAAGTTTACGATACACACTGTAACATAGGAGTGTTGTAGTGAAATTTATTACACAGACTGTAATGGAGGAGTATTGTGGTGAAGTTTATTATGCACACTGCGATGCAGGAGTGTGGTAGTGAAGTTTATTATGCACAATACAACACAGAAGGGTTGTAGTGAAGTTTATTATACACATTGTAACAGAAGGATATTGTAGTGAACTTTATTACATACTATAACATAGGAGTGTTGCAGTGAAGTTTATTACACACACTGTAACACAGGAATGTTGTGATGAAGTTTATTATGCAAACTGCAAAACGGGAGTATTGCAGTGAAGTTCATTATACTCACTATAACACATAAGTATTGTAATGAATTTTATTATACACACTTTAACACAGGAGTATTGTAGTGAAGTTTATTACACACACTGTAAAACAAGAGTGTTGTAGTGAAGTTTAGTATTCACACTGTATCAGAGGAGCATTGCAGTGAAGTTTACTGCACGCACTATAAAACAGGAGTGTTGTAGTGAAGGTTATTATACACATTATAATGTAGACTGTTGTAGTGAAATTTATTACACACACTGTAACACAGGAGTGTTGTAGTGAAGTGTATTATACATAGTGTAACACAGGAGTATTGTAGTGAAATTCATTATACACACTGTAAGACAGGAGTGTTGTATGAGATTTATTAGACACACTGGAACACAGGAGTATTGTAGGGAATTTTATTACACCCATGGTAACACAGGAGTGTTGTAGTTAAGTTTATTATACACATTGTAACACAGGAGTATTGTAGTGAAGTGCATCATACACAGTGTAAAACAGGAGTATAGTAGTGAAGTTTATTATGCACAGTATAACACAGGAGTGTTGCAGTGATTGTTATTATTCAAACTGTAACACAGCAGTGTTGTAGTGAAGTTTATTACACACACTGTAACACAGGAGTATTGTAGTTAATTTATTATACATGCTGTAACACAGGAATATTGTAGTGAAGTTTATTATGCACGCTTTAACACAGGAGTATTGTAATGAAGTTTATTATACACACTATAAAACAGGAATGTTGCAGTGAATTTTATTACACACTGTAACACAGGTGTGTTGTATTGAAGTTTATTACACACACTGTAACACAGATGTATTGTAGTGAAGTTTGTTATAGACACTATAACACAGGAATATTGTATTGAATTTTATTATACACACTGTAACACAGGAGTGTTGGAGTGAAGTTTATTATACACTGTGTAACACAGGAGTGTTGTAGTGAAGTTTATTATACACACTGTAACACAGGAGTATTGGAGTGAAGTTTATTACACACAATGTAATACAGGAGTGTTGCAATGAACTTTATTATACACACTATAACGCAGGAGTATAGCAGTGAAGTTTATTGTACACTCTGTAACACAGGAATATTGTAGTGAAGTTTACTACACACACTGTAACACAGGAGTGTTGTAGTGAAGTTTATTACACACACCGTAACATAGGAGTATTGGAGTAATTTTTGTTAAACACACTATTAAACAGGAATATTGTGGAAATGTTTATTACATAAAGTAACACGGTAGTATTGTTGTGAAGTTTATTACAAACACTGTAATACAGGAGTGTTGCATTGATCTTTATTATTTATAGTGTAACAAAGCAGTGTCGAAGTGAAGTGGATTCCACACTCTGTAAGACAGGAGTATGGCAGTGAAATGTATTACACACACTATAACACAGGAGTGTTGTAGTGACGTTTATTATACACAGTGTAACACAGGAGTGTTGTAGTGAAGTTCATTATACACACTGTAACATAGGAGTATTGTAGTGAAATTTATTATACTCACTATAACACAAGAGTGTTGCAGTAAAGTTTATGACACACACTATAACGCAGAAATGTTGCAGTGAAGTGTATTACACACAGTGTAACAGAGGAGTGTTGTAGTGAAGTTTATTACACAAGCTGTACACAGGTGTATTGTAGTGAAATTTATTATACATCATGTAACACAGGAGTGTTGTAGTGAATTTTATTACACACACTGTAACATAGGTGTATTGTAGTAAAGTTTATTATACATAATGTAACACAAGAGCTTTGTAGTGAAGTTTATTACAAACACTGTTACAGAGAAAAGTTGTCGTGAAGTTTGTTATACATACTGTAATACGGGAGTGTTGTAGTGAAGATTATTATGCACATTATAACACAGGGGTGTTGTAGTGAAGTTTGTTATACGCACTGTAACTCCGCAGTGTTGCAGTAAAGTTTATTATACACACTGTAACACAGGAGTGTTGAAGTGAAGTTTGTTATAAATACTGTAACACAGGAGTATTGTAGTGAAGTTTATTATACAGAGTATAACACAGGAGTGTTGCAGTGATTGTTATTATTCCAATTATAACATAGCAGTATTGTCGTGAAGTTTATTACATACACTGTAACACAGGAGTCGTGTAGTCAATTTATTACACACACTGTAACACAGGAGTATTGTAGTTAATTTATTACACACGCTGCAACACAGGAGTATTGTAATGAAATTTATTATGCACTCTGTAACACAGGAGTATTCTAGTGAAGTTTATTATACACACTATAACACATGAATGTTGTAGTGAATTTTATTACACTCTTTAACACAGGTGTGTTGTACTGAAGTTTATTACACACACTGTAACACAGGTGTATTGTGGTGAAGTTTGTTATGCACACCATAACACAGGAGTGTTGTCGTGACTTTTATGACAAACACTGTAACACAAGAGTATTCTAGTGAAGTTTATTATACACACTGTAACACAGGAGTATTGTATTGAATTTTATTATACACACTGTAACACAGGAGCGTTGTAGTGAAATTTATTATACACACTGTAATACAGTAGTATTCTAGTGAAGTTTATTATATACACTATAACACAGGAGTATTGTAGTGAAATTTATTATACATAATGTAACACAGGAGTGTTGTAGTGAAGTTTATTATACACACTGTAACACAGGAGTGTTGTAGTGAAGTTTATTATACACTGTAACACAGGAGTATTCCAGTGAAGTTTTTTATACACACTGTAACACACGAGTATTGTATTGAATTTTATTATACACACTGTAACACAGGAGTGTTGTAGTAAAGTTTATTATACACAGTGTAACACAGGAGCATTGTAGTGAAGTTTATTACAAACACTGTTACACAGAAAGGTTGTCGTGTAGTTTGTTATACACACTGTAACACAGGGGTGTCGTAGTGAAGATTATTATACACACTATAACACAGGGGTGTTGTAGTGAAGGTTGTTATACACACTGCAACACAGGAGTGTTGTAGTGAAGTTTATTACACACACACTAACACAGGTGTATTGTAGTGAAGTTTATTATACACAGTATAACACAGGAGTTTTGCAGTGATTGTTATTATTCAAACTGTAACACAGCAGTGTTGTCATGAAGTTTATTACACACACTGTAACACAGGAGTATTGTAGTTAATTTATTACACACACTGTAATAGAGGAGTATTGTAGTGAAATTTATTATGCATTCTGTAACACAGGAGTATTCTAGTGAAGTTTATTATACACACCATAACACAGCAATGTTGTAGTGAATTTTATTACACACTATAACACAGGTGTGTTGTATTGAAGTTTATTACACACACTGTAACAGGTGTGTTGTAGTGCAGTTTGTTATACACAGCGTAACACAGGAGTGTTGTAATGAAGTTTATTACAAACACTGTTACACAGGAAAATTGTAGTGAAGTTTGTTATACACACTATAACACAAGAGTGTTGTAGTGACATTTATGATACACACTGTAACACAAGAGTACTGTAGTGAAGTTTATTATACACAGTGTAACACAGGAGAATTGTGGTGAAGTTCATTATACACACTGTAACACATGAGTGTTGTAGTGAAGTTTATTATACACACTGTAACACAGGAGCTTTGTAGCGAAGTTTATTATACACTGTAACACAGGAATTTCCTAGTGAAGTTTATTATATACACTGTAACACAGGAGCATTGTATTGAATTTTATTATACGCACTGTAACACAGGAGTGTTGGTGTAAAGTTTATTACATACACTATAACACAGGAGTGTTGTGAAGTTTATTATACATACTGTAACACAGGAGTATTGTAGTGAAGTTTATTACACACACTGTAGCACAGGAGTATTCTAGTGAAGTTTATTATACACAGTGTAACATAGGAGTGTTGTAGTGAAGTTTATGATACACACTGTAACACAAGAGTATTGAGGTGAAGTTTATTATACACACTATAACACAGGAGTATTGTAGTGAATTTTATTATACACACTGTAACACAGGAGTATTCTAATGAAGTTTATTTAACACACTATTACACAGGAGCATTGTGATGAAGTTTTTGTGCACACTGTAACACAGGAGTGTTGTAGTGAAATGTATGATACACACTATAACACAGGAGTATTGTAAGGAAGTTCATTATACACACAGTAACGCAGGAGTATTGTAGGGAATTTTATGACAGACTGTAACACAGGAGTGTTGTAGTGAAGTTCATTACACACAGTATAACACAGGAGTATTCTAGTGATGTTTATTACACACACTATAACACAGGATTATTCTAGTGAACTTTATTATACACATTATAACACAGAAGTATTGTAGTGAAGTCTATTATACACAT
The DNA here is from genome assembly GCF_020745735.1 of Hemiscyllium ocellatum. NCBI lineage: Eukaryota > Metazoa > Chordata > Chondrichthyes > Orectolobiformes > Hemiscylliidae > Hemiscyllium > Hemiscyllium ocellatum. The sequence continues at coordinate 85,873,955 of NC_083407.1, read as the reverse complement.
TATAACACAGGAGTATTATAGTGAAGTTTATTATAGACACTGTAGCACAGGAGTATTCTAGTGAAGTTTATTATACACAGTGTAACATAGGAGTGTTGGAGTGAAGTTTATGATACACACTGTAACACAGGAGTATTGTGGTGAAGTTTATTATACACACTGTAACACAGGAGTATTGTAGTGAAGTTTATTACACACAATGTAATACAGGAGTGTTGTAATGAACTTTATTATGGACACTATAATGCAGGAGTATTGTATTGAAGTTTATTATACAAACTGTAACACAGGAGTATTGTAGTGAAGTTTATTGTACACACTGTAACATAGGAGTTTTGGAGTAATTTTTATTGCACACACTATTAAACTGGAGTATTGTGGAAAAGTTTATTACACAAAGTAAAATGGGAGTATTGTTGTGAAATTTATTAAACACACTGTAATACAGGAGTGTTGCATTGATCTTTATTATTTATAGTGTAACAAAGCAGTGTTGAAGTGAAGTGGATTCCACACTCTGTAAGACAGGAGTATTGCAGTGGAATGTATTACACACACTATAACACAGGAGTATTGTAGTGACGTTTATTATACACAGTGTAACACAGGAGTGTTGAAGTGAAGTTCATTATACACACTATAGTACGGGAGTATTATCGTGAAGTTTATTACACACACTGTAACACAGGAGTGTTGTTGGGAAATTCATTCCACACGCTGAAACACTGGGGTATTGTAGTGAAGTTTGTTATACACACTATAACACAGGAGTATGGTAGTGAGGTTTATTACACGCACTGTAAAACGGGGGGTATTGTAGTGATGTTTATTATGCCCACGATAACACAGCAATATTGTAGTGAGTTTTATTACACACACTGTACCATAGGCGTATTGTAGTGATGTTTTTTATACACACTTTAACACAGGAGCATGGTAGTGAAGTTTATTACACGCACTGTAACACAGGAGTATTGTCGTGAAGTTTATTATACACACTGTAAGACGGGACTATTGTGATGTTTATTATGCCCACGATAACACAGCAATATTGTAGTGAGGTTTATTACACACACTGTAACACAGGAGTATTGTAGTTAATTTATTACACGCACTGTAACACAGGAGTGTTGTAGTGAATTGTTTTATGCACAGTATAACACAGGGGTATTGTAGTGAAGTTTATTATACAAACTCTAACACAGGAGTACTGTAGTAAAGCTTATTATACACACTATAACACAGGAGTATTGTTTTGAAGTTTATTGTACACGTTATTACACAGGATAACTGCAATGAAGCTTATTATACACACTATAACACAGGAGTACTGTAGTGAAGTTTATTGTACACATTATAACACAGGAGTGTTGTAGTGAAATTTATTATACCCACTATAACACAGGACTGTTGTAGTGAAGTTTATTATACACACTGTAACGCAGGAGTGTTGTAGTGAAGTGTATTATGCACAGTATAACACAGGAGAGTTGCAGTGATTTTTATTATTCAAACTGGAACACATCAGTGTTGTAGTGAAGTTTATTCCACACACTATAACACAGGAGTATTGCATTGAAGATTATTATACACAGTGTAATACAAAAGTATTGTAGTGGAGTTTATTACACACAATGTAAAATGGGAGGATTGAAGTAAATTTTATTACACACACTGTAACATGGGAGTGTTGTATTGAAGTTCATTACACACACTGTAACATAGGAATATTGGAGAAATTTTTATTAGACACACTATAACACAGGAGTATTGTAGTGACATTTATTATGCACAGTGTAACACAAGAGTGTTGTAGTGAAGTTCATTATACACACTATAATACGGGAGTATTGTAGTGAAGTTTATTACACACACTGTAACACAGGAGTATTGTAGTGAAATTTATTATACACACTATAACACAAGAGTGTTGGAGTGAAGTTTGTTGTACACACTGTAACACAGGAGTGTTGTAGTGAAGTTTGTTATACATACTGTAACACAGGAGTGTTGTAGTGAAGTTTGTTATACATACTGCAACACAGGAGTGTTGTAGTGAAATTTATGATACACACTATAACACAAGAGTATTGTAATGAAGTTCATTATACACACAGTAACACAGGGGTATTGTAGGGAATTTAATGACAGACTGTAACACAGGAATATTGTAGCGAAGTTTATTACACACAGTATAACACAAGATTATTCTAGTGATGTTTATTACACCCACTATAACACAGGATTATTCTAGTGAACTTTATTATACACATTATAACACAGGCATATTGGAGTGAAGCCTATTATACACATTATAACACAGGAGTATTATAGTGAAGTTTATTATAGACACTGTAGCACAGGAGTATTCTAGTGAAGTTTATTATACACAGTGTAACATAGGAGTGTTGTAGTGAAGTTTATGATACACACTGTAACACAGCAGTATTGTGGTGAAGTTTATTATACACAATGTAACACAGGAGTATTGTAGGGACGTTTATTATACACACTATAACGCAGGAGTGTTGTAGTGAAGTTTATTACACACACTGTAACACAGGAGTGTTGTCGTGAAGTTTATTATACACAGTGTATCACAGGGGTATTGTGGTGATGTTTATTATACACATTGTTACGCAGGAGTATTGTAGTGGTGTTTATTATACACGCTGTAACACAGGAGTATTGTAGTGAAGTTTAGTGTACACACGATAACACAGGAGAATTATAGTGAAGTTTATTGCACGCACTGCAACGCAGTAGTGTTGTAGTGAAGTTTAGTTTACACACGGTAACACAAGAGTATTGTGGTGAAGTTCATTATATACACTGTAAGACGGGAGTATTCTATTGATGTTTATTATGCCAACGATAACACAGGAGTATGATAGTGAAGTTTTTTATACACACTGTAACACAGAGGTATTGTAGTGAAGTTTATTATACACATTATAACACAGCAGTGTTGTAGTGAAGTTTATTACGCACACCATAAAACAGTGTAAAACAGGAGTATTGTAGTGAAGTTTATTACACATGCTGTAACACAGGAGTATTGTAATGAAGTTCATTATACATACAGTAACACAGGGATATTGTAGTGAATTTTACACACGATAACGTAGGAGTATTGTAGTTTATTACACACGCTGTAACAGAGGGGTATTGTAGTGAAGTCTATTATACACATTATAACACAGGAGTATTATAGTGAATTTTTAATATACACACTGAAACACAGGAGTATTGTAATGAAGTTTACTATACCCATTATAACACAGCGGTATTGTAGTGAACTTTATCATACACACCATAACACAGAGTGTTGTAGTGAAGTTTGTTGTACACACTGTAACACAGGAGTGTTGTAGTGAAGTTTGTTATACATACTGCAACACAGGAGTGTTGTAGTGAAATTTATGATACACACTATAACACAGGAGTATTGTAAGGAAGTTCATTATACACACAGTAATGCAGGGGTATTGTAGGGAATTTTATGACAGACTGTAACACAGGAGTGTTGTAGTGAAGTTCATTACACACAGTATAACACAGGAGTATTCTAGTGATGTTTATTACACACACTATAACACAGGATTATTCTAGTGAACTTTATTATACACATTATAACACAGAAGTATTGTAGTGAAGTCTATTATACACATTATAACACAGGAGTATTATAGTGAAGTTTATTATAGACACTGTAACACAGGAGTATTGTAGTGAAGTTTATTACACGCACTGTAGCACAGGAGTATTCTAGTGAAGTTTATTATACACAGTGTAACATAGGAGTGTTGTAGTGAAGTTTATGATACACACTGTAACACCGGAGTATTGTGGTGAAGTTTATTATACACACTATAACACAGGAGTATTGTAGGGATGTTTATTATACACACTATAACACAGGAGTGTTGTCGTGAAGTTTATTATACACAGTGTATCACAGGGGTATTGTGGTGATGTTTATTATACACATTGTTACGCAGGAGTATTGTAGTGGTGTTTATTATACACGCTGTGACACAGGAGTATTGTAGTGAAGTTTAGTATACACACGATAACACAGGAGTATTGTAGTGAAGTTTATTACACGCACTGCAATGCAGCAGTGTTGTAGTGAAGTTTAGTTTACACACGGTAACACAAGAGTATTGTGGTGAAGTTCATTATATACACTGTAAGACGGGAGTATTCTATTGATGTTTATTATGCCAACGATAACATAGGAGTATGATAGTGAAGTCTTTTATACACACTGTAACACAGAAGTATTGTAGTGAAGTTTATTATACACATTATAACAGAGGATTGTTGTTGTGAAGTTTATTACGCACACCATAACACAGTGTAAAACAGGAGTATTGTAGTGAAGTTTATTACACATGCTGTAACACAGGAGTATTGTAATGAAGTTCATTATACACACAATAACACAGGGATATTGTAGTGAATTCTATTACAGACTGTAACACAGGAGTGTTGCAGTGAAATTTATTATACACACTATAACACAGGTGTGTTGTAGTGAAGTGTATTATACACACTGTAACACAGGAGTATTCCAGTGAAGTTTTTTATCCACACGGTAACACAGGAGTATTCTAGTGAAGTTTATTATACACACGATAACGTAGGAGTATTGTAGTTTATTACACACACTGTAACAGAGGAGTATTGTAGTGAAATCTATTATACACATTATAACACAGGAGTATTATAGTGAATTTTTAATATACACACTGGAACACAGGAGTATTGTAGTGAAGTTTATTACACACAATGTAACACAGGAGTGTTGTAATGAACTTTATTATACACACTATAACGCTGGAGTATTGTAGTGAAGTTTATTATACACTCTGTAACACCGGAATATTGCAGTGAAGTTTACTATACACTCTGTAACACTGGAATATTGTAGTGAAGTTTCGTATACACACTGTAACAGAGGAGTATTGTGGTGAAGTTTAGTATACACACGATAACACAGGAGTATTGTAGTGAAGTTTATTACACGCACTGCAATGCAGCAGTGTTGTAGTGAAGTTTAGTTTACACACGGTAACACAAGAGTATTGTGGTGAAGTTCATTATATACACTGTAAGACGGGAGTATTCTATTGATGTTTATTATGCCAACGATAACATAGGAGTATGATAGTGAAGTCTTTTATACACACTGTAACACAGAAGTATTGTAGTGAAGTTTATTATACACATTATAACAGAGGATTGTTGTTGTGAAGTTTATTACGCACACCATAACACAGTGTAAAACAGGAGTATTGTAGTGAAGTTTATTACACATGCTGTAACACAGGAGTATTGTAATGAAGTTCATTATACACACAATAACACAGGGATATTGTAGTGAATTCTATTACAGACTGTAACACAGGAGTGTTGCAGTGAAATTTATTATACACACTATAACACAGGTGTGTTGTAGTGAAGTGTATTATACACACTGTAACACAGGAGTATTCCAGTGAAGTTTTTTATCCACACGGTAACACAGGAGTATTCTAGTGAAGTTTATTATACACACGATAACGTAGGAGTATTGTAGTTTATTACACACACTGTAACAGAGGAGTATTGTAGTGAAATCTATTATACACATTATAACACAGGAGTATTATAGTGAATTTTTAATATACACACTGGAACACAGGAGTATTGTAGTGAAGTTTATTACACACAATGTAACACAGGAGTGTTGTAATGAACTTTATTATACACACTATAACGCTGGAGTATTGTAGTGAAGTTTATTATACACTCTGTAACACCGGAATATTGCAGTGAAGTTTACTATACACTCTGTAACACTGGAATATTGTAGTGAAGTTTCGTATACACACTGTAACAGAGGAGTATTGTGGTGAAGTTTATTTTGCACACTGTAAAACAGGAGTATTGCAGTGAAGTGTATTACACCCACTATAATACAGGAGCATTGTAGTGAAGTTTATTATACCCACTAAAATACACAAGTATTGTGTTGAATTTTATTACACACACTGGAACACAGGAGTATTGTAGTGAAGTTCATTATACACACTGTAACACAGGAGTATTGTAGTGAAGTTTATTACACACACTGTAACACAAGAGTGTTGTGGTGAAGTTTAATATACGCACTGTAACACAGGAGTATTGCAGTGAAGTTTATTACACACACTATAAAACAGAAGTATTGCGGTAAAGGTTATTATACACATTATAACACAGGACTGTTGCAGTGAAGTTTATGACACATACTATAACACGGGAGTGTTGTAGTGAAGTGTATTATACACCGTGTTTCACAGGAGTATTGTAGTGAAATTCATTATACACACTATAAGACAGAAGTGTTGTAGTAAAGTTTATTATACACAGTGCAACACAGTAGTATTATAGTGAAGTTCATTATACACACTGTAACACAGGAGTATTGTAGGAAAGTTTATTAGACACACTGTAACACAGGTGTATTGTAGTGAACCTTATTACACACTATACCATAGGAGTGTTGGAGTGAAGTTTATAATGCACACCATAACACAGGTGTATTGTGGTGAAGTTTATTGTGCTCGCTCTAAGACGGGAGTATTACAGTGAAGTTTATTACACACACTATGACACAGGAGTATTGTAGTGAAGTTTATTATACCCACTATAACCCACAAATATTGGAATTAATTTTTATTATACTCACTGTAACGCAGGAGTATTGTAGTGAAGTTTATTAGACACACTGTAACACAGGAGTATTATAGTGAGGCTTATTTGATACACTATCATACAGGAGTATTGTAGTGATGTTTATTAAACACACTGTAACACGGGAGTGTTGTAGTGAAGTTGAGTATGCACACTGTAACACAGGAGTATTGCAGTGAAGTTTATTACGCACACTATTACACAGGGGTATTGTAGTGAAGTTTATTATACACATTATAATACAGGACTGTTGGCATGAAGTTTATCACACACACTATAACACAAGAGTGTTGTAGGGAAGTTTATGACACACACTGTAACACAGGAGTGTTGCAGTGAAGTTTATTGTACACACAGTAACGGAGGAGCATTGTAGAGACGTTGATTATACACACTATGATGCAGGAGTGTTGTAGTGAAGTTTATTATACACATTGTAACACAGAGATGTTGTAGTGAACCTTATTACACACCATAACATAGGAGTGTTGTAGTGAAGTGTATGATGCACACCGTAACACAGGAGTATTGTGGTGAATTTTATTGTGCACACTGTAAGACGGCAGTATTGCAGTGAAGTTTATTACACACAATATAACACAGGAGTATTGTAGTGAAGTTTATTATACCCACTATAACACACAAGTATTGGGGTGAATTTTATTCTTCACACTGTAACACAGGAGTGTTGTAGTGAAGTTTATTATACACAGTGTAACACCGGGGTATTAGAGTGAAGTTTATTATACACACTATAACAAAGTAGAATTGTAGTGAAGTTTATTTTGCACAGTATAATACAGGAGTATTGTAATGAAGTTCACTTTGCACACTGTAAGACAGGGGTATTGTAGTGACTTTTATTGCACACTGTAACGCAAGAGTGCTGTCGTGAAGTTTATTACACACACTGTAGCACAGGAGTGTTGTAGTGAAGTTTTTACACACAGTATAACACATGAGTATTGTAGTGAAGTTAATTATACACATTATAACACAGGACTGTTGGCATGAAGTTTATCACACACACTATAGCACAAGAGTGTTGTAGGGAAGTTTATGACACACACTATAACACAGGAGTGTTGTAGTGAAGTGTAATATACACAGTGTAACTTAGGAGTATTGTAGTGAAATTCATTAGACACACTGTAAGACAGGAGTGTTGTAATGAAGTTTAGTATACACACTGCAACACAGGAGTATTGTGGTAAAGTTTATTAAACACAGCGTAACACAGGAGTATTGTAGTGAAGTTCATTCTGCACACTGTAACACAGGAGTTTTGTAGTGAAGTCTATTACACACACTGTAACACAGGAGTGTTGTAGTGAAATTTATTATACACACTATAACACAGGTGTGTTGTAGTGAAGTTTATTATTCACACCGTAACACAGGAATATTCTAGTGAAGTTTATTATACACACTATAACATAGGCGTAGTGCGGTGAATTTTATTATACACACTGTAACACAGGTGTGTTGTAGTGAAGTTTATTATTCACACTGTAACACAGGAGTGTTGTAGTGAAGTTTATTTTACACGCTATAACTTAGGCGTATTGTAGTGAATTTTATTATACACGCTGTAACACAGGAGTATTGTAGTGAAGTTTATTATACACAGTGCAACATAGGAGCGTTGCAGTGAAGTTTATTACACACGCTGTAACATAGGAGTGTTGTAGTGAGGTTTATTGTACACAGTGTAACACAGGGGTATTATGGTGAAGTTTATTATACACAATGTAACACAGGAGTATTGTAGTGAAGTTTATTATGCACACTATAACACAGGAGTATTGTAATGAAGGTCATTATACACACTATAACACAGGGGTATTGTAGTGACTTTTAACCCACACTGTAACACAGGAGTGTTGTAGAGAAGTTTATTACACACACTGTAACACAAGAGTATTGTAGTAAAGTTTATTATACACATTATAACACAAGAGTATTGTAGTGAAGTATATTATACACAGTGTAACACAGGGATATTATAGTGAAGTTTATTTTCCACACTATAACACAGAAGTATTGTAGTGAAGTTTACGATACACACTGTAACGCAGGAGTATTGTAGTGAAGTATATTATACACAATGTAATACAAGAGTGTTTTCATGAACTTTATTATACGCATTATAACAGAGGAGTAATGTAGTGAAGTTTATTATACACTCTGTAACACTGGAATATTGTAGTGAAGTTCACTATACACTGTGTAACACAGGAGTAGTGCAGTGAAGTTTATTATACACACAGTAACGGAGGAGCATTGTGGAGAGGTTATAATACACACTGTGATGCAGGAGTGTTGTAGTGAAGTTTATTATGCACAATATAACACAGGAGTATTGTAATGAAGTTCATTATACACACTGTAACACGGAGTATTGTAGTGAAGTTCATTATACACACTATAACACTGGAATGTTGTAGTGAAGTTTATTACACACTGTAACACAAGAGTGTTGTAGTGCAGTTTAGTTTACACACTGTAACACAGGTGTGCTGTGGTGAAGATTACCATGCACACTATAACACAGGAGTATTGTAATGAAGTTCATTATTCACACAGTAACATAGGGGTATTGTAGTGAATTTTATTAAAGACTGTAACTCAGGAGTGTTGTAGTGAGGTTTATTACACACAGTATAACACAGGAGTATTCTAGTGATGTTTATTACACACACTGTAATACAGGATTATTCTAGTGAACTTTATTGTACACATTATAACTCAGGCGTATTATAGTGAAGTTTATCATAAACACTATAGCACATGAGTGTTGTAGTGAAGTTTATTACACACACTGTAACACAGGTGTGTCGTAGTGAAGTTTATTATTCACACTGTAACACAGGAGTATTCTAGTGAAGTTTATTATACACACTATAACATACGCGTATTGTAGTGAATGTTATTGTACACACGATAACACAGGAGTATTGTAGTGAAGTTTATTATACACAGTGCAACATAGGAGTGTTGCAGTGAAGTTTATTACACGCACTGTATCACAGGAGTGTTGTAGTGAAGTTTATTGTACACAGTGTAACACAGGGGTATTATAGTGAAGTTTATTATACACAATGTAACGAAGGAGTATTGTATTGAAGTTTATTATGCACACTATAACACAGGAGTATTGTATTGAAGTTTATTTTCCACACTATAATACAGAAGTATTGTAGTGAAGTTTATTACACACACTGTAACACAGGAGTATTGTAGTGAAGTTTATTACACACAATGTAATACAGGAGTGTTTTCATGAACTTTATTATACGCATTATAATGAAGGAGTATTGTAGTGAAGTTTATTACACACTCTGTAACACTGGAATATTGTAGTAAAGTTCACTATACACTCTGTAACACAGGAGTGTTGCAGTGAAGTTTATTATACACACTTTGTTGCAGGAGTGTTGTAGTGAAGTTTAGTATGTACAATACAACCGAGGATTGTTTTAGTGAAGTTCATTATACACACTGTAACACAGGGATATTGTAGTGAAGTTTATTATACCCACTATAACACACAAGTATTGGAGTGAATTTTATTCTACACACTGTAACAAAGGAGTGTTGTAGTGAAGTTTATTGTACACAGTGTAACACTGGGGTATTGTAATGAAGTTCACTTTGCACACTGTAAGACAGGGGTATTGTAGTGACTTTTATTACACACTGTAATGCAAGAGTGCTGTCCTGAAGTTTATTACACACACTGTAACACAGGAGTGTTGTAATGAAGTTTATTACACACACTGTAGCACAGGAGCGTTGTAGTGAAGTTTTTACACACAGTGTAACACATGAGTATTGTAGTGAAGTATATTATACACTGTGTAACACAGGGATATTATATTGAAGTTTATTTTCCATACTATAACACAGGAGTATTGTAGTGAAGTTTATTACACACAATGTAATACAGGAGTGTTTTAATGAACTTTATAATACACACTATAATGCAGGAGTATTGTAGTGAAGTTTATTATACACTCTGTAACACTGGAATATTGTAGTGATGTTCAGTATACACTCTGTAACACAGGAGTGTTGCAGTGAAGTTTATTGTACACACAGTAACGGAGGAGCATTGTGGAGAAGTTGATTATACACACTATGATGCAGGAGTGTTGTAGTGAAGTTTATTATGCACAATACAACCGAGGATTGTTGTAGTGAAGTTTATTATACACATTGTAACACAGAGACATTGTAGTGAACCTTATTACACACTATAACATAGGAGTGTTATAGTGAAGTGTATGATGCACACCGTAACACAGGAGTATTGTGGTGAATTTTATTGTGCACACTGTAAGACGGCAGTATTGCAGTGAAGTTTATTACGCACACTATAACACAGGAGTATTGTAGTGAAGTTTATTATACCCATTATAACACACAAGTATCGGAGTGAATTTTATTATACACACTGTAACACAGCCGTATTGTAGTAAGGTGTTTTAGACACACTCTAATACAGGAGTATTGTAGTGAAGTTTATTACACACACTGTAACACAGGAGTATTGTAGTGAAGTGTATTGTTAACATTATAATGCAGTAGTGTTGTAGTGAAGTTTATTACACACTATTACACAGGAGTATTCTATTGAAGTTTATTATACACACTATAACACAGGAGTATTCCACTGAAGTTTATTATACACACTGTAACACAGGAGTGTTGGAGTGAAGTTTATTATACACATTATAACATAGGAGTGTTGTAGTGAAGTTTATTAAACACAGTGTAACACAGTAGTATTATAGTGAAGCTTATTAGACACATTGTAACACAGGAGTATTGTAGTGAAGTATATTATACACGCTGTAACACGGGAGTATTGTAATGAAGTTTATTATACACACTGTAACAAAGGAGTGTTGTAGTGAAATTTATTATAGATACTATAACACAAGAGTATTGTAGTTAAGTTTTTAACACACTATAATACAGGAGTGTTGAAGTGAAGTGTATCACACGTAGTGTAACAGAGGAGTGTTGTAGTGAAGTTTATTACACACACTGTAACACAGGTTTATTGTAGTGAAGATTATTATACAAAATGAAACACAGGAGTGTTGTAGTGAACTTTAATATACACACTGTAACACAAGAGTGTAGTAGTGAAATTTATTATACACAATATCACACAGGAATATTGCAGTGAAGTTTATTACAAAAACTGTTATACCGGAGTATTGTAGTGAAAAATATTAGTCTCACTGTAACACAGGAGCATTGTAGTGAAGTTTATTGTACGCACTGTAACACAGGAGTGTTGCAGTGATGTTTATTACACACAGTGTAACACAGGAGTGTTGTAGTGAAGTTTGTTACACACTATAACATAGGAGTATTGTAGTGAATTTGATTATACACATTAACACAAGAGTGTTGGAGTGAAGTTTATTATACACACTATAACACAGGAGTGTTGTAGTGAAGTTATTATACACACTAACACGAGAGTGTTATAGTGAAATTTATTATACACACTATAACACAAAAATGTTGTAGTGAAGTTTATGACACGCACTATAACACAGGAGTGTAGTAGTGAAGTGTTTTACACACAGTGTAACAGAGGTGTGTTGTAGTGAATTTTATTACACATACTGTAACTCAGGTTTATTGTAGTGATGTTCATTATACACACTGTAACACAGGAGTGTTGTAGTGAAGTTTATTATACACACTGTAACACAAGAGTGTTGTGAAGTTTATTATACACACTGTAACACAGGAGTATTTTAATGAAGTTCATTATACACCTTGTAACACAGGAGTGTTGATGTGAAGTGTATTATACACAATATAACACAGGAGTGTTGCAGTGAAGTTTATTACACACAGTGTAACACAGGAGTGTTGTAGTGAAGTTTAATACACACAGTATAATACAGAAGTATTGTGGTGAAGTCCATTATACACCGTGTAACACAGGAGTATTGTAGTGAAGTTCATTATACACACTGTAACACAGGAGTATTGTAGTGAAGTTAATTATACACACTATAACACAGGAATGTTGTAGTGAAGTTTATTACATGCTGTATCACAAGAGTGTCGTAGTGAAGTTTATAACACACACTGTAACACAGATGAATTGTAGTGAAGTTTATTATGTACAGTGTAACACAGGAGTGCTGTAGTGAAGTTTATTACAAACACTGTTACACAGGACAGTTGGAGTGAAGTTTGTTATACACACTATATCATAGGAGTGTTGTAGTGATGTTTATTATACACACTGTAACACAGGTGTATTGTGGTGAAGATTATTGTGCATACTATAACACAGGAGTATTGTAATGAATTTCATAACACACAGTAACACAGGGGTATTGCATTGGATTTTATTACAGACTGTAACACAGGAGTGTTGTAGTGAAGTTTATTACACACAGTATAACACAGGAGTATTCTAGTGAAATTTATTATACACATAATAACACAGGAGTATTCTAGTGAAGTTTTTTATACACACTATAACATAGGAGTATTGTAGTGAATTTGATTATACACATTAACACAAGAGTGTTGGAGTGAAGTTTATTATACACAGTGCAACATTGGAGTGTTGCAGTGAAGTTTATAACGCACACTGTAACACAGGAGTGTTGTAGTGAAGTTATTATACACACTAACGCAAGAGTGTTGTAGTGAAATTTATTATACACACTATAACACAAGAATGTTGTAGTGAAGTTTATGACACGCACTATAACACAGGAGTGTAGTAGTGAAGTGTTTTACACACAGTGTAACAGAGGTGTGTTGTAGTGAAGTTTATTACACATCCTGTAACACAGGTGTATTGTAGTGAAATTTGTGATACATACTGTAACACAGTAGTGTTTTTGTGAAATTTATTATACACACTATAACACAAGAGTGTTGTGAAGTTTATTATACACACTGTAACACAGGAGTATTTTAATGAAGTTCATTATACACATTGTAACACAGGATTGTTGGTGTGAAGTTTATTATACACAATATAACACAGGAGCGTTGTAGTGAAGTTTAGTATACACAGTGTAACATAGGAGTGTTGCAGTGAAGTTTATTACACACACTATAAAACAGGAGTGTTGTAGTGAGATTTGTGATACATACTGTAACACAGTAGTGTTTTAGTGAAATTTATTATACCCACTATAACACAGGAGTGTTGTCGTTAAGTTTATTATACACACTGCAACACAGGAGTGTTGTAGTGAAGTGTTTTACACACAGTGTAACAGAGATGTGTTGTAGTGAAGTTTATTATACACACTGTAACACAGGTGTATTGTAGTGAGGTTCATTATACACTCTGTAACACAGGAGTGTTGTAGTGAAGTTTATTATACACACTGTAACACAAGAGCATTTTAATGAAGTTCATTATACACAGTGTAACATAGGAGTGTTGCAGTGAAGTTTATTACACACACTATAACACAGGTGTGTTGTAGTGAAGTTTATTATACACAGTGTTTCACACTGTAACACAGGTGTATTCTAATGAAGTTTATTATACACACTATAACATCGGAGTATTGTAGTGAATTTGATTATACGCACTGTAACACAAGAATGTTAGAGTGAAGTTTATGATACACACTATAACACAAGAGGGTTGTAGTGAAGTTTATTATACACAGTGCAACATTGAAGTGTTGCAGTGAAGTTTATGACACACACTGTAACACAGGAGTGTTATAGTGAAGTTTATTGTACCCAGTGTAACACCGGGGTATTAGAGTGAAGTTTATTATACACACTGTAACAAAGTAGTATTGTAGTGAAGTTTATTTTGCACAGTATAATACAGGAGTATTGTAATGAAGTTCACTTTGCACACTGTAAGACAGGGGTATTGTAGTGACTTTTATTACACACTGTAACGCAAGAGTGCTGTAGTGAAGTTTATTACACTGTAGCACAGGAGTGTTGTAGTGAAGTTTATTACACACAGTATAACACATGAGTATTGTAGTGAAGTTTATTATACACATTATAACACAGGAGTATTGTAGTGAAGGATATTATATACAGTGTAACACAGGGATATTATACTGAAGTTTATTTTCCATACTATAACACAGGAGTATTGTAGTGAAGTTTACAATGCACACTGTAACACCAGAGTATTGTAGTGGAGTTTATTACACACAATGTAATACAGGAGTGTTTTAATGAACTTTATAATACACACTATAATGCAGGAGTATTGTAATGAAGTTTATTATACACTCTGTAACACTGGAATATTGTAGTGATGTTCACTATACACTCCGTAACACAGGAGTGTTGCAGCGAAGTTTATTGTACACACAGTAACGGAGGAGCATTGTGGAGAAGTTGATTATACACACTATGATGCAGGAGTGTTGTAGTGAAGTTTATTCTGCACAATACAACCGAGGATTGTTGTAGTGAAGTTTATTATACACATTGTAACACAGGGATATTATAGTGAACCTTATTACACACTATAACATAGGAGTATTGTAGTGAAGTTTATGATGCACACCGTAACACAGGAGTATTGTGGTGAATTTTATTATGCACACTGTAAGACGGCAGTATTGCAGTGAAGTTTATTACGCACACTATAACACAGGAGTATTGTAGTGAAGTTTATTATACCCATTATAACACACAAGTATTGGAGTGAATTTTATTATACACACTGTAACACAGCAGTATTGTAGTGAAGTTTATTGTTAACATTATAATGCAGGACTGTTGTAGTGAAGTTTATTACACACTATTACACAGGAGTATTCCATTGAAGTTTATTATACAAACTATAACACAGGAGTATTCCACTGAAGTTTATTATACACACTGTAACACAGGAGTGTTGGAGTGAAGTTTATTATACACATTATAACACAGGAGTGTTGTAGTGGAGTTTATTAAACACAGTGTAACACAGTGGTATTATAGTGAAGCTTATTAGACACATTGTAACACAGGAGTATTGTAGTGAAGTATATTATACACACTGTAACACGGGAGTATTATAATGAAGTTTATTATACACACTGTAACACAGGTGTATTGTAGTGAAGATTATTATACACAATGAAACACAGGAGTGTTTTGGTGAACTTTAATATACACACTGTAACACAGGAGTGTAGTAGTGAAATTTATGCTACACACTATCACACAGGAGTGTTGCAGTGAAGTTTCTTACAAAAACTGTTATACCGGAGTATTGTAGTGAAAAATATTAGACTCACTGTAACACAGGAGCATTGTAGTGTAGTTTATTGTACGCACTGTAACACAGGAGTGTTGCAGTGATGTTTATTACACACAGTGTAACACAGGAGTGTTGTAGTGTAGTTTATTATACACAGTGTAACACAGGGGTATTATAGCAATGTTTATTATACACACTGAAATACGGGTAACGTAGTGATGTTTATTCCACACACTATAACATAAGAGTGTTATAGTGAAGTTTATGACACACTCTATAACACAGGAGTGTTGTAGTGAAGTTTATTACACACAATGTAACACAGGAGTGTTGTCGTGAAGTTAATTACACACACTGTAACACAGGTGTATAGCAGTGAAGTTTATTATACACACTGTAACACAAGAGTGTTGTCATGAAGCTTGTGATACATACTGTAACACAGGAGTGTTGTAGTGAAATTAATTATACACAGTATAACACAGGAGTGTTGCAGTGAAGTTTATTATACACACTGTAACACAGGAGTATTGTCATGAGGTTTATTATACACACTATAACACAGGAATGTTGTTGTGACGTTTATTACACACACTGTAACACAGGTGTATTGTAGTGAAGATTATTATACACAGTGTAACACAGGAATGTTGTAGTGAAGTTTATTATAAACACTGTTATACAGGAATGTTGTAGTGAAGTTTGTTATGCACACTATAACGCAGGAGTGTTATAGTGAAGTTTATTATACACACTGTAACACTGGGGTATTGTAGTGGACTTTATTACACACACCATAGCACAGGAGTATGGTAGTGAGGTTTGTTATTCACATTATAACACAGGAGTGTTGTAGTGAAGTGTATTATACACACTGTAACACAAGGGTATTGTAGTGAAGTTTAATGTGCACTCTGTAAAACGGGAGTTTTGTCGTGAAGTTTATTACACATTCTCCAACACAGAAGTATTTTAGTGAAGTTTATTGTACACACTATAACACTGGAGTTCTGTCATGAAGTTTATTATGCACACTGTAACTCAGGAGTGTTGTAGTGAATTTTATTATACACATTGTAACACAGGGATATTTTATTGAACCTTATTACACATATAACATAGAAGTGTTGTAGTGAACTTTATCACACACACTGTAACACAAGAGTGTTGTAGTGAAGTTCATTATACACACTGTAACACAGGAGTATTGTAGTGAAGTTTGTTATACACACTATAACACAGGAGTGTTGTAGTGAAGTTATTAAACACACTGTAACACAAGAGTGTTGTCGTGAAATTTATTATATGCACTATAACACAAGAATGTTGTAGTGAAGTTTGTGATACATACTGTAACACAGTAGTGTTGTAGTGAAATTTATTATACACAGTGTAACACAGGGGTATTTTAGTGAAGTTTATTATACACAGTGTAACACAGGAGTATTGCAGTGAAGTTTATTATACACACTATAACACAGGAGTATTGTGGTGAAGTTTATCATACCCACCATAACACACAAGTATTGTAGTGAAGTTTATTATACTCACTGTAACATAGGAGTATTGTGGTGAAGTTTATTATACACACTGTAACACAGGAGTATTGTAGTGAGGTTTATTAGACACACTATAATACAGGAGTATTGTAGTGAAGTTTATTACACCCATTGTAACACAGGAATGTTGTAGTGAAGTTTATTATACACATTATAATGCTCGACTGTTGTTGTGACATTTATTACGCACACTATAACACAGGTGTGTTGTTGTGAAGTGTATAATACACAGTATAACACAGGAGTATTGTAGTGCAGTTCATTATACACACTGTAAGACTGCAGTGTCGTAATAAAGTTTAGTATACACACTGTAACACAGGAATGTTGTCGTGAAGTTTATTACACACACTGTAAAACAAGAGTGTTGTAGCGAAATTTATTATACACACTGTAACACACGTCTATTGTTGTGAAGATTATTATACACAGTGAAACACAGGAGTGTTGGAGTGA
This sequence comes from Hemiscyllium ocellatum, assembly GCF_020745735.1. NCBI lineage: Eukaryota > Metazoa > Chordata > Chondrichthyes > Orectolobiformes > Hemiscylliidae > Hemiscyllium > Hemiscyllium ocellatum. Next base: position 85,855,985 of record NC_083407.1, on the reverse strand, counting down.
TGTTTATTATACACACTATAACACAGGAGTGTTGTAGTGAAGTTTATTATACACACTATAACACACAGGGGTATTTTAGTGAAGTTTATTAGACACACTGTAACACAGGAGTATTGCAGTGAAGTTTATTGCACGCACTGTAACGCAGTAGTGTTGTAGTGAGGTTTAGTATACACACTGTAACACAGGAGTATTGTGGTCAAGTTTATGATACACACTGTAAGACGGGAGTATTGTAGTGATGTTTGTTATGCCCACGATAACACAGGAGTATTGTAGTGAAGTTTTTATACACACTGGAAAACAGGAATATTGCAGTTAATTTATTAAACACTGTAACACAGAGGTATTGTAGTGAATTTTGTCACAACTGTAACACAGGAGTGTTGTAGTGAAGTTTATTTCACACAGTACAACACAGGAGTATTCCAGTGAAGTTTATAACACACACTATAACACAGGAGTATTCTCGTGAAGTTTATTATACACACTATAACACAGGAGTATTGCAGTGAAGTTTATTACAAACACTGTTACACAGGAAAGTTGTAGTGAAGTTTGTTATACACACTGTAACACAGAAGTGTTGTAGTGAAGCTTATTATACACATTGTAACACAGGAGTATTGTAGTGAAGTATACTATATACACTGTAACACAGGACTCTTGTAGTGAAGTTTATTATAAACACTGTAATGCAGGAGTATTGTAGTGAAGTGTATTATACACAGTGTAACAGAGGAGTATAGTATTGAAGTTTATTTTAAACAGTATAACACCGGAGTGTTGTAGTGAAGTTTAATATATACACTGTAACACGGGAGTGTTGTAGTGAAACTTATTATACACACAATGTAACGCAGGAGTATTGTAGTGAATTTTATTACACACACTGTAACACAGGAGTATTGTAGTGAAGTTTATTAGACACACTATAACACAGGAGTATTGTAGTGCAGTTTAATGTACACTCTGTAAGATGGGAGTTTTGTTCAGACATTTATTAGACATTCTGCAACACAGGAGTATTTTAGTGAAGTTCATTGTACACACTATAACACAGGAGTACTGTCATGAAGTTTATTATACAAACTGTAACACAGGAGTGTTGTAGTGAAATTTATTATACACACTGTGATGCAGGAGTGTTGTAGTGAAGTTTATTATACACACTATAAAACAGGGGTGTTGCAGTGAAGTTTATTATACACAATGCAACACAGGAGTATTGTCGTGAAGTTTGTTATACACACTGTAACACAGAGATATCGTAGTGAACTTTATTACACACTGTAACATAGGTGTGTTTTAGGGAGGTGGATTACACACACAGATACACAGGAGTGCTTTAGTGAAGTTTATTGAAAACACTGCAACACAGGAGTATTGTAGTGAAGTTTAGTATACACACTGTAACACAGTAATATTGTAGTGAAGTTTACTATACATACTGTAACACAGGAGTATTGTAGTGAAGTGTATTATACACAGTGTAAAACAGGAGTATTGTCGTGAAGTTTATTGTTAACATTATAACACAGGAGTGTTGTAGAGAGGTTTACTGCACACACTGTAATACAGGAGTGTTGTCGTGATGTTTATTATACACACTATAACACAGGAGTGTTGAAGTGAAGTTTATTACTCACACTGTAACACGGGTGTGTTGTAGTGAAGTTTATTATACACACTGTAACACTGGAGTATTGTAGTGAGGTTTGTTGTTCAGACTTTAACACAGGAGTGTTGTAGTGAAGTGTATTATACACACTGTAACACTGCGGTATTGTAGTGGACTTTATTATACACACTATAACAAAGGAGTATTGTTGTGAGGTTTGTTTTCACATTGTAACACAGGAGTGTTGTAGTGAAGTGTATTATACACACTGTAACACAAGGGTATTGTAGTGAAGTTTAATGTGCGCTCTGTAAGACGGGAGTTTTGTTGTGAAGTTTATTACACATTCTCCAACACAGAAGTATTTTAGTGAAGTTTATTGTACACACTATAACACTGGAGTTCTGTCATGAAGTTTATTATGCACACTGTAACTCAGGAGTGTTGTAGTGAAGTTTATTATACACATTGTAACACAGCGATATTGTATTGAACTTTATTACACATATAACATAGAAGTGTTGTAGTGAACTTTATGACACACACTGTAACACAGGAGTGTTGTAATGAAATGTATTATACACACTGTAACACAGGAGTGTTGTAATGAAATTTATTACACACTGTAATACAGGAGTATTCTGGTGAAGTTTATTATGCACACTGTAAGACGGGAGTATTGCAGAGAAGTTTATTATGCACATTATAACACAGGACTGTTGTAGTGACGTTTATCATACACAGTGTAATACAGGAGTGTTGTAGTGAAGTTTATTATACACAGTGTAATGCAGGAGTATTGGAGTGAAGTTCATTATACACACTGTAACACAGGAGTATTATAGTGAAGACAATTGTACACACTATAACACAGGAGTGTTGTAGTGAAGTGTATTACACACAGTGGAACACAGGAGTGTTGTAGTGAAGTTTAGTAAACACACTGTAACAGAGGGGTTGTGTAGTGAAGTTTATTATACACACTGGAACACAGGAGTATTGTTGTGATGTTTATTATACACACTGTAACACAGGAATATTGTAGTGAAGTTTACTATACACACCGTAACACAGGAGTGTTGTAGTGAAGGTTATTATACACTGTAAAACAGGAATATTGTAGTGAAGTATACTATATACACTGTAACACAGGACTGTTGTAGTGAAGTTTATTATAAACACTGCAATGCAGGAGTATTGTAGTGAAGTGTATTATACACAGTGTAACAGAGGAGTATAGTAGTGAAGTTTATTTTAAACAGTATAACACCGGAGTGTTGTAGTGAAGTTTAATATATACACTGTAACATGGGAGTGTTGTAGTGAAATTTATTATACACACACTGTAACACAGGAGTATTGTAGTGAAGTTTATTAGATACACTATAACACAGGAGTATTGTAGTGCAGTTTAATATACACTCTATAAGACGGGATTTTTTTTTCTGACGTTTATTACACATTCTGCGACACAGGAGTATTTTAGTGAAGTTCATTGTACACACTATAACACAGGAGTACTGTCATGAAGTTTATTATACAAACTGTAACACAGGAGTGTTGTAGTGAAATTTATTATACACACTATAAAACAGGGGTGTTGTAGTGAAGTTTATTATACACAATGCAACACAGGAGTATTGTCGTGAAGTTTGTTATACACACTGTAACACAGAGATATCGTAGTGAACTTTATTACACACTGTAACATAGGTGTGTTTTAGGGAGGTGGATTACACACTCAGATACACAGGAGTGCTTTAGTGAAGTTTATTGAAAACACTGCAACACAGGAGTATTGTAGTGAAGTTTAGTATGCACACTGTAACACAGGAGTATATTAGTGACCTTTAATATACACACTGTAAGACGGGAGTTGTGTAGTGTAGTTTATTACACATTCTGCAACACAGGAGTATTGTAGTTAAGTTTATTATGCACACTATAACACAAGAGTATTGGAGTGAAGTTTATGACACACACTGTAACACAGGAGTGTTGTAGTGAATTTTAGTATACACACTGCAACACAGCAGTATTGTAGTTAATTCATTACACACACGGTAACACAGGAGTATTGTAGTAAAGTTCATTTTACCCACTATAACACACACGTATTGTAGTGAAGTTCATTGTACACACTGTAACACACGAGTGTTGTAGTGCAGTTTATATTACACACTAAAACACAGGAGTGTTGTAGTGAAGTTCAGTATACCCAATACAACACAGGAGTGTTGTAGTAAAGACTTTTAAACACATTGTAACACAGGGGTATTGTAGTGAACTTTATTACACACTATAACACAGGGGTGTTGTAGTTAAGTTTATTATACACACTTTAAGACAGGAGTACTGTAGTGAAATTTATTACACAAGCTGTAACACAGGAGTATTGTAGTGAAGTTTATTATACACATGTAACACAGGAGTGTTGTAGTGAAATTTTTTATACACACTGTAACACAGGAGTGTTGTAGTGAAGCTTATTATACACAGTGTAACACAGGAGTATTGTAGTGAAGTTTATTACACACACTGTAACGCAGGAGTATTGTAGTGAAGTTTATTATACACACTATAACACAGGAGTATTGTGGTGAAGTTTATTTTCCACACTGCAATGCAGGAGTGTTGTAGTGAAGTTTATTATGCACATTGTAACACAGGTGTATTGTTGTGAATTTTATTACACAATATAAAACAGGAATGTTGCAGTGAAGTTTATTACACACACTCTAACACAGGAGTGTTGTAGTGTCATTTAGTATACACATTATAACACAAGAGTATTGTAGTGAATTTTATTATACACTTGTAACACAGGAGTATTGTTGTGAAGTTTATTACAAACACTGTTACACAGGACAGTTGGAGTGAAGTTTATTATACACACTATAACACAGGAGTGTTGTAGTTAAGTGTATTACACACACTGTAGCACAGGAGTATTGTAGTGAAGTTTATTACACACACTGGAACACAGGAATATTGTAGTGAAGGTTATTACGGACACTATAACATAGGAATGTTGTAGTGAAGTTTAATATACATATTATAACACAGGAGTATTGTAGTGAAGTTTATTATACACAATACAACACAGGAGTGTTGTTGTGAAGTTCATTATACACATTGTTATACACGGTTATTGCAATGAACTTTATTATACACTATAACACAGGAGTGTTGTAATGACGTTTATTATACACAGTGTAACACAGGGGTATATTAGTGACGTTTAATATACACTTTGTAAGGCGGGAGTTGTGTATTGAAGTTTATTGTACATTCTACAACACAGGAGTATTGTAGTTAAGTTTATTCTGCACACTATAACACAGGAGTACTGTCGTGAAGTTTATTATACACACTGTAACACAGGAGTGTTGTAGTGAAGTTTATTATACACATTGTAACACGGGGTATTGTAGTGAACTTTATTACACACTATAACATTGGGATGTTGTAGTGAAGTTTCTAACACATACTGTAACACAGGAGTGTTGTAGTATACTTTGTCATACACAGTGTAACACCGGAGTATTGTTGAAAAGTTTATTAAACACACTGTAACACAGGACTATTGTAGTAAAGTTTATTATATACACTAAAGCACTGGAGTGTTGTAGTGAAGTTTATTATACACACTATAACACAGGAGTGTTGCAGTGAAGTTTGTTATACAAAGTGTAACAGAGGAGTGGTGTAGTGAAGTTTATTATACACACTGTAACACAGGAGTATTGTTGTGAAGTTTATTATACACACTATAACACAGGACTGTTGTAGTGAAGCTTATTAAACACACTGTAACACAGGAGTATTGTAGTGATGTTTATTACACCCACTGTAACACGGAAGTGTTGTAGTGAAGTTTATTATACTCACTATAACCCAGGAGTACTGCAGCGAAGTGTATTACACACGCTAACACAAGAGTATTGTGGTGAAGTTTATTACACACAGTTACACAGGAGTTTTGTAGTGAAGTTTATTACACACACTGTAGCACAGGAGTATTCTAGTGAAGTTTATTATACACAGTGTAACACGGGAGTATTGTAGTGAAGTTTAATACACACGCTGTAACACTGGAGTGTTGTAGTGATGTTTATTATGCACACTGTAACACATGAGTGTTATAGTGAGGTTTATTACACACACTGTATCACAGGAGTGTTGTAGTGATGTTTGTTATACACAGTTTTACACAGGAGGGTTGAAGTGAAGTGGATTATACATATTGTAACACAGCAGCTTTGTTTTGATGTGTAAGACATGAGTGTTGTAGTGATGTTTATTTCACACAATTCAACACAGGATTGTTATAGTTATATTTATTACACACTGTAACACAGGAGTATTATAGTGAAGTGTGTTATGCACACTGTAACACAAGAGTATTGTAGAGAAGTCTATTATACACACTGTAACACAGGGGTGTTGTAGTGAAGTTTGCTGCACTCTTCAGTTTTTCAAGATATTTTTTAACGTAGCTAAAATTTTCAGGGAGTGAAGGACATAGCAATGGAGTGTTTTAAAAATTTGAGTAAGATGAAATTGAGTGATTTAGCAGAAAAATTTCATATCGATTTAAAGAAGGAACACATTCGGAGTAGAGCCTTTAAGTGGTTATCCACTTTAAATTTAGAAGACAAACTAAATTCTGAGATATCACAGGTAAAAGTTTTTTTAAAAAATCACACAGCACCAGGTTATAGTCCAACAGGTTTATTTGGAATCCTTAGCTTTCAGAGTACTGCTCCTTCATCAGACTGTTGTGGACTTTATGATAATGCCCACAGAAATTACAGCCGAAGGAGTCCAGTGTCATGGCGCTGTAATACAGTAAACAATCTCAAATTAAAATTTCCACCCTTTATCATGGAATGTGCTGGTTTCTGTTCTTTGATGTGCATATCCCAAAACTTATTTTAAATTACATTCTCAAGATAGCTCAGCTTTTTGAACAGTAGATGTGAGTTCTGTATGTGTCCCAGTCTATGTCAGACTGACAAACCCTCTGTATAGTTTTACAGAGTTTTGCATGGATTCATGCAGTTTTTGAGCAAAATAAAACATAGTTCTGCGAAAACAAACTCACCCCTTAAGAGTATATGTGTGTGCATGTGAGTGTGTGTGTGTGTGGATGTGAGTGCACGTGATATAGTGTGTATCTGTGAGTGTGTGCGTGTTAAGCTTGGTTAAGTGTATGTGTAAGTGTGATGGGGTATGTGTAAAAGGGTAGATGTGTCAGTGTGAGTTCGGGGAGTGTATGTGTGTGCATATGAGAGAGAGTCTGTGTGAATGGTGATTATGTAGGAATGTATGTAAAGTACAGTGGGGTAGTTAAGAATCAGTTTGAAATGAAAAAAAGTGAACTCGTTAAGAAATAAAAAAAAGCATGAGTTTTTCTGATTCTTTCATGAGATGTTGGTATCGCTAGCATGCTTTGCCTATTCCGTACTCCTCATTTTAGAATCAAGCATATTGCAATGGATGTGGAATCAGAGCAGCTAAGGACAAGAGATCTCCTTCCCCAAGGGTAGTAGAGAACCAGATGGGTTTTTACAGACGTCAACAGAGGTTGCATATTCACAATGGCACTGATTTACTGAATACAAATTCCAGCATCTGTCTTGGGAAGATTTGAATTCACATCCATAGAATGTTACCCCATGGTTCAGGATTATTCGTCCAGTGCCATTATCGCCATGCTGTCTGAGGAAAAGTTAAAAAAAAACAGAAAAATACCTCAATTGGAAGAAAGAAGGAAAAAATGTGCAATGAGAAAGGAAGAGAAAGAAAAACAACATTAAAAGGAGGAGAATTAAAAGAAAAAAAAAGTGGATACAGTTATGGAATTAAAAAGCTTGAACTCCAAAGTGAGAGAGAAGGCAGACATGACTTGGTCAGAAAACAGCTTAGAGTCAAGGCAAAAAGAGAAGGTAATTGCTGGTGAAAGATGATTCTGATTCCAATGAAAGATTTGATTTAACTAAATATCTGTGCTTCATGCCTCGATCTAATAAAGATGAAATCAAAGATATTTCACCTCATTTTAAAAGACAACTGGGTAGACAAAGTGACAAAAATGGACTTGAATTTTAATGTTATGAAATGCTTTAATGGGTATGTGAATGACTGTGTACACAAGTATGTTAGTAGTACAACTTGCTGATTATGGAAGTCTTATAAAAAACAATGTTAATGCTAATAAGCTATTCACTGAAGCTTTCAATTAAGATTTGGACTATGAGAAAGAAACCTAATCAGACATTTAAAGAATATGCAAGAGAGAAAGAAATGCTACAGGCGCAGTGGCTGTACAAGTTAGAGAAAATTTTAAATGTAAGAGACATAATGATTAAGGTAAAAATGCAGAAATAATATTCCGGCAAACATTAACAACATATTTTGATAATCGTTAAGCATTGAAAATCTGAGAAGCAGCAATTCTGGCAGATATTTATGACATCTCGGACAGACAGCTACAAGTAGGGAGTTAGTTATATGGGAACTCAATGAAACTGGAGGAACAGAAATCTTTTGTGATGGAAGATACACTAGTTTTTGGGAACAAATAAAAGGAAGACAAAGTAAGAAGGAGGATGTCAAGAACCAAAAAGTGAAAATAAAATACTTAATTGTAAGAATAATAGACACACCAAAACCAATTGCTACAAGTTAAATGAGAGACCAATTGTGCGAGGAATTCTCAAAAAAAGGAGCAATTTCCTTAGAATGTACTAAGAAATTAGGGACAGTCATCAATGTTTATTGTCAATTATTGATAAAATGAATACAAAACACGAGCAGTTCTTAAAATTTTATTTCAAAAGATTTCCTTGAGCTTCAAATCAAGGAGAAAAACCAATAAAGATTCAAAAAGTCACTGGAGCAATCAGTGACTAATGATGATGGCTGATGCCATTTGTCTTCCAGAGATGTCAATGAAAGAGAAATTATTATTGGAGATATACATGGAGGTCACAAATCAGTATCCATTATGCAAACTTTGATTAAAGATTGACTTACTCAATGGAGAAGGTATAGTTCGAATAGTGAAACAAATCCCTAGAGAAGGAATTGATTTTGTCTTGGAAAATGACCTGGCTGTTTCGTAAGTATTGGCCTCACAGAGGATGGAACAACTGGTAGAACTAAACAGGAACAATATCCTGAGCTGTACTTTAACATTTTTTTGTCTAAATCTCAGGTCCATAACATTAATTCGATAAAAGAGAAGTCTATGATAAAAGGACTAACTTAGAAGTTCAGTTATTGAATACAATCTTCAAAATTTTTAATTAGCAAGTTGTTGGAGGGAATCCTGAGAGACAGGATGTACATATATTTAGAAAGGCAAGGACTGATTAGGGATAGTCAACATGGCTTCGTGCATGGGAAATCATGTCTCACAAACTTGATTTTGTTTTTTGAAGAAGTAATAAAGAAGATTGATGAGGGCAAAGCAATAGATGTAATCTATATGGACTTCAGTAAGGCATTTGACAAGGTTCCCCATGGGAGACGGGTTAGCAAGGTTAGATCTCATGGAACACAGGGAGAACTAGCCATTTGGATACAGAACTTGCTCAAAGGTAGAAGACCTTTGAGGATGGTGGTGGAGGATTGTTTTTCAGACTAGATGCCTGTGACCAGTGGAGTGCCACAAGGATTGATGCTGAGTCCTCTACTTTTTGTCATTTACATAAATGATTTGGATGCGAGCATACAGTTAGTAAGTTTGCAGATGACACCAAAATTGGAGGTGTAGTGGACAGCGAAGAGGGTTACCACAGAATACAACAGGATCTTGACCAGATGGGCCAATAGGCTGAGAAGTGGCAGATGGAATTTAATTCAGATAAATGCGAGGTGCTGCATTTTGGGAAAGCAAATCTTAGCAGGACTTATACACTTAATGGTAAGGTCCTAGGGGGTGTTGCTGAACAAAGAGACATTGGATTGCATGTTCATGGCTCTTTGAAAGTGGAGTCGCAGGTAGATAGGATAGTGAAGAAGGCTTTTGGTATACTTTCTTTTATTGGTCAGAGTACTGAGCACAGGGGTTGGGAGGTCATGTCGCAGCTGTACAGGACATTGGTTCGGCCACTGTTGGAATATTGCATGCAATTCTGGTCTCCTTCCTAACGGAAAGATGCTTGAAAGGGTTCAGAAAAGATTTACTAGTATGTTGCCAGGATTGGAGGATTTGAGATATATAGACAGGCTGAACAGGCTGGGGCTGTTTTCCCTGGAGCGTCGGAGGCTGAGGGGTGACCTTATAGAGGTTTACAAAATTATGAGGGGCATGGATAGGGCAAATAGATAAAGTCTTTTCCCTGGGGTGGGAGAGTCCAGAACTAGAGGCCATAGATTTAGGGTGAGAGGGGAAAGACATAAAAGAGACCTAAGGGGCAACTTTTTCATGCAGAGTCTGGTATGTGTATGGAATGAGCTCCCGGAGGAAGTGGTGGAGGCTGGTACAATGGCAACATTTAAGAGGCATTTGGATGGGTATCTGAATAGGAAGGGTTTGGAGGGATATGGGCCGGGTGCTGGCAGGTGGGACTAGATTGGGTTGGGATATCTGGTCGGCATGGACGGGTTGAACTGAAGGGTCTGTTCCCATGCTGTAATCTCTGTGACTTTATGACTCTAAAATGTGATGGTAAAGGAATTTAGTCCGGCATATTTAGCACATCTTTAATAGAAATGCATTAAATGCATCCTACTTAGAAATTGAATCAGTGCCAATACCTGAATTTTATTATTTGAAAAATAAATTACTAACAAGAAAATGGAAACCACCTCAAATACAAGCCAATGAGAAATGGGAGTAATCAATCATGTTGTAGGTCAATCTTAATATCATAATGAAATTTGACAAGTGCTCCACAAAATTCTAATTGCAGCTCACTTAGCATTTAGGAAAACACAATCTACGATATGAAAACATTTTTATTGGCCCAGATAACTTAAAGATGTGGCAAGGTTTTGGCAGACATACCATACCTGTTAGGTAGTGAGAAAATCCCTACCACCAATTAAACCTGTGCTTTTAATCCTGACACAAGGATCATAAAGCCAAAGCCAGCAGTAGGAACCATTAGTTTCGAACAATTCCAGATGTTTCAGCAAGTTTTCTGAAAAAGTGTTTTTAAGGAATATAACTGCAAAAATGCAAGTAGAAAAGTTGGTTCAACTTATTGACACTCTACAGATTAACTATAGAAATACACTCAGATCAATGCTCACATTAATATAACAAATAATCAAAGAAGTGATGACTAGTTTGGGAATAAAGCAGTTTACCTTTTCTGCTTGTCACACAGAATCAAAATTACATTAAAAAGGTGGCATGAAACTTTAAAGACCATGATTGCAGTTTATTGTCAAGAGTATTCTCATAAATGAGATAAAGGATTTTCTTTGTTACTGCTTTCTGTTGAGAATGCTCCTAATGAACACTGAAGTATTTTGTCCTTTTGAATGGATAGATGGAGGTGAGAGGACCACTCAAACTGATTAACAAAAAAAAAATTGATCAACCAAAGCTCAGAGAGTATACTTCCAGGCTACTTTTTGAACTTCAGAGAGAAACTGACCAAAGCATGTGAGTTAACCAAAAAAGTTGAAGAATTTTCCACATGCAATGGAAAGTAAAGGTCGAAGTTCAATTTTTTTTTTGCAGGAGCAGTATCTGCTAGATTTACCTGTTTCTGGGAAACAATTAAAAACAGAGTTTAGAAAAAACTTTAGGAAATCAAAAAGAAACTCAGTGATGTAAGTTATATAATGAATTCTCCAGACAGGAAGAAAAATCAGTGAGTTCATCATGTTGACATGTTAAAAGAGTTATTATGATTGGAAGGATAATCAGGATAAAATTGAAAGAAATAGGGAGGTAAATGAAAATATGAGAACTGGAGAATGAACCAAAGTTGAACATTCAAACTTTGATCCTCCAGAAATCGGGATGGATAATTCAGAGACGCAAAAAGGTTTGAGAGCATGGCATTTTATTTTCCAGAGTATGATCAAAGTGCACTTTGATGAAGATTTATATGAAGACGGCAGGAATAACATCTTTGGCAATGCATGTTTAAGGTATATTCATGTCAGGGGTGCATTATCTACAAAACAAAACGTTTATAGATTAAATTTTGAAAACTTTAAAGACTCACGTGAGGGACATGGATGATGGACAATGACATTATTGAACCATGTCATAGTTGAAACTGGAGACTCACAAAGAATCTGAATTGGTTATCACACAGTCAATGTGGTCATGAAAATGGAATCATATCCTGTTTCAATATTGAAGAGTTGTGGTAAAACAATTAAACTTGCATGAATCATCACCAAAATTGACCTGCTAAAAGGAGATTTGAAAGTTCCATAGTCACAAACAAATAATACCATATGCACTTTGTCAATGCAAAGCCATTCAGTTTGGAATGAAAAATGCACCAGCACATTCTATTGATGAACCAATAAAGTCACTGAGTAGCTATGTCACTTTGTGGTTTACATCGATGACTTGGTTGTATTCAACTAAACCTGGGGTGAACATTTAGACCAGTAGACTGAATTTTGAGTCAGCTATGAAGAGCCAATTTGATCATAAATCTGGCTAATAATGAATTTGACAAAACAAAAATGACTTATTTGGGCCATACTGAGTCACAGTGCATGTGTGAAGAAAGCAAATGCTATTACCATTGGCCAGTAAAAATCTAGTGAAATTTCAGGAAGAATTTCAGAGAATGGCTCACTAAAGACAACTGTCGTGGTTGGAGTGGTGCTGGAAAAGCACAGCAGTTCAGGCAGCATCCGAGGAGCAGTAAAATTGACGTTTCGGGCAAAAGCCCTTCAGTCAGGAATAATACCATCACTAAAGACAACTGTCATTTGAGCACAACCACATCGTGAAGTCATTACATGCTGCTGGTGAGAAGATACAGGAGTCCATTAACCTATGTGTTCTTCCCCAGTTAGGTGTTTGGGACTGAAATCTATGGCACTCTAAGCTGCTAGAAGTGAAGAAAAACATCAGTTAGAAAAAGTAATGTAGAAATTCCAATAACATTCATTTAAAAAAATAAAATTTGTCAAGCAAAATGAACAATGTGCAGAATATTTGATAACCTAGACTTCAGTACTCAATGATGACATGTTTGCTATTGGTTCTGTGATGACCAGGCTGCATGAGATGACAATGCAGCAAGAGAGGCAAATTTTTTATTTATTTTATACATGTATTCAATATTCAAAATTAAGTTTGGTGAACCTTGTTCCAATATTGGATCGTTGGCTTAAATAATTCAGCATAAATTAAGGATCCTTCAACATAAAGTTGGGCTGCAATATGTTGAAAGTATACTCTTATTGCAATGTACTTGGTTCAGGTAAAATATTGCACTAAGCATAATTATAGCCAAACCACACCTGTTAAAAGAACACAAATTTGGATTTGGATGTGTTTATTTGGATTAAATACTGGAACTTTAAACAATGCCACTATAATTACAACTTGGATAGTTTAAAGTTCATGTATGAAATTGGGTGTTTTTGTGTTCTGCTGAATTTTACACTATGGCCCTCCCTGTATTTGAAGCCTGAGGTGATTCTCCACTACCATTTTACAGAGAGATAATGTTGAAATCTTTTTATAATGTATCCTTTTTTGTAAACTATTTTGGATGTATAACAAACAGGAGTAAACTGATCCCATTCAAATTTGGCTGGTATCCCTGTAATAGAACATCAATATTTGATGAAATTGCTGGTTTGTTCAAATTCCTATGTATTCACCCTAAGACTTGCACTCTGCGATCTGAATGGGTCATCGAAAAGTGGATACTGTACAAGAAGGCAGCTGATATGCAAGGGCTTTGCAGTGCTACAGAAAATTAGTCATTCTTTTCTGATAATTCCCAATTTTAACAGAGAGTCAGTTTCACTGTAACTAATAATCTATTAGAATTATTCATATTTCTCTTACAATTTGTAGGGGTAGTAGGGGTAATGGTTTGGAAAATGCTAATACATATTCCAATTTAGTCAATCAACATTATCAGATCTCTATTATGATCAGACAGCCCAGATTGGGAACATTCTCATTTCCAATGTATCTATGTTGTTAATTTCTTAAACAAAATTTGTGAAATATAATGAGTGAGTGCACAAATCTATAAGGGCTTCAAATGAAGATATGATGAACCTCTCCTCGATGTGAAGGTACAACCACTTAACCTGTTTCCGTTCTGAGGAAGGCTCAGACTTGCTGAGCTTGTCCAGCAATTTCTGTTTTTGTAACCTGTTTTCGATTAGTTTTGTCCTGGGTTGGCTGCTTGACAGTCTCAATTAATGTTGGTTTTACAGCAGATTACTTGAATACTTGGAGCACTTTCTGTCACACCTACAAATGTAGTAAAGTTTGGGAACTTAATTGTCAATGTTGTCATTGTCTGAGTTATTAGTGTGCAGCGGTTTGAGGGCTGATTTTTGTATACACCAGATTGTACGTTTATTAATGAAAATTCCAAATTCACCCAAAAGATAAGCATTCCAGTAAATAATTTCTTTATTCTTAAAGCTTGATATCAAGCAGATTATTTTTCCTTTTTTTCCCATACCCCTTAATGATTAACCATGTATAAGGAAATCTAATGACACGAGCCATCTTCAAACTCTATGTTCCCAGATTAGCCACCTGTAGCTTGTGACCTTAACATCTTTGGTCAAATGAACCCAAACAAAACTAACCATCACAGTGAATGACCTTTGGATTTATCCACTACTGAGATGAAACTGTTCTTCAACACTCATGCTTTTCATGGTTGGGCCACTTGCAGAGGTCATTTCTAGCTGGTGCCAAAGCAAACTAGATTTTAATGTAACACCTAATTGTTATTTATTAATCTTTCTTTAACTGGGTGTTAACTTGGGAATAAACCCAAATAAATGAGTGTCAGTTGATTGCGAGAGGTATGGCTGATAAATAGATACATTTCACAGTAACTGGGAGCCTTGAATTGAATTGTTAACTCACTTTCAGTTCATTAAATAAAACAAATACACACGAATGTGAAAGGACTCAGTCAAACTAATGCAGATATTCCATTCTATTTTCAGTGTTGATTGGGAGAAATTGTGAACTGATTTCACAATGAGCACATAAAATACTAAACCTTAATCATGATAAATATTGTTAAAACCTTGATTCATGTAAATTGCACGTCTTTTTCATTTAGTTGGGCCAGCTCAGTAGTACTGAATTTACCTCTTACCTTCTGTCATTAACTCTCCAGAGCACCCCCATGTTCAAAGAAGACAGCTGTAAGCGATTTCATGTAAGCAAATGCTGATAAGTGAATACTTGTATTTAGTAAATAGCAATTCTGACCCATTTGCTATTTACATTTTCTCTCTTCACTTGGAAGCTGAATAACTTTGTAGTTAAGCTTCTTTATTTAAATCCTCACTGTTCACAACATAGTTTCAGGTTTATACAAAGATCTTCAGTGTAATACTCTGTACATCTGTTCCTTCTAAGTTCCCACAAGTTAAAATTAAAAGAACTAGTACCGTTTAGAAAATCTCTTGCAACTAATGGTAGAATGGAAAATTTTTCATAATATTTATTTGTAAATTATTAATAGATTCTCCAGACTAAGGAATAAATTTTAAAAGTACACAGCTCCTTCACCAAACAGAAAGTGTAAAAGTTAATTTTTCACTTTGGAGAGAAAATTGCCCTATAGGAGGGATTAAACTTCACTCAGATCTTGAAACAGATTAGAATGAAACTGACGGGGGTTTGCTGTATCTGAAATAAATCGAACTAGAGATATGTAAGATTGTCGTAAACACTGAAAGACCTGCAGATGCTGGAAATCAGAAACAAAAGCAGAAATTGCTGAAAAATCTCAGCAAACCTGACATCAGTTGTGGAGACAAATCAGAGTTAACGTTTCGGGTCCAGTGAGATTTCCTCAGAACTGGAAGGCATGGATCTTGCAGTGCTCCTGGGATTACAGACCTGCTGAGATTTTTCAGCAATTTCTGTTTTTGTAAGATGTTTTTTGGTACAAATACTACATCATGTACACGCGTACAGTTATAACATTGTTACAGTCCCAGGTGGCCAATGTAGTGTGATTTTTTTTTTCTTCTGCTCCAATCAGGAGCAGACTTATCCTTTGGAGACCTTTTATTAATATCCATTTCAGAGGCAGTTCAGTGTATCATGAAGCTTGTTTTGATTAAAGGCATTTTGTTATACATCTTCTCTAAGTCCCACACTCTCACCCATTGCCCAACAATGTTTCATCCCTTCAGGTGCTTATGTAATTTTCATTTGCAAGCCACGATAGAATTTGACTCCACCACCCCTCAGCCAATTCCTTCCACATTCACTTGCTGTATGAAAAGGATTTTCTTCATGTTGCCTTCAGTTTGTTTCCCATTCCCCTGAAATCAGTGTTCTTCAGTTCTCAATCTTTCTCCTAATGGAAGCAGTGTCTCTAAAACAAAAACAGGAAATGCTTAACATATTCGGCAGGGCAGGTGAGATCTGTAGAGAGAAAACAGGGTTAGTATTTGAGATCTGCGCCCCTTCATTAGAACTGAGTAAAGTCAGAAATGAAATAGGTTTTCAGCAATGGAAGGAAGAGGAATGAGAGGAAAGGTTTGTATTAGGGTGGAGACCAGGATAGATTAAATGGCAAAATATTTTTCATAATGCAAAAACCAATGTGAATGGTAAAGGGACAAGTAAAGAAACAAAAGCTATGTGAATGATAGAACTACCTGAATTACAGAATACAGAATGGCCTGGACAGAGTAGATGTTCAGAAGATGTTTCCATTGGTAGGAGAGACTAGGATCCATGGGCACAGCCTTAGAGTAAAGGGAAGACCTTTTAGAATGGGGATAAGGAGAAACTTCTTCTGCCACAGAATGGTGCATCTATGGAATTCATTGCCACAGAAGTCTGTGGAGGCCAGGTCATTGAGTATGTTTAAGAGAGAGATAGCTAGGTTCTTGGTTGTTAAGGAGATGAAGGATTACAAGGAGAGAGCTGGAGGATGGGGTTGAGAGACTTAACAGCCATGATTGAAAGGCGGTGCAGTCTCAATGGGCTGAATGGCTTAATTTCTGCTCCTGTGTCTTATGGTCTTTTGAATGCAAAGGTAAGATTTTAAGGAAGACACCAGCACAAAAATAAACCCACAAAATTGAACAGAGCAGACATTATGATCTAAAAGTGTTGACTTCTGAATGCTAGAAAGTGCCCAAGCAAGGTGTTCCTCAAGGGCGGCACGGTGGCACAGTGGTTAGCACTGCTGCCTCACAGCACCAGAGACCCGGGTTCAATTCCCGACTCAGGCGACTGACTGTGTGGAGTTTGCACATTCTCCCTGTGTCTGCGTGGGTTTCCTCCGGGTGCTCCGGTTTCCTCCCACAGTCCAAAGATGTGCAGGTCAGGTGAATTGGCCATTCCAAATTGCCCATAGTGTTAGGTAAAGGGGTAATGTAGGGGTATGGGTGGGTTGCGCTTCGGCGGGTCGGTGTGGACTTGTTGGGCCGAAGGGCCTGTTTCCACACTGTAAGTAATCTAATCTTTACTTTGAAGTTTGTTGAAAACCTGGAGTAGGCCAAGGTCAGATCAATAAGGGTGGAGAATTGGAAGAGAAATCCACTTGACACTCAGGGTAATGCCTGCAGACTGAGTGGAAGCTTTCTTCAATGTCTGGGTTTGGTCTCTCAAAGTAGAATAGTGAACAATGAAAATAACATAGTAAATTGGCAGAAGTACAAGTAATTAACTGCTTCATTTAGAAAGGGGTGTTGCATTGCATGTGTATACATAGAAAGGTGCTATAAGACAGGGAAGGTGTGTTATGGGTGACTAAGGAGTGGACAGAATCTCGTAGTGGGGAAGACAGGGATTGATGTATGTGATGTTGGCATCATACCACCCCAGGTGATACCTGACTTGCTCAGTATTTGCAACATTTCCTATTTTTATTTCAGATTTCCAGCATCTGGAGAGATTTGTTTTTGTCACAGTTTTGCAATGTCTACTCTGTCCAGACCACATGTGCCTCTTTTAAATCCTGTCTCAACTTTCTCTCTTTAAGGAGAATAATCTCATTTGCACCAACCTGCTCCCAGCTCTGAAATCCCTTGTCCACCATCTCTGAAGCCATTACCTGAAGCCATTATTTTCTGCACCTCACTTTTATCCTTTCTAAAGTGTAATACCCAATGTTGGTTACAAGGGGCTGAAAATTCCTGACACATTGGAGTCTGGCTGGTGGGGGTGGGGGTGGGGGGGGTGTGTGGTAGGGGAGCAGGAGGACAGAGACATCTCGGTGTCCGTGTACATAGATCATTGATAATTGCCACCCAGGTTGTGAAGAAGGCATACAGTGTGTTAGCTGTTATGGTTAGAGGGATTGAGTTTCAGAGCCATGAGGTCATGCTATAGCTATACAAAACTCTGATGTGGCCGCACTTGAGGTATTGCGTACAGGTCTGGCACCGTATTATAGAAGTGATGAGGTAGCTTTGGAAAGAGTTCAGAGGAGATTTACCAGGATGCAGCCTGGTATGGAGGGAAGGTCTTATGAGGAAAGGCTGAGGGACTTAAGGCTATTTTTGTTTGAGAGAAGGAGGTTGAGAGGTGACTTTATTGAGATATATAGGAAAAAAATCAGAGGATTAGGTAGGGTGGACAGTGAGGGCCTTTTTTACTCCGATGGTGATGGCTAGCAAGAGGGGACGTAGCTTTAAATTGAGGGGTGATAGATATAGGACAGATGTCAGAGGTAGTTTCTTTACTCAGAGAGTAGTAGGAGCGTGGAGCGCACTGCCTGTAACAGTAGTAGACATGCCATCTTTAAGGGCATTTAAATGGTCATCGGATAAACATATGGATGAAAATGGAATAGTGTAGGATAGATAGGCTTCAGATTGGTTCCACAGATCGGTGCAATACTGAGGGCCAAAGGCCTGCAATGGGCTGTAATGTTCTATGTTCTATGACTGTAGTCAAGGTGATCTGTGCCTTGGTAGCTGATGGAGGGCTCCCTCCTGTCGCTGTGAGCATGTTGACCTTCTCCAACGAACATGCTGCTGTGTGGGGAAACCATTTAATAAAACCTAGTGGCCTTTCAGTGGGTGCTGGGTGGGAGAATTCTCCTTGAATAGCACTCCATGGCTTATAGAGAGATCCCCAACAAAACAGCAATGTGGATGTACTACAACCTGATCATCAAATTCTCCCTTTCCAATGGCCCTGACATCTCCCACTCCATGTTCGGCAGTGCCTGGTCACTTGTGTGCCCTCACCTTGGCATTGCAGCTTCAGCAATGACCACTGCTGAGCTGTGGCCTGTTTGATTGGGCAAGCTCAATGGGATGGTGAGCCCAGCAGCAACCTCTGAAATCGTCACTGCGAGTAATAGATTCCCCTAGGGTCTCCATGTTCTGCTTTCATTCCCTCTGGCTGGACGTCCAGTCAGGCTGAGCAAGTCCAGGATCCCACATGGTTTTTTAACCTCTCTGTCCATCTGTCCTGTCACCTTCAACAATCTGTGCACATGTACCTCAAGGCTTGTCTGTCTCTGTGCCTCCTTTGGAATTGTATCTTTATATTTTCTTTCTTCAAGCTTTCCATCAAAATGTATCATTTTCTGTTGCACGTGTCTGTACATGTGGTGGTAGCTTCTTTCACCATACTATTCCTGAACCTGGCAGTTACACATGCCGTTCAACAAGTGCTGAAAAGTGGGGCTCTGATGAAGGACCTATGCCCGAAACGTTGACTTTTCTGCTCCTCGGATGCTGCCTGACCTGCTGTGATTTTTCAGCATCCCACACTTTTCAACTCTGATCTCCAGAACTTGCAATCCTCACTTTCTCTCAGTTCTACAAGTGCTGTGAGTAAGTGTTGTACAGAGTAGTTTTGCTGTTAAGAATGAATGCTCTAATCTCCTCTTCCCCGGTTCAGAAAGGACATGGTGGGGGAGAATGGTCTGAAAATAAAGACATTGGCATGGATGAGATGTAGTATTCTGTCCATGGAATGTGAGGCAGGCAACTGTCTGACTGGCGAGTTCTCTGACCCCTCCCTGAGAATGCCTGCTGGACCTAGTGCTGACGGGTGAGCATCTCGTCCAATCGGGGCCTTGTCACTGACATTCCACCCCCACCTGAGGATGGCAACCAATTGGAAACAGGATGCTTGTGGTTCCTCAAGACCCATGCTATGAAACTGGGAGTGGCTGAAATAGTGCAGATTTTGTAGGGTGGTGTTGCCAGGAAAGGAAATGTCAAAGGCAAAGATTGGGTAGTATAGCCTTCAGCAGCTACCTCCTTGGACCCCCCCCCCCCCCCCCCCCACCCCCACTCACCCCCCCACCCTACCCTACCCCAGACTATGTCAATTTGAAATCCTCCGAACTTGGCAAGGCAGGTGATCTTTGTTTTTCCTGTCAGGAAACCTCGCACTTGGCTCAGTGATGAGTTGAAGCCCTTAAAGTGACCATTAATTGACCACATAGGCACCTTAATGGTGGAAAGTTGAGAAGGTCACGCATGGACCTTCTCAACCAGCACTTGTACTTCACATTATACACATTGTACTTCCTTTATAAAGACAAGAAATGTCCTTATCAATATGATGCCAATTCTGTCATACTATTATAATGAAACTCCTGTCTATTTTTGATGTTTGAAATGAACCATCTGGACATAAACATATCTGGAATGAATGCCAAAGGAAGTGGTAGATGCGCAGACAGCTACAACATTTAAAAGACATTTGGATAGGTACATAACTAGGAAAGGTTTAGAGGGATATGGGCCAAGCGCAGGCATGTAGGGCTAGTTTAGTTTGGGAAACATGGACATGGACTAATTGGACAAAGGGTCTGTTTACGTGCTGTATGACTCTATGTAAGATTTTTTAGTGGAGATCACATGCAACTGGTCTACACCCACATGTTTTCTGTGTATGACTTAATCCTGTTCATTGAATGCAAAATGGAACCTACATAAAGTGCAAATGTATTAATTTAGGACTTTACCTCTTGCAGAGCGTTAGCTAACTAGCCTCCTTCTGTGCTGTGATTTTCCTATGGTTCTCACAATGCAGAGCATGCAGATGGAGAAAACTGCAAACAACTGCAAGCAAGCAAACCGGGAGAAATCGAGACTGATGTTCTAGCCTCTAAATCATGTTTGCCAAGTGCTAAATATATTTGTTGCATTCTTATTGAAGAGATCTCCTAATCACCTCTCCAACCATTGGAAGAACAAGCTTCCCTTCATCTTCTCCTCACTCTCAAACCTTTAACCTCACCTGCAGCATCTTTACGTCCTACCAAACAGCTACCCGCTGAAACATATTCAACTGTATTACAAGAATATACTGCAGACGTGGTGCAACTTCAGAGCAAGCGTTGCAAAGATAAGGTGTTTCAATTGATATTTCTTGTGTTTTGTGTGATTGATTAAAAGTTTACTATTAGTTGGCTAGTTGAATAAGACTGTAGAGAAGTACTAACAATTATTTAACTCATAAATTTGTATAAATTAATTAAAGAAGTAGAGATGGCTGAATAGGTGATGTGCTGTAGCTGTATGGTGTGGGAGCTGGCTGATCCCATTGTAAAGGGCAGTGACCACATCTGTAGCAAGTGTTGGTTGCTGGAAGAACTCCAGATCAGAATTGATGATCTGGAATCTGAGGTTCAAACACTGCGGCACACACAGGAGGGGGAGAGTTACCTGGACGCTTTGTTTCAGGAGGCAGTCACACTCGGTAAATTAAGTAATTCAAATTCAATAAATGATGAGGAATAACAGGGTGTGACTGTAAGTGAGGTAGGTAGGGGGATTTTGAGTTCAGGAGTGGAGGAGCCTGAGCCCCTTGGCCTTGTCCAACTGCTATGAGATATTTGCTCCCTGTATGGATGAGGAAAAGGGCTGTGGACAGGATGAGCCAGCTGACCACGATACCATGGAGCAGAAGGCCATTCAAGATGGAGGAGCAAAAAGACAAGTAATTGTTATAGGGGATTCTATAATTAGGGGTACAGATAATATACTTTGCGAGCTGATTGGGAGTCCCGTATGGTGTGTTGTCTGCACGATGCCAGGGTTCAGGACATCTCCAAACAGCTTGAAAGGATATTGGAATGGGAGGGGGAGGATCCAGTTGTTGTGGTCCACGTCAGCACTGACAACATAGGCAAGGCTAGGAAGGAGGACCTGTTTGGGAAGTATCAAACACTAGGAAGGAAATTGAAGAACAGGTCCTCGAGGGTCATAATCTCTGGATTACTGCCCAAGCCACGTGCTAATTGGCATAGGGATAAGAAACTTAGGGAAGTTAACGTATGGCTAAGAGATTGGTGTGGGAAAGAGGGATTTCAGTTCATGGGATATTGGCATCTGTTTTGGATCCGGGGGTCTGTACCGATGGGATGGTCTCTACCGGAACCGATCTGGATCCAGGGTTTGAGTGAAAAGGATAAATAGGGTGGTCAGTAGGACTTTAAACTTGTGAATCGGAGGGAAGGGAAAGGGAAAGTAATAGGGAGTATGGAGTCAAGTAGAAAGATAAGCAGCAAGTCAGCATGTGTGCAGGGTTTAAGCTCATGGCAGACTGGGAATGAAGTGAAAAGGAAGGATAACTTAGGTAGAGGTGATGGAAATCATGAGAAAAAGAAAATTAGCATTAAGGGGCTTTACCTGAATGCTCAAAGCATTCGAAACAAAGTAGATGAATTAACAGTACACATCATCGTAAACGATTATGAAGGTAGGCTTCACAGAGACATGGTTGTAGGGAGTTCAGGACTGGCAGTTAAACTGCCAGTCTAAGGATTTACAATTTATCAACAAGACAGGGTGGTGGGCAGAGGGGGCGGGGTTACCCTGTTAGTTAAGAGTGAAATTAAATCAAGGCACTGAATGACATAGGGTCAGAGGTTGTGGAGACTGTGTGGGTGGAGTTGAGGAACCATAAAGGCAAAAAAACCATAATGGGAGTTATGTACAGACCTCCCAGCAGTGGTCAGGACCAGGGGCACAAGATGTACCCGGAAATAGATAAGGCATGTCAGAAAGATAAGATCACAGTGATCACGAGGGTTTCAATATGCAAATGGACAGTGTGAATTATGTTGCCGGTGGATCCAAAGAAAGGGAATTCATGGAATGCTTACAGTTTGGCTTTTTGGAACAGTTTGTGATGGAACCCACAAGGGAGCAGGCTATTCTGGACTTAGTGCTATGTAATGAGCCAGACTTTATACAGATCTTAAAGTAAGGGAACACCTAGGAGTTCAGTCTGCAGTTTGAAAGAGAGAAGGCAAAATCGGATGTCATGGTGTTACAGTTAAATAAAGGTAATTACAGGAGCATGAAAGAGAAACTGATGAAAATTGACTGGAAGCAGAGCCTAGTGAGGAAGACAGTAGAGCAACAAGGGCAGGAGTTTCTGGGTGCAATTGAGGATACAGTATAAAGGTTCGTCCCAAAGAAAAGAAAGATTACCTGGGGAGGGGTGGTGGGGGAGAGGTTGGTGGAATTAGATAACCATGGCTGATGAAGGAACTCAGGAAATGTATCACAGAAAAAGAGAGAGCCTATAAAGTGGCCAAGAGCACTGGGAAATCAGAAGATTGCGAAGACAACAAAAACAAACAGAGGAAAATAAAGAGAGAAATAAGGAAGGAGAGGATCAAATATGAAGGTAAGCTAGCCAATAGTATTAGAAATGATAGTAAAAGTTTCTTTCATTACATAAGAAACAATCAAGAGGCAAAAGTAGCGATTGGGCCACTCCAAGTTGATGCTGGAAGGCTAGTGCTGGGAGATAAGGAAATAGCTGAAGAACTTAATAAATACTTTGTGTCAGTCTTCTCAGTGGAAGACATGAGTAACATCCCAACAATTAAGGAGAATCAAGGAGCAGAGTTGAGAATGGTGACCATTACAAAGGAGAAAATATGTGATAAGCTAAGGTCTAAAAACAGATAAATCTTCTGGTCCAGATGGGCTATATCCTAGAGTTCTGAGGAAGGCGGATGAAGAAATAGCAGAGGTGTTGGTTGTAATCTTTCAAAAATCATTGGAGTCAGGGAATGTCCCAGATGATTGGAAAATCGCTGTTGTAACCCCCTTATTCATAAAATGATCAAGACAAAATATGGAAAATTATAGGCCAATTAGTCTAACCTCAGTTGTAGGTAAAATTCTAGAATCCATTGTTAAGAATGAGATTTCTAAATTCTTGGAAGTGCAGGATCAGGTTAGAACAGGTCATCATGGATTTAGTAAGGGGAGGTCGTGCCTGACAAACCTGTTAGAATTCATTGAAGAGGTAACAAGTAGGTTAGACCAGGGAAACCCAGTGGATGTTATCTACCTAGACTTCCAGAAGGCCTTTGATAAGGTGCCTAATGGAAAGCTGCTGAGTAAGGTGAGGGCCCATGGTGTTTGAGTAAGCTACTGGCATGGATTTTTTTTTAAGACATAGGAATGGAAGTAAGGCCATTCGGCCCATCGAGTCCACTTCGCCATTCAATCATGGCTGATGGGCATTTCAACTCCACTTACCAGCATTCTCCCCGTAGGTAGCCCTTAATTCCTTGTGACATCAAGAATTTATCAATCTCTGCCTTGAAGACATTTAGCGTCCTGGCCTCCACTGCACTCTGCGGGAATGAATTCCACAGGCCCACCACTCTCTGGCTGAAGAAATGTCTCCGCATTTCTGGTCTGAATTGACCCCCTCTAATTCTAAGGCTGTGTCCACGGGTCCTAGTCTCCTCACTTAACGGAAACAATTTTCAAGCGTCCACCCTTTCCAAGCCATGTATTACCTTGTAAGTTTCTATTAAATCTTCCCTTAATCTTCTAAACTCCAATGAATACAATCCCAGGATCCTCAGCCGTTCCTCATATGTTAGTCCTACCATTCCAGGGATCATCCGTGTGAATCTCCGCTGGACACGTTCCAGTGCCAGTATGTCCTTCCTGAGATATGGGGACCAAAACTGGACACAGTACTCCAAATGGAGCCTCACCAGAGCGTTATAAAGTCTCAGCAGCACAACGGTGCTTTTGTATGCCAACCCTCTTGAGATTGAGGATTGGCCATCTGACAGAAGGCAGAGAATTGGGATAAAAGGTTCATTTTTTGGAATGGCAGCTGGTAGCAAGTGGTGTCCCGCAGAGTTCAATGTTGGGGCCCCAGCAGTTCACTTTATATATAAGTGACCTGGATGAAGAGACTGGGAGCATTCTGGCAAAGTTCGCTGATGATACGAAGTTAGGTGGACAGACAGGTAGTTCTGGGGAGGCTACAGAAAGATTTAGACAGTTTAGGAGAATGGTCCAAGAAATGGCTGATGAAATTCAACGTGAGCAAATGTGAGGACTTGCACTTGGGAAAAAGAACACAGGCGTGGACAATTTTATAAACGGTGAGAAAATTCATAAAGCCAAAGTACAAAGGGATCTGGGAGTGCTAATACAGGATTCTGTAAAGGTTGGCTTGCAAGTTAAGACCATGGTTAAGAAAGCAAGTGTAATGTTGTCATTTATTTCAAGAGGGTTGGAATGTATAAGGAGTGAGGTGCTACCTAGACTTTATAAAGCTCTGGTTAGGCCCCATTTGGAGTACTGTGTCCAGTTTTGGGCTTCACACCTCAGGGAGGAAATACTGGCACTGGAGCATGTCCAGCAGAGATTCACGTGGATGATCCCTGGAATGGTAGGCCTAACTTACGATGAACGGCTGAGGATCCTGGGATTGTATTTGTTAGAGTTCAGAAGGTTGAGTTGACATCTAATAGAAACTTACAAGATAACGCATGTTTAGAAAGGGTGAACGCAGGGAAGTTGTGGGTATAGCCTTAGAATTAGAGAGAGTCAATTTAGAACAGAAATGCGGAGACATTTCGTCAGCCAGAGAGTGCAGTGGAGGCCGGAACATTAAATGTCTTCAGATTAGATTACTTACAGTGTGGAAACAGGCCCTTCAGCCCAACAAGTCCACACCGACCCGCCGAAGCGCAACCCACCCATACATTTACCCCTTACCTGACACTACGGGCAATTTAGCAAGGCCAATTCACCTGACCCGCACATCTTTGGACTGTCGGAGGCAACCGGAGCACCCGGATGAAACCCATGGAGACACGGGGAGAACGTGCAAACTCCACACAGTCAGTCGCCTGAGGCGGGAATTGAACCAGGTCGCTGGCTCTGTGAGGCACCAGTGCTAACCACTGTGCCACCGTGCCGCCCACAACGGCAGAGATTGATAAATTCTTAATCTTGCAAGGAATTAAGGGATACGGGGACAGTGCGGGTAAGTGGCGTTAAAATGCCCATCAGCCATGATTGAATGGCAGAGTAGATTTGATGGGCCAAATGGCCTTACTTCCACTCTGATGACTTATGGTCTTATGGTCCACGTAAATGAAATTTCCATAAATGCGATTTATGTTGCTATATTTGGCATACTGTTGCTTTCCATTTGTTAATGTATGATTTATATACTTTACAACTGTGATTTAGGATGTACTGAAGATCTGACAGGCACTAATTAAGCACTAACTGTTTCTTACTTATTTCATCCCAATGCTGCTTCTCGGGGTTCCCTAGTGGCAAGGCCTCTGAAGGTGGGCTTCCACCTCTCTGAGCTAGGGTCTGTACTGGGTTAGCAGTGGGCGTCACTGTTCAGGTGGACTTGTGTTGCTTTGTCCACATTCTGGCAGATGTTCAGTGATTGGTGATATATTTTCTCAATCCACCTCAATCAATTTGTGCCTCAGGCCTTATATTTACCCGCACTCAAACGCAATACCCTTGTTTCAGATTGAAATGAACTCACTGTCAAACATAATGTAAAATTCTACAATATGTGGTTACTCATTCCTAAATTTCATTTTATCATTAACTAATCTTCATTGAACAATACAAGATCTAAAGTAGCCTGTCCTCTAGTCGGCCCTTAACGTACATCCAATAAAACCATCCCGAAATGCAGGAACTCATCCTCCCCAAATTTAGTGCTCAGTTGATTCCCTGAAATTATATACAAATTGAAGTCACCAATGATAATGATGTTGTCCATACTCCATGCTTGTTTTATCTCCAGATTAATACCATGTCCTACATTACTATGTTTTGATGTTGTACCAAGAGTTCTAAGCAAGGTCTGCTGCCTTTTGCTGTTTCTTAGCTTTACCCAAACAGATTCCACATATTGTTCTTCTGATCTGACATGTTCCCTGAATGACATCCTGATCCCATCTCATCGTCTCTGTCTCCAGTTTCTTCTCGCCTATCCTTCCCAGACATTGAATATCTTATGTATACATCCAATTTCTACATTTTAGTCTTGGAAATGTTCCTAATTTATACTTGGGAGAGGAGGCAGATAGGGGAGCACCTATAATTGGAACTCTGATCCCGTGCTCTGCAAATTAATATCTTTTCTGTTTAAAATCAACTTGATTTTGAAAAGTTTTGCCTTGCTGAATTTGTGGCATTTTGGTAGTTCTGAGCCAGAGCTAGGGAAATTACTATCATGCCTCAAAATTCTTCCCTCAGTATGTAAAGTTATTACTGACAGCAAGAAAGAAATCATTGAAACCTATGAAACCACAGGAATATCTTCATCTCGTCAAATCAGAAAAAAGGCCACCTTGATTCTCCAGTAAAACTATCATGATCACATGTGAGCATAAGTATCTTGTGCAGAGAGACCTCTTTAGGATAAAGTGATCACTGTGCCACATCTGAGCAACTCAGGACGACAATGAGGTTGCCATCTGGGCACACAACTCTGCAAGCTTATTTGCGGGTCATAAGAAGTTTTAACGATCTCAGAAAACTATTTAAGAGTGAAAATGTGAAGCTCAGCTTGTATTAATGCTGTATGCTAAACATACCTAACAGGCAGTTACAGGATTGAATCTTACTGAATACCATCATCTGCAAATTCCTCTCCCAGCCATTCACCATCTTGACTTGGAAATATATCACTGTTCCAATGTTGTTGTTGGCTTGAAATCCTGGAATTCCCTCCCTAATGGCATTGTGGGCCAGCCTGCGGAAGATGGACTATAGTGGCTCAAGAATTCAGCTCACTACCACCTTCTCAAGGGCAACTTGGAACGAGCAATATATGCTGGCCAGTCAGCAACACCCACATCCCTGAAGTGAATAAAGAAAAAACAAGAATCCATTGGTCAGCAGCTTCTTTCCCCCAGTTGTGATACTTCCTTGACATGTTTCATACCTTAACAATATTCTTTTTTACTGTGTCTGCACAGTGTTTATGTTAGTGCTACTATTACCTGTTGTACACAGATGTGTGTGTTTCATGTGATTTTAATTTCTCTCTTTTCCACATTGTTTGCAGAATACTCCACATCAGAGAGAATCTGAAAGGGAGAAGACCCCAACCCAACGTTCCCCTCCACATTTTTCTTTGAGGAGTTGGGAATCACTGGCAAAAGGACTATTAACGCAACAAGAAATATAGACAGCCTTTAAATAACTATTAGCAACTGCATGTTCCTTCAAGGTGTTAAAAACTCATAAACGTCACTCAACCGTGGCTGATAAACGAGGTTGGGCAAATAGGGCCTGTATTCTCTAGAGTTTAGAATAATGATAGGTCATCAAATTGAAGCTGTCAAAATGCTTAAAGAGAAAGACAGGATAGATACAGGTAAGAAGCTTCCCTGGTTTGGGAGTCTAGTCTGGGGACCTAGTGTAAATATAAGGAGGACCAAGATGAGGATTTTTTTTTACTCAGAGGTTTATGATCTTTTTAAATTCTCTACCACAGAGGACTGTGGAAGCTCGGTCCTTAAGTATGTTTAAGGTAAAGATTGATAGATTTCTGATTCCAAATGGTATGTGGAGATAGGGCGGGTTAGAGAAATTGAAGTGTTCGATCAGTAATGTTCATGTTAAATGGAAAAGCAAGCTTGACAGGCTGAATGGCCTATTCATGTCTCCATGTTCTTGCACCAAAGCACTGACAAACATGTGCTTAAATAATGGCTGCAGATGAAATTTGGGGAATGTCACTTCACTAAACTGGAGCACGGTTTTAAGTTTCTCCTACCTAACGCTGTGAAGAATCAATTTTCCTAATTGGTTTCAGCACTTTCCCCATTCTGCATTTTACTGAAAATTACATGCATTCCATCACTTGCATGATCACAGAAATGTTCATATTACCTCTTGAAATACAATGCTGGTTAATTGATTTCATTTTATAATAAAGTAGCAATCAGTTTTAATATGGAACAACAATTGCATTTTGAAACCAGCAGAAATGCTTTCTGTCAATTGAATTATGGGAGATAGTGGCATAGCGACAAGGCCAATAGTTGGTTCAAATCCAATCAGGCAGTGGTGAAAGTTAAATGTAATTGATTCTTTTTAAATTTGAACTGAAAGCTGGAATTATTATCATTTTACCAAATTGTTATTGTCATTAAAACCACCCTGTTTATTCATGAAACCAAAAGAGAAAATGCTAGAAAATCTCAGCAGGTCTGTCAGCATCTGTAAGGAGAGAAAAGAGCTGATGTTTCGAGTCTAACTGACCTTTGTCAAAGCTAAAAAAAAGGGGAGAAATAGGGAGGCATTTATACTAGGGTGAGAGAAGGTGAGTCATGGCTCCAGAAGCAAAGGTTGCAATAAAGAGGTGATAATGACATTGCATAGAGAGATTATAGGGCGATTAGGAGCTCTGAATGACCAAGGCTGAAGCCAGTGCTATGTGACAAAATAAGTGGGGGATGGGGGGGGTGGGGCGCGGGGTTGGTGAAGCAGAGGCAAAATGGAAAACAGGGGAGAAGGGTAGCAAAGGGGGAAGAGGAGAGGAAAAAGATGATGAGAGAGTGAGGAGCGAGAGAAAGAGAGACAATCAAGAAATAACACATACAGAGCAGTGAAAAAAATTTTTAAAAATTAAATAAATGAAATAAAATGATCTGTTTATTCATGTCCTTAGGGAAGGAAAATTGCAATTCTTTCCTGGTTTGGGCCACATGTGACTCCAAACCCATAGCACTATGGCTAACTCTTGACTGCCTTCTGGGATGGCTTAGCAATGAATTAGTTGTACAAAACCACTAAGGAAAAGTTAAAAAGTGGCATTAAAAATAGATGGATGACTTGGAATCAACTTACTGACAGCAACTCAAGAAGGCGGCTCACCACCACCTTCTCAAAGATAAATGAGGATAGGCAGCAACTGCTGGCCTTGTCAGTGATGGCCATATTCCATTAGTGAATAAAACAAATTAGATTAGCCTTCTATTCTAGCATGGGGTTTTGATCCAGATTTCGCACAAAAGCTTTCCTTCAAAAACAATTGAACATTGCAAATTTCTCATTAGGTGAATATATGGCGGTCAACATAACTTAACATCCTTTTGCAAAAATAATAATAAACTTTACTTCGAAATCGTCATCGTATTGCTTTGTCCAAACGTTTCTTGTGCTTGTTTGAATCCAATTTATTGGCTTGAGGCACTACTGTTGCGCGAAAGTGAAGCATCTCCTTCAGAATTTATATTAGATGAATATAGTTGATCTTTGAATTTCTTAATACTTTGATCATGAGGCCTGGGTTGTTTAAATATATTTTCTTTAAAAAGGAATACAAAGCATTTCATTAGATCTCAGCATCTCGATAATGTTAAGTTGACAAGCATTACTTTTGAAACATTGTAACATCCTCTCCTGTTGTTAAATTATCAGGCTGTTTATCCAACATCCAGTAGTGAATGAGCCAAATTTCTTCCAATTAAATTTGGGAAAACTGGAACCATTGTTTCCAGTCTCTACTGAGGCATGCTGCCTCCAAGCCACTCACTATCCAGACTTGGAAATATATTGCCATTGTTGGGTCAAAATGCTTGAATTCCCCCGCTAATGGCATCGACAGCCCAAAGACTTCAATGGTTCAAGAGGATAGCTCACTTCCATCTTCTCAAGAGCAACAATGGACAGACAATAAATGCTGGATAGCCAGTGATCCCCTCATCCAATGAGTGAATAAGGAAAGACAAATCCATTCCCTAATTACTGAGTCCCTGGTTACAACCTGAGATTCAGCCACAGCTTTAGTAATTTAATATTAGCCCCATACTGCAACATCATTCTTCAAGTTACACTTTCTGATTAAAGTAATAAATGCTACATTTCACCACACACTGACTTTCCATTTTGGCTCATATGGTCTTCCTTCTTTTCTGATTTTTGTTTTACTTCTTACTGATTGATTGAAATGTGTAATTTCTACTGTACCTATCTATTTCCTGTTACCTGCTTTTGTCTGTTATCCATTTTGACAGCTGGACAGACATCAAAAACTGAATTTCAATAAGTTGAAGACTAGAGTCATGTACGTGTTTTCTAGCCAATTGTATATCAGGATCGGCCTGTTTGTGTTACAGGATTGAATAAGTCTATGAAACCGCAATTGGAGTATTGTGTACAGTCCCAGCAACCCCCTTTTAGAAAGGATGTATTGGTTTTGTTAGTAGTGCAGTCCAGGGTCATGTAAATACTAGGTGAAAGTGAGGACAACAAATGCTGGAGATCAGAGGCAAGATTAAAGTGATGCTGGAAAAACACAGCAGTTCAGGCAGCATCCAAGGAGCAGGAAAATCAATGTTTTGGGCAGGAATCCTTCATCAGGAATACCCTCATTCCCAATGAAGGGCTCCTGCCTGAAATGTTGATTTTCCTGCTCCTCTCATGTGAATACTACTTAAAGACACTACATGTTTGGTTATGAGGAAAGGTTATATAAACCAAACTTGTTTCTCTTGAGCTCTTGAGGTGTGGGGATTATTTGATTGAGGCTTTTGAATTGATAAAGTAATTAGAAATAAACATTTTCACTGCTAACAGATTGTAGCACATGGAAATATAAAACTTTAGAATGTTAGAAAATTATAAGGAGTCCATTCAGTCCAACCTTGTCTGTGCTAGTTCCTGGATAGTGACTTCTTTCTCCCCTTTCCTACAGCACGTTTCAGATCACAAAAAATTGCCTCTGATGTTTTTGCCATTAATTTGTGTCCTTTGGTTACCATTCCTCCCGCCATTGGAATCATCTTCTCTTTATTAACTCGATCAAAACCATCCATGATTACCCAGTTTTAAATCTCCTCTGCTGTACCAAGACCAACCAATCAAAATCAATTTCTTCCCAGCTGCCTTAAATCAGCGGTTAGCACTGCTGCCTCACAGCGCCAGGGACCTGGGTTCAATTCCCGCCTCAGGCGACTGACTGTGTGGAGTTTGCACGTTCTCCCCGTGTCTGCGTGGGTTTCCTCCGGGTGCTCCGGTTTCCTCCCACAGTCCAAAGATGTGCGGGTCAGGTGAATTGGCCATGCTAAATTGCCCGCAGTGTTAGGTAAGGGGTAAATGTAGGGGTATGGGTGGGTTGCGCTTCGGCGGGTCGGTGTAGACTTGTTGGGTCGAAGGGCCTGTTTCCACACTGTAAGTAATCTAATCTAAGCTAATCTGTATTCCTGGTACCATTTTGGTAAATCTCTTTGACACCTTCTTCAAGGTTTAGACTTTCTTCTGAACCTTAAAATCAGAGCCAGGCTACACAGCTGAGAAGCTAGGAAACATATTCTTATGCAAATGGAGAGGAAATGTGTACTTTCTCACTCAAAAAGCAGTAGATGACAGCTCAATGAATAACTTGAAATATGAAAGCAATCATCTTTTGCTAGCAATGGTATCATCTTGATAGTCCGTCAAGCAACTTTTACATTAATCGTTATTTTCTGCTGTGTATTTTTTCAACATCCCTCGCAGAACTTTGATGCCAGTAATAAATTGCTTCGGAAATCTGGCGCCCTTCTAGCCTTTTATGTGTACCTCGAAATGATTATCCACCTATGGAATCTGGAAGAAACATTGCAGGGATCCAAGCCAGTCAGTCCACTCAGGCATGATTCCAAGACCCAGTCTGATCATCTGTCATCTTTCTGCGGAATCAAGAATTGATCCAATTTGTGTTCTGAATTCCTACAGCTAGTTAGTAATTACTACACTAGATGATAGTCTGTTCAATAAGATACATCTCAAAGAATTGAGGAGTTATTCTTTTAAGTTAAGTTTAGCCTGTGGCTTTTTTAGCTTATAATCAAGTTTTCTGGCTCTTACATCCTAGGTTATGCAAATTATCCTCCAGATCCATTTGATTGGTTTCATTCATTTTTTTTTAAATCATGGACTGTATACTCCTTTAATCTTTCTTTCCAGTAAAAATGCATTGAACTTCTTTGGCCTTTTTTTTTGATGACTCCATGAGCACGGTGGCACAGTGGTTAGCATTGCTGCCTCACAGTGCTAGAGACCCGGGTTCAATTCCCACCTCAGGCAACTCTGTGTGGCGTTTGCACATTCTCTACGTGGGCTTCCTCTGGGTGCTCTGGTTTCCTCCCACAGTCTAAAAATATGCATGTCCAATGAATTAGCCATGCTAAATTGCCCGTAGTGTTAGGTGAAGGGGTAAATATAAGGGAATGGGTCTGGGTGGATTGGTCATCGGAGGGTCAGTGTGGGCTTGTTGGGCCAAAGGGCCTGTTTCCACACTGTAAGTAATTTAAAATGGTATACAGCATTAACCTTCTCTGATTCTTTTCTGCTGTCCATACTTCCTTTAAAAATGCAGTAAGCACCATTGGGCTTTGCATGTGGTCTCAATTGGCCTGGAATTGTGCACATAAAATGACAACTAACTAGCCAGAATCCATGAAGGACAACTGCTGCTTCCTCCAATTAGTGAAAGAAAGATAATA
Organism: Hemiscyllium ocellatum; assembly: GCF_020745735.1. Classification (NCBI taxonomy): domain Eukaryota; kingdom Metazoa; phylum Chordata; class Chondrichthyes; order Orectolobiformes; family Hemiscylliidae; genus Hemiscyllium; species Hemiscyllium ocellatum. The sequence goes on along the minus strand of NC_083407.1, from coordinate 85,822,460 downwards.
ACATTTGAAGAACACCACTCCACATCAAATATAAGGCAAGGAAAGGAGCAAGTTTCCGTAAGTTACCATGGATACCATTGGAATTGAAAAGCCTTATTCTGCTCTACCCTTTAGCCATCTGGTCAACTGAGGTCACTGACCCACCCACCAGAAAATACACAGAAATTATCTCAAACATTTAAAACCAGTTTCATGGCTATTACCACACTTCCCACGGAGTTCATTTCCTTACAAAGGAACCCAAAACCTGCCTTAAAACGAACACAGATTCAAGAATATTATGTCCTTTCTCAATTACTATTTTCTTAAAAATAGACGCAACTGGATGAGCCATAAAAACACTGTGGATGCTGGCGATCTGAAATAAAAATAGGAAGTGTTGATGAAACTCAGTAGATCTGACAGCATCGATGGAGAAAGAAACAAAGTTAATGTTACTTTGGAACTAGAACTAAACTGAACGGTTGCATCTCATCATAACAAAATCGATCAACATTATACAGCCTCATTACAGCATTTTTACTGAATTGTATATTTCTTCAAATAACCCAATTCTTGGCAGAGTGAAGGACTTTTGTTCTGATATATGTGTCCTCTTAAAGGAGATACTAGAACTAGGATTCACAGTATTAAAAATGAGGGGCAATCCATTTAAAACAGAGATGAGACAAAATCATTTCTCACAGAGGATTGAGAGTCCTCGGAACTCTCTACCTGAAAACATGTTTGGAACAGAGTTTGTGAATATTTTTAAGAAGCAGGCAGACACATTCTCAGAAACCAAGGGAGTGACAGGTTATGAGAGGTAGGCAAGACCGTGGGTGAGTTTTACAATCACATTTGCTGTGATCTTATTCAATAGCAGAGCAGACTGGAAAGGCCAATCGGCATGATTCTGCTCCTTGTTTGTTATGTTTCTCATTGTTCTAATGCTGAATAAACACCAATAGATTGGGAAAGCTCAAAGTAAATAGTTAGAAAAACACATTTGATTAGTAGCTGCAAGTGGATTGTTTTATAAAGCCACCTTTATAATTATATTGTGGAATCAGATGAGTACTTTTACTTCTGTTCTGATACACATGTTCTCCTCCCGAGTCACATGATAATGAAATATATGGTACTAAGAACTCTGCAGTCATATTTTAGGTATTTAGAAAGAGATAACAGAATGAAATCACCTGCCTTCTGTTCTTTTGGAATTAGATGTGCTCACTTACATCTAATGCTCTGGATTTTGCAGTTTATGTATCTAGGGTGAGTGTTCATTTAAATAAGTTAATGGCATTCGAGAGGGGAACTTGGAATATACATTTTATTCTTTCTACAAGTGCAATTTTTAACAGTTATGTAAATGGAAAGAAATAAAAATCATATTTTTGAATTGGGAATTACCAATACTTATAAAAGTGATGTCATTCAAAATAATTTATATCTGGTAAGATCATCAAGGGGAAATCTTTCTGTTGTGAGCATTATGCTACATTCAGAGAAATTGTTTGTTCATTTATACAATTATTAGAGATCAACTGGAGGAAGCTTCTCCCATTGCTGATACTAAACAATGAGATGAAATATTTCTCCAGCATCTACTACAACGTAGTGTCAGAAAACCTCTGCTGATCATGACAGCCCTACAGAGTGGTTGAATGTCTTGTTTTTATTGTCACACCTTTCTCAAGCAATGCCCATATAAAATATGTAGCACAATGACCAAAAACAACCATGCATGCTGTATTTCTATGGCAGCTGTCATTCTGCAATTGAGTCTAAAGGGTAAGAAATGAATGTAATGAATTTGGCCTCTCTTGTCTGCACTGGTTGTGAAGGAGCAATTCACCCAGTACCCACGGCAGCATGGTGGCTCAGTGGTTAGCACTGCTGCCTCACAGCACCAGGATCCCAGTTTCGATTCCCGTCTCAGGTTACTGTCTGTGTGGAGTTTGCACATGCTTCCCGTGTCTGTGTGGGTTTGCTCCAGTTTCCTCCCACACTCCAAAGATGTGTTGGAATATTGCATGCAATTCTGGTCTCCTTCCTATGGGAAAGATGTTGTGAAACTTGAAAGGGTTCAGAAACTATTTACAAGGATGTTGCCAGGGTTTGAGCTCCAGGGAGAGGCTGAACAGGCTGGGGCTGTTTTCCCTGGAGTGTCGGAGGCTGAGGGTGACCTTGTAGAGGTTTACAAAATTATGAGGAGCATGGATAGGGTAAATAGGTAAAGTCTTTTCCCTGGGGTCGGGAGTCCAGACTAGAGGGCATAGGTTTAGGGTGAGAGGGGAAAGACATAAAAGAGACCTAAAGGGCAACTCTTTCACGCAGAGGGTGGTGCGTGTATGGAATGAGCTGCCAGAGGTTATGGTGGAGGCTGGTACAATTGCAACACTTAAGAGGCATTTGGATGGGTATATGAATAGGAAGGATTTGGAGGGATATGAGCCGTGTGCTGGCAGGTGGGACTAGATTGGGTTGGGATATCTGGTCGGCATGGACAGGTTGGACTGAAGGGTCGGTTTCCATGCTGTACATCTCTATGACTCTATGTGCAGAACAGGTGAATTGGCCATGATAAATTGCCCATAGTGTTAGGTGCATGAGGGAGATGAGTCTGGGTGGGCTACTCTTCGGAGGGTCGGTGTGGACTTGTTGGGCCGAAGGGCCTGTTTCCGCATGTAGGTAATCTAATCACTCCCACTTCCCATAGCTCTGCAAGTTCTGCCTTTTCAATAATAATTCAAATCATCATGAATTACTCAGTTGACCCTGCCTCCATCAAACTCTCAAAATTCCATTTCCCTCACTGCATGAAAAGGTTTTTACTTCAATGATCTTAAATCTGTCCCCTTTCATTCTCAGTCCAGTGGGAACAGATTCTGTTTATGTGTTTTACCAAACTACTCCCCTTCATGATTTTGAACACCTTGATCAAATTCCTTCTTAACCTTCTGTTCCTAAGCTGAACAGGCTCAACTTTGTGATTTTAACTGAGGTTTCTCATACTTAGAAACTTTGTGAATATTTTCTGTACTTTCCCTCATTTCTTCACCTCCTTTGTAATTCTGATGTCCAGAGCTGGACGCAATGCTCCTGTTGAGTCTGAACCAGTGTTTTAGACAAAGTTATTATATTCTCAATGCAAAGCCTAAAATGTTATATAATTTATTAATCATTCTCTCCATTTGCCTGCTATCTTCAAGAATTTAAGTATTTCTATATTTGTACCCTCTGTTTTGCATTGTTTCTAGAAGTGTGTGAACAAAAAATGGAAGTAAAATGAAAAGATTAGTGAAGACAAATGTAGTTCCTTACATTCTGAAACAGAGAGGATTGATAATGGAGTACAAGTAAATGTTGGAGCAACTGAACATATGGTATGGTTCTAACTTTACAGAAGACACAAATATCTTCTCCAAAATGATAGGGAAGCAAGAGTTCGACAGCACTCAAGAAGATGACATCATCTACGACAAAGCTGCTCCGCTGACTGGTGCCCATCCATCACTTTCAATAATCATTCACTCCAGACTGATGTACAGTGGCAACTACAGTGAGATACACTGCAGGAAATCACCCAGTTTCCCCTGACAGCACCTGCTGGACTCATGACATCTACGACCTGGAAGAAGAAAGGCAGCAGATGCATAGGAACCTCATAACCTGAAAGTTTCCCTGCAAGCCCCACAGCATCTTAAGTTGGAACTATTTCACTGTTCCCGGATTATCATTGAGTCAAAATCCAAGAACTTCCTACCCAGCAATACTGTGGGTGTGCCGAATGGACTGCAGTGGTCCCAGAAAGTGGCTTTCCACTTTTTCATGGAGTTCTAGGGATGGAGAAGAAAAACTGTCCCAAGTCAGTAATGCCCACATCCCATGAAAGAATTAGAAAAACTTAAATGTACATTTCAACCTATTAAATGCAAATCAGTGAAGTGGATCCAAGCTGCAAGAAACCACAAAACTATCTCAAAGAACTGACCTTGGTGGTTACTGAGAGGACAAAATCTCATGGCATTGTGTTAATTGGGAACTAATTGCGTTATAATAACAGGAAAATGAAAGTTCTCTCATGCCCTGATGTAGCCAGTTACAATTACTTCACTCCATGTTTACTATTCTCAGCTCAAAGCCAGAGGTCCCTTGCTTGTCGAAATAGTGCAGTGGCCATCCATAAGCTAAAGGAAAAGGACAATAAGGACATGAAACTAATGCTGACCTTGCCACTGATGCTCATAGATTTGAAGGAAGAACAGAAAAACTAAAATTAACACCAGGAGCCAAGAATGAAAATGGAACAGGAATTTGTCAGTAATATATATTAGCTTTTGATAGGCAGAGTTCAAAATGAACAAACTGTAACAGCAATAACATTGACTTAATGTGTATATTGTATCTTTAACATGGCAAGCTATTGCAAGAGTCTCCATTGTAACAGACAGAATTTGACTCTAAACCCTGTGATGAGATATCAGGGCAGATGATGAAAGCTTTAAAAAAGTCCATTTTAATACAGTTGATAGGGATGAGTGTTTCTGTAATGATTGACTCTCATACAAGGAATTTATTTTTTTACAATTCCAGGTACATCTCTACTGTAGAGAAATTTTGCATTAATGTGAAAATTGTTATCTTTTTTGCACCAAGATTGACAAGGAGTTTAAATTCCAATGTCTTTACCAGTGCTAAGCCATGCACTAAGAGCCACTTAAAAATATCAATGATGCAGATATAATTATACATTAAGCTAGAACTACTTGTCTACAGTTGTCCAACTTTGCCTGTCATATTCCACTCCAAGTGGACATTGTAAAATACTGAAAGGATTGACTATGAAAATGTGGTTACCTTTTTTGATATTGCTTGATGTAACCAAACTAATGTAGATTATTCTCAAAATTGTTGCAGCTGATCATTGTCTTCATTACGCGTTAATAAGTTTCTGAACTGAAAAATTGTACAACCCTTACAAACGCCCAGAATTGAGATTTTGGTTGTTGTCTTTCACCAAACATGTGAAACAAATGTTTGAAACTAAAAATGCAGTTCTTATTGAGAAGTGAAAAACTCTGGTAGTGACTGGTGCAAGTTGTAAAATGGTTAATAAGGCAACTTATCAGTGAACAAGACATCATAAACAGCATGGAGTGAATTGTCGAGTTACTGCAAGACTAAAGGCAGTTGGAAGAACTGAAAAGCTCGGATGCCAAATACTGTTACAAGAAATGGGAATTACAGTTTCTTGGCAGTCCAGATCAGTTTCAGGAGAAGTAATTGTCAGATTACTTTGCTCATTATAATGAACCCTATGTTAGCATTTGTTTAAATACTACTCTGGAATTACTCTATTCTTTGGTTTGTGGTGATGTTTCCTTTAAAGCCCATAATTGGTATTAAGTCCAGTCATGGGGCCTCTTTCTTCAAAGAAGCAAACCCAGAGTAACATTTGGTGATGAAATTTAACAAAGATTATCTTGTTTTACTGATTTACAATGCACTTCAGACTATATTATTTCTTTCAATATTATTTATATCCTGCAGATAAGGATAAGGTTTTTGCCCTTGTTAAATAGACTTGAGTAGAATTACTTGAAATGTAGAAGATTAAGACTTAATATGAAAGTGCTGTTTACTATGATTAAAAGATTTGACAGAACGAAAGAAGGAAAACTATTTCTTCTGGGGATGGAAATCAAATTAAGCACTAAAACCTTAAAATTAGAGATAAGCCATCAGAGCTGATTTCAGGAGACACCTACAACAGAGTGGATTGGAAATCTTAACTTCCTGTCCAAACGCTGTGGCAGAATACATGTTAGATAGGCAGGAGACTGGGAGATCACAGCAAGCCAGGCAGCATCAGGAGGTGTAGAAGTCAACGCTGTCAGGTGTAACATGCTGAATACATGTTGTCAGGTATGAGCATAAAGATGTACAGGGCTAGAAACTGATCTGCTCCACTGATCTTGGACACAGAAGTTGTGGTTCACAAATTAAATGTTGCTTCCTCATTTAAATTATGGGAGTGTTCAAGATTAGTATATGTTCCAGTCAGTCTCCAATTCTTCAAGACAGTCTGGCAAGGGAAGCCAGACTGGAGGGCAGAAAACTTATCCCAATTGTTATTGATGCAGACACAATCCAGGAATATGGAGAGAGAGCTCTCAGCTTGCATTCTAAATTTCAATACTTGGTTATGAATATCGCAGACATTAAGATATAGAGAATTTAGTTTGTCTTGTTGTTATCTTTGTAAAATCTAGTCTTGATTGTTGGTATATTCCTAATTTTTATTTCTGGCCTTTCCTACCATTCTCTGTCTCTAATTTCCCATATTGTTATTTTCCCCTCCTACCACGTCTTGACTCTTTGTTATGTCATACCTTTGACTCCTTGCCCCTGTTGTTTGATTTAAAACCCTCTCTAATTCCCTAATTGTTCATCTTGGACAAGCACTTGTCTCAATATGGTTTGGAGGTAGACTGTCCCAATTGCAAAACCTCACTCTTCCCAGTACTGGTTCCAGTGTATCACAAACTAGAACCCATTTCTCCCACATCAATTTGTACCCTTTACAATTTTAGGGACAAGTGACTTCTTATTTGAAGTATTCTCTGACTGCTACATGATGTCACTGTTGATTAAATGTAAAGTGTTAATTAAATGCAAAGCTCCCCCCTTGGCTTTTATAATTGGCCTCCTTTCTGCTGGACATTCATGAGTTGGCCACTAATGCTTGGTTGAATGAACAATGATTAGATTACCTACGGTGTGGAAACAGGCCCTTTGGCCCAACAAGTTCATACTGAACCTCCAAAGAGTAACCCATCCAGACCTGACTAATGCACCTAACACTGGGCAATTTAGCATGACCAATTCACCTGACCTGCACATCTTTGTGACTGTGGGAGGAAACCGGAGCACCCAGAAGAAATCCACACAGACACAGGGAGAATATGCAAACTCCACACAGACAGTCACCAAAGTCTGGAATCGAACCTGGGACCCTGGTGCTGTGAGGCTGCAGGGCTAACCACTGAGCCACCATGCCACCCACTGACAGCAAGTGTGTCACTCCGCCAAGTAAAGTGAAATCAAGTCCTGGGAGCCCTTAAAGCTCAATCCAGGTAGCATGTACAACATAGAAATCATATTAAGATTTCAGTAAGCACTAAGTCAAGCCAGCAAGTTGAGAGTCAAACCAACAGCAGACCATTTGGATTATGGTATCAGCTGCATTGTCAGTGAAAAAGGTTGTCCTGATAGCATCCTAAGTGTAATGAGCATGAAATCTCTTTCTGGACTGTTTGAACACTGGTTTCCACAGTGTACCCCCACAGAGTTTTTCTGTGTTTTTGAGAAGTTCTAGCAACACTTAGCCCTGATTTAGATTCAAAACATCAACCAAGTTTAACGAGCAGTAAATGAACACAGTACCTGTAATATAATGCACACAAAATTTGCTGAATGCAATTTGTTGTCCATAGACAGTGATGGAAACAATTTATTTATGTGTCCAGACCCCACCAATTACACCATCCACAATCAGCGCAGGCAGCAAGATTATTGAGAATAAATAGTGCTAACTACTCACTGATACATTGGGTGCCTGGTAAACTGTACTAATGGGACTGACTCTTCTGGATCTAATAAACACTGAAGCTCCCTCCCTCCCCAGGATGTGTCCTCAGCCCCCTATTGTACTGCCTGTACACCCACGACTGTGTTGCCAAATTCCAAATGGCACCATGTACAAGTTCGCTGACAACACCATCATAGTCGGACAGATATCTAATAGCGACAAATCAAAATACAGAAGGGAGATAGATTAGATTACTTACAGTGTGGAAACAGGCCCTTTGGCCTAACAAGTCCACATCGACCCTCCGAAGAGCAACCCACCCTGACCCATTCCCCTACATTTACCCCTTCATCTAACACTACGGGTAATTTAGCATGGCCAATTCACCTAACCTGCACATCTTTGGGCTTAGAGGGCTTGGTGACATGGTGCAGTGAGAACAACCTCTCTCTCAACATCAGCAGAACTAAAGAACTGATTATTGATGTCAGAAAAAATTGGAGAACATTCCCCCATCTACATCAACGGAGCTGTCGTTGAGAGGGTGAAGAGCATCAAGCACTCCAACTTCCTTGGAGTGATGATAACTGAAAATCTGTCCTGAACTTCCCAAGTAAATGTGACAATCAAGAAGGCACAACAATGTCTCTTATTACTTAGGCAACTCAGGAAATTGGGCATGTCCATAAGAATCCTCATCAACCTCAACAGATGCACCATTGAAAGCATACTGTTCAGGTGCATAATGGCCTGGTACAACATCTGCTCTGCCCAGGACTATAAGAAACTACAAAAGGTGGTGTGCACAGCCCAGACCATCACAGAAGCCAATCTCCCATCTATGGTCTCTATTTACATGTCCCAGTGCCGCAGAAAGAGTGCCAACATCATCAAAGACCCCTCCCAACCCGGTAATGCTCCCCTACATCCTGTTCCATCAGGCAGAAAATACAGAAGCTTGGACACATGCACCAGCAGGTTCAGGAACAGCTTCTTCTCAGTTGTTATTGGAGTGATAAATGGATCTCTGGCCTCAAATAATGCTGATCTTATTAACATTGATCTTGCCTCCTGCACATTCTGTGCAATGTAACCTGTCTGTCTCTGTCTATGTCCCTTTGGTCTGTGCATCCTTGCTTACTATGATTTGCCTGTACTGCTCGTAAACAAAACTTTTCACTGTACTTCACTACATGTGACAATAAATAAATAAATACATCAGATTAACAATGGTGGTTCCTGGAAATACTCATCAGGTCAGCAGCATATGTAAAGAGAAGCAGAGCTAATGTTTCAAATTGATCACCTTTCAATGGAATTGGAAGAAATGAGAGGTTCAAAACTTTTAAAGTGAATACAGAGCCAGAGAAAACATGCATGAGAGGAAAGAACAAAAGCTAATGTCTATGACAGGTAGAACGCAGCAAAGCTTTACTATCAATAGTTATCAGGGTCATGTCATATGCTTGGAGAGCTTGAGAAATGAATATTTGATTTTAAAAGCATTATGTAATATAGATTGTTATGAGCTCACAAGACAACAATCTGGTCTGTACTGTGACTTGACAGAAACTGGTGACAAGATGGATGCCAGGCAAAAGTGAGTACTGCAGATGCTGGAAACTAGTGTTTTGATCAGAGTGGAAAAGCATAGCAGATCAGGCAGCATCTGAGGAGCAAGAAAATTGACGTTTCGGGCAAAAGCCCTTCATCAGGAATCCTGATGAAACATCAATTTTCCTGCTCCTCGGATGCTGCCTGACCTGCTGTGCTTTTCCAGCACCACTCTGATCTAAACAAGATGGATGCCCCCAGGTCATTTTACACATTAACAATCTAGATGAAGGAACTGAGGGAATTCTGACTAATTTTGCAGATGATACATAGATAAGTAGAGGGACAGGTAGCATTGAGAAGATGGGAAGACTGCAAAAGGATTTGAACAGGTTAGGAGGGTGTACAAAGAAGTGAAAGATGGAGTACAGTGTGAAGTATGAAGAGGTTTAATAGGAAGAGTACAGGCATGGACTGTTTTTTTACCAGAAGAGAAAATGCTGGAAAATTTCAGCAGGTCTGGCAGCATCTGTAAAGAGAGAAAAGAGCTGACGTTTCGAATCTAACTGACCCTTTGTCAAAGCTATGGACTATTTTTTAAATGGGAAGAAAATTCCGAAGTCTGAAGTGCAGGGAGTGTAGGAGTTCTAGTCCACGATTCTTTCAAGGTAAACTTGTAGGTTGAGCCAGTAGTTCAGAAGGCAAGTGCAATGATGGCATTTATTTTTAGGGGACTTGAATACAAAAGCAGGGATGTGCTTCTGAGGCTGTATAATGATCTGGTCAGGCCACATTTTGAGTATTGTGTGCAGTTTTGTGCCCCATATCTCAGGGGCCTGGAAAGTGTTCAGAGGAGACTTATGAAAATAGTCCCAGGAATGAAAAGCTTATCATATGAGGAACATTTGAGGACTCTGGCTCTATACTCAATGGAGTTTAGAAGGATGAAGGGGGATCTAATTGAAACGTCCAGAATACTGAATAGCCTGGACAGAGTGGATATTGGGAAGATGTTTCCATTGGAAGGAGAAGCAAGGACTCGAGGGCACAAGCTTAGAAAAAGGGAAAGACCTTTTAGGACAGAAATGAGGAAAAATCTTTTCAGCCAGCAAGTGGTGAATCTATGGAATTCATTTCCATTGAAGGCTGTGGAGGCCAAGTTATTGAATATATTTAAGGCTGAGATAAATATGTTCTTTAGTATCAACATGATCAAGAGTTATGGGGAGGAGGTGGGAGAATGGGGATGAGAAACTTTTCAGCCATGATTGAATGGTGGAACAGACTCAATGTGCTGAATGGCCTAATTTCTATTCCCGTGTCTTATTGTTTAATGTCTCATGAGCTCACATGACTGTGGCAAGCAAGAGGCACACTGGTACATTGTTGCATTTTATCATAAACATCCCCTTGTTCATATAAAAAAGGAATAAAAATCAAATAAAACTAAAACACCTGGTTCTGTGGGAGCTTGACTCCACCCACTCGGGCTGCTTCTATTGTTCCAATTAAAAACAAAACCCCAAAGCCTCACAGTTGTGGACTTTATTGGAATCAAATACACAGGTTGTCGCCTCTGTCTTAAAATCTTCTTCAAAAAATAAAACCAGGACGAAACATACCTCTTAAAGCCATAGTATCATCACACACAGTCAGATTACATCACAACATCCGACTTTCTAGTCTAAGAGATCTTCATCTTACTCACTCTGCCTTCAGATATTTTTCAACAATCTGTTGAGAGATGTTATTGTACACATCTGGAGCAAATAAGTTGTGAATTCACATCTTCTGGCCCAATGGTAGAGACATTACCACTGTGCCACAATAGCCCCCAATTTCCGCAATTATGTAGTTAATCTATCAGCAGTTAAGCAAGCAGTCAGTCTGTTAATCAGCTAGTCAACTGTGTAAGTAATGTGATTGTAATTTAAATAAGTATGTAGCCTAGATAACTGTTTGCAATGGGTCTGACATCCCACCCATTGGTAACTTCAAAGGAAATGCAGTACTGGATCCAAAAGCTAACCGAATGTTGACTCTCCTCACAAATGCAGCTTCATTCAGAGAAAGCTCAAACTAAAATTGGATTCTGTGATGCAACACAGTATTGTTCAGATTGGTGAATCTCCATCACTTTTCTTTTGAAGATTCTGAGTTTTCAATTGCAAAAACATTTTTACAAGAATGGATGTTATTCCAAATATATCTTCCTCTAGAATCACAGGAGCTGACAACATTTAGAATATCCCTCATTAGTTACTGCTTCCTCAGATTATCATGCAGATTATCCAATAGCCAAAATATGTTCCAACAACACAAGGATCATATCATGGAGAATCTTCCAGATTTTTCCTGTATTGCAGATAGCATTGCAATTATTGAGAAAACTAAACATGAGCGCAATACAAACATCCATTAGCTCTTGACAATGGTGAGGAAACATGGTCTTGTTTTCAAGAGTAATGATGTCAAATTAACATGAGCCAAGTCAACCTCTTCAGATCAATTTCCTCTTCAATTAGTATTAGACCCGATTCTACCAAAATAGGAGACATACAAAAGATTCCCAAGACAAAGGTGACATGCAGAGGTGCCCATGCATGCTAAATTTTGTGCCCAAATTATCTCGTCTTAGATACACCATATGTCTGGATGGAAGATTGCCAACATATGTTTCCATTTCTCAAAAATACTTTATCTTTCAGCAAACATATTCTTCAATTTTATGATCCCACCACACTTGCCACACTGGAAGTATATACATCCCTGAAAGGCCTCAGAGTACACCTATTGCAGGATGACAAACCTAACACGATTAGTCCTAGTATCCATATGATAGCTTAGGCAAATCGCACCAAGGATTTAGAAAGGAACATTGCCAGTTTAGTTTTCAAAACATAACAGTGCTAACTTTACCTACTTGACAAGATTTCATTGTTTACACAAGGAAATGATCTGTGAAAGCCTGTCATAACTGAGTGCACCTCCATAACTGCATTGTCCACTTGTGAAGACCCAAGAATATGATTTTGACTTACAGTACAGACCAGGCTCATAGCTGATTATTCCTGATGCTGTTAGCAGACTTCCAAATTCCACTAAGAACAAAAATACCCTTCCAGACATAAAAGTGGATATTTTTGTATCCAAGTTTGAGAATATGATCTCATTATTTTGGTCAGAGTAAAGTGGAGCAAATTTGGCAAGAAGCATCAGATGAAATACAGGGGCAACAGCTCAAGAGGGCTATCATCAGTGGATGGCTGATACATATTCAACAGGCCCCTAAGCAAGCACATTCCCTTTTGTCATTCACAGATAAACCAGGACTTGCTAGGAATTTAATATTCAAAAGCAAATAAGTGAATACTCCACAAGCTCTGTGTCGAGATATGTTTATAATGACGTACACTGGGGTTGCCTGATCAACCTCCAGGGCTAATAGGCTCCACTGCTGAACAGGCTCCTTCCACCCCAGCTATGGAACAAGAGGCTGCTAAAAGATGTAGTGGGAAAAAGAGGAAGAAGAAAACTCAAGGAAAGCATTTTGTCGGCGCAGATGACATTGCACTGTACATTATTTGGTATAGTCTCTGTTTCACTGCACTGCTTTGGCCAGCTATCTTTTTGGATAGACCTGAATGTAAGTGTGCCAGAATGATGCTTAACATCACAGTCACACAGGGTGCACCATGGATCAAAGTCTGTGTTGAGAACCTGCTGCAGTAGCTAGAAGCAAGATGAGCCCAATCGTATACAGTGGAATGGGTCCTGATGACACCATTGGCTCCAACAACATCCTCATCCTTCCCCGGCATCACTGTCCAACAGTGCTGGTATGAATGAGTTATCAGTGATGTTTGTGGCAGGGGGTTGGACAACAAGCAGAGGGTCAATGTATTAGGATGGCCAGCGATCAGGACTGGGTCCTGTGCAGGGCGTGGATGTGTGTATAATGCTGTTTCCTTTTCAAAGGCCTCACTCTGGCGATTTTGTAGCCCCTCCTTCACACAGTGAGACACTTACCCCACCCACTCTGACCATAGTCGCAGGCATTTTCATTCCCACAGGGTACTTTCCATTTCCAGCATGGTTAGAAGCTGGCAGTGAGCACTCTTCAGCCAGTGACTTATAGCCTCCAACTCTGTGTGTTAGTGAGCCCTCAGACCACCTTCCTGGTAGCCGTTCCAGTGAACCCCATGGGCTTCGTACCTCCCTAGGTCTCCACATGACCCATCTATATGAGCCTGCATTTGTCCCCCTTTTACCCACTTTCCCCTGGCACTCGAGGTGACCAGATGCCAATATCTGTGGATGAGGGGTGCTTGCAGTTGGTGCCTGTGGATTGTGCCTTGAGATGCTGCTTGGATCTGAGCAACAGGAAGTCCTTCAGAGTAAGTGGTGAGCTGTGGTCACCAGGGGTACTCACTCTGATTTCCACAGTGAGATTTCTCGACGTCTAGCTTGTTCAGAGTAATTGGTGAGGTTAGAAGCTGAGTAATAATGAGGCAAGTAGCAACATTAAGAATACATTTGAAAAGCTGCCATCCGTTTCAATTGACAATCCCACCCCCCCGCCCCCCTCCACCGCTCACCCAATGCATAGTGAGCAACTTGACTCACTGCTCAACAAAAACATAAAAGGTGGAACTAGATGTTTTCAATGCCAAGATGGACCATACAGGACCTTAGGCTGACTCTGCCACAAAGCTCGCTATATCCCACATTGCTTAGACCCTGCACAATTCTGCCCAGAATGTCTGACTAGAACATCTGATGAGAATCAGCTAACCAAACACTTCCGTATCTGATGAGAAGTTATAGAACAATTATGCATGTAAAAGTTAATTATAAGCTATCGAGTTTGCAAGCTAGTCATTAGTTTTCCATATCTTTTGCATATGTATAATCAAAAATTATGCATGGGATGTAGTGTTACTGTTCTGAATCTTTTCGTTAACACAAGCTTTCGTCAATTTTTTTGGTTATCATCTAGCAGTAAATTCTAAATGAGTGTTTTATACCTGAATCTTCCATGTCAGCTAAAATGGTGGCATTGCAGAGTATGGCCATAAGATACTTCCGTGGAGGGAGATTCTGAAACCTTCCTAGTCCTGCAGCCAACTGATATGCCATTCCTCCCCCACATTCCTCAGGTTTATTGATGTTATTCTTACATTTTCCCAGTTTTTTTAGTGGAGTTTGGTAAAAACGAGAAAGGTAAGTAACAAACGTGCATTTGAAACAAATCAGGCAACCTCCATTTTCTTACAATCTGACCTAATAGTTAGCAGCTGCATCCAGAATCATATTACTCAGGGGAATACTTCTTCACAAAGGGTGAATGATGGATTGAATGTGCTTTAGGATCTAACTTTACTGAAAGCGGGCACTAGATAAACATTTCGCTGAAAGCAACTTCAAGCATCTTTCCATTGGATACCCCTCACTGTTCTGACATTAGCTTAAAAACATGAGGTCAGCTATTTTCTGGAGAGGGGGAGATGGCAATGATTCTGCTATTTCCAGTTGAGCCTCCACTGAGTTCTTCTTGTGGTTATTTGCTTGTCCCATCACTACTCACTTTCTCCTGACATTATATGAGTAAGGTGTCTGATAAATTTTCCCCTTTGCTCACTCCATCAATCCAGCATAGACATTACAGTCAACCACCTCCTCAAATTGAGTGAACTACCCAACAGGCTGCAACTCTGCTGTTATTCCAAGAAATAATAATAAAGGGATCATCCAAGAGCAGCAAAAACAAACCTATCGCCATAAGAGACTGTTGGGCAGAGAGATATGAATTGACAGCACAAGGTGACATATTGCTCAAAGGAGATAGAGTCATTATCCCTGAGTAGTTGAACATAATCGAAGGGCCCATCCTATTTTCTATGTTTGTCCAAGTGACATTGAAGCACCCCTGTGCAAGCCAACAATGAATTGAGTCAGTGCTTATAGAAAACACCAAGCTAAGAAGGCTAGAGGGGACGCTGATGATACTTGACAATCCAGCCAGGCCATGGGTGAAGTTAATCACTTCACTGTCACAGAAAACAATGAATTGGAGTTGCTGGTGTTGGACTGTGGTGTACAAAATTAAAAATCACACAACACCGGTCCAACAGGTTTATTTGGAAGCACTAGCTTTGAGGCGCTGCTCCTTCATCAGGTGGTTCTGTCACTGTTGACGACAATTCAGCCTACAATGAGGTGGACCAGTTGACTCCAGTGATGAGATTGTTGAATGCCTGGATGCACATCACCATTACAGCATTCCCAACATTGTCATGAGTGCAAATGGTCTTTTGTTCATAATTGAAGAATTTAGCTGCTTCATTAATGATTCAAATAATCATCTCCACACTATCCTCAGATTAATGCAAAAGCTGAGGCAGCAATGAAAATCACAGAAGGAATCATTAAGATATAAAACAAATCTAACACGAATGGATACAAAGCAATCCTCAAGTGGAGGAGCAACTATTGGAAACCATCAATCCAAAGACTAATGTCATGCTACACCCAAACTATCCTTAATGCAAATCCCTATAGTCAGTAGTAACATAAATGGCTGACAAATTCAAGGTGAAATGGCAGAAAGCCAACTTTCATTTTGACAAGATGACTAAACTGGAATGCCAGAGTAGAGAATTGGAAAGCTAATCAGCATACAACTTTTTAATGCTCTCAATGAGAGTCAGTCCAAGTAATAACCTGGCACCAACTTGTAGCATTTTTACAGGTGAGATTGTGTTTTCTATACATTAGCCCATGCAATATATACTAAAGAGAGTCAGTTCTTCGTGATCTCTCAAATGTGTTACCAACTAAGTACGTACATTAACAAGACATTAGATTACGTGTTAGATTAGATTACTTACAGTGTGGAAACAGGCCTTTCGGCCCAACAAGTCCACACCGACCCACCGAAGCGCAACCCACCCATACCCCTCCATTTACCCCTTACCTAACACTACGGGCAATTTAGAATGGCCAATTCACCTGACCCGCACATCTTTGTGACTGTGGGAGGAAACCGGAGCACCCGGAGGAAACCCACGCAGACACGGGGAGAACGTGCAAACTCCACACAGTCAGTCGCCTGAGTCATCTCTAACTTAAAGCATGTTGATATGTCATCTAGGATTTTTAAAGGTATACTGCCTTTTCAAAATCTGTACAATAATGCATTATTCTTTTTTTTCCCATTGAAGAACAGAAAATCTGTTTGGATTATTATTTACAAGGGTACATATTGGTATATTATCTTCAAAGCAGGATAATGCTTTGGTGGATATACAGTACAAACCATCTCGTTCTCATATAATTTTCACAACTTTGCTGTGCAGCTTGTCACTGTGGTGTGCTGTCTGCCATCATGGGTGAATGTATATCATGCATCATAGAAGTTTGGTTACTTTCTTACATGATACTTTCAGTGTCAGAGTCCTCATATTCCATGACAGATGTTTGATCATGTACTAATCAGATGCATTGTCTGTTTTGTCATAGGATTTGACCATTGATTGTGACACTGTTGTATGACCTGGGCTTGACACAATACCAAAAGATCCTTCCAGAACGCTATGATTTTAAACAAAGATCTTGAACTTTGATGCTTTGTCCTGATTCACGTTGGAATAACTGTGTACATACCCTTTGGTTATGCTGTTGCTCTGATTTCTTTCTGACAATGCCTCACGTGCACTTGGTTGAGTAAGAAGAGTTTGAGAGGGAAGGGCTGCAAGAGTCTATCTTCAAAATGTGAGAATTTCCAGTGAAGATAAACCATTGCCTTGAGGAGTAACGCATTTCTCCGCAGCAGTGGGGGAATGTGGTAATGGCTACCTGCAAAACTAAAGAAGAGAGAAGGCATCACGGCCACTGGTTGGAACAGATGTACAATGAATGACACAGCAAGGTTCAGGATAGAGTTGCAGGGGAATGAAGAATGGCACTTACTATCTTGATGGGACATGGATGTCTCAGCATTCCTTATGGAGAAGTTCCGGTGTTCCCCTGTGAGGAGCAGGCTTTTCCCCTGGTATAGGGTGAAGAGCACCCACTGTCCGGGTTGCCTCACTCTGCACTCTGTGACATGTACCAGGAGGATGGGAGGTATTGAGTGATATGAAAATGTGTGACACAGTTTCTGATGCTGGTGCAGTGGGTGAAAGATGGTGAGGTGTTCTGTGATAGTGGGGACGCAGTGTAGAATTCATGTCGGATGAACAGTGTGGGAGGATGAGAGCAAGGGAGAGAAAATGTTGCAAGTGACAGTGAGAGTGTTAGAGCATGAGCCTCGGTGGGAGGTGAACACAGGGGCAGAGAGAGAGAGTGAATGTGAGATGGCAGAGAGAAGAGTGTGGCACTCACCCTGGTGTAGCCGAGAAGGTTACTGAATTTCTTACTGTTCAATCTTCCAGGTTGTGGAGGTGCCAGTGACCAGGCTGGTGGCCTGGCTGGGGCACGGTCTCCTCTGCTGCTCCTCTGGGAAGAGGGCTCCTCTCCTTTACAACACCCCTTGACTGGGACCTCCCAGTCCCCATCAGACAATCACAGTGACATTTTCCCCTTCTCAGACATTTTCAGGACAATCCTCTTGATCGCAAAGGACATTTTCCACACCAGCGCTCACCTGGGTGCCCGGAATGCTAGTCTTTCGGGGCACTCTAGTGAGTGGCGAGTTGCTCTGGCAACAACACGTGGCAACATAGGGGTCAGCTTGGAAATCATGGGCACCATTGGGGTGGGGGATCGCAGTTAATGAGGTGAGTTTAGTTCAATATCATAATAAATTGCACCACACCACATGACATAATTTTCACCAAAACCCTCAACACAACTCACACTTAAACTCAGTCAAAAACATACAATCCAGCCCTCTCTTTCTGAAAACTCCAGGTCATTCTGTAAGATCGTTGAAGCAGCACTAAATACTAATAACTGAATTGAAGAAACAGAATGTACACAAATCATTCGGGTTAAAGATAAACTGATAATCACACTTGTACCTGAACCGAGTGTACAGCAAGATCTGCTCACTGTTGAATTATAATTGAACCATAAAGGGTTCTTCTCACCCCACTACCACCTCCGTTTTGCTTTGGAATGGTAGCAGTGGATTGTGAGATTTCGAATCTAATGCTGAAATCACAGATAAGGCAGCCTGGTTGCTGTGTACAAACCATTGAACAAACAATACCAAAAACAGCCTTATTCAAGATTTGATCTGGTACTCCAGCAGCCCCTAAAACACTGTGCCACAATTATTCAGGTATCACAGAGCAGAGAGCGTGCACGTTCTTTGTCAAGTGCCCGGAATCTCATTCCTTTTGAATAAATACATAACGCTCCAGAAACAGGGGCCTATTGGGGCACCATTGATTTTCCTGGGATATAGAGGGGACATGGATGTTCCTCTTGGCTCCATAAAAGATTTCTTACCTCCGCTGACAATTCACTGATTTCTTGTCCCACGCACCGGTGTCTGTTTCTGTTCTTACTGTTAATGCCTGCTTTCCAACTTGCTTCAGCAGAAGAGTCATTGGAGGAGGATGCCCAAGTGTTAAATAACTGAAGGAGGGTTCCAGAGAGAGGGGGAGAGCGAGACAGTGGAGGGATTTCAAACCAAGGATGAGATTTTAAAATATGTGTTGCCAGATCAGGACCCAACATGGTTCAATTGAATGAACCTGCTTAATTCTCCCAATATTCTAGTTGGTGATGATTCTTAGTGAGAAGAGGCTCTTTTTTTTTAAATAAGGTGTAGTTTATTGCTTGATAGCAATCAGGTACAAATCCAATTCATAAGCTAAACATTCTGCGGTGCTAGAAAACTCCCTGAGTTTCAGAGAAGCTTCTGCTGCATTTAAGATTTCAAAATTAAGTTATACCACAATGTATTTTAATATTGTCTGCCTTTAATATATAAATTTCAGTCACAAACAACAGCACCAGTCATTTGCTGCACTTTCTGTAATCTATTACATTGTAAGTTTCTCTAAGGCCTCCATCGTGGAAGCACAGCAGTTTCCAAGGACATTGGTGTAATTACTAAACATTGGAGTTTGATTTTGCTTGACCCCTCTAGCTGTGATTTCAGTGCAGTTGGCACCCAAAATAGGTCGAGTGTCTAGCCACTGTTACATACATTGCAACGGCAACTGTTACCAGCTTGTAGTTGAGTTAGTTCGTTGCCAACATACTCCCCTCCTTGGCTGTGTCCAAGGCTGTACGTAGTCTACAATAGTAGAGGAAAGTCAGTCATGATTATTATTGAGAGGAGGCTTTCCTTTTAAGCAACATGTAGCTTATTACATGCTAACAATCAGGTGGAAATCAAATTCATAAGCTCAACATTGTTACTAAGACCACAACTAAACCTAGGATACAGCTCTATATTCTTTGAACTCCTAAGACCATCTGCTTTTTGCTATGATCCCAGCTGATGATGCTTTTGGACAGGTTAGATCCCAGAATAAAATTTGGCTTGTTTAGTTAATTAATGTATTGGTTAGTCACTAGAACGTATTTACCTCAGGCTACAGATTTTCCTTAATGACAGAACAGAACATTATTGCAAAAGGCGAAATTTTTAAAGTTGCCTAAATATAGAAGGCTGTTAGCAAGATCAAAAGTACATCAGAAACAATGTTTCAACATATTTCCTGGCACTTTCCATTGCAGAACCTCAAGTACAGAGAATTTACACCCTAATCTCAACTCTTCAAGATTCTCCTGAACTGGCTCCTTACAGTTTCTATGTTGTGGGATGTGGAGACAATTAACAAGTCCTTTTGAATTATTCAGATATGAACTTTTCACTAATCTGAATCTAAACCTTGTCAGTTTTAATCACCTGAAGGTTTCTAACCAGACTCTTCTGGAATGATTACAAATTGACCCCTTTTGCTGACATGACCTCTTCATTCTAGAAGAGAAACTGAACTGACTTCTTAACTCAGCATTGGTGTATTCTGAACAATATGAGCTAAGCTGTTCTGAACTGGAAAGAAAACTAATGACCTTACATGTTACTCTTTTGACTCATAAACACAACAGTTTAAGCATTATTCAAATAACACAATCAACTAATAAAACCCTCCATGGAAGTAACTAGCACCTTGCTGCATGCATTTTGAAATTTGATTCTCGTGTAAAAGTCGTCTTTTTTAGACTACTTTTTAAGGTTAAATTTATGGGGTCGACTATCACATGGATACTACTTTTGAGAGGCCGAGGTTCATGTTACAGTCCAAAATACCATAAATTAGCCGAAGCCCAATTGACCTCTAAATGAATAAAGAAAAAAAACACAACAAATTACAGTAAGCTGAGCTGCACATAAGGAAGGTTGTTACCTGACTCTGACCTAATGAGTCTTAAACTTTCACACCAAATTGATGTGAATTGTACATCAAAACACGTAGTAGCCCAAAAAAAATTCATTTCTCAATTGTAATTTTAATGTACAGGATAATACCTGAACTCATAAATGTTGACCTGTTACCTGTGAAGAGCTCAGGTCAACTTTTACATAGACATATGGAAAATTCTAGATTTTTTGCCCTAACGTAGGAGTCGACTTTGACATGAGATCGACTTTTACACGGATATATGTGGAATATAAATTATACATCTTTCATCACATTTACTCCACTCAAGTCATTATTTGACATCATCAAATTGGATGAAACTTCATGCAGTCACCAGCATTAACCATTTCAGAAGCATTACCTTACACAACATCACTCTTTCGAAAGGGTCTTGAATGTCTGAATCCCAAGTTTGGCATCTTGCTTTGACTGAAGGCATCTAAGTGACCTTGTTCCATCCTCAAACCAGAATTAGCTGCAAATTGGTTCAGGGATTCCTGAACAGACTGTGGTCCGTTGTCTGACATGATCACATCAGGGATCCTTACGTAGCAAACATTTCATGCAAGACTTCAGCAACTGCAACTACGTTGCTGTTATATAACTTGTTCACTTTTGTCAACCATGAAAGAGTCAACAGCTTTAATCTGGTGGTGAAAGTGTAGCTACCAGCAGCTCTCGATGCTCAGGTATGTGAATAGTGTAATTATGAGGTTTTACATCTCCATTGAGATCCCTGGCTACCACACTGATGACCGAGTGTGGGCTCTATGTTCGCTGGTCCCCAGGTGTCCCTGGTGTATCCTGTCTATCTTGCTACAGTAAAGTTGGAACACCCAGCCTCTCATTAAACACCAGCAAATTATTTACCATTGTGAAATTATACTAAAGCTCAAAATATATATCCTTATGGTCAACCATTTGAGACTTTGGTCAGGCAGTAATTAGCAAAACAGTCTCAGTCTTTCTTTTATTCCTGTTGTACTTCACTTAGCCTGTTGTGGCTTATTGGTCTGCGTATATGACAATCTGCATATCGCCACTCTAGTGTGTTAACCTACCAATGTCTTACACACAACCATTCTCATATTAAAACTCCATAATGCAAATCTGAAATCTTTGCATCTGTGGAAGCTCAGGGAGGCCAATGGTTTATGGTTTGACTGCTTGAGAACTTTCAGGCCAAGGGTGTAGTCTGAAAATCTATAGCATCCACATTTAACCAAAACATTTTCTCTCTCTTTAACTGTATTGTGAACCTCAATATAAAACAAATATTGTCACCATAGGTCCATGGCAGATGCCATCTCCCTGGCCCTAACGCATCCCTGGAACAACTGAATAACAAAGACACATATATCAGTCTCTTATTTATTGACTGGAGCTCTGCCTTCAATTGCAACAAAATTCATCTCCAAACTCCAAGACCTAGACTCTGCACACCCCTCTGCAACTAGATCCTCAACTGCAGACCATAATCAATAAGAATCAGCAACACCTCCTCAACAATAATCCTCAACATTAGTGCTCTGCTGCTCAGCCTCTTATTGTACCCCTTACACACTCACTACAGTGTCGCCAAATTCAGCTCTAACTCAATTTACAGATGGCACCACCATAATTGATCCGATCTCAAGTAATGATGAGACACAGGACAGGAAAGAGATAGGGAGTTTAATAGCATGGTGTAAAGAAAATAATCTCTCCTTCAGTGTCAGCAAAATGTAGGAACTGGTCATAGACTTCAGCAAGTGGAGTGGAAGACAAGCCCCTGTTTGTATCAATTGTGCTGAGGTGGAGGTGATCGAGAGCTTCAAGTTCCCAGGAGTAAATATCACCAACAACCTGTCCTGGTCCATCCATGTCAATGCTCTAGCCATGAAAGCACACTAATGCCTCTTCTTCCTTTGAAAGCTAAGGAAATTCGACATGTCTTTCATGACTCTTAACAATTCTTATAGATGCACCTCAGAAAGCTTCCTGTCTGGATACATCACAGCTTGTCATGGCAACTGCTCTGCTCAGGATTGTAAGAAATTACAGGGAGTTGTGAACACAGCCCAATCCATCGCACAAACTAGCCTTCTTTCCACTGACTCCATCTACACTTCCTACTGCCTTGGGAAAGCAGCCAACTCTCTTCCACTCTCTTCCATCGGACTGAAAGTACAAAAGTTTGAAAACACTTACCAACAGATTTAAGGACAGCTTCTTTTCTGCTGTTATCAGACTTATGAATAGATTATATATTAGAGTTGATCTCTCTCTGCACCTTGTCTGTAGCTGTAACACCACATTCTGCATTCTGTTCTATTACCATGATGTACTTATTTTAAGTGTGTGTTGCTGGAAAAGCACAGCAGTTCAGGCAGCATCTGAGGAGCAGGAGAATCAACATTTCGGGCATAAGCCCTTCATGAACCTTGAGATACTTATGTAAGGTATGATGTGTCTGGTTAGCACTCAAAGCAATACTTTTCATTGTATCTTGGTACTTGTGACAATAATAAATCAAATCAAACCAAAATAAGAATTCCTTGAACTTAATGCACCAGGTTCCAAACTCTATACAGTTGTTCCTGAAAAAGTACAAGCCCTATGCCTTTTTTCTGGAGCATCTGTCTATAAGGTAGTTGAAAGGATGAATTACAGAGAGCCAGGACATCTGTAGATGTCGGCATGTCTTTGGTATTTTGGAAAGCCTTATCCTGGTCTGAGTTCCAACACCATCCTTGCTTTTACTTGAGGAGTGACTTAAAGACAATTGCCAATTTTTGAAAGCAAAAACTTCAACTGGTTTACCATGCCTGGAAATAATGACAAGCCATGAAACGATTCCAGAATGTGATAACAGTTTTCATTTTCTGTAGGTCTGGCGTTCTTGTGAACTATAAGTCCCAAGCTATGAATACATTCTCTGGAAAATTCACACTTATTGAGGGTAGATGCCAGAGTTGGAGGATTTGAGTATAGGGAGAGGTTGAGTAGGCTAGGGCTGTTTTCCCTGGAGCTTCAGAGTTTATAAAATCATGAGGAGCATGGATAAATAGACAAAGTTTTTTTTCCCTGGGGTGGGGGAATCCAGAACTAGAGGGCATAGGTTTAGGGTGAGAGGGGAAAGATATAAAGGAGAATTCAGGGGCAACTTTTTCACACAGAGGGTGGTACGCAGAGGAAATGGTGGAGTCTAGTACAATTGCAATATCTAGATGGGTATATGAGTAGGAAGGATTTGGAAGGATATAGGCCAGGTGCTGGCAGGTGGAACTAGATTGGTTTGAGATATCTGGTCAGCATGGGCGGGTTGCACCGAAGGGTCTGTTTTCGTGCTGTACATCTCTATGACTCTATATGCCCTTCAGATTGTAGATGCATGGACCCTCTGGTCATGTACCTTGACTATCTCCTCCTGTAACAAAATTCATTCATGACACATTATAACCCATGAGAAATATTGGATGTTGTCCACTAGAAAATCTCTGGGATTGAGGCAATCCCAAATGGTAGTCTGCTGGAGCCAAATTTCCAAAAATGGAGTTACAAATGTAGCATGTAGTCTTGATTATTCATCTAAAGGCACCTGTCAGAATCCAGTATTAGCATTGAGTTGAGGCATAGGGTGGACTTTCCTCACTTGTGCCTTGTTGAACATTGGAAGCGCAACAGGAATTCTGAGGGACACATTGGCTTTGTGCATAGTCACTACACCTGAACATTCAGCTGGTTTCTGCAAGAAAATGATGCTCATTCTGATCATCTCCTCAGGTTGCTTCTGTACTGGTTTCATGAAGAGTTGTGGAATCTTCCTGGCTATGTAGTAACATAGTGGCTTATCCTTCTTTAACATGATACCATATTTGGTATTGAGTTTCCCTATTCCTCTAGAAAACTTAGGATACACGTCTCACAGGAACTTTCACTGCTGTGCTTTCACCTTCTTTGACCTTTTGTAGAAGGTTGAAGGTAGAACATGCATTCTTGCTCATGAGTGAGTTATCTTGATTGTGAATGAATTATACATTTGTGTTGCAGTGTTACCAGTAGCATAGCTTTAATCTTGACAGCTGTTCTATCTGGACTGTGCAGTTTCATTTCTTTTGATTAACGTCTCCCTTCTCCCTCACCTTCATATCACTTTCCCAGCTACCTCCCTCCAACCCCACCCCCTCTCATTTATCTCTCAGCCCCGACCCACAAGCTGCATTCCTAATGAAGGGCTTATATGCCCGAAAAGCGATTTTCCTGCTCCTCGGATGCTGCCTGACCGGCTGTGCTTTTCCAGTACCACACTCTCAACTCTGAGACTCCAGCATCTGCAGTCCTCACTTTCTCCTAGTTATCTTAATTTATGCCTCATAAAAGATCTGACAAGGTAGTGACGCTTGCTTCTGTATCAAGGTTAAAATTAATGAGATGTCCTTTGACAACAAGGCCAGAAGGCAATAAAGCATAGGAGCAGAGGTAGGCCATTTAGCCCATCTATTCAATGAGATCATGACTGATGATAAACTTCAAATCCCTTTACCTGCCTTTTCCTCATAACTTTTGATTGTCTTAACTGATTAACTATTTGAATATCCCAATCTTGAGTATACTTAAGGTCACTGCTTCTATAGCCTTCTGCTTTGGTGATCATATTCTGAAATTCTATAGACTCTCAATTGTTTCCTGCAGATTGAAAGGTAGTAAATGTCACTTTCCTGTTATTTAAGAATGGCGAAAGGGAGAAAATGGAAAACTGCAGCCCTGTTAGCCTTACATCAAAATGATGAAAATGCTCGAATCTATTCTAAAGGATGTAATAAATGGATACTTGGCTAATAATGACCTGATTGGGCATAATAAGTATGGATTTATGAATGGGAAGCCATGTTCAATGGATCAGTTGAAGTCTGTTGAGGACGTTACTCAAAGAATTAAGAAAGGGAAGTTGGTGAATATGGTACACTTCAATTTTCAGAAGGCTTTTCATAAAGCACTCACAGGAGATTTTTTGACCAAGTTAAAACACATGGGATTGGAGTGACATACTGGTGTGGATTAGGGATTAACTAACAGGCAGAAAACAAAGTAGGGACATTCTCACATTGGCAGCATGTTACTGATGGAATATGACAAGACTCAGTGCTTGGGCCCCAGCTGTTCACAACAAATGTCAGTGATTTGGGTGTGTGTACTAAATGTGATATTTCCAAGTTCATGCATCTTCAAAAGGATTTGGACAGGCAGTGTGAACGGACAAAAACATGGCAAATAGAATATAATGCAGAAAATCTGATGTTATCCACTTTGGTCAGAAGAACAGTTTTGCACAGTATTTCCAGATTCGTAAGAGCTTAGAAAGTACAAAGTTGCTTCATACTTAATCTTTTTTGGAAGGAATGAAGTTTTCAAAAGAGAGGAAAAATGAATTTATTTCAAGTACTTTGTGAAAATACATAGTGATTTCTTTAAAATAGGCCACTGCAGGGCCACAGTTAACATTGGATGTTTGTTTTTTAACGAGGCTTCCTTGAAGACACTTGAGTGATAATCACTGCTTGTTTCTGCTGTAGACCCTGCTGCAGCTATTTGAACAGTAACCCGCTTGGAGAGTATATTTTCACATTTGGAATTAACCAGGGGTGAGAAACCTGTGAGGGAAGACTGCCCAGCTAATTTCTCCTCGTTCTAAAAGCAGTATCCTGTTGCGTTCAGGATGAAACCTATTTGAAGAAGTGGTTGGAGAAACCTTTCAAGATTTATTGTGTGAGCAGCTGCATGTACAAGACTCCACAGACAACTGTATGTGATTAATGGCTTGACCAAACTTCACATCAACGAACTTTGGAACATACTACATTTATCCATTTGCACTCAAGAACACCCCATTTTCCAAAAGGTTTTGCTTCAAAAAGCCAATCTGTGCAGGGAAATACCTTTCCTTTCCCCTCTTTTCCTGAACTGTGCATGTTTGTGTGTGTATGTAAATTCACAAATGCATTTTGTGGATATTTAAAAGGTTTAGCATTTCAATGTCCATATTACTGACTGTCCATGTTGATAATTATTTCATCTTCATTGAATAAGTTTGACTTGATGTTTAAACAATAATGAATATATTTATTAAGAAACCTAATTGATAGATCTGATTCAAAACGGTTAGATAGGGTGGTGAATTGGCCATTT
The DNA here is from genome assembly GCF_020745735.1 of Hemiscyllium ocellatum. Classification (NCBI taxonomy): domain Eukaryota; kingdom Metazoa; phylum Chordata; class Chondrichthyes; order Orectolobiformes; family Hemiscylliidae; genus Hemiscyllium; species Hemiscyllium ocellatum. Next base: position 85,795,772 of record NC_083407.1, on the reverse strand, counting down.
TGGGAACTGGAGGAAGTATTTTTATTTTATGTTGTGACCTATGGAGTGATAAAGCGAGAATGACAATACACTTCTCTAGTCACAGCCAGAATCTTCAGTATCCTTATCAGTAACTCACTGAAGGTTCATGTGTAGGTGCAGCAAGCAGTTAGGAAGCTAATGGTGTGTTGGCCTTTCTTGCGAAAAAAGCAAAGTCTGGTGAGACTACATCTGGTATACTGTGTCCTCTCACTTTAAGAACAATATGATTACCATAGAGGTTGTGCAATGGAGTTTGACCACATTTATTCTGGAAGAGTGGAACTATCCTATGAAAAGAGTTTGGAGAAACTGGGCCTGTACTCTCTAGAATTTCAAAAGATAAGTGGTCGTCTCATTGAAATCTACAAAATGTTTCAAGTGTAGATGCAAATAAAATATTTATTTGCAAATAGGATATTATATATAAATTCCCCTAGTTGGGCACAATTTCAAAATAAGGAGGAAGCTACTTAGCACAGGAATGGGGAGTTTTTCTTTAAATCGGTGGTCTATGAATCTCTGAAATTTTTTACCCTGGAGGACTGTGGAAGCTCAATCTTTGAGGATGTGTAAAGTAAATATTCATAGATTTCCATAAACCAATGATGTAAAAGGATAACATGAGTGTGTGGGAAATAGGCTTTGAAGTAAACTATCAGCAATGATGGTATTGAATGATAGAACAGACTTGATGGGCTGAAAGGCCTACTCTTGATCCTGTGTTAGTGTAAGTATGCAGGAAGGAAGAGGAACTGCTAACTTCTGAAGGGGTTGGTGGATGGTGATGGCACCTTCATGCATTAAGGGCACTTCCCCAAAAGATAGTATGCACTTTCCTTCCAATGCACCCGCTGTCAAAAACCTACTCAATATCCTGAGTCACCAACACTGCGGTGATCTACTGGATCTTCTCTGTGCTCCTTCCTGCAGTCCCAAGGTGTCCAGCACCAAGGTCGCAGTTATGCTTCCTCTGCACGGTTAAATTGGGCAGCCGATCCAGAGTGTGGGACATACTCCCACTGAGTGGCAGATGTCCCACCCTGCACCAATTTAAACAAACCACAGCACGTCATGGCTGCAGGGTGGGATTCTTCTCAGTCCATCCACTGGTCACTGACCTTCCTTCGTGTCCACTGAGCAGTTCACCCACCTGTAAAATTGTGCCCTTGATATTTTGAGATACACAGTAATTATGGTGAGGGCTACTCTCTGCATTGTCCATTTTACTGTAAAGCCAGCTTCTTGTATGTTCCAAAATGGATCAGCATCATTTAAACCTTAACATGTATAAACAATACTGATTTGATATTTTATTTTCTCCTGATATATAAAGAACAAAGAACAGGAGAGGACAGCCTTTTGGCCCATCAAGCCTGCACTGGTACATGATACCTTTCTAGATGAAAAGCCTTTTGCCTCTATGCTGTCTGTATCCCTCTATTCACTACCAATTCATGTATCTGTCAAAGTGCATTTTAAACGTTGCTGTTGTACCTGCTTCAATCACCTCCTTTGGCAACTCATTCCAGGTGCTAACCACTCTCTATGTAAATAAAACTTGCCTCTCACATCTCATTTAAATGATGCAACTTAAAAATATGTCACAGTAATTTGCTGCAGTAAATGTTTTTCATTTAACTTCCTTTCTGAAACTTTAATCGAAAGTTCTTTATTAAGATTGCGACACTCAAAGATCTCCGCAATGTATATGGTCAGTGGAGGAACTGGATGCAGTTGTTGTGCAAGTCACATTGCACACGATGACCTATCCCATCATAAGTTTTCATCTATGTTTATTCCAAAAAGTGTATTCAAAGGCAGATCTGAAAATTATACGATACTGCTTTGAAATACTCAAGGTACATCTCTGAAATTGAATTGCTTTGAAGTGCTGTTGTTAATTAGGAAAGAGTTACTAGTTATTTTCTCACAAAGAGAAATGTCAGAAGTTAATCAACATTTTTTTTGGTGATGTTGGAGTGGTGGCCAGGATACTGGCAGTACGCCCTGTTTTTCTTCTAATCGTGTCATGACATTTTTCGCATTCACCTGAAGCACCAGCTGGGCCCTGGGTTAATGTCTTATCTGCAAAATGGCACCTCTAATAATGCAGCATTCCTCAATATTTTGCAAGAGTTCATCAGCCTCAATGATGTTCTCTCATCTTTAAATAGGGTTTCGACTCAAGAGGCAAAAGTGGCCACTGACTGAATCAACTTGATGTTTTCAAGGCAAGAACCACATTTGCTTCAAATTAGTTTCCTCCCTTTCAGACCCTGTTAAATAATAGCAACAATATTTGAAGAGCAGTTGCATACATGAGTGAAGAGGTACACTCACATTACAAAATAGTCAAAATGTGTTTATCATTGTAAATATTGATGAACAAATGAGAAAAAGGCTCCTATTTATGTGCCAATGCTACCATATCATTCTGCTTCTTGCATTTAAGATAAGCCTGTTGAGTATATCTTGAGAAACTCTATTTGCCATGCTAACTGAGTCTAAATACTGGGTAACAGTGAATCAGTTCTGCAGAATGGATGTAATACAATCCTCCATCATTGAGAAAGGTGATTTTGTTGTCTGAACAAGAGAGAGAATCTAGACAGATGCAGTAGGCAGAATGTTAGCTGAGTCACATGTTCCAATGGCATCACAGCAAGTGGGCACCACTTCCACTCTCTCATAGCAAGTCAGCACCATTTCAATTCTCCTGTGTTTTGTTGGTTCCCACATGACCCCAATTAAAAGTTACGGTGGCATGCATCTCGACAATTAGTAGTGGGGAACCTTTTTACTGGTGAACCCGCTGTCTGCTGACAATAGCTACAGGCAACCTATAAATGAACCTGCTGTGCAAGCAGGAAGGCTCTGCATCATGCTTGCAACTTCCCAGCCCAACTCCATGGTCATTGACATAAACTTTCTGGAAGAAACAATGGTGGCTCAGTGTTATTTCAAATTTAGCTTCCACTTGTAATATTACTCCTTATATTGGTTTCATTTTATTCATGTGTCTGTCACTATTATTTGTTGAGACTTGCTAAATGTTCTGGCACACTTTACATTGACACACATCGATGGTTACAATGGACCTTGGTACATGTGCCTTAGTGTGGAGGAAATAATGTTTCATTTTTTAATGCACTCTTCATTGGATGTACCTGTTAGTGCCCAGTCTTGCTCGAGGGCTGTTGATGAAAGTAAGCATGCAGGATGCAGCAGGTAGTGAAGATGGCAAATAGTATGTTGGCCTTTCTAGTGAAAGGTTTGAAGCACAGGAACAGGAGTTACCTGCTGTAATTGTATAGTGCCTTAGTGAGACCTCACCTGGAGTATCATATGAGGTTTTGATCATCTTATCTGTGGAAGGATCTTCTGGCTTTTGAGGGAGCACAAAGAGGGTTTACCAGACTGATTCCTGTGATGCTGGGACTGATGTATGAGGAGAGATTGGATTGACTAGGGCTATACCACTGGAGTCTAAAAGAATGGAGGGTGGGGACAGGGGGAATCTCAGAGAAACCTATACAATTCTAACAGGATTAGACAGGGTAGATGCAGGAAGGATGTTCTCATTGATCAGGGAATCTAGAATCAGGATCACAGTCTAAGAATAAGGGTTGGTCTTTTAGGTATAGTTGAAGAGAAATTTCTTCACTCAAGGTTTGGTAAGCCTGTGGAATTCTCTGTCACAGAAAACTGCTGATGCCAAAGCACCGAAGACTGTCAAGAAAATTATAGTTCTTACAGTTCTTAGGTTGAAAGGATATGGGGAGAAAGTGGGAACAGCGTACTAAGTTCGATGATAACCATGAACATATTGAATACTACAGCTGACTCAAAAGGCTGAATGGCCTACTCCTGGGCCTATATTCTCTTTCTACATTGTACTACCTCCTTCCCTCTATAGTGGGACATGGCTGAACATGCAGGCTTAGCTGGTCCTTTCTTCTGTACATTGTGAAGGATATTGTCTGATATCACTCTCAATGGGGATATCTAAAATATTGCAGGCGAACTCAAAGCCCTGTAAGCACTCTGCCAGACAGTATCCTGAGGTGGACTTCTACTTGGACAGACCACAACTGCTCTTTTGACCCTGATTTTCTTACTTTGACAGACTGACTGACTGTCCCCCCACCACAACTTCAATACCCCCAATTCAATAATTGCCATAACTTTAACACTTTGTTCCTCCAAGCCACCAAGATTATCTGCTTGGTTTTCTCTTCTATTCATTGATGCTCCCTCACTCTAGAGCCTTAACTCTTCTCACTGACTCACCCATGCCAATTCTCCATGCAAACTGCTATTCTCCTGCTCTTTTCCCTTGAGTTGGAGAGTTAAAGGAGGAAAATTTCCGGGCCGAGACATAATTGTACAAAGCTAAATGGTGCACATAATTTTTAAGCAACTGTGAACTGGGTGCCATGAGTTTGTATTATTGACTTGATCATGAAGCTAGGACATCATTTTAAACAGTTGTAATACAATGAATATGTATGGTGTACAAATATGTAACATAGGAATTGCCATTGGTCAGTATGAGACTTTCCTGCTCTTTCAGTTTCCATTATTTTCCAACCTCCATTTAAGTTACTGTTAGCATGTTCTCCATGCTTTGATCATTGCTTTATTGCAATTGCAATGCTGTTTTAAATGTTTGAGTATGGATCAATCTTGAATTATTGCATGAAACACTGCACTGCACAACATCCACTTTCTGGCCTGAAAATATTTAAATGTTTGCATTTCACCTATATTTTATAAAAATTGCTTTATGTCCTGGCAATGCAGTGATTAATGGGACAGCCAGATATTTTTGTTGTTGATGTCTAAAGGATGAATTGAACAGACAAATGTCACTCCATCTGCAGTATAAGCTTTATAGGTTTGTGGCTGGATCATATTTCTACTGAATTCTATGATACTCTGATTCTATACTTTAGCTGATAGTGAACACTCCTGACTATATGAAAGTTATCTTCACAGATGGAACTGCTCTGGAAGATGATGAAGAGTTCTTCCAAATGTATTTTTGACACGTTGTCTTTTTTCTCTCTAAACCCCAGATTCATCATCAATGATCCTCTCTCTAAATAATCAATGCTTCATTGTGGCTTTGACTATTTTAAACTAGATCTCATTCTTCTGACTTGGTAAGTGTGATGGAGCAGCATGTTGCCACAAAATGGAGGACTGAAGGAACTGCATTAAAATAGTTTGCCTCCTCTAGCCTGGCTCTCAAATGTTGAACTTGCTGTGCATTTTTGTCCATAATTCTAAAATCTTACCTCTCCAAACAATGCGTGCTAATGAACAGAGAGACTGCAGCAAGTGATTTGCTTAAAAACATCTGGTGAAGGTTATGGACTTTTTCAGTTCTTGATAAAGGCAGAAAACTCACAATAGCTGGTGGTAATCTTGTCACGCTAGCATTAATACCATTAATGTTATCGGCTTATTTGGTGGACCATTTCCAAGTAAATACAGCTGCTAAGAGAAATAAAGATCACGCATTCCTTTCCCTCTTTTGAGCAAGACAAAGTCATTTTAATATCGTCAAAAGCAGACTGGTAAATACGTCAGCCATATTCATTGGAATTGGGTGGAGGGGTGGTCCAATTATCCGTGACCCAGGTGGAAGCTTGTCTCCAGGATCACATTGCTCTGCCTCAGTGTACTGACGGCATGTTTACAAATAATTTATGATAAAGAAATACCTCAAACAGTGCTTTACTCGTTATTTACATTTTATTTGGATAGCAGCACTCGGAGATCACTCTCCCCAGCCCTCTTATTTTTATTAACAGTTGGCAAAATAATTTGTTCAGAGCAGCAAGGCCATTAAAGCCAACATACCTCTAATAACAAATTGGCACTGAGTGGAGATGTATTACATGATCAGATCAGCTTCATATTGCAGGATATAGTTTCAGTGGGGCACACAGGGTTCAGTGCTACCATTTGACTGTTGTTCCTTCTGCAGACAGTTCCCAGTTTATGAAAATTTAATCAGTTGTAATTATTGTTGTTTTCTGCTAAACAAAGACAGGGACAGTCAAAGCTGCCTGACTCCTCACTGGAAGTAGGATTAACTCGGCTACCTTCAATTGCACCAGATGATTATTCAGCCTTTGTTTTCATAGTGCACCTTTAAGTATACAATCTGTTCTTAATGCATTAATGGGATGAGTTTACATTAGTGCACCTGAATGAAATAAAAATGTGCTGCTGCATGTTTAATTGAAGCTTTGCTCCTGGAGCTTGCTGTTTCTCTATGGCTCCAGGATGGTTTGATTGTCTGCCACTGATAAAATTCCTCTCAAGTATTGACACCTGCCCAGTATCAAAACATGACTTTTGTTTCTTAATACCTACAGCACAGTTATCTCTATTCTGTACCTTTTTATTTACAGCAAGTCATATTTAATGTTAACACAGGTGATGTCCTCAAATGATTTCATGAAAAAAAAACGTCCCCATGGTAAGTTGAACTGGCAGTCCGTAAAGTATTGATAACAGAATCAGAGTATCTTTCCAGATAAAAAGATCAGAACAGTATCCCAGTCATGGACATAGAATAATATCCTTCCTCCTCTTTAGGCAATTCCGCAGGTTTGAAGATGACTTTTCCTTCCACTCTGGAGTTGTAGCTCCTGAGGTGATGAAAGTGTCCAATTTAGCTCTCTCACCCTGCTGCAGGTGGGGCAGGTCATGTTTGATGGGGTTGGATTTTACAAGCTGCCTTCCTCTGCCTGTGTCTGTCAGAGATGCTCAAAATGGTGGACACCTTCACCAGTGATGCTTCTCCAACTTGGAAGATGGTGAGAATGGGATTTTTGTGAGTCAGAGGGGATGTTGCATTGTTTCTGGGAAGCCTTGAGGATGTCCTGGTATCATCTCTTCTACCCTCCTGGTAACGTTGTGTCATGACACAGCTCAGAATAGAGGGCACAAAATAGAGAATTTTACATCAGGGATGTGGATAATGTGGCCCAACCTGCTGCTCCGTAAACCATGAGCTTGTTGCTGGATTTGAACTCTTTGCCATCAAACATTCTGTTCCTCAGATGGCCAAAGGCTGCACTGACAGGCTGGAGACATTATTGAGTTCCATCATCAACGTCAGCCCTCACTGAGAGGGGGCTGCTAAAGGATGTGAATTGATGCTGTGGATCTTGATGTTTGAGGGGGACCATGTTGAACATCCTTATGGATCTACGTCGAGGAAGATGAAGAAGAAGTTGTTGCAATGATACAGCCTTGCTTGACTCCGCCATGTTTTAGCATGTCAGCAGAGCTTCCCTTTGTTAGTGGTCGTGTTGATTCTCAGCCGTTGAGTGGCCTTTTCCACATCACTTTAGGCTGAGGTTGTGTGCTGGGGTGCTGATGGGCAGCATGTTTTGGGACATGGTCGAGGACATCCATATTTGGGACTGAGGTTCTCGAAGTGATCCTTCCGAGCAGCGTCCCTTACCTCTGTCCTTGATGAGCACCACTCCATTCTGAGCTCTCTCTTGGGAGTAGCTCTCTGGGCTGCAGGATTCCTTGTACTCTTCCCCCAGTTTGGTCTTGAGGACTTCACGGTCTTCAGTTGTGTTTGGCCTGCTTTCTTTCCCTCAGATTTTGGTGGTGCTTCCAGTTCAGGAACACCATTGTGCTTGCAATTCTGTAGCTCCTGGATCTCCTGGTCTTTCTCATTGAACTGGTCTTGATGTTTGGTGATTGAGAAACCTACATCCTAAGTATGTCCTTGTGGATGCAGATTCTGATGAGTTCAAGGGCAGACCAGGCGCTGTAGACATTGCGTGTGCTTCCTGTTTGTTGAGTTTTTCTATTCTAATACTGAGGTTGGTTGCCAGAAAATTATCTGGTCAAGCAGGTGCCAATGTCTGGAGCGAGGGTATTGCCATGACATCTCGTATCAACTCACAGCTGAAGTAGGGTAATTGTTATGACCAGACCATAGTCCATACATTTTGTCAGGGGAAGGACTCCATTCCTGTTTGTTTTCCCTGCACCTTACTGATCAATCCTGTATTTCTCAAAGTGGATGTTTCTCACAGAGCTGGCACTGAAATCACCATGGAGAATCAACTTGTCTCCCTTTTGGACATTGAGCAATTGAGGTTGGAGTATCATGCTTCATTCTAGATGAACAGAGATTTACAGCACAGAAAGAGACCAGCTGGCCTACACTGGTCAACAAGAACCTGACTATACTAAGCCCATTTCCTGGCTCTTAGACGGCCCCATCCATTGTTTCTAAGGTTTGCGTATAAGCATTGATGACTGTGGTGAACTGTCTTTGAGTTAGCATGAACCAAAACATTCATTCATCCCACATAAGGGCTCACTAATTTTCTTTTTATGGTGAAGCCAACCCCATGGAGTGGGGCACTCCTGCTCTAACCCACCTTCCTAGAAAAGGGTGTATCCTCCACCTTGTTTATTGATGTTCTTCTGCCCACTGTGTCTTACTCAGGGCAAAGATGTTGTTGTAGCACCAGAGTTGCTGGGCTGTAATAGTGATGTGTCATTCATGTGCCAGCTCCCAAACTGTATTTTAAGGAGTTGCAAGATGCCTGTGCATGGGATCTTTCTAAATGTGGGGTGTTTGATACGTACCAGTTAACACATGGTCCTGGTGAAGCAAGGTCTTTGTTCAGTGGCAGGATAGCTGTGACGACTGGAGACCAGACTCTGCTGCACACAATGTTGCTCCTGAGACTGCCCCACTGGAGGGACACACAGTCCTTACTGCTTCTGGATTGTCAATCTAAAGAGGGGACTTAATATCAATCAACCCGTGTAGGATCAGCTAAAGCTCATTGCTGCCCCAGAAGGTTGCGTGCTCCACAAATGGCCAGTCAGATCCTCCCGTTGTGCTCATGCCACATTTCAGGCTCTGGGCCTGCACAGATCCCCTGCCCCACTGCCCTAACTTGCTGGGTCCTCCTGTCTCTCTCTGCTCTCTCTCTCCTTGAGAGTTGCTCTCATTATGCCACTGTTGACCAGCTCCCCGTCTCTTCACGTTATTTTTCAGTAAAATAATATATTTGGTGGCATTCATGCGCTCATTTAAATTCCCTGCTAATCCAAATAATCAGAGTAAAACAAATAATAGTGCATTTCCAAAAATGTGTTGCTCTGTAAAGTCGTGTTTAGATTCGCTTTCCTTATAAAACATTGAATGATTCATTAGAGACAAATAATAAAAGGGTGCTCTATTGGGATTCAGATGTATGATAGATTTTCACCCATTTGGGTTCACTCAGCTAGCCTGCCACATTTTACAGCTGCCACAAAGATATGTTATCCATTAATTTTGGCTAAGTTTAAATCCAGATACAAAGGGGGAAATAATTATTGTAACATACTCTACCAGTCAGTACCTTTACAATGTCAGTTTTATCATATAATCCGATCCCAGATTAATGAGAAAGCAACAATAGACTTCTTATAATTTGCCGAATGACATTGCAGGACATTTGGTGCACATACTGAATCATAGAATCCCAGAGTAGGGAATGAAGCCATTAGGTCCATCATTCAATTACTTTTGACCTTCTGCTCTTTTCTCGTAGCCCTTTTCATGTAGTTATGTAATTTCTTTTTGAATTTTACAATTGAACCTGTTTCCACCATCCTTTCAGGCAACGAATGCCATGGTTCATGAAAAGCTAAGACACCTAATTCGATCGTACAGCAGTGTAATAATTACTGGGAGTTACAAGGAAAATGCCCTGTTGGAGTTAAAACTGTTATTACCTCTTCTGTCCTTATTTGACAGCAGAAACTCGGTGGTTGTCCCAAGTAAGGTAGTCTCGGCCAAACAGCATTATGCAAAGAATTAAGACGGTGTATTGGCTAACCTTAAGCATTAATACCCATTAAATTTCATTCTGTGATTGCAGATGGACAGGACATCTGGCCTGCACTAGTTGATGATGAATGATTCCAGGATATGGTTGACAGATGTTTCTGACTCACTGAGTTGCCAAACACACAAGTTCATTTTCATTGTTAATTTTGCTTCTGTCAATAATTCTGATAACTTGTCCAACAGCCAGGATACTCAGTAGCATCACTCAAATTCCCAACATTCATTGTTTCCATGGGTTTTCTTCTTATAGTGGTAATTGCTGTTAATTTTTTTTTGTCTTACATCAACATGTCATCTTGTTGTTATTTGTCTGCTTTATACCATCCCAGACATCTTAGGCAAAACAAAATTAAAAATAGATGTAAATAAATATAAATTAGCTGATGTAATTCTGCAGGCAGTGCACACGGAAGTGTACATGCACAGATCTTTGAAGATGAGAAGGCAAGTTGATAAGACTCTTTAACAACAAAAGAATATTGGTTTTAAAAGTAGAGTCATAGAGTACAAAGCTGTGGAAATCTTTGCTAAACCCTTTGTAAGACACGAGCTAGGCTGTGGCTGAAGCATTATATACAACATCGTATTTTATGTTGAAGTCCTGAAGAGGACACAAAGGTGATTCACTTCAATTAAGTACTTCAGTTTATGTGGAGAGGTTTGAGAAACTAGAGATTGTTTTCCTTAGGACAGAAAAGTTAAGGAGAAACTTAAAGTAACTATAAGTGGGCAATGGATAGGGATAGAGTGGACAATCGATACAGTGGCTATTAACCAGAGGACACAGATTTAAGGTAATTGGTGATAAGTCTAGGGAAAGAATTAGAAGAAAATATTTGATGCAATCAGTTGTTAAAATCTGAACTGCACTGCACAAGAAGCTGGTGGAAGCATGTTGATTGGTAACTTTCCAAACGAAGTTAGATATATCCTTGAAAAGGACATACTTGCAAATCCATGAAAAAGGAACAGAGAAGTAGAAATTAAAGCAAAATATTGATCTAAAATAAAGTGCTGGAGAAAGTCAGCAGGTTTGGCAGAGTAAGTGGAAAGGGAAGCAGAGTTAACATTTTGAGTCTAGTCTGATGCTTCTTCAGAACATTGGCTTTCCAAAGAGTCATACTGGACTCAATGTTAACTAAGAAGTGGAAAAATGACAGAAATTGCTGGAGAGACTCAGCAAGCCTGACAGTTTCTGCTGGGTGAAAACAGAATCAGCACAACAGAAGCTGCCAGACATGCTGAGTCTCTCCAGCAAATGCTGTTTTTCATTCAGATCTCCAGCATCCACCCTTCATTGTTTCATGGAGGTAACTGAATATCTCTTTCAAAGGTTGACAAAGGCATAGTTGACTAAATGGCACCCTTCTATGCTGCATGGTTTTATTGTACTAAGATTTAAAATGATACTGAAATATCTACACCAAGATGACAGTATGTTGGTGTATTACAGATCACTCAAGGATTTAAATTGTCTTGAGTGGCATGGTGGCACAGTGGTTAGCACTGCTGCCTCACACCGTCAGAGACCCGGGTTCAGTTCCCACCTCGGGCGACTGTCTGTGTGGAGTTTGCACATTCTCCCCGTGTCAGCGTGGGTTTCCTCCCACAGTCCAAAGATATGCAGGTTAGGTGAATTGGCCATGCTAAATTGTCTGTAGTGTTAGGTGAAGGGGTAAATGTAGGGGAATGGGTCTGGGTGGGTTGCTCTTCAGAGGGTCGGTGTGGACTTGTTGGGCCGAAGGGTCTGTTTCTGCACTGTGAGTAATCTAATCTAAGAGAAACATTCACTTTTATAATACATATTGTAGACTGGAACCATTCATCACCATGGTGGAAGTTCCAACCTTTTTCAATCATGTGGCTATTCGGTAATCCTTCTGACCCTTACTGCCTGTTATTGGGATGTGTGGGAAGGATTTATAAGTTGATAATTGACCTGTTTGACCATGGCATGGATATACCTGCCTTAGCCATCAAGCCTTCGGGTAGGTCTCAAACATTAATCCTTGACTCAGTTGCTGGAATCATAGAATCCCTATCATGGCGAAAGAGGCCATTCGGCCCAGCAAGTCTGCACCGACTCTCCGAAGAGCATCCCACCTAGACCCACACTCCTATCTTATCCCTCTATTAATCATAGCTAATCCACCTAGCCTACACATCCCTGGACACAACAGGCAATTTAGCATGGCTAACCCAGAAGGAAAACAGAGCAGCCAGCAGAAACCCCAAGCAGACACGGGAAGAATGTGTAACTCTACTCAGACAGTCACCTGAGGGCGGAATTGAACCCAGATCCCTGGTGCTGTGAGGCAACAGTGCTAACCACTGAGCCGCCCTATAGCACAAAGCCTTAAATTACAAGTATTTTCATTTGGAATCAAAATACTTGCCTTCAAAGCTTTAAATATTCTGTCTTCTTAACAGCGCTGTATTGAAGTTTCTGCTACATATTGGGATTATAAGTGCAAATCAGCAGAATGGTATTTATGTCTTCCATTTCCACCATGAGTGAGGAGGTACCTAAGAAATGTGAAGAGAAAAGGATTAGACCTTCTCATGCTAATAACTGCTTTGTGATTGAGTTTTCAGCTGTGGAGATGAAAGCATTTTTAATCAATATAAAAATAATTATTGTTATTACAATAATATGAAAATATTGACTACCACTAAATCAACTTGTTATTTTTTAAAAGACTTTGAGGAAAATAAATCTCTAGAAGAATTTAAACACAATGGGATACTCTTATATACAAAATCCTATCATTAGTAAACTTTAATAAATAAAAGGGGAGAGTGATGTTGTATAATCTACACAGGAAGTACTTAAAAAGAAATCCTTCCGTTTATCAAAGTGATTATTCCATTTATTACCAAATAACACTACTCAGTGATTTTAGTTTTTAACACATTGACTGCAAAATTTCATAAAGTCTGAAATAAATACCTAGAATTAGGGTGGCACAGTGGTTGAGTGGTTAGCACTGTTGTCTCACAGTGCCAGGGATCCAGGTTTGATTCCAGCCTCAGGCAACTGTCTGTGTGGAGCTTGCACATTCTTCCTGTGTCTGCGCGGGTTTCCCCCCATGGTCAAAAGATGTGCAGGCTAGGTGGGTTAGCAATAGGTCAAGCAGGGTTATAGGAAATGATGGGGGAGGTACTTCGAAGAGACAGTGCGACTTGAATGGGCTGCTTCCACACTACAGGGATTCTGTGAATCTAAGAACTCACTGCCTAAAGGGTGATAGAAGTGAGAATTGTCAAGATTTTAAGAACTGTTGACATGATCACTTGAAACCGCATAGCAATGAAAGCTGTGGGACAAGTGCTGGAAAGTGACATTAGAATAGTTGGAGGTTTGATGATTGGCACAGACATGATGGTCCAAAAGACTTTTACCGTGCTGTAAAATCACTATGACTCTAAAATGTCAGCAGGGATCCTGATGCACAATTTACTCACTTCTGCTTCCTGCTCTGCCTGCCTTCTACAGTGATTATAAAATGCACTAGTGCTCAATGCACTGAGTAGCTCGATACAAAATCATGACTTGTTAGTATCACATAAAGCCAGGCTTATAAAGACCGGGCATGTTCTCAGTGCTAGAAGTGGCTAGGGAACAGTGCCCAGATGATGAACATCAGTACAACAACTTTGAAGTCACACTCCAAGGTTCCCTGACAAATATTAGAAAGCCTTAGTGCAGGAGGAGAGAAAACTCCCGGTACAGTCAGAAATAGGGAATAATTCTCCAGGAGTAGCTCATAAATTGCACTTCTGTCCCACATCGCCCTCATGCATTCAGCACTGCTCAGCAGGCATGCACTGTCAGCCTATCAGTCAGAGCAGGTACATCACCCAGCACATTCCATCACATCCACTGATAACCTTCTCTTTTTTTTTGCAAACCAAAATAACACAATTCCACACTCAGCAGCAAAATCTGGTAGGAGACCTGGTCCAAATGCATGTCCTTATCCCAGTGGAGGAGATGGTGCTGACCATCAGTTGAGAATCCATGACTGAGGGTAAGGCCAGTAGTTTGCCATGAAGACTAGAAATAATAACCCAATCCTCCTCCTTGCAGCCTATTCTCCCTTCATCACACAATCTCTTTTCATTTACAAGAAGTAGTTGGGGGAAGCATGCATCTCTTGCTTTCCCCTTTCCCTGAGTATTAGCATGAGCAATATGCTCTTCACCTTTCAGATAACTTAAAAAGCTGGAACTACAAGTCAGAAGTACAGATATTCACCAATGATTGCACAATGTTCAGCACCATCTATGACTCCTCAGATACTGAAGCAGTCCATATTCAAATGCAACAGGTTCTGGACAATGTCCCGGCTTGGGCTGACAAATGTCAAGTAGCATTCACGCCACACAAGTGCCAGGTTATGACCATCCCCAATAAGAGACAATCTAACTACCATCCTTTGACATTCAATGGTGTTACCATCACTGAATCCCCCAAGATCAACATCCTTTGGGTTTACCAGAAACTGAATTGGACTCAACACATAAACACAGTGCTACAAAAGCAGATCAGAGGCTAGAAATACTGCAGCAAGTAACTCACCTCCTGACTCCCAAAAACCTGTCCACCATCTGCAGGGCACAAATCAGGAGTGTGATGGTGTTAATTGCCTGGATGGGTGTAACTTCAACAATATTTAAGAAGCTTGACTCCATTCAGCACAAAGCAGCTGGTTGATTAGCACCACATCCACAACCATCCACTCTCATGGCCACTGATGCTCAGTAGCAGCAGTGTGTATTATCTACAAGACTCATTGCAAACATTCATCAAAGATCCTTAAACAGCACTTTCCAAACCCATGGCCACTTCTCTTCCAGAAGGACAAGAGCAGCAAATACATGGAACATCACTACCTGCAAGTTCCCCTCCAAGCCACTCACCATTCTGACTTGGAAACACATCACAGTTCCTTCACTGTTATGGGACTGTCATCCTTGTTGTTATTTTAGATTGTAGATTAGAGATGAAACCTTAAGTGGTGATCCACTGAGCACCAGAGCAGAGGGTGAATGTAGTACAAATAACAGCTCATCTAAGGATGAGGTTGCACATGTATTCTGCTGCAGAGGTCTTGGAAGAAATTGGGGAAACCTGCAAACAAATGTTGTGTGGTGTATAAGGATGTCAGGGTGTGAAAGGGTTAATACTGAGGAGTGCCTTAAACACCATACACTATGATGATGTCACATGGACTTGTGGTCAGAGCAGCTTAGGATCGCATATGACTGAACATCCAGGTAATCCATGTAATCTCTGTAGCATTGCCTTGCATATCAATGGGACCTATAACTAGTTGTTAACATGCAATAGGCTCTTTTTTGCTGAATAGTTCTAATTCTAGTTAGACCAGTAAATTGCTTTCTGCTTTCACACTGGTCTAAGCAGGCTTTGTAGAATCTCTACGCTTGAAGGGGATGGCGAAAGTAATCTCTCCCAGGAATGGTATAGACTTGTCTTTTCACGTGCACGTGCAACATGGGGATGTTGGGTGCATCAAGATACCGGCCAATGAGCATATATCAGTGTCACAGTATTTCAGTGGGGTATCAGTGGCTAACCTAGTAATCATGTTATAAGCAAAACAGAAAATGCTGGAGAAACCCAGCAGGTCTGGCAGCATTTGTGGAGTGAGAAACAAAATTAACATGGTAAAAACAATGACTGCAGATGCTGGACACCAGATTCTGGATTAGTGGTGCTGGAAGAGCACAGCAGTTCAGGCAGCATCCGAGGAGCAGTAAAACCTGTTGAGTCCAAAAATTCTTCTTTGAAACTGAAGTGGGCTGGAAGTTTTTTTTTAATGCTATTTACAAAGGGGGAGGTAGAGTGAGTGAACTAGATGGTGAGGATGCTCAGAGCTCAAAACAAAGGAAGCATTAATGGTGAGAAGGGAGAGATTGGGATGTTAATTAAGTGTTCATGATAGAATTGAATGGGAGAAAATACAGCAGCATTGCTGAGAGGAAAGACAATAAGACCAGGGATGGGGAATGGTGGTGGGAGAGAGTAATCTATAAACTATCTTGCTCCAATGTGAACATTTCCAAGCTCGGCTTGCTGCAGTATTCCAGCAAAACTCAACAAATTCTGGATGACCAGCACTGTATCCTCCACTTAGGCAGTCCACAGCCTTCTACACTCAATGTTGTACTAAAATACTGCAGAGCATTAACACTGTCCTCCATTGCAAGTGGAATTGTGCTTCATTACAGTGGTAGGGAAAGAAAGCAATAAAAAAAAAGCTGTAATACTTGGACATGGATGTTTGGTCATTTGGGATCTCCATTTTGAGGAGTACAAGATAACTTGGACCAGTATGCTATATTCACAGGTTTTACTGGTGTTACTTTCTGGGAGAGAGAAGGGTAGGTATGGAACCATTGTCAGTTGCAGATTGCAAAATCCATTCACCAGAACCACAGTTGGATGAAACTTCCAACAACAACCCAACTGGAAAGGGGTCGGTTTGGTTGTGTTTTCTCTTCTGCCTCCTATTAGAGGGAACTGCAGGTTTCCTCCAAAGTGGTTAAACAATCAACTGAAGTACCTGATTGGTCTACTTGGAGACATTCCATGTGTCAGCATGGTTCTCAATGCTGTGCATGTGGGCTTGCTTTCAACACTAGAATCATGAGCCAGTGATCAGCAAATAGCCTTCAATGTTTCACAGCTGTGCATGATACAATGGAGGAGGCTCTATTACCTCTATTGGAGAGCTGAGCATGCATTCAGCAGCAGGAAAGATCTATTTTTTAAAGAGATTATCAATAACTTTCAGGTGAGCTCCTGACTGATTTGTTCTGAGATGACTGCTACCTGGATGCCAGGGATTCAGCCAGCATAATGTGTAGGAACCCTTTCCAGTGGCAGTACATTGGCTGCAAAGTGACAACCTGCTCCATGGGGGATCCTGAAATGTTTTAGAGACCATGTTCGCCCCCTGCCTGCTTCTCTCACACTACAGTAAAACTGGGAACACTGAAAGCCTGAAAGAAGCAAAATCTTCTTTAAATAAATCAAAAGGAAGAGAGAAACCAAAGTGAAAAATGACCCCTTAAGCAAGTAAGCATCGGGAAATAATAATGAGGAACTAGAAATTGGCAGAGGAGTTAAATAAATATTTTGCATCAGTCTTCACAGTAGTGGACTCGAATAGTGTTCCAAATAAAATCACATGATCAAGAAGCTAGAGGAGAGAAAATAAATACAATAACTAGCATCAGAAAGAAAGTGCTGGATAAAATGAAAGCAGTGAAAGACTGATAACATCTCCTGCACCTAGGATATTAAAGGAAGTAGCTGCAAAGATTGTGGATGCACTCATATGGTAGTAATCTTCCAAGAAACATTGGATTCTGGATAAGTCCCAAGTGATGTGAAAACAGCCAATGCAACACATTTGAACAGTTAAGAAGACAAAACACAGGTAATTATAGACCAGTTAGCTTAATAAAAAAGAAAATCAAAAGATCCACAAATGCTGGAAATCAAAAATAAAAACAGCAATTGCTAGAAAATCTCAGTAGGTCTGGCAGCATCTGTAGAGAGAAATCAGAGTTAGCTTCAAAGTTTTGAAGAAATGTCCTTGTCCCCGAAACATTAATTTCTCTCCCCAGTTAGCTTAATGTCTTTTATTGCAAAAATGTTTGAGTCTCCTATAAAGATATAATAGCAGGGCATTTAGAAATGCCTAATATGATCAAGAAGAGTCAACATGGCTTCAACAAAGGGGAAAGCATCCCTGACAAATTTACGAGAATTCTTTGCAATGGTAACAAGCAGGATAGATAAAGGGGAAGCAATGAATGTTACAGAATTTCCAGAATGCATTTGATAACATACCACTCATTCGGCTGCTTAATAAGATAAGAATCCATGGTGTTGGAGGTAGCATATTGGCATGGATACATGATTGGCTAACTAATAAAAGACAGAGAGCTGAGATAAGTTGGGGGGGGGGGTGCATTTTCAGGATGACAACCTATAACTTTAATGGAGAGCCACAGGGATATATATTAGGGCACAGTTATTTATTATATATACATATAGACTTGGATGAGGAATGTGTGGTGCTGGAAAAGCACAGCTAGTCAGGCAGCATCCGTGGAGCAAAAGAATCAATGGTTCAGGCATAAGCCCTTCATCAGGAATTCCACACTGTCAACTCTGACCTCCAGCATCCGCAATCCTCACTTTCTCCTTGGATGACGAATGTGGATGTATTAACACCAAGTTTGTTGGTGACACAGAAATATGTAGGAAAACAAGTGGTGAGAATGAAACAAGGAGTCTGCAGAGGGATAAAGGAAGGTCTGGGAGTGGGCAAAAGCTTGGCAGATGAAATATAATGTGGGGAGATGTGAAATTATGCACTTTGGCAGGAAGAGTAAGGAACGAGAAATTATTTCAATGGCGAAAAACTGCAGAAGGCTGCAGCGGAGAGAGATTTGGGAGTCCTTGTGCATAAATCACAAAAGCTAGCATCCAAATTCAGCAGGTAATAGGGAAGGCAAATGTAATGTTGGCCTATACTTCAAAGGGAATCCAGTATAAAAATGGGCACAACTTGCTAAAACTCTGCAAGGTTCAAGTCAGACCACAACTGGAATACTATTAACAGTGTCAGGTCCCTTACTTAAGGAAAGGTATGATGGCATTGGAGACAGTCCCAAGAAGGCTCACTGGACTGGGACCAGGTATGGACAGATTGTCTTAAAAAGAGAGGTTAAATAGGTTTGACATATGTTCAGTGGTAACTAGAAGAATGAGAAGGGACATTATTTAAACATAGAAGATTCTTTGGGGACTTGACGGGGTAAATGCAGAGAGGTTGTTTCCCGTTGTGGGAGTCTAGGACCAGAGTGCATAATCTCAGATTAAAGGGTCACCAATTTAAGACAGAGATGAGGAGAAATATCTTCTCTTCGAGGGTAGTGAATCTGTGAAATTCTTTACCATAGACAGCAGGAGAGGTTGAGTCATTCAGTTAATTCAAGGCTAAGATAGACAGATGTTTAATTAGTAAGGGAGTCAAGGGTTATGGGGAAAGGTAAACAGGTGAGGTTGAGGATTATTAGCAATGATGTGGAGCTGCTGGTGTTGGACTAAGGTGGACAAAGTTAAAAATCACACAACACCAGTCTGATTCAAGATTGGAATACATACAGACTCTAACCTCACACCTTTAATGCAGTGTCTGAGCAGAGACATCACTCTTTTTTTAATAAAACCTTAAGTTACCTCAAGAATATGATTTGAAAGAAGTTCTGGGATTTATATACTAATGAGCTGAAACCTGCAACCCTTTCTAAAAGATGAAAAACTTAACAGCAATCTAAGTTTGTTCAATATATCATTTCAGTTGCACGCATGACATTGTAATCTTTTGCTATAAATTCTGTGTCTTATGATCCTGCCCCACGGCTACTTGTTGAAGGAGTAGAGCTCCAAAGGATTATTAGGTCAGTCGTGACCTCATTGAATGGCAAATTTGATGGGCTGAATGGCCTAATTCTACGCCAACATCTTATGGCCTTATGTCAATGTCAGCAGGAACCTGATCTATTAAAATTCACAGCCATGGTTACCTTCATAGTGACTGGGAGTTCCATCTTTGCCATATTCTGAAGCTGCTGATCCAGCGGCAAGAGTGGCTGATGAATGTAAGTACTTTGCTAGTAAGGCAGAAGCATCTAATGCACAGTTACTGGCTGAGAATGAGTTAAGAGAATTCCTCCCTGAAGATTCTGGATATCACCACATGCATTCATGACCTGCACCTAACATGCACATTCTCCAGCACACCATGTTCAAAGCCTGTTGTTTCCGCATATCTTTAACTGTTCAGCTATGCAGATGCACCACACACAAGTAATCCAACACTGATATTCCACCCAATCATTTGGAAGGCAATGTGGTCTATATAAGGAGGGAGCAACAGAGAATTGGTGGAGGGCAAGCACACCTTCAGTCACTGTGCCCTACAGAGGAGATGGTTCTCCTCATCAAGCGGTCATTGTCCATAAAGCCTGTGCTATCTGGTGTCGTTGAGGCCATCCAGGATGCCAATATGTTCCTGCCATTTGCCTTTTCTTAACTCTAAGTTCATTCTTAACTTGCTATTTGACATGAAGTGCAAGTTGCATATGGTGCAAAGATAGACCTCTTATTTTCCTCCGTTGCACTTCCATCACCCTGAGCATCATCTCTGATTTCCTCTTTCAAATACCCAACAACCACCATCTGGGGAGCTATTGCAGCAACAAGCAATAGAGAGGAATGATATTTGAGGCAAAGAGCAGAAAGCAAGGAAGTGATGCCACACCTTTTATGAATCATTGGTCAGACCACATTTGGAGCACTGTGCTCAATTCTGGACATCTTATTTAAAGAAGAATATTAAAGCACTAGGGCGAGTTCAGAGCAGACTTACCAGAATGATATTGGGAATGAAGCATTTTAGATACATAAAAAGGTTAGAGAATGGGCTTTTTCTTCTTGGAGCAGAGAAGATTAAAAGATGACTTTGTTGAGGTTTTCAAAATTATCAACAATTTAGACAGAGTTGAGAAGGATCTTCTATTTCCATTAGCTGGTATGTCAGTAACTAGAGATCGCAATTTCAAGATTATCAGCAAGAGAGCTAGGAGTGAGGTAAGGAGAAACTTCTTTAATCAGAGAGTTTTTAAGATTTGGAGTGTGTTGTCTGGGAGAGTAGTGGAGGTGGATTCCAGGGGAGGTTTCAGAAGAGAGCTGGATATATATTTGAAAGGGATGAAGTTAGGGGGCTACAGAGGTAGGTTGGAGAATGGGGCTAGCTGGGTAGCTCTTTCAGGAGCTGGTACAGACACAATCAACCAAATAGCCTCCTTCTGCACTGTAAAAGTCTATGATTCTGTCGACAACTCAGATACTGGCAGTGTATACACTGGAGATTAGTATAGAATCAAGAACAGCATTATGGGCCTCATTAGTCTGTAGCCAGCACAGGAGAACAGGACAGGTCCCAGAGGGCAAGCTGGTGGAAGGGTATTACTCCAAAATGACTCGGGGGGCAGATTGCAGGAGAACACTGGGTAATGAACACACAGGTAGTTAGTATGGAGGAGTCCAGTTCCAACGTGAAGCACAGCATTTCGTGCATGGCAGTGGCATGAAACTCTGCCTGTAGTCTTGAGATCCATACTTGTTGTTTTCTGTACACTGCTGTCATCATCGCCATGGATGCCAGTGCTTGAAATGACAGACTCCTGTAGCAGTCCACAATCTGTACTCCAGCAGATGCCAAGTATCAGAACGGTTAAGAAGGTGTTTAACATGCTTGTCTTCCTTGCTCAGACATTTGAGCGTTGAAGTTGGGAATTCATTTTGAGGTTGTACAGGACATTGGTGAGGCCTCTTTTTAGATTAGATTAGATTTCCTACAGTGTGGAAACAGGCCCTTCGGCCCAACCAGTCTACACCGACCCTCCGAAGAGTAACCCAGCCAGTCCCATTTCCCTCTGACTAATGCACCTAATACTATGGGCAATTTAACATGACCAGTTCACCTGACCTATACATCTTTGGACTGTGGGAGAAAACCCATGCAAACACGAGGAGAATGTGCAAACTTCACACATTCAGTCGCCCGAGGTTGGAATCGAACCTGGGACCATGGCACTGTGACGGAGCAGTGCTAACCTCTGTGCCATCATAATATAGTATGGAAACAGGTCTTTTCGCCTAACATGTCCACTCCGACCCTCCAAAGAGTAACCCACACAGACCCATTCCCCTACCCTATATTGACCCTGACTAATCCACCTAACCGATGGGCAATTTAGTGTGACCAATTCGCCTGACCTGCACATCAGTTGCATTGTGAGAGGAAACCCGTGCAGACAATGAGAGAATGTGCAAACTCCACACAGATAGCAGGCAGAGGCAGGAATCGAACCCAGGCCCCTAGCGCTGATAGGCTGCAGTGCTAACCACTGAGCCGCCATGCCTTCCTTCTGGAATAGTACTGTGTCCAGTTCTGGTTGCCCTGTTACAGGAAGGATATTGTTAAGCTGGAGAGAGTCCAGAAAGGATTTACCAGGATATTGCCAAGAATGGAGGGTTTGAGTTATAAAGAGAAGCTGGATAGGCTTGGATTTCTTTCATTGGAGCACAGGAGCTTAAGGAGTAACTTTATAGAGGTTTATAAAATCATGAAGAGTATCCTCAAGGTAAATGGCAGGAATCCTTTTCCGATGATGGAGGATTTCAAGACCAAAGGGCATATTTTTAAGGTGAGAGGAGAAAGATTTTAAAAAGACATGAAGAGGCAACATTTTTACACAGAGAATTTTTAGTGTGTGGAATGAACTTTCAGAGGAAGTGATGGATGCGGGTACAGTTACCATGAATTTGGATAAGTACATGAATAAAATATATTTGGAGGGATATGGGCCAGGCACAGGCAGGTGGGACTAGTTTAGTTTGGGAACATGGGCAACGTAGATTGGTTGGACTAAAGGGTCTATTTCCAGGCTGTATGACTTGATGGCTCAATGATTGTTGAGCTGCTGATCCACATGTATGCCATGCCGCTATAGCACCTATAGTCTCCCACACTGTCAGCAACAACTATATCATATCGAGCAGTGGTAACACTGTATAGGAGCACTACACCAGGCAAAGGCATCCACAAGGTTAACACTAAAGGATAACACAAGTGTGATGTGTTTGTTTATTCTTGTAGGATTAGATGTGTTTTTGGATAAAGGTGGTAACTCAAAGGATATGGTTGTTCAATGATGACCAAGAATTCACATGACTACTGTAGCCTTCCCAATTGTCACAGCCAGGGGAGCTATGTAGGTGTGATTGAAGGCCCCATCGAAATCCCTCTCTCCCGCTGAAGCTGCATACCCTCACATGAGTTCCTGGATCCTCCAATTGATGGCACACTACTATTTAGCTGCCGTGAGCCAGATATATAACCACTCAATGTCAGCAAGCAGAAGGCACCAACTGTTGAAAATGTGAAAGCAACAGAAGTCTCTGGGAAAAGCTCAGCAGATTAGGTGGTGGAGAGAGAAACAGAGTTAACATTCCAATTTTTAAAATTTGTTCATTTCCCGGTTGTGGGTATCACAGTGAGGCCAACGTTCATTGCCCATCTCTAATTGCCCAGTAGGCAGTTGAGAGTCAACCACACTGCTGTGGGTCTGGAGTCACATGTAGTCCAGACCAGGTAAGGATGGCTGTTTCCTTCCTTAAAGGACATTTGTGAACCAGATGGGTTTTTCCATCAATGGATTCATGGTCATCATTAGATTTTTAATTCCAGATTTTTATTGAATCCATTTTCCACGATCTGCCGTGGTGAGATTGAAATTCAGATCTGCAGAACATTATGTGGGTGTCCAGATTACTAGTCCAGTAGGACATCACCTCCCTTTAGGTCTGTGACATATCATCAAAATAATGCTATCGTGACCTTATTAATAACTGGTAAAAACGAATCTTCCTATCCTGGTCCAGCCTTCAGGTCAGGTAGCAGGAGATAGTTCACCAGCTACCTCCACATTGAAACTGACTGACCTCAAGCATTGCTCTCAGATCATGTTGGAGTTGCATTGTCTGTGGAAAGCCCATGATGGTCAGTCAAAAGATGTTGCTACCACAGCTCCATTCTTGCTCATCAGAAATTTGATGTCCACACTTTGGTTGCCATGTTTTGATAAAGCAATGTCTGTAATTTACAAAAGTGTATAAGTGGCTGTTAAGTACTTTTGAGATGTCCCAAGATTGGGAAAAACATTATGTAAATGCCCATTTGTTGTTGTGGCTGATTAAAACGTTTCCAGGAACTGCATAACAGAAATAAAAAAAAACTTTCTTACTGCAAAGAACAATCAGACACCATAAATGCTTAGTTTGATGTTTGAATGGAGGATTTTCCAACTTGCATTATAACTGTCGCTAAATCAGTACGGGAGTTTCTTCCATTCTAAACTCCTCCCCAGCAAGATTTTATTCAAAATAAGTCACATCCTGACATATTATTCAGGCCTCAGTTCTTCAATGAAGAAGTAGCTAAAGAAATCAAGAGGATGGAAAAAATATTGCATTAAAAGGAGTGGACTTCAATTTTAAAAAGCCACAAGGTACCATGTTCAAAGGCAATTTGCTGATTGGGGAAAACTCTAACCCTGCCTTCGATGCTGCAGGAATTCCACACCTACAGATATCATATGTGAACTTTGAGTTTCATACTAGGCACTCGTGGATACATATTGCAAGCTGCCGGGACATATTACAAACAGAAAACAAATAAAATCCTATATTATTCCATATAAGACCAAAAGCAACATTCACTGTACCCCTGCAGAAACATTTACAATGGCCCATTTACAGTAAGTGATGGAGCCCTGGGCCAAGGTATCAAAGATGTTCTTATCAATAGTAATGTAGCCAAGTTTCCCTATTCAACATACTATGGAAGAAGTTTCAAGGTATAAAATGACGTTGTAATGTCGTTGGTACAGCTCTAATAGATGTTGCACGAACAGAATAAGATGCTACAGCCAAACAATACATCCTCTAAAGGTAATTAGTGTACCATAGGGAAGCTGCACACTAGTGCCAAAGGGATGAAAGACATTGGAAGATAGAAAGGTGGAATTAGTTCCAAAAATCATAAGTCAATATTAACTGTATTTGTGCAGGGAGTCTTGCCACAACTAGCAAGTATAGTAACACAGATGTTTTCACAACTACAGGGCAAGGTTTTGGTTCCAATATTAGGAGGTATAATTTCCCAATACTGACTGGTGTCCTGGTCTCCCAGCACTAACCCAACTCCCCAACCATTTTCCTGGAGGATTGGTCATGGAATCAGTTCCAGGTCCACAAGGAGCAGTAGCTTGTTAAACCAATCAAGCAATCAATTCAGGCCACCGACCAGAGGCTGACTGGGATTTCCCAGTTGGCCCAGGCGGGTGTGTTTCATGTCTGAAGCCTGATAGTTACTCGGAGGTAACCACCAGGGGGTAGATCAGGAGGCCAGATTCCAAGATCACTTTGAATTATTCTCCTGCAGCTGCCAGAAGCACCTGGCCAGTCACGTGAACGGGATCCTCCTATTCAACAGTTGTCTGACAGCTGATACCATTTCTTTGCATCAACTTTGGAAAAACTGCTAAAAGCTCACCTCAAAATGGAGATGCTCTCTCTGCCTCTCTTCCTATCCTGCAAAAGCAGGCTCCTGTTCGAGTAGCGCAGGAGTAGATCCTGTAAGTTATTACAAAGCCTGCCCAGCCTCTGACGATTCATTAACCAATCCTGTAGATATCTCTCTTCGGGGTTTATTTGCAACAGAGTGTTTGGTTAGATCCCACTTTCAATCCTGACTCCAGCAACCCCTCCCCCCACCCAGACAGATAACGCGGCCATAGAAAATGGACACGCTGAAAATCCACACACAGTGTGCTAGACAATGGAAACTGTCTTTAATTCCATCTCACAGGATTCAAATTTGTAGGGACACAGGGACTGTTTATTTTTTAAAAATATCCTTTGTGTTTACCTTCTGCCAACCTTCTTCCACAAAACAATAATAATGGATTTGAAGATTGATCCTGTGAATTAATTTCTCAATCAATCCACAATAGGTGCACAGGAACAATTGCAGCACTGGAGAATTTTAGAAACCGTAGGTCTAAGGTCGCGTGTCCCCTCAAATAAAATGCTGTATTTACCACATGTAATGAAGGTAACAAAGCAAAAGAATAAGTGTGCCTAAATAGAATCCTCCCCTCAACAATATATGTTGAGTTTAATCTCACCCTGGTTCCTGTCATGAAATCTAAATTCCTTTTCTTTGGGTGGAAGCAAAAGACAACAGCTCCCAGCATGCCCTGGGTGTTTGGACTCCTGTGCAGAGGAGACTGCACATGCTTTAAATTCTGGTCTTTGGGCAGTTATAGAGTACTGTGGGGTGTTGATGACACATAAACATGACCTATGTTATGGGACCCATGTTTAGTAAGATTAAAGTCAACCTAGGATACTCAGGGTGTCCTATATGAAGAAGAAACGTCATATTGTAAAGGTGTTGCTGTAGCATGCTCCAGGCAGTATCAGCTCAGAGAAGCCTGGAATTGCCATTGGATGCACCTATGAGTTGAGGTTAGAGATCAGAAGAAGCCCTGTGAGTCATCAATTGTAGCTGGAACTTGGAAGAATAGGAACCATAGCTGGTTCAGTGCAACTGAGAATAGGGGTGAAGGGAGCCCACAAGCAGTATTTGTTTGGAGCAGCTGAGAGATATTGGAACTCGAAGGAACCCGATGGTTAGTAAAGCTGACTGTCTGAAATTGTGCACATACATTGGGAGTCCAATGTAACTAATTGTCAGGGGAAGTGGTTGAATTACCAAGGCATGAGCAGTCGCTGAATCAGACAGTGATGGAACAGCTTTTGGGTGAGTTTCAAAGACAGATGTTTGTAAGTGAAGAGCTCGAATCCTTGTAAAGGACAGAAAGATTTAATTAGATTTGGTAACCCACAGCGTCACTAATGTCGAGAATGGCTTGCTGAGAAATGCATGTGATCTTAACAACACCTGCTATTTGATGCACTCCTTGGGTTTATGACCACAGTTAGCTTGTTAACCTATATTTACCTCATGATATTTCTGGAGCACCAATTATATGTATGTGCACAGATTACTTTACTTTTCTAGCCTTGTTTAGTAAACTTTATGGAATTGTGTAGTGTTATTCTCTTAGTGAGTGGCTGAGATCTCGAACTTAATCAACTTTAGACAAAACAAAACTGACAAGATAATAGCATTATTTGGCGAATTGGTGACCTCTTCAGAAATCATATTATTTCTACTATCACAAAAGGGCAGGCCCACACCAAATTTTATTAACAATGTATGTTAACATGGCAATATCTATGTTATTTTTGAGCAGGGATAGCTGATAATTGAAACTGAGTTTGAAAAGAATCTCCAAAATGGCAGAATTTTGGAAATTCTTTTCAAATTCAGTTTCAATATCAGATATCTTCAACTTGAAGAAATTGCTGAGAACTACCAGAAACCACAAAGAAAAAAGAATTAACCTGAAAATAATAGTGCTTGAAAAGGGCAATTGCTAATATTTTGCTGTCATTTCTATTTTTTGTAATAAAGGGCAATGAAACAACCAACCTCTCAAATAGAAACTATCAGCGCTTTATCGGGAAAACTGCTCAGCACAAAAGATATGTCACAGAGAAACAGCATAGGCTAGTGCTACATAGCAGTCAAATAGGGAACATGTCATGTTAACATTTATCTAAAGCACAGCACGTCCCAGAACACCGTGTGTTGTGTGTGCATATGTGGAGAAGATCCAAAGAGATGGAGAATCCAGGTGCCCAACTCATTGACTTCAGTTAAGTTAATCATACCACATTGCACTCAAAAAAAGACATATTTGTCTGCTCTGCACAACCTGCAAAATAGTGATCAGCAATAGACACATTGCTAACCAAGTTATTAAATTAACCATGTACAGAACACAAAATTATAATGAGACACAGTTGCAAGATTAGAACACTTTCATCTCAGGAGAGCAGCATGTTGTCAGAGTCAAAAATGGATTCTGGTGTCACCAAAAGGTTGTTTTGAATGGTTTTGGCATAGAAATGGAGATTACATCACAAGTACAGTACTGCCTTCAACAATGGCCAAATAAATGTTATATGCATTATGTTCTGCCGGTGTTGTATCTCACAGTAGCTTTTTGCTCACCTTGAAGAATCTTATTTATGTGTAAATGTGGAGACTTCCCTAATACATGGCAATAGTCATATTTGTCTAACATATTTAACAGAGTAAAAATGCACCAAGGGGGTTCATAGAAGTATCATCTAACAAAGTTTGACATTTGAAATGGATATTCAACTGAAAGCAAAATATGGCAGTTGCTGGAAATCTGAAACAATCATGGAGAAAGCTGGAGAAACTCAACAGATCTGGCAACACCTGTGGAGAGAGCAACAGAATTAACTTTTCAAATCAATATAACGCCTCTTCAGTTCTGGTGAAAAATGATAATGCAGGGTCATGACGGAGAGGCTCTGAGGAGAAGGTCAAAGGTCTAAACCTTTCTCTAAGCTAAATGTGCATGGTCATTGTGATATAAATTAAGAGTTGGTCTAAAAGGTCCTCAGATACTAGCAGCATTTCATTGAGTAGTGTTCCCCAAACAACCTCTAAATCTTCACACAACAATAACAGACTGTGGCATTAGCGAAAAGACCAAAAAGCAGCTCATCAGAATAGAAAGAAAAAGACTGAAGACACCCCAGCACGAAGTTGGAACAGCAGGAGAAGCTTTGAGGATAATTCAAGCGATTGAACAGAGCACTTGAAACACAAGCCTGTGACTGACACAGAAAGAGCTTAACAAGAAAACCATCAACCATCAATTGGTGCAGCAAACGGATTCTACCTTGTTGCTTCCAGAAACATTTGAACATATGGATAACCTGCAAAAAACAGGAAAAATGCAGCATTGATCCAAGTAATTTCCTTGCGACAGAAATGCTTCAAGTTTAACAGTGAATACCAATAAAGAGCAGATCATTGTCTCGCTGCATGCACCAGGCAGTATTATGCGTGGTGTTTTAGTAAAACAAAGAATCAAGGAAGAGAGAAATACCTACAAGGTGGTAATTGGAGCCTTTGATTCATACTTCAGGGTTTGGTGCAATGTTATTATTGAGTGAGCAAAAGTTAACTGAAGGAAACAAAAGCTGGGAGAAGACATAACAATCTTTACCATTTGGCAGACAACTGCAATTACAGGACATTAAAGGGCAACTTGA
Source organism: Hemiscyllium ocellatum (assembly GCF_020745735.1). NCBI lineage: Eukaryota > Metazoa > Chordata > Chondrichthyes > Orectolobiformes > Hemiscylliidae > Hemiscyllium > Hemiscyllium ocellatum. The sequence goes on along the minus strand of NC_083407.1, from coordinate 85,766,958 downwards.
TCATTATCAAAATTCCAGAGGAAATTGCCAGGACAGGAGAGTTTGAGCTTATAGGGAGAAGCTAAATAGGCTGGAGCATTGGTGGCTAAGGGGTCACCTTACAGTGGTTTATAAAATCATGAGGGACGTGAACAGGGTGAATAGCAAAGATCTTTTTCCTGGGGTGGGGGAGTCTCAAACTGGAGGACATAGTTTTATGGTGAGAAGGAAAAGATTTAAAAAGGCCCTGAGGAGTACACCTTTTTTTTTGCAGAGGGTGGTGTATGTATGGAATGAGCTGCCAGAGGAAGAGGAGGAGATGGGTACAATTACATTTAAAAGGCGAGATGGGTATACGAATAAGAAAGGTTTCGAGGGATATGGACCAAATGCTGGCAAATAGGATGAGGGATATCTGGTTGGTGTGGATGAGTTGGACTGAAGGGTCAATTTTGGTGCTGCATGACTCTAAATACTTGCAGACTTACCCCAACCCAGAGAAGACCCAACCTTGACTAAATTTGTGCAATTAGTTAGACAGGCTGATGAAAGGAAATAAGTCAGTGGGCCAAATGTTATAATGTTTGAACACTGTGGGTATGGCAGGATTTATGGCAGAATTTTATGTGAAATCCAGGAGGCCCATCTTCAATTTTGGGAACATCTCACTGATCTGTAGGCATCTCTCTGGGATGGGGAGGGGTAAATCTGGGATGGGAAGGGGGTGGGAATGCGGAACACATTCTGTTGTTGATGTCATATGATGGTCGCTCAGTGCTTATGCAGTGACCAGGGCGGTGATGGAGTAAGCAATTAGGCAATTGAACATGTGGTCCCACTGCTTGGACTGGCCTGGGGAGTTAATCGGACAGAGTTTGCCACATCATCCCAATGTGTGGGGCTCTGCACAGTTGGAGTTGCCTTGATGTGATGTGATGGATGCTAAGAACCTGAGGCAATAGGAGCAATATTCCAAGGAGAAGGAGGATGACACTGGGGAGGCAGAGGCTGACTCCTGCTCATGACAAAGCTCAGTTGTGTCAGACATTCCAAAGCAGATGGGGACCTGTTTGACAGCCAGTTCCTGTAGATGAGAGCTGGATGCAGTAGACAATTGTGAGATGTAGAATAGTCTTTGGTTATAGAAAAGGCATGCCAAGAAAGGCACTATTACAATAATCAATACGGATTCTGATATGCAAGTGGACATGGGAAATCAGGCTAGTAGCAGATATGAAGAAAAAGAATTTCGTAAGATGGTTTTAGTAGCAACTTATAGTAGAACTCACTGGGGAACAGGCAAGTCTGGATTGGTGATTTGTAATGAGGCAGACTTGATTAGGGAGCTTAAGCTGAAGGAACTCCTAGGAAGCAGTGACCATAATATGATAGAATTTAACCTACAGTCTGAGATGGAGAAGTTGGAATCAGATGTAACAATATTACAATTGAGTAAAGTTAACGACAAAGACACGAGGGAGAAGCTGGCCAGAATTGATTGTAAAGGGACCCTAGCAGGAAAGATGATGGAGCAGCATTGGCAGGAGTCTCTGGGAGGCACAGCAGAAATTCATCCCAAAGAAGAATAAAATACTAAGGGGAGGATGAGGCAACCATGGCTGATAAGGGAAGAAAGCAACAGCAGAAAAGCTAGAGGAAAATCATACAATGTGGTGAAGATTAGTGAGAAGCCAGAGAATTGGGAAACTTTTAAAAATCAGCAGAGGATAACTAAGAAAGCAATAAGGTGGGGGAAGATGAAATATGAGGGGAAGCTTGCTAGTAATATAAAAGAGGATTGTAAGAGTTCTATTTAGGATATATAAAAAATAAGAGTGGGCAGTGAACGTCTGAAAAATAAAGCTGGAGAAATAGAAATGGGGAATAAAGGAATGGTGGAGGAATTGAATAGGTACTTTCAATTGTTGGTCTTCACGGCGTAACATCAGAACTTCAGATCGTCAGGGAGCAGAGGTGAGTGTAGTGGCCAACACTAAGGAGAAGGCATTAGGGAAGATGGAAGGTGTGAAGGTGACTGAATCATGCAGAACAGATGGACTACCCTCAGGGTTCTGAAGATGTTAGCTGAGGAGATTGCATTAGCATTGGTGGTGATCTTTTAGGAATCATTGGAGTCAGGGAGTCAGGGAAGGTCACAGAGGATTGGAAAATGGCTAAAGTAAAACCCTTGTTTAAGATGGTTTGGAGGCAGACAACAGGAAACTATAGGTCGGTTGGCCTGACCTTGGTTGTTGATAAGATTTAGAGTCCATTATTAAGGATGAGATTGCAGTGTACTGAAAGTGCATGGTAAAATAGGGCTAAGTCAGTCCATCGTCACCAAGGGGAAGTCATGTTAGAATTCTTTGAGGAGATAACAAGGAAGTTAGACAAAAGAGAGCCAGTGGACATGATCTATTTGGATTTCCAGAAGGCCTTTGACAGGGTGCTATGCAGGAGGCTGCTAAATAAGATAAGAGCTCAGGGTGTTAGAATCTTAGAATCCCTACAGAATCCCTACATGGTGCTAAATAAGATAAGAGTTCATGGTGTTTGGGGCAAGATACTGGCTGACTGGCAGAAAACAGAGAGTGGGAACAAAGGGGTCTTTGTCAGGATGGCAGCTAGTGACTAGTGGAGTTCTACAGATGTGTGTTGGGACTGCAACTAATTATGTTATACATTAACGATCTGGATGAAGGAACTGAGGGTCTTGTTGCTAAGCTGCAGATGATACAAAGGTAGGTGGACGGAGAGATAGTATTGAGGAGGCAGGGAGGGTGCAGAAGGATTTGGTCAAGTTAAAAGAGTGCAAAGAAATGGCAGATGGAATAAATTTTAGGAAAGTGTGAGGTTATGTACTTTGGTGGGAAGAATAGAGGCATAGACTATTTTCTAAATGGAGAAAGACTTCTGAAATCTGAAGTACAAAGGGATTAATGAATGTTGGTTTAAGAATCTCTTATGATTAACATGCAGGTTCAGTTGGCAGTTAGAAGAGCAAATGCAGTGTTAGCATTAGTTTCAAGAGAGCTAGAATGCAAGAGCAGGGCAGTACTGCTGAGGCTGCGTAAGGCACTGGTTAGACTGTAGTTAGAATTTTGTGAGCAGTTTTGGGCCCTGTATCTAAGGAAGGATGTGCTGGTGTTGTAGGGAGTCCTGAGGAGGTTCACAAGAATGTTCCTGGGAACCATATAAGGAACGGTTGAAGGCTCTGGGTCTGGACTCAATGGGGTTTAGAAGGATGAGGGGATATCTCAATGTAACTTACAGAATACTAAGAGGTCTGGATTGAGTGGACATGAAGAAGCAGTTTCCATTAATAGGAGAGGCCCAGGCCAGAGGTTACAGCTTCAGTGAAGGTACTAGCCTTTAGAAATGAGGTAAGGAGAAATTTCTTCAATCAGAGGATGGTCAGTCTGTGCACCTCATTGCTGCAGAAGGCTGTGGAGGCCTAGCCATTGAATGTATTTAAGACAGAGATAAATAGACCCTTGTTTAGTAAGGGGATCCAATGTTGTGAGGAGAAGGCAGTATTAGATTAGATTCCCTACAGTATGGAAACAGGCCCTTCGGCCCAACTAGTCCACACCGACCCTCCGACAAGTAACCCACGCAGATCCATTTCCCTCTGACTAATGCACCTAGCACTACGGGCAATTTAGCATGGCCAACTCACCTGGTCTGCACATCTTTGGACTTGGGAGGCAACTGGAGCACCCGGAGGAAACCCACGCAGACACAAGGAGAATGTGCAAATTCCGCACAGACAGATGCCAAAGGCTGGAATTGAACCCAGGACCCTATTGCTGTGAGGCAGCAGTGCTAACCACTGAGCCACTGTGCTGCCCCAAAGAATGGGGTTGAGAAATAGATTAGCCATGATCAAATGGTGGAGCAGACTCGAAGGCCTGAATGGCCTAATTCTACTCCTATAGCTCATGGCCTTATCCACCATATAGAGTGATTCTCTTCAACTCTACTCTTAGTTTTCTGCTTCTTACCTTAAATCTATGCCCATGCTTATTGACTTGCTCCACCTTCCATCCACCTTGTCGATGCTCCACATAATCTTTCACACCTCTGTCAGATCTGCTCTCAACTTTCTACTGAAGTGAAAAGACCGAATCAAGAAACATTAAAGCCATCAACAATCTGTTGCAGGGACCAGAAGAGATGAAATTCCAGGTAAAAGGGCAGTTTGGTTGTAAGAGTGAATTGCAAAGGCAGAAAAATCTTTGAAATTTTACACATCATCCTGAACCAAAAATGTTTGTTACTGAGAAGAACAGCATGCTTGAACCTGAAACTAATTTCCAAACTTGATGAAACCAATGACAAGCAACAAAGAGACATATCCAGAACAGAATTTGCAAAGTTGTTCAGATGTTTGTGGAAGCTGGAAATGGCACATTACACTAACAGCAGTTGCTAAAATTATTTGTCTGTTTATACTCAGAAAATTCCTTTGAAAAAATGTGAGAAACGAAACGCTTGCAATGCTTCATAAAGTGTTCATTTTGTCAGTAACTAGACTGACAAGGTTATGTTCCAGTTCCAATACCTAATGTTTCCATGAGAATGTGTGTTAACCTTACTCACTTAAATAAGGCTGCTGCATGAGAAATGCATCCAATGAAAACTGGTGAAACCTATAAAGAGAATTAGGTGACATGATGGCTCAGTGGTTAGCATTGCTGCCCCACAGTGCCAGGGACCTGGGTTTGATTCCAGCCTCAAGCAAATGTCTATGTGGAGTGTGCACATTCTCCCTGTGTCTGTGCAGATTTCCATTGAGTGTTCTGGTATCCTTCCACAGTCCAATGCAGTGCAGGTTAGATGGATTGGCCATGCTAAATGCAGGGCTTTTGGGTAGGATGCTTTTTGAATGGGAGGTGGGGACTCAATGAGCTGAGTGGCCTGCATCCACACTGTAGAAATTCTATGAATTGACTACACAAAATTTAATGGAAATAGTGGGGTCTGGCAGGAGCCTATGTTGAGGGGTCAAGGCTTTAAATAATCTTCATTACTCCATTTGGATTCTACTTCTTTAACATTTGACCTGCTGCATCTGAAATATTTCAGAAAACAATGATAAGTATCTTAGAGGGAATGGAGAACATCTTTTGTCACATGGACAAAAACTTGATGACAGAGAGTAAGAGAAGGGTTACCAACTCAGAAGGAAGGAAGAATAAAATTAAACAGGAAGAGTAAATTCTTGAAGCCTATAATTAAGTCCAGACAATGGGCATAACAATAGACCCTCAAAGGCTATTAAAAAGTGTCACAAATTTCTACCAGATCCAGCAAAAATCAATGAACATTTGAAGCAACACTCCAGACAAGACCAGACAGAAACCTGGAATGAATATCGCCAACAATCCATTGAAAAAAGTAAAAGAAATGCTGAAAATCTCAAGAATCCTAACTCTTTATGATCCTGAACTACCAACCATGTTGTCACCTCCGTGTGCCATTAACCTAATTGTGAGGAATGTTATTACAAATCCAAGAAGATGTACATTCGGAACTTCAACAGAAACTGTGCACAAATACACTGTTATAGATAAAGAAGCACTTGCTGCAACTTGGGCATGTGAAAAAGTTTCTCATTCTGTCCTAAGAATGCAGTTTAAAACTGAAACTGACAATAAACCTTAAGTATTGTTGCTGAATACTGAAAAAATTGTGAACATTTCTCCAAGAATCTAAAGATTCAGGTTGATGCTAATATAATAAAGAACCACTACTAAATACATTCAGGAAGAGTACTAAACCCCAGATACATTGTTAAGAATATCTATTGATCATTCAGAATGGGAAAGCAAATCTTCATTGAAGAAGAAAATGTATTGACATCCCGAATGTATGTCTGCAATAACTAAAAAAAAGTCAAGAAAGTAAATTAACTCAAATAGATAGAAACTTTCCACTCCATGGGAAGTGAAATGGAAGAAGAAGGTCAATGAAAGGAGGAAATAATAATTTTGGAGTGCAGGTGCAAACTGGGAGAATGCAGATCCTCAACAATCAGAAAGAGAACTGTGAACAACATCACTGAGTTTGGTGAAATCAGCATGGCGGTCAACCCTGTTGGCCAGTGTGTGGGCAGATGGAGGCGGATTATACGCAAAATATAGAGCATGGAGACACTGATTTGGAGGATGATGTGGAGTAAAGGATAACATTTTGAGCTTGTATCTAGGAAGCTTTGTTAATGAGACAACAAAAAGAACAGCAACATCAAGCATTTGGGATGAGACAGTGCCTCAGTGGTTAACACTGCTGTCTCACAGCAGGTGACTGTTTGTCTGGAGTTTGCACATTCTCCCTGTGTCTGTGGGGTTAACTCTCAGTGCTCTGGTTTCCTCGCTCAATCCAAAGATGTGCAGTTTAGGTGGATTAGCCATGCTGAATTACCCATAGTATATAGGGATGTGTAGGTTAGGTGGATTAGCCATGGGCATGCAGGGTTACAAGGATAGGCTGAGGGAGTTGAGTTTGGGTGGGATGCTCTTTGGAGATTCATTGTGGACTTGTTGAGCCGAATGATCTGTTTCCACATTGTAGGGATTCTATGAAATTAAGTTAATATGAAATATACAAAGAGTTACTTTAAAAAGTTATCTGAGCCTAGCAACATCTCTTTCATAACATGGTGCTACTCCCTAAGCATCCTCTAAGACTCCACATGACCACAGCAGATTAAAGGACGAAAGTAAGCTCAAGAGGCATAGAGGTACTACCAGAGTTGGGCATCCAAAGGCCTGGCACAAATGGATGGTGAAATGATACAAATTAGAATGCACAGGAGTCTAGAGTCGCAGAAGCAGTTGGAACAACGTGGAACAAATAGCGGTCCCATGAGAATGAGAGTTATGCAGATATGTAGGATTGTGGATCATGCACAGTGCACCTCAGTGCATGCTAGCAATCAGTTTTCAGTTATGTTTCTTCCTGAAAATGCTTGTTAATATTGTCACATTTACGGATTTCTTCCATTGTTGCAAAACTGATTTGTTTTTTCTTCTTTTCTTAAATTTGGATTGAACAAAATCTAGCATCAGTATTTTATTAGTGTCTGCACACATCTCACTTGCAGTAATTGAGATGTGTGTATGGGAATGGTATTGCATCAGTGTGGTACCACCACTATTAATAACAAAGTTGAAATTCTTATCCACAGAGATGAGTTTCTGTGTCAGTCTGACTGCCAGTACCTCTCATGCAGAGTTCTTTAGTAATTATTGAGCTAAAATAGGTTACATGAGGTGAGATGGTGGAATATGTTAATGAAAAATGCATCATTCCACCAGGACATGTTTTTCATTTCTTATTTGTAGAGGCATAGAATGACAACATCAAACACAAGGTAAATGAGTTCTGAGATATTGAAACTTAAGCTAAGTCACATTATGTCTGGGTTCAGACAGGTTTTTCTACTAATTCACAGTGTTTAGTTTTTGGCAAACTGGACCAGTTGTCTGTATACCCTTGAAGTTTGTTTGTTGTACTTCTGATATACAATCTGTCCACGTCAACAAAAAAACTGATATCATCTCTTTAATCATTTTCAGCTGAGTTATGTCAAGGGATTAAGGGGTTAACTTTAATGCTAAGAAGACAAATTGCCTCATTTAATGGTTCTAATCTATCTATACAGGTGGGGCGACAAAACAGGTCATATGGTCCTGTCCTGCATGAAGGCATAGCCTTTGATTATATAGATAAGATGATTAAGAGATAAGGAGGACAGTGCTGGTAATCTCTTACTGTGTGACTAATGTACTAGAGAAGTCAAGGTGGTGTTACCAAAAACCTAATTATCTGTTAATTATGAACTTGAAGTGTGAGGGGTTAGGAATCATTAAAAACAATTTTTCACATTTCGACTTCAGCCAGATCTTCACTTGCTGTGTTATGCTTTTTTGTCAGAATAATTACTAATAAAATAGATTGGTTCTTAGCTTAATGACTGATTATTAACCAATAGTCCTTGTGAATGCTAAGTGGCTATAAGGTTTTCCATGGTCTGGGTGTCCCTGAGCAAATCCACATGACATGAAATGTTTACAAGAGACAATTGTGCCCCCAAGGCTCCTTATTCTGTGAGGACTGCCAGTAATGTTATTCAGTGCTTGTGTCTTCCAGTGAAATTCAAATCTATAATTTAAATAATCTGAATGTTTGAACCATATCTGCTGAATAAACACACAAAGGAAGTCTTTAGACCTGTAATCACTGACTTCTTAACAGGAACGGCCTTCTCGAGGCCAGACAACTGCAAACAATTAGGGAAATTAGTGGCTCCAGCCCCACCATCAGGCTTCATGCTTGTTTATAATTTAATCGAAGAAAATGTCAAAACAGTCAAGAGTTGAAAGAAACAAGATGCATTTTTGAGATGGAATTAAAACTGCCAGGCTGTGATATTAGGAATGTTTGTTTAATAGCTCGCAATCCAAAGCATACTTCAAATTTTGAACACAGAAAATCAAATTAATTTGCGTTTCTTACCACACATTCTTCCAAATAATAAATGCGATTTTAAAAAATATGGTATCCTCCTTCTGCTAAATGAAAATAGATCCCCCAAGTAGTTTCTAACTGGCTCTGGATGGAACATTATAAACCACTCAAATCATTATAATTTTCCTTCTATACCTCCAATCAAGCTGGATTCCCTTTTAATAATTTACCACACAGGCACAACTCCAGACTTGAAGGCAGGTACAGCTTTAACATGCAACCAACCCGAAAAGACAGCTCTGAGTTCCTCTTAGTGGCTTTTTATTCAGCCATCAATCTGCCCTTAATTTTCTTTTTATATTTTTCTAGGTATACAATAAACACCATATGATAACTTGTTCTTTTAAGGTAAATAACCTTTTTTTTTCTGAAAAGAAGAAGAGAGGGCTTTTCTTGTGTTCTCATAGGAGGACGTGTTTTATTCCAAAGGGTGCAATATAATCTTCCTTCATTACACACATCTTCAGTTCAGCAATAATGTTGTCATTGGAAATGAGGTGCTATTGAATATGTGCATTTAGCTTAAATGAAGACAGCAAACAGTATTCTGAAAGGTGATAATGTAAAATATGTGCAGCATGTTATGCGAGTAAAGAGGTTTTATGGTTTTGTCACAGAATTAATGTTTCTGTATTGTTTTGAATGGATTCAGGAAAGTCGCTGCAAACAATCAGTCAGTAGTTCTGTGCCTGGTGTTCCAAATAGACATGTTTTATTGAAATGCATTTTTGAGCTAGTAACTTTCCATTTGATGTAATGGTTAATGTTTAAGTCGTAATATAACCATAGTTCATGGTCTCTAGACTCATTGGATGTAATTTTTTACATTGCTGCTATCAGGCCATATATTGTTAATGCTACCGGGAGATCATTTTAAACAGTAACCAATGGCCTTTGCAAAAATAAAAGCTCAGCATGGTATCCACCAGGGCACACATTTCTTCACAGAACTGAAATGGCGGTAGTCATTGCTCATATTTTCAACATCCTGTCTTTGTTGTCTCCTGTAACCATGAATTCCCTGTTCCTCATATGCAATAAAGTAGCAAAATCTAATCCACAATGTAAATTTCGGAAAAAAACAGACAAAAACTTTATAACTCAGCATAATTAAATAATGGTACAGATTTATTTCCACACAAAAGATAAAGTACATTGTAAGAATACAAAGCACTTCAATGCCATAGCAATAAGTTTATTTGCATTACAGTGTAGAAATTCCTATTGCTTAAATTGTGGACAAATTATGTGCTTGTGAGTCACCTGCTCTGTATTAGAGATATTAACCTGTTTGTTTGAAATGAATTCCTGCTTCTGTTAAACTACTGGTTACAGAAATCTCATATAAATTTGTTAAGTTGTTAACACCAACAGCAATTCATAGTCTGACATCTCCACCAATGAGAAATGTCTTTCCACAGAGAAGTTTGACTCAAGAAAACAGATAACAGCAATATTTAAAATGGAAACTTTCAGACAATCCAAGCTCTTTTATTCAAACTAGAAAATATTTTGCCGTGATGCAATGTCCATGGACGATGCTGTCAGGCAAGTTACTCCTTAGCAAACATTGATCAAACTTTTCACCAGAACATCTTTTTTTTTATAAATCTTCCAAGTGACAGCTTAACTTCATTAACTTGCAGAAGTGAATATCTTACACTTTGTATAAGGGTTTATATTTGAAAGGTCAAAAACAACTATGTTGTTGTATAAATGACCACATTTCAACTCTAAGCCTTGCACCAGGAAACATAATTATTATGTACAACTCATATTCTCAATTCAAATCAATTTTGTTTCATTCAGCAAGTACAAAGTATTAATCATAAAATGCAAAGTTTCTAACTGGTGCAAGTTTTATTGGACTGACATTTAAAGAATTAACTGTACTTGGCTTGTTAAAGATATCTAATAAGGTCAAGTAATTCAGTGTAACAACTTTAAAAAGTAAGTTTCTTCGTTTTCAGAAAGATGCTTCCAATTTCTACAAAGAGTGTTTATATCACAGTTTTTAAAAATTTTATTGTGCATCCTTTTTAAACCTTATGCCTTCTAGGCTTTAACTGCCAACAGAAATTTTACTTTGGAGGCTCGATGTTCATTTACAAATAATAATCAGAATATTCCTTAGACTTGATCGGTCTTCATTGACTGCTTAAACTGTATGCTCTTATACTTGTCAAAATGATAATTTTTCCAGTAAATTTCTTTATCAGCATGTTGAAATGTTTGTGAAATCATGTGTTATCTTTCAGTAATAGTTACAGAAAGGAAAATCTGTGGAGCTTGCAGATTGCTTGCGATCACAAATTCTTTGTGCTCAGAATGAGGATTTTGAACTATGTTTTGTTACATTTGGTGCAAAACACAACTTTGAGTGGAATGGATATTGTATCAGGTGTCATGCACCAGTGTCAGAGATGAATTCAAAGAGTTCATTGTACACAGGTTTTCCCACTGTACTGTCAATGATAGAAGTCAGTTCCAAATACAGTGAAATTGAAGGTTTTGCCAAACCAGTGCACAGAATTAAATTTCATGAGGTTTGTGCATTGCTATTAAGATTCCTAGTCTATTATATATATATCCTTCAAACAAAGTAGGTTTCTTTGGGGTGGGGGAGCAGTTAACACTATTATTTTCTCTTTTGGTCATGTTCTAAAGAAGTTATAATAAATGGTATAATTGCATATTTTGATTTAATTCTTCTCTTTTTTTTAGGTGCGTCAATTGTTTAAAAAAATTCCCTTATTTCCAACAGTGGGAAAATGAGGTAAAACTCAGCATTAATTGTAGACTCTGTCATGTTGCTTGTTTGTGTACCACACAGTCGTTGCACATATGGAAATGTGAATATGACTCAAACCCAGTATTTACAGTCAAGATGGAGCGTTAATTGTCTGGGCACTATGACAGTAACATAAATAACAATTTCAATTGCTGCCACACCTAACCAGGTTGCAAGTAACACCATTCTGCATTTTAGTAATTGGGCTGCTAATCATTATTCACTGAAGGGCAGTTTACAACAAATATGGCTAGAAAAAAATACTGTCAGTTTCACCTTCAAAACACCATACCTTAAAACATGATCAGTCATATACAGAAATGATCTGATCATGAAAAGCTTGACCTCCAGACAGTACAAAGTTGATATTAGATTGGTTGGTGATATTCTATAGTTGTAGTAAGCTGACAGACAAAACCTTTTCACATTAAGAACACTTTGCTTCAAGTGGACCAATGTTGCAGAAGTATTTTACAAATTAACAATATGTACTGTATTCAGTTTGTTTTGGCTTATTTAGTAAGTTATGAAATGTTAATGTCTTTTTCACAAAGATTCCACTAACTACAAGTCCTGCTCACAAATAAACTTAAATATACAGAGGTTGCTGTTTAGGTAATTTGAAGACAGATTTATTTAGGAATTCTAGCATGTGCTACCGCACGCACTTAACAGTAGCTAAGACCTTTGCAAAGGATGTTCCATTAGCTCTTCATGGAATTTTGATCCCACTGGAATTGTAAATCAATCTGAACTAAACAAATAATATAAACAAGAAAGATTGTGTTGATTATAATGAAATAACTTGAAGAAAAGAATATTCTCTGCTACGGTAGTAGTTGATTTTCCCCAAACTAAGATGGACAGATAGCAAGGCTTCTTCGCAACCAGGCACTTGGCAAGTTTCAAAATGAAGGAAGACTTTTAAATATCATGCTGCAGTTAATGTAAGTGTTGCTTTCTATTCTATAGGCCATTTCCCTTTTACACACAATGTACTTAAATCCTCCAGGTAGAGTTGTGATATTGCATAGATTCAAGATCAGACTGGCCTGTATCTTTAATGCAGTTACATGCTATCACAAAATGTACAAAGGCCATTTTGTGAAGGTGATCTCACCTTCAGTCCCCCTCCCAGTGCAATGGTATCAATATAGTGTGCTCAGTCTATTATTTGTATGTAATGTACAGTCAGTTCTTCTTTAACATGATGGTTATGTTCTTGTGCAATCCCACAATCGCGCTTTAGAAACAGTGTTTAAAGTGTTGGCTCTATAATCGCGTTACAGCCAACACACGTTTTAAAAGTTCGCACTTTAGAAACTACATCCCCAATTTGCCAATCACGCTACAGCAAATTCGCGTTAATGAAACATCGTAACAGAATGACCTCTACAGTAAAATCAGTAAACACAGAATTCAGACAATGTATAAATCTATTTTGCCAGCATGGTGGCTCAGTGGTTAGCACTGCTGCCTCACAATGCAAGGTACATGGGTTCAATTCCAGCCTCAGTCTGTCTGGAGTTTGCATGTTCTCCCCGTGTCTGCGTGGGTTTCCTTTTGCTGCTCTGCTTTCCTTCCACAGTCCAAAGGCGTGCAGGTTAGATGAATTAGCCATGCTAAATAGCCCATAGTGTTCAGGGGTGTGTAAATTAGTAATGGAAAACGTAGAATAATAAAATAGGGGAATGAGCCTGTTACCACACTGTAGGGATTCAATTGAGTAGAATTGTTTAGGGGGCCTGAGTGAAGTGGGCTATGGTGAGATTTGTGGCAGAATCAGTCCAACTCTGGGAGCAACTTACTGCATCTATTTTATGCCTTTGCTGAGGAGTGAAGCACATTTGTCACAAGGCAATGGTGAGTTGCCAATTTCGGGGGACTATAGCTTGTTAAATGTCTTATTATCACCAAAACTTGCCTCATTATAGTTCAGCTACTGATCCTAACAAACACGTCAATCCTAACAAAGATGTGAAGAATTCTGAAGATGTAAGTCCGAGCGGATAGCTGTCACCTTCAGTTCTAACAGGTTATAATCAGCCTCCATGTTGCTCGGCAACCAACAGCATCTCAGGCCATAATCTATGGGTACCAGCCACATGCTCCCCTCATACACAAGAAATCCACAGCACAGAAAAAGGCCCTTTAGCCCACCAAGTCTGTGCTGGTCAAAAGCAATTACCTAACTATTTTAATCCCATTTTCCACCACTTGACCCATAGCCTTGTATGCAAAGAGTACGAATAAATACTTCTGAAATGTTATGAGGATTCTGCCTCTACCAACCTCACAGACAGTGAGTTCCAGATTCCCACCACCTTCTGGGTGAAAAAGTGTCTCCCCACATCTCCTTTACACCTTCTGCCCCCTTGTCAAAAAGTGTGGCGCTGGAAAAGCACGGCTGGTCAAGCAGCTTCCAAAGAGCAGGAGAGTTGATGATTTGGGCAAAAGCCCTTCATCAGGAATGTGAACCTCTGCCCCTAACCTATACCCCTTGGCCATTGATCCAACCACTGAGGGAAAATGTTCCTTCCTCTCTACCTTATTATTGCCTCTCATAATTTTATACATCTCAATCACATCTTCCCTCAGTCTCCTCTGCTCCAAGGAAAGACATTGGCATCTGACATACGCCAACTTCTCACGGTCATCAAGGCACTTACAAGACCCTCAGGAAACACAGACTCACATCACAGGGAACAGCTCGAAGCGCTGTGCAGCAGGACAGGTATCCAGCTCACCAATCGCTCCATCTGACTTCTCAGGACCACTTACTTGCTTTCCTAATGCTCACACAGCTCTGTGCTCACACATCATCCCTACCTCAGATCATTCCCCTGATGGGCCAAACTAGAACAACAAGTCATTGTTTTGGGTTTAACGGTGGCAGATTGAAAACAGAAAGAAGGAGGAATTACTTCTCTCAAAGGGTCGTGAATCCATGGAATTCACTACCCAAGAGTGATGGATGCTGGGACACTGAATAAATTTATGGAGGAGATAGACAGGTTATTGATTAGTAATGGTTAAAATGTCCTGAAGGGTTAAGGATGAGCGAAGATCAGCCATGACTGTAACTAAGTGGTGGAGCAAGCTAAAGGGCTGAATTGCCTCCTCCTATTCCTGGTTCTTACGTTCTTGTGCTCTGATGTTCTCACACTGCCTTGCTGTGCTGATTAGTGCAGCTTGCCTTCCTGGGCAGCAGGCCTCAGTCAAGGAGATGTACATCCTGCTGTATGACATGTCAATCTTTCATCATACACCATGTGTCAGCGAACACACTGCATGTGCAGTGAGCAGGTAGCCACGACTCACAGTGTTTGGGTGCAGTCCTTGCTGAATACAACATCAGTCAGGGGGTCTGAGCACTGTAAGTCAAAGGCCTGGCACTGACACCAACCCAGGGGCTTAGGTATGTTCAGATGTCAAGTTGGAGAGTTCTCGGTCAGGAGGTCCATGACCAGGTCATGGTCAGTCCTGTGGCACCATGGTTAGGGTTAACAAAGTCAGGGAGATCTACAGCTACTGCTCAGGATCTAGGTGTTCTGTCCAGTTAGGTTGTGGATGGGGCACAGTCATTCTGTCAGACCCGTTGACAGAATCCAAGGAGAGGGATGGGAGACAGAATGGAGACATGACTGCAGGAAGGATACTCGGAAAGCTATTCTTCAGGAATGGGTGCTGCAGGCTGGGGGGAGTAGAACTGTGTGGCAAGGGGAGCAGGGTAACAGTACCTGTGAAGGGGGAATATGGGACAGCAGTTTGGGAAAGGGTTCATTCAGGGGGAGGGGATTTGTCCATGGTGAGGAGCACCCTGATTTCATGGGGGTGGTATAATATGACCACACTTGGCCAGGGGCTGGGGGTGAAAGGTGGGCAGGGCTCAAGTTATTGGGGTTTGTGGGAAGGGCGATGAGAAATGAGCCTGGATGTTCAGAGTCTCAGCAACATGTAGCTTCAGAAGCTGGAAACCACTGCACTCCCTGTCCCCTTCCATCATGTTGGAATTTCCTGGCAATCCCAATGTTTAGCCCCCTCTTTGCCTCTGCAGCTCCCTGCACAAGATATCATTAACCAACTTGTTTACACCAACACTTTTGGAACGAATACCAAGGAAAGAAAAGAGATGTTTTAAGATGCGGGCCACCGGTGGTCAGCAGGACCCATTACCCTGTTCCTTTTGCTCCCACATGCTGCAAGAGGTTCACAGCACAGATGGAAATCTCACATTCCTGCTGTCTTGCCATGATGCTTGGCCCAGAAATAATGGGTTTTTTTAGATTAGATTACTTACAGTGTGGAAACAGGCCCTTCGGCCCAACAAGTCCACACTGACCCTCTGAAGACAACCCACCCAGACCATTCCCCTACATTTATCCCTTCGCCTAACACTATGGACAATTTAGTGTGGCCAATTCACCTAACCTGCACATTTTTGGACTGTGGAAGGAAACTGGAGCACACAGACACGGGGAGAATGTGCAAACTCCACACAGACAGTTGCCTGAGGTGGGAATTGAACCCATGTCTCTGAGGCTGTGAGGCAGCAGTGCTAACCAATGTGCCACCGTGCCGCCCACTTGAAGCTTGTTATGGTTGTCTTCAGTCTCAGTCTCACTCAAGAGATATAGCTTTCAATCAAATGATCCAAGCACAGGAAGGCAAGGGCAGCGTCCAATACTAGTCCAGGGGCAACGGATTTGTCAGCCAGTTGGGTGGTGCAAACCTCTAATATCTGCTACGCTGGAAATTAGGCAGAATCCCTCCCTAGATCAGCATCTTTAAGAAAAGTTTTCAATGTTCTGTCACCGCTGTAAAGTTCTCCATACTAAATCTGCCACAAGTGGGACAGCTCTCTCCATTCAAGAGGCTTGACACCTTTGGCGAAAGAACAGCCCACTTGATTGGCAAACATCCACAAACATTCACTCCATTCACCGCCAGCAGCAATGTGCGGCATTTCCAAGAACATTGCCAAAGCCCCTTTGACAGCACCTTCAAAATCCACTACCACTACTATCTTGAAGGACAAGGGAAGAAGCTGCATGATGTATCACCACCTGAAAGTTTCGCTGCAATTCACTCACCATTCTGACTTGGAAATATATCGCCAATCCTTCATGGTCACTGGGTGAAGTTGTGGAACGTACTTCCTTAAAGCATTTTGGCTGCACCCAACCTGGGATTGTAATGGTTCAAAAAGGCAGTCTACCACACCTTCTCAAAAGCAATTTGGATTGGGCTATAAATGCTGCCGCAGCTGGCAAAGCCCACGTCCCCTGAATTAATAAAGTAAAGAAACAAAATCCATTCATCTTGGTCTTAAGAAGTTCAATTGTGACAACATCCACTGTCTGTTTGATGGAATAAGTCCAGATTTCCTTTATCTCTTTGTCAAAAGGAGGTTTCTGGTTTCCCTCCTAAATAGCCGAGCTGGACACTTAAGTCGTCTTATTTTTGTTACTAAAATAGTTTAGATGAGAAATGAAGATTATTTATGCTCACTGTTGACTGCAAGTGCTTTGACAGTTTAAGTAAAAAGTGAGGTCTGCAGATGCTGGAGATCAGAGCTGAAAATGTGTTGCAGGTTAAAGCGCAGCAAGTCAGGCAGCATCCAAGGAATAGGAAATTCGACTTATCGGGCATAAGCCCTTCATTAGGAATGAGGAAAGTGTGTCCAGCAGGCTTAGATAAAAGGTAGGGAGGAGAGACTTGGAGGAGGGGCGATGGAGATGTGATAGGTGGAAGGAGGTCAAGGTGAGGGTGATAGGCTGGAGTGGGGTGGGGGTGGAGAGGTCAGGAAGAAGATTGCAGGTTAGGAGGGCGGTGCTGAGTTGAGGGAACCGACTGAGACAAGGTGGGGGGAGGGTAAATGAAGAAACTGGAGAAATCTGAGTTCATCCCTTGTGGTTGGAGGGTTCCCAGGTGGAAGATGAGGCGCTCTTCCTCCAACCATCGTGTTGTTATGTTCTGGCGATGGAGGAGTCCAAGGACCTGCATGTCCTTGGTGGAGTGGGAGGGGGAATTAAAGTGTTGAGCCACGGGGTGGTTGGGTTGGTTGGTCCGGGCGTCCCAGAGGTGTTCCCTGAAGCGTTCCGCAAGTAGGCGGCCGTCTCCCCAATATAGAGGAGGCCACATCGGGTGCAGCGGATGCAATAGGTGATGTGTGTGGAGGTGCAGGTGAATTTGTGGTGGATATGGAAGGATCCCTTGGGGCCTTAGAGAGAGGTAAGGGAGGAGGTGTGGGCGCAAGTTTTGCATTTCCTGCAGTTGCAGGGGAAGGTGCCGGGAGTGGAGGTTGGGTTGGTGGGGGGTGTGGACCTGACGAGGGAGTCACGGAGGGAGTGGTCTTTTCGGAACGCTGATAGGGGAGGTGAGGGAAATATATCCCTGGTTGTGGGGTCCGTTTGGAGGTGGCGGAAATGACGGCAGATGATACACTGTATACGGAGGTTGGTGGGATGGTAGGTGAGAACCAGTGGGGTTCTGTCCTGGTGGCGGTTGGAGGGGCAGGGCTCAAGGGCGGAGGAGCGGGAAATGGAGGAGATGCGGTGGAGAGCATCGTCGATCACGTCTGGGGGGAATCTGCGGTCTTTGAAGAAGGAGGCCATCTGGGCTGTATGATATTGGAACTGGTCCTCCTGGGAGCAGATGCAGCGGAGACGAAGGAATTGGGAATATGGGATGGCGTTTTTACAGGGGACAGGGTGGGAGGAGGTGTAGTCTAGGTAGCTGTGGGAGTCAGTCGGTTTATAGTAGATGTCTGTGTTGATTCGGTCACCCGAGATAGAAATGGAAAGGTCTAGGAAGGGGAGGGAGGGGTCTGAGACGGTCCAGGTGAATTTGAGGTCGGGGTGGAAGGTGTTGGTAAAGTGGATGAACTGTTCAACCTCCTCGTGGGAGCACGAGGCAGCGCCGATACAGTCATCGAAGTAGCAGAGGAAAAGGTGGGGGGTGATGCCTGTATAGTTGCGGAAGATGGACTGTTCCACATATCCTACGAAGAGACAGGCATAGCTGGGGCCCATGCGGGTGCCCATGGCAACTCCTTTAGTTTGGAGGAGGTGGGAGGATTGGTAAGAGAAGTTGTTCAGGGTGAGGACCAGTTCAGTCAGTCAACGGAGGGTGTCGGTGGAAGGGTACTGGTTGGTACGGTGGGAAAGGAAGAAGCGGAGGGCTTTGAGTCCTTCGTGATGGGGGATGGGGGTGTACAGGGACTGGATTTCCATTGTGAAGATAAGGCGTTGGGGACCGGGGAAGCGAAAATCATGGAGGAGGTGGAGGGCGTGGGTGGTGTCCCGAATGTAGGTGGGGAATTCTTGGACTAAGGGGGACAGGACCATGTCGAGGTACGCGGAGATGAGTTCGGTGGGGCAGGAGCAGGCTGAGACAATGTTTGACAGTTTAATCCTGCAGGTTTCTGAGCAGGCTGCACAGTGCCGTGTGTTGATTGGCTGTTCAAAAGAATTAAAGGTTGCATGTACTTAAATGAATAGATCGCGCAGAGCAAAAATAATTAGCGGGCACATTGATCTTGATTACTGTGCATATTTTAAAGGACTAGTGAATTTTGCTCCCAATTCTTCTGTCTACTCTTATGAATCCTTCATTATTCTAGACACATAAAACAGGATGATGCAACATTGATACTGGTAACTGGGAAACAATCGCTAAAAGTTGTGACCTCTGGAGGCTGACTGTTTGCTCAGTCAATAAATGAGGTAAGCTGGAATGGAAAGCCTAGCTGACTGAGAAGTGGGCCAGAGAAAACAGAGGCCAGTGAATCATACACCTTTCAATCCAGTGTCTGCAGCAAATGGGGTAGAGGCTGTCCTGTCTGTGTGACTCTTGAGCCACACCAAGTAATGCTTAACCCAGAGTTGACCAACATGGTGCAAAGCATCATCTCATGTGATGGAAGGCTGCCAAGGTATTATGCAACTTGCCCTCATAACGTAATCCTCAAAGCCCTGCCTTTGAATTCTGCTGACCCAGAGTTTTCACATACCATTTAATATTATTCCACACTACCAGAGAGACATCAGGGTAGTGCAATCTAACTTCCTAGACTGGTTCAAAACATGTTCTAAGATTTTCAGGCACAATTGAAAGGAGATGCCAGCTAATCTTTTTTTCCTCTTTACAAAATTGTTGGCAGTCCTGATACAATCCAAAATATGTAGCTCCTAATATCGTCATATATCATATATGTCTAATTATTTTTGTGATGCGCGATCTATTCATATCTCAGTCTGAGAAGACTTCATGAATAATTTCCTGGAAAAACAATATCTTAAGCCTTTCTTTGTTTTAAATATGTTCACACTTTTAATCATTGTGATTGTGTTTCCTGGCCAATAAAGTAAATGATGGAGGATCCAGTGCCTGGAACTGTTTCTCCACCCACTTCTTCAACTCACATTCCCCTCAGCATACTGCTGGTTTGTCCTGATGGTTCTTTTAGTACTCAGTCCAGAGGTCAAATTTGCTCTTGTGGCTAAAGAAGAATTTAGCAGGTTAGTTGTATTATTAATGGCGTGTGAGCTGAAATCTTTTCTCATGGTGGCACAAATGTGAATTTTACTACATGAATCTTATTGTTGCCTATTGACACAACTCAGGATATAAATAATGTTAATTAAACAGCACAATGAATGTTTCAAAATGGTAATTTTTTTTACTTAAGGTTCCATCTTGTACTTAGAATTGTTCTTTGAGAAGATCCAAAGATAATATCGCTTTTCTTCTCAGTTGAAACTCTTTGAATTAGCAAAGTGATTACTTATCTTTGGACAAAAATGAAGATTTCACTCAGATTATGTGTAAGGTCTTTATTAATACAGCATGTTCCAACAAATGATGCATTAAAGTTAACATTTGAAGAGTTCATTGCATGAGGAATATCCCTGACAGCTGCGAATTTTTATTTAGTCACTCCTGACAGCACTTGGCAAGTTTCATTCTTGTTTGGAACCAACATTGCTTCAAGAAGGTACATCACAGAATGTCATGTTGCAAACTGATGCACTTCAGTACGCTTTATGTGAATGTTGGTTTTCATTAAGTTCTTCTGCACCTTATTCAAGACTTTGCAGCCAAGAATCAGGCATTCATTTCTGATGGAAATGCTCCAAACAGTGAAAGTGGTGGGCTTGATATCAATTGTAAATATGGATCAAGCAAAGTTTTTATCTTAATATAAGCAAATCATATTTGACGGCATCGTAAAAGAATCTGGATTGTGTGATTTAGTGCTTGCAATGCAAAATGTTGTGAGGTATGTTTGCAAACCAGGAACAAGAAATCAGCTTGCCTACATGATCCCAAATCACATTGTGCTGAATTAATTAACTTGCAGCTCCAAACTCCAGCTTTATACTTTCCCTGTGTGGAGATCTGGAGTGGGCTGAAACCAGTACTTTTTAAAGTTTTCCTTTTAGTTCCTGATCATGATTAAAACACACACACACATCGCCCCCCCCCCCCACCTCCCCACCGACCCATACACTCACACAGGGCCCGTCTCACACACAAGCTCTCTCTCATATACTCACATGTACACACCCACACATGCACTTTCTCACAGATGTTTACCCCTTTACACTCACTCTCACACATATACACACACTCTCTCACAGACACTCATACCACCCCACAAACATGCACCCACATGCACGCACACACATAAAAGTTTGTGGGATGACTTTGTACTTGCAGAATGACATTTTATTTTGCTCAAAAACTGCATGAATCCATATAAAATTCTGCAAATCCCTTTTTTAGAAAGGGAGTCAGTCAGAACATTGGGGCACAGAAGCCTCACACAGGGCACCTCACACCTTCAATGCATTATCTGGGCCAACATGGCACCTGTTGTTAAAGTTCACTTGAGAATGAAACTTAAAAAAAAGTTCTGGGTTTTACATATGAAAGAACTGAAACCAACATGGTCATTCTAAAAGATGAGAGACTTAACAAACAATCCAGGTCTTTTTCATTTTGTAATTTCAGTTGCATTGCACTGTCAACCTTTGATATAAATTCTGTGTCTTACGATCTTATATTCCACAACCACCTGATGGAAGGAGCAGCGCTCTGAAAGTTAGTACTTCCCAATAAACATGTTGGACTATAACCTGGTGTTGTGTGATTTTTAACTTTGTACACCCCAATCCAACACTGGCTCATAGAACATAGAACATAGAAAGATACAGCGCAGTACAGGCCCTTCGGCCCTCGATGTTGCGCCGACCGAATCCTACCTAACCTACACTAGCCCAATAACTTCCAAATGCCTATCCAATGCCCGCTTAAATGACCATAAAGAAGGAGAGTTCACCACTGCTACTGGCAGGGCATTCCATGAACTCACAACCCGCTGTGTAAAGAATCTATCCCTAACATCTGTCCTATACCTACCACCCCTTAATTTAAAGCTGTGTCCCCTAGTAACACCTGACTCCATTAGCGGTAAAAGGTTCTCAGTGTCGACCCTATCTAAACCCCTAATCATCTTATACACCTCTATCAAATCTCCCCTAAACCTTCTCTTCTCCAATGAGAACAGCCCCTAGTGCCTCAGCCTTTCCTCATAAGATTTTCCTACCATTCCAGGCAACATCCTGGTAAACCTCCTCTGCACTCGTTCCAATGCCTCCACATCCTTCCTATAGTATGGCGATCAAAACTGCACACAATACTCCAGATGAGGCCGCACCAGAGTCTTATACAGTTGCAACATGACCTCAGGACTCCGGAACTCAATTCCTCTACCAATAAAGCCCAGTACACCATATGCCTTCCTCACAGCACTATTTACCTGGGTGGCAACTTTCAGAGATCTGTGTACATGGACACCAAGATCCCTCTGCTCATCCACACTACCAAGTAGCCTACCATTAGCCCAGTAATCCATCTTCTTGTTACTCCTACCAAAGTGAATGACTTCACACTTAGCTACATTGAATTCCATTTGCCACATTTCTGCCCAGCTCTGCAACTTATCTATATCCCGCTGTAACCTACCACTTCCTTCCTCACTATCCACAACTCCACCGACTTTTGTGTCATCCGCAAACTTGCTTACCCAGCTTTCAAGCCCTTCTTCTAGATCATTTATAAAGATAACAAAAAGCAATGGTCCCAAAACAGATCCTTGTGGTACACCGCTAGTAACTGCACTCCAAGATGAACATAGTCCATCAACTACTACCCTCTGTCTCCTTCCAGCCAGCCAATTCCTAATCCAAACCTCTAATGTATCCTCAATGCCATACCACAGTAGTTTTAGCATTAGCCTACCATGGGGAACCTTATCGAACGCCTTACTAAAATCCATATACACAACATCTACTGCTTTACCCTCATCCACTTCCTTAGTCACCTTCTCAAAGAACTCAGTAAGGTTTGTGAGGCACGACCTGCCCTTCACAAAACCATGCTGGCCATCCTTGATCACGTTATTCCTATCCAGATGTTCATAAATCTTATCCCTTACCATTCTCTCTAAGACTTTGCCCACCACTGAAGTCAGACTCACTGGCCTATAGTTACTAGGGCTATCCCTACTCCCTTTCTTGAACAAGGGGACCACATTCGCTATCCTCCAGTCCTCTGGTACTATTTCCGTTGACAATGACGACATAAAAATCCAGACCAATGGCTCTGCTATCTCCTCCCTAGCTTCCCATAGGATCCTAGGGTAAATGCCATCAGGCCCAGGAGACTTATCTATTTTCATCCTCTCCAATATTCCCAGAACCTCTTCCCTGCATATTTCCAGGCCATCCATTCTAATCATTTGTGACTCCATATTCACATCAGCAACAGTGTCCTGTTCCTGAGTGAATACTGATGAAAAGTATTGATTTAGTGTCTCTCCAATCTCCTCCGCCTCCACACACAACTTCCCACTACTATCCTTGACTGGACCGATACCTACCCTAGTCATCCTTTTATTCCTGACATACCTATAGAAAGCCTTTGGGTTTTCCCTAATCCTACCAGCTAAAGACTTTTCATGTCCCCTTCTCGCTTCTCTTAGCTCTCTCTTTAGATCCTTCCTGGCTACCTTATAACTCTCTATCGCCCCAACTGAACCTTCACGCCTCATCTTTACATATGCCGCCTTCTTCCCTTTCACAAGGGATTCCAATTCCTTACTAAACCACGGCTGCCTCACAAGGCCCTTTACACCATGCCTGACTGGTACATACTTATCGAGGACACATAGTAGCTGCTCCTTGAACAATCCCCACATCTCATTAGTGTTATTCTCTTGAAGCCTGTTTTTCCAATCCACACATCCTAAGTCATGCCTCACTGCATCATAATTTCCCTTCCCCCAGCTATAACTCTTGCCCTGTGGCGCACACTTATCCCTCTCCATCACTAAAGTAAAAGTCACCGAGTTGTGGTCACTGTCCCCGAAGTGCTCACCTACCTCCAAGTCTAACACCTGGCCTGGTTCATTACCTAGAACCAAATCCAGTATAGCCTCACCTCTTGTTGGCTCCTCCAAATCATGGTTAAAATGAGTTCAAGTGCAACAATTGCTTAGAAAGACAGAGAGGAATATTAGATTTAGAATCACAGCTTCATTGTCACATGTACTAATAGGATCATGGTGAAAAAAATCGCCACTTATGGCACCATCTTAGGTACCAAGATTTTTAAGTACAAATTCTTAGGGGGAAAAAAAACTAGAAAATAAAGAAATAAAATGTCCAGTAATAAATTAGAAAGCGAAATAAGAGTGCAGGATAAAATAGACCACGGCTTTTAAACTGAACAAGTCGGGGGAGAGGGAGGGAGTGTGGGAGAACAATCTAATTAAAATATATATATATGAATCAATAGCCACATCAGAAAACTGGCTGCAGGATTAAAAAGGCTGAGACCTGAATATTGAATGCTGGATGATCGTTCAGAAAAACAGGAAGCTAGGAAAAGTTGGAGGTGTTTCTCTGGGCTAAATTTTCCCAATAATCAGCTGTCTGTCTATTCCGGAGAGTTTCATAAAGGATTTTTCTCTGTGAGCTCTAGTGAGTTATTTCATACAACTGCTCATGCCATTATGTATACACTATGTCCTGATGGTAATGATCTTGCTGCCATCAACATCAGGAGTACTCACCTTTGCCAGGACCTTCCAAGATTTGCTTCACCAGCATCAGACAGAAATCTGAGCTGTACCTGTCAGCAATTGCCCTCACCGTACATGAAGTGAGAGGGAAACAAAAGCTTCAAGGGTGACACTTCATTGAAAATTATATCTCACATTCATAAATATAATGCCAATTTATGTCATCACCTGTCTGATTGACGGTCATTGTAACTGCAGCTATAAGAATCAAGCTACCAAGGTTACCCTCCCTTATACCATAGCATGTTAAAAGCCTGTATGAACTACTCTTTCCCTAAATCCCAGCATTATATAAAACCTTACCAGTGTTCTATGTGGGCGCATCACATGTTGAAAAGCCTTCAAACAGTTGAAAATTTTAACTGTTATTGAACAACAGGGCAAGATATGAAAGAGCTGCATTTTGCTTTTAGGAACAATCAGGAGCCAATTGCCTTTTGAGCAACAAGTTTACAGGCAATGAATAATGACCTCACCCAACTCACATCTGTTAGAACCAAGTGTCAATGAAGTCCTGTCTGGCTCATTGGGCCCAACGATTGCATTGTTCCACCATGGTCAAGGTGATGTTCTTCCTGCTCAATCTCCTTACCTTGCCCCTTGGGTGAGTGCTGCTGCTCTTCCAGCTCCTCAGCATCCATCATATCTCCTCTTTGTCTTCTCCAGCTGTGCAAAGCTCAGGATGATAAGATTATTCTGCAGACTCTGCCTGGAGTGGATTGTAAGCTCCCCACCAATCCAGACTTATCAAAGCATCAGAAACTCTTCTTCAGGAAGCCTATCACCTACTGCACAAGGCTCTAGTGGAAGAATGGGTTTGATTGTATCTATGATTAGTCAAGGGCTTGCATAACAGAGTTGTGTTTGCAGAGGCTAGTCATATCTCCCAATAACTATTCTTAGAAGGCATCTGGCCTTCGAAATGAGGCAAGAATCCCAGAACTGTCAAGGACCTAGGCATCATGGCAGCCTCCAGAGTATCTAGCTCTGGCTTGTGAGATGATCACAGATGACTTGTACATTTGCTGAAGGGAAGCCTTTTCTACTGAGCAAGTCAGCCATGGTATGATATGGCACTCTCAGTGAGACCAGAGTACATTCTATTGTGCCCTGTACCTGGGGGATGCCAGCGAAGTTGGCAAAGCTTGCTGTCCCAGCTAGAGCGCTGACCTGCACACACCAAAAGAAAATAAAGTAGAAAAAGCAGAAGATGAAACAAGGTCCGGCACAATTTACACCAGTAACAGCCTTGAAACATTTGTGGTTCATGAATTGAGATCCCACACAGGTTCCCGGTGGATTTCTGGAAGCAGCCAGTTGCAAAGAAAAATCTCTGGGACAGCTGTCACCATGACAGTCACCAGGGATAAGATAGTGACCCACCCTTTCAGATTGCTGGTCCTGCTCTAGCAGATGATACACTTCCCTGGCAGTGTCCTGGGACATCTTCAGCCTGCAGTAAAAGTGTATTTCACTCAACTGCAGGGAATGACCTTACATACAGGGCAGCACGGTGGCACAGTGGTTAGCACTGCTGCCTCACAGCGCCAGGGACCTGGGTTCAATTCCCGCCTCAGGCGACTGACTGTGTGGAGTTTGCATGTTCTCCCCGTGTCTGCGTGGGTTTCCTCCGGGTGCTCCGGTTTCCTCCCACAGTCCAAAGATGTGCAGGTCAGGTGAATTGGCCATGCTAAATTGCCCGTAGTGTTAGGTAGGGGTAAATGTAGGGGTATGGGTGGGTTGCGCTTTGGCGGGTCGGTGTGGACATGTTGGGCCGAAGGGCCTGTTTCCACACTGTAAGTAATCTAATCTAATCTAATACAGTAGCTCTGGGCTCCTCTGTACCATCTGCTTATCCTGAGGAAGAGTCATAGCGGACTCAAAGTATTAACTCAGTTTCTCTCTCCACAGATGCAGCTGGGTTTTTCCAATGCTTTCTGTGTTTTGTGGAGGTAATTACTGACTGTACCTCCAAGACAAAAGAGAGTGAAGACAAAAATGGTGAACAATGAATGACAGTGTCTGCAGGGTTACTGTGAGAATGACAATGGAATGAAGTGTGGAATTTGCTCAGGTGATGGGACATAGATGTCTGGACTTCACTTCAGGAGTTCTTCTAGTCTTCTCCTGCATGGATTTCGATCATCCCTTTACTGTATATGAGATGAGGAGCCTAATGTCTTACTGTGTTATTTTAATGAGCTGTCCTCTCCTGTATGGAGAGAAAGGGAGGCATTGAGGAAGTTGAAAGTGGGGGTGCTTGGCTGTTAGTTCCTGTGCAGATGAGGGAAAGGTGTTCCAAGATAGTGAGAAGGCAGTGCAGGGGCCATGCAGCGTTTAAGGTGTGTGTGTGTGTGTGTATGTGTTGGAGGGGAGGGGGTTGGCAGTTGGAAAGGTGCGAGTGGGTGAGGCAAGATGTTGCTGGCAATAGCCAGAACAATCGAAAATGCTTCGCAAGGGAAATAGGAGCAATCGCAGAGATACAGTGAATATGAGATAAGTGTGATGCTTCTGAAGCTGAACCAGAAAACATAAATGATCCCATTACAACATGGCCAGCAATTCCTCCAGACCATGGTGACCTGACGAATGACCTGGGACAAGTCTGTTAGGGTCTGTTTACATGACTTCCTCTGCCAGTTCTCCAGGAAGAGGATGGTGCTCCTTTGCCCCATCTCCTCCACCAGGACCTCCAGATCCCTATCAGAAAACTGTGTTGCCATCTTCCACTTCTCTGAGATGTTCGGAATTTGACCTTGAGTGAATAGAGAAGCTTCAGAATGCCAGTGCTCATCTGGGCACACAACAGCCTGTAAAGGATGGCATGGATGTGAGGGTATGCCAGTCTTTCTGCAGATTTCCAGTGAATGTGAGTTGGCATGTGATAAGATGGGAATGAAATCGGATGTGGGAGCACCATGGAACAGGTCAGATGGTTAATGAGGTGAGTTTTGTAAGAAATCTTGCCGGGCCTTGCTGTACAAATCCTTCCAAAGAGCTCAACACGACATAGACTTACCCACAGAAAAACCAAAACATCTTCTCTCAGAGAGTTATGAGTTTGTGGAACTCTCTTTCCAGAGAACAGTACAGCAGTATTATTGAATACCTTCAAGGCAGAGATAGAAAGTTTATTGGCTAGCAAGGGAGTCAAAGTATTTTGGGGATTGGCAGCTAAGTAGAGTTGAGATCACAATTACATCGGCTATGGTCTTCTTGAATGGTGGAGTTGGTTCAAAGAGTCCAATGGCCTACTCCAGTTCCTAATTGGTATGTTTATACAGAACTGTAAGAGCTTCCTGCTGTTTCGGTGAATGTGTGCTGAAATTGGACAGAGCTTCAGTGGAGTGTCTCCTCTAGGAAGTGCCTCTACAAATTCAACATTCCCTCATTATTGCAGGCAGCGATTAGCCAAATTTGGGTAAGTAAGGGCTGGCTTTCTTGACTTGTGGCAGACGAAAGCTACTAACTGTGTCAAGTGAACAATGAGACTGAAAGCAATCAAAATACCAACTATGTTACGTCAATCAACAATTCAACTGACGTATCCTGCAGCCAATTCGAGGACAGAACTTCATCTTAGTGACTTCTAGTTTTGTTTGCTGCCTGATATTTTGTATGGATTTAATTGCTAGCTCAATTATTTAGGGTTGAGGTATCAAATATTGTTTTAACCCCTTACTCGGCTAATTCGCATTGTTAACTGTCACTGGGATCGACAGTGACATTGTGGCAAACATGCAACATGTGATTATAACCCATCAGCATATTGCGAAATAAAACTTAGGAAAGGTGTAAAGTGGGCTCTCACTATTTTATGGAAGCACACAAAGTGTGGATCTACATTTGGTACATTTTGATGGCGTGTACATTTTGATATCCAAGGGTCACCCTTTGTTCCTCCTGTTTGTGGGTGTCAAGAATTTCCCAGCAATAATGTCAACATATGTTGACTATTCCAGACTCTGCACCAGGAACGTTGTTTGTGTTTGTGTGCCAGATGGCAAATATGATGCTGTTAAAAGAACTCAGCATGATGCTGGAAAACTCAGTGGAAGAATTGACTGCAAACATTGAGACGTCACAAATAGCTTCCCCTTGGGCCATTTCAAAACACATCATTGTTATCGTGTAAATCATCACTACCTTAATGTCAAAACTAATACAATAGCAGATTTTTCCTAATAGTGGTGAGTAAGTTAGTTTGACACAAAGTTATTAGTAATGATAGTCTTTCGTAGAGTGCTTCAGCATTTACAACAGGTCAATAAATGGTTTGAATGACTAGTATAATAAAGGAAAAGTTTGCATTTACTTATCACCTTTCATGACCTCTGAACATCCCATAGCATATTTCAGTGAATGAATCCCAGCAGGAGGAAACTGTTTCCCTAGGCCAGGCGGGAAACTTAGCACTGTTTCTTCCAGGGGATTTGTTGGGAGAGGCTCCTGACAGGAATGAGTTTCATTGTGAGCACAATCTCAAAGCAGCTGCCACAATAACACCTCAGTGGGTTTTCGGTGACTGAAGCTTTGAACTGACCAGACCGAGAAATGCTCACAGATATCCCCATTGAGAACATCATTCAGATCCATTAATAGTTATTTTTTTGAGAATCAGCCAAGAACAGTGTTGAACTCAATTTGATCATTCTGGTTTAAACCCAAAACCAATCTGGCATGATAGAAGCTCAATTCTGCATGTTTTAATGCCAACTCTTGTGGGAATTTGCATTACATTTGATGTAGTATTAGAAATATGTTATATTATCCTATTAAATTTAATTGGCAGCATTCAACGCTATGATTTAATCCTGCTGTTAAATTAAAAAAAAGATAGAACTGGGGGAAGAATAACAATGGAGGAACTGTATGTTTGAGTTTGGAAAATATTGCGGTGGATCTTGGAGACTGTGCAGCAGGGGTCTGAGAATGTATTTGATAAAGTTCCTGCCTGGGAATGTGTTGGAAAGAAGTGAAATAGGGCCTTGCTCAGGCTCCAAAAAATACGGTAACTCTGATGTTTCTACAATTATACATTAAACCAATTCTTTCTGTTGATTGGACTTTTTAATTAGACATTTTAAGAATAATTCCATACAGGGACTGAGCTAGTACTGTCTAAGTATCAGGCAGAAACTCCTCCAGGGAGGTCATTGTGATATATCCTTGGGAATATTCATGTGCATTTACAATTATTTTTGTTGTTTGGAAGTTTCTGTGTTGAAACTTCTTGAAAATTAAAAAGCATTACCTCACATATTCGAGCATGTTACAGTGGAGGAGACATAAAACTAGATTAAATTATGACTCATGAAAAGAAGAATTCTGTTTTTAATTGTTGAAAATGTGCTCTTAAGTTACTTTGTGTGCTTGCGTGTAATAGGTATTGCTATTCTTTCAATGCATTTCTGCAGAGGTGGATCTTCGTAACTGAAGAATGTGTTCATCAGGAGCATTGCAAAACATTGTGCTACCTTGCCTAAATTTCCACATCTAGGTCTAATGTAAAATCTGCACACTAAACAGGTCGAGATAGAACCAGGTTTTAATGCACGTCCTCTACACGTGGAAACATGTTTCAAAAACAGACGTGCAGAATGCATCTGATAAAATGATAAGGATATTTTAGCCTTCAATTAAAGGCAAGGCAAGACAGAGCTGGAAAGAAACAATATCCTTCGTACAGACATATCAGCCCCAATCATGATTTCCTGTGAATGAGGGTCACCTCTTGTGCCTTTGAGATATTACTTGATTTCAGGCAGATCCCGGTGCTTAACCTGACTTCTCAGAGAAGTGTCAAACTTGTGGCATGACTTGTAGCTGCTCATTCCTTTAACATTATATTTAATAATTTGTTGAGGTCTTGGAGAGGCAGCATTGGGAGCAATCACAGTTTGGGTACACTTTCATGATTTTTCACTCGTTACCACTGCAGAGAGAAGTTTGTCTTAAGCATACCCACGCCTCCAATGAATTAAAAGTGAGAACAGAGTTTATAGAATCAGAGGATGGCCCCAGGCCAGAAAAAGGCTGCTTTAATATGCTCCTAAAACATGTCAGAGGAACCAAAAAAGTTATGGCAGCACATAAAATGGCCATTACACTCCAATATTGAGTTAACTTGGTTGCCTGCCTCTGGTTGGTGGGCAGCCATTACCACTGTCCAAATTATCCCATGATGGTGGAGAGACAACAGATATCCTTCCCGATTCCCCAACTCACACTTTTACTAGTCCTGCTGCCTCCCAACCCATCTCCAGAGAGTGAGTAAAATCCCAAGCCTATGCCTCTATTTAGAAAGCTAAGAAAATTCTGCATCTTATTAATGACTTTCTCAACCGATTCTACCTCATTTAATTATTTTTTTAAAAAATTCATTTGTGGGATGTGGGCATCACTGGCTGGCCAGTATTTATTGCCCGTCCCTAGTTGCTCTTGAGAAGGTGTTTATGAAAGCCCATGTCCCACATTTGCTGCACCCTTTTTGGAACTCTACCCTTTATGATATAATGGCTCTCCTCCTGCCTCCTACAAAATGCATCATTTCAGTTGCATTCTGTTTCATCTGCCAAGTATCCACCTCATTCCACCAACCTATGTGTCTCCTATTGACACGTAGGACTGTCCTCTTTACAGTTTGCAATACTGCCAAATTTTGTTTATTGTAAATGTTGAAATAGTGCCCTGCACACCCATGTCACACCCATTGAGATGGTCAACTAAAGCAGATGTCCTAATACCAAGTTGGAATAGATTTGGTCATTGCTGCTTCCATGGAATCTAATACACCTGAGATAAAGCTGTGAATGAACTGTGTTAGGAGAAGACAATAAATCAAGTACAAACATACAAATATACATTTTTCTCCTGTTCATTCACAGGATGAGCCAGTATTTGTTACTCATTCCTTCATTGTCCTTGAGAAAGTGCTGGTGATCTGACTTCTTGAATCATGTGCTGTGGGTCCATCCACAATACACTTAAGAAGGGAATTCCAAGATTTTTGACCCAGTCACAGTAAAGGAATGGAGATACATTTCCTAGTTAGGATGGTGAGAGGCTTAGAAGGGAACTTGCTGGTGGTGGTGTTCCCATCTTTCAGCTGCCCTTATCCTTCTAGATGGTAGTAGTCATGGTTTTAGAAAGTGTTCTCCTAAGGAGATGCTGTTGTCTAAGTAAGAGTGTGCTGCTTAAGGAATTAAGAACAAAGTAGAGCACCAAGCCTCTTCATCCTGCTCCATCATTCAATAAGATTGTGGCTGAATTTGTATTTCGAATTCCACACTCCCATCTACCACTAACAATATTTGTTTCTCTCACCTAACAAGAGTCCATTCACATCTGTCTTAAAAATATTCAATGACCCTGCCACCCATGCCTTTTGAGGCAATGAGTTCTGAAGTTATACATCCCTCAGGGAAAAACAATTCTCATGCCTACCCTGAAAGGGCATTCCTTAATGTTAAAGAAGTGTCACCAAGTTCTGGGCTGACCCACAAGAGGAATTTCCTTTCCAAATCCACTTAGTCAAAACCGCTTTCGATCTTACTCACTTCAGTCAAGTTACCCTTCAATCTTTTAAATTTCAATGGAAACAAGTTCAGCTTTCTAACCTACCCTCATTCGACATGCACTTATTCCAAGCATCAATCCCAGTAAACACCCTCTATATCATTTCCAATGCATTTACATCTTTCATTAGTTTAGCAGACCAAAATATTCACACTGTGGTAAAAAAAATGGCTTGCTAAACAGTCTGGCAAAGAGAATTTGGTGGCAGTGGGAATTAAATGCAGAAGATGAAGAAGTTGTAACTTAATCCAATCAAGAGGTAACAGTAACTCAGTAAATAATCATTTTAAAGAGAGTACAAAATTAGGCATTATAATTAATACAAAGAGGGGCCTGATGGAATGTGAGGAAGTTTGGGTGAGTGTTTCAGTATAGGTATTGTTACATTTAATTATTAATATTAAGCTTGATTAAGTAAGGATTTAATATTAGTACAAGTAAATTTAAGTCAAAGAAAATGAGCTAAGTGATTAAGTTTAAATTGCAATTAAAGACCTAATAACTGATATGTAATTTAGCAATTAATCACATCAACTAATTAGTAATTTATTTACAATCAAGCTAAATCAACTTACTTAAAAAAATCGACTTCAAGCAACCAATTAGTTCAAGAAATAAAACCGGAGATAACAAACATTAAGTAAAATAATATGGACATAACAGTCCAGGCAGTGTGTTGGGATTTCAATCTGTGGAAGGTTGTGGATAACAAGATTATTGTGGATTGTCATATCTGCACAAAATATTTCCTAGCAGAAAGGGCATAAGTAGGGCTGTAACTCAGACCTTAATTGAATAGCGCAGTGAATGGAACTACTAGAAATTGCAGAAACCATGCAATAGAAGAATTGGGAAAAGAGAACATTCTGAAGAAAGGAATAAGGGTAACATAAATTGGGCAGCGATCAATAAAATCATAGAATAGAAATATGAAATAACCAATCAAAGAGAGAGAAATAGCAAGCAAAAACAATTAAAACTGATGGTATGATAATGTACAAAGTGCTCAAAAAAGTACAGAGGATTTGGATATAGTATAAATGTCTGAAATATGGCTGAAGAGCACAAGGGACTTCAACAATGAATGGTACAGTTGTCCAAACATTGGCAGACTAGCAATGATTATATATTATTCATACAGTTCAGGGGGTAGAATGGAGGAACCACCAGAACCTTGCCTCATTGTGCAGCCATCATCCATTAAGACATCATTGGAATTAATCCAATGAGGAACTTGAGGACAGTAATGATTCACAAATCACTCAAGACAAAGATCTCAATCAAGGTCAACAATCCTCAAGCTAACGACATACCAATCTCCCAAAATGATCATGCTGTGGAAGAACTGTGACACCCCAGACTGCTTCAAATGAAGTCAAAGACTTGGGAGGAGAAGAAATAGTACTAAATGTAATATAGTTATTTCCTTGACTGTATAATGTGTTTACTAAAGGAACAATAACTTGAGGGAAACGTTAAATAAGGTGATGTTTCCAAAAGAGTTAACGTTTGCACTATACAGAATCTGATGCTGTCAGACAGCCTCTGGGAGAGAATCAATTTGATGGACTTGTTAAGTGTCCTGGTGGAGGCGAATGTGCCTTAGCTACCTCCTATTAATAGTAGTCAGACTGTGTAAGAGATAATGGTACTTGTGTGTAGTTGTGGAGGTGTAACAAACTGCATTTTGTTATTTAAGATAAGAGCCTCTTCTGCTATGACTTATTTGTATTCCATCCTCCACCATGGCTTATTGAGTCTTCCCTGAGACTAGTTTAGGAAGGAGAATTAGAGGCAGCATACTACCCCAATTCTAAACCAGCAGTGGTTGGTACCATGGCATTACATTATATTATGACAGGGTAATGTCCAGGAAGTAGAGAATAGGGAAGGACCAGACATTTTGAAATTGGAGGGCTATAATTGGATGGCTGTAAGGATCCATGTGGGAGCCTCAGCTATTTACAATCATCCATTAATGACTTGGATGAAAATATTAATAATAATGTATCAAAGTCCACTGATGATGCAGAAGCTGGCAGGAATGGAAGCCTGAGGAGGACAGAGAGGCTACAAACAGATATAGAGAATGTGAGGTGAGTGGTCAACAAGGTATCAATTGGAATGAAGTGTTGCAAAGTGTAAGGTTCTTAACTTTGTTAATAAAAATTGAAAAGGTGTGAAACTTCTAAGTGGCAATATTCAGAGAAACTCTGTGGGCTTGCTTGGGGAAAGCAAAAATTTAGTAGACAATTAGGAAAGCAAATGGCACGTTGGTCTTTACTGCAAGGAGATGGGAGTACTATGAGCCTGGCTACACTTGTACAGAGGTTTTGGTGAGACTACATCTGTTGTACTGTGTGCAGTTTTGATTTCCTTATCAAAATATATACTTGCATTGGAGGGAGTTCAGGAAATGTTCACTTCATTGGTATCTGGGATAAGAAGATTGTCCTCTGATGATAGATGATGTAATTTGGGTCTATCCTCTTCAGTGTTTCAAACAATGAGAGGTGATCTCATTTCAATTTACGAAGGTTTGAAGTGGCTTGTTGGGGTGAAGTTAGAGGATTTTTCTGCTGGCTGGAGAGCCTAGAACAAGAGGGCACAGTATCAGGATAATGAAATAAAAAACAGAAATTGTTCAGCAGATCTGGCAGCATGTGTGAAGAGAAATCAAAGTTAATGTTTCGGGTCTGGGGACTCTTCCTCTGGACACTTCCCCAGTTTTTCCATTTTTGGTTTTGTGTTTTTCCAGAATTTTCTGATTTCCAGCATTTGCAGTTTTTTTTTAGTTTTTATCGGGATGAAAAAGATTATTTAGGACTGGGATGAGGAAACATATCTTCACTCAGAGAGCTGTGAATCTTTGGATTTCTCTATCCCAGATGTTTGCAGATCCTTGATCGCCGATTTTAATCAATGCTGAGATAGATGGACTTCTGCAGTTAGAGGGAATCAAGGGACATGGGAAAGGATGGAGAAATGGAGTTGAAACAGAAGATCCACTATGATTGTGTTGAATAGTGGAGCAGGTTTGTGAGGCTGTATGACCTACAATTATTATTGTTATTATTATTCAAAATACATATGGACTTAGTTAAAAGCTAAAGTGGAATCCATCACTAGAGGGTATGCTGTAGATCCACAGTGGAATTCAGGAAACAGCATGTAACAAATCTCTAGCAGGCACGAATAAGAATCATAGGCGATTTCAGATACCCCCAAAAAACTGTCAAGGACTAGTGAATGAAAAGGGAATCAAATTGTTCCAACGTAGCTTAGAGAATCTTTTCTCACTCATTATGTAAGAAATCCAATAAGTAAAAAAACTCACTGCTGGATCTTACAACAAACCAGAACAGATTAGAGAGTCTGAGACCGTCTGGGTCATTGTGAATACAATGAGGTAAAGTTCAAAGTTTCGATCAGGAGGGCCAGATGTAAGGCAATGTTCACGGTTTTCAAATAAAGGGAAAATGAATTCTGAGGAAATGGGCTGGAATTAAAGATGATAACCAGGCGGAAATGGTGAAGAACAAAGGGACACACTATAGAGGAGAAAGTGAGGACTGCAGATGCTGGAGATCAGAGCTGAAAATGTGTAGCTGGAAAAGCGCAGCAAGTCAGGCAGCATCCAAGGAACAGGAGAATCGACATTTTGGGCATGAGCCCTTCTTCAGGAATGAGGAAAGTATGTACAGCAGGCTAAGATAAAAGGTAGGGAGGAGGGACTTGGGGGGGCGGCGTAGGAAATGCAATAGGTGAAAGGAGGTCAAGGTGAAGGTGATAGGCCGGAGCAGGGGTGGGGGCGGAGAGGTCAGGAAGAAGATTGCAGGTTAGGAAGGCGGTGCTGAGTTTGAGGGATTTGACTGAGACAAGGTGGGGGGAGGGGAAATGAGGAAACTGGAGAAATCTGAGTTCATCCCTTGTGGTTGGAGGGTTCCTAGGCGGAAGATGAGGCGTTCTTCCTCCAGCCGTCATGTTGCTATGGTCTGGCGATGGAGGAGTCCAAGGACCTGCATATCCTTGGTGGAGTGAGAGGGGGAGTTGAAGTGTTGAGTCACGGGGTGGTTGGGTTGGTTGGTCCGGGTGTCCCAGAGGTGTTCTCTGAAACATTCCGCAAGTAGGCGGCCTGTCTCCCCAATATAGAGGAGGCCGTATCGGGTGCAGCGGATGCAGTAAATGATGTGTGTGGAGGTGCAGGTGAATTTGTGGTGGATATGGAAGGGAAATATATCACTGGTGGTGGGGTCCCTTTCCCTCCCCTCCCCTATCAGCGTTCCAAAAAGATCACTCCCTCCGGGACTCCCTCGTCAGGTCCACACACCCCCATCAACCCAACCTCCACTCCCGGCACCTTCCCCTGCAACCACAAGAAATGCAAAACTTGCGCCCACACCTCCCCCCTCACTTTCCTCCAAGGCCCCAAGGGATCCTTCCATATCCATCACAAATCCACCTGCACCTCCACACACATCATTTACTGCATCCGCTGCACCCGATGTGGCCTCCTCTATATTGGGGAGACAGGCTGCCTACTTGCGAAACGTTTCAGAGAACACCTCTGGGACACCCGCACCAACCAACCCAACCGCCCTGTGTTGAACACTTTAACTCTCCCTCCCACTCTGCCAAGGACATGCAGGTCCTTGGCCTCCTCCATCGCCAGACTATGCCAACATGACGCCTGGAGGAAGAGCACCTCATCTTCCGCCTAGGAACCCTCCAACGAGATGAATGCAGATTTCTCCAGCTTCCTCATTTCCCCTCCCCCCACCTTACCTCAGTCCCAACCTTCGGACTCAGCACCGCCTTCTTGACCTGCAATCTTCTTCCGGACCTCTCCGCCCCACCCCCTCTCTGGCCTATCACCCTCACCTTAACCTCCTTCCACCTATTGCATTCCCAACGCCCCTCCCCCAAGTTCCTCCTCCCTACCTTTTATCTTAGCCTGCTTGGCATACCCTCCTCATTCCTGAAGAAGGGCTTATGCCTGAAACGTCAATTCTCCTGCTCCTTGGATGCTGCCTGGCCTGCTGCGCTTTTCCAGCAACACATTTTTCAGGTAGGACAGTCAATAGGATGCAAGAGAACATTGTTCCACAATTCACCAAAAACAAACCAACTATTTCTGGGCATTTTGACTGAGTAAAGAATTCAAGGCATGTTTGAATACTGAAAGAGTATTTAGGTAATAGAGAAGAAGAGGACAAAAGGAATGCAGATTTCAAGTGAGAAATTAGAAAAACAACTGTCAGGATGTCAAAGAGAAAGTACAAATTCAAATTATCAAGGAATACAAGAGAAATAATGAAGTGTTCTACAGCACATAATTGACCAAAAGAAAACTAAAGGGGGTAGGACAATAAGGCTAATCAGAATAAACTCACAAGTATTGAAAGAGATGTTAGAGGCACTGAATAAGTATTACCCCTCAGATTTCACAGAAGAAAATAACGCAGTTGACACTCTACAGATATTTGGAACAGTGATGAGGTCTCATTCATTGGCTGGACAGGGCAAGGTCCTGGATCACCTATTTTAGGGAAGGCACAATGAATCAAGGGCTTGACAGGTCAATAGCATGCCTACACCAGGAGCAAGGACTCATTGGAAATTGTCCAGTCATTGGTTAGAAGTTCTATGGAATAGCCATGATGGTGGCTGCTGCAGGTACAACACCCAGTTGAAGTGTGGATTGTGGAGCTCAGGTACACATGAATGATGGTGGGAAGGGGATTGTGGGGTGCAGATCACAGGAGATGGGGGACTAGAGGACTGACAACACGAGAGTGGATGACCCACTTGAGTGCAGACTTGAGATGATTCAATATTGGAAGAATCATGAATGGTGCTGAACATTATGCAATCATCAGCAAAAATCTCTACTTGTAGCTTTCTGATGGAGAGAATGTCATTGATGAAACAGCTGAAGACAGTCCTGGAACACTTGAACTCTTGCGGAGATATTCCGGGCTGAGATATTATGGGGCTGAGATATTATGGAGCTGAGATAATTGGCTTTGGACACTCAGAACAATTGTCATTTTTGCTCGCTGCAACTCCAACATGTGGATAAAATGTACTCCTCTCATTCTCATTAACTTCAGTTTTGCTAGGATTACCTGCTACCACACATGGTTAAGTGTTAAGTTGATGCCAAATTCAGCACTCTCACTTTACCTTTAGAATTAAGCTCTTTTTTTCACGGACATAATGAGAATTGAAATTGAGTTCTTCCAGCAGAACCCAAACCGAATGCTGATGAATAGGTTATTGATGAGTGTATGTCACTTGGTAGCACTATTAATGGCACCTCCCCTCACTTTGCTGATAATGACAATAAACTGATGAGACAATAATTAACTGGATTGGACTTGACCTACTTTTTTGTGTTTACCTCATACCTGGACAATTTTCCATCCTATTCAGTAGATGTCAATATTGTAGCTATACTGGAACAACTTGGTCAAAACAGTGACAAGTTCTGGAACATAGGTTTTCCTTGTTACAACCAGAATATTGCTAGGATCTGTAGCCTTTGCTGTATCCAGTGTGCTCAACCACTTTTTGATATCATATGGAGTAAATAAAATTGACTGAGGACAGGTACATACAATTCTGGGGATCTCAGTTTAAAGACAGCACCTCCAACACTGTCATTTTCCCTGAGTACTGCCTGGGACTGTCAGCTTTGAAGGAACAGTCTGACTCAGAAATGAGAGAGCTACCAAAATGAGCCATGGTCTATGCTTGGAAAGTTGCATATTTACTCGGTTCTGGATTACTGATTGAGTAGAATACAACAGCCCCCATTGCACATCATGGATGGCCATGGCTGAGTTGACAGATCTGTTCTCAATCTATTCCATATAGTACAGTGGAGGTGTTGCACAAATTCTTTGATGGTGCCCTTGGTGTGAAGATAGGCTTGCTCTGTGAACCCTTTAACAGTGTAGCCACGGACAAATCCATCTAAGGCAGGGTAGATTAATGAGTGCAAAGTCAACATAGAATTTCCCTCATATTATTTCTCTTATCACCCTCTACAGGACTATCCAGTCACCACCTCCCAGCCACCACAGTGTTTTTCAGTGTTACTGAAAATTGTGGGCGATGGAGAATGAAATCACCATCATTTCCACTCCTCAGAGTGCACTACATTGATCTGCACTGTTTTTCCCAAGTCGTATTCAGTATATGTGAAGACTCATTCATCAGTTGAGGATGGTAGTTAATAACCAGCAGGTGATCTTCTTGCCCATGTTTGACCTGATGCCATGAGAATTCATGAAGCAATGTTGCAGATACCCAAGATTACTCCCTCCCAACCATCACTGTACCTTCATCTTTGATGGGGCAGGACATACCACAGGAGGAATCTGCAATGTTGTTTGAAAAGTATGATTCTGAGGTTACGACGATGACAGATCATGGCTTGAGTGCTCTGTTGAAAATTCACTCAAATTTGGATTGAATTGGATGGCTGTATCTTTGTCATGCCCAAACGGAGATTGATGCTGACAGGTTACAATCCAACAAGTTCATTTGAAATCGCAAGCTTAGGGAGCCCCGGTCCTTCCTCAGGTCCAACACCAGCGTCTCCAAATCAATGATTGATTTGGTGCTGTGCAGGGGGTGCTGTGTATTTGCTGTTTTCTTCTATTATCTATATAACTGATTTAGCCCAGAAGTGCCAGGATCACTCCTGGGATTTTTGTCCTGACTTGTCGGTATTGCCACAAATCTGAACACAGAGCTCTTAAAGATGGCCTCGAGGTTAAACATTCAATCACATCAGAAATTACTGAATATACTAAGAAACTGACGAGTGCACACCAGTGAAATGTTAAGTTGGTCAGTATGTTTATTAAAGTTATTTTCAGTAATTCTAAAACTAATTAATTGTAAACAGGCGACTGGACTCTTTGACCCGGATCAGGTCACCATTCTTAAATTCATCAAGGGATGATTTTAATGAAAAGAAGAAAATGATTGTATTCTATTTGTGCTGGTTCATGGAAGATTTTGCATTTGCATTTATGCAAATAATCTTTAAGAGAACCTACACCTAACCTATAACAAGTGTTAAGTTCCAATGTAGTTTGGTCATTGTTTCATGATTGTGCCCAAAGGAGGGATTCTACCTTGTGATATCTATAAGACTACTGGGCTTACTTTAAAAGCAGTGCCAGAGGTGCTTTTCCAGCTTGACGTATGGGGTTTCTTAGCTACTTAAAATCTTGCAAGGTGTAATTGTGCTTTATGCTTGGGGCCATAAACCAAAACTGGTTTGCCTAATAATGCTCAGGCAGGATTTTAACAATACTCATTTTCAAAAGAACCATCAATATTGTAAAGATATTATTCCAGAATAGCAATTGCCTAGGGCATATCCACAACAAACACTGTGTATAAATTCCATTCTGTTGCACCTTACATCTTTACTAAATCTAGGTTGAGTAGGCTCAATTAACTTTCTTGTTACATTGCATGGAATAAGCTATTACAAATGTACTAACTTCACTTCTCAGCACATGCCAAGATATGAAAGCAGAAAGCTTGTTGATGTGAATCTATTAGTAAGTCAATCCAAGTTTTATTAGTTTCTAATAACATCCTTACGGTTCCATATGGATCAATTGTATTGATAATCAGCAACCTCTCACCATGAATAACAAGTAGCAACAGCGGGTTATTTGATTATTTCAATTAGCCAGCCAATGAAAAGCCTAAAGTCAAGTATTCCAGAAATCTATCTTTTCCGATGAGGTTCATGAGAAATGTAATGCTTTTCAAAACCATCTGTTGATTAACATGTCTGTTATTTTGCAGTAGTCACCCTGTATCATGTACCCTTTAATCCCGCTCGATACTTGTGGGTCTGATGGGCAACCCTCCAAAGGAGATCGCAACCTCACAGAATTCAGACAGTTCCACTTCTGTTACATTAATAGTTACCCAGTAAAGGTTAAACAACTAAAAACATTGTCTAACTCCTAGGTGACAATTAAGCTAACTCCAACCCACACCCCCAAACATACCATGCGCATCCCCAATTACACCTCTTCTGCCCACTTGCACCCTCTGGGACTTCTGACCTATCATATCAGACTCCTGAAATGCAATACAATGCTACCTCAGCCCCCTCCTCACCATCACCCTGGGACCGGACACCAACACACCAACACACCTGACACCCATTCCCCACCAGTGACCTGAAGCTCCCACTCATTGAGCTAACTCTGTTACCTGTCAGACAGACAGGTTGTTTTCAACTGGACCCCACATTCCTAAAGCACCAAGATAATAGGTGAAACCGCCTGTGACTGGCACTCCTCAGAATATCTGCTATTTTTCCATCTCTTTATCTCTCTGTCCAGGGTTTCTTAAGTCAGTGACTGTGAGTTTGCTTTTATGTTTATGATCTTTCAGCTTCTATTTTAACTCCATATGTATACACTAATCATTGATTTTTCTGTCTGTAAAATGTTATTAGAAACAAAGCATAATCAGTATTTTTAGTTTCTGGTTTTCTGTCTGAGAATTCTTCAATTTGATTAGCTGCTTGATGTCATCATGGGTACTGGACACCGGGAGATGCCTCGGGTTGGCACCAGACTCAAAATGACATTGAGAAAGGAGAAATCCATAACTCTCAGGTTGCTAGATCATTGTGGATAACTTTCTTCAAGGTTAGTGGAAAGCTTTTATCACCTCACCCCTATCTGTAAAATCCAGGCGAATAAAAGATTTTCTCTGTCAAATCCACTTTGGTGATACTGTAATCAAGTAGGTATTTATGGCACTAGTATTGTAACCGAGATGCTATTGGCTCCAGTTCCACCATGCAAAGTGACCATGATAACTATCAGATTATTGTGAGAATCCACTTGTGGACTAATGTCCTTCAGAGATGGGAATCTATCATTTCGGCCTAACCTTACCTACGGTTTACTACAGTTCCATGCTACAGACCCCGGGCTTGCTGTGTGAACTTCTGAACCCCAACACCCAATTGAAAGAAAGAGTAGAATTCCATACAGTGTGGGGAATAGTCACACTTTCGGATTTTCACTAGAGTGTCCAATTAATGACCAACAGGCAGTTTTTCTGTCTGATTAAGGGTAACAGGTGGACCTTCTTAAGACAAAGATGGATTTTTGAACAGTAAAGAAATTAAGAATTAAGGTGAGTGGTTGGGTAAGTGGAGCTGAAGTCATGAAACGATCAGCCATGATCTTATGGAATGGCGGAGCAGGCTCGAAGGGCCAGATGGCCTACACCTTCTGCTTCTGCTTCTGTTTCTATGTTATATTCATGATACTGGCGGTGGGGGGTGGGGGCATCTCCAAGGTCTTGTAACTTGAGAGCAGCAGCAACAGCACACTGCAATGTCGAGGCAAGTACATGTCATGGCCAGAGAGAAATAAAAGAAATCTCAAAGAAAATGGCATTATCTTCTATATTTTTGGACTGTAAATTCTGTTTCGTTTAAAAATGGACAATGTTACTAGACTCATAACATAGCTAAAGCTCAGCTCTTCATGCATTTCCAG
This sequence comes from Hemiscyllium ocellatum, assembly GCF_020745735.1. Lineage (NCBI taxonomy): Eukaryota > Metazoa > Chordata > Chondrichthyes > Orectolobiformes > Hemiscylliidae > Hemiscyllium > Hemiscyllium ocellatum. The sequence continues at coordinate 85,724,363 of NC_083407.1, read as the reverse complement.
AAGCTTCTGAACCCCCTGTCCTGTGTAAACATTCCAGTTAAAGCTGATACCAAGGACCTGGAGATGAGCTGTCTGCTTCAGGCCAGCTCTGTATAAAGGAAGACATCAAGACCCGTTGTGCTGAAGTGTGCACCAATGCTTTTACAGTTACCTCACCATGTCACAGCAGAAAATCTAATAGGCGGAGTAAAGTTACACCCTTTCAAAGCATACTGTGATGGGCAATCAGCACCTGAATGCCCTGTCTTTGGAACATGCCTGAGATCAAAGCTGATTGAATTGCTTAAATATAAAGTAAATTGTCTATCTGCCATGAGCAGGCAGAAAATCCTGTTGCCCCTTCATCCAACATCAATAAGAATGTCCCTGGGGCAGGACATAGTTGACAAACGGGCCAACACTTTAGTTTTTAGTGCCCACCCACCTCTGATCTCTGTGAAGGTTAAAAACCATGCCCTACTTGGCTGGCTCTTAATATCCTCGGACTATCAGGGATGGACAAAATGTTGCTGTGCTCGAGTTACCCACATTCCAAGGAAAATTTTAAAAATATAATTCTGGCTTGAGATGAAGCCATTCAACAAGATTAAAGCCGTGATGTGACTCAGCTATCTTTTCAGATGCTGCTGGCAAACATCCACTCATGAGTGTTTCACAGCTGAACATGGCCTGGCTTAGAACATTCACAGGCAGACAGGGAGAATGGCTGCATCTTAAGTGAATCGACTATCAAGACCCACTGGGACCATTGAACTGTGACATAAGAATCAAGGAACATTTTAATTAAGTATCTGCTCTCCATTATCATTAAAGTATTTACAGAACTAACCAATTATTAAAGGTACCTGTCAAATAATATCTGATATTAAGACATGGAGGCTCTATAGGACTTTTATTTTGATATCAAATCTTAATTGTCATATAAAGTGCAGACAATTTGCTTTCATAAACTTGGTTGACTAATCTAAGATGATGGAGTGAAGCCTTTGGAGCTGGTGAGTGAGTTTCAACCTTTCAGGGCTCTCCATTTGGACTCTGTAATTTCTCCTCCCAACTATTGGTCTCTACTATCAGTCTGTACTATTGGTCTCTCCTCACGGCAGGTTTGACTGCTCTGTAAGTTTTATTTCCCATGAAAGAAGTGTAAAACAGAAGGGTTGGGTTTTAAATTTCAGTGCGGTGCACAGAACCAAGAATACTCAGGAAGGCTGCCGGATGAAGGGGTGGAATTTCTCCAGTTCCTCAGGGAAAAATTGGAGTGTTCCAACTATTGACATTCCTCTGCTCATTGAATAGTTGCCGAGCTGCCGGGATTGAGTCTGAGGCACAGAAAGACTATGGCCCAAAAGGATACAATCAGCCCATTATGTCTAGTCTAACTCCACCATTCCTGGTTCATTTTCCTGAAGTTTATGATAACTGAAAGTACATATCCAAGTACTTTATTAAATGCATTCAGGATTTCTGTCTTTACCATTCTTTCACACAAGCTCCACTCCGGAGATTTGAGTATAAGACCTAAAGTCAAGAGTAACGTCCCTATCTGCTCTTCCAGCTGGATATAAAACGTTCAGTAGTTTGATTTTGAAAAAGAGCAGGAGAATTATGCCTCGTGTCCAATATTTGTTCCGTAATCGACATCACTAAAGAGCAAGTTATCTGCTCATTATTGTCATGTTGTTTGAGGAAAATTACTCCGTATAAATAAGCTGTGTTGTTTCCTATCTGATCATAGCTGTAAGAGTGCTTTGTGAATTTGTGAGATTGCAAAAAGGCTAGTCAGCTTTCTTTTGGATGCATGTGCACCAAGGCTAAAATGTTCCTAAAACATCTTAATTATACTTCCTTTACCTTTAGAAATAAGGGTTCTCACCTTTGTGGGATGTGTGGTGCATTGACAGCACTCTGCATGATGAGACAGCGTAACCAGCTCAGCATGTCTCTTACAAGACCATGTGATGGGAGAAACCCTAATGTTTGAGCATACTCTGCTCAGAAATGTACAATCAATATACACCATAGAGGTGAACCTAACACGCTGATAACAGCAAATTAAAGGGTGCTTTTGCTAATTTATTGAAAAAAAATCATTTTGATTTTGGAAATGACGTTAACTGGTTACCAAGCACTGGAAAACTGTGTCCGTTATCTTTGCTTTGTTAAATACTCCACTTTGTCTGAGACCACATCAGCCACCATATGGTGTCTAAACAACATTTTTTTTTCAACAGACCCCAGGCCTACAAATATCAGTCAGAGTCATTGCATTTGGTCCAGAATAATAACAATGAAAATATCATCCAGCCAGGCTACAAATACATTCTGTTCCCTGCTCTGATTCTACAGACCACCTGAGGCTGGAACTCATCTGCTCCATCCGTTTTTACGTTCCTTTCTTCCTGGTCTTTTTATTAACTTTTAACCTTGCTTACCTTCTGTGGAAAGTTTGCACAGCAAGATGTGCTCAGATGGCGAAGGGAGGCGTGATTGGGCCCAATGCCCAGTGCGGGACTCAGCAGTTTGAGCAGCGGGATCAGCCCAGTGTAAACTCATGGCAGCAGTGTCATCAGTAGAGAGAAGACGGCACTGAGGAATGGTGACCCAGTACCGCAGCTGCAGCTGAGAAGGGATGCAAGGCTGGCAGACAGCTTCGTGCTGGTGATGGTCTCAGTGTCGGGGTGGGAGACCCCAGATCCTGGCCCATGGCCAAGTACTTAAGAGGCACTACAATGTTGAACTTTTAACTTTATTTCTTTATTTTTCCACTTTAAACCTAAGATTTTGTACATTTATACCTAAGCTGGTGCCAGAGAATGATGACTTTGCACACTTTCCAGTGTATTCCTGTACTTGAGTACACATGACAAAAATTCTAATTCTAATTCTAAACACCCAGTCCTTCTGGTACAAGTAACCCTCCAATTCAATGGTCCAATTTCTCTGTCATAGGTCCTTCTGGTTACTAGGAAGTTTGAACTCTTGTATGCCCATTGGTCATAAGAATAAAAGGAGAAAAAAAGAGAAGCATACGAAAAAGATAGTGAGAAAACATACAAGAAAGAAAGTTGACCAAGGAACATACAGAGTCACAAAATATGATCATAAGCGCTAAACTGTTATATACAGAAAGAGGAAGAAATATGGGAGGAGTAGAAGAGTTACAGTATGGGACAAAATTGTAAGAAGGTCGAAACTAACACAATGTCCATGAAAAGCATCAGACAGCATCAACCAGGTTTTTTGAAAATCATTTCATCTCCTGATGCTTTCTTGAAAACCTTGTTTTGCATGACCATGATGTTTTCATCATCTATTCAGTAAAAGGCTTTCAAGTTGAGGGGAGCCAGAGTTTACCCCAGTGTATCCAGGCAGACTGTAATCGATAGTAATACAGACCTGCTGAATATTATCCATTTACAGTATTTGTTTGGAATTACTTTGCTATTAGTAAAAGCACTTCAAAGGATTACATCTTGTTGAATAAGGTGTGACTTTTGAGTACTAATTCTAATTACTACTGACTGTTTGTCATTGTTCACACTTTATCAGCCATATTTCGGGATGTCCAACTTCTGTCCAACCCTGGGGAAACAACACCTATCCATTTGCCTCTTTCCAAACTGCTGCTTTTGTACAGGTTTGTCTAGGCTGCTTCTGGAAGTTCCTAAACTTCCGCCTATAGGCTTCTGGAACTAGCTCATAAACGTTTAGAATAGCTGTTTTCACCTCACCATAATCCCCAGAATGTTCCTCCGACAGAGATGCATAGATCTCTTCTGCTTTCCCAGTTAATTTACTTTGCATGGGCAAGGTCCAGTCTGCTTTTGACCACTTCATTTTTGTTGCTATCTCTCAAATAACATGAAAAATCCTTCTCTTCAAATTTTGGCAAAGCCTACACAACCTTAAACATTATCTGACCGAAGCATGAATTATGACTTGAACCTTCCTCTTCTGGTTTCACTTGCCTCAGCTGCATCATTTGTAGTTTACATTCATTTTGTTTCCCTTGCCTCTCCACTTCCAATGTTTTAAGATTTAATACTCTTTGGAACACTCTTTCTTCTTCCCCCCTCTATTTCTTTTTTAGGTTTAGGTTTTTTATTCTTACGTGTACTCAAGTACAGGAGTTCAGTGAAAAGTCACCACTCAAGGCGCCATCTTAGGTACAAGTAGAAAGAAAGAACAAGGTAGAAAGAAAAGCGTTAAACCTTACAGTAATTCTCAGTATTAAAGAGAAAAATAAAAGAAATAAAGCTAAAAGTCAAACCTTACAGTCTTTCAGAAGTGCTTGGCCACACTGAGACTGCACTTCCTAATGCAGCTCAATCTCCTCCTCTTTTTCTGTCCTTTGGAATTCCAACTCCAATCTTCTCATTTCCATTCACCTAAACTGCAACTTGAAGGTTCACTGATTCGCCCAATGTCCTGCCAGTACCACCTGGCCTTGCTGTTACCACTAAAACTCAACTGTTACGTATTACATCCAGAATGTCTACCTTCTTAGGTTGCTCTGGCAACTTTATGTTCAGTCTGCTGTTTCAGTCTGCTAGTTCAAACTTGCTTCATACCCTGCAACCATACCAGAAATACATCTGACATTTTCAAAACATCTTTACAAATTTCCAGTGCCAGGTTAACTCTGTGTACAAACCCATTATCCGATTACCTAGTCTAAGTACCAAAACTCAATACCAGACCTACATTGTCTGCATTGCAAAATACCGGATGAGATCCCAATTATGTTATCTCACAGATGCAGACAGCCTAAACAAATCCACCCCCAACCCCCCGCCAACCCTGTATTCGCAACACAGTAAAATTCAAATATCCGAAGTAGCTCAAAATTGACTCTAATGGTTCCCATCCAGATTTTTTGAATAACTAGTACAACGCCTACATGTGGGATAGATGGCGGAATTCTTTCTGGTGTTTGAATACTATAATGGGATGCTATTGGAATCAACGGGGCCATATTTAGCAATATGTTTTGAAGTCTTAAAATGTGTGCTATATGGGAATGGTTTAGTTTATTCTATTTTAACTTCAGTTCTTTTATTATTACACCTGAATCAACAGGTGTGTGTGTGTGTGTGAGAGAGAGATTCATTGGGAAACCACTTTGTAAAACAAAAACAAAAATCATGATCCAAAAAGTCACATTTCAGTCTGGCCTGTCCAGTAGCAATATCAGCTGAGATTGTAACAATCATCACTTATTGACAAGAGAACGTGAGTCCATCAGCGTATGCATTAATTTGGTTAAAGTGTTGAGTTCTGAAGGGGGCTGACAGTTCAGCAAGTCTGTAAATGAAAACAACAACACTTCTCAATGACCATTTGTTTTGGTGAAAGGTCATGAATCCAGATAAAATACATGGATAATCTTGCACTCAACACCATAACTGGTGAGAAACTGAACCACAATGTAATTAGCAAACTGGATGAAATAGATGGGTAATGCTTGACTCAGCATGGCAGTTGATGAGCAACCACAGGACTCTTTTAAATCAGTACATCTGACAACAAGGGTACAGCAAGAGATGTGGATTTAAGTCATGCTGACCAGTTATTACATATTTGAGTCTTCCTACAACAAAAAAAAATGCTTTAAAACAGAAAATGCTGAAAATTTGCAGGTCAATCAGCCCTTTGGATTAGAGAAATAAAACAAATGGTCCAAATCTTCCAGTCGGTGGAGAGTGAAGAGAAGGACTATCCATAGGGAAATGAGTCAGGGCATTGTGGAAATCTTGATGCTAGACCCACACAGGAAGCTCAACCCTCCAATGGACTGATTCCATACTGCCCTGGACTCACTAGGGAATTTTCCAACCGCAATTACAGAGCACAGACCTGGACCAATTGCATAGGACTTCGAAGTGCAGGTTCATAGCTCCTTGAAAGTGGAGTCGCAGGTAGATAGGATAGTGAAGAAGGTGTTTGACATGCTTTCCTGTATTGGTCAGAGTGTTGAGTACAGGAATTGGGAGGTCATTGGTTAGGCCACTTTTGGACTATTGCATGCAGTTCTGGTCTCCTTCCTTTTGGAAGGATGTTGTGAAACTTGAAAGGGTTGAGAAAAGATTTACAAGGATGTTGTCAGGGTTGGAGGATTTGAGCTATAGGGAGAGGCTAGGGTTGCTTGAATAAGCTAGGGTTGTTTTCCCTGGAGTGCCGGAGGCTGTGGGGTGACCTTCTCGAGGTTTATAAAACCATGAGGAGCATGGATAGGGTAAATAGACAAAGTCTTTTCCCTGAGGTGGGGGAGTTCAGACGTAGAGAGCATAGATTTAGGGTGAGAGGGGAAAGACATAAAAGAGACCTAAAGGGCAACTTTTTCACACAGAGGGTGGTACGTGTATGGAATGAGCTGCCAGAGGAAGTGGTGGAGGTTGGTACAATTGCAACATTTAAGACGCATCTGGATGGGTGTATGAATAGGAAGGGTTTGGAAGGATATGGGCCAGGTGCTGGCAGGTGGGACTAGATTGGGTTGGGATATCTGGTCGACATGGACAAGTTGGATTGGAGGGTCTATTTCTGTGCTGTATATCTCTACAGCTCTATGACTGATCTGAATACTTATTGTGGAAATGTTGCACTGTTTCATACCTTGCCTAACAGCTATGTAACTCAATAGATCTCACTAATCACCTTCTGAATATATCCCTCCTGACATGACTCAAGTCTACTACCCCAAACCACCCAAGCACAACTTTTGACCACCCAACTATCCTCTAACCATTGATTCATTGAATCACACAGTACAGAAGAGGCCATTTGGCCCATCAAGTCTGTACCACCAAAGCTGCACTGCAATCTATACCAGTCCTACGTTTCATGCTAGGCCCATAGCCTTGATCATTATGAGGTTAAACTGCTACTGCCTAAATAATCAATTACTCCCATACCAACTGCCAACCCTCCGATCATAGGACTGCACCCTCAAGGCCTGAGTATTAACCTTCCAACCGGATGACACCCCGTGAGCTGAACTGGCTACAACACCAGCCAGACATGATTATTTGCCCCCTGACCATCCAATCTACTTATCCACCTCAGTTGCCCTCCAAACACTGAAACATTGACCTTACCTAACTCTCCCACTCACCCACTCAGCCACCCACCTCCCCATTCACTCTGTCATCCAGTTACAAACAACTTCATTCCTTCAAAGCCTTGGTCCTTCAAAAACAGAATGTGGCAGCTGGTGTTCCAAAACAGGGTGGGGGGGAGCGGGGAGGTGGATCAGTGACATAAACTTCCCCTGGCTGTATACCACCCACTGGACTTCACCAGGAACAGTGTGCTGCCCATTTCTCCTTCAGCTGGGGCTCAAAGCTGCTGGACAGAATGGGTGGTATGGCTGGTCGGAGAGATCTTCGCAGACAGGTGATACTGCTGGGACCTCCAGTCCAGCTCCCGGAGAAGCTGAGTTCCAGCCAAGGCCTGTGTAGCAGCCCATGGGGCCTGTGAATGCTGCTTTCAATCCCTCCACCCCCTGAGCTGGGAATGCTCAAGCTCCATTGCTGTGGCTACCGCATGGCGGGGGTGGGGGAGGGGTTGGTGATGGTGAGGGGTTGGGGGGGGGAGTGTGAGCGGCATGTGGTTTCTCCACAGTCAACTTCGGTCATGCTGATGTTTTTAAATATCAGAATTCTACCGAGTGAGGCATCCTCACAGTCTCTCACCAGCCTCAGCAATACCCAACTCTGCCAGTTAGGCTGACAGCTAGGTACTGCCCCAGGCCCTACCATTGGATCAGGTGTGTCCCCTGGTCTGCCTGCCAGTCTTAACTGGATGCATTTTGCAATACAGCTTAGGTGACCTACACCCATTAGGGTTGGGCACCACAGTTGTCCTCAATAGCAGAAACGTTTCAAAGGTGGGAGATTTCCACCCATGAGCTGCTGCTCTCAGCAGAAATGCTGCTTGACCAGCTGAGTGTTTCCAGCACTTTCTGTCTTTATTCCACATCTCTTGCATTCAAAGTGCGCCAAGTCCACAGTGCGCTAAATCCACAGAACATTGCTTATGAAAGCAAATGTTTTCCTCAGTTCTTTAGAATTCATCACCTTTCTTGTTAGCCAAGTCTTTGTGGATATTGGTCATCCTCTGTTGTCATGATTGTGATCCATTTGTGAATCATGGCAGTGAATGCTATTTGATGCGGAGGGCATCACAGACAGTCTTCTCACTTGGCAACACTCTATTTTCACCGACGTAACAGCTCATGTTAACAAGCTTGCACATTCTTTTATCAGCTAGCACATATGTAGGTGTGAAGATAAAGAACCAAAGCTATATGAGCTACAGCTGTATGAGGTTTCTGTACAAAATTTTCGAATAAATGCCTGGATAAAAGTTTCAATATTACTGTTATGAAAAAGGTCCCATGCTGAACTAGTTTAAGCTCGAGGATTTCGAGCATAAACACTTCATCAGAAATGAGAAACATCGATTCTTCTGCTCCTCAGATGCTGCCTGGCCTGCTGTGCTTTTCCAGCACCACACTCTCTGATCTCCTGCATCTGCAGTCCTCACTTGCTCTTGAACTAGTTTAAAGGCCCATTTTCATCCTTGAGGAGGTGGTGGGGTTGTGGTAATGTCACTGGGTTAATAATCCAGAATCCCTGTCCAATGTTCTGAGGACTTGCATTCAAATCCCACCACACTAAAATTTGAGTTTAATAAAAAAATCTGGAACTCCAAAGCTAGTTTAATGATTAAGTCATGATGTGGAGGTGCCAGTGTTGGACTGGGGTGTACAAAGTTAAAAATCACACAACACCAGCTTATAGTCCAGCAGGTTTATTTGGAAGCACTAGCTTTCGGAGTGCTGCTCCTTCATCAGGTGATTGTGAGTATAAGATCGTAGGACACAGAATTTATAGCAAATGTTTACAGTGTGATGTAACTGAAATTATATATTGCAGAAGAGTAAAAAGTGAGGTCTGCAGATGCTGGAGATCAGAGCTGAAAATGTGTTGCTGGTTAAAGCGCAGCAGGTCAGGCAGCATCCAAGGAACAAGAAATTCGACATTTTGGGCATAAGCCCTTCATCCTGATGAAGGGCTTATGCCCGAAATGTCGAATTTCTTGTTCCTTGGATGCTGCCTGACCTGCTGCGCTTTAACCAGCAACACATTTTCAGCTATATATTGCAGAAGACCTGAATTGTTTGTTAAGTCACTTATCTTTGAGAATGTGCATGTCAGTTTCAGTTCTTTCATACGTAAATTCCAGAACTTTCTTAAAGTTATATTCTCAAGTTAACTTTGATGATAGGTACCATGTTAGCCCAGATAATGCAATGAAGGTATGAGGCTGTCTTTACCCCAATGTTCAGATTGATTTGAATCTAAAAAAGGGATTTACAGAATCTTACATGGGACTTAAGCAGTTTTTGAGCAAAATAAAACATAATTCTGCAAATACAAATTCACCCCACAAACTTGTGTGTGTGTGTGTGTGTGTGTGTGTGTGTGTGTGTGTGTGTGTGTGTGTGAAGTGGGGTCACCTGTAGTGTGACATGAATCCAAGGTCCCGATTGAGATCATCCCCATGGGTATCGAACTTTGCTATCAGCCTCTGCTTGGCCACTTTGCGTTGGTGCCTGTCCCAAAGTCCGCCTTGGAGGATGGTCATCCAAAGATCCGAGGTCGAAGGTCCCAGACCGCTGAATTGTTCTCCAACTGAGAGGGAACACTCCTGTTTAGTGATTGTTGTACGGTGACCATTCATCAGTTGTCGTAGCCTCTACTCAGTTTCAACTAAGCACCATGCCTCGGGGCATCCTTGCCTGCAGAGTACAAGATAGACAACATTGACTAAGTTACATGAGTACATGGTGGGAGGTGTCCCCAAGTGCAATGGTGGTATCTGTGTCAACACTCTGACACGTCTTGCAGCATCTACTGTGACAAGGTTGTACGGTGTTGGCCTGAAAGCCGGGCAGTTTGCTACGAACAATGATCTGTTTGACATTTGGTGGTTGTTTAAAGGTGAGAAGAGGAGGCGTGGGGAAAGTCAAGACCTTCACCATGCTTCCACTTCTCACCTTTAAACAACCACCAAACCTCAAAACAGATCATTGTTCGCACTCATTGCTCTCTCATCCACAAACTCTCTCTCGTACGCTCACACATACACACCCACATTCACACACGCACCCTTTCACAGACTTATAACCCTTTACATTCACACTCACACATATACAGACACTCTCTCACAGACATTCATATCCCCCCGCACGCGCACGCGCACACACACACACACACACGCACACATGTAAGCTTGTGGGGTGAACTTGTAATTGCAGTTTATTTTGCACAAAAACTGCTTAAATCCATGTAAGATTCTGTCAATCCCTTTTTTAGATTAGAATCAGTCTGAACATTGAGGCACAGACAGCCTCACATAGGGCACCTCACACCTTCAATGCATTATCTGGGCCAATATCGCACCTATTGTTCAAGTTCACTTGAGAATATAACTTTGAGAAAGTTCTGGAATTTACATATGAAAGAACTGAAACCAACATAGAATCATAGAAATGTACAGCTCGGAAACAGACCCTCCAATCCAACCCGTCCATGCTGACCAGATATCCCAACCCAATCTAGTCCCACCTGCCAGCACCCAGCCCATATCCCTCCAAACCCTTCCTATTCATATATCCATCCAGACACCTTTTAAATGTTGCAATCGTACTAGCCTCCACCACTTCCTCTGGCAACTCATTCCATACACATACCACCTCCAGCGTGAAAAAGTTATCCCTTAGGTCCCTTTTATATCTTTCCCCTCTCACCCTAAGCCTATGCCTTCTAGGTTTGGACTCCCCCACCCCAGGGAAAGGACCTTGCCTGTTCACCTATCCATGCCCCGCATAATTTTGTAAACCTCAATAAGGTCACCACTCAGCCTCTGACACTCCAGGGAAAAATGCCCCAGCCTGTTCAGCCTCTGCCTATAGCTCAAATCCTCCAACTCTGGCAACATCCTTGTAAATCTTTTCTGAACCCTTTCAAATTTCACAACATCCTTCCAAAAGGAGGGAGACCAGAATTGCACACAATATTCCAAAAGTGGCCTAACCATTGTCCTGTACAGCTGCAACATGACCTCCCAACTCCTGTACTCAATGCACTGATCAATAAAGGCAAGCATATCAAATGCCTTCATTGCTATCCTATCTACCTTCAACTCCACTTTCAAGGAACTGTGAACCTGCACTCCAACATCTTTTTGTTAAGCAACACTCCCAGGAACTTACCATTAAGTGTAAAAATCCTGCCCTGATTTGTCTTTCCAAAATGCAGCACCTCACATTTATCTAAATTAAGTAAGTTTGGGTCAGCATGGATGAGTTGGATTGAAGGGTCTTTTCCTATGCTGCACATCTCTATGAGTCTACCATTCCATAACTCCATCTGCCACTCCTCGGCCCACCAGCCCATCTGATCAAGATCCCATTGTAACCTTCTTCACTGTCCACTACACCTTCAATTTTGGTCTCATCTGCAAATTTCCCAACTATACCTCTTATGTTCACATCCAAATCTTTTATATAAATGATGAAAAGCAGTGGACCCAGCACTGATCCTTGTGGCACACCACTGGTCACAGGCCTCCAGCCTGAAAAGCAACCCTCTACCACCACCCTCTCTCTCCTACCTTTGATCCAGTTCTGTATCCAACCAACCAGTCTACCATGTGGAATCTTGTTGAATGCCTTACTAAAATCCATATAGACCATGCCCACTGCTCTGCTCTCATCAATCAATCCTCTTTGTTACTTCTTCAAAAAACTCAATTAAGTCAATGAGACATGATTTCCCACACACGAACCCACATTGACTAACCCTTGACTAACCCTTAGTCCTTGCCTTTCCAAATGCATGCAAATCTTGTCCTTCAGAATTCCCTCCAAAAACTTGCTTACCAGGCTCCCTTGGAGTTCCCTGACTTTTCCTTACTGCCTTTCTTAAGTAATGGCACCAGGTTAACCACCCTCCAGTCTTCCGGCACCTCACCTGTGATTTTTGATGATGCACTTATCTCAGCAAGTGACTCAGCAATCACTTCCCCAGCTTCGTACAGAGTTCTAGGGTTCACCTGATCAGGTCCTGGGGATGTATCTATCTTTATGCATTTTAAGACATTCAGCACCCCCTCCGCTATTTATTTCCTCAAGTTTTCTAGCATACAGATCTTTCTCCACAGTAAACCCTGATGCAAAATACTTATTAAATATCTTATTTAATATCTTTAAGGAATCCTATTCTATCCCTAGCTACTGTTTTGTCCTTAATGAATTTATAGAATCCCTTTGAATTCTTCTTACCCTATTTGTCAAAGCTATCTCATGTCCCCTTTTTACCCTCCTGATTTCCCTCTTAAGTACACTTCTACTGCCATTGTATTCCTCTAGGGATTCACTCGATTTCTGTGGTCTGTACCTGACAAATGCTTCCTCCTTATTCTTCAGCAAAACCTCAATTTCTCTAGTCATCCAGCATTCCCTACACCTACCAGCCTAACCCTTCACCCTAACAGGAATACATATCTCTGGACTCTCATTATCTCATTCCTGAAGGCTCCCCATTTTCCAGCCGTCCCTTTGGCTGTGAATATCTGCCCCCAATTAACTTTTGAAATGTCTTGCCTAATATCCTCAAAATTGACCTTCTTCCAATTTAGAAGTTCAACTTTTAGATCTGGTCTATCCTGTTCCGTCATTGTTTTGAAACCAGTGGAGGGGGCAGCATTTATGCAATGAGGATGGGGGGTGGGGTGGTGGAGTGCTGGGGGAGAAAGGGTGTAGATAGTGCAGATTAAGTGGTTGGAATGTGAGAATGGCAGAATAATGGTGTGTCTAACTGCCAGACTAGAAAGAACAAACAGTCCCACTAGAGTGGAGCAGGGGAGAGAAGACATGGTGATAGAGAATGTAACAAGTAAAACCTAGAAAGTAACAAGTATAGTCTATAAATTCTGTGTCGTATAATCCTGCTCCACAGCTACCTGCAGCACTCTGGTTTATTTCCAAATAAACCTGTTGGGCTATAACCTGGTGTTGTGTGATTTTTAACCAAAAGAGAAAATGCTGGAAAATCTCAGTAGGTCTGGCAGCATCTGTAAGGAGAGAAAAGAGCTGATGTTTCGAGTCTAACTGACCCTTTGTCAAAGCTAAAAAAAAGGGAGAAATAGCTAGGTATTAATACTCTGTCAGTTAGACTCAAAACATCAGCTCTTTTCTCTCCTTACAGATGCTGCCAGACCTGCTGAGATTTTCCAGCATTTTCTCTTTTGGTTTCAGATTCCAGCATCCGCAGTAATTTGCTTTTATTTATTGTGTGATTTTTAGCTTCATTCAGAAATGGGGGCGTTTAACCAGGGTACTTCTTAGTGATCACACCCTGCTGGAAGTCAGTGAGTGTGAGGAATTTGGATTCGTGAATTTGGTTCACATGAGTAATGGTCAATGGGTGAGATACAGAAGGCACATGCTAGCCAAGAGTGAATGCCTTAAGGAAAGAAGGGAAGGGAGAAAATTAAGCCAGAGAACAAGGATGGCTCAGATTACCAATTTCACCTAAAGCCAGGTAGAGATGGTTATAAAGCACCTTCCCCTAAACATGTAGGAATAGAAACTTGGAATATCAGTGCAGTCTCCAAAGACTGTTTACAGAGTAGCACTGTTTATTGGTGCTTGCAGAACTTCCAACATTTTCAAGAAGGCAAGGAAATATTTTATTTAATAATGACTGTTGCCTTATCCATTGGTGTGTGTTTGAAGGTTATGAAACAATTTTAAAACCATGCATTACCATGCAAGGACTTGCATCACCCCGACTAAACATTATCTGATACAATTGGCTCTAACCTGATCACCATTTGAAAGAGTACAAAGGAATTGCATTTGTGAATAATTGTGGAACGGTGAAGTTCACAGGATTAGTGGAGTATATTCCCCAGACCTCTAAAGAAATGAGGCTTTAGACCACATGACAAAATTACAGAGTTATCCACATGGTATAAACGTCCCCAAATATTTGTCATCTATTCCATAAACAGTTGGCAGAAAGTATCATCCAAGAAGGAGACAAGGTAATGCTAATCAGTGTCTGAGGTACCTTTCCATTCATGTGATATTCCAGAAGTATATTCAACTGATAAAAATCCTCAAGATTCAAACTCACCCTGGTGCATCTAGAGGATCTGTGAAAGCTCAAGGTGTTTTTCATAAAAAAAAGGTACCTCTAAAAATTATTCTTTGATCTTTTTCTTTCACAGTTTAACAATCAAACCTTAATATCCTTGAAATAGGAGACCAGAGATTTGTGAGGTCAGTGAAGAAGGCAGGTCTGTTTCTACCTGGGAGGAGTCGGGAGGTGAGATCAGCAGCAGGGAGGCAGGAGGTGTTGGTGGACAGAGAGAGAGAGAGAGAGAAAGAGAGAGACAGTGACTTAGGACCGAACCTTGTTTTGCGAAGATTTCACTCAGTAGATACTGACCATTTAACCATCTGGTTAAAGGAGAAACAGTCAGGTCATTAGTTTATCTGTTTTCACATATCAGAGCCACTTCTCGGCCGGAATTCTTGGGCTGTTAGAAATAAAGATTGTCAATGATAGCATCAAGTGTGAAAACTGTTCCCACATCAAGAGTATAGGATTGAGATTTTCTGTCCATCACCATAACCCATTCTCTATCCACTTGGGTTTATTCTATGTTGCTTTTTAATATTTACATGTCCTTTGGATAATAAGGTGTCAAGGGCTTAAAGTTGGTTGTTTGTTTTTAATGGCTTCATCGCATTGTTAAAAGATAGAAAATTAGTTTGGAGCAGGAAACAGATTTAGCAGAGAATGCAAGAAATATCAGCAGGAGATTATATGCCCAGTCAAAAATGCACAGACTGTTTGAAATTCATAACTGGTGTACCCATTTATCACTTCTGGATCCATTTTTCTCCTTGATGTAAATTATTAGATTAAGTTCCCTACAGTGTGGAAACAAGCCCTTTGGCCCAACAAGTCCACACCGACCCTCCAAAGAGTAACCCACCCAGACCCATTTCCCTCTGACTAATGTACCTATCAATATGGGCAATTTAGCATGGCCAATTCATCTGACATGCATATCTTTGGACTGTGGGAAGAAACCAGAGCACCTGGAGGAAACCCATGCAGACACAGGGAGAATGTGTAAACTCCACACAGACGGTTGCCCAAGACTGGAATCAAACGCAGGTCCCTGACGCTGTGAGGTAGCAGTGCTAACCACTGAGCCACCATGCCGCCCCAGTAAATAAGCCCTATGTTCCACAATCTCAAAACTCACTGCTAACAGGAAAGTAAAAGGTTGACAAAAAGTAATTATCTTCAGGGAGATATAGACAAAATAGTCGACAGGTGACAGATGCATTAAAAGATACACAAATGTATATTAATACATTTTGAAAGAAACCAACATCTAGGAATACGTTTATTACAAGGGCATTGAGGGATGGGGAGAGAAAATCATAGTCATAGTTCCTTGAAAGGGCAAATGCAAGTGTTGAAACACACTTAAAAGAGTGTGTGCATGCGTAAGGGAGTCTTTGGGAATCCTGACTCAAGTTCACATGATGGAAAGCCACTTGGCAACAGTGAATGGCGATAACAGCAATAAAGGAGAGTAGGAAAACACACTTTGTGAGAGGAGAATAAAAGACTTCTGTACCTTAAGACTATATTTTAAAAAAGGAAATCTGGATGTGATAGCATCTATTTTAAATTATTTTTGAAAAAAACACTTTGTTGTAGCTCCAAATCTTAATGGATAGTTTAATTAGACTTTTTGTTATAGTTCATTATTGAAATAACCCCACAGAAGCCAGTGTCCCACCAACATTCACACTTTATTTGCATATGGAAAATCCTTGACACTAATCCAGCTTCCTCAGAGCCAGCTCACAAATTGAACAGAACCTCTGACATTCCTGTTTATATTTGTCATCCAGGGCTCCCTGATTGGACCAGAATAACAGCCCCAATCAGGGAGCTCATATTCTCTGAGATCTACCTGGTTGACCTCATTACAGTCACTAGAATCATTTTATTGAATACTTTGTTTTCTTTGCTAACATAATCTCATAGAATCTTGTTGCTTCTTGGATTTACTATAACAGATTGTGAATTCTCCAACTATGCAACAAGCAGTTTAAGACAACTTCTGTAACAGTTTAACTCCTTGTGCTGCTTGCAAGAAACAATGTTGCCAGTTCACATTGTAATATGTTGGCAATCTGGGTGTTCGGAGGGTGGTTAGAATTTCCACAAGGGTTCTATTTCCATTGAAATTTACATCCCCAGTAGCGAGTGACTGAAAAACAACATAATGTGTAAATCCAGACCCTGTGCATGAAGTTGTTGGTCAGTTTCTGCATAATTGTACAAAAAGCCCATCACTAAAAATTGAACAATAGTCGATGAGAAACAGATCTCCTTTGATTTCATGTTGTGAGTGATGTCAGAAACTGATTTGCACTTTCAACATGTCCAGCACAGATGGAAACTAACTTTCAAGTTACATTTTTACCCAGTTCATTAGCTGAATAGCGTTTGAACACCGAAAACTATTGTTTATTTCTAACCTTTTTCCTTATTCATTTTCATGGATGTGGGCTTTGCTGCCTGGCCAGCATTTATTGCCCATCCCAAGTTGCCCTTGAGAAGGTGGTGGTGAGCTGCCTTCTTGAACCACTGCAGTACACCTGCTGTGGGTTGACCCACAATGCCCTTAGGGAAGGAATTCCAGGATTCTGGCTCAGCGACAGAGAAGGAACATCAATATATTTCTGAGTCAGGATGGTGAGTGGCTTGGAGAGAAACTTGAAGGTGCTGGTGTTCCCATACATGTGCTGCCCTAGTGCTCCTAGATGGAAGTGATTTGGGGTTTGGAAAGTGCTGTCTGAGAATCTTCAGTGAATTTCTGCAGTACATCTTGCAGATAATGCACACTGCTGCTACTGAGCGTTGGTGGTGGAGGGAGTGGAAGCTTGTGGATGTGATGCCAATCAAGCGGCTGTTTTGTCCTGGATGGTGTCAAGCTTCTTGAGTGTTGTTGGAGCTGCAGCCATTCCTGGCAAGCGGGAAATATTCCATCAGACTCCTGACCTGTGTTTTGTAGGTGATAGGCGAAAGTGGGCACTGCAGATGCTGGAGATTAGAGTCAAGATTAGAGTAGTGCTGGAAAAGCACAGCAGGTCAGGCAGCATTTGAGAAGCAGGAAAATCGACGGGGAGTCAGGAAGAAAATTCACATCAAAGTGGCATTATATCTAAGTAATAAATTTATTTATAAAGTATTCAGCAGACCATAGTAGCAGCATTCTTTGCTGTAAAATGTGCGGCTTAATACCAGGAACCATTACTCTGGAGAAACAAAAACTAGTTACCTACTGCTTCAGGCCTTCAATTTTGGCCATGATGATATCAAGCCTGATTTGAGGTTTGAAAACACACCAAACCTTGATGATGGTTACTCACACATCTTTGTTAAGTATAACCAAAACTATTACCACTGCTCTGGAGCTGTAAACAAAAATGTTTTTTTTCACAACAGTTTATTTATGTAATTTACAGCAGGGCTGGGGGAATGACCGGGCAAGAGAACTATCTGGTTATAGAACATAGAACATAGAACAGAGAACATAGAACATAGAAAAATATAGCGCAATACAGGCCCTTCGGTCCTCGATGTTGCGCCGACCGAAGCCTACCTAACCTACACTAGCCCAATAACCTCCATATGCTTATCCAATGCCCGCTTAAATGACCATAAAGAGGGAGAGTCCACCACTGCTACTGGCAGGGCATTCCATGAACTCACAACCCGCTGAGTAAAGAATCTACCCCTAACATCTGTCCTATACCTACCCCCCCCCTTAATTTAAAGCTGTGTCCCCTAGTAACAGCTGACTCCATACGCGGAAAAAGGTTCTCACTGTCAACCCTATCTAAACCCCTAATCATCTTGTACACCTCTATCAAATCTCCCCTAAACCTTCTTTTCTCCAATGAGAACAGCCCCAAGTGCCTCAGCCTTTCCTCATACGATCTTCCTACTATGCCAGGCAACATCATGGTAAACCTCGTCTGCACTCGTTCCAATGCCTCCACATCCTTCCTATAGTATGGCGACCAAAACTGCACACAATACTCCAGATGAGGCCGCACCAGAGTCTTATACAACTGCAACATGACCTCAGGACTCCGGAACTCAATTTCTCTACCAATAAAGCCCAGTACATCACATGCCTTCTTCACAGCACTATTTACCTGGGTGGCAACTTTCAGAGATCTGTGTACATGGACACCAAGATCCCTCTGCTCATCCACACTACCAAGTAGCCTACCATTAGCCCAGTAATCCATCTTCTTGTTACTCCTACCAAAGTGACTGACTTCACACTTAGCTACATTGAACTCCATTTGCCACCTTTCTGCCCAGCTCTGCAACTTATCTATGTCCCGCTGTAACCTGCCACATCCTTTGTCGATGTCCACAAATCCACCGACTTTCGTGTCATCCGCAAACTTGCTCACCCAGCTTTCAAGCCCCTCCTCTAGGTCATTTATAAAAATGACAAACAGCAATGGTCCCAAAACAGATCCTTGTGGAACACCGCTAGTAACTGCACTCCAAGATGAACCTATACCATCAACTACTACCCTCTGTCTCCTCCCAGCCAGCCAATTCCTAATCCAAACCTCTAATGCACCCACAATGCCATACCTCCGTAGTTTTTGCATTAGCCTACCATGGGGTACCTTATCGAACGCCTTGCTAAAATCCATATACACCACATCTACTGCTTTACCCTCGTCCACTTCCTTGGTCACCTTCTCAAAGAACTCAATAAGGTTTGTGAGGCACAACCTGCCCTTCACAAAACCATGCTGACTATCCTTGATCACATTATTCCTATCCAGATGTTCATAAATCCTATCCCCTACAATTCTCTCTATGACTTTGCCCACAACAGAAGTGAGACTCACTGGCCTATAGTTACTAGGGCTATCCCTACTCCCCTTCTTGAACAAGGGGACCACATTCGCTATCCTCCAGTCTTCTGGCACTATTCCCGTAGACAACGACGACATAAAAATCAAGGCCAATGGCTCCGCTATCTCCTCCCTAGCTTCCCAGAGGATCCTAGGATAAATGCCATCAGGCCCAGGGGACTTATCAATTTTCATCCTTTCCAGTATTCGCCAGACCTCTTCCCTACATACCTCAAGGCCATCCATTCTAATCACTTGTGAGTCAATATTCACATCAGCAACAGTGTCCTGTTCCTGAGTGAATACTGATGAAAAGTATTGATTTAGTGTCTCTCCAACCTCCTCCGCCTCCACGCACAACTTCCCACTACTATCCTTGACTGGACCGATACCTACCCTAGTCATCCTTTTATTCCTGACATACCTATAGAAAGCCTTTGGGTTTTCCCTAATTCTACCAACTAAGGACTTTTCATGTCCCCTTCTCGCTGCTCTTAGCTCTCTCTTTAGATCCTTCCTGGCTACCTTATAACTCTCAATCGCCCCAACTGAACCTTCACGCCTCATCTTTACATAGGCCGCCCTCTTTTCACAAGGGATTCCAATTCCCTATTAAACCACGGCTCCCTCACAAGACCCTTTACTCCCTGCCTGACTGGTACATACTTATCAAGGACACCCATTAGCTGTTCTTTGAACAATCTCCACATATCATTTGTGTTCTTCCCTTCTTCTTGAAGCCTATTTTTCCAATCCACGCATCCTAAGTCATGCCTCACCACATCATAATTTCCCTGCCCCCAGCTATAACTCTTGCCCTGCAGTGCACACTTATCCCTCTCCATCACTAAAGTAAAAGTCACCGAGTTGTGGTCACTGTCCCGGTTCATTACCTAGAACCAAATCCAGTATAGCCTCACCTCTTGTTGGCCTGTCTACATATTGTGTCAGGAAACCCTCCTGCACACATTGGACAAACACCGACCCATCTAACGAATTCGAGCTATAGCTTTCCCAGTCAATATCTGGGAAGTTAAAGTCCCCCATAACAACCACCCTTCCAGTTTCACTCTTCTCCTGAATCATCCTCGCAATACTTTCCTCTACTTCTCTCGTACTATTAGGAGGCCTGTAGAAAACTCCTAACAGGGTGATCTCACCTTTCCTATTTCTAACCTCAGCCCAAACTACCTCAGATGGCAAGTCTTCCTCCATCATCCTTTCCACCGCTGTAATACTATCCTTGACAAGCAATGCCACACCTCCCCCTCTTTTACCCCCATCTCTGACCCTGCTAAAACATTTAAACCCTGGAACCTGCAACAGCCATTCCTGTCCCTCTTCTACCCACGTCTCTGTAATGGCCACAACATCGAAGTCCCAGGTACCAACCCACGCTGCAAGTTCACCTACCTTATTTCTTTTACTTCTGGCATTGAAGTATACACACTTCAAGCCATCTTCCTGTTTACAGGCACCCTCCTTCGAGATCGATGCCATGTTCCTAACCTCCCTACACTCAAGGTCCTGTACCCTAAAGCTACAGTCCAGGTTCCCATGCCCCTGCAGAGTTAGTTTAAACCCTCCCAAAGAGCACTAGCAAACCTTCCCCCAAGGATACTGGTGCCCCTCAGGTTCAGGTGTAGACCATCCTGTTTATAGAGGTCCCACCTTCCCCAGAAATAACCCCAGTTGTCCAGAAACCAGAATCCCTCCCTCCTGCACCATCCCTGTAGCCACGCATTTAACTGTTCTCTCTCCCTATCCCTCGACTCTCTATCACGTGGCACGGGTAACAAACCAGAGACAACAACTCTGTTCGTTCTAGCTCTGAGCTTCCAACCTAGCTCCCTGAAAGCCTGCCTAACATCCTCACCCCTCTTCCTACCTATGTCGTTGGTGCCAACGTGGACCACGCTCTGGGGCTGCTCCCCCTCCCCCTTAAGGACCCAGAAAACACGATCAGAGACATCACGTACCCTTGCACCTGGGAGGCAACATACCAATCGTGAGTCTCTGTCGCCCCCGCAAAACCGCCTATCTGTGCCCCTCACTATTGAGTCCCCAATAGCTATCGCTCTACCTTTCTCCACCCTTCCCTTCTGAGCAACGGGGACAGGCTCCGTGCCAGAGGCCTGAACCTCATTGCTTACCCCTGGTAAGTCAACACCCCCACAAGTATCCAAAACGGTATACTTGTTCTTGAGGGGAATGACCGCAGGGGGTCCCTGCACTGGCTGCTTCCTCCCACTCCCCCTCACTGTCACCCATCTCTCTATAACTTTCGGAGTAACTACTTCCCTAAAGCTCTGATCTATGACCACCTCTGCTTCCCGAATGATCCACAGTTCATCCAACTCCAGCTCCAGTTCCCTAACACAGTCTTGGAAGAGCTGGAGATGGGTGCACTTCCTGCAAGTGTAATCAGCAGGGACGCTGATGGCTTCCCTCACCTCATACATGTTGCAAGAGGAACATTGCACTGCCTTCGCTGCCATCCCTCGAAAAGGTAAACTTTAAAAACTAGATCTAAAGAAACAAGCAAGCAAAATGCAGCACTTACCTGCTTACCACAACGGGTCTTATTATCAGGTTAGAGGAGGAGGGCGGGTGGGAGGCTCTACCCCTGTAGCACCTCGGGTTCCTCACCTGCGTGCTTTTATAAGAAAAAAAACCCTTCCCAGGTAAGCTAGCGCGACACCAGCTTCCGGGTCCGCTAGGTGCTTAAAAAAACTTTAAATTTTAGCCGTTAAAAAAACAATAACTGGACTATACCGTGACTTAAAAAAAACACCACCAGACAGCCGTTACCTGCTCCGCCGAGAGAGTGTGCCACATAGCAAGAATTTCTTCTCTCAGTGGGTAATAAATCTGTGGAATTTCTTTACTACAGAGGGCTGTTGAGGTTGGGTCATTAGAAATATTCATGGCTGAGATAGATTCTTCATCCATAAGGGAATCCAGGGGAGGAAGAAGGAAAATGAAGTTGAAGATTATCAGATCTACTATGATTTCACTGAATGTCAGAGCAGACTCAACGGGCTGAATGGCCTACTTCTGTTCCTATGTTTTATCGTCTCAAGGTCTATATTTCTAAACAGTCTACAAATGTGGAATTTTCCAATTATTCCAATTTATAGTTCCAGGTTGTAACAATATAATTTACTCCACATGATTTCACATATCCTTTAATTCTGCACTCTTCCTCGTAAGGTCCATTGACTGCCTCAAATATGTGAGGATGCTAAGGGTTTCCATTATCAGAGTCTTTTTTAACTGTGAGTAAACCTAGCCTAGCTGTTCAGTCCTCTGACATGTCAACCTTGGCTCAGTGACAATACGCCTGCCCCTGAGTTTAAACAATGGGCTGAAAGCTCACTTCAAAGGCCAAAACTCCTTACCTCAGCTGCAACTGCACTACTGCATTGATAGAGACAGCTGCACTGTCAGAGTTGAGACCATTTGGATGAGGAATTAATTTACAGAACCATCTATCCTCTCAGGTATACAAATGTTCCAAGAAAGGTCCTCTGATGTCTCCATTTCATTGTCTCATTGATTATTAACCAAGTCCAGGGACTAAGCTCCACTGCTCTTTATTGACATTTACTCCATTGCTGAACACTCTTCATATGAAGACGAAATCACCGACTAGTCTTAAATTTACCTTTAACTGTAGTTTGATTCTACAGCCACCTTTCCAGCTCTTCACGCTTTATCTTAAGATAATATTTGAAGCTAACTTTTCCATTCTCTGAATTGTCTGTATACTTCTATAAACCTTTATAAGGTATCCTCTTAAACATTTCTTTTTAAGTTTTTTATCCTCATTACCTAGACCCCAATCAATAGGCCCCAAAGGAAAATCGGTAAAACTGTATACTTCCAAATCTTGAATGTTTCTGTTTAATCTCTGTGGACAGGTCTGGGCATTGTTCTCAAGGTGTGATCTAACCAAAGCATTCCGCAGTTTAATCATGAATTCCAGAGGTGATTTCACTGGTTTGTTGAAGAAGTTTAACATTCAAATGACTTTGTTGTTTGGTGCTGTGATTTGCTTACATAGGCTGAGAATCAGGTCCATGAGAACCATTAGGGCATTGAGGCTACTTTCCTGAGCTATTTCAGTACTATTTGAGGGTTAATGTCCAATGAATAGTTTCATTTTGATGTGCAGCATATCACATTGGTCTATATTAAATTCCACCTGCAGTTTATGTACACAAATACATATTGTCCACCTGGCTCTCAGGATTTACTTCTACACAAACTAATAATGGAGTCAAAGTCTGATCAACTTACCAACATTTTATACAACAAACAGTTCATAAAATAATTGTTGATAAACAAATAGACAGACCACTGCACTGTAAGCTTGAGTTTCTGCAAAATGTTTATTTCTTCATTTAGGCCCAACTGAAATATTCCTGGCTTATTTGCAAAGGAAAAGCAAAACAGAAGTTAATTGGGTATTGAAATAAGATCTGATTCACCAACGACAGCATATGTACTTATTTGCTACAATTCTGAGATGGTCAAACGAGTAATTTAAGGTACAGCATGTGCTATTTAGTTGACATGTCAGCAAGTGGGAACTGCCCTCCACTATATTTAAATCTGTGGATAAGTTAAACAGAACTTATTTTCAGATATTTTGGTCATGCTCCAAACTGGTAAGATATAATCGAAATAATAAGAAAAATTACTAGCTGCATAATACCAAAAGACCCATTTTTTTGTTTCTTTGGTCTCTTGGAATGTACCAATTGTTTTTAATACTCGTTGGTGAGTGTGTTTTTTTGTTAGTTGGGGCTAGGCAATGGCTAAGGTTATCATGGAAATTGCAAGGTTCACAAACAAACTGGCTTGTTTTTGAGAATGACGTGGAAACCAGGGTGGCCTGGTGCGGTAGCACCCTAGTGCATAATGTATCACACCACAGAATGCTGGGATATAGGTTCATCTTAAGGTTGACAACTCTGATTGGATGTTTCTGCCAAGCTTGGTTAGATGATCTCCTACCTCCAGCTGCCTTGCCCTGCTCCAACTCTCCCACCATTGGTTATCCAACATGCCCAATCTTGCAACCCACAGTACTTTACATAGCAATCAACCCTCAGTGATAAAAAGCAATAGAGTAAAGAAAATGTATACATACTTTTATTTTAAAGCCACTATTGTTTTTCTCCAATTATTGCTTGTACTAATGCCTGGATGATTAATATTCCTGTAGACTTCAGAACAATGTTAATGCTTGGCAATCCGAGTTCATCCCAATGATTTACTGATAACTACTTGGTATCTACTGGGCCATCTTGGTGAGACATGAAGGGACTTGCTCATACTGTCTAAAATCTAAATTAATGAGGGGGAGAACAGTTTTGTTTGCAGATTGCAGGGAACAGATGCAGACGTCTGGTGATTCTCTAAATTAAAACTTGCAAGGAATGTCTGTCTTCATTGCTCCAGTTTGTTTTCTTTCTCATTTAATTCAACACAGATTAATTCCAGACTGTTCAATTTCTTATGCTAACTTTTCATATCTTCTACTGATGTTTCGTGTGTTCACAATAGCTCAGTCATTCTTCATATCTTTACCAGCGCACTACACGGGATGGATGTGGAGGAGAGGGGCAATCCATTGTGGCTAAGAGCTATTAGAGCAGCCGGTGAAGAGTACACCTGTTTCTGCTGTCGTGTCCTAGAAAATATTATAGTATTGCATTTAGCTCCTTTCATTTCCCTTCACTCACTGCATTACCCAAGCAGTGGCCATCTATCCTTCAGGCTGCCTTGCAAAAGCAGCCAATGTAATCAAAGTTCTCTCTCACCTCGATTAGACACAAAAGCTTAAACACACGAACCAACAGATTCAAGAACAGCATCTTCCATGCTGTTATTAGATTGCTGCATGGACCTCCTGAATTAATTTAATATTGATCTCACTCTTTGTGCACCTTCTCTGCAGCCGTAACGTATTATTCCTCTGTCTGTTCTATTACTCTAATGCACTTCGTATCGTATAATCTGCCTGTCACTGCATGCAAAACCAAATTTTTCACTGTACTTAGGGGCATGTGACAATAATAAATCATGGTGTACAGGTACCAGTGTTGGACTGGGCTGGACAAAGTTAAAAATCACACAACAGCAGGTTATGGTCCAACAGGTTTATTTGGAAGTGCAAGCTTTCGGAGCACTGCTGTTTCATCAGGGAGTGAGCTAATAATAAAGCAAATCAAATGAAATCAGTGTGCTTGATAGAGATGCTAGCTGGCATGCAGGACACAATGGGTTGGGTTAGTTACTTCTCCCACAGTGAGAGCAGCCAGTAGCTTGTGAGGTTGGAAGCAATGAGCAATGTATCAGTCAGATACTGGATGGACATATCACTGTGCTATACCTATGTCAGAGCTGCAGCTTATGCCAGCAGTTTACCCAGCAAACACACTGCTTCAAGCAAATGCTGCTGTGCAAAAGTCAAAGGGGAAGTGCCCTTCATGGGATGAAGGGAACAATGATCAGACAAAGGGTCCCACCACAGTCTGTCAACAGGCTCAATGGATTACCATACGGAGGTTTAGATTACTTACAGTGTGGAAACAGGCCCTTCGGCCTGACAAGTCCACACCGACCCTCTGAAGAGCAAACCACCCAGACCCATTCCCCTACATTTACCCCTTCACCTGACCTGCACATCTTTGGTCTGTGGGAGGATACCAGAGCACCCAAAGAAAACCCACGTAGACACAGAGAAAATGTGCAAACTTCACACAGACAGTTGCCTGAGGCAGGAATTGAACCCAGGTCTTTGACGCTGTGAGGCAGCAGTGCTAACCACTGTGCCAACATTGTTTAGCACAGTCAGTCAGATTGGTCATATTGCAAACCAAGGGATCCATGTCCTTGTAGTCCAGAGATTGGACTACAATCAGTTGTAGAAGTCAGGGCAATAATGGTTGGGGTAGGCATAAATGGATTCTTTTCAGATTGGCAAGATTGACTGAGCGGTGTGTTGCAGAATTGGTGCTGAGACCTCAGCTGTTTACAATTTTGATAAATCACAGAGATGGAGGAACAAAGGGTGCAGTGGCCAGCTTTGTTGATGATGCAAAGGCAGGTAGGACAGTCAGTTGTGAAACTACACAAGGAGGCTACAAAAAGATATAACAGAAGCAGAAATTGCTGGAGAAACTCAACAGGTCTGCCAGCCTCAGCAGTTTCTCCAGCAAATTCTGCTTTTGTTTTAGATTGTTTCAGCATCCACAGTTCTTTGTTTTACAAGAAGAATTGGTAAACGGGCAAAGATGAGGCAGATATAATATATGGGAGAATGTGAAATTGTCCATTTTGGCAGGAGGCATTAAAAAAAGCATATTATCTAAATGGTTAAAGATTGCAGAATTCTGAGACTTAGAGGAAATGGGTGTTCTAGAGCATATTTCATAAAACGTTAGCATGCAGGTGCAACAAGTAATTAGGAAAACTAATAGAATGTCATCATATATCACAAAGTAATGTGTATGGAGGTATGGTTCAGTTATACAGGGCACTGTTGCAATCTCTTCTGGAGTACTGCATATAGTATTGGTCACCTTATTTAAAGAAGGATGTAATCACATTGAAAGGAGTTCATAGAAGGCTTTCTAGACTCATACCTGGAATAAGAGTGTTTTCTTACAAGCAAAGGTTGGCCAGACTAGGTTCATATCTGCTGGAGTTTTGAATTGTCATCAGTGACTTGACTAAAACATATGAGATCCTGAGGGGTCTCAACAGGGTAGTTACCAAGAGAATGTTGAGGAAAGGATGCTTCCTCTTGGACCAAGATCTGGGACTAGGGGTCTTAGTTTAAAAATTAGGGGTCGTGCATTTAAAACCAAGATTAAAGTTTTTTTCTCATAAAGTGCTGTGATGACTTGCATTTGCTGAAAAGGTAATAGAAGCAAAGTCCTTGAATATTTTTAAGGCAGAGCAGGTGAAAGATTATTTGAGGATACTATCAGATCAGCAATGATCATGTTGCATGCTGGAGCAGGCTTGTGGAGAGGAACTGAATGGCCTTCTATTCCTCTCTCATTCATATTTTCATGTGTTTGCATGTAATTTTCACATGAATGTGACGTTACAGGTTCCAGCAGCAAAAATTGCAGATATTTTAACAGTGCCAGTGAAAGTATATTATATTAATTGATAGGTTATTGACAATTACGTGTCACCTGTGGGTCCCCATAAGCTTCCTTGCTCTTCCCTCCACCACATGTATGTGCAGGTCCAGTGGTTGCAGCTGAGGTGAAGGGAGACTGAACTGTGGTTCACCCTGAGCAATTGGAAAACTCGAGAAGTCATACTGTGGTGTCTTTAGGCCCAGTGGTCAAGGCCTGCAGAGAGAATGCTGCCCAATGCACATACTCACCCTCCTCAGCCTGTACTGCTGCAAGCTCTGGAATCACCGGTGGAGAGGAAGGTGAAGGGGCTGCAGTCCCCAGAGGTGAAGCTATGGATGAACATAGGCACCACTTTGTCTCCCTGAAAGGAAGGGTCAAAGTGTCTTGTAGCTATTGATGCTAAGGACCAGGACTGAAGTGTTGGGGTGCTGGTCCATGAATACATCCAGCAGCCAGCGAGTGGGCCCAGGACTCCAAGATGGTTGGTAATGTAGCCGTGCAGACAGCCAGGTACACATAAGCCAGAGCGAGCAGGGTACATTGGTGGTTACTGCCATGTTTCAGTACAGCTCACTGCCAGCCTCTGACAAACTTACCCACTGCTCCTCTGTTTGTCTCTGAAGGTTGTACAAGCTGTTAATGGCCAAGAACAGTGGCATGTCTCCTGCCTCAGGCTGAGCAGGTGCCTGGTCTCCAGCAATCCTCTGAGTGTCAGAGATTCAGACATTTCTTCCTCAACTGACCATTGGTATGTGGGTGATGTGCTCATCACATAGCCTGCCGAAGGCGAGAGTCTCTGGGATGTGAGAGGGGCAGGGGAAAGTCTTGCCCACGCATCCTCTTAGAGATCAGTAGCCTCCCCCTGAGAAGTGGAGGTGGAACTGAGGCCTCTGGCAATGGTCTCTTTGCAGATGTTTGCTAGTTACCACTCATTGAGACAAGAGATGGATTCATTGTTGAAGATGGGTGAAAGCTTGCACAGATGAAGAATTAGTTAAAAACTGAAAGAACTGCAGATGCTGTCAATCAGAAACAAAAATAGAAGTTGCTGGAAAAGCGCAACAGGTCTGTCAGCATCTGTGAAGAGAAATCAAAGTTAGCATTTTGGATCCAGTGACCCTTCCTCAGAACTGATGGTAACCAGGATAACGGTTTATATGCAGAAGATAGGGTAGGGGGTGGGGATAAAGAGTAAATAATAGGGGGGAAAGAGTCCAAAGAGAGAGAAGAATAGTCAGACAGACAAAGGATTCTGGATCAGTGGTGCTGGAAGAGCACAGCAGTTCAGGCAGCATCCAATGATTTCGCTGCTCGTTGGATGCTGCCTGAACTGCTGTGCTCTTCCAGCACCACTGATCCAGAATCTGGTTTCCAGCATCTGCAGTCATTGTTTTTACCTAGACAGACAAAGGAGTCAGTCATGATCTGACTGAGAGGATGAGGCTGTTCGTGGAGACTAGGCAAAAGTGAGGACTGCAGATGCTGGAGATCAGAGTCTAGATTAGAGTGGTGCTGGAAAAGCACAGCTGATCAGGCAGCAACCGAGGAGCAGGAAAACCAACGTTTTGGGCAAAAGCCCTTCATCAGGAAGAAGGGCTTATGCCCAGAATGTCGATTTTCCTGCTACCTCGGATGCTGCCTGACCTGCTGTGCTTTTCCAGCACCACTCTAATCTGTTTATGGAGACTGTTAGCGGCTAACCATAGTTAGAGTATAATGGCAGACTTCATGATGACAAGGCCTGATGTGTGAGATAGGGGTAAGGACATGGGAGAGCACAAGCCCTAAAATTATTGAACTCGATATTGAGTCTGGAGAGCTACAGGGTCCCCAAGTGGAAAATGAATTGTTGTTCTTCCAGCTTATGCTGAGCTTCATGGAGCACTGTAGCAAGTCTAAGACAGTGATGTTGGCCACACGTGATGCATGCAAGTTGACGTTAGAGCCATTCACCCTTGGATGTGAGTGCTGGTCCTCAGAGCGTGAGATAGCAGAGAGAAAATTGTCACAATTACCCACATGGTACTGAAGTTCATTGCTCTTAAGATATTGTTGGGTGTCCCTTTTCCCTTAGGACTGAACAATGACAATGCTGCATTTTCTGTCTAGGCTGGCTCGGTTTTTGGCATGGTCTTCTTTGGTGGTCAACTGGGGGAGAGGTTTGCTCTCTTCTCCCCCAGCAACTCCGGTGTCAGTCCTGATAATGGGGAGCTAGCTTGCCTTATCTCTGAGACATTGTCGGGTTCAATCGCTACCATTTGAAAGTCTGGCTTGCAGATTTTGAAGTGATGTGTATCTGGGCTTCAAATATGGAGTCAGAGAGATGCAGTGATGAGCACTTCTACCTTGTTTACAATGAGATTCTCCCCCCAAAAAACTTGATAAGCATCCCAGTGATGTAATTAACTAGGTGAAAAGTGGAAGATTATGTGAGAAAGTGAGCTGAACACACAAAATGAAATTTTAAATGTGCCAATGCCACAAAGTCAACAAGATGTTGGTGCAACCAAGAGTTCGTAGTTTGGTTTATTAACTTAATCATGTTTCCATTTTGAATTCACTTATTGATAGTGCCATTATGCTCCAAATTGATAGAAGTTTTAGTGGCTTAAATCAGCTTTTTACTATCTTAGTATCTTAGCGTTTCGGTGGTCAGCTTCTTAGAATTTTATAACGTTCCAGTATCTTGGATGTCAGTTTATGAAATTTATTACACTTTGGTGTCAAGTATTTTGGTGATCGAGGTCTCACTGAATTTTGACGAGCTTGAAAGGTCAACGGTGACCTGTTGGTCAACGGTAACCCCCAGGGTGTGGATGGAGAAATCCAGTGATGGTAATGCCATTGAGTGTTAAGAGGTGATTGTCATTTTCTTTTCTTTTAGAGATGATCATTGTCTAGATATTGTGTGTTGTACATGTTACTCATTATTTAACAACCTAAGAATGAATATTGTCTAGACCTTGCCTTTCCAGCCATAGACTGCTTCAGTATCTGAGAGGTTGTGAATGGTCCTGCATATTATGCAATTATTAATGAGCATTTCACTCAGACTGTATGATGGAGGGAAAATCATTAATTTAACAGCTGGAGATGGTTGGGCCGAAGACACAATGCAATTTGCTTAGTTAGCCTCCTTAAATACATCCATTATTTAACTAAAAACTTGTTGAGGTAACAAATTCCATATTCCCACAATTCATCGAGTGAAGATGTTTCTGTTGCATTTTTCTGGGATTTATTGGTGACCAGCTTATTTGATTAGCAACAGGAGTAGGCCACTCAATCCATCAAGTCTGCCCTACCATTCAGCACAATCATGGCTGATCAAACACTTCAATGTTTTTGACTCACTCCATCTCCATAGACCCACACATTGTCGAAACAGCAATTATTCTAGAGCTGAAGCCAACTCAACATTTTTACATATACTTCCCAACAAGAACTGATTTGGAGATGCTGATGTTGGACTGGGGCGTACAAAGTTAAAAATTCACAAAAAGCAGTTTATAGTCCAACAGGTTTCATTGGAAGCACAAGCTTTCAGAGCACCGCCTGATGAAGGAACAGCGCTCCGAAAGCTAGTGCTTCCAATTAAACCTGTTGGGCTGTAAACTTGTGTCATGTGATTTTCAACAAGAACTGGATGATGATCAGATAGAGGGCCCATAAATACAATTGATAATTTCTGTTGGCTGTAAACAACAAAAATAACCTTTGTATCTCTATTTCTACAAGTAGCTGTTAAAATCAGAAATTTCAGGTGAAGAAAGCTGAAACTGCGTTTTGATGTTTCATTGCTGTAGAGACATTGATGTTAGGCATGAATGGAGAACTCAAGGTATCACTTAGCTTGACAAGGTCTTTAAGTTTCTGTCTGCTTCTGTTGTGAAACTGAGTGGGATTTGCAGTCCGGAGTATGCCACTAAAATACCACATTGTCCTTTGTCAGTTCAACAAAACTAATTTGACCTTCTGCATGTTATCTTTCTGTTCTATGCTTTCACATGAATGTTTCAGATTGTAAAATTTGCCCTCAGTTTATGCGCCTTTACTGGAAGAAGCAGCTGCTGGCCAACCAATCAAACTTTAGACTTTACTCAACCACATGCGATTATTGCTAAGTTATGTTCAGGAAGTTGGAAGAGAACATTAATAAAAACCCTCTGCGTTGTTTATGAAGTATTGAATAAACGTAGTTGAACCAGAATATACTTCAATCCTTGTAATTATTGACGAGGAATACATTTTTAAAACTTCAATAATACACAGAGCATATGACAGTAATGCAACAAGACACAAAGTCTCCTGTCATTTAACTGAGCATCAGCAACATCTGTTATAATGCATACAAGTTTCGTTTGGCCTAATTTGCCTGGTAAAGTCACAAGTACAAGTACTTTCATGTATTTCTACCAAAGCATTAAGAGACAGGAGGAACTAATCAAGTGAGCTTAGTTGTAACCAGTCACTATACTAAATATGAATTGGTTCCATTGGGTTCCACCTGTTTTTAGGATTGTGAAAATTAATGCCAGTTAATCGGAATGATAAAACTTGATCCAGCAGCTGTATTAATGATTTGTTGAGGGAAAAAAATCTTGCTGCAGCATGGAACTGTTTTGTATTAGTTATTTATGAATAAAGAAATGAGCATTTTCCTTAATGGACTCGACATGTAAGTATCTAATTGCCCACATGGCTGATTTACTCGTGGTGTTCATAGCAAAAAACAAAAGAAATTGGGCAGGTGATTTGGTGACGGAGAGGAAAAGTAAAGGTATCAGTATAGGTAATTTCATTTTGATATTTTAAATTTGATAACAAAATGAACACTAAGTATTAGAAATAGAAAACAGATTGTGTGCCAAACATTTGGTAGGCATGCATGAGAGTTGCTCCAGGAAATATAGAGACCACAAAATGTTGTGCTGGAGCAATCATTATCTCAGTGATAGAGGTGCTGTTTTGATTGGGAAATGGCGTCTTGCCACACTTGATCATTTCTGTTGCAGGATGCACCACATTCTGAGGAGGATGTCATTACAGTATTGGGAATATGCAGGTAGTGATGTCAGTTAACATGTAACACAGATTTAACCCCCCGCACCCCCCCCCCATCCCCCAGGCCATTTACTACCTCAAAGTTAATGTGGCAGGGATGCCAGGAATGGCTTTCTGTAACAGGTAATCAAGAATTAAACATCAATTCATATTCTTCCACAATTGGAAATTCACAGCAATTACTTTGATTCCTTTCACAACATAAATGTATTTCTGTAATCCAGCGACTCTGATATTGTATACAGATTAGAATTTAATTCTTTGGGATTTGACAGAAATGTTAATAATTAAATTGATTATTTGTATTGTAAAACCTGCACTCAGTTGAATGGGGTAAATAAAACCGATAACATAAAGGTCTGAACGTACAGATAAGGAGCAGGTGTAGGCCACTTGGTCCTCACCAGCATACTGCACTATTGTACAAGGTCATGGCCAGTCAGTTTGTGTTTCCAATCCCACATTCCCATCTCCTCACAAAAACCCATGATTCATTTGCCTAACTAAATTCTATCAACTTCTGCCTTAAAACTATTCAATTACCTGCTTCCACTGTCTCTGGAGTTTCAAAATTATACAACTCTCTGAAAGGAATCATTTCTCCTCATCTCTGTCCTAAAGGACCCAAGTTTCAAAACAAAAACACCTTGTTCTGGACTTAGCCACAAGAGGAAATATCCTTTCCACGGCTAGTCAAAACTGTTC
Source organism: Hemiscyllium ocellatum (assembly GCF_020745735.1). Classification (NCBI taxonomy): domain Eukaryota; kingdom Metazoa; phylum Chordata; class Chondrichthyes; order Orectolobiformes; family Hemiscylliidae; genus Hemiscyllium; species Hemiscyllium ocellatum. The sequence goes on along the minus strand of NC_083407.1, from coordinate 85,691,366 downwards.
AAGATTTTACATAATTCAATCAAATATTACTCATACTTCAAAACTCCCATGAGAACAAGACCAGTCCATCCAACCCACTCATTTCAGGTATCGATCTGGTAAACTTCCTCTGAAGCATGAAGAGCTTAATTATTTGTTTTCTAACACCTTTCTTCAAAATCATAATTACTCCAATCCAAAGTATGTTTGTCCCGAATAGTAGCATTTTAATTGGGAATATGGACAATTTCTACCTTGTCCATCTCATCTTGATGTTCAATGGCATTCCCATCAGTGAACCCCTCCTTCCTTCATCCTGGGGCTTACCATTGTCCAGAAACTTGACTGAATCAGCTCTGGCTACAAAAGCAGGTCAGAGGGTGTGAATTCTGGAGTGAACAATTCACCTCCTGTCTCCCTAAAATTTGCCCATCATCTGCAAGGCATGAATCAGGTGTGTAATGGTATACTCTCCATTTGCAGGGAGTGCATCACCAACAACACTTAAAGAACAGAACTGCTTGATCATTACCCATCTTCCAATTTAAACATATACTTGCAAATGCATCTTGTATGTTTACAAGTTGCCCATAACCATCTAGAAGCACAAAGACAGCAGACACATCACCACCTGCGAGTTCCCTTCCAAATCATATGGCATCTTTACATAAAATCATATGGACATTTCTTCACTGTTGCTGGAAAATTCTGGAACATTCCCCAACAACACTTTGGATGTAACCACAACCCATGGTCTGCAGTAGTTCAAGAAATCAGCTCACTTACCACTTTCTCCAGGATGGTAGAGGTTAAGAACAAATGCTGGCCTTGTCAATGAAGGCCACATTCTACAAAGAAACCAAAAAAAAAGTAAATAAGCAAAGAAAGATGGTTGTTGTGTTAGTAACCCCAGGGAGATCAGCCTTGATTGAAAAGGGATGAGTTTTATTTCAGACCCTAACATGTGCTGATTTGAAACCAAAACGGAAATTGCTGGTGAAACTCAGCAGGTCTGGCAGCATCTGCAGAAAGAAAGCAGAGTTAATGTTCTGAGTTTGGTGACTCTTCATCCTCTGCCCGCAATTTGTTTTTGATTCAGGTTTTCAGCATCCACCATTCTTTGTTTTACTTCAGATGTGGTAATTACTGTGCTAACCATGTCTGTCAGACTGTCAAGAACAGATTTACTCAGGGCTGCTTCAGTTTTATTTGGGATATATCAGAAAATACATGATTTTTCCCCCTATTTTGATGAATTGTTCATCCTTGAGAAATAGCCATTGGTCATTAATTCATTTTCAGAAGTATAGAAAGGTAAATTCTTTCTCATCAAATTACTTTTGTGACATCAGTTTTTGTCACTGAAATATCTGTGCTATGTCTGAAAATGGCAAATTTGATATTTTTGAAGTGAATTGTAGAGTAATTGTAAAATAAATCCAATATCATAGGTGATCTTTGGGAAATAAGGGTGAGAAGATTGATGCACTAGATAACTCCAGCAAAGACCATACACTTACAGAATAGAATCCCTACAGTGTGGAGAAAGGCCATTCGGCCCAACAAGTCCATATCAGATCCATCCCCCTACCCTGTAACACTACATTTCCCATCACCAATGCACCTAACCTACACATTCCTGAACACTATGGGCAATGTTTTTAGCAGGGCCAATCCACCTAACCTGCACATCTTTCAACCGTGGGAGGAAACCAGAGCACCCAGTGGAAACCTGAACACAGACTGGGAGAATGTACAAACTTCACAGAGACAGTTGCCCTCGGGTGAGATCGAACCCAGGTCCCCTGCATTGTGAGGCAGCAGTACTAACCACTGAGCCACCATATCATCCCTTGATAATGGGGTGCAGTGATACAGCTGGTACAGCAGTGGACTTCCCAACTTATGGATCCTCCAGTCAAACTGATCAGGGAGGCCTTAATAATGCTTTTCCTATAATTCAATAAATGGTGCGTGCACACAGCTCAAATCGGTGTACATCCAAAAAGCATCCCCATTCAAAATGTTTCTTCCTGTTTTTTTTTGAGTGACTCTTTATTATTCTCAGACAGTGATCAACGCTAAGATTTCATTTGAGACTTGTGGTTAAAAACAGCAATAAACACTCAATTTAAACTGTACCCTTTCCACACCGCAAGTCTTAAAAGTAATTGAGCCCTGGCAAGGACAACCCACTCCCCCCACTCCTTTTAATTATTCACAATTCCAGCTCTGCCTGTCATCAATGGGAGAGAAGAATTGGCACTTAGAAGCTTTATGGTTAAACGACAAGAAGGCGTAGGTGAAGCATGAAAACACTCCGTGCAACAACATCTCCATCTATCTTTCTCTGATTGTTTCTATCACTGTAAAAAGAAATCAACTAAAGATTTCCATGCCATTTCCATTACCATGTCTCGTAAATGAAACATTTTTGGAAAACAATTTTAATTATAATCGGCACAACCATTCAGTATATAATACATTTTCTGTATAATTATGTCTTTAAGAGAAATGTGAGGCTTTACAGTGAGGGCAGTGTTCCTGGCTGAGTATTTATAACAACTTGTTTATTAATGAGGAGCCTTAAACAACTCATCGTACCAAAGGTCGTGGCTTATCAGAGAATTACATCGTGAAGAACAGCAAATGCCCATCTGCACAGCCATTCATCCATACAACTGTTTGCTGTCATTCACTGCCGCTCTCAGCTGATGAAGAATGAAGTGCTTTGAACTGTTGTATGTTCTATAAAACAGTTTATTGAATAGAGCGAACACTTTATCAGAGATGTATGACACCACCTTGCTTAGCAACCTCAGAAACAGATCTGTGGTAGTCAGCTTCTGATGTTTTAATACAAACTGGGATCACAGCTACCCCAAGGAATCTAATTTCACAGACTTTAGGCCAATTTTACTGTCATTCAACTGCATGGTTTCTCATCATTCTTATTGCTAATCAGGATCATACTATTGTAACAAAGTGAAAAATCACATAACACTAGGTTATAGTCCAACAGGTTTATTTGGAAGCACTAGCTTTCGATGCGCTGCTTCTTCATCAGGTGGTTGATCATTAGAAGAAGCAGCTCCTCGAAAGCTAGTGCTTCCAAACAAACCTGTTGGACTATAACCTGGCATTGTGTGATTTGTAATTTTGTCCACCCCAGTACAACACCAGCTCCTCCAAATTATTGGTAACAATGTAAGGCAGTCAGTCCCTCACAATGCCTATGGAAGACATTCTAGGTTACAGTCAAGATAGCATTTAATAAATGTGGAGCTGGAACTTTGAGATAAGCTGTTATGTGAGTGCAATCTCAGTCATCATGCGCTGGTAGAGTACTGCTTAGTAGTATGATGCTCTACCCTGACATCATGTACAATAAACAAATCAATATATATTGTTGAACAGAAACTTCACAGTCTGGTCTGAGCTTGCATGAAGATATAAAACACCTGCATTAGAACAAAGTAGATTCGAATTTCTATGTTTGGTTTTGCTTGGACTCTTTATGCCACTACTGCAGTAAGCAAGTGGTGAGGTCTGAATTTCTACCAGTGCCACATGGTAACCAGTCAGTAGACTTTACTCAAGAGCTGCCCAGAATGCTTCTTCCTCCATGAAAGAGCCAATTGGATTTCTTTTAGCATTTTACTGCGACACAGTAACTCAGCCAGGAAACAGTACTACTGAGGGATTGTGAATACAAACTGACATGGCACTCATGGAATGCCATTACCACATTTGATACTCTACAAATCAAGTAGCGAGTGATTTGGCGTCATAACTGTTCTGTTGCCAGGATGTCAAGTGGGAACAGTGATCCTGCTTGGTACATTTTGGCCATCCTGCACCCATTATGTCTGAAAGCTATGACTCTTGTGTTATATGATTTGGACACTTAACCAGAAGCTGTGTATTTAGCTTCTTTGAGGTAAGTTCTTCTGGCTGCAAAAGCTGCTGGGCAATGGGATGGCCAGCAATTCTTCAATCCCCACAGCACCACTGGGAGTGGTGGACATTGCTGGAGCTGCAGCAGTGTGAAGTTTTAAATTTGGCCACTGTTTTCACATTCTCTACCCATTCACACAGCTCATTTACAGTAAAACTAATCTCACTTTGACAAACTAAAGGCCTTCATACCCTCAATTACATGCATGGTATTCTGAGGTTTTAGCCTATTAAAAATCACACTATTTGCCATTACAAAACTTCCTGCTGCATCAATGGATTCAAGCATGCAGGATATTAACTTCCAGGAGTATTCAGATCTCAACTGACAGTTTGTGTATGCCATTAGTCAACCAGACTGACTATTCCAATCTTCAGCCGTTTCCTAAACAACAGTAGAGCTGATCGGTTTAGGAATCAGATCATAGAGACTGTGAGAAAAGTGAGGTTTGGAATGGAACCTCTAGTAGTATGTGGCAATGGTAAGAGATGGTGCTGAGCAGGGCAATTTGAGCAGTTGTACCAGGTATACCAGCAGCAGATGGTGAGGGAGAGTGGTGAACTGGGGAGCTGGAGCAATCCAATGGACCCTCTGTGGTGAAAAGGGTATCATTTCAGGAAGGAGGCATCATGGGGAGAAGGATCAGACAAACAAAGGATTTCTTCAACCAGGTTTCAACCACAGGCTAAAAACTATGTCCTCTATTCTTAACTGTAATTTCCCTATATGTCTGAATAACCTGATGCCAGTGGAATAAAGATCCCTGCTTCATGATCTTTGGCCCATCAGTGTGTTTGGATCTCCTAGTATATTGCTGTACCAAGCATCAGTTGTCATGCAAACCATCTTCAAGCCAGGTTAACTCAAAGATATCCCAATTACCTCATTGCCACAATGATTGACACGAAAAAAAAACTGAGAAATGCGTAAAATTGGGAATGATTGCCCTAATGAGCTGCATGGTCAGGAAGACTGATCATATAATGTTTGAGTGATCACCAACCTGCCTCCTGATAACATTGTGCACTCAACCTCATGGTGATGATATCAACAGTGAAAGATGCAGAACTTCAGCAGTAGCTACTTTCTGTGTTGTAATTATGAACGATGTCCCATATTAATTCTGGAACAAGTTGATTATCCATCAGCTCAACCTTCTACTTCACTACACTTCCATTGTGTGGTGTAAATCCCAAGCCTTTGGGCAAGCTATAAGTAGATTATACTAGCGTTAGCGAAACAACAAATAGCTATCTGTAAAGAAGAAGTCACTTATAAACTCATTCATGTTACAATGATCTGGCTGTTTCGCTACTTGTGAGTCTAATAAAGAGACCTGTTTCCATTTTAACTATATATCTTCCAAGTTGTGACTTAAAACTGTGAATAGTGCACCAATCATGATTAATAGATAAAGAATGCTTTAGAAAGCTCATTACTATTTTGTTTAAATAAAGGCAATTATTGTTCTAGGATGAGAGGACAATTATTAATGATCTTGAATCTCATTATATTCTGGTTCAAGGTGATGACATTTGGGGTTGCAGTAATTGGGGCAAGTAATGAAATCTAACTGAGGCTATCTGAAATACAAAAATTTTGAACCTCCTTGGCATGGACAGATTATTTTGGGATTACAGTCATCCATATTTTCTTGCTCTTGCTTCTGGAAGAAGCAGTAATATCCTTCATATCCAATTTAAGTCATGTTGAAAGGTATACTCTTGGCATCAGCATTCACATGTTTATTGTGTAGGTTCAGGTTACTGCCATCTATCCAGGTTGAATGAATAATAATTTACAGCAATGTTATTAACACATGATGAAATAAGATTATTTGGACATATGTATATACATGCTAGGCCCTGCCCCCTCTTAATGTCATTTGCTTGATCTCTTGCACACGTGGCATACATCAAAGCAATGACAACAACAGTACTCCACCCATTGTGTGGTTCTGTGTCCTCATGTGTCTGCTCTGCCTTTCTACTGATCCATGCTCCCTTGCCCAGGTAATGTCTGGATAGATAAATTGATAAACCTTAAATGTAAACAAATCTACTGGAATAAGAATATTGCGACTGACCTCCGACAATGTCTTGATAGGACGAGTGGAAATGTCTTTGGAAGATAGTTCTCATGCATTTTTCTGTGAAATACTGTGCTCAACTGCCAAGTACTTGACTATCATATAATAGAAACATTGTAATTGTGGTGAAATTATAGATTACTGTTTTCTCTAATGTTCTACAATTAGCCTGTAGCAACTATGATCCTGAGTCAGAAATAGGCAACTATGTCACTTGGAAAAAGACCAAATATTGGGTTACTTACTAGTCCTACAGTTAAAACCAAACTGCACAATCATTTCTGTAATACATTTGTCTGTTGACTTCACTTACTTCATCTTATCCTCATCTTTGGGAGTCTTTAAAAAAAATGCGGGAGTCCTAACATTGGTGACTCAAAGAGGATATAACTTTTTTAAAAAGTCAATGTCTCAATAACCATTGCCACAAATGACAGGCATTTAGTTATTAAAAAGAACTTGAAACCAAACCAAAGAGTTTGTAGACTGAAGCTGAAGTTCACTACTTTACATTGAATGATAGGCTTTACATATATAGACTGAGGTATTATAGATGTGGTTGCATGTTACAATTCACACAGGGGGTCTGTTTTGCCGTCGCAATATACAGTTTTACAAGCATTTTGCAGTCTGGAACTATGGATAGTGTTGGTCGAGGCTCCATTCTTGCCACCACATGGCTGACAAGTAAACTCTCCAAAGAACTTGACATGTATTGGAAGGATCTACAGGTTGATAATCAAACTGCTTGGCTATGTTATGGAGACACTTTCCTTGGCGATCACGTCCTGGAGCGATTCAAATCCAGAGCTTCTGCCTTAGGGACAGAGATGTTACCTAATATGCCACAAGACCTTTCCACCACAGACATAAAGATTGTTTTGCTGAGTTTAGTGAAATCTTGTACACGTATACATACAACATATTAGATCTCATTCAAGAATTTTCTGTAGAAAAGAAACATCACCTGCAGATAAATGCTAGGTGCTGCATTTTGGGAAAGCAAATCTTAGCAGGACTTATACACTTAATGGTAAGGTCTTAGGGAGTGTTGCTGAACAAAGAAACCTTGGAGTGAAGGTACATAGCTCCTTAAAAGTGGAGTCGCAGGTAGATAGGATAGTGAAGAAGATGTTTGGTATTCTTTATTGGTCAGAGTATTGAGTATAGGAGTTGGGAGGTCATGTTGCAGCTGTACAGACATTGTTTAGGCCACTGTTGGAATATTGCACGCAATTCTGGTCTCCTTCCTATTGGAAAGATGTTGTGAAACTTGAAAGGGTTCAGAAAAGATGTACAAGGATATTGCCAGGGTTGGAGGATCTGAGCTACAGGGAGACCTGAACAGGTTGGGGCTGTTTTTCCTGAAGTGTCGGAGGCTGAGTGGTGACCTTATAGAGGTTTACAAAATTATGAGGGGCATGGATAGGATAAATAGACAAAGTCTTTTCCCTGGGAGAGTCCAGAACTAGAGGGCATAGGTTTAGGGTGAGAGGGGAAAGATATAAAAGAGACCTACGGGGCAACTTTATCATGCAGAGTGTGGTACGTGTATGGAATGACCTGCCAGAGGATGTGGTGGAGGCTGGTACAATTGCAACACTTAAGAGGCATTTGGATGGGTATATGAATAGGAAGGGTTTGGAGGGATATGGGCCTGGTGCTGGCAGGTGGAACTAGACTGGGTTGGGATATCTGGTCGGCATGGACAGGTTGGACCAAAGGGTCTGTTTCAATGCTGTACATCTCTATGACTCTATGACTCAATACAGTATTGCCCACAAAAAAATACAGGGCAATGATAATAATGAACCAACATATGGTTTTGACAGAGAAATTATTCATAACAATATACGAAACTAATTCTGTAGATCCTCTGGCTTGAATATGGAGTCTAGAATTAAACACTGGACTTAAATAAATATTGTTGCAATATATTCATTTAGCAGGAAATTTTCACTTTCAGCTAAAGGATTGAAACCCAATATTCAATGCATATGTAACAATACAAACAGTATCACATGAAGATACACTTAATAACTAACAACACTCGTTAAAAGATCAGGTTAAGTAAGTGTATTGTGATAAATACAAGAAACAAAAACAAATTGTACCCACATCCAAAAATAAGTTGCAGCCATTTTGCAAGCTCTGATTGCAGTTAGCAGAATTTGCACCACCTCTGTTCTTGCAATACTGTGTTATTAGGGCATTATCAAAACATGCAGTAAATTGATCGTCAACACTTATATATTGCAGTATATGCAGAAATAAGGGCTGGGTCTAACTAAAACAATTTCAAATGGTTTGCGATAAGTAGTTTAAAATTCAGTTGTAAGGTCATAAATTGGAAACAAGGTGAACCATCTTGAGGTTGTCTCAGCCGAATCTGGGAGAAAGTGAGGAATGCAGATGCTGGAGACCAGAGTCAAGAGTCAGGAATGATGAAGGGCTTATGCCCGAAATGTCGTTTCTCCTGCACCTCGGATGCCACCTGGCCTGCTGTGTTGAATCTGATTAGATTAGATTCCCTACAGTGCTAAAACAGGTCCTTCAGCCCAACAAGTCCACACCAACCCTCCAAAGAGCAATCCACCCAGACTGACTCCCCAAATTCACCCCTGACTAATGCACCTAACACTAAGGGCAATTTAGCATGGCCAATTCACCTAACCTGCACATCTTTGGACTGTGGGAGGAAACCGGAACACCTGGAGGAAATCCATGCAGACACAGGGAGAATGTGCAAACTCCACACAGACAATTGCCTGAGGTGGGAATCAAACCTGGGTCCCTGGCGCTGTAAGGCACTGTGCTAACCACTGAGCCACCGTGCAATCTGCCAACCATTAAGTCATGCATGGTCAATGGTACAAACTGTCACTCCATTCATTAGAATCAATATCCTTTTTTTTCCCCAATGAACTATTTTCAGCTGGTATGGCAGATGGCATGTTATGGATAAGCAGATCTTAACTGTACCTGGAACCATAGGTCATAAAGTTTCTCACACACTCGTGGTTAGATCATTAAACCTTTGGTAAACTGCGGATGTTGATGACAAAATATGAAGCTGCAATTCTTTACGTTGTTGTTGAGAAAGATTCCAGGGATGGAGTACATTTGCATTCAACACTTGGAGGGGTAGAGGTCAGTGTTCGATTTGCACCATTTGTGGCTGCACCATCAAAAACCCCAACATAATTATTGAAAATCTACAAATACAAACTCCCTCCCACTGACACCACTGTCCTGCAATCACAAAAACCCTAGACATCATTGACCCACCACATTGTAAATATGCAACTTGAAGTCCATCAATGTATTGGAACCCAGCCACAATGTAACTGAGGGCTCAGTGCAGTATCTGCTGTGGCTGTCCAGGTAGGCTGGTGAGAGTCAGTACCTGCTGGTAAGTGTTTTATTTTCCTGTTCGTGGTTAGGAGAGCAGGTCTGATCTGCCAGATTCCATCGAGAAAATTTCCTTTTCTCTAGGCAAAAGGAATCCTTCATTTATCCACTTCATCTATGAGAGCCTCCTAGAACCTCCTTTCAATTTGACCTTTCCATCAATTTTCACAATTTTAGCAACACAGAGTTTTAAAAAAGAATGATTTGCACTCATATCTCTTGTTTTCAGACCGCTGAATGCCTCAAAAGTGCTTTATAACCAATGAAGGAAGTTTGAAAGGATTTCACTGTCATAATGCTGTAGAATGTCAAGTGATAATATTCTTGGAGGTGAAAAAATTACAGTCTGTTGACCCATTGTTTGTAGGTTAAATGGCTCAGACCAGGATTGAATCATATACAGCCATGGAATGGAAGTCAGAAAGTTTGGAATTCCAAAGAGGATAACTTTGAATTTATTTTGAAGAAGAGTGATACTGGACTCAAAACATTAACTCTGTCTCTCAATTCACAGATGTTGCCAGACCAGTTGAGTTTCTCTAGCATTTAATGTATTTGTTTCATTCATCACTCTCTGCTTCCTGGATGTAATTCTCTATCAATGCTCATATATTAATCCCAACACAATGAGCTCTTGTTATTTGCAGTAACCTTTTATGTAGTGTCTGATCAAATGTCTTTTGGAAACCCAAATACATTATATCTACTGGTTAGCCTTTATCCGCTCTGTCTGTTACATCCTTCAAGAACTCTAATAAACTTGTCAAATGTGACTTTCTTTCTTCAAATCATATTGACTCTGCCTGACTGGATTATGATATTCTAAATGATCGTCTCATACCCACATAATAATGAAATTCAGGCATTTTCCCAATGACAGACGTTAGACTAACTAGCCTTTTCCTGCCTCTTGTCTCTCTCCACTCTTGGTCTTTCATATGGAGTTTTGTATCTGCTGGAACCTTCCTAGGATCAGGGGAATAATTGGAAGAATTCAACCAATGCATCCAGTATCTCTGCAGCCACTTTAAAACAAATTCTAGGATGCAGGTCATCAGGTTAAGTGGAGCTATAGGTGTTAAGTCCCTTTAGCTTTTCAAATGGTCGTTCTTGACTGAAGATGATTGTTTTTGGTTCCTCCCTTCCTTCCATTCCAAGCTGTTCCAGTACTCTTGAAATGTTTTCTATGCCTCCTGCACTGAAAACAGATAGAAAATAATTGAACAAGGGCTCAGGATTATTAAATCCCTAGTCTTGCCCTCTAAAGACCTAAATGCTAATGTTAGCTACTATCTTCCATGCCTTCACTGTCTTTTTATAAAACTTCTCCATTTATTTGTCACACACCAATTTCTCCATCTTTTCTTTTGAGTCATCTTCCACTGGTTTGTAAAGTTTTGTCAGTCTTCTGGCCTACGGATACTGGCAATTTGATATAACGATGAGATTGGAAATATTTTGTCAGCCTGACAACAAGTGTGGGAGAGAATGGAAGAGTTAATGTATCAGAACAATGACATAATTGGAAAGATGTTTCAGATGTTGAATGTTAAATTCAGTACATGAAGAAAAATAAAGAGGGGAAAGAAAGATTGTATTAAAAGACAAACAAAAATTGCCAAAAGGGAAAATGTAAAACTAAAACAAAATTTAAGATTTGACATTTTTAAAATCTTCTAAAATAATTTACAGTTGATGGTATTAGACTCCAACTTTGCATTCTTCAACCTGGTGAGTTGCAGATATAGTTTCCAATGCAAGCATTGTTGGGAAATATGAAGTCTATCTTTAATTGCCTTCCCACCAGAGCCATGAGGATTTGTCCCTGGACTTACCTTTGGGAAAGCCATGAGAATATAGGATTACATCAGGACCCCAACTCATTACCCCTTTAAGAGACTTTGCTGACCCACTCATCCCTGAATTCACCTGCTATAGCTGGAAAAATTCAACTCAGTGTTCTCGTCAATAACTGTTCATCAGGACTGGGAAATGTGAAAGATGTACCAGGTTATAGCTGGCGCAAGGGCAGACAAAGGCAGATGGAGGAAAAGACAGAAGGTAATGCCTGTCACAGCATGGAAGACAGGAAAGATTAAATGTTAAGAAGGATGATAGTGTAAAGCATAAAATGATAGCTATGGGCATGTGAAGAAAGAAAGCATGTATCTAGAGAAGTGGTAAATAACATCAAGGAGGAGAAAGTGAGGACTGCAGATGTTGGAGGTCAGAGTCGAAGAGTGTGGTGCTGGAAACTTCATCAGGAGTGTTCCTGATGAAGGGCTGACACCTGAAACATCAATTCTCCTGCTCCTTGGATGCTGCCTGACCAGCTGTGCTTTTCCAGCACCACACCCTTTGACGGTAAATAATATCAGCAGAGTAATTGCCCACAGTTGTCCAAAAACATTGGAGCAGTGTAAAAATGTAAAATTGTTCAGCTCAATGCTGAGTCCAAAAAGCTGTGAAATACTGAACCTCAAGATGGGATGCTTGCCCCAAGCTTCTGTTGAACATCAGTGGAGCACTGTAGGGGGCTAAGGCCAGAAAAATCAGAGTGTAAATGGAATATAGAATGGAAGTGGGAGGCTCACTGTGAGGTTGGGGGAATAAAAGAAGGTGTTCAGCAGAGCAGCTGTTTTTGGTCTCTTCAATGTAGAAAAGCTGTCATCATGAGCCGCCAATACAGTACATAAACTGAAATCAGAATATCACTGCTACACCTGAATAAGCTGATTGGGATTCTGTCTGATGGGAAGGGAGAAAATAAAAGGATAGGTCTCATATCTCCTATGCTTTCATAATTGAAAATCATATTTGACTGCAGAAAAATATATGGAGAATGTAGAAGACCACACTTTTAAGAAAATGCTGTACACCATCAGGAAACAACAGATTTGTTGAACACGCTTGTCACATTAATCTCTAGAAATGAACAAATTAGCTTGGGAATGTATTACATATGTAGGTCAGGGCATATGTATTATGGAACACTCTCAAGGAATTAAACATGCATAGGACACCTGGATCACATGAGATATATTCTAAACTTGCTCAGGAATTAGGCAAGACTCCTTTTACCATTATGATGCCTCCCCTTTACCTTTATGTGACACTTCCTTTACTTTGTAAAGACTTGAAACTGTCATTTCTGATCCATCTTTCTGAATTTAAAAGTTTTTTACATAACTTTTGCTCATGCCAAAGTTTTGATGTAATACATTAAAATAGGTGCTGAGCCCAAAGGTGGTGACCGAATAATCGGAAAAAAACCGATTGGTATGTGCATCAAGATATGATGGAATATTTAGCCAAATGTTTCAATTGAGTAAACATTCATGAATGTTTTACTGGCTGCTTATACAGCTCAACTAAAGAGCACAGAAGCCACAAAAAGTAATCAGCATCAATTTAGGGTTAGCAGCTCTCTTCAAATATATTCTGTAACTCTTTAAAGAAGAAACTCATTTAGAATGCAAGCTATATTCATATGAGTTATTTAGATTCTGATGGTATATTTGGCATGGTTCCTGAAGTAAGGTTTTTTTTAAAGATTAAGATTCATAGAACTAATGCCATATTAGCTAACTGAAATGAGAAATGAGAAATGGCTGGGCAATACAAAGCAGGAGGTAATGAGAAACAAAAAAAGCTTGAGCTCGGCTGAGAGATGGAAGTAACTAGTGAAGCTCAGTAGTCTTTTGTTTTTTGCTTTATTGAACTAAAAGTATGGGAACACAGCACATTTTCCAAAGGTACTATTTTTTGGAATGGCAGAAGAAGATAGGTGGCATTTAAATAAGCCTGAACAAACCAATCAGATGAAATATGAAATTCTCAGTGAATCTTAATTGGGAGAAATGTAAAATAATAACACCTAGATATCAGAACATTTTCTACCATGAATGAGTGTCCATGGAAAACAGAAAATAATTTTCTGTAATTGTTAACCATTTAGTAAGAGTATCTAGCATGTATAGGGCTGTTATCATAACAGCTAATCATGCATCTGACTTTACTTACAAATGGAAAGATATTTGAGTGGATAGATTCCATTGGTGAGGTTTTATATTCGTTTGTGGGATTGGGTGTTGCCAGCATTTATTGCCCGTCCCTAGTTGCCCTTGAGAAGGTGATGGTGAGTTCCTTTCTTGAACCGCTACCGTCTACCTGCAATGTGTTGACCAACAATGCCCTTAAGGATGGTGTTCCAGGATTTTGATCGAACAATATTAAATGAAGAGTGATATATTTCCAATTTAAGGTGATGAGTGGCTTGAAAGAGAACTTGCAGCTTGTGTTATTCTCATGTACCTGCTGCCCTTGTCCTTCTGGATGGAAGTGGTCCCGGGTTTGGAAGGTGCTTTCTGAGGATCTGAGGTAATTTCTGCAGTGCATCTTACATATAGTACATACTGCTGCTACTGAGGGTCAGTGGTGGAGGGAGTGGATGCTTGTGGATGTGCTGCCAATCAAGTGGGCTGCTTTGTCCTGGATGGTGTCAAGCTTCTTGAGTGTTGTTGGAGCGGTAGCCATCCAGCAAAAGGGGAGTGTTCCATCACACACTTTCGACTTGTGCCTTCTGGATGATGGACAGACTTTGGGCAATTAGGCGATGAGTTACTTGCCACAGTATTCCTAGTCTCTGATCTGCTCTTGAAGCCACTGTATTTTTGTGATGAGTCCAGTTGAATTTCTGGTCAATAGTAACCCAAAGAGTGTTGATAGTGGGGGATTCAGTGATGGTGACACCATTGAATGTCAAGGGATGATGGTTAGACTGTCTCTTATTGGAGATGGTCATTGCCTGCCATTTGTGTGGCGTGAATGTTACTTGACATTTGTCAGCACAATCCTGGATATTGTTGAAATTGAACATGAACTATTTCAATACTTAGAGAGCAGCAAATGGTGCTGAACATTTTGCAATGATTGGCAAACAATGACAATGGTTAGTCTGACGACACTAACCTGAGGAACCCCTGAAAAGAGTTGGGATGACTACCTCCAACAGCTATGGCCATTTTACTGTGTGCCAAGTATAACTCCAGCCAGAACAGTTGACCCCTGATATCCCTTGATTCCAGTTTTGCTAGGACCCCTTGATGCCACACTCGGTTGAATACAGTCTTGCTGTCAAGGGAAAGCACTCTCACCTCACTTCTGGAATTCAGCTCTTTGGTCCATGTTTGAACCAAGGCTGCAATAAGGTCAGGAGCTGAGTGGATGTGGCAGTACCCAAACTGGGCATCACTGAGCAGGTTATTGCTGAGTAGGTGCTACTTGATAGCATGGTCATGACACCTCCCATCATTCTACTGATGAATGAGAGCAAACTGATGGGCCAGGTTGGATTTGTCCTGTTTTTTTGTGTACAGGACATAATTGGGCAATTGTCCACACTGTTAAGTGGACGCCATGTTGTAACTATACTAGAACAGCTTGGCTAGAAGAATGACAAGTTCTGGAGCACAAGTCTTTGGTACTTTGGTGGAATCTTGTCAGGGCTCACAGTTTTTGCACTATCCATTGCCTCCAATCATTTCTTGATATCACATGGAGTGAATCGAACTGGCTGAAGACCGGTATCTGTAATGCTGGGGACCACTGGAGGAGGCTGAAATGGATCATCCACTCGGCACTTCTGGCTGAAGATTGCTGCCAAAGCTTCCACCTTATATTTTGTACTGATGTGCTGGAATCACCCATCATTGAGGATGGGGATATTTGTGGAGCCTCCTCATCTAGTGAGTTGTTCCATTGCCCACCATTCACATCTTGAGGACTCTTGAACAACTCCCTCACAACTGTATATCACTCTGCTGAGTCTGACCTGTTGGTGGGACAGGACATATCCAGGGATGGTGGTGGTGGTGTCAGGGACTGAGGGTAAGGTACAATTCTGTATCACTATGTCAGGCTAGTCTGTGAGACAGGTCTCCCAATTTTGGCACCATCACACAAATATTAGTAAGGAAGACTTTGCAGAGTTGACAGGACTGTTTCTGTTATTGTCTTCTCTTTTGCCTAGGTAGATGCCGAGTTGTCCATCCAGTTATATTTCTTTGTTGAGACTTCATAGTGATTGATACAACTGAGCAGGTTGCTAGGCCAGTTCTGAGGGCAGTTGAGAATTGGCCACATTGCTGTAGGTCTGAAGTCACATGTAGGCCAGATCAGGTGAGGATGGTAGATTTCCTTCCTTGAAGGGTATTAGTGAGACACTTGAGGTTTCCTCCAACAATCAACAATCGTTTCATGGTCGTCAGTCAATTCTTAATTCCAGATTTTTAAAATTGAATTCAAATTCCAATCACTGCTGTGGCAGGATTTGAATTCAGGTCCCCAGAACTTTATCCGAGTTTCTGGATTAACACCACTAGACCACGGCCTAGTTTTTAGAAAAATGTGCACAGTATTTGGCATCGAATATTTAAAAAGAACCTGGCACTTTGGGGAGTTCGGGCTCTAAGTTCTGAAGGGAAATGCACAAAATTAAACCTACTTTAATTAGCATGAAGTGCAAGGGTATTACATTTCAATCCTTTCAAATTGTGAGAATCATCAATGTTGTAAGAAGCTTAAAAGAGATTTTTTTTCTATAAATAGACAAATAGGGTTCTTTAAAATTACCAGTTTAAAATTGTGAATAACTGTTGAATAATATGTCTCGAACTGAATTTGAATGTCTCACTCAACTGGGATTCATGTTTCATTGGGTTGAGCCAGCTTTGTTTGCAATGTAGAATGATACCAGCAGTGTGTGTTTGATTTTTTACACTGACTGCGGTTACTCTTTGCTTGCTTGATGTGTGACAACCCTCAACTTTAATGACAGAGCAAGACTGTGCCAACTTTATCTTTTTTATATTGCAATAAATGTGACAAAGTACGCTAGAAATTATTAGTTTCTTGTATCATGTGGACACAAAGTTGGAAAGAAGTACTGTTGTAAAATTCAATTTTAAAAAGGGCAAAGCCCTCAATAGTAATTGAACAATTGCAAGGTTCATTTCAGACTCTTTCTTCTCATGTTCCTTCCCTTCCTCCTCTGAAAGTGACCAGTTTTTACTGGTTTTACCTTCTCAACAGCCCCTAAATATTTTCAGGCAAAGCTGGGCAGGTTCTTGATAAGCAAGGTGGCAAAATGTTATTAGGGCCAGGCAGGAATGTGGAATTGAGGTTACAATCAGATGAGACACAATCTTACAAAATAGTTCAGCAGGCTTGGTGGACCAAGTGACCAATTCCTGCTCCTAAGCTGGATGGCTGGATGTTCTCTTCTTGATTGCCCAAGAAAAGTAAGATGAAATTTAAAGTCTTACCTACTAGGGGTACTACGTTCTGACTGCTACAGGTCATTCAATTGACCTTTTGTTACTCCTTCTGGTGTTGCTCCTGCACTGAGCCATACAGAGGAATCCTAATGTTGCTACTGGATTAGCTGATTTCAGCTGAAGTGACGCTGAGTGAATTGGAAGGAACGTAGTACAGCTGCAAAATATTACAGGAGTTGCAAATCTGCTATAAAAACAGAAAATACTTTCAGCTGATCAGGCAGCAACTATGGCAAGGGAAACAACTAAATTTGTTAGGTCAATGGCATTTCACTAAAATGAGGAGACAGAGGTAAACTAAGGAAAATAACTCCAGGAAAAGGGAGGAAGGAGAGCAGGAAAAGAAGAAAAAAGAAAGTTCTGTGATTATGGTAGTGGGAAGGAGTGATAAAATGGCAAGGAATGCAGACCATTGCTATTTTAAATCAGTGTCTTATTAACGTGCAATATTACTCTCATGAGATAAAAGGTAGAATAAATGGCTTTTGAGAAAGCGGAATAATAAACAACATACAATAATTAAAAGACAGCACTTTAATTAGGTTTTTCAGAGAAACAGTGAAGTGTTACAGCACCAGCTGCCACTTCAACTTTGATTACTACCTTAAAATTCCTCTTTAAAGGAAGTGCAGATCTCTGTGCTCATCCTCTGGGACTAGAATATTTGTGCCCAGAAATCCATTGGACTGCAGAGGACCTGGTGTAAAAGATTAGGAAAACTCAGGTGCAAATATGCTAAGCATCTGAAATGGTGGGAGGCCTGAACTTCCTCAGTCTTTTATGATCATTTAACAGTCCCTGACCTCAAGCATATCTCAGTTTAAACTGATTCCATCCATAGCATTGTGACTCCTTCACACAGGGCTCCTGCTTCCAAACAAATGCAAAATTAAGCCCAGCTGGAAATAAAATCTCTTTTCTGGTGTTTCATTGTGATGTTTTGTGTGACTTTTAAATTCATTATCACAAAGATTTTCTGTTTCTCTGAATGTAGTTTTACAGCATCAGATTAAAAATAGAAGATTATCTTCCATATTTGTAAGTTTTTAAAGATGCTGTACCTCAGTAAACATGAGTGTAGCACAGGTACATTGGAAATTAGAAGTCAAGGTCTACCCTGAAGAATAGAGCTGAGGGCCAAAAGAAAACAATGACAATCTGCTATTTAACAGACAAGTTGTGGGAGATCAGATGAAGGGGTCTGAATTTTCAAATAGATAAAAAGAAAGATTTGTATTTAAAAAGTGCATTTCATAACAATAGGGTGTCATAATGTGTTTTATTTATTCAAGGACTGTGGGCTCCAATGGCTGGGCCAATTTTTATTGCCCATCCCTAACTGCCAAGACAGTGGTGAGCTGCTGCAATTTGTGTCGGTGTAGGTGCACACTCAGTGCTGTTAGGCAGGGAGATCCAGGACTTTGACCAAGCAACACAATTGCAAGTCAGGATGGTGCGTGGTTTAGAAGGAACTAGAAGGTGGTGGAGCCTCAATGATTTTCTGTAGTGCACCTTGTATTTTGTACACACTGTTGCTATGCACATTTGTGATGGAGGCAGTGAATGCTTGTGGGTAATCAAACAGGTCTTTGTCCTGAATAGTGTCAAGCTTCTTGAATGTTGTTGGAACTGCACTCACCCAGGGAAGTGGGTAATGTTCCATCACACTCCTGACTTGTGCCTTGTGCAGAGCAGACAAGCTTTGGGTAGTCACAAAGTGAGTTACTTGCAGCAGAATTCCTAACCTCTGACCTGCTTTTGTAGCTCCAGTATTTATATAGATAGTTCAATTCAGTTTCTGGTCAATGATAATCCTAGGATGCACCTTCCAGCCAACTAAGCATTTTTTGATGTCTCACCACCACTGTAATGCTAAGCAAACAATCAATTTGTGTACAACAAGCTCCCAGAAACAGCACTAAAATATTACCAAATTAATAATGTTGGTTGAACAGTAACTCCCCTGATATTCTTCAATGTAATGCCATGGGGATCTTTTACATCCAGGTGAGAGTATGGAAGAGCTGCAGTTACATGGGTCCTCTGAAAGATATGTGGCTCTAAGAGTGTGGTACTGCCTCAGAACTGCACTGGGATCTTGCATTTCGTGTTGACATCACTAAAGTGGGACTTAACACACGACCCACAATCGTTAACAGCCCAATTCCCCAAGGTATATCATTCCTTCTTGCCCAATGTATAATTTTGCAGATGTAACTTTATGCCACTCCGTCTTTGCCAATTTGACAAATACCCACAGCAGGCACATGGCATACAAA
This sequence comes from Hemiscyllium ocellatum, assembly GCF_020745735.1. Lineage (NCBI taxonomy): Eukaryota > Metazoa > Chordata > Chondrichthyes > Orectolobiformes > Hemiscylliidae > Hemiscyllium > Hemiscyllium ocellatum. The sequence goes on along the minus strand of NC_083407.1, from coordinate 85,672,313 downwards.
AGCAAATGGCTTTCTTTAATTGAGATTGGTACTCTGCTGGGGATGAGAGTGAGCTGTTGAAGCTTTTACTGTTTATGTTTTAAACAATGCTATTAATCTAAAAGCTCCAAACAGGTCTGCATCCAGAACAGAGAAGGAAAAGAAAATTGGCAGCATAATTGTGTTCTAACTTGATTTTGTGCATAGCGTGCACCCTCTCTCCCAATTGCACATATAAGTTTTCACAAATCTGTACCTTCACACTGGAGTGGGAGATCAAAACATAAGTGCAACTTAAATTGTGTTGTACCCAAGATCAAATTTGCCTCATTTTAATCATAGACTTTCCAAGATATAACATTTAAAGACAGCTAGCAAGTTTCATGTTCGCAATTTTCTTCAACACCTTTCATAAAAAATGAAAATATATTCTGGAAATTGCTGAAGTAACTACAGCATGGATAGAATTGCAATGAGGATAAGTGAATGTGCAGTTAAAATACCCATTTTACATTTTAGTAACTCAAAGATCTAAAGTATCATAGGGCAAATGATGTAGAAATATGTCTCACGGCTTAGGATATCAGAACAAAATCCTCCCGAGCAGTTAGCAGATTTACATTTTGTATAGATGGTGTATTTTGCAAAGAGGTCAAAAGGTAGGGTTAACAATGATAGCTCTGTTGGATTAGTATGCCATCGGTCAGTCTGGATAAATTCCTGTGAATGTCCCTTGACATAAGCTGTTGCAGAGACCTCAGGAAAAAAAAACTGGCAAACAGCAGCAGTCTGAAGCCAGCTACCTGCATGTATTAATCAACAGCAGCTGGGATTTCATTGCTACACAAGATTTACTGCACCCATTTGCTACTGTATTTTTTTTTACAAACAGCTTGCCACAATTTGTTGATGACTGTTTGAAAGTCATTCACCAATAATTAATAATTTTTCGTATCAACACTGGAAATGTTTGTTTCCTTTATATGTGAGAAAGTGGAATGAAGAATAATTTTGATACTAGTTTTTGTGAAGCAATATCAAACCAAATAATTGTATCTCACTAATTCTATTACAGTACAAGGCTGCATCAGGCTTGAGTATGCACTGGAGACCCATTGCGAATGAAATGGTATGTCTCAATTAGTCGCCCTGGTAAAGTGCTTTAAATAAAAAATAATTTGTGATGCATGTAAATTTTATGAAGATGCTGAATTCTGTATAGTAAAGCTACATAAAAATATAGCAACAATTTACTTTTACATCTGGAATATGGAAAATAACTCTTGTTTTGTTAATACACCTAATGTTATGACTTTCTTTTGCAATTACTGGAGATCGCAGAATACATTAATTCCTTTCCTGCTCAATAAAGAAGTCATTTTGAAGTTTATGAAAAACCTTTCTTGATTTTATACTGCTTTTTAAAAGCTAGAACCCAAGGGGCCAATATGTCCTGGGAAATGCTCGGGAAAAAGTATCTGATTACTTGGAAAACTGCACTCGAAGCCAGGATAGGAACCTATATGATTAAGACACTAGTCTGTTTGATCAAGTCGGGATTAATCCCAGCTTTTGTTTTGGGCAGGGCTCGAGACGGTTTGAAATTAAGAAGACGAAAAAAATCAACATTCCCAAAAATGTTCACGGGGGCAGGAAGAATATTGTACTGGTTAAATCAGAGGCCTTTTTCATCTGAGTTTCCTTTAGAGGAAAGCAATAATTAAAACTTACGTTTGCATTGAAGCTTGCATTTTGCTACTTTACCCAATACATATTTGAGGGAATTCGTAGTTAAGAGGTTTGAAATTTTGCAATTGGCCAACTGAAGAATCTCTCCCACTTTGGTTACTTTTGACATCCCTGTGCTTCAAATAGTTGAAATTTCACTTAAAACAATATACCTTCATAGGATCATAAGAAATATGTGGCAGGCAGAGGCCATTCAGCCTATTGAGTCTGCTCCATCATTCAATAAAATCATGGCTGATCTGATTGTGGCCTCAACTCCCTGTTCTCACCTACCTCTGCCATAGCCATTAACTCCCTTATTAGTTAAAAACCTGTCTGGCTCAGCCTTCAATATATTCGATGACCTGGTTCCACTGTTCTCTGGTGACAAGACTGACACATTTTTGTGTGACAAAAATGCTCCCCATCTCCATCTCATGTACTCAGGTACGTATGACAACAATAATCAAATCAAATCTTAAATGGGAAATCCTTTTTTTAAAACTGTGCCCCAGCATTCCAGATTTGCCTCAAGAGAAAATCACCTCTCAGCACCTACTCTGTCATGCCTCCTCAGAATCATATATTTTCAGTAAGATCATCTCCTGTTCTTTTTACTCCAATAGGCAAGGCCCAATTTACTCAGGTATTCCTTTCAATAGAACATAATTTGAGGAATCACCTTCTGAAAGTATATCTCCACTTAGGTAAGGATATCAAAATTTTACAAGACACTCCAGGTGTAGTCTCATCGATGTCCTGTAAAGTTGTTGCAAAACCCTCTATTTTTGTCATCAATTAACCTTACATTCATTTGCTTTCCTAATTACCTTTTATTCCTGCTCACTGACTTTCTGTGATTCACTTACAAGGACACTTACATCCTTCTGTGTTACTGCATTTAGATGTATTATCTAAATGTGCCATTTAGATAATATTCTGCTTTTCAATTCTTCCAGCCAAAATGGATGATCTCCCATTTTTCTACACGATGCTTTATCAGCTCATTTTTTGCCCACTCACTTCAGCTTGCTATGATCCCTTTGAAAACTGTTTGTGTCCTCTTACAACTTGTCTAATTACTTGTCTTTCTATCATCAGCACACTTGGTGACAATACAGTCAGCCCTTCATCTAAGTCATAAATAGTTAAGGTCCCAGTGGTGTTTCACTATTCTGAGCTTGCCAACCTGAAAGTGATTCATTTACTCAGTATACTTGTGCAATTTTATTCTTTAATCTGCGTGAAAATTGAAATCACCCACAATTATTTCAGTTCCTTTCTTACAAAGCCCCTTATTTCTAAGTCCTCACTCATTATTTCTTGATTTCCATTCTATTGTACAGTGTCACTAACATCAGAGGGCTTACATCAGTAACTTCTTTCTTTCGCTATTTCTTAGCTTTGCCTAAAACTATTCTGTTTCAATCTTCTAAAAAAAGATCACTTCTCACTATGATTTTAACTTCTATGAACTGAGTTATGCCATCTCCCTTTCTTCATGTTGTTCTGAAAAAGGTCATATCTTTGCAAGGGCTATCAATCAGATTATTTTGTTTCTAGTTGTGCTCATAATTGATCCATTTTTTTCATGAACGCTAAATGCATTCAGATGATGATTTACTTAGTAGTGAATGCCAAACATATTCAGATATAGAGACTTTAGTTCTGGCTTCATGTTGTCTGTGGTGTATTGCTGAGCACTTTCTCTCTGCCATTCTCCTACTTTTATTTCCCTTATTACTAATTTCCCTCTTACCTTGTATCTACTCGATGATGTACCATGTCTTTCTACATTTGATAAAACAAAGAACTTAGGAAGCTGGAGATCCGAAACGAAAGCAGAAATTGCTGAAAAACTCAGCAGGTCTGTCAGGATCATTGGGAAGAAAACAGAGTTAATGTTTCAAGTCTGATGACTATTCATCAGAACTAACTCATTTTATATTGACAATGAATCAGTTCTGATTCACTGTGAGTAAAGATTTGAACATACAGCGAGTAGTTAGGGTATGGAATGCTTTGCCTGGAAACATGGTGGAGGCAGGTTCAGCTGGGGAATTGAAGAGAATATTGGATGGTTATTTGGATAGAAATGTTGTGCAGGCATTATGAGGAAAAAGCAGTCAGGAATAGAACCAGTGCAAGCACGATGAGCCCATTAGCCTCCTGCTGCACCATAACAAATCTATAATTCTGTGACTGCAGCCTGGTACAAATGTTGTCTCAGCAAGTGTTCAAGGAATGGCCTGATCACATTCAGCCAGAATTACAGTGGTACTGGTTTGTCAAAGCTGATATCTCACTGCAACATGGAGTTCTGCTCGCCAGCCCAGAATCATCATCGCCGAAATATTGCAGGAAGACCTTCTCCAGAAGAGACATGAAGGCCAAATGTGAACAGTGCAGTGCAAGCTCTGCTGGGTCATGGATAAAGGCATCAAGTGAATTGATTCTCCATACAATGGATGCCAGATGTACAGAACTACATAACAAAAGGCAGAGATCACAGCTACTGAAGTACCACTCAGACCATGCATACTGTGGGAGCCAATTTATTGACATACTATCAAAATTAGTACCTCAAAGATCATGAGCTAAAGTTCTATTTTATCTTAAAGGTGATGTATTAATGTGGTAAAACAATCATCTCACCATTGGAGTTATGTTCAATTATTAAACAATTCCTGAAATAATAATATGTGACAATGGAACCCAATTCATCTGAAAAGAGCAGATGGAATTTTCTGGAAAGGGTGTGTTCAACATCATCACTTTATCACCACATTATCCAAAGCCCTATGGGTTTAAACTGTGAAAAACATGCCATGAAATGCTAAGAGACAAAGGACAATTCAAAGCCAGCCTTATTATCTCTCTAATTTAAATCTCTCAAAGCTGGCATTAAATCCTCTGAAAAACTGTTGAATGGAATAAGGTATAAAAGAACTTTGGCAATAAAGATACTCCCTCCAAGTAACCAGGAAAGAGAAAAGCATGAACTGATTGATTCATATGTAACTGGAGGCCAAGACTTCAATTTTAAAATGCTGGCTCAGTCATTGAAAAGACAAGGCCCACATGCACAGGATCACACCATCAAGATCTAGAATGCAGCAAAGGATATTGAGAAATCTGAACAACACTCCAAGCTCATAAACATTGAGAGTGGCACTGAGAGTAGCACTGAGAAGCAAATCAGAAAGAACATAATCCATCTGAAACATTTGAACATAATTTATCTGAAAAAGCAAAACAGGTCATCAACAACATCACTATTCAATGAGACAACATCAAGCATGACTTTCACAAACATTTTCTAATCAATCCGGTCACGCGTTGTGACACTAGTCTGGAGAACGTGAGACTTGAACTCAAAGTTAGGGTATAACCATTGGACCATTAGAGCCCAGCACCTGACTTTTACAATGCCAGGAGCAATATGTACAACACCAGTACAGCAAGCCACCCAACAACTGAGAACAATGATAACCAAATCTATAGATAGAGACACACAACATCCTACTACCTCGTGATACGTGAATACATTTTGACAAAAGAAAACAAATTGTAACAGACTGGAGATGTGTTCAGGTTTAAGTGTAAGGGATTGTTGTTAATATTTTGTGTGATATAAAATGAAATGATGAATAATTAGAATAGTTATATTGGAATAATTATTTAAAAGAAGAGGGATGATATAGTATCCATTAAGACCTTGCAATTAATTGTTATGGAAGTATACAACCAGGTTGCCACTTCCACTGCTCACTGTAGGCATTTTCTGAGCAACAATGTATGTTAACCAGCAACATAGAAAACTGTAAGAAATACACGCAATGAAGCTCTAGAATCTTAAATTTAATGCAGTAATTATTTTAAACGTATGGGAATCAGAGATGTAAGAAGTAGCTTGCACCAGTTGGACTAAATGCCATGTTTCTAAATATTCTGTGACATTCTATGTAGATGGTATGGTACCTTACCCTACATGCAGAGTTTTGATGCATATAAATGCATCAGAATATAAATAGTTTGAACCAGATAATTTACTTTCTGTAAGGATAAAGACCTGACTACAATGAATATTGGGACAGTTTGGAGTGTATGTCCATAATGAGACATGCGCAGGTCTCCTCCACAAATGAGGTCAAAATATCCTTTTGTTAAAGTGTGTCATTATTTTCTCATCATCCTCTGCTTCAAAAATGGAAGTACTTCTATTTATTGATAATTCCACTGCTATATGAGAGAACATTTCAAGATCCCCAGTGATTTGAATCTAAATTCACAAAATAGCAAATAGCTTTTGTAAAAAGAATGTTTTTGTGTTAAATGCCCACTGAAATGTTCACTATTGCTAAATTATTGATCTGACTAACTGACAAATCCTTCTTTTGATGTCCCTCTCTAAACAATTATATTAAATTATTTAGTCCCCAGTTTCTGGATAAAATCACCTCCTCCAAGCTATCCATACACACCTACATTCACTCAAACTGGAATATTACAACTATTTTCACAGAATTGACTACTCAGTTTTAAACAGGAGGGGAAAGGAAGAGTCAAATGGCTGCAGCTTGCAACTTTCCCTTAGCTGCACTGAATGTAACACTCCTTGCTAGCATTGCAATCTGCAAGTGCTGGATTTTTTTTTTGTGCCTCATCCCACAAGTCAACATTCCTACAATTCTTGAATTCAGACTGCCAGACTATTCAACTTTAAGAAAGGAAGGGGGAGGAAATTGCAACATGGACCATCTCTGTCCTAGCACATCTACACATATCTAGCAAGGGTCACTGACTCAGTCTGGAGTGAACTCAGTATTCCAGAACACTAGTTAATTTATCCATGTCCTTGGCTAATTTGGGGTTCCCTAGGCCAAAATAACACACAAGGAATTCGATCTCAGCCTTTAAGGCCCACTGCCATCCTGAACTGTACACTTACAAATTAAAATATCAAAATATTCCGCTGAAAAATTCTTAAAGGAATAGGTCAATAGTTCAGATTATAAAGAGTGTGTTGAACATAGAAGAACATCATTGCCCTGATTTTGTGACAGTGGAGTTTTGCTTTAGCTGAAATAACATCATAATATTTTCTTGCAGAGGTTGAAAAGTACAACTCCTACCACCACCTAAATTGCGAATGAATAACATCTCAGTTTCTTACATTTCTGTTTCCTGAGATTATGGTCATTTTAACATGTAGCTATTTGAGAGGATTGGGTGGCAAGATTGTTTATATAGGAAATGGTAGTGGAAAATATTCAAAACTAAATAGTTTTCACTATTACTATGTCATTCTCCAATTGAATGTTGAAAGACATTAATACAAAATGTCAGTCATAATTAGTGTACACCAACATTGTCCCCTGGTATTTTATATTTACTCTTTGGAACACATGTTCTCTATTGCTTGAGCAAAAGCCCATCCACCACCTTAAAATATTCATTCCCTTCACCATTGATGCACAGCAGTATCAGTATGTACCATCCAACTAGGAGTTAGATATAATTCTTAGGACTAAAGAATTCAAAGGATATGGGGAGAAATTAGAAACCGTGTACTGAACTGGATGGTGAATGCGGGTACTGCAGATGCTGGAGATTAGAGTCAAGATTAGCGTGGTGCTGGAAAAGCACAGTAGGTCAGGCAGCATCCAAAGAACAGGAAAATCGACGTTTTGGGCAAAAGCCCTTAATCAGGAATCAGATCATCCATGATATATTGAATGGTGGAGCAGGCTTGAAGGGCTGAATGGCCTACTCCAACGTCTATATTCAATGTTCCTAAGATGTACTGGATCAACTTCCCATGCCTCCTATGGCAGCTCCTTCTAAACACATTGCCTCGATAATCTGGAAGAACAAGGGCAGCAGATGCTGGGCACACCAGCAGTTCCCATCCAGTACACCAACCTGACTTGGAACTTTATCACCACTCCTTCACTGTCACTGCATCAAGTTCCTTGAGCACCATTCCGAACTGCACTGTGGGGCCCAGTTATAGCACATGAAATGCAACAGTTCAAGAACAAAGTTTCTCACAAGCAATTAGGAATTGGCAACAAATATTGACCTTGCTAGCTATTCCTAACCATGAACAAATAAAAATAAATCTCAATTAGACATTAAGGAAACACTCACAAACATTAGAACAGCAGCAACAAACCTTTAAACCATCGACCATAATCTGGGGATTGAATACTGCAAGTCCTTTTACACTGTGAACGATGGTACAATGTACAGGAACAAATTACTGCAGATGCTGGAATCTGTTCTGAAAACAACCAATGCTGGAGATCACAGCGGGTCAGGCAGTGTCCATGGAGAGACAGCAAGCTAATGTTTCAAGTCGAGATTGCTCTTCATCAAAGCTGAAATAAAGTGAGGAGGGGACAACATTTATGCTTTAGCTAGAGGGAAAGGAAAGGTTTGCTGAGGCATGTGGATGTGGGATGCCGGTGAAGGAAAGATGTTGACAGTGCAGATTAAGTGATCGGAATATGAGAATGGTAGAACAATGGTGGCCTGCTGGACTGGCAAGGACAGTAAGTGGGATGGGGGAGGGGAGGACTGCTCACATACCCATATATCTGTCCTCAGCACGCTGCAGTTTTCCAGTGAATCACAGCACAAACATCTCATCTTCAGACTAGGCACTTTACAGTCTTCTGGACTCAACATTAAGTTCAGCACCTTTAAACTGTGAACATTTCTTCCCTTTTCTTTAGCTTGTTATCATGTTCTCCCCTCCTCTGAACCCACTTAATGGCCTGTCCAGTCTGGTAGTTAGGCACACCATTGTTCTGCCATTCTCAAATGCAATCACTTAATCTGAACTATCAACATCTTTTCTTCACATGCACCCGACATCCACTACCCCTAGCAGCACACCCCGCCTCCCCCCCCCCCCCACCCCCCAAATTATAGCATGAATGCTGTCCCGTCCAAACTTCAGCTCTGATGAAGGTTCATCTAGATTTGAAATGTTAGCTTGCTCTCTCTCCGTGGATGCTGCCTGACCTGCTGTGAACTCCAGCAGGTTTTAAACTACAATCTAGCTGAAACTACCATGAGATATCAGAATAAAGCATTCTTCTTCATATTGTTACTATGGCCCCAAGGATGTAAGTTTGGATAGCCAGTGAACAGTGAACATAAGCTCATAGCACAGAACTGTCTGTGAGTTGACATTAATTTGACAGTCTTATTCACTGAGAAATAAGGAACACAAGTTATGAGCTGCTTTAAGAAGTAGCAAGCTTATAATAACAACCAGCAGAGGTTATGGGATAATTGGAATCAATGATGAGCCAACATACTTTACCCAGTTGTACTGATTTGCTAAGTTGTGTACAATCAGCAAACGATCTTTTGTTAAACATCATCACCTTCATCTTGTCAGAGAAAGAAAAACAGAGCTTTTTTGTGTGTGTCTACTACAGATGGGCCTTTTAGAATGGACCTTTGTGAGTATGAATACAATGATTTCTAATACTTGAGTAATTTATTTTGCCCCTACTTGTTAGATGTTGCTGACCAAACTGAAATATAAAAGGATTTATCATTGGAGATTAGTCTCATGACACCACATGTCCTTAATGAGTCCAAAGAGCAATTATTATGTGTCATGCTAGGACTGTAAAGTTGTTAGTTGTGTCATCATTAACAAATTACTGCTTGATTATATTTTATTTCTACTTTTTATGATTTTGCAATGGCATCATTCTCCACAATCAGACCTTGACAATGTGGACGAGATAAAATTCTAAACTTGTTCCTTCACATAACGAAAGCATTCCTCAGAGGCCGATAAAAAAAAGGTAGTTTTGTTTTGCAAATATTACCTTTTCAAATGCTGTTAAAGGAAATTCAATCTATGCTGAAACTGGAAGATAATTATGGCCCTATCAACATTAGCTTTGTTGAACAGTTCACATGCATCTCATTTTTAGTCATTATTGACTTAATGTCTTCAAACAATCTATATTTGCAAAGATACGTGCAGGATAAGCTTGCATATGACACTGATTACACTCTGATAAGAGTGATTATTGTCAGTGTGTACTCGCAACAGTTGGGTGGTATTTTACTGTCACGCTAAAACCATTTAAATGATGCATATTAAAATTCCAATCAAAATATCCCTGGATGAAAGTGCTGTGGTCAATTATAGACTTTGCAGAGTTTTAATTATGTGTACTGATACATCAGTATTAACCCCTGCTGAAGGAGTCATTTAATGGGCGTCAGACAGTCAAGTGCAATCGAAATTAAAGTCAAGGATTTTTTTTAACTGTTTGATGGACATGGAAACTCTTTTGCCTCCCTTCCACCTGAACAATGACAGCACAGCTTTTAAAGTGCTTGCCTTCCAGAGGAAATGTGCCATGTTTTTTTTTTGTGCGAATTGAAATGTTACCTGCAACATCTGACACACATCACAGTAGCTCCTAATTTTATTTTGTAAACTTTGCAAGTGGTACACACAACCAGAAGACACAATTGAAATGGACTGAAAGTACTGTTTACATTTTGAAAATTACATGACTTTTCCTCCCTATAGACAGCTCATCTTTGCCTGGTTGAAATGTAAACACATGACTTTTATCATTATTAGCTTTGATCCAATTGTTGGCAATTCAGGGCGAGAAAGATGTATTTAGTTAACTGCTTCTCCTTTTTAAAGAAGATAGTATGATAGACAGCATCACTCTTTCCCAGCCCCTTCCCCTGCCACTGCAGGAAGTGCCAAACGTGTCCCCACACCTCCCCCCTCACCTCCGTCCAAGGCCCCAAAGGATCCTTACGCCTCCAACAGAGATTTACCTGTACTTCCACATACGTCATCTACTGTGTCTGTTGCTCTCGATGTGGTCGCCTCTACATTGGAGAGACAGGATGGCAACTTTTTGCAAAATGTTTCAGAGAACATCTCTGGGACACACGCAACAAACTACCCCATTGCCCTGTGGTCAAACACTTTGCATCCCCCTCCCACTCTCCCAAGGACATGCAGGTCCTGGGCCTCCTCCACCTCCAAACTCTAGCCACCCAATGCCTGGAGGAAAAACACCTCATCTTCCACCTTGGGACCCTGCAATTACATGGGATCGATGTGGATTTCACCAGTTTCCTCATTTCCCTCCCCCCACCTTATCCCAGTCCCAACCTTCCAACTCGGCACCACTCCCTTGAACAGTCCTATCTGTCCATCTTCCTTCCCACCTATTCACTCCTCCTTCCTCTCTGACCTATCACCATCAACCCCACATCCATCTACTTATTGCACTCTCAGCTACTTTCCTCCTAGCCCCACACCTCCCATTTATCTCTCAGCCCCCTTCAGCCCTCCCCCCACATCCCTGATGAAGAGCTCGAAACTTTGACTCTCCTGCTCCTTGGATGCTGCCTGACTGGCTGTGCTTTTTCAGCACCACACTCTTTGACAGTATCACTATTCATGCTTGTTTTTCAGGAAATCACAGCCTACGTCACTCCATCTGGAACAGCAGCTTCCCAGCTATATCAAATAAGTAACTGTGGATCCTTGTGAACGTGCTGTCATCCAACACACAGCCAGTCAATATCTGAGCACGAGATAGTAACCAAATCATTAATGACTTGAGTGAGAGCTGTAAACAAACCCACACAAGGTTACCAATACTGGATATTGAAATAAATACAAGAAATGCTGGAGAAACTCAGCAGGTCTGTCAGCATGCTCTGAAATTGTGGAATTGAATATTGAGTCCTCGAATGTCTAAAGTATCTGAGCAAGAAATGAGATGTTCTTCCAGTTTGTGCTGACCTTTGTGGGAACGTGTAGCAGACCCACAACGGGAATGGTAGCATGGATGCATGGCAGTTTCTTGAAACGACCAACAGCTGAGAGGTAGGGGTCATTTATATGGACAGAATGGAAGTGTTCCATCAGACAGTCACCTAGGCTCCATTTGGCCTCAGTCACGTAAAATAGATCACATTATGAGTAGTGAATGCAGTAGACTAGCTCGAAAGAAGGACAAATAAAACACTACTTCACCTGGAAGATGTGTCTGGGGCCTTGGACCAGGAGAAGGTGAATGTGTAAGTATTCAACCTTCTGCAATTGCATGTCAAAGTGCCATGGAGGAGTGAGGAAGTGTTCAAAGTGATGAAAGGTGGGCCAGGTTAGGGAGGGAATAGTCCCTGCCAAATACTGACAGTGGATGGAAGAGAAAGGTGTGTTTAGTGGTGGCTAAAATAGCAGAGGATCATCCTTTGAATGTGGAGACTAGTGAGGCGGAAAGTGAGGATGAGGGGAATGCTATCATTGTTCTGGGAAGAGGGCAGGGGTGAGATCTGATGTAGGAGATGGGTTGGACATAGCTGAAGGCCTGGTCAACCACAATGGAAAAGACTGCTCTGTTGAGAAAAATATTAAGGGTGGCACGGTGGCACAGTGGTTAGCACTGCTGCCTCACAGCACCAGAGACCTGGGTTCAATTCCCACCTCAGGCGACTGACTGTGTGGAGTTTGCACATTCTCCCCGTGTCTGTGTGGGTTTCCTCTGGGTGCTCCGTTTTCCTCCCACAGTCCAAAAATGTGTAGGTTAGATGAATTGGCTAGGCTAAAATTGCCTGTAGTGTTTGGTGTAGGGGAATGGATCTGTGTGGGTTGCGCTTCGGCGGGTCGGTGTGGACTTGTTGGGCCGAAGGGCCTGTTTCCACACTTTAAGTAATCTAATCTAAATGTTGCTGGCAGCTCAGTGGAAGGTGGCATCATCGGATCAGATGAGACAAGGATAAGGAAACTAGGAGAATGGAATGGAATCCTTACAGGAAGCAGGGTGTGAGGAGGTGAGTAATGGGGCTTGTAATGGATATTGGTGAACAGCCTTTCCTCAGAAATAAAAACAGTGAGGTCCCGAAAGGAAGGGAAAATTCAGAAATAACCCATGTGACGGTAAGAGAGGAATGGAAATTGGAAGCAAAACTGCTGAATTTTTCCTATTCCGGATGACAGAAAGAAGCAGCCCCAACTCCGTTATCAAAAATGTTGAGGTGGGGACCTGGGTAGGACAGGAACAAGGAATGTTTCACATACCCCATGAAGAGACATGCAAGTAACCATCGCCATACCTTGGACTTGGAGGAATTGAGATGATTAAAGAAGAAGTTGTTCAAGTGAGAATGAGCTCAACCAGGCAAAGGAGGGTGGTGGTGGATGGGGATGTTGCAGGCATCTCTTTAAGGAAGCAGCAGAGAACCTCAGTCCATCCTGAAGTGAGACAAAGTGGCGAGGGCAAGAAAAGTGGAAAATGTGGAACCAGCATAAAACATCAAAAGAATTAAGAATGGAGGTGGGGAGAGACTGAACAAGGGAGAAAAATAGAGTCAAAAAGAAATAAGTTCAGTGGGGCGGTAATAGGCTGAAATGATGAGTCTGCCCCATTTATGGATTTTTGGCACGATGTGGAACCGAGTGGTGTGAGTCGGGGGGTCTATGAGGTGGGGGGTTATGGAGGATAGATCTCCAGTGGAGGTGAAGTTAATGAATGTTGCCTTTGATAGTCACTTCTACCACTAGCCATCAGTTAAGATGCAGATTCATGGTTCAAGATAAATAGTACTACTTTGTATCCACAGATGGATGAACAGGCATGGTACAAATTTGTGAGCAGTTGGATTTTTGAGAAAGTTTGAATTGGCCCACTTCAGCCTGGTGCAGATTAGCAATTTGAATTATCAATATTCTCAACATGAGCAACCATTGTGTAACTGAGCAAACACTGACAATTGGAAGAAATCGCCAGGCTTTTCAACTGACTTTTGCGCAGACTCTTGAAATCAATAAACAGGAAAGCAGTGACATGGCCTACAATTTCCTGAATCACAATTACACTGAAATGATACCTGAACTTATCATTACATTTTAGACCAATCTTACCAATGGGAACATGCAACAAAATTTCATAAGAATCTCACTAGTCTATACTGAAAAGCAAGAGAAAATCAGTAAGTGAAGGAAATAACTTGAGCTTTTAGAGGACAGTTTCACGTAGCATCAGTGAAAGCATTTCAAATGACAATAAGTTCCTGCCTGAAACACTCCTGCTCAAATCCTACATTGTGCTTGACACCCGCATCCTGTGAAATAATTTTATAAATAAGGCCAGTCAAAGGTCTGTCTTGGGTAGGCACAAAGGGAATATGCTGAGGGTGATAACTTGGTTCTTAGCTGAATACTCTGAAGTGGCTCAAAAAATGAGTTGCTTTCTTTTACGCTTGACTGACACCTTGGCCTGAGTACTCGATCATGTGTAACTTTTTAATGTTCATGGAATGTGGACATTCTTGACAAGATCAGTATATTTTGCCTAGCTTGAGAAGTTGGAGGTAAGCCACCTTCTCGAACCATTGCAACCTATTTTTTGCTGAAACGTTCTCAGTGCTGTTAGGGAAAGAGTTCCAGGACTTTGATCCAGCAACAGTGGAAGAACGATGATACAGTTCCAAGTCAGGATGATGTGTGGCTTGTAGGACAAGTTGCAGTTGAGGTGTTTCCTCGACTGCCTGAAGTGGTAGATGTTGTGGGTGCATTTCGTTTATGTACACATTGCTGCCATAGTGTGCCAGTGTTCAAAATATAGTGAATGCTTAATTTGGTGGATGAGTGCCAATCAAGCAACTCGCTTTTTCTTGGATGGTATCAAGCTTTTGACTGTTACTGGAGTCACTGTTCTCCAGTCAAGTGGAGAGTATTCCATCATGTTTCTAGCTAGTGCCTTGTAAATGGCAAACAGACTTTAGAGTGCCAGTAAGTGAGGTACTTGCTTCACAATTCACAGCCTCTGACTTCCTTTTCTAACTGCAGTATTTATGTGTGGGGTTTGCACTTCTGGTCAATAATAACCCCGAGACATTAATAGCGGAGGCTTCAGCAATGGTATTTAAATGTCAAGGGGATATGATTGGAGTTTATCTCATTGAAAGTGCTAATTGCCTAGTATTTGTGTAGCGCAAATGTTGCTGACTATGATATAAATTAGCATCTGGAAGGGTTAATTGATATCACAAGGTAAGCTTCACCGATAATGTCATAAAGAACTGTTCCTGGGAGGAGCAAACCAGCTTTAAGTTTACTTCTAATTCTGAGCTATAGATTGATTGTTAAGTTCTATGTAGCTAAACAGTCATTTCTACTTCTCTCAGATCTACCTTGAGGTTTAACAAGACATTGTCATGTCACTGAGATGCAATGGAACTAGCTTATATACTATGACGTAAATGTACTCTGTCTATCATGACCAAGACTCTCGTTGGCCAAAGGTTTTGATGAACATCCTTCCCCACTTGCTGCCAGTAAATTAGATAATACCACTAAGAAGGTTTACTAGCAGTTGTCACAACCTACTTTGGAAAGTGCGCTGCTAACCAAGCCCCACTACTCACAGAGAGGTACAACATAGAAACAGACCCTTCAGTCCAACTTATCCAGGATGACCAGATTTCCTAAATAAATCTAATCTCATTTGCCAGCACCTGGCCCATATCCCTCTGAATCCTTCCTATTCATATATCCATCTAGATGCATTTTAAATGTTGTAATTGTACCAGCCTCCATCACTTCCTTTGGCAGCTCATTCCATCAACAAAACCACCCACTGCATGAAAACATTGCCCCTTAGGTCCCTTTTAAATCTTGCCCTTCTTACCTTAAGCCTATGCCCTCTAGTTTTGGACCCCCTCCGGCCTCCCACTCCAGGGAAAATACCCTCCCTGTTTACCCTATCCATGCCCCTCATGACGTTATTAACCTCTATAAGGTCACCCCTCAGCCTCCAACGTTCCAGAGAAAACAGCTCCAGCCTATTCAGTCTCTTCCTGTAGTTCAAATCCTCCAAGCCTGGCAACATCTTTGTAAATCTTTTCTGAATGCTTTCAAGTTTCACAGCATCATTCCTATAGCAGGGAGACCAGAACTGCATGCTGTATTCCAAAAGTGACTTAACCAATGTCCTGTACAGTCGCAACATGATCTCCCAACTCCTACACTCAATGTACTGACCAATAAAGACAAGCATACCAAACACCTTCTTCACTATCTTATCCACTGGTGACTCCACTTTCAAGGAATTATGAATCTGGACTCCAAGTTCTCTTTGTTCAGCAACACTCCCCAGGACCTTACCATTAAATGTAAAAGTCCTGCCCTGACTTGTCTTTCCAGAACTCTGCACATCACATTTATTTAAACTAAACTCCATCTGCCACAAAACAACACAACACTCACGCAAACCCCCTTCTTAAAACCCTATAGAGACTAAGACAGACATACAAATAAACATTGATGCTATGGGAAGGTGGGAACCACTGGGGAGAGTCCACAGAATTTAATAAGGTGTTCCTTTTGCTTTGTCCAAGACCATATGTTGTCCAGTACCTTTATTTCTAGGTTATTTCAGAGAGACAAAAAGAGACCATGTCTCTTTCGCAGTTTGAAGGCTTCTCCCTCCACATTGTCCAGATGTTGTACGTTTACCTTCCCAGGAGTCAATCAGGGAGTTGTAATACTGATGACTCCTGGTCTCCAGAACTGGTTATGATTACACAAACAAATTAGCAATTTGTTGCTAGGCAAAGCTCACTGCGCATACACACTCAATGCCTTAGCATCTTAAATCTCTTCCACCACTACATGAACAAAGTAATAGTATAGGCATAATTCACAACGTGTTCTGTAACATGTTTTTAGAAACTTTAAAACGTTTGCTTCACTCTGATCATTTCTGTCATCCACTACTATAATTATCACCTGATGCACTTGTTCCTCCAAATTCTCTTTCCTGTGATGAAATTGTTTCAATGTATGATGTGACATGACTAATTATTCCAATTACACTCAGGGATATCTGTCAGATAAGTCATCCTGTAGCCAGTGACGTCAACAAGGCCTACCTCAAGAATGTCCTATCAAAATACCATCAACCCATCTCCTGTCCTACCAAAGGCCCAAACACCCTTGACCATTGCTGCACTACCATTAGAGTTGCCAACTGCTCCATCCTCTGCCCACATTTTGGTAAAGCAGAGTAGATGGCTGTGCTCTTTCTCCTGGCTTACAAGCAGAAACTGAAGCATGAGGATCTGGGACAGAAGGTTATACAGTGCTGCTCTGACAAAATGGATGAACTCCTAGAGTTCGGTGAACTGGTCCATATTCAAGAGCTTAGCAGCCAACCTAAATGAGTATACCACTATGGTCACAGACTTCATCAGTAAGTGTGCAGAGGACTGCATGCCGGAGAAGTGAATCGGAGAGCTCCCCAACTGGAAAATATGGATGAACTGGGAGATGCATTCCCTACTGAAGTCCAGGTCTGACATTCAGTTTGTGTGACCCTGACCTATAAGGGAAATCTAGGTACAATCTTCACAAAGCCTTCAGGGCTGCTAAGAGATTGTACCAGAGTAAACTAGAGTCCCAGACTAACCACATGAACACTCACCATTAGTGGCAAGGATTACATGATGTAACAGGCTACAAAGCAAAGTCGAGTAGAATTGCTGACAGCAATGCAGCCCTCCCTGGATGCTCATTTTAAACAGAGGGCCAGTGAAGTGATATCACCTGTCCCAGCAGCCTTCCAGTACCCACAGTCACCACCACATGGAGTCCCTGGCCATGCACTCAGATCCTGTGTGGACCAGCTGGCGGGAATATTCTCAGATATCTTTAACCATTCCTTACTCCAATGTGAGTTCCCATCAGCTTCGAGAAAATCACTATCATCCCAGTGCCAAAAAAAAAGTAAAGCGCCTTAATGACAACCACCCGGTGGCTTTGACAACCCATCATTATGAAGTGCTTCGCGAGGTTAGTAATGGCACACATGAGCTCCAGCCTCCCAGACTTCCTTATTCTATTGCACTTCACCTACTGTTGCAACAGCTGCCATCTTCCTAGCCCTGCACTCATCCCTGGAACATCTGGATAACAAGAACATCTACATCTGACTCCTACTTATTGACTTCAGCTCCATTTTCAACATCAGAATCCCAACAAAAATCATCTCTAAACTCTGAGATCTAAGATTCTGCTCCCCCCTCTGCATCTGGATCCTTGATGTCCTGACCCACAGACTGCAAGCAGTAAGGATAGGTGACAATACTGCCTCCATGGTAATCCTCAACACCAGTGCCCTGCAAGTCTGCATGCTCAGCCCTTTACTGTACTCCTTACACAGTCACGACTGGCAAAATTCAGTTCTAACTCCATTAACAAATTTACTGATGACGCCAGTGTAGTGGGTCAGATCGCAAATAACAACAAGACAGAGCACAGGAAAGAGGTAGGGAGCTTAGTGGCATGGTGAAAATACAACAATCTCTCTCTCTCAATGTCAGTAAAATGAAGGAGTTGATCGTCGACTTCAGGAAGTGAGTGGCGGTCATGCCCCCATCTGTATCAATGATGCTGAGGTGAGAATGGTCGAGAGCTTCAAGTTCCTAGGAGTACATATGACCAACAGTCTGGCCTAGTCCATCCACATCGATGCTGCAGTGAAGATTGCACACTAACGCCTCTACTTCCTCAGATGGCTAAGGAAATTCAGCATGTCCAAAATGACTCTTGCCAATTCTTATAGATGCACCATAGAAAGCATCTTATCTGGATGCCTCACAGCTTAGTGTGGTAATTGTCTGCCCAAGACCATAAGAAACTATGAAGAGTTGTGAACACAACTCAGTTCATCATGAAAACCAGCTTTCCTTCCTCTGACTTACTGCTGTCTCAGGAAAGCAGCTAAAAAAATCAAAGACCCCTCCCACTCCCGTTATACTCTCTTTGACTCTTCTATCGGGCAGAACGTTTGAAACAAGGATAAACAAATTTAAGAACAGCTTCTTCCCTGCTGTTATCAGACTTATAAATGGACCTCTCGTATACTGGAATTGATCATTCTGTGCACCTTCTCTGCATCTGTGACACTATATTCTGCATTCTGTTGTATTACCCTAGTGTACTTATGTAAGGACTGATTTGTCTGAATAACATGCAAAACAATACTTCTCCCTGCATCCTGGTACATGTGACAATAATAAACAAATCAAATCTTACTAATCTTTCTCACCACTATGTTAGACAACTGAATTTTGCTTTTAAAATTTTGCCTTGTAGTGGCAGCAACATCAATACTTCATCTCCCATTTGAAACATTCTAGATTACAGTATGGAAACAGGCCATTTGGCCCAACAAGTCCACACCAACCCTCTGAAGAGTAACCCAACCGACCCATTCCCTACCCTATATTTACCCCTGACTTATTTACCTAACTCTACGGGGAATTTAGCATGGCCAATCCACCTGACCGGCACATCTTTGGATTGTGGGAGAAACCAGAGCAAACCCACACAGACAGTCACCCAAGGCACGAATCAAATCCAGGTCCCTGGTACTGTGAGGCCGCAATGCTAACCACTGAGCCACCATGCCGCCATTATGGCTATAGCATGTTTGTCTGCCTATTCTTTTATATGTGCAGGTGAAACTATTAAATGCTCTTTTGCTCGCCCACATGCTCCTGTGGGTCTTTCTAGAAAGTGGGCAATTAATTTAACATTAAGGAGTTATCTTTTTGCCTTATGATCTTCTTTTTAATCAATTTTAATAGATTGCTAATCTCATGACCATTGTCAATTCAAATGGATTAAACCCAGCAGATTTATTTGGGGAATCTCCAATAGCAAACAGTTTTGCTCAAATCCTCTCCGTATTAGTAGATTCCGAATAGATTAGGAGAAAGCGAGGACGCTGGAGATCAGAGCTGAAAAATGTGTTGCTGGAAAAGCGCAGCAGGTCAGGCAGCATCCAAGGAGCAGGAGCAGGAGAATCGACATTTCGGGCATAAGCCCTTCCTGAAGAATGTCGATTCTCCTGCTCCTTGGATGCTGCCTGACCTGCTGCACTTTTCCAGCAACACATTTCTCGATTCTGAACAGATGGCAATAAGTGGTGAGAAGTGTACATAGAGTTAATGGTAGTTGTCTTTTCCCTAGAATGGGGGAATTCATGACTAGGAACGACCTTTTAAGGTGAGAGAAGAGAGGTTTAAAAAAGACATAAGAGGCAATTATTTTTACACAGAGGGTGGTTCACGTGTGGAATGAACTTCCTGAGAACGTGGTGGATGAGGGTACAATTACAATGTTGAAAAGACATTTGTTAGGTACATGAATAAGAAAGATTTGGAGGGATATGGACCAGGAGCAGGCACGTGGGACCAGTTTAGATTGGGATTATGTTCAGCATGGACTAGTCGGACCAAAGGATCTGTTTCCGTGCTGTATGAAGCTATGACTTTGTGGTGCTCCATCCTCACAACAACCTTGAGGTGGATACAGCAGATGATCATGAACTTAAAGATATTGTCTAGTGATTGGTAGAGCTCATCCCCAACTGATCCAGGCAGCAGGACAGCTGATTTGGAACTCTAGTGGGTTAGCTCGGGGTGGGTGACAGGGTCAGAGGTCAAGGATGTGGTTGTGGGATGGTGGCTGCTCAGTAGGGAGTTGAGAATTTCTTTTGATATTTACACAGGAGAGGGAATCATATTTTCATCTTCCTGTGTCTCTTGGGTAACTATTAAACAATCTCTGACATTGAGGAAAATTTCCAAAAGATTATCCAGTGGAAGTTTCAACTTTCTGGGCAATTCCTGCAAAGGCAAAAGTGAGGGGAATTCTACATGCACTTCCAATCTACTCTGATGCAACAGCAATCTCCCCATCGGAATATCTGGGACAAAATATTTGCAAAACTGTTACTGTCTCCAGTGACTCCAGTTTCTCATTAATTTGCACCATCAAACAAAAGCAAAAACAGCTCATCTGTGGTAATAGGATTGATACGAGAAGGCTCTTGTAGTGTAGTGGTAATATCATTACCTCTGAGCTCAGTGACCTGGGTTCAATTCCCACCTGCTCTAGAGGTGTGTAATAATATCTCTGAACAAGTTGATTGAAAAAAAAATGAAGGATACCTGCCAGGAAAAATAAGACAGGATCAAAATGGTGGATCATGACAATCCTCAAACGAGGACCTCCATGGTAGACCAGTCAACAAACACACACAGACCAAGGTTAATGCTGGCTGTTGATCCTTGCTCTTGTGAATTCTCGAGAAGGGAAAGCATAAACATGTCTGCAGTTCAGGAGATGATCTGCAGGTTTTGGGTTGAGGGTGGGGTTTGGAGGAGGCAGCCCCATATTCTCTCACTAGCCACTGGAGATTACCATCCACTTTGCTTTTATTCACCTTTCTCCCTTTTAAGTGTTGCTGTTCGAAATTCAATCTGACAGAGGTGAGATGATGTAATAGGGCAAGACAAACAAGGCTAGGGTAAAACAGTACATAACGAACATTGTGACATTGGGAACTGACAAGGATCAGAGGGACCTTGATGTGCATTAAGGTAGCAGGATAGGTAGATAAAGTGGTTAAGAAAGCAAGTGGGATAGGTGCCTTTATGAAATGAGACATAGAGTTTCAGAGAAGGAACTAGACCACAACTAGAGTATTGTGCGCAGTTCTGGATTCCACATTATAGGGGGGGTGTGATTGCACTGCAGAGGGGGCAGAGGAGATTTACCAAGCTGTTACCCAGGCTAGAGAGTTTTGATCAAAAAGAGAAATTGGATAGACTGGGGTTGTTTTCCCTGGAGCAAAGGAGGCTGAGGGGGGGTGAGGAAATATGTTTTCAATCTGAAGGGAATCCAGAACCCATCATCTGTAAGGATAATAGAAGGAAACATTCTCATAACATTTAAGAGATATTTAGATATGTATTTGTAACATTAAAACATACAAGGTGATGGGCCAAGTGCTGGAAAATGTGATTAAATAATTTTGTAGTTGTTTTTGACCACAACAGACTTGATGGGTCTTTTTCAGTGCTGTGGACTATGACTTTAAATTTTCTCAGCATATTATGTTTGGCATTCCAGAGATCATCTCCAAAAAATATCCTTTGACAAGCTGCCACATAGGAGGCTGCTAAATAAAGCAAGAGTCCATGGTGTTAGGGCTGAAAATGTGTTGCTGGAAAAGAGCAGCAGGTCAGGCAGCATCCAAGGAACAGGAAATTCGACATTTCGGGCATAAGCCCTTCTTCAGGAATGCCTTTCGGGTTTATACCTGAAACGTCGAATTTCCTGTTCCTTGGATGCTGCCTGACCTGCTGCACTTTTCCAGCAACACATTTTCAGCTCTGATCTCCAGCATCTGCAGACCTCACTTTCTCCTCCATGGTGTTAGGGGCAAGGTACTGGCATGGATAGAGGATTGGCTGACTGGCAAAAGGCAGAGAGTCTTTTTTCAGGATGGTAACATGTAGAGCTCCACAGGGGACAGCATTAGAACCATAACTACACATGTTTTACATTAACAATGTGGACGATGGAACTGAGAGCATTGCTGTTAAGTTTGCAGAAGACACAAAGACAGGTGGTGTTGAGGAGGCAGGGAGGCTGAAGAAGGTCTTGGAAGGCTAGGAGATTGGACAAAGAAGTGGCAAATGGAATACAATTTGGGAAAGTGTCGGGTTATGCATTTGGGAGGAAAAATAGACTGCTTTCTAAACAGAGAAAAATTTTGGAAATTTGAAGCACAAAGGAACTTGGGAGTCTTAGTTCAGGATTCTTTTAAGGTTAACATGTAGGTTCACGTGGCAGTTAGGAAGGCAAATATAATGTTAACATTCATTTCAAGAGGGCTAGAATACAAAAGCAGAGATGTACTACTGAGGCTGTGTTCTAGTCAGGACCATACTTGGAATATTGTGGGCAGTTTTGGGCCCTGATTTGAAGGAAGGATGTGCTGGTGTTGGAAAGAATCCAGAAAAGGTTTTCAAGAATGAACCTGGGGATGACCCCTTGTTATTTGAGAAGTGGTTGAAAATTCTGGGTCTGTATTTGATGGCATTTAGAAAGATAAGATGGGATCTCATTGAAACTTAGACTACTGAGAGGCCTGGGCAGAGTGGACGTGGAAAAGATATTTCCAATAGGAGGAGAGACTAGGATGCAAGGGCACAGCCTTAAAATGAAGGGACAGCCCTTTACAACTGTGATAAGGAGGAATTTCTTCAGCAAGGGGAATCTGTGGAACTCATTATTGCAGAGAGCTGTTGAGGCCAAGTCATTGAGTGTAATTAGGACTGAGATAGGTAAGTTCTTGATTAATAAGGGGATCCAGAGTTACGGGCAGAAGGCAGGAGAATGGGGTTGAGAAACATATCATCCATAATTGAATGGTGGGACAGATTTAATGGGCCAGATGGCCTCAGTCTGATCTTGGTAACAGCTATTGACTTTACATAAACAGTCACATGTTCGCTCTATAATCTTTTTTTATAAAAGAAGTTTTTAAATTAAAATTTAAAATTTAATTTATAAGTTCAACATATCCATAGGAGATCCAGTGCTATGATCCACCTTTATAGCATACGAAGTGAGTAGATTAGCCCTTACTTCATGTAAATTTAAGTTAGAGTCTGGTATATCTGGGATTACCATGTTCAGCAGCATGTACTACTAATATATATTAAGTAGTTTCACTTTGAAGTCTTAAGTCTTCAAAGACAGAATTTTCCTTTATCTTCCTCTTGGTCAGTAACACAATAAAATATGTTGGTGTCTCTGAGATTCATTGCTTAGAAAAACATGGCAATGGTGAAGATCGAGGTATAGATCTGAGATCCTCTAATGATGATAAGAATTCCAATAAAAAATTATTTTAAAACAATCATTAGTACAGCTTTAATATCAGCCAGTAGCCAGGGAAGCAACAGAGCTGAATAGCAGATGTGAAGGAACATATATCTTTGAATAGAAACACCTGTGGAGAAGCCACTCAGTAACAAACAACCCTTTACAGTTTGTAGTAGGGGACATTTAAACTTTAAAAATACAATAAGAGCAGTAAAATCCCACTCGCAATTAAGGAGAGAAATCTGAATCAAGTATATATCTCTATGACTCTATTTGAGAAAAGATAATGATTACTGGTCACCCAAAGCAGGTTTGATCCCATGAAGAAAGAAACATGAAAAGTGAAGACTTCTAATAAAATTCTCAAATATTTACTTAACAACAGCCAGTTAAGATAATTCTTCAGGTACAAACTTTAAGAAAATTAATTGGATAAAGAAAATTGGGAAGAAAATCACTCTTAGTATTTGACGTATCAGAGTCTGATCAGTGACTTTAGTGCAACCTTTGTTGTTTAGATAGTTTGAACAACAAATTCAAGATTTATAAAATAAAAAAGACATTTTAAAATTTTATTCATTAAAATATGAAACATTGCAAGTCTGATCGGGCAGTGTTAAATTTGGCATGGAAAGTATTTGGACACAAAAAACGTTAGCACAAATGTCATCACAGCAGACATCATTGAAACAGCTAAAATAATAATTGAATCCTATTAAATGAAGCCATTCTGTGAAAATTTCTAGCCACAGCTTTTTGGGAAATTCTTCCTTCAGCCATCTTGAAAAAGAGCTATCTTCTATTCATCTCTATGAAGAAGCCATATTGATAAAGGAAAACTTTACATTGAAAACATAACTTCAATAGCTGTTTTAGAACTATAACAACAATTTTTATAAAAACAAAGATCCAGCAACTTTGATCAATAAAACAAGTTGCTTCTATGTCATGATTGGAACGAGAGCCAGGTCAATCTCATTGACTATGAGATTCGTGATTGGGTTTGCTAATCTGGGTCAATCAGGGAGCTCTTGCTGACAGATGTAAACGGGAGATTCAGAAAGTCTTCTCATTCTAGGGGCTGGCTCTGAGCAAGCTAGTCAAAGTCCATATACTGTGCACATGGAAGTAAAGAGTGACTTGGTAATGGGGTACTGGTCTCTGAGCAGTTATTTCAGTCTAGTCAAATACATCAAACTCCTAACAATCATTATGCAAATTAAGTGGATAATCATCAAATTCAAGTGCCTACAATCGAATGCTGTAACAAGATGTGCATATAGTGCAAACAAAAATAGGTCCAGCTATCAGGTCCATTTGATAGTCTGACAAATTGATAAATGTGGAAAGCACAGTTCCTAAGTGTGTGATCAGCCTCTGCAGTGGATATTATCTCAACATCTTTCCAATCCAACATGGACATTCATGCTTTGGATCAGAATCTAGAAGAAAATGCCAATACTTCAAGGAATCACAGTTGAACTGAACAGCAAGAACATATGGGTTTATTTTCTTCCTTGGGAACTCACAATGTTATCCAATGCTTTTTCAAAAAATATCAGATATAGATGTTATAGAACTGTACTCATATCATAGAAAATTCAATCCAGGTCTCAGGGAGTTGAAAAAAAAAATCCCTTGAAGAAAATTACTGTTGCTTCAGAAAACACAATTTTGGGTCTTCCTAATTCTAAAATGTTAGATGCAAATCTACACATATTCAGAAAAAGTAGGTGTAATAAAAGCATGTTTCTCCTTTTCTGCCAACAGAGGTGGAGCTATGTTAATAAGCCAAATCAGTGAATGCAATTAGGTATCAGTGCAAAAAATTGAAGAAATTTGCACATTTCAGTGTAAATTGTTACATGTGAATTCCTTGGCAAATAAATCTCTCTTCTTCTGCAATTATACATTTTTTTCAGGAAATGCTAGGCAAATAGATCATTAAAAAATGGGAAATGTTGGATCGTCTTATTTTATGAGATAGCTTCATATGCAGACCTTCTTATTTCACATTGTTACTGCATCATTTGCTGGCATTAGTTAATATTATTTGAAGTATTTTGGGCAATTATCTGTTATAATAGTGAAATAAATTGAGATCAATGATAACCATATACACTGGTCTTATAGTCTGCTTAAGACAATTCCACATTAAAATGTTATTCAAATACCTTAGAAGAAAGTCTTTTTGATTCAGCTCCTTTGATATTAATAGTCCCATCATCAATGATTATATTTATTTTGTGTCTACCTTGCCAATAATGTTGAGGTTACTTTCAGTTGGGAGAACATGTAAGACCATAAAAGACCACAGTACATGATTATTAACTTTTAGGTAACTGGCCAAAGGTTAATTTAAGAAATATTAATTTAACTGGAAAAGGTCAACACATTGTTGGCATAGTAACTCAAGAAGTGGTCAGTGAATTTTAACTACACTTGGCAAGAAATTAGTAAATGTCCAAACATTTTGAGAATGAGGCTTAAAGGTCAAAGTTAGGCTAGTGACTATTAAAGTCTTTTGTCTAAGGTGATGCCTTATCTACAATGTAAATAAAGTCCTTTTGGAAGCAACAACTTGTAAGACATAACAAACTTATTTTGGGGCATACTCTGTATAAAAGCACTGTTCTGATATCTTGGGAATATAAGGTTAATGCACAACCCCAACCTATAAACAAGAAGGACCACATTGTATTTTGTTAAGCAATATTATTTACCTTTGGCATCTGACTTTTATTATGGATAGAAACTGTAAAACTGATGTTTGACCATTAGTAAAACCTTTTATAGTTTTATTGTTGTGAGGTTTAATAAATAAGCAAAGTTATTCATTTAAAATGTTCAATAGTTAAAGCAAAATATTCTTCCTTGGACACATAGTCCACATACGTGATTATCTCTTATCTCAAAGTGCCTTTGAACCTCTCATAAATTAACAAGACTGTCCCTAACATTATAGACGGTATGTCAGTTAATAGGTATCTTTTTAATGAGGGCATTATTTAAAGGAACTATCAATGTACACATTGAGCTCCAACAGAAACCTACTCAATTAATAACAGAATCCATTGGCAGCATTTCAAGTGCAGACTAATCAGTAGAGGGTATTTTAAGTAAAAGTCATGATCATACTTTCATTCACAGGCAGTGAACCAAATACCCTTTGTGATCAGCACCGGTGCATTTTATCATGGGTAAATGAAACTCATTACTGCTTGAAATTTTTTCAAAGCAACTTTCAATTATCATGCAAAAGGCACAGTCCAAAGAATTTCCATTTGGCCTTTTTTTTCACATCCTGTTAACACTTACCAGAAACTTGTAGTCAAAAACCAGTTAATGGTTTTAGTCTGAGGATGCTTGCAGGGCAGCTCTCTGTCAGGCAGGATCACTGAATGTCATTTCAGTTTGTACTCACAAAGTACGATATTGCAAATTGAAAGAACTTTTTCTTCCTATTAAGAACTACTGAAGTGGTACAAGGCCATATGTGTTGGACAATCTGCTTTCCAAGACAAAAGCAGCATCAAAACAAGGCTCAGTAGCTGAAGCAATAGAACACCTGTCCCCCACTAGATAGTTTTGCAGTTAAATCCCATAGCTGCCTGTTATCCGAAATTGACTGTCACTGTCTCGGTGCATGTTCTGAATTCTACACCAAGGAAACACTGAATGAAATATAAAACATGGTAAAATAAATGTTGTAGCAGCAGATAATTGGGTTAGTGTCTAACTCTCCTTCAACATGCATTCTATGCAGTGCCTAATGCAGCAGGAAAGGTGTCAGTTATGGGGCTATCCATTCTTGCAAACTGTTATAACACATAATTGGCCAAGATCAGGTTTTCTCTGTAGCTAATTACAGACCACCAATCACAGTAATCTTGGAGAAGTCTATACCTATTCCATGGAGAAGTCTATACCTATTCCACGTTTTACCTTCTGGACATTAAATGACAGCTAGAGACTGAATATAGCATGAGAAAAGCAAAAAAGAGAGAAATCAAATTCCACAATAATAAGTTAAAATGGCATTATCACCAAAAGCACATTATAATCTAAAGCTTGGGAGGCTTTATTTAGAACATAACAACACGACGGTTGGAGGAAGAGCGCCTCATCTTCCGCCTGGGAACCCTCCAACCACAAGGGATGAACTCAGACTTCTCCAGTTTCCTCATTTCCCCTCCCCTCACCTTGTCTCAGTCGATTCCCTCAAACTCAGCACCGCCCTCCTAACCTGCAATCTTCTTCCTGACCTCTCCGCCCCCACCCCACTCCAGCCTATCACCCTCACCTTGACCTCCTTCCACCTATCACATCTCCATCGCCCCTCCCCCAAGTCCCTCCTCCCTACCTTTTATCTTAGCCTGCCTGGCACACTCTCCTCATTCCTGATGAAGGGCTCTGGCCCGAAACGTCGAATTTCCTGTTCCTTGGATGCTGCCTGACCTGCTGCGCTTTAACCAGCAACACATTTTCAGGCTTTATTTTATTACTTGTTTATAAGGGTCTTTGTGGCTCAGAGGAGTTCTGGAATGCTTCCCAGGGCCTCAGAACGAAACAGTGGGCCTCTTCTGGCCCAGGATTAGCTGACCATCACCCACCTCCCCTCCCCATACCTCTGTCACCTGACTCTACCAGAAAATGTTGACATTACCACACTCGGCCCTCCAAATGTATCAGAGCATCATCTGAAATCAAATGGTGCAATTTGGAATTATTCGTGATCATAGATGATCCTGATCCAAGAGTCAAGCCTTGGAAAGTGATGATGGCTTGCTAAATTTGCATATATAGTCATCAAATGCAGCTTCCTTACTCCAGGAAATGCAGATTATGATGAAAACAAATATAAACAAACCTCGCCATGCATTTTCAAAATATTTTCTCAGAGCTTTCCTTGCTACCTTCATTCAGCTGGCAAGCTGTTCTTCCTTCGAATTGTTCTCCAGTGTCTCTGTGCCCACTCCAACAGAGTGCCCATCTCTGTGGAAAAAGCAAGGGATTCTTAGCCAGAGGAACTGAAATGGGGAAAAGTGATAAAGCAACAGTCAACAATATCAAAAGCATTGTTACTTACAGCAATAACCGTGCAGTAGAATTAAATGCAAAATGTACATAATGAGAAAGGAAACCTGGCACATTACCAACTCAACAAGAGTCCTTTGTCAGTACCTTCCAAACCAGCAACCCCTATCACCTGCAAGGACGAGAGCAGCAGGTATGTGGCTTGTCCTTCACTGTCACTGAGTTAAAAACCTGGAACAATCTTATCTACTTGGATACTCTGGTTGAATTGCTGCCCACTGAGATCCTGGGATTGTTGAGCAATGTGATCCAGACCAGCAACAACACCCAAATCACCCCAACCTGCAACTCATCACCCGCACAATCATGTGGTTACTCTGCTCTGCAAACCCTCTCCCTCTACTGGCAGTTAGGACTACCTCAAAGTTGGGCTAGTCAGCTGGAAGCACCCTGGAAAGTGACCATATTCCTGAGCCACCCAACCCCTTCCCGAAAACATCCCCAAATTTCAGGACTATTTCATGACTCTGCTTGCACTCCACAAAGCAGCTTTCTCTACCATCTGGTTTTGGGAATACCTCCTGTCCCTACCTCCTCCCTACACACTCCTCCCCCAACCTTGCCTCCCAATAGGCTGAAAACCCTCACACCCTCATCATCTGCCAAGCTTGAGTCATCCTTCCGTGCCTGGAAATCCTGCCAGACACCAGACCAGACTTCCTCTCTGTGCCATCACTCTGCTCAGAACCTCCCTTCCTCACTCTACCAATCATGTCCTCCTTGTCTCAGGGTCTCACCTCTCTCCCATCCTTCGCTGAGCTCAGAAGTTTTCCTCCCTCCCTACCCCTCCATTCAGTCTCCCTTGGTTTGGGACCCTCTCTCATTATCTTGACCCCTACCCTCTGCCTACCCCACCGTGAATTCAAAATCACGGTCATCTTCTTTCACGCCAGGAAATCTCATCCACCTGTAAATGCCCACACATGGGTCTCCCCATTGAAAAATTCTCATCCTTATGTCCACCCCCCGCCAAAACACCCACAAACGCTTAGCCCCACCCCTCAAAAAACTCTCAACCCCATCCCCCTCAAACTCTAACCCCCATAAACTTCCACCTCTCCAACCCCTCCACAAACTCTCACACCCCCATAAATCTCACCCTCATCCCTGACAAACTCTCACCCCCCACTCCCCACACTAAACCTCTCCTCCATTCTCCCACAAGCTGTCACCCCACCCCTCACAAAAAGCACACCCCCCACACCCCAATCCCCACACAAAGCCTCCCCATGGCCCACCACAAACTCTTACCCACACCTCCCACACATCTCACCCTCAAACCTGACAATCTCTCATCCGCCCATTCCCCACACAAATTTTCCCTTCAACCCACACAAACTCTCACCCCCAGCCCCCACACAAAGCCCCCCGACACCCCCACAAACTCTCACCCCACCCCTCAAAAAACTCTCACCTCCCACCCCCTTGAACTCTAATATCCCAGCCTCCACATAAACTCTCACCATTCCAACTCCTGACAAACCCTCCCCACACCTCCCACAACAAACTTTCATTCCCCACACTTCCCCACACAAAGCGTCTCCCCATGCCCTTACAAACTCTCACCCCCAACTCCTCACAACATCTCACTCTCAACCCCCCCCACACAAAGCCTAACCCCCACACCCCATAAACCCTCAGCCTCTCTCTTATGTCTCCACAAAATCCTCCCCACACCCTCCATAATATCTCTCCCAAACAAACTTTCATTCCCCACACTCCCCCCACAAAGCCTCCCCCCTAGCCCCAACAAACTCTCACCCCACCCCTCGAAAATTTCTCTTCCCCCCTCTACTTGCACAAACTCTCGTCTCCATTCTCAGCTACATAAGAATGATTCTAGATGTGAGTGGTTTGTCTGAAGAAAACAGGTTGATGAGTTGAGGCCTATACTCTCGAGTATTTAGAAGATCAAGAGGAGACCTAATTGATGGGTATACAATAACACAGAGGATTGACAAGGTGGACAAAGAGAGGATGTTTCCTCTGTAGGGCACTCTAGAATGAGAGGGCATAGTTTTAGGATAATGGGTAGCAGGTTTAAAACAGCGATGAGGAGAAATTACGTCTCCCAAAGGTAGAGCGATAGTTCATGGAACCTGTGGAATTCACTGCCCCAGAGTATGGTGGATGCCAGGGCACAGAATCAATTTAAGGAGAAGATTGGCAGATTTTAATTACTAGCGATTTGAAGCATTATGGAGAGTAGCGAGAAAGTGGAGTTAAGGCTGATATGAGATCAGCCATGATCCTTTCGATGGCAGAGTGGGTTCCAGGGGCTGAATTAACATTTCCTGTTGTTATGTCCTTATGTCTTTACAAACTCCAGATAACACTTTGGGTGTCCCTACACACTAATGGTTCCAACATCTCAAGATGGTACCTCAGCGCCACTTTGTCAAAGGGCAATTTAGATTGAGCAATAAATGTTAGTCTCGTCCACATCCCCTGAATTAACTGGAATAGTTTCAGTGTAAAAGAAATAAAGGAAACAGATTTCTTGAAGTACATTCAGGAGAACCTTTTTCTGATCGATATGTAACAAATCTAATAAAGGAGGCTAACACAATTTTCTCTTTTATTTTCTAATTTTTGGTTTGGTCTTGAATTGAGAGTTGAATTTTGAATAGCAGCTTATTTTAAAAAAAAGGAGACCAAAAGGCAGATGTTTGCTGTTGGGACCTGGCCTGGAAAGATAAAGCAGATTAATTGCTGCTCTCAGGACAATACCAGCACTGACATATCGCTGTGCTCAGAGACTGACAGCCATGGATATTAAATTGGTTAATCGATGGAGGACTGGTGTTGGCTGGATAGCCAAACTCAGAGAATGTTGAAAAAACAGAAATTGCAAAGAGTGAACTGGTGCTGACCGAGTTTTGGGCAGCAGGCAGTTTTGCTTTAGCTGCTGCGGGACTGCATTGTGTTTTTGGTTTTGCTCTCCAGTTATTCTCCAGGAACAATTTATGGAAAAGAAACACAGTCAGTAATAAATAAGTACAAACCTCCAGAGGTCTATGGAAGCCATTTGCATTGACTGGTGATTTCGGAACTTGAGCAGGGTATACAGTTCTATATCCCTTTAATACCGACCAAGGAATTCATGAAGGTCCAGGATTCATTGTTGAAACAGTTATCAAACTGTCAAATTGCAGCTCTTTTAATTTCCTTTTTAATTTATTCAATACCTACGTCTGTCTGTCAGTTTGTGAGTGGGGGTTTCTGATCAAAGAAGATCCGGTTTGGTCATATATATTAATTAGATTACCTTATAGTTGATCTGTGTTCTGCTAAAGTTACATTCTTCATATTACATTGTTAATTTTGTTTAAGTTATAAACTTAGTATGCAAAGTCTGTTATTTGTAAAGTGTGGTTCAGAACAATTAAGCAATTTTGGGGGTTATTAAGTATTTTAATTCCATTGTGTTGCGAATCAAATGATTGTGAGGCTGATTTGCTCTGATTGCCTTAAAGAAGGGGTCTGTTCTGAAATTAGCTTTAGAAATAAAGTTGGCCAGGTAGACAAAATAGCAGTGGTGGTAGTAATCATAATTTAGCCAGTTTTAGCAGAATTATAATCAAGAGATCAGGGTTAGAAAATTGAGGTGAGGCCAATTTTACTAAACTGAGTAGTGATTTTGCAAATGTGTACTAGAAACAGGTAAATCAGTGTCAGAGAAGTAGGAGGCATTCAAAACAGAGACTCAAGGAGTTCAGGTTAAATGTATTCCTGCAAAGCAACGGATAGATGGTCAAACCTTGAGGTCTGTGGATGTCAAAGAGCAAGCAGGGTAAAATGAGGCAGAAAAGGAAAGTTGAAGTCAGACACCAAGAACACAGTACGGCAGCAAGCCAAAAAGCAAGTGTAGGGGTGAAATCAAAAATGACAAAAGGAAAGCAAAGAGAGAGCATAAGTGAATAATGGTTTGTAAAATCAGAAGGTATTTTGTCAATAGATTAAGAATGATAGGGATACTTCAGGAAAGATTAGGTCCCAAACAGACCAGAAAGATAAGCTATGTGCTGAGAAAGAAGTGGGTACAAGTCTTAACAAACAGAATCTGACAGGAGCCTGAGTAATGTGAGCTGTGCTTCCCCAGGAAGTCCCACAATACACACCTTGACATGTGGAACAACGCACTGCACCTTTTAAGGTGTCACCAAGCAAGGCTGTAAGTGTCTTGCCAGGCAGCAGCATGTTAACAGTTAAGTGCATGGTGTGTGGGTGGGTCGGTGTTGAGGGAAGTGGTGTTGGGGAGGTGGTTCTAGCTTGTTAAATGTCTCATTAACACCACAACTCACCAAATTTATGGCATGGCTGCTTCCTACCAACTTCAAACCTTACCAAACACAACAAACAAATGAGACATTAAGGAATCTCGATATGAAAACAGGACCAGATATTTGATGACTTTAGCTTGCCACAAGTTACAGAACCAGACAGCATCCCAGAACACATGGATACCAATCAGTCACAACCCTTGCCTTAGAACAATGGCATCTGACATTTGCCAACTTCTCACAATCCTCATGGTACTTTTCTGACCTACTTGCAGGACCCTCAGAAAGCACAGACCTGCAATGTAGCTGCACTGAAAAGTCTAGAGCAAAGACCCAGCTTGCTGCATTTATCAGAAGTGTGCAATTCATAGGCATATAACAAATAATGTACATGTATTGTTATATGTCACCAAATTGTCCTCGACCTGTTTTCACTTTCCTCTTGCTCCCACTATGTTCTGGCAACCTTCCTGGTTCTACAGCAGGGGCACAGGGAGTCTTCAAAGTTTGTGAGAAGATTTGTAGCTCGGGTGCTTGTTGTAGTGGTTCTGTTCGCTGAGCTGGGAATTTGTGTTGCAGACATTTCATCCCCTGTCTAGGTGATATCCTCAGTGCTTGGGAGCCTCCTGTGAAGCGCTTCTGTGATCTTTCCTCCGACACTTATAGTGATTTGTACCTGCCGCTTCCGGTTGTCAGTTCCAGCTGTCTGCTGCAATGGCTGGTATGTTGGGTCCAGGTTGATGTGCTTATTGATTGAATCTGTGGATGAATGCCATGCCTCTAGGAATTCCCTGGCTGTTCTCTGTTTGGCTTGTCCTATAATAGTAGTGTTGTCCCAGTCGAGCCATGAGCTGACCTTGGACCAGGCTGTCAGGGTCTGGTATCATGGCTTCTTCTGTAAGAGGACTCTCCTTTGCACCAATCGTTCAACCACGGCAGCCTCAGAATGCCAGTTTAATCATGCCCAGGCTTAATCCTGGCTCAGATACCAGGAAATACCAGCCTTCAGAGGATGCCCAGTAAGTGATGGGTTGTTCTGGGAAAAGAATATTGCAAGATAGAAAAGATAGAATCAAACATAAGGGGCATCTTAAGTGAATGGTAGTAGTTAATGATGCACCTTTGATATGATGTGGCAAGAAATCGCATCAAGCCTCCAGACAAAAATCTCTTCCAAAAAAAACTCAACACAAGTCCCACTGACCCAAACAAAGTGGGATTCAGTCCTTTGCATTTCTTCAGAAAAAGAGGCAAGGATTGAATTGAATTGAATTGAATTGAATTAGCTTTATTGCTATATATACTCAAATGAATACAGTGAAAAATTTACAAGTTGCTACTTACTGTTCTATCTTAGGTATAAATGTACCTAGGTACAATCCTCAGCTTCAAAATAGAGAAATGAAGAAAATAAGTTACATTACAGCAATACACAGTAAGACCAGAGGTCAGAAAAACAAGAAGCAATGTTAAAAGGACAAACATCACAATAGTTTATGGGGAGGTGCAGGGTAAAGGGTTGTATATAACAAATATAGGGAGCAAGAAAATATTAAAGCAATAAGCGTCTCGAAATTGGATAGGTAGCCAGGGTCAAATGAAATGTGTCCCTGGTCGCTAAAGCAAGTAAAGAAATGGCAGATGTTCTGACCATCATTTTCCAATCTTCACTGGATGCAGAGGTATGGTGTCAGAGAATTGGAGGATTGCTAACATTGTATCTTTGTTTAAAAAATGAGTAAAGAATAGACAGAACAGTTACAAGTCAATCAGTGTAAACTCAAGAGTAGGAAAACAATTGGAAACAATTCTGAGAGGCAAGATAAGCTATCAGTTTGAAAGGTCTGGAGTAATTAAGAACAGTCAACATGGACTGGTAAAGGAAGATCATGCCTGATGAGGAAGAATGTACAATGATATGGAAAGAGGACACAGGAATGGCAGTATGTGAACATAGGTGATGGGTTGAATGGCCTTCTTCTATACTGTAACAATTCTCTCTTCTATGATTTATAGAACTATTCCAATTAGTAGTTTTGTACATTTCACCATTTTGCTTTGTTTCTGGTCACATTTCTGCCCACACCTCTGATTATCTTTGTCCTGCTTCACAGTTTCATAGATTAGAGGCAAAAAAACTCTGCAGATCCTGGAATCCAAAGTAGACAGGCAAGAGGCTAGAAGGACACAGCAAGCCATAGGTGCAGCTTGAAAGTTTATCTTTGTGGCCAATATTTCAGTATAATATGATCTCTCTGCATCTGCTGGAATCCTGTCAATCAAGCGGCCAGCCCTGCTGCAGGGGACAAGAAATACTTGCTTTTGCTTGAGAATTGGCAATCCAAAAATGTATCTGCTCTTCATTTCCACGCTGTAACAATAGGAGTGTTATTTAAAGCTCATAAATAAACCCAAATTTACTGTATTGTCTTCCAGCCAGTCGAAGTGCTGCAAATCATTGCAGGCTGACTGTGAGATTTTATCGTTGCACAGCAACCACCACGTCATTATGTGGAGTGCATGGGGTCAATCGGTTGTGGGCTTCTTCAAACTTTTAAGTGGCTGATCCTCTGAGTATTTTGTAAAATGTAACTACTGTACTTTACCTGACAGATGTTTTGATTTGATACAATGTGCATGTTCTTGTGCACGGATGGCAATACTTGCAGACAGAGGCAGTGATGCTCACCCAGTTATAAATGAACATGAGAGGAGCTCGGTGAAATGGTCATTGGGTGCTGGTTTGGTCGAGGATGATCGAGAAAATGATGTACTGCATTCAACTGTCGTCAGCCTTTTGCACGACACTCGGGTCTGCTGGCTTCGCAACTAGATGTGATGGTGCTTGGGGCAGGTGGGAGGCTAGACCACAGGAAGCTACCACAAACATTCTGACATTTCCCCAGCATCATGCACAGCCCATACATCACCCACTCTACTGGCATGTATCCCACATGTAATGAGACTGCACATTGGTTGTGGGAATTCTGAAAGGTACCACCACAGGATGATGCAGCTTATTGCAAGAAGCCAGATCTGCATGCGCGGTGGGTGATAGAGATTCTTTGGCCTGCTAGACGCAGGTGAAGATTAGTCATGAAGGGCACCAAAGGGATGGTCACCTTTGTTAAATCTTCAGTGACCTCCACAAACCGAGAAAGGCTGAACAGACTAACAAAGGCGGAGTGTGACTATAAAAACCACAACTGAAACAGGTTCCTGCACAGTCAGAATCCTTTTGCATGAAAGGTATGAACATTCCACACTTCAACCTTTTTTTACACTATTGGAGAACTAGTTGTGTTTCATTATATTTCTGGATAATAGGGTCTGGATGGAATACTGATGTCTTTAGGTGGAATTCAAAGTTGCGATCTCAGAAATTGTTACACAATCAGACAGGTAAATTGAGAAAGAGAAATGCCATGTGAAACAAATTAGCAGCTCGAGCTGAAGTCTCTTTTCTGAAACTGCATTCTAGCTAAATATTTCTAACCTCATAATGGTACAATATCAAAACCACTGACTGGGTTTTCCATTATTGGGGCAGTTTGGACCCAACTGACCAGAGACAGATTTTTATACCCAAATTTGCTGAAGTTATCTTATTAGCTTTACCAAACTAGAGGACACAATTTGTGAAAACTTTTGAAAAAGATCCACAGGACATTTTAGGAATTGGTAGTATTTGCTAAAAGGTTAGACAACTTAGAATCTACTTCAGCTTTTGGATGCAGTAACAGTCAAGGTTGATGATGGGATTATACTGTTAAGAATATATTCCTAATCACAAGGTTCCACATACATGGCTGGTTAACAAAATTGAGACTTATGCAATAGGAGGGTCAGCATGATTAAAAACTTGGCTTAAAGACAGAGGACAACAGTTCATGGCTGTTTTTGTCAGACTGGAGGGCAGTGGACAGTAGTGTTCGGTGTTAGGACTGCTGCTTATGTGGCTATATAATAATGTGAAACCTTCAGGAGTGGATATTTCCGTGCACGTCCTAATTACTTCTCTTCAGGCACTCCAGTCAAAAACGAGAACTTCCTGTGGATTGATTCTGATGTCCCGGTCGGACTTGAATTTGCATGTAGATACTCCTGGACTGTCGCTAAGGCTGACATATCAGTCACATGCTGACTGCACCATAGTATGATATTTGGAAATATGGCCAACTTTCATTTACCTGACATCACCAATTCAACAAAGCCACTGCTGGCTCAAGAGGACAAACATGCTCAGGAATCATGCACACCAGTGTACTTCTTATTCAGTATTTGCCAGGGGTGGTCACATCACCTGCGACAGAAGGCAGCAACAAAGGAAATTATTCTGGCATATTTTTAAGATGTATATATTTTCTAATTAACTTGTTCCAAAATGCTAATTTAATTAATTAGATTCTCTATATTATGGAAAAGGCCTTTCGGCCCAACAAGTCCACACCGACCCTTCGAGGAGTAACCCACACAGACCCATTCCCCTAGCCTATATTTACCTTGACTAATGCACCTATCACTACAGGCAATTTAGCATGGCCAATTCACCTGACCTGCACATCTTTGGATTGTGGGAAGCAACCAAAGGAAAGCCACGCAGACACGGGGAGAATGTGAAAACTCCACAGACAGTCGCCCAAGGTGGGAATTGAACCCAGGTCCCTGGAGCTGTGAGGCACTGAGCCACCATGCCGCCCCTTTGGAGCAGGTGGCATTTGAACACAAGTCTCCGAACTTCGAGCCCCTTCTGACACTTTTCTTACCTTGCATGAGTTTCCCATGCCTCACTCATGTAAAAGGAGGATGCTGAGAACTCAAGCCTGGCACTTGCAAGGTTTCATATATTGCATAGCCTCTACAGGTACGGAACAAAGAAGCAGATGAAGCAGAGAAACAGAGTAGTGCTGATGAGGCAGATGGCAAACATTTGTGAAGGCTCATTGTGAGGAATAGCATTAAAATGAGGTGATTTTCTGTTGGTAATATGAGACAGCACCTAGACAGGCAAGGATGGGAGCATATTGAAACATAGAAACGGTGGCTCAGTAGTTAACACTGCTGCCTCACAGCGCCAGGGACCCAGGTTTGATTCCAGCCTTGGGTGACGGTCTGCATGGAGTTTGCACATTCTCCTTGTGTCTGCGTGGGTTTCCTCCCACAATCCAAAGGTATGCAGGTTAAGTGATTTGGCCAAGCTAATGTGTAGGTTGGATGCATTAGTCAGGGGTTAAATATAGGGGAATGGATCTGGGTGGGCCACTCTTCAGAGGGTCAATGTGGACTTGTTGGGCCGAAGGGCCTTTTTCCACACTGTAGCGATTCTATAAAGAAAAAGAGGAACAGGAGTAGGCCATTCAGCCCTTTGAGTCTACTTTGCCGTTCAATATGATCATAATTGTTTATCATATTAGTGCCCTATTCCCACTTTCTCCCCATGCTCTTCGATCCCTTTAGCCCTAAACATGATATTTAACGCTTTCTTCAAAAATTCAATGTTTTGGCCTTGATTACTACCTCTGAGTTAAGTTGCTCTGAGGAGTGATATATTGGAGTTGTCCTATCAATGCTAGAGCAAGGAGGTGTGGGGTTGGCAGCATATGAAGATCCACTCAAGTGCTGCGTGGCTTCCATTTTTCCTGACCCGATTATGTCATTCAGTCTCTTTCAGTTTTCACTCCACAAGCATGTCACCACACTTCAGTAATGTCTAACCATGCCTTCTCATTCTCTGAGGCTGACTTCTTCCTCCCAGTGACAGGAAACAGAACTTTCCAGTGAGCACCCATGGTCAAAAGCATCAGCTCTTGGAAGGTAACTGTGAAGTGAGGGGGAAATCCTCTGTCACAGTTTCTTCATCTGTTCAAACACATGGACAATCCTTCAACTGTCACCTTTGCAATGCTTCTTTCAATAGGTCAGAGGGAATGGACTCATCATTGCTCCTACAGTGCTAATTGGTCAGGAAACCTGGAGGTCAGATGTTAGTGCAGTGGTTGAGTGAAAAAGCTACTGAGAAATGCACTACTGAAGGTTCCTATGCACTATTGGGATCTCCCACTTTCAGCATAACACCAAATCAAAACTCAACCTTATGTAGCAACACAGGATGGAAGAGAATGCACTGCAGTGAAGCGAAATCAATCTCTTAAGTTTGGTTTTGCAGTGACTTTCCAGAGTGTTACTTGACAACAATATTGTTCTCTTTTAACCATATTCAGTGTAGTCAATGCCAAGATGTTGAGCACACATGTAACAAATCATCAAAATCATCTATAAATCATCTAAATTACATTTTTTAGGAAGGAATGAATGATTCACGTCGACTCTACTCATTGACTTCTGAGCGGTGAAAGTGGGGTTTATAGTTAATAGCATATGTTTTCCTCTCATCATATGCTGCAATTTAGGTTAACGCACACAACAACAAAGTCTTATAATAAAAACCATTGCACGGCCGAATATGGAAAATCTTCAGGCTTGTTTTTTGACAATTACCGATATGTATGATGACCTAGTTGTCTTTTTAATTGCATACCCCCCGACTCCCACTCCAAATAAAAACTAATCAAGAAGCATCAACGGTGACTCTTCTTGCCCTCTTACCAATCCAGACAGAGAAAAACCACAAAGCACACTGCTACTGTCAAACAACCAATTGCCACACATTTCACTGCTGCTGTGTGGAGTCTGCTCCTGTAGTGAAGTGACAGAGAGTTGATGTTGTGTGAGGGTAATTCAACTTATTACCGGATGTTTCTCACAAGTACTCTGAGTTACTCATCTACATTTCACAATGCCATCTCTCATACATGATTTGAACCACAGTGCACCAGATGCCATTTTGGTTCAGGAGATTATTAATGTCCTAAAACTGAAAAACAGTTTTTATGCCAAATGCAAAACTGGGTTACCAATGACCAAAACTTGGTCTGCACATTCTCCAACTCCAACATGTGATGATGTGATCTTGGATCGTGTCACCTTAAGTCACTGATTGACAGTAACATTGCATTTATCTCAGTTCAGTGCCTCTACATTATTAAAAGCCAAATTAAATATTTCAATTTTGTTTGATAGCAACAATTTCAGTAAATTGAATTAGAACATAATTTATAAACAAGCATGTAAAGTAATGGAAAGATTTAAGCGTATGCAATGTTTGAATTAAATCTACTGAGATGTCTCTGTAATGTAAGTGCAATGATTCTGTACGAACATGATTTATGCAAGTAACTTCTAAGCAAAGATTTAGGGCAATTTTTAGCTTTTGCAAATTATGGAAATAATAAGTAAAATGAAAATCAAATCCAATTCAATTGATTGACTTCCATTCCGCTGCACAGAGACCCCACATTTAGGGAGGTGACATTCAGTCCTTAGAAAAAAGAACAATGTTCCCTAATTTCAGGAATAAAACACAGAGTCCAACTGCATAGTTTAACATGACAGCCCAAATTAACTAATAATTAAGGTAATTAACTCATTAAGTTAATAAGTAATCAGAGGGCTCTTGTGCTGTCATGGTAATGTCCCTACCTCTGAGCCAAGAGACCAGGGTTCAATTACTACTTGCTTGGGGAGGTGTATCATAACATCCCTGAACAGTTCAATACAAGAAATAAGATTAGTCAGACATTGCAAGATAGGTGGTGTGCTGTAATGCAAAACATGTGAGTTTGTGAGAAGTATTGTGATGGTAGACATCATATTTGTGTTAAATACTTGTAGCTCAATTAAATTCGGCTCAGAATTGATGGGCTGGAGTCCGAATTCCAGACATTTCAAGGCATTAGGGATCAGGAGTGATACCTAGATATTTTATTTCGGGAGATATTCACATGCCTTTAGATTATGTGGAATTGTAGAATTAGTGAATAGACAATGAGCCTGAGAGGACATGGACTGGTCAGTAAGTATTTTCCAGTTGCTTGTTCAAATGAACAACATAGATTGATCAAAAAATTACATTCTGCTGACAAAGCTTGGGTTCAAATTAAAAAGCAGAACATCAAAAATATGCTGTAGGTTTTTAGATGAGCAATGCACAAACTGACATGGGCAAGGAACAGACTAAAAGGATAAATGTGTGGTTGAAGGAGTAATGTGGGATCAAAGGTTTCACTTCATGGGCTACTGGCAACCATACTGGATGTGTCGAGAGCTGTTCCTCAGGGGCAGGCTCCATTAAAACCAGGTTGGGACTAACGAAATAATGACTGGAATAAGTAAGGGATTTGACAGATATCGAATCTAGAACAAAAGCTTCTTAGAATTAGGGGTAAACAATTCAGAATCAAGATGAGGAGAAATTTATTCATGAAAGAGTTGTACATCTTTGAAACTCTTCAATGAAGAGACATGTGGATGTTCTATTGTTGGGTATATGCGAGAAAGAGGTTGATAGATATTGACGTAGTGAGGGAATTTGGGAGACATGGGGCTTGGGAAGGAAGGTATATTTGATGTCCAAGATCAGCCATAATCTTATTGAATGTTGGAACAGACTTAAAGGATCAAATGGTCTATTCTAATTCTAATTTTGTCTGTTCTTCTGGCATGATCTTCCTCTGTCCCAGCATCCAGATTGGTCTACCAGATGCTTATTTTCTTACTTCAGTTAATGGAGACCAAGGTCACATTCACAGGTCAATCTGTCCATTTCCTTTTGGTTTGCTTTTACTGAGTTAAATCAGACTCAATCCTGCTCCCAAGTCTGCTTCTGAACCTTACAGGATGCATCATTTGGATGCAGAGCTGTAATTTTCACAATGTAAAACCTGCAAGATATTACCACATTATTGTAGCATTGCCATGAATAAAATGTTGATGTTATCAGTGAGTGAAGAGAAGGGGCTACAGTGTATGCAAGGCTGAATATCCATGAGTGCAAAAATATTCTTTCTTGGATTGCATGTGACCTGGGACCTCAATGTTAACAGCCTCCAGTACAGCCTAGGCAAGCTGAGGTATGTCTAAGGTTAAAGCCGAGAATGTTAATGTCCACACCTTGATTTGGTAAGAATGGACATTGAGTGCACCATATAGAGAAAAGAGAATTCCTGTGGTTGGTGTACAGAATGGTGGGTCACTGTTAAGACAACAAGAGTATGCAATTGTTTATTAACTTAATATGAGGCCTGTTTACAAGAGGGACTAATGATGTTGATTCAAAGAAAAACGTAAGCTAAAAATCCCAAAATGTTCTGAAGAATACAATAAAAGTTCAGTACAACAATACAAAGAATTATATTTATAAAGTGAAATTGTTAAAAAAAGGTTTTCACTGAGGCAGAGAAACAAAGCAGGGAAATCTCGCAGAGATTTTAAAAATCATGATTAACTGTGAGACAATAAAAATGAGAATTTTTTTCTTGATTGACTGTACTAAGGGATCATAGGCTCTGAATTATCACTTGAAACTGAAGGTTTAAGTTCAAAACTGTTTGTTCAGTGTTATCGTGATTTAATGCAGACTTGACAACATTTTTAAAAATAGGTCTGGATAAATATTTGGAAAGGATGGTTATAAACGCATGTAGGGAAAATGCAAGAAGCAGGAAGAAATACAATAGACAATAGAAAAAGTAACAATGAACTAATTTGAATCCTATAATTTCCATGGTCATTAATTTTGGATTATGAGGATTGATTTGACAGTATAAGATTTACTGTCTGTTGGAATGGAAAGGAAGATATTGTGGGGAAACGACATGATCTTCAGTATTCATTACAAAATTAGAGAACAGTTTGTAATATTAACACATTCACTTAGAGAAGATATAAGAGCTTAGATTTTGGTTTATACTGGACTTGGGCCACACTGAGCTCCTGAAATCAGGCCCTAAACTAGGTGGCATGCCCACTTGGGCAGCAAAGGAGTCCTGCCAGGCAAGGACAGCAACATGACAGGAGATAGAGGAAGAATGGAGTCCATGTTCAACAAAACCGCCCTTGATGTGCTCCTCCAGGTTGTACAGGTATGGAGGGAATTCTTCCTTCTGGATGGCAGGAGGAGACT
This sequence comes from Hemiscyllium ocellatum, assembly GCF_020745735.1. Lineage (NCBI taxonomy): Eukaryota > Metazoa > Chordata > Chondrichthyes > Orectolobiformes > Hemiscylliidae > Hemiscyllium > Hemiscyllium ocellatum. Next base: position 85,629,439 of record NC_083407.1, on the reverse strand, counting down.
AGCTCTTCAAACAATGCAGGCATGGTTGAAGACAACATAGGAGGTGTGCACCTTTAGGTGCTATGTTAAACCTTTAATTGCATATCTAAAGCTCCTGTGTACCATCAGACAGGAGGTGAACAAGATGTGATGTACTCATGTGATCATCAGACAGGAAAGAGGAACAGTCTTCAAAATCAGATGCATTAACTCACCATTCGGGTATTGTGTATAGTTTTATTTCTCTTCAAATAAAAAAGTCCCATGTAATTGAGTTACCAATTACCATATATTTTCACAAGATAGAAAACACAATTTGGAACACTAAACCCCTCCATGTGGAATAGAATTCCAATGTGTAGAAGCTTCAAAACCAGTAGTCACAGCAGTGTGAGGTCTCTGTGTGAGTGATTCTGAAACAGTCCCAGAATCCAGTACATCATATCTTGATCTAAGCGATAGGCAATTGGTCCCAGTAAAACAGCAGCACATTGGACAGCACAAGTCTGCATCCAACTGCAGGAACAGCTAACTTGGAACAATAATGACAGAACTGATTCTATGCTGTACAAAGCTCTATTATTGGCAGCAACTATTTCTTCTACGTCACAAGATCAGGAGTATCATTGTGACATATAAGCATTTATGACAGCAACAGGCAACTGAGTCAGTTGAACAGCAATATCCAAAACCTTGAAAAAGGCTGAGAAAACCTTTATCACCACATGTAGGGCTGAACAAAAGTACAGAGTGCAGCAACAGTGCCATCAAAGGGTATGGCGATCAAAGGAACTGCAAGCAATTGGAGCCACATAATCTCAGCCTTGAAGAACTATATAGGGTGGAATATTTGTTCCTGCCAAAGATATCATTGAAAGGTCTGGGAATACAGACAAGATTATTACAAATCTCTGAATTGCAAGGCAGCAGATCACCTTACCAAGTTTAGGTTGTTCAAGTAATGTGTAGAATTATATTCTATACACTTGGATGTCTCCCAACCAGGAAAACCAGGCAATTAAGATTGCTACAGGAAATGAAGGTCTGTACAGACAGCACAATAGGACTGTCAGAAAACAATATCAAAGATCCAGATGGAATATGGTCTACTCTGGAAAACCAGTTAAGAGTTAAGCTTAATTTTCACAGGCATGGCATCAGATTAACGTCTTTCAGAGAGCAGTCTAAGGAGATGATAGATCAGGTTGTGAGCTGCTACAGGGACAAGGGGTGTGATTGCAATTTATCAGAAGCTGAACTAACTGATAAAATCATTTAATTTGTGAAAGGCTCTAGCCATATCAAAGCATATCAGGAGGATCTTTTGGACCAACTTGGGTAAACCTAGGAAGCATTGCTAGAAGGTAGATGAAAGTATGAAGCAACTCTTTTGGGTAGACAGAGTTGAAAAGGTTCGTTGTGGTCCCGCCACATTGGCACTGCCGTCAATCTTAACATTCTGCATTAAATAACACCCACAACAAATCTACAGAATGACCAAACACTGCAAGATTGGATTGTGAGGTTGGCCAAAGATCTAACATACAGAGAGGGGGCATTCCATACAATTAACATCAGAGAACAGATCACCCCCCCATTGTACCATCCATCACCTTTGTCACTATTCTCATAGTATGTCAGGAGAAGCCTGGGAAATATATACTGATGAGAACAATTGATTTTTAAGTTAAATTTTAAATGAAAGCATTTGTACACTAGTATCCAAAATCCAAGTTCAAACTTACTTCTGATTATATAATTATACGTATATAGCGTATTTTAAGTGTTTCACTCCTTGCAGTGGGAAGTTAATTTCTTGTATTTTAATTCATTTGTTTCATTTTCCACCTGAAGTTAAGCTCTAGGAGGCGGCCACAATTGCATTAACGAACAAGCAGATCAGAGCTTAGTTGACTGGATATTTGGTTTGCAATGGACAGTAATGCTAACAGCGTGGGTTCAATTCCTGCACACCCACCTTAAGAAAGCAAGGTCTATAAATAGATAGGTGGGACAGACCACCAGCATTTCATCATAGACTTCACTGATGATGTTACCCAGTCATGGTGATGAAACATCTGAAAACAAACTTCAAGCTCAGTGAGCAAACTTACAGACTTTTCATCAACCTGAGCTACAAATCTTCTGAAAAAATTACCATGAAGGATTCTCACACTCAACCTCTCCCCTCACCTGAAGTGTGGTGACCCTTAGGTTAAACAGCCATCAGTTATCCCTCCAGTGGGAGAGCGATCCTATGCTCCAGTAGGGCTATGGTGACCTCGCCTTGCCTTTTACATAATAAACATTATATGTGCAAAATTACACATACTCATGTTTCTTGTGTTGCCGACAATCAGAGATGAGAGCATCAGAGATTTAACTGAAGCATTGTGCTGACTATTTATAAGATATAATAGTATTACGGCTAAGAGGAATTATCATAGTACATGAATTTTCACAAAATCTGGCTGTCAGTTTCTTTTATTCATTAATGGGATGTAGACTTTGTTCACTGTGACAGCATTTATTTTCATCCTTAGTTATTCTTGAGAAGATAGTGAGTTACCCATTTGAACTGCTGTAGGCCATTTGGTGGTAGGTACATACAATGCTGTTAGGAAGGGAGTTTTCAGGTCTTTAATCAAGCAACACTGATGAAACAATACATTTCCAAGTCAGGATGTTGAGACTCTGCAGGAGTACCTCCGGGTGGAGTCCTCTGTGCAATCATCTTCATCTACACTTCATAAATGATGTTCCCGCCATCATAAAGTCAGAACGGGGATGTTTGCAAATGATTGCACAGTGTTCAGCACCATTTGTGACTGTTCAGATACTGAGCAATCCATGTTCAAATGCAACAGAATAATGCTGAATTGCTATCAACGTCCTGAAGTTTACCATTGATCAGAAACTGAACTGGACTAGTTATATAAACACAATGGCTGTAGGATCAGGTCAGAAGCTAGGACTGAGTAGCAGTGTGTAACTCATATTCTGATCCCCCAAGGTCTGTCCACCCCCCAGAAGGTACCAATCAGGAATATGATGAAATACACCTACCACCCTGAATGAGTGTAGCTCCAACAAGATTCAAGGAGCTTGACATCATCTATGGCAAAACAGCCCACTTGATTGGCACTACATCCACAAACTACTGATACACAATCACAATTGTGTATACCATCTATAAGATTCACCACAGGAACTCACCAAGGCACCTTATGTAGCACCTACCAAACCCACAATCCCTATTATCTAAAAGGGCAAGGGTAACAATACATATAAACATAACAACTTGCAAGTTCCCCTCCAAACCACTCAACATTTTGACTTGGAAATACATTGCCTTTCCTTCACTGTCATTGGGGCAGAATTCTGAAATTGTCTTCCTAACAGCAAAATGAACACACCACTTGGTCTGCAGGAGAACCACCATCTTCTTGAGGGCATTAAATGGTGCGCTTTCTAATGTCATCTACATCCCACAAACATGTAAATAAAAAATGTTGGTAGAAGTGAAGAACAAGTGATAGCCACTGTATTGTAGGATGAACTTGAGGAGCATCAGAAGGAATGGAAGAGATAGAAAGAGTGCACACTGGTCTGACAATGGCAGGAGATGGAGTGTTGCGAGAGTGAGAGACTTCAGATCTGAACAATATCAGGTAAAAGGTGAAAATAGATGAAACCAGATATCTACTCAGAATATGTGTGCTTTGCTAGAACCAGTTGGACTGGTGCAGGAATTTCTGTCATAAAGTTGAGAAACTTGTTGCAGTTTTGTACATTTGCATGTCATGTGTGCTAAGGAATCCAAATGTCATTCCAGCTCCACAACCTTGAGATTTGGTTAATCAAGTGAACCTCAAGGGCTGCTAAAAGCATTCACATGGAATAGTCCTTTATTGGCTCTGTAAGCATAAGGGGACCTAAAATAGACATTAGACTTTAGAGTTACAGTGTAAGGGGCCTATAAGATTTGTTTCATGTTTGTTTATTTAATGATAAATGTCCATTTTGGATTCCTTTATTTGTGAGTCAATTTCCATTTTGAATGTCCATGAGAGTAATCTGAAAAATGAGCCCAGAAAAGGTACTACTGGCCCACATGCATGCACACTGAGCATGGACTGTACTTTTGCTAAACCTGTCATTGTTGTATCAGTTTTCATGCATGTAAAACAGGCATAATGTGGAATTTTGGGCAGAAGTTGCAAAGAAGTTAATAACAAAGACTGAACAGCATAAAGTTACACTTAATGTTATCCACATACCAGGACCCAAATCACTGTTCATGTCATTTCATAGCAGTTGTTCAGCATAAAGAAAGACGCTGTATTGAGAGCTGCACTGCATTTTCTACATCTTAGAATGCTTTGTATTAAAGAGAAATGCTTCTGCAATTTTTTACACATGTTGCTCTTAATGTGCGCAAATTGTGATTTCAAACTTATCATTTTCATACATCAATAAGAAATTCATGGGCTTGATGAAAGAAGGCAAAGAATGTTCCATGCTTGCCTGAGATCCTGAATGTTTACACTGATATCTGTTTGTAATACACCAACTTTTTACATACTAACATTTGGTCATGAAATTCTCAGGATATTTTTATCAAAATTGCCATTATCAAGAGTGGCCTGAATTTTGACATAAGACAGATGGAGGAAACTGTATACTTAGATATAGTGCCACATGTCTACCTACGTAACAATTCAGAGTTAGGAAAAAGCTAGTCAACTTGCCCAGCTTGCTCTTTCCCCTATTAACTCAATCCATGTTGAAAGATATTTTGAAATCTAATACAGACATCTTTCTTTTGTTCTTTTGACAAACCGGATACACCAGAGATACTGACAAGTGGGAAGTACAGTGATATATTAATCCAAATGCCTGAATGTTTCAAGTCTGATAGAACCATAAGATAACATAAAAATATATTGCTTGCTATTGGAAGTGTAGCTGTTCAGATCTACTGTCATGAAGTTAAACTTTGGGCAGAATTAAAATAAGTAATTTGGAATGCCACACCTATATAATTTTCCCTATCCAGCACACCATGGCACACATTAGTGTTGCATCACAATACTTGCCTATACTGGCTCATCAGGGCAATTTTTATTATCCGTCTTCTTATTTTATGAAACCTCTAAATCATATCATAGTCGTTTATGACTAATAGGCATGCAATGTTGAAGGACTCTTGTCCTGCATACAAACATACCATCTAGCAACCAATATGTGCAAATGTCACTGACTTTCAATGATTACAATTTGTCCCCATAATTTGTTTGCCTTTTCAAAACACTTTGGTTTTATTTCTACATTAAGGAAGCATTAACATCATTGAATGGACTGCCACTTCTTGATAACAGGGGCTGTCATAGTGATCCAGGGAGATAATGAAAAATGCTCATCATTGTGTAATAACCACCCAGTACTGGCCAAAGTCTAGTATTTACATTAAAAATTGAACAAATGTGAAAGGTTATGGTGCCATTTGTTCTGCTGTTCACGGCTTTGGGACATCTGTGTTCAGCTATGTCTAAGAAAAAAAATCAACAATTTCAAGTCTAAAAAAGTCAGCCAACATTTTGAATCTATGATTGGGACTCTGATTTCAAAAGGGTATTGTTCATTGATAATTACCTTTGGCATAGTCATCGATCATAATTTTATGTCAATAAATAGCTTATTATCAGCTTGGAAGATCTACATAAAGGGTGATAATAAATCTTCATGGAGCCATAACAGTCACATGGTATGCTGATACACATCACATACATGATATGAGTAAATAGATTTGCATTGATCAACTCTCTACTTGCTCGTCTAATAACTGCATCATTGCAACACATTAAGCACCATCAGAGCAATTTACATTGATGAGAAACAATAAGCTTTTATCTTTTTACATTGGCCCTGAGGAAGATTTGACATAAAATATTTATAAATCATCATTGTGCAATCAGTCAATAAGTTCCAGTATTTTGTATCTCAAGCAAGCACTCAGGTTTACATGGACAAATTAACATGTATTAATCTGATGCTGATGACCTTCCCACACTGGGTCTAGTACTCAAGGGTTGGCCTTCCCTCATCCCATTACTCCTTCCTGCCATGTGCAGCAGACTGACAGGTTGCCTCATAGTCCTGGCAAGGAATAATGGGCTGAATGTCACAACCTCTGAACAATGTGGACAACAGCGAGTCAATTGGGAAATTAGGGTCACATCAGACAAATGAGATTCCCAATGTTGAGAAAAAATGTCTTATTTTCCAGCCAAGGTTTGAACGCCGAGAAAGGAATCTTGCTAATGAAAACTGAGAGGCCTATTTACATGCATTGACATCTCATCAGTGCCTAATCTCGCCTCATTTGGATGCAATTTCCTGTCCTGCAGCACAGCAGAGAGAAACTAGAAGATGACAATTCCCAACATGCATATCCAAGTGGATACCTGGCATTTCCACTTCCTCCTTCTGGCCACCACCTTGACCAACACATCCCCAATGTCTCAGGGCACGGTCCATGGACAGCAACCTCCCATACCCCATTTACAAGGTTGGCATTGAACATGCACCACCTCATCACATTATCATAGCACACCTTCCCCCCACTTAGAATACATTTAGAACAGACAACATAGACCCTTCGGCTCACCATGCCATTCTAAACTTATCCCATCAGCCTGTACATGGTCTTTATCCCTCTGTTCCCTGTCTGTTCATGTGTCTGTCTAAATGCCTCTTAAACTTTGCTATTGTCTCTGCTTCTACCACCTCCCCTGCAGCGTGTTCCAGACACTTACACGCCTCTTTGTAAAAAAAACTTACCTCACACTTCTCCTTTAAACTTTTCCCCTCTCACCTGAAACCTATGTCCCCTAGTATTTGACAGGGAAATGACTCCAACTATCCATCCTATCCATGTATCTCATAATTTTATATACTTCTAATAGTTGCCTTCAGCCTCCGATGCTCTAGTGAAAACTATCCAAGTTTGTCCAAACTTCCCTTTTAGCTAATACACTCAAATCCAGGCAATATCCTGGTAAACCTCTTCAACACCTTCTCCAAAGCCTTCACATCCTTCCTATAGTGTGGTTACCAGACGTGCACATAATACTCTAAGAGTGGCCAAATTAAAGTTTTGTACTGCTGCAATATAACTTGTCAGTTTTGTTATCAATGCCCTAACTGATGAAGGCAAGCATGCCATACACATTCTTTACCTCCTTATCCACCTGTGTTGCCACTTTGAGGGAGCTATGGACTTGACCCATAGGTCAAGTTTGTACATTAAGTCTCTAAAGGTCCTAGTACCTGCAGTATACTTTTCTCTTGCATTTGTCAAAATTAAATTCCATGTGCCATTTCTCCAGCAAAGTTTCCAACTGGTCCTGCTGTATCTTTTGACAAGCTTCCTCACTCTCCCCAGCTCCAACAGTTTTCATGTCATCTGCAAACTTACTAATCAGAGCACCTACATTGTTGTCCAAATCCTTTATATATATGACAAACAAAACTGATCCTTGTGGAATACCACTGGTCACAGACCTCCAGTCAGAGAAACACCCCTGCTCAATTACACTCTACCTTTTACGACCAAACCAATTTTGTATCCAACTTGCCAACTCACCATGGATTCCAAGTGAATTAATCTTCTGGATCAGCCTATCATGGGGGACCTTGGCAAATGTTTTGGTAAGGTCCATATAAACAACATCCACTGCTCTACCTTTATCAATCACCTTTGCCACTTCCTCAGAAACTCAGTCAGGTTTGTGGAACAAGGTCGTCCCCACACAAAGCTATGCTCACTATCCTTATTTAGTCCATTATTCTCCAAATACAAACAAATCTTGTCCCTAAGAATCTTCCCTAATAATTTTCCTACCACCAATATAAGGCTACCAGCCTATAAGTGCCCGCACTATATCTGTTGCCCTTCTTAAAGAAACAAAGGACATTGGCTGTTCACCAGTCTCCTGGAACCTCGCTTGTGGCTAAAGGTGAGACAAAGAACTCAGTCAGGACTCCAGCAATCTAATCCTTTGCTTCCTTCAGTATCCTGGGATACATCCCATCAGCCCTTGGGGGCCTATCTACCTAAATGTTTTTCAAGGCACTCAACACCTCCTCCTTTTCAATATTGACAAACTTCAGAGTAACAATATAGCCCTCCTTAAACTTGCCATAATCCATGTTCTTCTCTTTGGCAAGTACTGATGCAAAGTAGTTATAAAAGGAAGCACATGGTGAGGTTAATGCAGGAGAGAGAGAGAGAGAGAGAGTTAGTAAGTTTGCAGATGACATCAAAATTGGAGGTGTAGTGGACAGCGAAGAGGGTTGCCTCAGATTACAACAGGAACTTGACCAGATGGGCCAATGGGCTGAGAAGTGGCAAATGGAGCTTAATTTAGCTAAATGCGAGGTGCTACATTTTGGGAAAGCAAATCTTAGCAGGACTTATACACTTAATGGTAAGGTACTAGAGAGTGTTGCTGAACAAAGAGACCTTGGAGTGAAGGTTCATAGCTCCTTGAAAGTGGAAATAGGATAGTGAAGAAGGCACTTGGTATGCTTTCCTTTATTGGTCAGAGTATTGAGTACAGGAGTTGGGAGGTCATGTTGTGGCTGTACAGGACATTGGTTAGGCCACTGTTGGAATATTGCGTGCAATTCTCGTCTCCTTCCTATCGGAAAGATGTTGTGAAACTTGAAAGGATTCAGAAAAGATTTACAAGGATTTTGCCAGGGTTGGAGGATTTGAGCTATAGGGAGAGGCTGAACAGGCTGGGGTTATTTTCCCTGGAGCGACGGAGGCTGAGGGGTGACCTTACAGAGGTTTAAAAAACTATGAGGGGCATAGATAGGGTAAATAAGCAAAGTCTTTTCCTTGAGGTCGGGGAGTCCAGAACTAGAGGGCATAGGTTTAGACTGAGAGGGGAAAGATATAAAAAAGACCTAAGGGACAACCTTTTCATGCAGAGGGTGGTACATGTATGGAATGAGCTGCCAGAGGAAGTGGTGGAGGCTGGTACAATTGCAACATTTAAGAGGCATTTGGATGGGTATTTGAATGGGAAAGGTTTGGAAGGATATGGGCCGGGTGCTGGCAGGTGGGACTAAATTGGGTTGGGATATCTGGTCGGCATGGACGGGTTGGACCAAAGGGTCTGTTTCCATGTTGTACATCTCTATGACTCTATGATCTGCTTATATATTTGTTTCTCTGATGCCTCTAATGTAAGCCCTTCATAGTGATTGCACTGTTCTTGAGTTCTACCACATGGCCTCACTAAATGATCCCTCCAAGATGTCCTTTCTTAGTATAATGGTGACATTCTCCTTCACTTATAATGCAACACCCCACCCCTTTCATTCCTCTCTCTATTTCACCTGAAACATTTAAACCCTGGAATGTTGTGACCTGCGATTTTCTCAATCAAGTTTGTGGAATGGCTGCCCTCTGTCGTCACCTGTACTAAGCTAAGTATAGTAACTATACTCTGAGCTCATCTGCCTTAACTGTTATACACCTTGAGTTAAAATTAATACTCATCAGACAGTCAATCCCACCATGTCCATTCGTCTGGTCTTGCTGTCCTTCCTGTTAGACTTAATTGACTTAACCTCTTCCTTCTCCTTAATCACTCCACATGCTGATCGACTGCTCTGGTTCTCCACCTTCCATCCTTATCCAAATAATTCGTCTGCAATGGAAATGGAAAATGGACCACATCACATCCAGAATGAGCAGAATTAATGTTTTGCCTGAGCATGCAGGCTCTACTGATGGAAGGTGTGAGGTCTCTCAAGGGGCTATTGCATAGATTAGGCACTTAAATAATACAGTTAAAGGCTTGACCTTGCATTGGAAATGCATACAGTGTCTAACAAACTCTGGTTACAGATCATCTTGTCAATGGTCAGTAAAGATTTTTCATCGTTATCTCTGTGAGCAGTTGTAATTACAGAAAAACTTAACAGTGTCACCTACAGGCCAGTTATCAAAATGATAACCCAAGGCTTCACAGGCTGCACCAGAGCATGGAACTGATTCTCTCTTACCTTGAACTGTCTGTATTCACCAACATACTCTTGGATGCAATGGTGCCTTCCTCAGGTGATATGGGCACTGGGGATGAAGATTTCAGTAGTTGTTCTACATTTACAACCTCCTACTGTACTTGCCTAGTGCTGCATACATCGGAATAAGGTCCACAGTGTCACAGGCCCATATGGAGGCTCTCCTTGGTCTCCCATGTTGGAGTCCTCCATGTCCCACTGTGTCAAGGGCTATGCCATAACATCATGTGCTGTGCGATGAAAATGATGACTGTTCATATTATTGGGAGCCTGTCCTGTTTCTGGCATTCCCCACAAGGGATCATTGGAACCCTGAGCAATAGATCCCTGACCAGAGCAGGGCTCATTGTCACAGTGGCCGTGGTGCTATAAAGGTGCAGGCAAATACAGAAGCAACTGGCACACCCAATGAGCTCAGGACTCAAACCAACCAACTGTGAACAGCCTCCACGTGAAGAAGTCACAGCTGAAAGTCCCTTCAGGACATAGAGGATGGACAGAAGGCTCAGAGTCAATAGGCCTCAATGGTATTTCATCCAGTTGAGTGAGGTGCATTGCCTCATTGCTCACAGTCTTTTTCTCCCAGAACACATTCTTATAAGGCATATCAACTTTGAAATAAAGCAGGAACCTGAGAGTTTCTCAAACATATAGGCATCATGGCAGCTCCCAGAGTACCTGACACAGATTTCTAAGATGTGGTATCAATGATAAAAGTTGACTTATACACTTACACACTAATACGCTTCTCTATTGATGAAGGAAGCCGTGTTGATGTGGTGCTCTCAATGCAGCATGTGGGCAGTCTCTAGCTCCCTGTACCTGGGCAATGCCAGTGATGTTGCCCAAGTTGCAGCACTGACTTGATCACAGAGAAACAAGGTGAAGTGATGTGATCTGGCAAAACTGAATTGGTAACATACTTGATACATTCATGGGCAAGGGTTGTGAAATCATGCACTAATCCCTAGTGGATCCTTGGAGGCAGCCATTTGCAAAAAACATTTGGGCAGCTTTCACCTTGACAACCATTGGACACCCACTTCCTTCAGGTAGCAGGTCCTGCTTGAGCAGGTTGCATAATTCTGTGACGATGTCCTCTGATGTGCTCATTCTGATGGCTGATGGCAACATGTTGTGACTCCCAGGTTGACACGAAGTATGGAAACAATACTGTACATATTTCCATCAGGAGCATGGTGAAGAGGACAACTGAAGACACTGTTCTGATGCTTTGTTTGCTCTGAGGGAGAGGTCTTGCAGACAGAGTGAGCCACATAATCTGAGCATCCTGTGTTTCACACAGCTGGAGAAGGCAAAGAGGGAATGTGAAGGATGCTGAGGAGCAGGAGAACAGCAGCAGACGTTCCAGCAAGATGATGAGGATGTTGAGCAAGGGGAAGATCCCCTTCACCATAAGAGAGTGGTGCAATATTGGCCACAATAAGCCAGACAGGACTTCATTGAAACCCAGCTCCAATAGAGCTGGAACAGAAACAGAATTTTCTGGAGAAACCCAACAGGTCTGGCAACATCTGTGGAAAGAAAGCAGATTCAATGTTTCGGATCCAATAACCCTTCTTCAGAACAGAAGCCTGCTGAGTTTCTCCAGCTCTTTCTGTTTTTGTTTCAGATTTCCAGCATCCACAGTTCTTTGTTTTTTTTGCTTCCAATAGAGCTGAGTGAGGTGAAGTTTTCTTATTGACGGTAAGTTTTTTGTTGCTCATAAAAGACAAGAATTCCCTGTTTGTTCCCAGAAATAAACACCACCATGTTGTTTTCATTTCCTTAACATTTGCTGTTGTTCAATAAAAGTTAGTGTTGTCAACTAATTGAAAGTTTCTCAGCATGTGATGCTCCCACATTGAACAGTGATAAAATGTTCTGTAGCTCTGGATTTTGTGGAAGAATTAGCACCACTTCAAGACAGGATTCAAACATGATGTGGCACGAAGCATGTATAGCTTGATACTTGGATCTGAAGTTACAATGACTATTGATCAGAGATGATGATGTAAAAGAGCAACACATTCATGAAGTTGAATTTGAATTTGCAAGGAAGTGTCACCCATGCCTACTGTGTCCCCCCAGAATCTTTTCATTTTTGTATTCCCTCCCACTGAGAGTACTCTGAAGGGCTACTCAAGGCCAGCAGCAGTTGACTAGGTGCACGGCTAAGCTTTCAACATGGCACCAGCAATGTAAGTTGCTCAAGTTCACAGCAGCAGCAAATATGTCTGCAGCTGGTGAAGGCACAATAGTATGATGGGGAGGAGGGGTGTTATAGAGGCTCGGTGTATACATAATGAGGTGAACATTGGAGAATTGTGCGAGATATCTCACTAATGTACACGGAGAAAAACCCTCTGTGAAAATCCCCGAAATTGGTGCTTTGCTGAATTTTGGTGAAATGGCTTGTTATCGACAGAGGTTGGGTACTGCAGGAAAGCTTGCTGGCTCTTGACCTCAGAGATGGTCACAACACAGATAACCTCCATGCTAGAGCAAGGCCTTGTAGAGAAAGGTGTAGATAGTTGTGAGGGGGCAGAAGAAGTGGAGTGGCAGTGAATGAGACCTTGAAGGAAGCACTCTTACTTCACCTGACCCTACATAATACAGGGTGGCACCTCTTTGCGATGTCTTCGGCTGGGCACCCAGTTGACACTGGTAAGAGAATGGCTGTTTCATATAATTTAGCAAAGAGAAAATAGTTAGGAGTGTGGTATAAGGCTGTAACACCAAGCTGAAGTTACTAATGAGCAATAGGGTGGAGGGAGTGAGAGAGTACCTTGTAAGTTTTATGTCATCAGACTATTTGGAGAATTGTGCTATTATTTACTTCATGGAATATATTATTTCTCATAGCAATGAATCTGCACAGTATTGATTCACTTTAGACTGTTACCTTTCATTTATGTTACTTGTGTTTTTTTCCTTTGAGACAAGCTGTACAGTTTCACATTGTGTAATAGAAATGTGAGAACTACATTGGGATAATAGAGCAAAGGATTTTTGTTTAAAACTTGACTCCAATGTCCTTTATAGTTGTGTACTTTGCTGCTGGGATGATGGGATCAGCACCAGCAGCAGATTGCCATTCTCCATGTATGAGGATGGTTAGTGGCAGCACAGCAGATCTTTCAGTCTCCAAGATCACAAAGGAGCCTCACCTTGTCTTTACTCAGGAATCACAGGTTCAGATTTCAACCACAACACTTACATATATATGTGTTCCTTTCTCAAAGTAAAATATCCCAAAGCATTTCACAGAAGTGTTGTCCCATAAGCAGATGATTGATAATCAAAAGTTTTGATTTAAGGTATTTTCTAAAGAGTGTTTTGAAGGACAGAAGTGGGGAAATGGATTGCTGAACAGTACCAGGAGCAGGAAAGCTGCCTGTTTAATTTCCTGCTGGTGCCAGGGGTATCAAGGATAATTTTATTACAAATCACTGTCACCCCTAACAATCACAGGGCAGACTTTCAATGGAGGATTTTCCTGATTTTGTGGCCCAGTATTGTACTGCGTGCGCATTTAATCACTAACCCACATAGGGAAAAGACCAAGAAATGGTACTGGAAAGGTTTCTGGAAAAGAGTATACAGCCCAGAAAATGAATGCACTGTGTTTTACCCCTGTATTAATGTTGAAATATCTGTGACAATCTCGCAGGTGTTTGTCTATAATCTCCTTCAGATCTGTAACCTTTCTTGAACTCTACATTTCTCCAATCCTTGACCTTTTGCACATCTTCTTTTTCCTGATTCCCCCCATTCACCGCTGTGCCTTTAGCTTTCTAAACTAAGCCTTGTAATTCATGCTGTAAACTGTGCTGTCTCTGTTGCTTGGTTAAGACATTCTTTATATTATACCTTGTTGAAAACCTCACATAGACTAGACTAGACTAGACTTACAGTGTGGAAACAGGCCCTTCGGCCCAACAAGTCCACACCGACCCGCCGAAGCGCAACCCACCCATACCCCTACATTACCCCTTACCTAACACCACGGGCAATTTAGCATGGCCAATTCACCTGACCTGCACATCTTTGGACTGTGGGAGGAAACCGGAGCACCCGGAGGAAACCCACGCAGACACGGGGAGAACGTGCAAACTCCACACAGTCAGTCGCCTGAGTCGGGAATGGAACCCAGGTCTACAGGCGCTGTGAGGCAGCAGTGCTAACCACTGTGCCACCGTGCCACATAGGTTTTAATCTCAAATTTTGTCTGCTGACAAAAACACAAACAAGTGTTTGTCATTTATATAAACAATGTGGACGAGAATGTAGGAACATGGTCAGTACGTTTGTGGATAAGACAACAGAATTGGTGATACAGTGAACAGAGAAGAAGGTATCTAAGAGTACAAAGGAATCTTAACCAACTGGACTAATGGGCCCAGAAATGGCAGATGGAGATTAATTTAGATAAATGTAAGGTGTTACATTTGGTAAGACAAACTAGGGCAGGATGTATACTGTTAATGATACCGAGTCCTAATGACGCATGGTTCCTTGAAATGGAGTCACAGGCAGACGGGGTGGTGAAGAAGGCATTTGGCATGGTTCTCATCATCAGTTAGAGCATTAAGTACAGGATTTGGGATGTCATGTTACAACTGTGCAAGATATTCGTCAGGCCACATATGGAGTACTGCATATAACTCTGGTTGCCCTGCTATCGGAAGAATGTTATTAAACTGCAAAGGGTGCAAAAAAACATTTACAAGGATGTTACCAAGACTGGATTGTTTGACTTATAAGGAGACTAGATGTAGGTTTGCTCGCTGACTTGGAAGGTTCATTTTCAGGCGTTTTTGTCACCATACTAGGTAACATCATCAATGAGCCTCCAGATGAAGCACTGGTAGGATGGCCTGCTTACGATTTATGTGTTTGGGTTTCCTTGAGTTGGTGATATCATTTCTGGTGGTGATGTCATTTCCTGTGGTGATGTCATTTTGTGTCTTTTTCTCAAGGGGTGGTAAATGGGATCCAAGTCAATGTGTTTGCTGATAGAGTTCTGGTTGGAATGCCATGCTTCAAATCTTCTCAAAACTCGCTAACTTATTATGAGAGGCTGGATAGACTGGGACTTTTTTTCACTGCTGTATAGAAGGCTGAAGGGTGACCTTAAAGAGGTTTATAGACTCATGAGGGGCATAGGCAAGATGAAAAGCCAAGATCTTTTCCACAGAGTTGAGGAGTCCAAAACTAGAGGATATAGGTTTAAGGTGAGAAGGGAAAGATTTAAAAGGAAACTGAGGACCATTTTTTTCACCCAGAGGGTGGTGTGTATATGGAATGGGCTTCCAGTGGAAGTGATATAGGTGAATACAATTAGAACATTTAAAAGGCATTTGGACAGTTATATGACTTGGAGGGATGTGGGCCAAACATAGGCAAATGGAACTAGTTCAGTTTAGGAAACCTGGTTAGCATAGATGAGTTGGGCTGAAGGGTCTGTTTCCGTGAGATGTGACTCTATGTCTATATAATCCACATTCTGGGAGGGTGGAACTTCAGCAATGACCAAGCAATGACCAGCCAACCAACCATAAGAGTGATTGATGGCACAAATTTGTAAATTGATCCATAATTAGTATTAGGAACCTTTACAGTGAGCACCAAATACAAATATATAAAATTCAAATACAACATTTAAGCTCCACCTAATCATAAATATCTATTAGATGGAGCTCTGAGAAATGTTCAAAATGAGTTTTTATTGCTATTCTGATAAAAAATAGCAAATTTGACTCAATATTTCTTACTCTGCAATGCAGTTGTTGAAGCTTTTTCAGATTTGGATTCATAACAGCATTATTTAAATATATCATAACCATTGTTTATAATTTCCATAACATAGACCATAAGCAGAAGTAGGCTATTCAGCCCATTGAGTCTAGTCCACCAATCAATGAAATCATGGCTAATCTAATTAACCTCAACTCCACATTCCTGCCTTCAATCCATGACACTCGATTCCCTTACAGATGTAAAATCTGTCCATCTCAGCCTTGTATGTACTTAAAAGTTTAGCCTCAACAACCCTTCAGGGTCAAGAATCCCACAGATTTACTATCCTCCGAAAGAAGAAATTCCTCCTCATTTTGCTCTTAAACATTTCACATAATTGACTGGAATTTCATCATTACTTGAAACATGGGTCAACATAGATTGGAAATGGCGCAAGGGGGCACTTCAACTGACTTCTATTTGGCAACTTAATTCATAACATTGAAGAGATTGAAGAGAATGATATGGTTCTGTGCCAAGGTACAGAAAGAGATATTGGACTGAACTTTACCAGGGCAGCGGTGGTCACAATAGTCAGTCAGAAAGTGAGTAGGCAATTAAGTCTTGGCTTGTTTCAAAAGAATTGAACCAAGTAACTATCTTGACTCAATGCTCCCATCTTTTTAAGGGATGACCTTCTGCTTCCAATAGGTGTCAATCAGAGAAGCAGCAGCTCTTCATACCCAGTGGTGCCCCCAGGGCTAATGGTTACTGCTGAGATTGCACTTGTTTTTGACCAGTATCATGGATGCTACCCTAGACGCAAGTTAAAGATTGGATGGGGGGGGGATGGGGGTTGCAGTTAGGTGGGCCTCATGGTGGTGCCAGGGTGGGAAATGGAGTTGGTGAGGGAAAGGAACTGTTCTTTTGTGCAAGCAGTCCTTGAGGCCTCTCTTTGTGCTGCAGAATGCCTCACTGGCAGTGCATGCCCCCCCACCCGCACCATGGCAGAACTCCAGTGGCGAAGTGCCTGGTGGCACTGAGAAAAAGCCCCAAAGGCAGCATTAACTGGCAATAAGGGTTTCAATCGGCCCCTGCTGCCCCTGATCTTGCCCACCACAAAGAAGATCGCATGGCATCAGGAAGGTTATGGGTTCTCTTACCTTGCCTTCCCCTTCACTGTACCTCACCCTCTGTCTCACAACTGGACCCAGGGCCACATCAAATTCTGTCCAATAGAATAGCTGACCATAGTTTGATTAGAGATGTCGGTATTTTTAAAAAATTCTTAAAACGAGATGGGAGGCGGAAAAAGATTTAGGAAAGAAATTCTGGAACTTAAGGCCAAGGCAGACTCATGCTCCAATAATAATGATGGAGAAATGATAAGAATGTGCAAGAGACCAGAATTTATGGAGTGCACACAGAAGTGGGTGGTATGGTGGCTCAGTGGTTAGCACTGCTGCCTCATAGCTCCAGGGACGTAGGTTTGACTCCAGCCTCGGGTGACAGTTTGTGTGGAGTTTGCATATTCTCTGTGTGTCTCAGTGGGTTTCCTCCCACAAACCAAAGATGTGCAGATAAGGTGAATTGGCCATGCTAAACTGCCCACAGTGCTCAGGAATGTATAGGTTAGGTGCATTAGTCAGGGGTAAATGTAGATAAATATGGTAGGGAAATGATTTGGGTGGGATACTCTTCAGAGCGTCTGTGTGGACTTGTTGGACCAAAGGATCTGTTTCCACACTATTGGAATTCCATTCTATGAAATGTTGACAGAAGTTATAGCGACAAGGAGCAGCGAGCCCAAAATGTGACTTGAAGGATAATGATTAGATTAGATTACTTACAGTGTGGAAACAGGCCCTTCGGCCCAACAAGTCCACACCGACCCGCCGAAGCGCAACCCACCCATACCCCTACATATACCCCTTACCTAACACTATGGGCAATTTAGCATGGCCAATTCACCTGACCCGCACATCTTTGGACTGTGGGAGGAAACCGGAGCACCCGGAGGAAACCCACACAGACACGGGGAGAACGTGCAAACTCCACACAGTAAGTCGCCTGAGGCGGGAATTGAACCCAGGTCCCTGGCGCTGTGAGGCAGCAGTGCTAACCACTGTGACTTGCACTTTTATTTTAATATTGCTTCTGTCTAGCAGAAGAATGTAAAATAAAAAGAAAACCAGGTGTCAAAACAAATTGATAGCAGATCCACTCCATAATTGTTGACTGTTCTGATCTTTTATCCAAATAATGCAAGAGGCTCCCTACTGTGACCATTCAGGGATAGAGAAATATTAGAAAACAAGCAGAAATATAGTAACAAAAAGTTAATGGTCCCTATGACCAGGAAATCTCACCCTAGAACAACAGTCTTTGGAAAATGAAAATGGCTGACATGTTTCAGTGTTTTCAATCATTCTGGTTCGGAACCTTATATAGAAAGCCAAGGTATGGGTTACTTAGAGTTTGTTGATAAAGTATTTACTGATTACTGTTAACATAGCAGCAGCTACAACCTCCATAGATCTCTGCAGAAAATATAACTGAAGAAAATTAGGTTTGGTACAAACTGTTTTTTTGCTCCGTGATACAGGATAGAATTTATCTTGCTGAATCAGATAAATTCAAATATGCTGTTCATGTAGTACAGGGCACCATCGTGCTTATTTTTGTTTTATTTTCCTTTGTCCAAGCAACACAGTCTATTGCTCCGTTTACTTAGGTATAGGCCATAATTTAATCTATGTTGTCATTTCCCTGAATTAACCACCCCCAAAGAACCTTTTCTCTTGAACAAGCCTTTAAGAGCCCCTCAAGTTCCACCCACTTTTTAGTTATTGCCCAACTTTATACTTGGTAAACTCTGAGATGTTTCTTTTTTGTGGAGCTCAAAACAAAAGCAAGGTGTTTTTCATGGAACTCCAAATAATTATTAACCAAAGCCATATGTATATTTTTTATCTTTCCTCATCTGCATTTGATTCTTCAATTTTTTTTTGTAACACATATGTTACCATTCGGGTATTTGCTCAGTGTTATTCCTTCATGCTTGTGGCAAAAAAAGACAGTTTCTATTAGCAAATAAAGCCTGTGGAAATAATGTTGAACACTGTATGCAACACTGTTGGCATAGTGCTCCTAACATTAAGAATTATCTCCTAATTGCTTTAACAATATTTGAAGGCGCCACGCAATGCAGGAAAGGCAGAAGAAAAACACCGTCAAACAAAACATCCAGGCCATACTGCATCGATTTATTACAGATTGAAAAATACAAAGAAATTGTGAAACACTGTAAGACATTGACAGGGCAATGCTTAAAATGGAATCGATGCACAAAAGCATTACAATATCCTTTTAAAAAGAACAATCGGAACACAGTTTGATAAGTGACAGAGCTTTCGGATGAAACAATCTTTTCATAGACCTTTATGACATAATGTTGATCTTGGTTGCTGAAAGTTTCTGGACCACCCATGTGGTTCAGAACTAAAGCCTACGGGAACATTCCCTAGACTTAAAGGATTTTTTGCTTTACCATTCCTGGCACGTGGGAGATTGCACACCATATGAGCATGATTTTATGACCACCACTTTTAACTGCTGGTGATATTTAAGTACATTTTCAAAGTATTCCAGGGTAACTCAAGCGAAATTCTGAAAAATTTTCTTAACAGCTTCAAAAGACACCTATCAATTGTAGAATCATAGCTCAATGAAAACTGCAGAAGCTTGCTACTGTTACCATCTTATAATGTATGCCAGTGCTGCATATCATAGACGTTAGTTTCTGCTGGAACCATCTGGGAAATCTTGGCAAATTAACTGCTCTCAATCCTTTTGGGTTTGGGGAAGGAATCCACAATTGGAAACAATTGCTCTATACAAACATCAGTAGCACATATTCAATCAATAGGTGAGAAACAGAAAGTTTTCCAATCCAAATGAAAATCCAAGAACTGCGAATGTTAGAAAACTGAAAACAAAAACAGAAATTGTTGGAAAAGGGGGCAAGCAGACCCAATGCTCCAACAATAATGATGGAGCAATGATAAGATGTGCAAGAGACCAAAACTTATAGAGCGGAGAGACCACAGAACATTAATAGAGGCGACAGAGACAAGGAGGAGTGAGCCCCAAAAGTGACTTGAAGAATAATGACTTCTATGCTTTTTAAATTATTTATTCTTTCAATCAGAGGAACATAAAACAAAAAGAGCACCAGCAGATCTGGCAGTATCTATGGAGAGGAATCGGAGTTAACATCTTCAGAATGTAAGGCTCCAGGAGCTTACAGATGTCAGCAGTGATCTCCTATGTTACACCAGCTAATTGTCTGCCTGTAGATAAATGCTTCTCAAACTATTTTCAATGTCACCCAATTTTAGCACTTGAAAATAAACAAGTCAGCAATTAAGCTGCATTGTAATATTTAGGATACAATTATTAAAGTTTGCATATTATAAATCAACATATAATACAATATATAACTTTTTGAAAATCTGAGATACTTTGCCAAATATTATAGGCTATACACAATTTGGTTTCAACCAAACTATCACATACCCTGCTGGTAGAAGCCCTTCTTCCCTCACACATACGCATTCTTCTCTTCCTAACACTCCTTCCCTTCATACGAATACACCCTCCCCCACTCCTTACACACACATGAAGCAGCTCACCAGAGGACCTCTCCCCAAACAATCACTCACTCTTCCAAATCAGCCTTCCCCAACTCACTCTCCAGCTCCTCTCACCTTCCCCTGCTTTGATCCAGCACTAAGCAATGCCTATGGAACTGGATCACTATGCTGGCAATGGTTGGAATTTTGTGCTGCGCCAGGGAATGGGAATCAAGCTGGGTAGGGGTAGCAAAATTAGGTGAGAGACCAAAATTCACATTCCTAACGGTGAGATGAAAGTTTGCAATTAAAAGTTCTGAGGAACTTATTTCAGGCTTCTGAATAAGCATTGGAAGACTATTTTGCATGTCAAGTATGCTCATTAAAAGATCAGCTCTCCAGAATTAAGATCCCTCTTCAAAATTACATTTTCTGTGAGAAAGTAATACATGCTTTCAGATTTATGACTGCATAGCAAAGATATGCAGCACGCAAGGTGCTATGTATTGTTTCCAACAACATGAACATTTTAATTTCCTTTTTCACAAGTTCCAAATAGATATTCTGGCTAGGCTTTGGACAAGGGTGCACATTTTACCATAAAATTACCATGAATATAAGCATTGCTGTCCTCTGTAAATTGAGCGCTATATCGGCAAGATACACCCTACCTTGTGCAGCCTAATGTTATCTGATCATAACAAAGACCAATGAAATTTACATGCATATTCTATTTGGAGAAAGTGAGAACTGCAGATGCTGGAGATCAGAGTTGAGACTGTTGTGCTGGAAAAGCACAGCAGGTCAGGCAGTGTCTGAAGAGCAGGGGAATCGACATTTTGGGCATTAGCTCTTCATCAGGCATGTGACCTTGCATGCTCTGTACACATGCAGTCTCCTGAACGGTAACACGTTCTCCCTTTTCAGTTTAGCAATTACTTACTGCAACTGCAAAGTGTCCTTTCCCTTCTGGTTTGTCAGATCATCTGAATTAATTGTTCAATCACTGGCTGTAATCTATACAAATGTTGGCTTCTGAGCGTTTGTGGTGCAATAGTACCGATCCTAATTCTGAGCCAGGAGGCCTTGTTTCAAGTCCCACCTGATCCAGAGGGTTATGATAACACATCTGAACAGGCTGATGAAAAGAAAATCTATAAGTGTTATCTGCTTGTTATTTAGTTGACAGTCATGAAATTGCACAAATGATGAAAATGTTCTGGCTTTTGGTTTTAAGTAATCAGAAAGCACAATCTTAAACTATCCAGATTAGTTTCCCGAAGGTATTGCTTAATGTAAACATACAAAATTAAGAATGTGAAAAATTAATTAAAAATCAATGTAAGGTTTCTCATTTCCTGATACTCTAATATTTCTATCAGTTATCTCAAGATATGATGGCTTGTGTCTACATGATTGGCTTATCTTGGAAAAGAGTCAAAAGTGTGGTGCTGGAAAGACAAAGCTGGTCAGGCAGCATCCGAGGAGCAGGAGAATTGAGCAGAAATAAGCCCTTCATCAGAAATGCCCAAAATGCCGATTTTCCTGCCCCTCAGATGCTGCCTGACCTGCTGTGCTTTTCCAGCACCACACTCTCGACTCGGATCTCCAGCATCTGCAGTCCTCACTTTCTGCTTATCTTGGAAAAGATCCTGAAATTTAATTGTTGTATCGGTTTGTCTTCATGGATTTTAGTTTGGAGAACTTGGCTTGTGACTTATCCTGTTCGTACATTTTCCTGCATGCTTTCATCTTATTGTCAATTCTTTTAGTATTTAGGAAGAATGGGGATGATTTGTTTCAGTGTAAAGGTTGTATTCTGATCAGTTGTTTCAATGCTCACTTTTTATCAAATAATCAGTTGGCATCTCTGAGAACATTGCTAGTAAATTCACTTTTGAGAAAGGAGCACAGAGGTTGGTTCAAAACCATATTTGGTTCTTCTAAGTTGGTACACTACAACCCAGTGGACAGCTCACCAGCACAGACTGTGGAAGTCAAGTTCAACTTGAGCATGGGTGTAAATGAATGGTAACACCTTCCTCATGTGATACTATCTAAAACATGGCTGTGTTTGTTATCCCTGAATTACTGAGTTATGACATTTAATATTTTTTTCAATTTTTCAATTACTTTATAGCTGCTATTTTAATGCAGATCACAACCAAAAACACAGTGGAGCATCAGTGGCGTCCAACACTTACTTTCCTCGGTGCTTCATTCTTTTTTTGATGATCGATGAACTTTTCTGAAGCTCTCTACCACTTTCAGTTCAATTCAATAATGTCAGCAAACCTGATTAGTTTATTGACTATAGAATCCACATTCTGATTTAAATGTGATTTGCTTCTTTGGTATATGTGTCGGCATCTCCTACAATAAAAGTCTTTGTGATCTCCTGAATGAATATATCAATTTGAGTCACTAGTAGTTGCTGATATTTCAGGGTAGTGATTAGCTAGGAAGGGGTGTTGGTGAATACTCATTTTCATTGTACAGATTGCGATAGATTAATCTTATATGACCTTCATGCCCTTAAACTTCAGGGTGAATTAATTTGTAAATTAGCTGCAATCTAATGTAGATTGTAGTAAATTCTTCATCTATATTATGAGGATCATTATTGAGCAGAACAGATTGCTGGCTCATTATAACACCTATCTGTTTTTTCTGTACTTTGAAATAAAAGAAATAAAATTCAGGTAGGTCATGTAATAAATGACCAATCCGTTTTGATAGATTGGCCTTGTATCATCACTATCAGGAAGAACTTTAGATAAATATTTCACTCACTCCAATCCTGTCAATTATTTTTAGTTGTTAGTTTTGTATTTGAGTGCAATTTTACTGTCAGTATTTTTGTGTCCTTTTTTTGTATCTCCTTCTCCTCTTTTACCTTTCACATCATTTACGTCTCCTTCAGCCAAGAAGCCACTTTCCCTCAAACCTCGGATTTCCCAAGAGGTGGTGCAAAAGGACTCCACCAAGTTTCTTTCATTTTCCTTCAGAAGGGACCGGCAGAAACTTGAATACTTAAATATCAAGATCACAAATATAGTATTAGCTGAGGAACAGAAACAAATCTGTATCCTACAACTGTATGGCTCAGTATTTAGAATTACAATCCCTACAGTGTGGAAACAGGCCCTTTGGCTCAACAAGTCCACACCGACCCTCCAAAGAGTAGCCCGCCCAGACCCATTCTCCTACATTTAACCCCTGACTAAGGCACTCAACCTATACATCCTTGAACACTATGGACGATTTAGCACAGCCAATTTACCTAACTTGCACATCTTTGGATTGTGGGAGGAAACCAGAGCACCCAGAGGGGGCCCACACAGATTCGGGGAGAATATGCAATCTTCACACAGTTGCCAAGGCTGGAACTGGACCCAGGTCCTAGTGCCGTGAGGCAGCAATGCTAACCAGTGGACCACCGTGCCACCCCATTAAGGCTTAAGTATATGATCCAACCACACATGGGCAGAAAATGTGGCTTCATGTTATTAGCCAACATTAATGATGCAAAACCTATACTTAGATAATTACCTAGTAAGGACTCTCATTATATCAATCATCATATAGACATATCATTTCATCCAATGAAACCTGTACCATGCTCTATAGATCATCCTATGAATGCAGGCAGAAAAAAGGCCACCTTGAATGAAATTCTATCTGCAAAACGGCAATGAGCTAATTATTTTTGACTGAAAAGATAAATTGAAATAAAAATGCTCGTTGGCTGTCTCAGTCAGAGCTACTGACTAGAGACATGATACTCCAAACGAAGCATTGTAGCCATCCAATGACATCACCAGCCAATTGCCAGAACATTATTAACATGCAACAATCAACATGCAATGTATGTAAACCAACCCAAATAAATACAATGACAGTTGAGATATGGTTCAGAACAAAAGAGTAACTTGCTAACAACAGACTAGGATTTTCACTATTTATTAACCACAAGGGGGCCTCCATGTGCTATCATAAGCAGAACCCCCTTACGCTCCTAATGGCAGCTATCTAGCAAATATTACATTGTGAATTGTCTCTGAACATACGTTAAAATTTTTCACTTCATCAAATTGAGAAAGAGTTCACAAGTAACAGAAATGCAACAACAACGTGCATGTGCACCTTTAACATGATAAGACTTTGCAAGGTGTTTCACCGGAGCATCAGAACGGAAAAGATTGACACCAAGCCAGATAAAGAAATATTAGATCACCTCATACAGTGAAAGGGAGTAGGTTTTAAGGGATGTCATAAATGAGGCAAGAGGGGTGCAGACATTTAAGAAGCAAATTCCTAAGTTTCCAAATTGGCAGCTGAAAGGTACAGCGAGTAAGGTTCCAGCAGATAAAACCATGGCCACTCCATCGGGCAGAGTTAGAGGACCGCAGTTTTCTTGGATAATTGAGAGTCTTGAAGAGATTTCAGAGATAGGGAGTCGGTGAGGCCATGGAAGGATTTGAAAATTAGGACAAATTTTAAAATCAAGACCTTTATCTCTTTGCTTTGTGGGATGTAGGCATTGTTGACTCGGCTAGCATTTACTGCCCTTCCCCTTCCCTCATGGCCCTTGAACAGATGTGTGGTCAGTAGCTTATCTCAAAGTCCAATCTACATTTGACAGTTTACTCTCTTACAACAGGGTGGAGATGTTCCATTATTTTATCAAACTGACACTTACTCACTGAAGACAAGTGTTTGGTCTGAGCTTTAACAGAGACATAAAAAACATAGCTCATAAAACAACCAAGCAGTGCTCAAAATACACAGGGGAAATAGGTGAATTCACCATTGAATACTCCCAGATTCAATCACATCGACAGGCAGTTAGAGAAACATCAACCCTATAGTTATATTAGAGATGGTAAGCATATCATCAGCAAGTGCAAGAGAGAATCAGCCTGTGATTGGAAGAACGGTGAGCAATTGGATAGGCAGGAAATAAAGTGGACAAATCAGCAGAGTTGCCATTTGCTGGTGTTGGGCTGGAGTGGCTGCCTTTAGCTGGATCTGGGGCTAGCCTTATGCAGTCACCTTTTGCTAAATTTGAAGAGGGAGAGTCCACTTGTGCAACTACATGGCAGGGGCTTTTATCCAGTTTATTTGCAGCCTCTTTGCAAGTTGGCTTTTGCTGCTAGCCACCTCCCAAGACCTGGGTAATTTCTGGGAATTCTACCTGACTGCTCCAGAAAGGGAGAGGTGGCAAACTCCACTGGCGACAAAGAACAAGGCTGCAAGAGAGATACGCAGATCTGCGGGCCAAGAAAGGTACCTTCAAGAGGGGTGGGTGGATGTGACACTGCCAGAGAGATGGAAGGGAAGAATGAGGTTATGTAGTGAAAGCAAAGAAGTCTTCATCTGGACAGTGTCCAGGCTTGGGTTGTCGTGTTGTACAAAGTTTATTATCCAGTGAGGTGCCAGGAACTGGCCCTCATCAGCAAGAGAAAACCTCATCAGCTCTCTTTGACATTCATTAGACATGTATCTCCAACTTTCAACATCCTAGGACCAGAAACTGAACAATTCTAGCCACGTAAACATTGTATACCAATACTTCTGTGGGGAGGTCACTTCCTAACTCACTGTCCATTGTCTTCAAGGCACAAGTCAGCAGTGTGATAGAATGCTCTCTCACTTTTCTGCAAGACCAAATCTGCAACAACACTCAGCAGGTTTGACACCATACAGGACAAAGCAGCCCATTCATTTGGCACCCTATCCCCACTGTAAATGTTCATTGTCTTCACCACCAATGTACAATAGAGATGTCTGTACCATCTACAAGAGGTGCTGCAACAGTTTACCAAGACTCCTTGTGCAGCACCTTTCCAGCCCCTGACCTCTCCCATCCATAAGGAAAAGGACAGCAGTTACATAGGAACATCACAACCTGCAGGTTCTCCTCAAATCTCATGACTTCGAACCATATTGTCATTCCTTCATTGTTGCTGGTTCAGAATCCTGGAACTGTTTCTCTAACATCACTGTGGGTGTGCCTACCTTCCACAAGTTTAGCCATTGAAGAATGTGCTCACCACCATTTTCCCAAAGGTAATTAAGGAAGAGCAATGAACAACAGCCTGGGTAGCAATGCCGATATCCTTTACAATAATGTTTGAAGGTTGTGGGTTGGTGGTTGATTGAGAGAGAGAGAGACCGCAAAAGGGAAAGAACATTTTTATTGATTAATATTTTTATTAGAAACTTTTCAAATCTTTTACAGAACATCTATATACAAACAAGAATAATACGAAAATACAGTAAGATAGAGGTAGTACAGCAATGTCGTATCACGATACTATTATTAATGAGCTACCTACTATTCTACTAGAACAAATGTATCTACTTAACTTAACTAAACTACAAACAAATGAAATACAAATTAAATTAAACTGAATTCAAATTAACTTAAATTAAATTATATCACACTACTTTATTCTATTTCACTCATCACACCTCCACTGAAGCTCCCTTCCCTGGAAAAGCATCAGTCATTGTTTCCGTATTCTTTTCCCCCAGCCTCCCCCTCCCAGGGCCCCACGGGCACCCATACTGATTCCCATGGCTCTACCACGGCCCTAATTAATATTACTGATAAGTCTGGGTCAATATAATTTAGAAAGGGCCGCCACATCTTGTAAAACTGCTCTGTTTTGTGGTGCTCCATATCTGCGAGGTAGGCTTGGGGAAGGTGCTCCATTTCCAGCCTACACCACCCCATAAGACCTGGTGGTTTTTCCAACATCTAATTCATAAAAATGTTCTTCCTCGCACAGTGGGTAAAACTGTGTTCCCTCAGAGAGGGCTAAATTTGGCAACCCCAGAAGAAGAAATACCAGATCCACATTAATTTCAATCCCCAGGATGTCCTTTAGCTCCCTTACTATAGCACTCCCGTAACTCTGGATCTTACAACATGACCAGTAGCAGTGTGTGAGAGTGCCTACACTAATTTTACATTTGGGACACCTTGATGATGCTCCTCTCTTGAACTTTGCTAGCTCTCTGGCGCTATATGAACCCTGTGTAAGATCTTCAATTACATGGCCTGTGCTCTGTTACATACTGAAATTTTCCTTTCATTTTCCCACATACCTTCCCATACCTCCAATGAAATATATTCTCCTAGCTCTTGATTCCACATCCTACAGAATCCTTCCACATCCCCTCAGGCACGTCCCTTCTGTAAATGATAGAAAGTACTAACTGAGAGAGCGCCCGTACACCGGAGCACTCTTTTCTCCATGTCTGACTTGTAAAACTGAGCCAGGAAAGTGGTCTTCCTCTATATATAATCTCTTATCTGAAAGTACCGGAAAAGGTCCTTATTAGACAATTCATATTTCTGATTTAGCTAGCTAAATGGCACCAAGACATCCCCCTCAAACAAATCTCCCAAACAAGAGATTCCCTTACTGTTCCATGATTTATAGTCAGAGTCCATTGCCCCAGGTTTAAATCCTTGGGCTCCCACCAATGGAGTAAACGATATGGTCTTAAGCCAATTGCCCTAATCTTCCCTCATTATCCTCCAGGCCTTCACCGTATTTCAAATGATTGGACTCTTACACTGGTCGGCCACAGATTTCATCCTATCCATAAATAATAGAGAGCATCTCGACTGCAAGGCTTCAACATCAAGCCAAATCACCTCCAACTTCCCCTGTACATAGTCACCAACATATGCTAACAGGGCACTTATTCGATATCTCTTCAAGTCCGGAAGATCCACCCCTCCTTCAAGCTGCAATTTGGTAAATTTAATTAGGGGGCACCTGCGACACCAAATAAAAGAACCTAGCCAACCATTGAACCTCTGTAAAATTCGTCTGCTGCCTGATCTGCTGTGTTTTTCCAGCAACACACTCTCGACTTCCTCTAGATCCCCCCCGGCACAGCTTCCCGATTTTGTAAAGTTGATCCCGTAGCCCGAGAA
This sequence comes from Hemiscyllium ocellatum, assembly GCF_020745735.1. Lineage (NCBI taxonomy): Eukaryota > Metazoa > Chordata > Chondrichthyes > Orectolobiformes > Hemiscylliidae > Hemiscyllium > Hemiscyllium ocellatum. The sequence goes on along the minus strand of NC_083407.1, from coordinate 85,601,026 downwards.
ACTGCCAAATAAATTAATTGTTGGATCAATCGAGGATTTCAGGATCCCTCCTGATAGCCTCGCTAACAGCTCAGTTGCAAAGTTGAATAACAGCAGTGAGAGAGGTCGACTACCTCTCCCAATATTAAAATTATCTGACATTGCACCGTTTGTAATGACTGCCGCCTTAGGATCATTGTACAGTACTGCCACCCACCTGGCAAAGGATCCTCCCAGACCAAAGCACTCTAGGACCCCAAACAGATACAGCCATTCTATTCAGTCAAATGCCTTTCCTGCATCTAGGGAGACCACCAAACCCGGGATCAATCTTTACTGGCATACTTGCACTATGTCCAGTACCCTCCTGATATTGTTGGAGGAGCTACAGCCCTTAACAAAACCTGTCTAATCTTCTTTTATAATATGGGGCAGGACCTTTTCCAACTTCAGAGGCAGCATCTTGGATAGGATTTTAAAAACTACGTTCAACCATGAAATTGGTCTATACGAAGCACATTCTTCAGAGTCTTTCCCCTTCTTTAAAATGAGGGAGATATTCGCCTCGCTGAGAGAGGGCAGCAGACAATCCTCTGCATATGAATAGCTATACATCCCCAGAAGTGGCTCCACCAACACATTTATAAAATTCTTTACAGAATCCACTCGGGAATCCATCTGGTCCCATTGCGTTTCTACCCTGGAGACGCCTTATTGCTTCCTGCACCTCCTGTACCATTATAGGCGCATTCAACAGGGAAGCCTATTCAGTGTTTATACCGGGGAGTGTTCAGATTCTCAACAAAGCACTGCATTCTCACTGCACCATGTTCGCCTCCATCTGACTGATATAGTTCTGCAAAGTATTCCCTAAATCTAACATTGATCTTCTTCAATTCACAGGTAACCGCGTCAGCCTTCGCCCTGACAGACTTTATAGATTTGAAAGCTTTTTTCTTTCTAGCCAGATATGCCAGATATCTACCAGGCTTATCTCCAAATTCAAACAGTCTTTGCTTAGCAAAGGAGACCCCTTTTTTTGCCACCTATGTGTGCAATGACTCAAGAGCCGCCCGGAGGTCCACGACCCGCTGCAGCTTGACCAATGAAGGCCTATTATAATATACTTCCTCAGATATCTGCAGCTGGGCCTCCAGCCTTCATTGTTGCTCCTCCCTCTCCCTAGTCATTGAATATGAAATAATCAAGCCTCGTAAATATGCCTTAGTGGCCTCCCAAAGTATTGCTGGATTACTGGCCGTTGATATCCCAGAAGGCCCTGAACTCTCTTGTGATGTACTCAACGAATTTGCTATCCCTTAATAGGAATGGGTCCATGCACCAGTGCCGTGCATCCATTTCACCACCCTTGATTTTAACATCTAAGTACACTGGTGCAAGGTCCAAGACAACTATATTGCCAATTTTGCAGAACAATGTTCTGTCCAAACAATCCGATGGCATAAAAAACATGTCAATTTGCATGTGACACTTGTGTGGGTTAGAGTAGAAAGTAAAATCTCTTCCATTAAGGTGGAGATGCCTCCACACATCCATTAGACCCAACTCCTCACACATGTCCACCAACTGCTTAGATTGCCCGGGCATACCAGCCGGGCCCCTCGGGACCCTATTAACCTTGGGATCTATTAGGTGATTAAAATCCCCTCCTATGATCATGCGGCACACCCAAAGACTCATTAATTTAGCAACTACATCAATGAGAAATTTAAGAGGGTGCGCCGGGGGACAATACACATTCAGGATGCCATACTCTTCTCCATGTATTAGGCTTTAAGAATGATGAAACATCCATGTTTGTCCTTAATTTGCTCCATTATCTGGAAAGGGAGGTTCCTTTATACCAGTATAGCTACTCCTCTACTCTTGGACCTGAAGGAGGAGAAGAATACCTTGTCATAACCCCCCTGCTGCAGGTTTCCGATGTTCCTTATCAGTTAGGTGCATCTCTCTCAGTAGGGCGATGTCCACCCTTTCCTTCCTAAGGCTTAATAGGAGAATGGCTCCCATTTATATTCCAGGTGCACCACCTGAAAAAATCACTAGCCGTGGTCATCCAGGGCAGCCCATGGTTTCCCAGGAGGAGGAAGCTTATCTGAGGAGTGATGAGCGACAAAGACATTAACTCTATAAAATCTAAAAACAACTCCTATAAAAACTACTACAATAAAAAACTAACTGCTACATTTAATGTAAGCAAACACCCACATAATCCTCAATTCACTAGAGATCTTCCCCCTTGTCCATGGAGGGCAATCCTTCCAATCCTTGCTACCATCCTAACTCCCTCTCGCTGAGGCTGTGTCCTAGCCCCAGGCAATTCACAGATAAAGAAAACCTTTATTTACATTCTGAGAGTTAACAATGGATTCCTATCCATCCCCCTCCCTACCCCAAATATCTTAACTACAGATATAGCCATCCCCATTTCAAAACCAAAAGGACAGCAGTAAAAAAAAGCCCCAGAAAATACCCAACTTACCGATATATGAAATAATTCCGAATTAACATCAAGGCAGTACATATAAAGCCGATAACCACAAAAAAAGGGGAGAGAAGAGAAAAGAAGGGACAAAAAATAAAAAAAAACCATACCATTGTCCGGAACAATGCCCATTTCCCCCACCCCCTATTGACCCAAATCCATTAATTCAGAGAATTCATGAAGCCCTTTGCCTTTTCTGCAGATTCAAAATTGTATACCGTCCCTCCATAAGCGAAACGCAACACGGCCGGGTACCTCAAGTAATATTGAATGTTCAGATCCATTCATTTTCTCTTAATTTCATCAAATACCCTTCTCTTCACAATTAGGGCTCCTGAGAAGTCCTGAAAAAAACATTATTCTTGAGCCTTTGTACATTAAAGCCTGTGAATATTTTCCCAGTCTTCTTACTGTATCAATCACTAACTGCTTTTCTTTATAATACAGGAGTCGTATGAGGACCACGCAGGGGCATGGGTCTAACCCAGACCTGGGCATTGCGATCCGGTGGGCCCCCTCCACACTCACCAGGCCCAACTCCAACTCCAACTCCAGCCCCAGGAACGTCAGCAGCCACTTCTCCAGGAAGCAGACGAGGTCTTCGCCTTCCTTGCGTTCTGGAAGACCCACGAGCCATAAGTTTTTTCTTCTGTTTTTATTTTCCAGGTCATCCACTTGCTCCTGAAGGACCTGAACCTGGTCTTCCAGCGTTCAGATCCTTCCTCCTGATTCCTCCACCATAGTCTCCGATGCTGCGGTCCTCTCCTGCACTACCTCTGCTCTTTGATTCAGCAGCTTTTTCAGCCTGGCATATAGTGGTTCCACCGCTGCTTTGATCTTTTCTCTGACTGTGGCAAACTCCGAGAGTAAATGCTGCTGCCCCTTTAAATCCAAAGGGGCCACAGTGGGAGTTTGAACAATGCCTGCAGGCACCTCCGATGCAGTACGGGAATGCCCTGCAGGCTGCACTCCTTTCACCCCCTTTCCTTGATTTGTCTCCATCCTGGTCTTAAAGCAATCAGACCACAATTTTCGTAGCTCCATATGCTCAGTAAGTTTAAATTAACACTCTTTTCTCCTGGGGGGTGGTTGGTGAGGGTGTGGTAAAGGTCCACCTTGCCCTGAGGTATGGCACAGAGCCCAGCACAGCAGACCACTCAGACTGCCGCCATCTTGGATCTCCGGAAAGAACATTTTTATAGCTGTCAACAAAAGAATGCTCAGCAACTGAGAGCCAGGAAAATTTGAAATCTCTAAGATATTAATTTCCTTACAAATGAATGTGGAATCTTTGTCTTAAAATTACGTCAGTGCAAGAGGTATATATGTGGGGAAATGTATGAGTGCTATTGTCATGAACATCATATCAATTGTTGAATATAAGTCTGAATTTGAGTCCTAAGATCAGTTAGAAGAAGCAGTAACTGGTTAAAATCTTCAGATTTAGTGCAAATGAGGTGAAAGTATGTTGGTAGTGACCTTTTGAGTCTGGGGAAGTTATATTTAGGATGATAAACTTTTGAGGCTAACACGTGGCTATTGATTTATGGTATGTCAGAAATTAATGTTGTCCTAGGGTATTGAGTTTTTAAATTTAATGGAATGTTGATAACAATAGATAAATATTAATGAATTCCTCTAATTCTGCCTCTGTGTGAGGGCAAGTACCAACCTCACATGTAAAAACAAATAGAGAAAACAATGAATTTGTCCGTGTAAACTAATAAATGAGCTTGTGAGAATGAAAAATACAGAGCCTCAAACTCCAAAAGATAACTCCTGACCAATCAATAGGTACCCTGAAAGAAAATCTCATGAAGAGCTGTCCAAAAAAGAACTGAATGTTGCAAAATAAAGGAGCGAGTCTGACTGCAGCGGGGCTCAACATATCCACCTCAGAATATGGTATAATTCTCACCATAACTCATTGCCAAGGAATAACATGCCATGAGATCAAATCGGGGGGGATGTTAAAGTATTAAAGAAAGAGCATAAAAATTGATAACCGTGGTTCTTAGGATGAGACACTATTATCCTTGGAGAGGACAATATTGAGAGAAGATTCGACAGAGGTTTTCAAAATCACCACAGGTCTGGACAGGGTAGTTATGGAAACATTGTAACCATTATAAAGAATCTTTTTTTTTGCATTTTTGATTGTGGACTGAAATGGGAACAGAACCTTTTTTTTAAAAACTAAAGATTGATGAAGGAGGACTGTACGTTTTAAAAGCAAGTGCTGTAAGCCCGGTTTAAACTCCTTCAAGGAGTGTGGCAAGCCTACTGTAGCTGGGCTGGAACTAGGAGGCCAAACGTGCATTGTGATTCGGCTGACAATATATAGCTGATTAGTCTGTGAACTGGGACTCAATTATCAATGTCAAGGACCTCCCAGCAACGATATGATTGGCTCCCAGTTGGGTGAACAAGTTGGGATTATGAATGTTCAGGGCAGAAGCAATTGGACCTCGGGAGCAGTAGGAGCTGTTTTTGCTCTGAAGCAAAATGCATGTCAAACCTGAAAATAGCCAGTTCACTTCCCCTGATCAGTTACTGTAGAATGTGACTTTTAATTCACAAGTGAGAGACCTTTATAAATGTGAACGAGACACCCAGTGTCTCCTTCAAACAAGCAAAAGTACCTGGAGAATGAAGATTAAGAAGCAGCCTTCTGATCAACAAAAGGATCATCTCAGCAAACCCTGTGGACTGGGACCACGGAACTGCCTTCCCAGTCATTCCTTTTGCCTCCTAACATGCATGTTTTGTGTGTCGGCATGCATGTGTGTGTAGAAAATGGGGGCTAGTTTGTAAGTGCATTACAGTTTTAACTAGTAGAGTTATATATGAATAGTTCATGATTGTTTATCTACAGAACAAATAAGTAATAATTCTTGTTAAGAAACCAGGTCTGTACTTACTATCAACCGTGGTGTGAAAATCAGGGAAATTGGGAAATTCCATGTACTTTTGAAAATCTTTTATTTTTTAGGATGGTTCTGGGAATAGCAGGCCTTCATTTCCAATGTACTACGCCATTGGCATTGTAATGTCCTTGGTGAAAGGGTCGAGAACCAGAGGGCACTGGTGAATTACAAAAGAACAGAGTGGAAATAATTTCAATACAATCTTCAAATCTTGGCAATTGCAATCTATTTTGAGCAGAAGTAAAGTTTATCAGCCACTACAACCAAACTTTTCAGTTAAAAAGTAGAAAAATAAAAAAAATGATTGTGCCTACAAATAAGGAGGAGAAACATGTAATTTTATAGCCACAAACGAATGCACAACACCAGTGTGTGAAACAGATACATAGAACAGGAACCAATAGCTCTGATCATCATTGCAGAATTGTTACCTCCAAACTGAATGATTTAACAACAATGCTATAACTGCTTTTGCATCGATAAGACATCTTCACAAAATGTGCTTCGGAGAATTTACAGTTGTAACCAACATGTGTGTTTATGAAACAAAACCAGATGCTGCATTAATATATAAATGAATGCAACACCCATAGGATAAAAGGGGACCACAGGAGCGGATGCTGTAAGCTCTTCATTAACCAAACCTCACACTAAACTGACACGTTGAGACTTGCATATGTCTCTCAGATGAAATGTGAAGGAAAACTATTATAATCATGTCTTTTTGTGATTGTTAATTATATTCAATAAAATAATTCAACTTATCATAATACAGAAATAAGTGACTACATGGGTCTGTGTCAGAAAAGAACAAAAAAGTTGAATCAAATAAATGTAACTGTCCTCCTCCTCTTTCCATGACAGAGGCAGTTTTTAAACATTTTCTTTTCTTGCTTTTTTTTCTGATTTTGAACAGTTAGACTGTGGTGTGTTTCATCAAACCCTGTTTGTGAAGTCTAGTTTAAAGTGATGACAGCAAATGACTTAGAACAAAGGGCTAAAACAAAGTTGGATCTGCTGACACCAAGGAGCATACACATCATCAGCACTATCTCTCATTACTATTGTAAGAAATAGTTACAAATACCAATTAGTGATACAATTTTAATGAAACAGTATATTGGGTCACAGAAATAAACTGTTTAACAAAGAAGAACTTTTCTTTTAATTTTGAAGAATTAGCTTAGTATTGTGTGTATGCAGAGTCACCAGTCATTGGTGTCAGCAAACAGGTCCTAAAACAAAGTAGGGTTTACTACCGTCAATAAAATCAATGTTAGGGAATTGTATGGAACACAACACACACAAAGAGAAAGGAAAGGAGAAAAGTTACAAATTACTTAAAATCAAGGATTTTAGAATCAGTTTACAAGAATTCCCAAGTCCAGCAAGTCAATGCTCAGTTGAGGCTGTTTCAATTGACATTACATAAAAGTCCCTTTCGCAGGAGCACTGATGTAGGTAAATCGATGGTGCAGAAGTTGCAGGTTGGGAATTGATACAAAGTACAGGATTCTTTCTAGAAATCGAACTTTTAGGAGAGATTAAGATCAGAAACTGGGGCTACTTACCCGTCTGGTGTTACAAGCAGACTCATGAAAGAACTCCAAGACTGTAATGAAAGGCAATTCAGTCAAACAAGCAATCTGATTCATATGACTGGGCTTTTGGCTTAGCTACTCAATAAATAAGGTGGGCTTTACATCCTGACCAAAGCCTAATGGTGTTGGTAGTAGATAACTATGGAATAGTTGATGCAAAGTCAAACGTAAATGGGTTTCAATGTTATCCCTTGTTCAGAATTGGCTGGCAAAAATAATCCTGTCCATGGTTCCTTTAGATTAGAGTAGATTACTTACAGTGTGGAAACAGGCCTTTCGGCCCAACAAGTCAATACCGATCCTCTGAAGAGCAATCCACCCAGGCCCATTCCCTTACGTTTACCCCTTCACCTATCACTACGGGCAATTTAGCATGAGCAATTCAACTAACCTGCATATCTTTGGGCTGTGGGAGGAAACCAGAGCACCCGGAGGAAACCCATGCAGACATGGGGAGAATGTGCAAACTCCACACAGACAGTTGCCCAAGGTGGGAATTGAACCCGGGTCTCTGGCGCTGTGAGGCAGCAGTGCTTTGTGTTAGCTTGGCTAGAAACATCTATAAAGGCAAAGGATATGGCATTAAAGGAGATGGTGAGTTTGCTTTTCAAGAAAAAAAAAGGAATCTGGGTAATATTGGAGGGATTGGCACTTTTAATCAAGGATCAGATTCCTGCAATAGTTTTAGATTATCTTGGTTTAGATGATCTGAGTGTGGGATAAGTTTGGCTGGAAATGAAAAATTGTAGGGGAAAGCATTCACTCGTGGGAGTGGATCACAGGCTCCCCCGAACAGAAACCATAATGTATGACAAAGTATACCAGAAGAAAGAGGGCTCTTGTAGAACAGTGGTAATGTCCCTACCTGTGGCCCCGGTTAATTAAAAGTCTCGAGCATAAGACATTCTGGATGCTTGTGATAAAGGGACAACAATAATCATGTGTGACTTCAATCTAATTAAAAATTGGAAAAATCAGATTGGCCATAATAGTCTGGATGAGAAGTTCATAGAATGCTTTCCTAATAGTTTCTTAAAGTGGCAAGTTCTGGAACCAATGGGAGAGCAGATTATATTCAACTTAGCATTATGACTGGATGAATGAATGACCTCAAAGTAGAAGCATCCCTTGATAGTAGTAACCGTAATATGATTGAAGTTTATATCCAGTTTGAAATGGAGAAGTTTGAGTCTAAGATTAGCATTTGAAACCTAACAAAGTGCAACAGTGTTGCATTAAAAGTTAAGGTAGCTGAAGTGAACTAGCATGCTGGTTAGGGGTGGATCCATAAATACATGCTAACAACATTTAAGGGGATATGTCCACATACTCAGAACAAGAACCTATCTCCCTCAGTTATAAAAATATTCAATAAACCTGCTTCCACACCTTTTGATGAGAGTTCCAAACTCATATTCCCCCTGAGAGGAAAAAAATTCCCCACATTGCTATCCTAAAGGGGCAACCCCTGATTTGAAAACAGTGCCTCCTAGTGTGGGGCTGACTCACAAGATGAAACACCCTTTCCATGCATAACCTCCTTATGTTAATATTCAATTCTCCTTATAATAAGGAGAAAGTGAGGTCTGCAGATGCTGGAGATCAGAGCTGAAAATGTGTTGCTGGAAAAGCGCAGCAGGTCAGGCAGCATCCAAGGAACAGGAGATTCAACGTTTCGAGCATAAGCTCTTCTTCAGGAATGAGGAAAGTGTGTCCAGGCAGGCTAAGATAAAAGGTAGGGAGGAGAGACTTGGGGGAGGGGCAATGGAGATGCGATAGATGGAAGGAGGTCAAGGTGAGGGTGATAGGCCGGAGTGGGGTGGGGGCGGAGAGGTCAGGAAGAAGATTGCAGGTTAGGAAGGCGGTGCTGAGTTCAAGGGATTTGACTGAGGCAAAGTGGGGGGAGGGGAAATGAGGAAACTGGAGAAATCTGAGTTCATCCCTTGTGGTTGGAGGGTTCCTAGGCGGAAGATGAGGCGCTTTTCCTCCAACCGTTGTGTTGTTTTGGTCTGGTTATGGTCATCGCTCCTTTTAAGCTCCTTATAATAAGGGATAGTATCCCTTATACCTTCCTGATTTTGAGCTGTGGATTAATACTAACCTCTTGAGACTCTGCATCTCAGACTTCCAGTTGTTCCTTTTGAGTATTATACTGCTTTTTTGTTTTTCCTGCCTAGGTGAATAACAGCTAATTTTCCCACAATACACTCAATCTGCCAGATTTTTGTCTACATACTCATCCTACTCATATTTCACCACAAATGCCTTGTAACACTTTTGCAACATGCTTTCCTACCTATTAGGGTGTCAACAGCAAATTTAGCTGCCACACCTTTGCTCCTCACATTGATGTACAATGTTTTTTTGCCCCAGCACAGAGCCCTTCAGGACTTTACTTGTCACAATGTACCAATCAACAAGGACCTATTGATGCAAACTGTCTGTATGGTGCCAGCCAAACAATATTCTGTCGTATTTTTTATACCATCAGTTGTCATTTTCAGCATAACTTTTAATGTAGCATCCCCCAAGTGCCTCTGGCAATTCAAGTATAGTATGTTTACTGGCTCCCTTTTATCCATAGCATATGATACACAGGGCAACATGGTGGCTCAGTGGTTAGCATTGCTGCCTCACAGCGCCAGGAATAGGGACTGTTCCTCAGGTGACTGTCTGTGTGGAGTTAGGAGTGTCGTGTCTGCCTCCGGGTGCTATGGTTTCCTCTCACATTCCAAAGATGTGCAGGTAAGGTGGATAGGCAATGCTAAATTACCTATAATCTGCAGGGATGTGCAGGCTCTGTGGATTAGCCATGGGAAATGCAGGGTTACAGGGATAGGATGGAGGATGGTCTTTGGAGTATTAATGTGGACATGATGGGCTGAATGCCCTGCTTCCACACTGGAGGGATTCTATGATCCAATCGGGATTTTATGCTACTTCAAAGTCCATTAATCAATTAAATAAACACTTTCACTTTTACGAATCCATGCTGACTCTTTCCAATTATTTGTAGTTATTCTAAGTGCCAAGATTTACCTGTCCCATGGCAGATGTCAAGCCTATAGCTTCCAGTTTTCTGACTCCTTCCTTTCTTGAATAAATGGGTTATATTTTCTACTTTCCATTCTGATGAAATGTGAATTTTGGGAAATTAACACCAATGCATCTACTCCCGCATTAGTAATCTCTTTTAAGACCCAGAGACTTGTCATGCTGAGGCTCTATCAGTTTGCTTCGTACCACTGCTTTCAGAACTGCAATTTCACTCTGTTCCTCTCTCCCTTCCTGTGATCAGCAGTATTCCATAGGAATCAGTATTGGGTCCACTTTTGTTTGTCACCTATATAAACAACTTGGATGAGAATATAGGAGGCATCGCTAGTAGGTATGTGGATGACAGCAAAATTGGTGGTATCGTGGACAGTGAAGAAGGTTATCTGAGATTACAATAAGATCTTGATCAATTGCATCATTGGGCTGAGAGGCGACAGAAGGAGTTTAATTTGGATGAATGTGTGGGATTGCATTTGGTAAAGCAAAGAAAATAAAACACGACTTATACAATAAATGGTAGGGCCCTGGAAAGTGTTGTAGAACCGAGAGACCTAGGGATTCAGGTACATAATTCATTGACACTTGGATCACAGGTAGACATGGTGGTTAAGAAGACATTTAGAATGCTGACCTTCATTGCTCAGACCTTTGAGAATAAGACTTGGGATGTCAAATTTTTTTATTGAGAAAGACTTTTACTCTTTACAAAATAATAAAATTACCAAAAAATATAACGATCTGAGATTATAACAACAATAACAATAAACTAACTATTACTTTACCTTATAAATTAAATTAAAAATACTACCCATACTAAAACTCAATAAATAATTACACAAAATAAATCAAATTAAATTACATTACACCACTCAGCGCAACCCCACTAGAGCTTCCCATCATCGAGGACATCAGTTAGCATACCCGTATTTATTCAGGATTCTTCCTCTCGGAGTACCTGGCCCATCAGAACCAGGTCTCATGGCTAAACAAAGTTTAGCCATGGCTAGTTAATATAGCTGACAAGTCTGTTTCTATCTGGGTCAGAAAGGACCGAACATCTTTTCAAAAAGTTCTATTTTCTGGTGCACCATTCTTGTAAGGAGGTCGAGGGGGTTATGTTCCATAACTAACCTATGCCATCTCGATAGGCCCAGAGAACTTCCAAGATCCAACTCATCAGAATGTTCTTCTTCATGCAATAAGTAAGAATATTAAACAGCTTCTTCTCATGCTCATGTAAAGAAGGCAGATTTGGCAGAGGAGAGATACCGGATCTACTTTGTCTTTGGTCCCCAGGACCCTCTCCAGTACACTTGCTATAGCACTCCAGTACTGCAGAGCTTGTGGCATGAACACAAACAATAGATAAGAGTGCCAATACCTACGTTGAACTTGGGGCACATTGGAGATGTTCCCTTTTTAAATTTCACAGTGTATTCTGGAGCTCAGTGGACCCTGTGAAGAACCTTCAGCTGCATAGCCTGTGTTCTATTACAAATAGAGATCTTTCTCTCATTCTGCCAAACGTCCTCCTATACCTCTGAAGAGATCTCCACTCCAATTCTTGCATCCAGACCCTGCAGGGCCATTCAATATCTTTTGAGGCGCCACCTCCCAGTAAATGGTAAAAGGTGCTAATAGAAAGATACCTGTAGTCTGAAGCACTGTCCTCTCTACAGCAGACCTAATAAGGATCAACTCATAGTGTGTTTTTTTCTGGATGAAGTGCCTGATCTGAAAACAATGAAAGAGGTCCCTGCTGGACAATTGATCCAAGGACCTCCCGCTCAAATAAGTCTCCCAGCCCATAACCTGAAACCAGAATCCATTAACCCTGGCCAAAATCCTGGCATTCCCACGATGGGGGTGATCAGGAAATTTTATATAATCTTTTGCTCTGCCGTATCGGTCCTCACGCTTTTACTGTATTAATGACAATGGGGTTCTGACAATACGCCATGAATGTTCTCATCTTATCCATAAATAACCAATTAATAAGGGGACATTTTGCCTGGGAGGCCTCACTAGATATGCCGACTAGATATCCCAACCCGATATACCCCCTCCTGCCAGCACCCGGCCCATATCCCTCCAAACCCTTCCTATTCATATACCCATCCAGATGCCTCTTAAATGTTGCAATTGTACCAGTCTCAACCACTTCCTCTGGCAGCTTATTCCATGCACGTACCACCCTCTGCATGAAAATGTTGTCCCTTAGGTCTCTTTTATATCTTTCCCCTCTCACCTTAAACCTATGCCCTCCAGTTATGGACTCCCTGACTCCAGGGAAAAGACTTTGCCTATTTATCCTATCCATGCCCCTCATGATTTTATAAACCTCTATAAAGTCACCCCTCAGCCTCTGACGCTCCAGGGAATACAGCCCAAGCCTATTCAACCTCTCCCAATAGCTGATATCCTCCAACCCTGGCAACATCCTTATAAATCTTTCCTGAACCCTTTCAAGTTTCACAACATCCTTCCGATATGCTTCCTTCTTTTTCTTAACCAAACCCTCAATTTCTTTAGTCATCCAGCATTCCCTATACCTACCAGCTTTTCCTTTCACCCTAACTGTCTTTGGACTCTCATTATCTCATTTCTGAAGGCTGCCCATTTTCCAGCTGTCCCTTTAGCTGTGAGCATCTGCCCCCAATCAGCTTTTGAAAGTTTTTGTCTAATACCATCAAAATTAACCTTTCTCCAATTTAGAACTTCAACTTTTAGGTCTGGTCTACCTTTTTCCATCATTATTTTAAAACTAATAGAATTATGGTCGCTGGCCCCAAAGTTCTCCCCCACTGACATCTCAGTCACCTGCCCTCCTTATCTCCCAAGAGTAGGTCAAGTTTTGCACCTTCTCTAGTGGGTACATCCATATATTGAATTAGAAAATGTTCCTGGACATGCTTAACAAATTTTTCTCCATTTAAACCCTTAACACCATGGCAGTCCCAGTCTATGTTTGGAAAGTTAAAATCCCTTACCATAACCACCCTATTATTCTTACAGATAACTGAGATCTCTTACAAATCTGTTTTTCAATTTCCCTCTGACTATTAGGGGGTCTATAGTACAATCCCAATAAGGTGATCATCCTTTTCTTATTTGGCAGTTCAACCCAAATAACGTTCCTGGATTTATTTCCGGAAATATCCTCCCTCAGTGCAACTGTAATGCTATCCCTTATCAAAAACACCACTCTCCCTCCTCTCTTGCCTCCCTTCTGTCCTTCCTGTAGCATTTGTATCCTGGAACATTAAGCTGCCAGTCCTGTCCATCCCTGAGCCATGTTTCTGTAATTGCTATGATACCTCAGTCCCATGTTCTGAACTGAATGTTTTAAAAAGGACATGAGGGGCAACTATTTTTTACACAGAGAGTGGTTTATGTGAGGAATGAACTGCTAGAGGAAGTGGTTGATACAAGTGCACTTATAAGATTTAAAAGACTTTTGGATAAGCACATGAATAAGAAATATTTGGAGGGATATGGACCAAATGTATGCAAGTGGGACTAATTTAGTTTGGTTTGGGAACATGATCAGAGTTGACCAGTTGGACTGAAAGGTCTGTTCCCATGCTGTATGTCTCAATGATTCAATAATTCCTGATTTATAGCTATTACTGAAATGTCTTTTTTGTGTCTTTTCAACAGCGAAATATGTTTATTTCACCTGCCATTTCCTCTTCATCTACAATTAATGATCTATTCTCATTTACTAGAGGATCAACATTCACTTTATATCTTTTCTTTTTTAAGCTCTTGTAGAAATACTTGCTATTGATTTTGCAATTGCAGCTAGCTTCCTTTCATCCTCTCATTTCTGAACCCTGATTTAACACGTTAAATAATCTCTGGGGAATAATTGTTGTTGCATGTTAAATTGTTTTAACGTCAACTGATCTTCCCTTGACCCTGTTTTGTTCTTTTAATTGCTGCCTAATTTGCTGATATTTTACATTTTCGTTTCAGATTTTCAATGGTGTTTTCTTTTCTCTTTGACTGTACGTCTTGTTTCCTTATTGCATCCCCAACAGCAATCTCCCCATAGGCTTGTCACAATTTTCATGGTATAAATAGCAAAAGGGAATAGACATATTTCCACTGTCAGTAGCTTCCTCTGAAGTTAATTTTTTTTCCATTATCTAGAAACTTAAGATCATGTAATGCTTCAACACAATTTTTTTCACTTTACGCCAATAGCTGTGCTGTCTCACCGGATGTCAGGTTAAAGAGGGACACTTATGTGACAGACAAAATGATGAAGGGAGCAGTACGTAAAAGAAAGGTCACTGATGTGAATGCGTGGAAATGGCATACCAGCAGCATTATGTTTCAGGCATGACAGTATGCAATGGAAAGTGCAAATGTTCTATCTTTAAAAAGCCGGCAATCAAAGTGGTTAAGAAAGGACACCGAGAACTGTGAGGTGGCAGGAGGTTTGGGGGAATGCTTCGTAAAGTCCATCTGGAATGTAAAAGGCAAAATTGTTTGGCAGCACAATGATGTACAAACATAGAAAATTAGCATTTTACAGTGCAGAAAGAGACCATTCAATCCATCATGTTCATACTGGTCTCACACTACAGTCCCATCTCCATTACTCTCTGAATTCATCCCTTTCAACTCCACATCCAGCTCTCTTTGAAAATATTATATGGAATCTACCTCTACCACTCTCCCAGGCAGCACATTCCAAATCCTAGGAACCCTCTAAGTAAATAGGTTTCTCCTCATCTCACTCCTAGCTCTCTTGCTGACAATCTTGAAATTGTGATCTCTAGTTGCAATTATTGGAAGCAGAATAACATCCTTCGTTACTCTATAAAAATTGTTCATAATTTTGAACACCTCAGCCAGGTCACCTCTTTATCTTCTCTGCTCCAAGATATTAAGCCCAATTTCTCTAATCTTTCCTTATATCTGAAATCCTTCACCCTGAGTATCATTCTAGTAAATTTCCTTTGTAGCCTATCTAGGGCTTTAACATCCTTCTTTAAATAAGGGGCCCAGAACTGAACACAATGCTCTAACTGTGATCAGACCAATGATTTGTAGAGTTAAAGGAATTAGTGAACCAGTTGGGTTTTTCCCAATAATTAACATTGGTTTCATGGCTGTCATTCAACTCTTAATTCCAGATATTCTTTTGAAAGATAGAATTGAAATTCCACTATCTGTCAGAGCAGGACTTGAACTCAGGTACCCCAGAACATTATCTCTGGATTAACAGTCTGCTGACAATACCACCAAGACTACCATTTTCCCCCTGAGTTGATACAGAGATTGAAATAATCCAATTCAATCATGTCATGTTTGATGGCTACTGTCATAGAATTACAGAGTCATACAGCATAGAAACAGACTCTTCAGTCCAACAATTCCATACTGACCATGTCCCCAAACCAAACTAGTCCCATTTGCCTGCGTCTGAGCAATGAAGGCAAGCTAAATGCTTTCTTAACCACCTTGTCTATATGATTTGATCAGATTAGATTAGATTCGATTACCTACAGTGTGGAAACAGGCGCTTTGGCCCAACCAGTCCACACCGACCCTCCGAAGAGTAACCCACCCAGACCCATTTCCCACTGACAATTGCAATTAACACTGCGAGTGATTTAGCATGGCCAATTCACCTGACCTGCACATCTTTGGACTGTGGGAGGAAACTGGAGCACCTGGAGGAAACCCACGCAGACACGGGGAGAATGTCCAAACTCCCCACAGACAGTCACCTGAGGCTGGAGTTAAACCTGGGACCCTGGTGCTGTGAGGCAGCAGTGCTAACCACTGAGCCATCAACGGCATGATGCAAATTTCAAAGAATTACATACCTGACATGGTGGCTCAGTGGTTAGCACTGCTGCCTCACAGCGCCACTGTCCCAGGTTTGATTCTAGCTTCAGGCAGCTGTCTGTGTGGAGTTTGCACATTCTCCTCGTATCTGCGTGAGTTTTCTCCAAGTGCTCCTGTTTCCTCCTACAATCCAGAGATGCGCAAGTTAGGTGGATTGGCCATGCTAAATTGCCTATAATGTTCAGGGATATGTAGGTGAGGTGTATTAGTCAGGGGTAAATATAGAGTAATAGGGATTGGGTCTGAGTGGGATACCGTTCAGAGGGTCGGTATGGACTTGTTGGGGCGAATGTCCTGTTTCCATACTGCAGGGATTCTATGAACCCCTAGATCTCTCTGTCCTACAGCAGCCCCCAGGGCTCTACCTTCATTGTATTAATCCTGCTCCTGTTTATTTTACCAAAATGCAATAGTTCACATTTATCCAAATTAAACTCCATCTGCCACTCCTCAATTCATCGACCCAATTGATCAAGATCTCTTTGTAACTTTAGACCACCTTCTTCACTGTCCATCAATTTTGGTATCGTCTGTAAACTTACGAACCATGCCCCTAAATTCTCATCCAAATTGTTTATGACTAATTGATAAAATTGGAATGTGAAAGAGAAACCAAATTATTTATTGTCTGTTAGCTCAAGCCACAATTTTATTGGTCAAAATTCTTATTTTACAATAAATTAGCACAAAATCACAGCAAAGGGCCATTCATTTTCTACTACTTAATGGCAAAGTTCATGCCAAAGGGATTGTTGTTTATTTGACTAACTTTCCATCATGTTGAAATGTGAGAGATCACTTTCCTTTAACAAACTCAGGATGAGGGATATAACTTATCATTAGGTAAAATCTTGGCTTTGAATGAGGTTATGAGGAGCTCTGGTTATTCAATTGTTGATGCTGATCCAGATGAACAGGTTGTCTTACAAACTTAACCTCAGGCAAGAGGGAAATTCCTGTACATAAGCGAGTTTTAAGCAAGTTAAGGGACAACAAATAACAATTTCATGAATAATTATGTGCATGCAGACAGAAAGTTATTGAAAAGAAATAATATAAGTAAACAGAAACATTCAGAACTGAACCAGGAAGGGAGTAGAATAAGTTGGAAAGGCAAGGCAATAAGGTGGGGCCAATTGAAAGATCACAAGCAATGATGCCTTAGTGAGATGATAGCAAACAAACCTGCAGCCAAAACAGAATCATTGAGACGTGCATGTAGCAACTTGTTGAAGACTTTAGTGCAAGGCCAGCCCTGCTAATTCCATTTAAGTTCTCAGAGATAGAGAGGAGTGATATAGTAAGGCAGGGCTTCTCAAAGTGGGGTGGTTCGGGACTCCAAGGGGGGGCATAAGTTGCAACTTTCGATTCACAGCCTCCAAGGCAGCAATGGCTGTTACAGAACTCTGCCCTATTTCTGCTAACTCTCCAGATGCTAATGCACTGTCACTCACTCTCCCAAATCCCATCGCCTTGTCACCCTCTCTCCCAGATCCCATCACCCTGTCACCCTCTCTCGCAGACCCATCACCCTGTCACCCACTTTCCCAGATCCCATCATCCTGTCACCCACTGTCCCAGATCCCATCACCATGACACCTCTCTCCCAGATCCAATCATCATGACACTCACCCTCCCAAATCCATCGCACTGTCACCCTCTCTCCCAAATCCCATTGCCTTATCACCCTCTCTCCCAGATCCCAATGCACTGTCACTCACTCTCCCAGATCTCATCGCCCTGTTACCCACTCTCCCAGACCTCATCACCATGACACCCACTCTCCGAGATCCTATCACCATGACACACCCACTCTCCCACATCCCATTGCACTGTCATCCTCTCTCCCAGATCCCCTAACACTGTCACCCTCTCTACCAGATCCCATCACCGAATCACTATCACCCTCAGATCCCATCATCCTGTCACCCACTCTCCCAAATCCCATCACCCTGTCACCCTTTCTCCCAGATCCCATTGTCATGACACCCACTCCCACAGATCCCCATCGCCCATCACTCTCTCTCCCAGATCCCTTCACCCTATCACCATCTCTTCCAGATCCAATTGCTATCACACCCACTCTCCCAGATCCCATCGCCCTGTCACCCTTTCTTCCAGATCCCATTGCCCTGTCATCCTCTCTCCCAGATCGCATCACCATGACACCTACTCTCACAAAGTCAAGATAGAGTGGTGCTGGAAAAGCACAGCAGGTCAGGCAGCATCCAAGGAGCAGGAAAATCGATGTTTTAGGCAGGAGCCCTTCATCAGGAATGAGGCTGGGAGCCTACGGGGTGGAGAGATAAATGGGAGGAGGGGTAGGGCTGGGGAGAAGGTAGCTAAGAGTGCAATTGATGGACGGAGGTGGGAGTGAAGGATAGGTCGGAGAGGAGGGTGGAGCGGATAGGTGGGAAGGAAAATTGGCAGGTGTGTGGCTTGTCCTCCATGCTGTCTCTTCAGGAAGAAGGTGCTCCTGGACCTCACCAACCTCTAGCTTTGCCTTTGATGCTGAGCGCCCATGGCTAGAGCGAAGTTGCGCAGGTCGGTTTGCACATCTGGATATTCATATCTGTTTTTAATTCAGTGAGTGTCTCTCGATGGCTGTCACTGACTTCTCCCTGGAGACAGCCACACGCAGACAGGCCAGAGCCAGCACGTACTGATCATGTTGCTGGACATCTCCATGTTCGATCCAACATTCCAATTAGTGCTGAGAAATGTTCTTGCTGCCCCATTGCCTGTCTGTGCTTCTTGATGAAAGGTCTTGTCCAATACCCCAGGCTGAGCAGTCGCCTGGTGTCTGGCTGTCCCCTGAGAGTTACAGACCTCAGGCAATCATCTCCCACCAGCTGCGGAGGTGTGCCAGAGTCTAATCCCACAGAGTTCTCAGCCCGAGGTGAAAGTCTCTGATCTGATGGGTGGTGCATGTGAAAGTCTTGTTGGCGCATCCGCTAAAGGCCTCAGGAGCTTCATCTTTATGGTTGGAGCTGGAGCTGGGGGCCTCGGCTGTGGCCTCTTTGTGAAGATTGATTGGGAGCTGCTAGTGCCTGAATATAAGAGTGACAATTCTTTGGAGAACTCATGCAGATTAAGAATGATCATTTCTGGTGTAACGGAAGAGCAGTGCAGCACAGCACAGGGAAGCTTAATGGACTGGTTGCACAGTTACATCACTCCATTTCCCCAAGAGCAGTCCTGTTCCTCTCCAGCCAAATCCATGATTTTCTTCTCACAGAGAGTGAGGATCCTGATGGCCACTACAGCCCTGCTTGTATGAGACCTCTCAGCCCAGTTATGGGCCAATTCTTCCTGCAGTGAGACAAAGGAAGGTCATGAATATGATGCAAGAGCAGTCAGTGCCATCCAAGAGCAGCAGAAGCAGTGAGGTGTCCCCCAGGGAGTGAGTAGGAAGCATTCAAGGCCAGGATAGAGTGAACAGTTTGGGAGGATGAGGTGAGTGAGAGCCATTGATGGGACATGATGAATGCAATAGTGAAGAGTTGTAGCCTGTGAGACTTGGTGAGATGCATGAGGTGGAGCGAGTGTCAGGCCTGTGGAGAGGAGATATTGGCACTTACCTATGCAGAGTGCAACAGACCATTGACCTTCTTACACCACTGCTAGATGCTCCACATCACCCACCAGCATCTCCCTGTCCCTGTCTGTAAAACTGCAAGCTAGCTGGTCTCTCTTCTGGGCCATGACTTCAGTAATTATGTTCAATCACCATAGAGAGCAGTCATCCTTGGCTTGCAGCAGAGATCTACAGTGGGTCTTTAACAATGGCAGTTGAGATGTGTACGGTGGGAAGATTTGCACTCCACTCCCTGAGAGAGACCACCAACAGCTCAGTTTCACAATTATTGAGGTGAAGAGCAGAAGAATGAAAAGGGGGCAGTCACATCACGGAAATGTACTACAGACCCCAACCAATCAGGAGAGGTTGAAAGGCAGACATGTAGGAAAATCTCAGAGAAGAGTAAAATAATAGGGTAATTATAGTAGAGGATTTCAACTAGCGCTTTTTAACTGGGATATACAAAGTGCGAAAGGCTTAGAGAGGGTGAAATTCTTAAAATGTTCCTGGTTTAAGGAACAGATATTGCATGTCCTTGATAGGTACGTCCCTGTCAGGCAGGGAGGAAGTGATAACGGAAGGGAACCATGGTCTACTACAGAAATTGCATCTCCTGTTAAGCAGAAGAAGGAGTTTTATGTGACGATGAGACGAGATGGTTCAGATGAGGCAATGGAGAGTTACATATTAGCTAGGAAGAATTTAAGGAGATAGTTAAGAAGAACAAAGAGAGGACATGAGCAGTCTTTAGCAGGTAGAATAAAGGAGAACCCTAAAGCTTTCTATAGGTATGTGAGGAATAAAAGGATGACTAGGGTAGGAATAGGGCCAGTCAAAGACAGAAGTGGAAAGTTGTGTGTGGACCCTGTGGAAATCTAAACTAATATTTCTCATCGGTTTTCACTCAGATAAAGAAGAATATTGTAGAACAGAAGAATGAGATATGAGAGTGGAAAGAATCAAGGTTAGTAAGGAGGAGATGTTATCAAATCAGTAGACAAGTCCCCTGGGTCAGATGGGATTTATCCAAGGGTTCTCTGAGAAGCTAGGGAGGAGGTGTGTTAGGTTTTATTGGTAAAGGGATTGAGTTCCGGAGCTGTAATGCCATGCAGCAAATATATAAAGCACTAATGTGGCTGCACTTGGAATATTGCGTACAGTTCTGGTCGTCCCATTACAGGAAGGATGTGGAAACATTGGAAAAGGTGCAGAGGAGATTTACCAGGATGTTGTCTGGTCTGGAGGGAAGGTGTTATGAGGAAAGGCTGAGAAACTTGGGCCTGTTTTCATTGGAAAGAAGAAGGCTAAGAGGGGATTTGATTGAGACATACAGATGATCAGAGGATTAGATAGGGTAGACAGTGGAACTCTTTTTCCGAGGATGGTGACATCAGCTTTTACTATGATGATGGGATAGTGCAGAGGGATGGGCTTAGATTAGTTCTCAGGTCAGTGCAACATTGAGGGCCGAAGGTGCTGTTTTGCGCTGTATTGTTCTATGTTCTATGTTTTATGTATCCATTTTACATATCAGCACATAAAATACCCTGCATTACTGCAGGGTATACTTTTTGGTAATGAAGCTGGACAAGTCATAGAAGTTCAGTGGGAATGAGGTTTGGTAATAGTAACCATAACTTAATCAGATATAAGGCAGTTATGGAAAAAGACAAAATTGGACTGGAAATAAAGATTCTGAACTGGGGAAAGATCAATATTAATATAAAACAGGATCTGACCAATTGGGACTGGGTGCAGTGACCTGTAGGAGAATCAGTATTGGGGCAATGGGAGTCATTCAAAAAGGAAACAGTGAGAATGCAGGGCTAACATGTTCCTGTTCCCACACAAAGAGTAGCACCCATTAGGAACAGAAGTGGCAATCTCTGGGTGGAGTCAGAAGACATCGCTGAGATTTTAAATGAATACTTTGCAACTGTATTTACAATAGAGAAGGACAATGTATGTATAGAACTCAGGGAGGGGAACTGTGATGTATTGAACAAATTAGATTCAGAAAGGAGGTATTAGCGGTCATAGGAAGCTTAAAATTAAATAAGTACCTGGCCCCAAATAGATGTATCCCTGGTTGCTCTGGGAGGCAAGGAAGGAGAATGCAGGGACCCTGTCATTAATTTTCAAATCTTTTCTAGTCATAGAAGGGGATTGGAAGGCAGCTGATTTGATACAGTCGGTTCTTATATAAGGCAAAGTCATGTTACAAGAAAATTGCACAATGGCCACAGCATTTTAACTAATGGAGCAGGAATTGTGTTATAGCCAATACAGCTCCGTAATGTTCACGTTCTACAAAAGGATGGTCTAAGTTCTTCAATTGCGTTAAAGCCAATTCACATTAAAGAAACAAGCGTTATAGCAGAACCAACTGGACCATTATTGAAGAAGGGTGGTAGAGTTAAACCAGGAACTATAGGCTAGCGTGTGTGACATAAGCAGCATGGAAACTTTAGAAAAAGTTCCGAGGGACAGAATTAATCCCCACTTGGAGAGTCAGGGATGGTCAGCATGGCTTTGTCAAGGGGAAATCATGTCTTAAAGGCTTAATTGCATTTTTCATGGAGGTGACTAGGTGTGTAGACGGGCATTGTGCAATTGATGTGGACTTCAGTCTGGCTTTTGACAAGATCTCGCCTGGCAGCCTGGTTAAGAAGGTAAGAGTCCTTGGGATTCAGTGCAACTTGGAAAATTGGATCCAAAATTAGCTTAGTGACAGGAGGCAGAGGGTGATTATTAAAGATTGTTTTTGTGAGTGCAAGTCTGTGTCCAGTAGCATACTGCAGGGTCAGGTACTGGGTCCCTTGACCTTGGAGAAAGGGAAGACTGTGGATGCTGGAGATTCAGAGTGGAAAAGTGTCTTTATGCCTGAAATGTCGACTTGCCAGCTCCTCATATGCTGCATGACCTGCTGTGCTTTTCCAGCATCACACTTTTCAACACTGCTGACCAAGATTTAAATGTATGAGTTTTGATAATTAAGTTCACAGATGCCACAAAAATTGGAACTTTGGTAATGAGGCTACAGAATGATATAAATGGGTGGATCAGTTGGACTGAACAACGGCAAGTGGAATTTAATCCTGAGAAATGTGAGGTGAAGTGGTTTGGGGGAACAAATAAAACAAGAAAGTACACAATGAATGCTTGGACATCAGGAAGTACATAGGATCAGAGGGACCTTGGTGCACATATACATAGATCCTTGAAGGCAGCAGAACAGGAGGATAAGGTGGTAAAGAAGGCTTTGTTAGCCAAGGAATTGATTATAAGATTAAGTAAGTTATGATAGAGTTGTACAAAATCTTAGGCCACATTTGTAGCACTGTGTGGAGTTCTGGTCACCGCACAATGGGAAGAATGTGATTGCTCTCGCGAGGGTGCAGAGGGGATTCACCAGGATGTCTGGGGTAGAGCGCTTCCCTATGAAGTGAGACTAGATAGGCTGGGGTTGGTTTGCTTAGTGCAGAGAAAGCTGAGCTGGATTGAAGTGGACAAATTTATGAAAAGCATAGATAGGGTAGATAGGAAGAATTTTTTCCCTTTAGTAGAGGGGTAACTAACCAGAGAGTACAGATTTAAGGTAAGGAGCAGGAAGTTTAGAGAGGATTTAAGGAAAACATTTTCACTAAAGGATAGTGGGTATCTGGAGCTCACTGCCTGAAAGAGAAGCAGAAACCATCACAACATTTAAGAGGTATTTAGATGAACACTTGAAATACTATAGCATAGAAGGCCTGGAAAATGGGATTAGAATATAAAGGTGTTTGATAACTGGCATGGACATGATGGGCCAAGGAGCCTCTTTCTGTGCAGTACATATCTGTGATTCCATGGTTATGTCATTACATGAGAAATTTCACTCCAGGCCACGGCAGACTGGATGCCATGTAACTCACTTTCCTGAAACTCAATGTGGAAAAATTGTGCCTTACTTGTTCAATACATTATTGTGAACAAGGATTTAAAATTATATTCAAATCATTGAATAATAAAGTAAATTTATTCATATGGCTACTCCACTAAACTTGACAGTTCCAACTACAAATGATATTTGATTAGATTCTTAATACTGTGGGTATGGATCTTTTCATGATAGCTATAAACTCACCAAAGTTTACTAATACCTAATGGAATGAAATTAATGTGAGAAGATACATTTGGTATTAATCAGAATTTGGAGGAAAAGAGGTGAGGGTAGCTAGGATCACATAGAGCAAGAATTAAATGGAACCCAGGTGAATGGAAAGATACATACATATGAATATGCTTTGGGAGCAAGCACGTCAATGCTTCAGTATTCCAACTTCAGAAAAACAAACTTATCTCTTGCAGATTGTTATAATTTTCTGGCTTCAAAATTGGTCATGATTTTTTTACACAATCCTGAAGAAAGCTTTTCATTTGATGTTTGGTTTTTGTGTCTTCAATGCACACGTCCAGTTCCATGTTCGGCTCTCCCAGAATTGTGTCCTTCCATTTATATTTCAACCTTACTCACAGCAATAAGACCCTGGAGGCTGCAAAGAGAAACAAAACAAATTATACAAAAGAAAAATGTGCAATAGTATTCATGGGCTAGTAATTCAGAAGTCCAGTCTAATTCTGCAGAAACATGCAGTTAACCATCCCATTATAGTTGGATCAATCTAAATTTAATTAAATAATAAATCTAGAATTAAAAGCTCATCTTAGTTACAATGATCATGAAACTACCAGATTGTCACCAAAACCCATCTAGTTCACTCATATCCTTAAGGGAGGAAATCAGCTGCCCTCTCATGGTCTCTCCCTGGAATTAGGTGAGTCCAGGTCCACACACACACGATTGACTCTGAGTTGTTCTCTGACCTAATAAACCACTCGGTTGTAGGCTGCTCACTTCCACCAGCTCTGGGATAATTAGGGATGGGTGTTGAAATGATGCTTACACCTCAGAACAAATCCAAAAGGATCCAAATAACATCCTCTGACTGAGACTGTTATGTTATGACAGAATACTCTCCATTTGTATAGAAGTGTCAAGAAGCTTGATAGCATCAAAGATAAAGCAGCCCGTTAAATTAACATCTCACAGGCCACTAAAAATATTTGCTCCCGCACCACTGGAGAATAATGGCAGAATAATATATAAAATGTACTGCAGCAAATCACAAAAGCTCCTTTGATAGTAACTTCCAAACCCATAACCTGTACCATTTGAAAGGACAAGGTCAGCAGATACAAGACAGCACCTCTACCTACAAGTTCCCCTCCAAGCCTAATACCATCCTGACTTGGAAACATATTTTCTTTCCCTTCACTGTCACTGCATCACATGGGCTACAGTGGTGCAAAAACATGGCTCATTACGATCTATCCAAGAGCAATTAGGGATACTCATATAGCACAGACAAATCAGAACATAGAAAATGGCCAAGTTCGGTACCCATGGGGATGGCCTCAACCGGGACCCTGGGTTCATGTCACACTGAAGGCAACCCCATTGCACCACACACACACACACACACACACACACACACACACACACACACACACACACACACACACACACACACACACACACACACTACAGATCCATACACTCACACAGATTCTCTCCCTCATGCTCCCACTCATGTCCACACACACCCTTTCACAGACTTATACTCTTTTCCATACACACACAGACTCACAGTCACACTCATACCTCCCCCACACCCACACACCCACATTCACACATACCCACATATAAGGTCTTGGGTTGCATTTGGTACTTACAGAATTATATTTTATTTTGCTCATTAACTGCATGAAGCCATGTAAGATTGTGTAAATCCCTATTTTGGAAATAGAATCCATCTGAACATTGGGGCACAAACGGTCTAACACATTGCTGACACTTACTGTTAAAGTTCACTTGAGAATGTAACTTTTAAAAAACAGTTCTGGGTTTTACATATGAAAGAACTGAAAACCAACATGGTCATTCTAAAAGATGAGAGACTTAACAAACAATCCGGGTCTTTTTCAAAATATAATTCCAGTTACATCACACTGTAAACTTTTGCTGTAAATTCTGTGTCTTACGATCTTATACTCCATGCCCACCTGATGAAAGAGCAACGTACCGAAAACAAGTGCTGCCAAATAAACTTGTTGGACTATAACCTGATGTTGTGTGATTTTTAGTTTAGAAAATACAAAACCTTTGTTATTAAAAGGTATTCTTCCTGCTTAACAATTGCTGATATGTGCAATGCGGCAATGTGCAGCAGTACAGAAACGTTAAACAGTTGTTGGTTTATTTAGTCATAAACCACACAAATATTTAAGTTTGTTGAATGTTTGGCTCTATGTACTAACCATATCAAAGTTTTAATAGACTGGGATAGGCCATCATATTTCAAGTGCTCATCCAGCTAATTATCAAACATGTCAAACCCCTCCAACACTGGTACAGCAGCCAGTGAAATGTATATTCTCTGAAGCTTGTGTGGTAAAATTAGATTGTGAATTATGACAAGCTAATTAATAATTGAGGCACTCTAAGCAATTCTTTATTAATTGTTGCATAGACCACAAAATATCATTGCCTGAAACCTTGATGATATTGTTTTAAAGCTTATTTAACAATGTTCTAAGATACTTCATTCTAAAAGATAGTGGTCAAAGTTCAAGATATGTGTTTTTATGAGAAGTCTGCATACCTTTGATCTCCAGGTACTGAAAGCCAGATAGTGTGACTTTTGAATATGCACCTGCAAAGTCCATCTCCTGGATCACATGATCCATTATACCCCAACTACAAGGATCCATTTATTAATGTTTAATTGCCAGCTTCAGTGAATGTGCAAAGTGGCAAATTTTGTCCATTTTGAAGTTAGTGAGTTTAATGTAGAATTATTATGTCAAGGTCATTATTTAAAACTGAAGATCCAGTTAGAAGTGTTGTCATGTAAAATCAACAGAGGCTAATGCCAGTATTTGTGGTTTGATGATCTGTGCGCAAAGGAGGGGTCTTAAAAGCATTAATAATACACTAACTGTTGATTTATCAACAGGTAAAATCAAATGTTACCAAAGTGGCAAAATAACGTAGCTGGATGCTATCATGAAATACATCAATGTTGCACGCTGGGGCACAATGGCAACCATCATTCCAATATTGCAGCAAGAACATTGTGTGCTCAGGGACATGCTCCCAGCTCGCAAACCAGACCAGGCTGTATGGCTGGCCCCTTCACTCGCTGTCATCGTGTTCACTCACACTGAATCTACCTGAATGCTTGCAGCATCCCTGCCTTGCATTCCTCTCCTTGCCTATTTACATGTCACCTTCTCAGTCAGAGGTTATGTAGTAATGTCTTGTTGTGCCATTCCACATAGACAGAAAGCCAAGAAATTTGCCAGAGTTGTCCATCCAGTCAAGGAGGATAACCTTTGTTCAGATGATCCCAGCACAGTAAGTCATAGGCAGTCTCTGATACCAGCTCAGGCCCTACATGGGAGAATCAGAGTCAGGATCCTCTGCTCATAAAGGATGAGTGGCCGAATGATGGGCAACACACTCTGTGTCTTGTTTCTTTCTGCTCTATTGTGTCATGTTTTGCTCCAGGAACGAGAGAGAGGGATGTATTACAGGAAACAAAAATGGGTGGCACAGCTGTTACCATTGATGGGGAAGTTTCTTGAGTGAGAGAGTATGACACACAGAGGCCATGCATGGTTAGTAATATTGTAGGTTGGAGTGAGTGAGGATGAGTGAGGAACATGCTGCATCCATTAGTGACAGTAGCAGAGCATGTGCTTTCGTGGGAGGTAGGTGCAATAGCAGAAACAGAATGAGTGCGAGCTATCACAGAGAAGAGAGGAGCACTTGCACTGGTGAAGTGGAGCAAGTCATTGATCTTCTTCCTGCATTGCTGGGCATTCCTCCAGATGGGGGACTGAGACTGTTTCAGCACAGGTGGAATTTCCTTGCTGTCATGGTTTTCTTTGCTGCTCCTAGGGAAGCTTCTGTACATCACCCCACTCAGCAGCACCTCCAGGACCCTGGCCACAAAGTGGGGGCAACAAAGTTCCTCGATCTGCCATGTCTGAGGCAAAGGTCTTGAAGCATACAGAGCAATTCCACTGGGTAATGTGACCTTGGTACAAGGGATGCCAGTTAATTCTGAGATCTCTGGTGATTAGCGACTGGTGGTGAATGGAAATGGCACATGGTAAGACATGATGTGATGTCACATGACTCACCTTAACCAATAAACCATATAATTCAGCCATAATCTCACTTCAACAAATTCCCACCCTATCGTGACACTGACCTCCATCACCTCAAACTGAACTGCTGACTGATCTTTTCACTTTCAGACTCGGTGAGGGGTATTTATCCAAAATCTGAAACTAAACATTTCTCTTTCTGGATTCCAATTGCCCTGCAGTATATTTGCAGTTTTTCTTTCTGTTTTTACTGTAGACAAAATAAAGGCAATTTTTCTCATTTTCCAGAAAGGAGAATTTTCTAATTGTTTTGAATTAATCAGATACTCGGGACATCAGGTAAGGTACATTTGCTTCATGCAACATGTGGTATATGCAGCATGTGTTATCAGCGTGACAAAACATACCGCTCCGAAACAAGCTCCACTCTCACCTTTCAGAGGAACATATCATGGATTATGAACTCAGGACATGCTGTTCTGCCCTTCTGATCTGCAGTTCACACTCAGAATTCTGGTCTTACATCTTGAAATCCTTGGCCTCTCTCTCCGTTAACATTGTATCTTCACTTGTTTTCTGCTGCTCCACCACCTCCACGTCATGATGCGGATGTCAGCCCTTACTCCCACGTCCCAGTTAGATTGTGGTCTTTGAAAGCCGACTGATCTTCATTTGGGATAGAAATGCAAGATACTCCCAAATCAAATACCTGCTGAATGTTGACAATTCTTCTTCCTGAAGCAGCCAAAACACAAAGCTAGAGGACAGCAGGCCACAGGTGACACAGAACCTGACATCCAGCATTTAATCCTCAGTGCAGGCAGCTCCATGAATGGCCACAAAGCCTTCAGACCAGTAAATGAGGATAATGGAGCTGTTGTCTCTCAAGAGGTACAAGGCCATTTATTCCAATAGATCTCAGTGGTCAATATGGCATTAGATTTGTGAACTACAGCAATGACTCATACTTATCGAACACCTTTAGCATAAAAACATGTCTCGAGGCAGGTCACTGTGCTATAATGAGATATAAGTGAACAATAAATCAATTAGGAAATTATTATGAGATTGCGTGATCAAGAGGTGGATTTACAAAGGACCTTAAAGAAGGAAAACTAGAAGGAAAGAGAGCTCCAAAGTGGAGCTGACATGGCTGAAGGCACAGCTTTCAATGTACCCTTTAATTTCTTTTTTAGATCCTACAAGTGATTTGTCTATGTGCCCCCACAGAATTCCTTTGCACAGATGTGATTGCGCAGGAACCAAAGTGACCAATGTATCCATAGCATGCACAGAATCCTTCAGGTCCCTGTAAAGCCGAACAGCTCAGAGGGAAGGTGGATGGCCATCAACGATGGGGAAAAGCAAGCGCGATGCACAATAGGCTAGAATTAGAAATATCAAGGCTTACATCTGGCTGGAGGAGACAGTAGAAATAGGGTTATGGGGTGATTAAAGCAGGATGATAAAAGGATAAATTTTTGGCCTGCAAGGTCGAATTTTATAAACACATGAAATCTTCAGTGAAATCTAGGTGCAAGCCCAATAGCTACCGATACGCTATCATGGAGCCCAGGAATTTCAGAGGATGCAATGAGCTCAGTAGCCCTTCAAGAATGGTATCTGTCCTTTCTAATTATTAGTCAAAACAAGATCTAGTCTTTGTACCATGATTCTTCATGGTGATAAAGGCTAAGGCTGGAGAAAGAGAAACTGCAATGTAGACCCACAGTCCTACCTCCGAAAGTTTACAGGATCCAGGTTTCAGCTGGCATTCTGGTCTATTGGAGGAGTCCTCTGCTTTCCAACTACAGCTGAAGTAGTTGTAATCTCGTCCCTTTACTAGATAAATTGAATTTTCTGACCTTGAGTTAAGTTGAGCAAGCACAAGAATACCAAACATGGATATCATACGCTGTGTTCTGAACGGTTGGGAAAGGGTGAATCGTTGGCCATACCAATGATGTTGTATTGGTTTTAGCGTGAAGCCAAACTTTATCTTAGTTAATGCAGTTCTCTTAATTAAAATAAGAAGCCAACTACAAAGCCTTCTTAAGTGAAAAAATTTTATTATTTACGAACCACAAGAAAAATGATAAAACCAATCAAGCACACAAACACAGGTATAAAGTGGAGAAAGGAGAGAGAGTCTAGTACAAAAAGAAAGATCAAGAATAAGTTTAATAAGCCTTTACAGTCCTTGAGGTGTCAGATCTAGGAACCCACGATTGTTAAGTTGATATATTGTATCCTCAGAAGTGATGAAATTTGTAGATATCTTGGAGATCACAGTGAATAGTTGCTTCTTCAATTTTCTTTATCCTTGGGGTTTGTTTCTTGAGAGACTGAGAGAAACAAACAGACAGAGGGCAAGGCTTCCAGTTCTTCACTTCTCGATCCACTTTCCTCCTCCATATTTCTGCTGAAAAGCTGTTGCCTGAAATGCTGGTCACTTGTGTGTTCTCATGTCTGGCTTCATTGGTTTTTCAAGCTAGATAATCTGGAGGTGACTTTCATCACAATATGCATTTTGGAAATCAAACAGGAGATACTGATCTGATTTCAATACTTTTTTACAACAATGTTAATGTTAGTTCAAACTGCTTCTTGTTTATTGATGGGTTAGTGAATTTGGCTCAACTTGGTTAGGTGATCACTGTGGTCATCTTAAACCAGTGTTTCCCTTTTCTTAAAAAAAACACATTTTAGTCCATAGATCCCAGGTACTAAAATCAAATGACAGAAGTCAAAAAATTATAGTCCACTTTTACCATCATCATAACTATTAAAGTATCCTACATATAAATGTGCATTGAAACAATCATTCTAAATCTTACATACCAGTAAATCAGTGTAAAATTTCAAACTTAATGTTTGAATTTTCTAGGTGCAATGGCAGTGAAAGGGTTAGCATTTGTTGTCATTGCTTTGTAGAACTGGCAACTTTTTTGGCATCCTCCACAAGTGATACTACACATTAATCTAGAATTTCCCTCTAGTGATTTATTTTTATTCATTTGTAGGATGTGGGTGTCACTGGCTGGCCAGCATTTATTGCCTATCCGAAGTTGCCCTTGAGAAGGTGGTTGTGAGTGGTCTTCTTGAACTACTGCAGTCCATTTGCTGTAGGCTGATCCATAGTGCTCTTAGGGAGTGAAATCCAGGATTTTGACCCAGTGACAGTGAAGGGAGTGAATATTTCCAAGTTGGAGGGTGAGTGGCTTGGAAGTGAACTTACAAATGGTGGTGTTCCTATGTATCTGCTGTCCTTGTCCTTCTAGGTGGAAGAGTTCATGGATTTGGAAACTGTTGTCTAAGGATCTTCAGTGAATTTCTGCATGTATCTTCTGGTTAGTACGTACTCCTGCTACAGAGCTTCAGTGGTGGACGGAGTGGGAGCTTGTGGATGTGGTGCCAATTAAATAGGCTTCTTTGTCCTGGTTGGTGTCAAGCTTTTTGAGTGTTGTTGGACCCTCACCCATCCAGGAAAATGGAATATTACATCATGTTTCTTACTTGCGACTTGTAAATGATGGACAGATTTTGGGGAGTCAGGAAGTGAATTACTCCCACAGTATTCCTAGCTTCTGTAGTGCTGTTGTAGCCACTGTGTTTATGTGATGAGTCCAGTTGAGTTTCTGGTCAATGGTAAACTAAGGATGTTGACAATAGGAGATTCAGTGATGGTAACACAATTAAATATCAAGGGCTAGCAGTGAGATTGTCTCTTTTTGGAGATTGTCATTACCTGGCATTTGTATGGTGCGAATGTTACTTGCCACTTGTTGGCTAAACCTGGATATTGCACAGAATCTGTATTTGAACATGGACTGCGTCAGTATCTGAGGAGTCACAAATGGTGCTGAATATTGTACAATCAATAGCGAACATCATCTCCACTTATGACTTTATTATAGAGGGAATGTCCCTGCATTTACAAGTGGAAATCAATCAGAAATCACTGAGTTAGGATTAACTTCTTTTTTTAGATTATTATTATCACTGCAATAACCATGAAAGAAATTAAACTTTGTTAAATGAAGTGTGAATATTTTTTAAAAATAGCAACCTCGCCCACTTATTGCTCTCTGACCCTGAGAATTAATTTGATAATCATGGGATGCCAATTTATTTAAACCACATTGGAAAATTTTGTAAGTAAAGAAGTTATTTTTTGGAAACTTTGCTTATGATATTTTAGCTTCCACCTTAATTCCATGTTTATGTCTCAATCAGAAGAAAAATCTGTCAGTTTCTTGTGGCTTTCACATCTCTGAAGCTTTACTTTTGACATGAATTGAATTGAATTGAATTTATTGTCACGTGTACTGAGACACAGTGAAAAGCTTTGTCTTGCAAGCAATATAGGCAGATCACATAGTTAAGTTACACCGATAGTAAATAATAGGTAAACAGCAGCAAAAACAAAAACACAGGTACAGGCGAATGTTAAGACTTTGTAGTCCATTTAGTATTCTAACACCAGTAGGGTAAAAACTGTTTCAAAACCAGCTGGTGCATGTATTCAGGCTTCTATACCTTCTCCCCAATGGTAAAGGTTGTAGAAAAACATTGCCAGGGTGGAATGGATCTTTGAGAATGCTTACGGCCTTTCACTGACAGCGGGTCTGGTAGATGGATTCTATAGATGGGAGGTTGGCCTTTGTGATTGTCCGGGATGAGTTCACCACTCTCTATAACCGTCTTTGATCTTGAATGGTACAGTTGCCATACCAGATAGTGATACATCCAGACAGAATGCTGTCGAAGATGTACCTATAAAAGTTGGCAAGGATTTTCGCCGTCATGCCAAATTTCCTCAGCTGCCTGAGGACACTTAATGACAGTCAATGTGTGAAATGATATCACTGTTGTTAGACAGCAGAGGTGCCCTGGAGCAGCTCCTGGAATGAAATGAATGTCAGGAAAGGGGAAATCCAGCCACAGAGCTCACTGGATCTTTGTAAACAACCTTCTTCAACACTAGTGGCAAGCACAGTCATTTTGCTACTGATTGCAAACTCTGAGTGACAAACAAGGAAAGAGTTCAAAATGATGTAAATAATTTGTCCAAACTACTATTTAAAGATCCTTTCCTACTCCTTCAATTTAGAAACTGAGAGATTATGTTTTTTCTAGAGTTCAAAAATCCTGTCATCACAATGACATGCAAATGCAGCACAGATAGAATATAAAATGCCTCTCAAGGAGTATTTTGCAACTACCTGGAATTTCTTTGTCTCTCAACAGAAGACTTGTGATTAATCCAAGCAGGGTGGAGATATTGGGATGTTGGAATATGCAGTTCAAACTACTTGCTGCAACTCTAATGTGCCAAGGAAACAATTGCATTCATGTGGAATTGTAAACAGGCATGTGAATTCCCAATCCGCTGGTGTTCATTTCTAGTGTTATGCTTTGGCATTTTTCCTTCTATTTCCAGTGAACATTAATAAGGTGATGCAAATAGAATCTTTTCCTAAAATTACTATACCTCCTAATAGTATGATTCTTTCCCACTCTCACATTAATGTAGCAGGAGTCAAAGCAGAATGAATTGTGGTATTGACTAATGATGCCGACGGGCAGGCAGATTGCACAATTAAACTAAAACAAACTGGGTGGCCTAGGGGATGAGCAGATGCACAGAAGGAGGCCTGATGAGAATGAAGCAGACTCTTGTTTCCCTGTATGTCTGTGGGATGAGCATGCAAACAATTTGCTAACAAATTATTCAGATTGTAATCTTGTCAGTGGAACTTGTTTTGAACTTAAACCAGGTGAAACTAGATCAAAAATAACAAAAAACTCAAAAAAGCACAATGACTTTTCCTTATTGCCTGTCACTTATTGCATTTGAGAGTGACCATGTATACAGTACTTTTCTTCATGAATTGATGTGTGATAGCTGTTGGCTGTTAGGTCATTTTGAAAGATATTTGTGAGTTAAAACCACATTTGTGTGAGGTTCAACTCTCATGTAATCATATTGGGTAAGGACAGTACTAATAGAAGGCAAAGAGTTGGGATAAGTGGGGGGGGGGGCACTTTCAGGGTGGCAACCTATAACTACTGCAGCACCACAGAGATCAGTGGTGGGGCCCCATGTAATTTACATTATATATTAATGACTTGGATGAGGAAAGTGAACGTACTATAGCAAAGTTTGTTGATGACACAAAAATAGAGGGAGGACAAGTAGTGAGGATGATACAAAGAGCCTTTAGAGGGATAGAAATGTGAATCCTCCTAGCAGGGGAATATAATCTGGAGAAATGTGAGGTTTTACATTTTTGCAGGAGGATAGAGGAGCTGATTATTGTTTAAATGGAAAAAGACTGCAGAAAGCAATAGAACAGAAGGATTTGGGGATCCTTGTCAATGAATCATGAAATGCTAGTCTCTAAGTTCAGCAGGTAATAGAGAAAGCAAATAGAATGTTGACCTTAATTTCAAAGGGAAAGGAGTATAAAAATAGGGAGGTTTGCTGAAACTATACAAGGTACTAGTCAGACAACAGCGAGAATACTGTGAACAATGTTTGGTGCCTTACTATTGAATAATATACTGGCATCGGAGGAAGTCCAGAGAAAGGTCACCAGGCTGATACCATGTATGGAGAAACAATCTTTTAAGGAAAGATGGAGTCGGTTGAGCTTGTACTCATTGGAATATGGAAGAATGAGAAGCGGCCTTGTTGAAATTTCTAAGATTCTTGAGGGACTTGACAGGGTAGATGAAGAAAGGTTGTTTCCCTTTGTGGGAGAGTCTGAGACCAGAGGGTACAATCTCAGATTAAGAGGTCGCACATTTAAGACAGAGATGAGGAGGAATTTCTTATCTCAGCAAGTAATGAATCGGTGGAATACTTTACCACAGAGAACGGTAGAGATTGGGTTGTTAAGTATATTCAAGGCTGGGATCGACAGATTTTTAATCAGTAAGGGACTCGAGGTTTATAGGAAAATAAAAGGAGAGTGATGGTATCAGACCCAATGAACTGGGCGGCCAACTTTTGCCCTGATGTATTATGATCTTATGCATTCCTTCCTTTAAGAAAATCAATTAGTTTCAGGGTCACTTTTATATGCATTTAAACTGAGTTCAAATTCTTAAGCTGCCATTGTGGATTCAAACGCACACTTTGTTGATTATCGTGCACACCGGTGGACTACAATGACTGCACTTTTCCACCCAATGTAGAGAAGAGGTGTGTTTGGGATAAGATGTATTGTGAAATCTTGAGGTAGGGGTAAAAGAGAAAGCTACAAAGCTGATGCCAGTGATGGAATGGAATCAAGGGAAGGGACTGCAATGAGCCAGAGGAGTAGAAGCTGGATGCTCCAATTTCTGAAAATGATACCTGACAGCATCGTGAAACAGCAAACAGACCGGGTAACTCAACTGACCGCATCATGTAGAGAACAGTGAATACATGGGGAATAATTTCAAGGCAGCTATCTGACTGAATGATACAACCAGTGTCAAAAATCATAAAAGCAGAGCTTAATCGCTTTATAACAGTCATCTGAACCCTAAACTGAGATTGTTATCTTCAAATCATTCTATGTCCATTTATTTTTCATACTGAGCTCCTGGTGTGATTGTCTTTGACAGAGACTGTTTTGGTACTGTTAGTTGGCTCCAGCATACACAGCTGACCAGTACATTCCATGCAATTATT
Organism: Hemiscyllium ocellatum; assembly: GCF_020745735.1. Lineage (NCBI taxonomy): Eukaryota > Metazoa > Chordata > Chondrichthyes > Orectolobiformes > Hemiscylliidae > Hemiscyllium > Hemiscyllium ocellatum. The sequence continues at coordinate 85,565,610 of NC_083407.1, read as the reverse complement.
GCCAATGAAAGAAAACCTGGAAGATAATGGATATCAATGTGAGGAAGGATTCCACCAGTAAGTACACAGCGTATCACAGCAATTTTTACCTTTGGATTTAAGCATCAAACAATTCAAGTTGCCTTATGTAAGTATAGTTCCAAACTTAACATAACAGTTTGTTGAATGGACTGTCCCAAAGCCAAAACAGCATCCCCAGCTATATCAGCATTTTTATATTTCTGATGCAGCTATTGTCAGGCCACTCCAGCTGAGATTGACACATTGGTGCTAAGTAACACTATGTGGTGTGTCAATCTTAGTTCAGTGATCAGGCTGTTGCTTATGAATAGCAAGGCCATGGGTTCAAGTCCTATTCGAGCTCTTGAGTACATAATTCAGTGTCAAATATGCTGATTTACAAATTGGATGTGAAGTGAAGGCCTGGTTGCCTAATCATGTGACTGTAAAATATCACATGGCACTGTTCGAGTTATCCTGGTTAACATTTATGCCTCACCTGATCAAACTAACACAGATAATCTGGTCATTATTTCATTGCTGTTTGTGAGACAGCTGTGTGTAGATTCCCATAAATTAAAATAGTGATTACACTTCAAAAACTACTTTAGCAGCAGGAAATTGCTTTAGGATATCCTGAAGTACTGAAAGGTGCTCTATAAATGCTACTTCTTTATTTCCTTTTTTTTGAATGAGACTGTACAAAATCTGAATTTGAATTTTCTCCATTATGAAAGCTAGTTTCACCATTAGAACATGTCCTGTTTCAGTCACCAATTCCAGGCCTAATTGGTCCAACAGTTAGTTGGATTTTGCATTTCTCTGTCTGCTGCACATTACTTGCACCTTATTGTTTAAGCTGCTCACACATCTCTTACAGGAATGCCCACATGGAAGTTTTTTTTGAGTCCTGATGAAGGGTCCTGAACATTGATTCTCCTGCTTCTCCAATGCTACCTGACCTGCTGTGCTTTTCCAGCACCATTTTTCTAACGACTCTGACTTCCAGCATCTGCAGTCGTTACTATCTGGAAGTTGTGTTTGCCTCTGTAATGAGGTTTCCATCATCGTTTTAACCTTGGTTATCTTCATTTCTTTCTGTTCCCCTTTCTGTGTTTGATCAATTATCTACGGAAAGTCATTTTCATCTTAATTTCTTTTTCAAAACAGTCCCTGCTCTGTCATGTTCCACATGAATTCCAATAGAAATCCCATCCTCATATTTTGGATCCACCCATGATTATAGGGATCTTCTGGACATTCAACATTCTTCAAACGACTGTTCTTGCTGTATTCTTAGATTTCATTCAATGCCATATATTTTTACAGCATGCTTTTGATTTCTCTCTCCAACAGCACTGACTTCCTCAGTCTTCAAATTTTCCTGGTTCTTAGTTCTTAGTTGCCTCATCTGGGACTTTTAAAAAAATTATTCTCCTTCTAGATATTAAGAAAGCAAGCGTTAACAATTCTTGGATACCAACACCCTTCTTTGTCCTTGTTCCTCTTGACTTCTCTCTGACCCCAGCCTTTCTCTTCTAACACATAATGTACCATATCCACATCATAACCTTTCTCCTTCTCTTCCCCTGAAAGATTTGTTCTCAACAAGGACCTCAGCTCCATCCCCCTCACCCCCTATTCCAATGAGTCTTGATCCATTAGTGTGATCCACCTGTTAGGCCAAGAGTCCTTCATCTGCACAATGAACCTTTTCTTCCAACTTTTGGATTTTTATTCCACATGGATCCCTCAGCTGGCCTCTGACCTTCTCTAGATTCCTTCATTAAGTTACTGCTGATGGGACATCACCTTTCTTTCCTCTCGCTCATTCTAACCTACCTTCCTCTGAACTTGCAGCATCCTTTTCTCTTGAATCCAATCCTAAATTGGCATTTGACCTGTTGACAAGGGTGGTGCTGTAGTCACTTGCAGAGGCTGGACCTAATCCTGAGACACGCTGCCGGACGGATGTTCAAGGTGGCAACAGGGGACAGTTTGGGCATAGCAACTATAGCACAGTGCATTTTAAGTTTTTTTTATGGAAAAGGAACATTATAGTCTGCAAGAAACAGTTCAGATTGTGTTAGTTCCCAAACCTGATTCGACTCAATGATTGGAATGGGGAAAAGGGAGATTTAGTGAAAATAAGACAGGACCTAGCCCAAGTGGACTGGGGACAGTTACTTCTGGATAAATCTACAGCTAACAGTGGGGGAGGTGTTCAAAATGAAATTGGCCAGAGTACAGGCCCAGCATGTCCCTTTTAGATCAAAGTGGAGAAGCATCAAGCCCAGTGATCCTGGATGTCTAGGAATATTCAGGACTAAATAAGAAGGAAAAGAAAGGCTTGTAACAAAAGGAGCAAACCAAGGAGGCCCTAGTTAAGTACAGAAAGTGCAGGAAGGAACATAAGAAAGCAATTAGGAGAGCAAAGAGGGGAATGAAGAAGTCTTAGTGAGTAAGATTAAGGAGAATCCCAAATATTCTATGAGTATATCAAGGGAAAGGGATAATCAGGGAAAGAGTAAGACCCATTGGGGATGACCATCTGTGCGTGGCGATGGAGAACATTAGTAGGGTGTTAGATGGGAACTTTATCTCTGGATTCACTTGGGAGAAAGATGATATAGGTGCAGGATTTGGGAAGAGGGACAGTGTGAGGCTCTTGAGAAGTTTGACACAGGGAATGAGGAGGTAATAAAGGTTTTGGAGGGCTCAATAGTGAACAAGTCTCCAGGTTGAGTTGTATGCCATGTATGAGTTGTATTCCAAACTGTTGTGGATGATCGGGGAGGAGGTTATGGGGGTTGGACCCACACTTTTAAATTCTTTGTGGCCACAGGGAAGGTGGCAGAGGACAGCTATTGTGGTTCCATTCTTTGAGAATTATAAAACAGTGAGTCTCACGTCACATAATCCTGAAGGAGAGAATTAACCTCCAGTTGGAAAGGTAAGGTTTGATTGGAGAAAGTCAGCATGGACTCTGTCAGAGGGAGGTCATGCCTAACAAATTAAATTTTGCTGGATTATCAACAACTCTAGCCCTACAATGCTAAAATACACAACGTTTATTTGCATAGTCGCTTACAAAAGTGAGTAATTGGCAGGCTGTTAGACACTGTACAGCTTTGCTGCTCAGTCCAAGGCAGTTCCTGAGCAATATCCATTCAAAATTGTTTTTGGGGGGCTAGTGAACAGAATAAGGAGATATAGTTCTCCAGCCATTTTTCTCTCACTGATGCTGTTACAGCAAAATTAGGTTCGACTGCTGGCAATGCAATGACCTGGATTAGTGATTGGGAAACATGATTTCCCACCGGAGAGGCTGGGGGGAATCTAAAGTCAATAAATTAAATGAATTTAAGTGAACACAAAATCCATGTGAGCAATGGTAACTGTAAAGTTACCTGACCATGATAGTGAACCAGGTGTCTTCTGCAAAGGAAATCCAAGTACACATTGCTATCTTTGTGTTTCTGGTTTATATGGGCTTCGGCCTCCACAACGTGGTCACAAAGACAACCATCACGTAGACTAGACTTTCTTGCAGGAAATTAAAGATGGGCAATAAATGCAGCACTTGGGATGCCAGCATCACATGGTTGAACTATTTATAAAAAGCTTGCACTCCAACAGCTAACTTATCAAAGACTCAGGCATTTCTGGGTGGATGGCATGGGACCATAGCAGGTGGTTGCTTTCATCGTCGGTCAACAGAGACATCTTTTTTTTTCTCTGAAGTCATTATGAATAGGGAGGGCCTAATGCTGGCAAACGGGACTCATTCAATTTGGGATGTCTAGTTGCCATGGACAAATTTGATGGAAGGGTCTGTTTCCATGCTGTATGACTGTATGACTCTGTGAGTGTATTTTTCAAAAAGGTGACCAGGTGTGTAGATGACGGTAGTGCAGTTGACGTACTTTCAATGGATTTTAGCAAAGTCTTTGACAAGGTCACACATGGGACACTAATAAAGAAGATTAAAACACGAGATTCAGGGCCAACTTGGCAAGTTGAATCCAAAATGGTTGGAGGCAGTGGATGTTGGTAGAAGGCTGTTTGTGGGATTGGAGGCCAGTGTCCAGTGAGGTATCACAAGGATCAATGCTGGGTCTCTTATTGCTTGCGATAAAAGTGAACAACATAAAGAAAGTGTGGATGTGGGGAGAGGGGACATAAGGAACGTTGGCAGGGTATGTTAAGTAAGGTTGCAGATAGAATAAAGATTGGTTGGGTAACTGTCAGTGAGAAAGAAGGTCTTAGGCTACAGGAGGATATAGGCAGAATGCTCAGATGGGCAGGTTAGTGACAGATGGAATTAAACACTAATAACTGTGACGTAATGCATTTAGGAGAAGTAACAAGACAAGGGAGTACTCAATGAATAGCAGGATACTAGGAAACTGATCTTGGGGTGCTTGGCCACAGATCCTTGAAGGCTGCAAGTTAGGTAGTTAAGTAGGATAGTTAAGGTGGCATGCAGGACACTCACCATTATCATTATGGTATATGTTGTAAGAGTAGGGAGGTTATGTTGAAGCTGTACAGGTCTTTGTTTAGGTCACTGCTGAAGTACTGTGTACAGTTCTGGTCATCGCACCACAGAAAGGATGTGATTGCACAGAAGAGGGTGCAGAGGCAACTCATCAGGATATTGTCTGAGATGGAGCAGCTTAGCTACGAAGAGACACTGAATAGGCTTGGGTTATTTTTCTTAGAGCAGAGAAGGCTGAGAGGGGAGCTGATGGAGGTGTATAAGATTATGACAGGCATGCACAGGGTGATAGGAATAGGCTGTTCCCTTTAGTCAAAGGGTCAACAAGAAAGGGGCATAATTTTATACTGAAAGGCTGGAGGATTAGTGGGAATTTGAGGAAACCTGCACTCTGAGGATGATGGGAATCTGGAATGGACCATATGGTAGGCTAGTTGAGGTAGGAAACTTCATAACCTCAAAAAAGTGTTTGGATAGCACTTGAAATGTCATATCATTCGAGACTATGGACCAAGTTCTGAAAAGGGGGGTTAATGTATATTTAGAGTAAACTTTCATTATCCATCATCTATGGGACCAGCAAGTGTGCCAATAGATCAAAAATTCCAGATCATCAATATTTCTAGATGGTCAATATGAAAACACATCCTAAATAATAGAAACATAATGCAGGGGTTTACTTTATACTTTATTTACAGCATAAATCACTTAAATAATATTGCAGTTTTACTATAAATAAAACTTACTGACAGAGAATCTTCTACTGTACTCTGATATCATGGTAAACTGCAGTATTTGAGGAGAAATTGACTCAAAATTTATCCATCTCTTGATATTTCATGTGGTCTGTTTGTTGACCAACAAGCATACTTATAATGAGGTAAATAAACTAAAAGCTATAATAATTGGACAGAATAATCTTTGATAGTATTTAAGGTGTATACATTTTACCGATTTCTCAAGGGTACTGGTTCATAAGATGTAGGTTGAAACAAAGTTTGCTGTAGTTTTATCTCATTTCAGACTCAATGGGCTGAAAGCTGTCTTCTGTACGGTATGATTCTAAACCAGAAATAGACAATGTATATGAAAAGACAGTGATAAACATATTTATTACACTTAACCTCGTGGAAAATAGCAAGGTCATCACTGTGGATTTTTTGCAAGGATTTCAAATTATGCGTTCTCAGAAACCTAGTGACTGTTGGTTATTGGCTAAGATTGACACAGGGGTAAATATCAATATTTTAATACTCCTGTGAATTTTCAAAAACCATATACCCACGGAAATAGGAAGCCATGTTGAAATTTAAAAATGTAAAATTTTGAGCATACAATGGTTCATTTATTCCATGTGCAGGATCAATTGTAATGTTCTACATTACAGACACTGTTGGACCAGCTATTGTCAGTATATAGCACGTCTTGACCTTGCACAAGTCACAAACAATGGAATTACTCAAATTTCAATAACACAACAGGAATTGCAGCAAACTGTTCAAGAAAGCATTTCAAAACCGAATAGGAAAGAAAAAATTGTCACCTTACTTTCTGCTGAATTAGCGAAGCTAAAATCTCAGCTCTCTGCTGTGGAGAGAAAGATTTAAGTTCATGAGGAAAGGACTGAACAAATCATCGTTGAAATGAGATTATCATCTCCAGGATGGTGAAGTCTTTAGGAGATACCTCTGCTCAGCTCACAGAAACTAATGCGGAGCTAAAGGAGAAAGAAAGGATGCAGGGTGGACTACAAGCTGTTTCATCAATCCAAGGAAAAGATTGTCAGTTTCCAAGGAATCTGATACAACCCGCATGTAAAACAGATCAACCAGGCAACTGGAGCAGTTACAGAAACACTGGCTTGATTGCAAAGCATTGTGGGAAAAAATGACAGGCCTACAGGAGGAGATGCACAGTGCACAAACTAAGGAACTGCAAAGCACTCATGACACAGTCCTTTCAGAAACCGAAGTTATCAATGATGCTCAAGTGAAACTGAGGCTTGGAAGAAATCAAAAAGCCACTGAAGCAGCAAATGGAAGAGATCCAAACTTCCAAGAAAACAAAAGGGAAAAAAATATAAATGTCGAAGAGGCTGGACAGCTAATAGAGCAGAATAAGAAGGATATTAGACCAAAAGAAGGCTCAAACTTTGATCCAATTAAAAGAATCAACTTGAAGAACAAGATCAACTATTATGGATCAACAGGTGGCTGCAGTGTAGCAAGACCAGCAAATTCTAAAACAAAGCTGCAGCTCACAAAAGAACACATTAACAACACTGAAACATTGTCACCAGCATGAGATCTCTGATGTATCAGCAAATCACCTGAATGTTACACAGGCTTACACCACTTGTCATTGTAAGTTAACAGTATTCCAGAAAGTGGTGTAATATTGAATGACCACTTTGAAGAGGGTTTGCATTAAAGGACTCCATGAGCTGTCAATATAAAATGCTACAACTTTGTCTACCAGTTCATCTGCAGTGGGTCAACAAGCTACAAACACAGAAATTAGTTGGTTTTGAATTGTCTGTTTTATAACTTATAATGTGTTTTACTGTTTTAAATAACTAACCCATTGAGGGGGAATGGGGAGGTAGGGTGGTTAATTAGTCCCTGTCAAGTGATTGATTGTTAGAACAACATAAAATGACATGGTAAACAGTGGTGGATAACATTGCACTGATGACGCCTATCATGCTTGAATAGCCAGCTCTATGTGGAAACATTGTCTCCTATCTTATTTCAATATGGTGGTCTAATAATGTGTTTGGCATTCCATTAAAAATCCTGGGATCTTTGGTTGTTCCATTTCCTGGGCTTTTGTTTCAATGCATCTCTTGCAACAGCTCTGTACAATTAATATAGCGCTCTTTTAAGAGGGACAGGCTGTCTTTGAGAGCAGCAAGGCAAAGCAGTGAAACATATGCAGGGCCCCCCATTGTGTGAACAGCACGTCAGCAGTGTATTTCACTGGGCTGGGTGCTGAACTAAATTAGCTGGGAAGATGACATGACATTTACATGCTGCCTGTTTCAACGTAAATCGTTTAGGGGAAAAGCCATATCTTCAACCCCGTACCCAAAAATGTGCCATTACAAATTCTTCACAAGTAGTTTTATTAGCTGTTTTTCTCGAAATACAGGATGTATACTTTCATGGATGCAGTCTTTAAAGATGCTTCTCCTTATGTTAGTGTATTTGTTGAGCCTGTATTTAAAACAATGCTTGTCTGCCAAATATAGCTGAAAATTCAATGTAGCTTTCAGATTAATCAAGAAAAGAACTCAACAGTTTCAGAGTCTCACTGCAGCTGGCACGTAGCACCTAGGGCTTTGCTTATTAAATAACTCAGTGTATGATAAATTCTGCATGCAGTTTATCGCAGTCATGTGGACAGAGGTTTCAAGATGTTACAGCTGTGCTGCATGTTAGTGTGCTGAGTGTTTTGAAACGCCCAGTTCAGCAAAGCACATTCTAATTCAAGTCCTTCCATCAGTGACATGTTTCTGCACTCTTTGAAATGGTCCTTGGAGGCAGATAAAATGGAAATAAAAACAGACTGCGACTTGCCAGCAATAATTCTGTAAACTCAAACTTCACTGAAGCATTGGCTGTGACAGGAGATTATTTTATTTACTGAAGATGTAAAAAAAATCCATTACAAGTGCACAAAAGCCATTTATTTGGATGCTGTCACTTGTTTGCCTTAATTTTTGTTGACAGTCTGAAACAATCGCATCATCAGCTTTCCAGCTAATCCCTGAAAGCAATATATGCAGTTATTTAATTCCCTTTTACAAAGATGAAACAACACATAAGCTATTCCTCTTCTCAAGATTTAAAACATGGATTAAAATAAACAAGATCACCACAAAAATGTCAGGATATATCCCTTAATTAGGAGCCATTTTCACACCCTGTCTTGGGAACAGGCATTGTTCAAGCCCGTGTGATTTGGTTTTTAAGTGTGCTTTTAGCTACAGATTATATCCTTGACCAATCTTTCCAACTTAACCTATTAATTGGCACTAAAAAATATACAGCCAAAGCTTCAGAAGTTAATTTCCTGGGTCAATCTCATAGATTCTGGCAATGTTTGCAAACTGATGGGCCTCAAGTTGTCAGTAAGTCACAATTTCTTTGACCCTGCTCCTATCAGCTAACTGATCCACTCTGAGATAACAAATTATTGCTGTGACCATGACTTCAGAGCTGTGGTGCTTTTGAAGGCATGACACAAAGTGATAATAATATTTATTTGGGATGTGGATGAACTATGAAGAGCTAACTGACAGAATGAGTGATAAGGCTTTCATGAGAAGAATACTCTTTGTCATTTGATCACTTCACTCTAATAGTAATTCGAACACTATGAACTACCTTAGGTCCAAATATTTTATGATTTTCTCCAGACAGGATCTCACTCTTAGGGATGCGATCAAGGCCATAATAGGTCATTTGATTCAGACTCTATTCAAATGCTCCTGATAAGAATATTTCAAGGCAGTGTTTGTCTTTCCACACCAATTGCAAATGGGACACAATTATTTACAGAAAGTTATCTATCAGTCTCGGTAAATAAGTGGAATTAGAGCCACAAGTATCCCAAAATACACAATTCATTAGAACCACACTATCTGAGGAATGACCCTTCCATTTACAAACAGCACTTCAGAGTGGGACTATAGGTCTAACCATCATTAGCTGCTTCCCTCCATCATAAGATCAGAAGTGGGGATGCTCACTGATGATTGCTAAATGTTCATTGTCGCTTGCAGGACATCAAATGTTGAAAGAGTGCATGTCCCCATGCAGTAAGGCCTGGACAACATTAAGGTTTTGGCAGATATGGCACATCATGTTAATGTGAAGTCAATTATGTGCTTATAGGTAGACAAGTGATGGGAGCTAGTTGGTTGTCTTTAATCACAGGAATGGGGATAAGACCTGTTCCTACCTCTGGGCCAGAAGGTCCAAGTTCATATCCCAGGTATCTCAGAGGTGTTTCATAACATTGCCCGAATGGACTGATTAAAAATGAGGATGCTGGAATACTGGACTGTATGGAGAGGCAGTATGTATAACTGCATACATATGAATAACGTTACTGTCAGTGAAAAGTTCTGGGCTCAGCCTTCAGTTTGCTTTGACTAAGTTGGAGCTCAGTCAGGTTTTTCTTTGAGGTTTGTTGCCATGAGACCTTGTGAGTTTTCTCACCTTATCTTACCAAACATGCCTCATTAATTACCTACCATATCCCACTGTGCCCCTCACAATCCAGTTCCATCCCAATTCTGGAACAATTCACTACTTGATGGATATCCATGAACTGAGCTGAAAATGTGTTGCTGGTTAAAGCACAGCAGGTCAGGCAGCATCCAAGGAACAGGAAATTCGACATTTCGGGCCAGAGCCCTTCATCCTGATGAAGGGCTCTGGCCCGAAATGTCGAATTTCCTGTTCCTTGGATGCTGCCTGACCTGCTGTGCTTTAACCAGCAACACATTTTCAGCTCTGATCTCCAGCATCTGCAGACCTCACTTTTTACTCGGATATCCATGAAGGCCTGCATCCCTTGTGTCTGTGCCATGTTCGAAAGCCCATGGTGCCACCCAGGGAAGCATTGTCAGTCCAGAGCTGCCTGATGTTTGCCCCAGACATGCCAACGGGGGGAAATCAGCATTCACTTTGTGGGCAGGGTCCTCCCACTAAAGCTCCTGTTCTACCACTCTCACTACTGCCTGCAAGATCTTCCCTCACTCTCATTCACCCCAGCCCCCAACAACGCTAAGCCTGTACACTCTGCACTGCCTACTCACTCATACAGGATACTTCCCCACCTGCACCAACACTAATAGCTGTGTCATCCACATTCATCTCCCATAAAACCTGCCTCTGTCGCAATCCAGGAGGAAAACAGCCCAAAATAGGGCAGGAGGAGTCACAATGGGTAGTGGGCTTCCTGACCTTAGGCTCCCGCCCCTTTATAGAAAGCATCCTGACCCTGAGAACTCTCAGCAGGCACTGGTTTCATAGGCTGCTCCTGCCTTGCTGTACCAGGATCCTTTGAGTGATGGCTATTGACCAAGGCCAGGTAACAATGATAACAATGCTTTTTTACCTGTCTGTCAATGCTTATTGGCAAGACAAGACAGCAGTAATATGAGCCTAATGTCAATTGCTGAGGGGGCAAAATACAAAAAGGCAAAGCACCACAATGCAAACATACTGTGAGCATCCAGCTTGGCTCAGTGTGACCGTGCACTATGACAGCAGGGGAAGAGCTCCGATACATAGCCTGGTCCAGTCCATGAGCTAGTAGTGTGCCCCTGAGTGCACAGCATCCTTCGAGCCTATTTACCATGAGAGTTGCCAGTGCAGTCAGAAATGCCAGACTGGATTACAAAAGCATCCCGTGAATGGATCGGAGATGTGCCACAAGGGTTGTTACAAGTTGGCACATGTTGGATGCCAAGTCTGTAGACATGGGTGCCTGTCTCCTGTCCACATGGTGCATGCCCTAAGATGTTGGTGCTCAGTGTCTAACACAGAGTCCATTCAAAGCAAGCTGGAGCTAAATTCACCAGGTGCTCACTCTGGTTCCCTTGTTCAGTTTTCCCGATGTCTAGCTTGTTTGGTGACTTCGGTAAGATGGGAGGCTGAGTATTGATAAGGCAAGTGGGCTGTTAACAAGGTGTTTAATAACCATTACTCCCTGTCAGCTGGCAAGTAATTCACTGCTGCCTGGTAAGATGCTCACTATGTCACTTGGAAGAAGCATAAAAGATTGTGCCGGTTTCACTTGATGTGAGATGCACCTCGCTGCACTTGGCATCACATTTTACCATGGCCAACGTCACTCAGATCCCTGTAGGATTCATCCGCTGGATCTTCATCCCTAATTCAACTTGGATTCACTTATTGAGTAACTACCATGTCACACAAATGGGCAAAGGCCACAAAAGAAAATCAAATGATTCACTCTGCTGACCGCCAACATCATCCTCCTGTAGATGAATGCTGGACCAGCCATCTACATACTGTGATGAAAAAAGGAGTACAGAATTTAAATGCATGGGATTCTGATGCATGTAACCCACCTCTTCAAAGTCTGTTCACCATTTAAAAGAGGCACATCAAGCGTTTGATGGAATATTCTTCACCTGCCTGGATGGACATGGTTCCAACAACTTTCCAAGAAGCTCAACACGCTTCAGGACAAAGCAACTCACTTGATTAGCTCTCCAGCCACCACATTAAACATTCCTTCTCTTTCACCATTAACACACAGTGGCAGCAGATTGCCGCTTCCACAAGATTTACTGCAGTAACTCACCAAGACTCATATAGCAGCAATTTCCTAACCCTCAAAATCTATCACCCAGAAGGATAAGGACACCAGATACATGGAACACCACACCTGCAAGTTCCCCTGTAAGTCACACACCATCCTCACTCTGAATTCTCCCACCATTCATTGTGGTTGCTGGGTCAAAATCATGGAACTGTCCCCCCAACAGCACTGTGAGTGGACAAATGCTACTGCACAGGTTCAAGAAGGGCACTCATCATCAGAGTCTAAAGAGCATTTTGGGATGGATAATAAATGCAGGCGTAACCAGTCCATATCGCAAGAACAATTTTTTAAAAAAAATTTTAATGGCATCACTGGTGCAGAGCCTATCCACATAGACTCGGGGTGTAAAGCAAAATTTCACTTTCAAGGCAACAAAGAAATTTTAATCCTATATGTTTGTTTTTCTTTTTTACTATTTTGCTTTCTTCATGTTCTTTCATAATTTTTTTTTATATACTTTAGTGTTTTGTAGTCCTGTTTGATTTTCTTTCAGTAACAAAAGAGTTGGACCCTTTAAGATCCCCACTATGTTTAGAACATTTCAAACTCATCAGAACATGAAAATGCTACAAAGGCAGGCATGGAAAGGAATTCTGACCACACCAGCCTGAAGTACAGCCGGAAAGTTGCTTTTAAAGCACTTCAGCTACAATATTTCATGACTGAAGAAATGGTAAAAAAGATTTGCCAGTGAGATCAGCAAGCTCCTGTGCTAGCGTACCCATGATACCATCAGTAATATCTGAGGTTCCTGGTGCACCACTGGCAAGGACGTCTCACAGTGTTCATTACACTGGTGGGACATTATCTCCAAAGTCTGATGTGACTCACCTCCAACATACAGAAATCAATGTCACCAAGACCCTCAATCTTTCTGCTTGAACCTGTCCTTAGCCGAGCTTCTGAATTGTGTCCATGATCAACCAATCTGCTGGCTGCATCTGGATGGAGTAAGTGACTGTTGAAAAGATGACCAAACTTTTATTTCTGTCGCCACTGATTAATGGTCCATGAGGAATGGCACGGTTAACTAATTTCTGCTTTTCTCAATCTACAGGACACTTTGATGGCAACCACATAACCATTTTGGACAGCTCACCTTTTCTGCCTGCAAAGTGTGTTCAGACTCAGATGCTACTTCTTCCTCAAGCTCTCTAACTCAGCAGCATTTAAAAACCTTGACACCATCAGGATAAGGCCATCTAAAAGATGCACTGTAACAGTACACCAACGTTCTGTCAAAGCACCGTCCATACCCATGACTTCTGCTCTTTAGAACGACAAAGACCAGCAGATTCAAGCGGGCACCACCTGAAAGTTTGGAAATTTTATGCTGTTATTTCACTGCCACCAGGCCAAGGTTCTTCCTAACAATACTATAGATTGATGTGGTACAACAAGGCAGCTCCATAGCATCTTCTCAAGCACATTTAGTGATAGGCAATAAGCACTGGCCTTGGCACTAATGCCCAGATGCTAAGAATGAATAAAAAGAAGCATCCTTCAAACAATTGTGTTTGCGTTTGCAAGGTTTTTGGTGAGGCATGTTAGCTCAGTGGTTAGCACTGCTGCCTAACAGCGCCAGGGACCCAAGTTTGATTCCAGCCGTAGTTGACTATGGAGTTTGCATATTCTCCCCTTGTCTGCTTGGCTTTCCTCCCACAGTCCATAGCTGTGCAGGTTAGGTGAATTAGTCATGTTAAATTGCCTGTAGTGTTCAGGGATATGTAGGTTAGGTGCATTAGACAGGGGTATATGTAGAGTAATAGGGTAGTGGAATGGGTCTGGGTGGGTTACTCTTCGGAGGGTCGGTATGGACCTGTTGGGCCCAATGGCCTGTTTCTACACTGTAGGGATTCTATGAAAAGAAGACTGTGGACAATTGAGAACATTTATGATCAATTCTAACCCTCAAAGATGATCACCTTCTAGGAGACTGCTAAGTGCTAATTGGCTGCCATGCTTCCTTCAGAAAATCAGTGACAACATTGCTTTAAATGCTTTATGATATCCTAAGGTTATGCAAGCCTATCAGTGTGATTTGGACCAATAATACTAGAGAAAGGACATCTGTTAGAATACTGCTTGCACTTTCTGCTAATACATACTAATAAAAACTGAAAGAACTACAAGTGCTATAAATTAGAAACAAAAACAGAAATTGCTGGAAAGGCTCAGCAGACCTGGCAGCATCTGTGGAGAGAAATCAAAGTTAATGTTTCAGGTTGAGTGACTGTTCATTAGAAGAATTCTAATAGAGCTCACATGATAAAATATTAACTGTATAGGACCCCTATAAGTTTATTCATGCAGCTGACTGGAACTGAGTGGAAAACTGGCCCAAAAGCATAGGATCATATTGAGCTTACTGGACATCTGCAGTTTTGCATTCTCATATCCTCTGTACGTTCTTTGGTAAGGAAGCTCCAGTTGACCTTCTCAATAAAACAGCTTTCTAACCTACAGTCACCACTAGCCTACACTATTATGCAAAGTCAAGGTCTATTGCACTGTATTTTCTTTTCATAAGTAAACACTGAAGCATATTGTAATTTTCATTGTTGCGATTTGAAGAATTGATCTAGGCCAATGAGTGGCAAATGGAGTTTAATTTAGATAAATGTGAGGTATTACATTTTGGTAAGGCAAATCAGGGCAGGACCTATACAGTTAATGGTAGGGCCCTAGGGTGCATTGTTGAACAAAGAGACCTAGGGGTGCAGGTGCATAGTTCCTTGAAAGTAGAGTCGCAGATAGACAGGTGGTGAAGAAGGCGTTTGGCACGCTTACCTTCTTTGGTCAATGCATTGAGTATAGGAGGTGGGAAGTACAGGATATTGGTTAGGTCACTTCTGGAATTCTGCATTCAATTCTGGTCTCCCTGTTATAGGAAAGATGTCATTATTAAACTTAAGAAGGTTCAGAAAAGGTTAATGAGGATGTTGCTAGATTGGAGGTATTGAACTATAGGGAGAGGCTGGGGTTCTTTTCCCTGGAGTGTCAGAGGCTGTGGGGTGACCTGATAAAGGTTTATAAAATCAAGAGAGGAATGGATTGGATAAATAGGCAAGGTCTTTTTCCCAAGGTAGGGTAGTTCAAAACTAGATGGCATAGGTTTAAGGTAAGAGAGGAAAGATTTAAAAGGGATGTAAGAGGCAATTTTTTCACATAGAGAGTGCTGCATTCATGGAATGAGCTGCCAGAGGATGTGGCAGAGGCTGGTACAATTACAGCATTTAAAAGGCATCTGGATGGGTACATCAATAGGAAAGGCTTAGAGTGATATTGGCCAATAGCTGGCAAATGGGACAAGTTCAGATTAGAATATCTGGTCAGCAATACAAGTTGGACCAAAGGGTCTGTTTCCATGCTGAATGACTATGATTCTATAATTGTATGTGCACATGCACCAGACAAGCACCCCTGTTTGTCAGTAAGTAACCATGCATCATTTAGGTATGGTGTAAAGCTATTTCATTAATGTAAGTTTAACAAGCTTTGATTTGTAAGTCACAGCTTGAATGTGTGCTTTGCTAGAACACAAATATGCATGACAAATAATGACAAATCTGTAATAACTGGACTTTGGCTCAAAAATTGATAGCAGAGCAACACCAACAAACCTGATTGTGGCACGTACTCTTATTAACCTGCCCTATTGATTAGTCTCAACATGCAGTTTCTTTTAAAGTTAAAAATCACACAACACCAGGTTATATAGTCCAACGGGTTTATTTGGAAGTACTAGCTTTCAGAGCACTGCTCCTTCATCAGGTAGCTAGTGGGGCAGGATCATAAGACACAGAATTTATAGTAAAAGATCATAGTGACATGCAACTGATATGACATATTGAACAAACCGAGATTGCTGTAAAAGTCTTTCAAACAAACCTGGATTGCTGTTAAGTCTTTCAACACAGTCATATAACACAGCTTCCTTTAAAGCATTCTTTCTTTAAAATGTGTTTATTGCCTAGTTATTGGGTACTACATAAAGAATTGATACTTCTGTCTGGAATGCTGCACCCTTGTCTTCTGAGAAGGATGCTCCAGTGTGCTGAGCAGGGCAAATCTCCTCACATCTGATATGTATTGTATTTGCATATTGATAATTGAACATTACAAGACTCCCTGATGGTTGTGAGCATTCTGCAGCAATTACACTCCAGGGTCTCCTCTTAGACTGTATGCAAAAGGGAATTAGTCCAGGCAGAGACTGTAATGAATGCAGTCTGTATATTACCACACTAACTTGAATGTATCAGGAACAAAAGCCACCCACTCCATGCAGCAAAATCTTTACTTTATCAACCATTAAACAAGAGCTACCATTGCAAAGCAGCTCCATCACTGGCAGTTTCCTGTTTCCATATTTATTTTGGTTCCCAGTCATTTATTCAGTCAATTCATATCATGTGCACTTTACCTACATACATATTGCAAACTAAATCAGAAATACCTGCAAGCTTTGTAAAGACTTCAACAATTTTTTGCAATCACATTTCTAAATTGCCATGTCCCTTTGATCTCTTTTGTTCAGCTTGCTGCACCAGACCCAGTACAGGCTGAGAGCTCTCTCAGAATAAGTAATTGGTGCCGACCTGGAAAAATCTCTAAAGATTGGCCAGCAGATACCTTGTGAATGGTAGGCTATGTTGGTGGCAAGATTCAAAAATACATACTATAGATGCATTCGGCTATCCCAGAACCATGTGCATCAACTAGAGTACAATGGAAATCACAGAAATTGAATAGACTGCACTAATAAGTGAAATTAAACAAACACACCAAGGATTTCCTTGGAGATTGTGTTGATCATTTATGCTGCAGTTGGGTTTCTGCCAATCTTCCACAAAAATTATGTTGGTCAATTGAGCAAAGTCACACTGATAGATTTTTTAATTTAGATAATAAATCTGATTTACTTCTAACCATCAATAGCAAAGGCTTATGACACATAGAAACCTATTCTTTATAAACCAAAGGAAGGGTCATGTCTGTGAATGTGACAATACTTGTTATGTTCTAAATAGCTGCATTCAAAACGCACGAACAAATCTATATGTTAAACCGAATTTCCTCTATATAGGTTAGTCACTCCTTAGTAAATGTTCTGGTCAGGTGCAGCCTTGGGGACACAAGACACAATTCATGTTACGTCTTACAATTGGATAGAATTTGAAGTCTGCTGCATTATGCAGCTTGGTTTGAAATGAAGGCCCACACCCATAAAGTGTGGCTGCATGGCAACCTCTTGGGAGAAGAGTGTGATAGCCTCTGGGTACAATTTCTGCCCCAGTAGCCCCCAACATTCTGACATCAGATAGCTGTTCACTGAGGGATGTACTAACACTCTTCAAATCACTTGGCTCCTGGAACAAGAATGACCAACTTGCTGCACATGGACAAGAGATTGCCACAGAAAACATGGCTGATCATTCCTGCAGGAATGGGGGATCTAGGTTCTTGTGAGTAAATAGTAACAGGTTTTTTTGGCCACAAGATCTTTCTTTATTCCTCACAATCCTTAATTTTGCAAAGAGATACAGAAGGATCACCAGTATTTCTTTCCCAGTTATCTGGGGATCTATGAAGTGAAGATTCGTTCTCCTATTGAATAACTGAAATTAGATTAGGTTAGATTCCCTACAGTGTGGAAACAGGCCCTTCGACCCAACCAATCCACACTGACCCTCTGAAGAGTAACCCACCCAGACCCATTTCCCTCTGACTAATGCACCTAACACTATGGGCAATTTACCATGGCCAATTCACCTGACCTGCACAACTTTGGACTGTGGGAGGAAACTGGAGCACCCGGAGGAAACCCATGCAGACACAGGGAGAATGTGCAAACTCCACACAGACAGTTGCCTGAGGCTGGAATCGAACCTGGCTCCCCTGTGCTGTAAGGCTGCAGTGCTAACCACTGAGCCACCGTGCATTCAGAAGGAATGTCACTGGAGTGCCAAACGATGCACAAATGTTTGTTTGCCACTGGGCTACATTGTAGACTTTAAAAATTATAGAGTTAAAAAGCCATGTTGGAGTATACTGCCTTCTCTTCTTTATATATTGTCAACATCATTTTGTTTTTGCGGCTTTTAGCTTTAAATTATGCTGCTTTAAAAGTAGCAGGCCTGTGCCCATAGGTGTCAACCACACCAAGAAAAAAGAGTGGTAACATCACGTTCGCTTCTATTTTCATGCCATTTTGAAGAAGCAGACTCTGTCAGACTCAACAAATGCCTAAACACAGGAAACATTTTATTGAACTGGAAAATGTTTAATCCATTGCCTTTTTTCTGAATTTTTCTCGAAGGTCACATTCCTCAGTTGGAACTGAAAATCTTTTCAAACTGTTTTTAAATCTTTTTAAACATTCTTTTTAAATCACCTCAGCTATTGCCTCATTTAAAAATAAGAGAGAATTACAAATGTTTCTCACTTTGCAGTCATCACCTTCAGGCTTGAGCTGCAGCTCTGAACTTAGATATTGGATGAGTGACTATTAATTTATAATTACTATTAACTCCTTAGCCCTCACAGCCAACCTTCTGCCACAACCTGCTTTTATTGTTTGTCTGTTGTCCCCCCTCATTTACCCATCCCCCACCTCACCCTAGTTCCAAACTTCCAGCTCAGCACTGTCCCCAATTGTCCGGACTTGTCCTACCTACCTAGCTCCTTTTCCACTTATCCACTCCACCCACTCCTCACTGACCTATCACCTTCATCCCCTCCCGCACCCACCTATTGTACTCTATGCTACTTTCCCCCCACCCCCACCCTCCTCTAGCTTATCTCTCCATGCTTCAGGCTCTCTGCCTTTATTCCTGATGAAGGGCTTTTGCCCGGAACGTCGATTTCGCTGCTCCTTGGTTGCTGCCTGAACTGCTGTGCTCTTCCAGCACCACTAATCCAGAATCATATCAATCTCCCTTTCAGCCACCGTGATGTGCTGTGACTTTCCATTTGTTAGCTCAATATCACATGTCACAGAGAGTCTGGTTTTTATTAAGACAGGTATCTGGCAATTACAGCCGCTAGGCTCTGGCCAGCTCAGCTATCTTCTCTTCAAAGGGAGTATGGATTCTGCTCTGCCACCCAGTTGCAATGAGCAAAATAGAAGCCATGGGTATGAGCATGATGGAACCAGATGCAAAAACAATTATTTATCAAATAGGATCAAATTATAGCAGATGCTGGAATCCAAATTGAAAACAAAAAAATGCTGTAGATCACATCAGGTCAGGCAGCATCCATGGAGAGACAGCAAGCTAACATTTCGCTTCTAGATGATTCTTTATCAGAGCTGAAGTGAAGTGTGGAGGGGACAGCATTTATGCAATAGTGGGGAGGGGGCGGTGATTGGTGTGTTAGGGGAGAAAGTAGGTTGACAGCTCAGATTAAGTGATCAGGCATGCTTATATACCTAGAATTATCTTGCCATTATCTTTCCACCTATATATTCTCCGCCTATGTGCCTCCTCCATTTCACCTGACAAAGGAGCAGCGCTCCGAAAGCCTGTGATTTAAAACAAAACCTGTTGGACAATAACCTGGTGTCGGGTGACTTCTGAATTTGTCCACTCCAGTCCAACACTGGCATCTCCACATCTAGGATCCAAATTCAGATTCAGCTCCAACTAATGGCATGACAGTTTCCAACACCCATTAAACTCCTAAATGAAATGACTTTTTACATTCTCATTCTAGTTGCTAGTTGATTGGTAAGTAAAGATTGTTCCTTGTTGGTAGTATGGCTGTGACGTCTAGGAATGGCTCCTGTGGGAATGAAAAAAATGAAGGAGTCATCTGTGCTGCATCATCTTTAGATAGCAAAATGATGCAGAATACAGCAGAGAGAAAAAGAGACATTTGCTGGACTGCAGTGCAGCACCTTCAACTGATTAATCTAAATAACTGACCTGATACTGCAGTCTCCCTATAAAGTGTTTAATTGTAACTGAAGTGGTGCCACTGGCCTCCTTGCATATGCATCCTGCTGCTTTGTGGATATTTCTATATAGTATTTCCATCCATGGCTGCAAATGTTGGGCCATGCCTCCCAATGCTTTCCATTATTTGATCAAGAATTTGAACTCATGGAGTCACTGTGGACTGCTGCTGACAAATAGGTGCCCCCTGGATAATGAGCGTCAGTGAGTGCCTTCTGAAGGGTATTGCTTCCTATTCATTTTTATATTTGGTTTAAGGTGTTAGACCTGCTGCCACTGAAGTCCACATCTAATATTCTGGATGCTCAGGAAGCCTGGCAGATGGCTTCCATGAGGAAAGGTATTTCTCCTGGCAAACATGGTTCTGCTGATTGTTGGATCTGTATAGGGCTGAACCACAAATTGACTTAAGTGAGACCTGGAACAATATAAACTCAATGGCTTTTCGCAGTGTAACAAAGTTATCTCACTTCATGAAGTAGTCTAAAAGCCAGCTTGCAGCAGATGGCATAGCTGGTCATTGCTGCTATACTGAATAGACGGTAGCAATGATAGATATCCTTTGGCCTACCCCAATAGAAGTGGTACCATCTATAAAAATGGGTCTTTGGTTATTGAAAAAAAGTAAATACACTGGCTGAGCTGTCATTAGAACTGAAACCTTTAATACTGTATAAGCAGTTTCTCTCTTCCTAAGTCATTCGGCACTTTGGGAATCATCAATGGTATCCTTTTTTTGTTAACTCCAATTTGCAACATAAGTAGAAACTGCTAAATGTGAACAAACCTTTGCTTTAAAAAAGCAATAATCTTTAACAAAAATGTGAAAATACACAACAGACTTTTCCTCTATTCATTCTTGGAATGTGAGCATGAGCATTTATTGCCCACCCACAACTGGTTTTGAGGTTTGTTGAACTGCTGCAGTCCATGTGATCTGTGTGGACTCCCAATGCTTTATTTTTGGCGATAATGGTTTAATACAATTGAATGGCTTGTGACACCATCGTAGAAGGCAGCAGTCAACATGGTTTAGGGCAGATTTCTTTCCCTGATGGACATTGGTGAACCAGATGAGTTTTTAAAGGCAATCCAGTCATTTAAAGGATCATTATTAATGAGTTGAGCATTTTCCTTCCAGATGTAAACATTAATTGAATTTAAATTGTCCAGCTACAGATCTGATGGGATTTATATTTCCATAGCATTAGTTCAAATCTAATAATACCAGTCCAGTTACATGGCCATTATATGAACATTACATGGAAATGCTGATAAGAAAGTCGACAAATGTGCATATCCAAAAAAAAAAGGTTATTATGAACTGAGGAACCAATATCCTTGCTTTATGAGGTTGGTGAAGGAAGGCTAGTCCTGTTGAACTCTCATGAATCCATTTTATTCAGGCATGGAAAATCTAGGGATGGAGTTTTTCCAGAAGGAATCCAGCATGGTACCTGATTGTAAAAGAGAAATATTTGCATCACTATCACCCTTCTACCCCAAAAGTATCCATCACAAAATTAGCTAACAGTGATCTGCGTGTGCTACCTCAATTTTCTAAAATATGAGTTCACTGCCACAAGACACCACAGATGTAAAATTAGCCTTTAGACGTCAATTCAACATTAAAAGAAACAATGTAGGATGACAACCAACGATTTATTTGAACGGATTGTGAGGCACAAGTGGGTTAGTTAAATTTAGGAATAGGGCAATACTTTGTTTCAGCTCAGGAGGTTAGAGATTTTATTTAGATTCACAGTTCACCTCAACCTATAATCACAAAAAAAATGGATACCACAAAAGGATTTTTTTAAAAAGTAAGAACTTGACTAAAATATATATATTTACTTGCAGCATATCATTTTTCACAAATATAGTATTGCTTTTTTTTAAATTGCTCCTTCTCAGGATGTGTGTGTCACTGGCAAGACCAATGTTTATTGCCCATCCTTACTTGTCCTCAGAAGATGGGAGTCAGCCATCTTTTTGAAGCTATGAAATGAGTTTAATGTCACTGAATGCTTTGCCAGGTTATTTTCAGAAACCTGTTCAGAGTTCATCAATCATATTTTGTGAGATTGATGTGACATATAGACCAAATTGGGTAAGAACAGCTGATTTATCCTCCCCCTCCTAAAGAATAATAAGTTGTAGGCTTCTTACAACAATCTGAAACTGTTCAGGATCAGCTTCACTGATAACTTTTTAAACTGAATAAATAGAGGGAATTTTAAATTCCTTTCCCTGGATAATGAGATCAGGATTACCAGTCCAATAATGTGGAGTTGCTGGTGTTGAATTGGGGTGGACCAAGTTAAAAATCACACAACATCAGGTTTATTTGGTCGTTCAATAAAGTAACCACTCCATCCTTATTAATGAGAAAGGAAATGTGTTGCTGATTTTCCTAAGTACTACAGTGAAATATTCTCATATTTCAGTCCTCATTAGTAAACAAATAACACTGAAATAAGTGCAGAGAGTGCTGGAGAAACTCAGCAGCATCTGTGGAGAGAGAAAGTCAGTCAATGTTTAAAAGGTAGTAAACATTTCAAGTCCAATATGAGTATTCTTCAGAACTGAAAAGAGCTGGATAAAGGTACTTCTTTGATGCAGTACACAGAGAAGCAAGTGGATCAAATTGTGATAGTGCCCAGAGCAAAAGATAAAAGCAATGATAATGGCGGTAAAGGAGAGATAGATATGTAAAGTAGGTGTAAGTGTTAGATGGTGGTGAATCGTCTATTTAAACCCGACTGTCTACTTCATGTAGGAACACTCACAGTACTGTTAGGGAAGAAGGTCCAGCATTTTGACACAACGGCAGGAAAGGAAGAGCCGTTTAGCTAAAAAATCAAGGTCGTGTGTGGTGTGGAATGGAACTTACAATGGCATTCCCATACATTTGCTGCATCCAAGTTGTGGAGGCAGAGATAGGTCGGTCACACTGCTATCATTGGAGATGAGTGGTAAAGGGAATGAATGTTTAAAATGGTGGTTAAGGTGCCAAGAGAGCAGGATGATTTGTCCTGGATGGTTAAACTTTTTCAGTGCTGTTGGAGCTGTAATCAGATAGGAGATGAGTGAATCATCACAGAATTCCCAGCTTCTCATCAGATTTTATAGCTACAACATATCCACAGTTGCAATATAACAAGTTGTTTACAATCTCAGCTGGTTCTACACATTACATTTTCAGTATTGTTCAAGACTGACAATACTGGAGTGTTGACATAGCTTGTTGCCTTTGCTGTATCTGGTGCCTTCAAACTACACAAAATGAAGAATGGCATTTACAATGACAAGGGCCTCAAGAACAAATAGAGCTGGATCACCCACTCTTCACTTCTTTCTGAAGATGTTTTAGCTTAACTCTTACATTGATGTGCCGAGATCACTTATCGTTGAGATGAGAATCCTTCTGGAAGCTTCTCCTCTTATTAATTGTTTAATTTTCGCTCACCTTTCATGATAGGATGTCACAAGACTTCACAGAATACGGGGGTCTGATCCATTGGTTATGGGATTGCTCAGCTCCACCTACAATTAACATACATGTAGTCCAGTAGCTTCACAGCTCAATATTACTCAGCACCCCTCCTGGCATGCTCACTTACATTCCTCATGGACCTGGGGTTGGTTCGCTGGCTTGATACTAATGTTAAAGTAAGGGATATTTCAGGACACTTACAGATTGTGATTGAGAACATTTCTGCTGAAGCTAATAGTCCACAACATCTCATGGATGTTGATTTTTAACCTGCTATTTGAAATCTATCCCATTTAGATGGCCATAATGTCATACTACTTATTAGACAGTCCTGTATAAAGACAGGAGTTCATCTCTACAATGACTGTGCAGTGGTTCCTCCTGCCAAAACTGTAATGACTTGATACATCAACAATCAATAGATTTGTGAGGATGATAACAATAGGATCTTCTGTCTCACTCATTCTGTCACCACCTGCCCTGGGTTCAGTCTGGCATATATATCCTTTGGGCATTGAAAACACCCCCCTCACCCCATTCAGTGTTCCTTCTGTGTCTTTGTTATGCTCAATACTTCTTCCTGTATCAGCATGAAGAAGCACTGATGCATCAACTGAGGAAGGGCTCTACCTGAGCTGCAAGGTTCCTTACAATGTCTGAAGTAATACCTTAAGAGTTCACAGTGACCAAAGTCAATTTTGAGGATGCCCAGGTCCATGCCCTCCTGACTATATCCCACTGTGCCACTATATCTGTGAATGGGGCAGCACATAGCTAGGGATATAGATGTCTCTGATATTGACTCTAAGGTATGATTGTGTAAGTGTGATTACATCAGTCTATTGCTTGACTAGTATGTAGGGCAATGCCCTCAATTTTGCCCCATATACCCAGATGTTGGTGAAGCTGACAGTGCAGCATTGACTAGATGAGACATGTTTTGCTGTTTTTAGTACCTATGGATCAGTGTTTAATTACTAACAAACAACCACTTTGGCCCTAACAAATTACAGTGAAACACACAGAGTTTGTTCCGAGATTAATTATTGTAGGAAATTCTTAAAAAATTGAAAAGAGAACATTTTTATTTACTTTAATTTTTTGAATCTTTTCTTAGTCTCACCGCCTTTTCTTTGACTTTATCGTGACATCTGCTAATGATTTTCCACTGAATTATTTATTCTAACTTCCAATCGCTGGTTGAAACTCTGCATGCCTCAATAAGGATTCTTCAATACGATTTTTGAGAAGAGATGCCATTGCTTGACCTGTTCACACAGGTCCCAGATGCCTTATGGTAGGTGCCTTGCCATTTCAACTCTCTAATTACTTTGCATTGGAGTGTAAAAGCTGCAGAAAGTCTGTGTGCAGGTTTAACTGGAATAAATAGCAAGCAACATTTGTCACTGACCTCAAAATCCAGCTTTAAAAATTACAACAGTTTCAAGTTATAACAGCAATTCCAAATTACTGTCAATATTTCACCTTTTGGCAACTCAAGAATGAGAACAGAGAAGTGCATTGCCATTGCAAATTTATAATCAGCCATCATGTACTAGCATATGATTCCAATATGCTCAAGGTCAATCCAAGCTTCTGCAAAGTAACAGACTAATTAATTTATGTTTAGTTTTGCAATCGAGGTCCACATGTAATAAATTTCAGATCACAGGGCTAACTCCTGGAGAATTCAGTTTCACCCAAACTCTTTTTAAGACAAATTGGGTTACAACACATTCAGTCTAGTTTGCACGTAACAATTCAATACAGCCCTTGAGCAAAAAGTGTCAGGTTCTGCTGCATTTCATAAAAATATTTACGCAAAATGAGTTACAAGAGGTGCAGCACAATCAATTTTCTGATGATGCCATAAACTACAAGAATAAATTTCTCCATTTGTGAAGATTATCTAAATATAAAAAAACATTAACTTCCTTTAATTCACTGATCTCGAATATAGCAATGAACTTCAGTGAAAATACAAATGGTAAGCGTGTAGTACATTACACAAAACAAGATGACTTTTACAATGACAGGCATAGATCAAATTTCTCAAAATTATTATATGCTCGAGTTTCTTTTACTGTCAAGTGACATTTGAGTTGTTCACAAGCTTTTTTTGTAGTTTTTTAATGCACAATGTTGACTATATAGTTGCTATGAGTGCAATCAGTAGGTTTTCATTGTCATAAAGAAGTTCGTCTGTGCTGCAGTGTGAGGTGTCTCATTGGAATAGTGTTCTGATACAGCTTCGTTTGTGTGTGTTGGGATGGTTGCTGGTGTAGTTAAGTATTTGGTCAGTGTTTGTCAGTTTTCTGTATACGCAGGTTTGTAGTTCTCCATTGTCCGTTCTTTCGACTGTGACGTCCAGGAATGTGAGTTTGTTGTCTGTTTCTTCCTCCTTGGTGAACTTTATGCCTGTGAGGGTGTTGTTGATGATGTTAAATGTCTTTTCTATCTTGTTCATCAAACCAAAAATCTGGGTCTGCTATGTAGATGGCACCTCTGTCATCACAAAACGAAACAAGATAGGACAACTACAAACCTGCGTTTTCGGAAAACCGACAAACACTGACCAAATACTTAACTACACCAGCAACCATCCCAACACACACAAACTAAGCTGTATCAGAACACTATGCCAACGAGTCACCTCACACTGCAGCACAGACGAACTTCGGAAAACAGAGGAGAACCACTTACATAACGTATTCAAGAAGAACGGATACTCAAAAAATACAGTCCGCAGATTCCTCAAGAACAAACCACGACAAGCAGACCTAACACAGCCAGAAACCCTAACCACCTTCCCATACATCAAAGCAGTTTCAGAAATGACAGCCAGACTACTAAGACCTCTTGGAATCCTAGTAGCACACAAACCCACCAATACTCTCAAACAAAATCGAACAAACTTAAAATAGACCCAGTACAACCTATGGACAAAACCAACGTTGTCTACAAAATTCCATGCAAGGACTGCCACAAACACTATGTAGGACAAACTGGAAGAAAGTTAGCCACCAGGATACATGAACACCAGAAAGACACAACCCTCTCTCCCTTGTAGCTCCTATACACGGAGGAAGAAAAAAACACATTTCGACCGGGACAACACATCTATCCTGGGACAGGCTAAGCAAAGACATGCCAGAGAATTCCTAGAGGCCTGGCACTCCAACCACAACTCCATAAACAAACACATCGATCTAGATACCATCTATCAACCCCTTAGAAAACGAACAGGAAATGACATCACCACAAACCCTAGGAACCCCATCCAGGACAAACATATAAATAGAAAGCAGGAGACAACAGCTTCGCTTCACTTGGAGATCACCACTGATGATGTTACCTAACCAGGTAATGAAACATCTGGATATCAAACCTACAGCTCAGCGAGCAAACCCACACCTTAAGCAATTTAAGTCTTTCCACATTCTGGGTGTTATATTTTATATGATGTGTTCTTATTGTGACAATATATAACATGGTAAAGTACCCACCTTGAGTGTTAAATTGATGTCCATGCATTGCCGAGGTTATAGCATCACATTGGAGAAAGTGAAGACTGCAGATGCTGGAGATTAGAGTCGAGAGTGTGGTACTGGGAAAGCACAGCAGGTCAGGCAGCATCCGAGGAGCAGGAGAGTCAACATTTCAGGCAAAAGCTCTTCATGAGGAATGAAGGGCTTTTGCGTGAAAGGTCGACTTTCCTGCTTCTCGGATGATACCTGACCCGCTGTGCTTTTCCAGCACTACCCTCTCGACTGTAGCATCATTTACAGAACCCTGGCTTTACTCAGTCAACCTGGGCTTTACTCAATCAACAACATCGCTGTTGTGGAGTTTCTTCCAAAAAGGCTTTGAGGTGGAACTTCATCTTAGGTGGCAACTTAAGGCGTTAAATTGGCCACTCCAGTAAATTGCCTGCCTTATACACAGTTGCACAGATTCCAATATCAAATGAGGATAATTTATAATTTGATGCTGTCAACTTTGAATTACAGCTGAAGATGAATGTAGCCTTTGTTGGGCAGGGAGGTGACAAAGAAATATAATTAACATAAAATCTGCATCCATGGTGGCAAAGTCACCGTTTTTAACGTAATGCTCCCAGTTACCCTGAGATAAGCATTCTTGCTTTCCTGCTGATTTTGATTTTTCTGAACATTTTCGCAGAAGACCAACTGCATCAGATTTCCCAACACACAGCTCAAGCCCACTCAATGTTGTTGGGAAGATGACACTGGGTATAAATCTAAAAGAACCTTGCATTCAGCATAATCGATGGGCCTTCAAACAGCAAGGGTACACATAAGAGAGAAAGTAGCCAGTCGTGTCCTGCTGAATTTTTGGTTTTGGCCTTGATAGCCTGGCAGAGAGAAGGTGGGGATTTACAAATAGCTGCCAATCTACAAAAAAATATAAGAATTAACCTTCACTTAATCCCACAATGTGCCAACTTAAATTGCTTTTCCAGTATGAACTTACAGACTGCAGTCAGTTTAAACACAGCTCCATAGCAACTAAATGTCACAACCTGCCTTTTGAGTAACTCCATGGGAAACCATCACTAGCAATGTCTAAATATTGCACTTTAGAATTCAGAGCATTTTCTTTGCAAACATAATTGTGGGTTCATCAAAGGGATTTTGCAAATCTGAGAATGCAATATTCCTTCTGCGTTCACTGCAATTCTTTGATCTGCACTGGCGATATGATTGTTACATGACTACGGTCAAAATAAATGATAGGTGAAATTTCATTCAGGTAGAGGAGGCAGGAAAGAGGTTGGGGTGCAGTGAATAGGTTGGGAAGCAAAGGTCTAAGTTCATGACATTCAGCTAGAAATACCACCATCCCATTGGCAATTGAAGTAGGACAACAGTGCTAGTGGCACACAGATTTGTGTTCAATGTAAATTCATTAAAACACTTTTTTGGTGATTGCATTTCCTTTATAATGAAGTTGGAGTTAATCAGGCCTCATTGTTATGGCATGGAACGAGTAAGGCACACCTTGGAAGTTGAAGTAGTTGCAACCTGTCTGTAGATACTCAAAGACGTTGCTGGAAGAAACAAAAGGAGGCTGAGAGGCATTGGGGAACAATTGGTTCACAGAGCCAGAAGACGTGGTTGAGGTCGTAATGAATATTTCTCATTTGCATTCACAGACGGGAAAGACAGGTTATCCTTCACTGGCCATGGGTGAAGTGCCAAATGATTGGAGGATAGCTAATGTGGTTCCTTTGTTCAAAAAGGGTAGCAGGGATAGGCCAGGCAATTACTGACCAGTTAGTCTGAGATCAGTGGTAGGGAAATTATAAGAAAAGAAATATATAAATTATAAAAAAAAGACTGGTGATGTGGCCTGTAATGTGCTCCTAGTGAAGAGGAAGTTTCAGCTGTGTACCACCTCATCCAGCAGTATCTCCAGGACCATGCGCACAAAGCATGCTCGCCTGTCTGACATGTCCAGGACCAATGTCAGGAACCGTGCAGGGCAGCTCCAGAAAGACAATGCTTTTTAAATGTGATGTTGGCACCAGGGATGCTAGTCAATTCCAGGATTGCCAGTGAATGGTAAGTTGCCCTGGGAAGTGTGTGATAAGCTGGGGCAAAAACTGGGTGTGATTCTTGCCGAGAGAGCTCAAACAAATTTAAACAAATTACAGCAAGAAAGCATACATGTCTTCTAAGCAAGAATCTCTCCACCAAACTCAATTCGACTTCTATGTACTCAAAAAATACTAAGATTCTATACTCTTTCCAACTCTTCCTTCATGGCAGAGGATCTTTTGCTTCTTTCACTCAATGGATTTGGTCCTCAAGTCACCTACAATAGTAGCTCCACTCCATCTGAGTCCTCTGGAGATGGTCAACACCCAAACAATACACTCCTACAGAATCTTCCTCAGATTGGTTCATAACAGTCTTGAAGGCACAGATTTCCCAGAGATTCCTTTATTTGACGTAGGTTAAAAAAAACTCATATAACTTGTCTGGTCAGCACTGGCAAAATCAAAGCATAGTTATAAAATTGTCCAATTCACAATCCCTGCTGTAATCCTTTTTTCAAAGTCCCATAAATGCAATATGCGCACAGCTCCTTGTAAAAGTGTGTTCTCTGTTCTTCCTCATGCAACAGTTTTACTTTGTCTGCAATTCTCCTTTGTGTCCGGCCACATGGCTTTCATGTGCTGACTTCTTTCTTCTGGTACTGCTCCAAGATCAAGGGCCTCCAGGTCACATGCATGTGTATTTCTCTTTATTCATGAAAATTGCAATTGACGCCTTTAGAATTGACTTTTAAAAGTCATTCTCAAAAATTCTCAAAACTAGTTTCATTTTTCACAGGCATTTTACAGAAATTTTACATTTTCCTTACAGTGTTGTTCCTAGGTCAAATGTTGTCATGCACACCTAAACCAGAAAGAAAAATCAAATTTAAGGAGACAAAAGGCACATAATTTAAGATGTACACAGAGTGGACTGAGTAGTTTTTTGCTTCCAATATTGATATTCAAACTATTTCCCAAAAGGCTCATTACTCTGAAAAGAACGTAACATTTTTAAGTGCTGTATTTTTAACCAATACTCAATATAGCCGACTGAAAGTGTATTTGTTTTGTCAAATAAAGAGAATTTTAAACCTGAAAAAATTTAATCTCAATTGTATTTTGTGAGCAATAGCTAGACATTCATTATTTTACTGTAGTGTAGAGTATTATATCTTGATGGTTCATTCTTAAACATTTGATACAATAAGGACACTGGGTGCATTCAATCAATATTGGATGAGGTTTGCTAGTTGCCCAAGTAGCAATGAATCTTGTTTGTCTCCTTATTGTGCTGCATTGTATAACCTTGACAACAATAGAAATTGAGAGCCCATTGCCAGTTTTACTGCACATGTGTAATGTTAATAGATTTTAAATTGTACTCTTTCTCTGAACATTAACGTAATGTTAAAGGGTTAAACTGGACTGTCTTTCTCCAGATGTTGAACATTCTGAAAGTGGGTGAGGACAACATTCATGCAGCAATGTGGATGACACCCACTTCATTTGGGCAGCCATTTACTATTACTCTCCTGCTATTATCAAATTAAACTCTCATTCAGTCCCTTCCATCAAGAAATGCTTTCATAGCCATCCTCCAGCCAATCAAATTCATTTGTGTGATCATCCCTCGATACTGAAGCATATCACACCTACATTGTCTGGGGAAGTAGTGGAGCCAGAACTCATTTGTAGGGCCAGCCCTAAGCTAGGACATATCATACCTACATTGTCTTGGGGAATCATGCAGTTATGAAATCGTTTGCATAATGATTCCCCAGGATTAGGACATTTACATTTACATTATCTCCAAGGATGACCTCACCCTACCATTGTACTTGGGGTAACATGTGGTTATTGGGAGCAAGGGAGAGGCCAGAGTACCTGTAAGCATTACCAACTGACCTGTATAAAGGGGATGTGTTTTCTTTGTTTGGGGTCTCATTTTGACTCAACATTGCATGACCAGTGAAGAGTGTCAGAGGAGTTACCTAACTTGTACAGGCTTTAATAAACTTTAACTGTTTGAAGAGGTTGGTGTATGTGAATTGGATCTCATGTGTGAAACCTCGGAAACGAGCCTAGCATATGGTGCAGCGGTGGGATTCCAACTTACATGGAGCTTCCAGATGGATATAAGAAATTGTCTGAGTGTTGGTTGCGTGAGACGGATGGGTCCACAAGATAAGATTCACCTTGATCTGTCTCTTGAAACTTAACACTCTGTCGACCTCCTCGTCTCCTGGTACTTGATGGTGACGGAATCTTTGAGGTAACTCACACACTTGCACACCAACGAGTCACTGTGCAGGAAAGCTGGGCTTAATTGGGGTTAGTGTCCCCCGGGCTTAATTGAGGTTCAAGTCCCCTGGTTTTGATTAGGGTTAGAGTCCCCAGGGTTTTGATTGGGCTTACAGTCCCCAGGGTTTTGATTGGGGTTGCAGTCCGTGGACATACAGAGTAAGAAAAGGGTTTTGAGTCCCTTTGAGAAGTGACAAAGGGGTTAGAGTCCCCTAGATAAAATGGGGTTAAGATCCTCTTATGGTGAGATTTGAGGCTCTGGAACAAAAACAAAGTTAGAAACCAGGAACTTCAAAGAAAAAATCTAAACAAAATTTGGTACTTCTTAAAATTATCACTTTTGACACCCATGACTCCCCTTAGAAGTACTTTTAGGACAAAATGGTGTCACTGGGAAAGGGGGAGAAAGTGGAGCCAGTCCGCTTGGGACCCAACAGTAAAGTGCATTGACTTCTGGGGAAGCTTTGTCCTGGTTTTAGTTGTGGGAGTCTCAGTTTCTGGGCTGTGGACTCAACTCGGCGAGTCTGTCTTCTGGGAGAAGAGAATGGCATTGACTGCAGCATCATGTGGTCCGCTGTGAGGGGTTTCTCTTTTTGTGACATTTTATTGAGAGGATATGAAAAAAAACGAGAAATACTGAAATTAAAACTGCACTAATACTTGGGTCAGAAAAGGCAGTTTCAATGTAAATTGTGCCCATGCTGAGAGTGTTTGAAATCTTTTTAAGTGACCATTTTGCTTTATTTGAATTAGGATCTCAATTCAATGTGTTTTGTGGGCTATGTAATAGGGCAGATTTTGTTTTTACATTAATATTATGCAACATAATGTTATTTTTAAAAATTATCAAACTTGTATCCTTAAAACAAATTGATTGAGGGCCTTGAGCCACTGATTTGTTTGAAATTCTACAATGGCCTGTTTCAAAAAACAGTTGGGTCAGTGGTCATGCTTTAGTCAGATGAGAGTATTGTATTAAAATATCCTTGCTGCAATGTTTTTAATGCAGATTGCTCACAAAAAGAAGAGTGCATTTTAATTTTGATGTCGTTAAGATTTTAGAGAATATTAGAACTTGAGGCTAAGCTGTTCATGTTCTATCAATTATTGTTAAGACATCATTGGCCTGCTTCATATTGCAAATTCAAAGAATATTGATCTCTCCCAAAGTTGCCACAGTAATTCAGACTGTTTTATTTGGGAAGTTTCCTTTGGAGAACATATTTTAATATATTCTGTACTTGTTTCCCATGAATATTTGAGATTTAAATCTGAACTGAAACTGTTTCCTCAAAGGCTCAAGTGCAAGAAACATTTTGTTGTTTTCTTGCTGTTCCAGATTTTGGAAATACTTTTCCTGACAGCTTTCGCATTCGCCAAGTATTAATTCATCAAAGGAAAATAATTTTTGAATAGCCTGAATGGGTCCCTCAAGGCTTTGATTTTAGGACCATTGATTGTTGTTTATAATTGACTGAACTGTTTAGGCTGTACAATTTAGAAGTTTATGGATTGTATAAAACTTGATAATGACATAAACAGAGTAACAGACTTCAAGACTACTGAGAATGTTGAAATAGGCAGACACAATTTAATGTAGTTAAATGTGTGACTGTCTTCATATTGATAACCACCTTGGTAAGGAAGGAATGAGAGAGGAAACGCAAAGATACTTTCAGCAGCTAACATCATCTCTAGAGTTTCTCCATTCACAGGTAAAGCACACCTTCGGATGACTGCCCATCGCTCCACAACCTGGTCCAACGGATTCAATCAGCTTCCCAGTCATGAGCATGAAAAGTGAAGAAGTTAACAACGGTGAAAAGGAGGTCTGTACACTTTTTGTCAGTGGCCTTCTTTATGGAGATTAAACCATGTGAGCTTTACCTTGTCGTTTGATCATTTAAGGGATATGAAGGTTCACTGATCAAGCTAACATCACAACAGTCAGTTGGCTTTGTTACATTTAACAGCACAGCGGGATCGGAGTGGTCACTAAGGACTGTAGATTTAAGAACTTTACTGGTGAATCTTTTTTTCCACGTGGGAAGATTCTGCAAATTCTATTCGTTTCATGGACTAGTAATTTTTGTTGTTATAATCATTGCATGTTGTGTGTCAATAACCTGCTTAAATACTGGCTGTCAGAGTCTTATGAAAGTTGGTAGTGTCATCGAGGTGGTTATCAATGGAATGATTAAAGGAGGGAATGTAATGTTACAAGATTAATTTGTACTCTCTCTCTGGACATTAATATAATGTTAAAGTGTTAAACTATACTGTCTTTCTCCAGACCCTGAACATTCTGAAAGTGGGTGAGGACAACATTCATGCAGCAATGTGGATGACACCCATTTCATTTGGGCAGCCATTTACTACTACTCTCCTGCTATTATCAAATTAAACTCTCATTCAGTCCCTTCTATTAAGAAATGCTTTCATAGCCATCTTCCAACCAATCGACTTAATTTGCATGATCATCCCTCAATACTGAAGCATTTCACACCTACATTGTCTGGGGAAGTAGCGGAACCAGAACTCAGTTGTAGGGCTGCCCCAAAGCTAGGACATACCACACTTACATTGTCTTGGGGAATCACACAGTCAGGAAATCATTTGCATAATGATTCCCTAGGATTAGGTCGTTTGTATTTACATTATCTCCAAGGATGATCTCATCCTACCATTGTACCTGGGGTAACATGTAGTTATGGGGGGGAGTGGCCGGAGTACCTGTAAGCATTACCAACTGGCCTGTATAAAGGGGATGTGTTTTCTTTGTTCGGGGTCTCATTATGAGTAAACTTTGCACGACCAGCGAAGAGTGTCAGAGGGGTTACCTAGCTTGGATAATTTTTCATAAACTTTAACTGTTTGCAGAAGTTGGTGTGTGCAAATTGCATCTCACATGTGAAACCTCGGGAAAAGAACCTAACACAAGGTCAGAGAAAGAAATGCACCATCATTTACAGTGTTTGGTCGTCCTTACTGCAGACATGCATGTATTAATGGAAAGTGACAACTAAAAGTTGTTCAATGATTAGTTATCCTGCCAACTGTTGCTGTCCAAAATCACAGAAATTAGCCATTTGGATAATCTACTAGTAGGTAGTTGCTGTGTAAGTTGGTGGGAAAACCCAAAACAAATAATCAGTTATTTTTTAAATTGTTTCATATAATCAGCTG
Source organism: Hemiscyllium ocellatum (assembly GCF_020745735.1). NCBI lineage: Eukaryota > Metazoa > Chordata > Chondrichthyes > Orectolobiformes > Hemiscylliidae > Hemiscyllium > Hemiscyllium ocellatum. Next base: position 85,531,237 of record NC_083407.1, on the reverse strand, counting down.
TGACGGTGGTGTACTTTTATGTGTCAAAAAAGTCGTAAGAGAATTGTTTTGTACTAGTTTAAAAACCAGAGAGAAGCTTGAATATTATGAGATTGCTAAACCCTAACATGACATTTGACTTGAAAAAATTGACTATTTTCTAAATAATTCAAAATATAAGCAACTAATAATAATATTAGTTTTATTGATATGTGCATATATTCCCTGATGTAAATTTCTCATTTGATGGATCGAAACGGGGCTGCCAATTTTGTTGCTCTACTGAAGATTGAAGAGCACTCATTTAAGTGATCATGCAAGTGTACCAACTAAAATATTTTGACTGTTCTGACAAATGCAGTTGGATATATTTGCCTCCACTCATACTGCCTTGATTAAGCAGCAGATTCCAAATCATGGAAACAGGTTCATCAAGGTCAAAGAAGAAGCCATCCCAAAGCTTTACTAGATTTTTGTCTTGTTTGTAATTCCTGAAACAAGGGAGTGACAATGGGCCTTCGTTCAGCAGTGTTCAGTAAATGTAATAACTACCCATGTTTCAGTCTTTTAAAAACAAGTCACACGCCACTGGCAATGGGCGAATGGAGGAGTTGAGAGACGTAGGTATAACTTGAAAACAGTGACCTCATGAGCTACCATCATCTCCTTCAAACTCACTGAGCTATCCCTCATTTGACAACCAGAAATCCTTCAGCTGCACTCATCTTTGCATATCCTACATGCATTTCTCTTCCTTCCCTGCCTCTCGGAGCTAATAATGAACACATACCCGAATGCAAGCAAAAACAGAATGATCAAATGAGTGCAAATGGGGGGCAAAATATAAAATGCAGAGCTATACCACTGAAGCCAGGAAGTAAATGATTTCTGAAACTTGATGACCATGTTGGAAAGCAAACAACTCCAAAGCCATTCACTATGACCAACACAAAAATATCATAGATCACTGCTAAGCTCCAGGTGAAATCTATCATTCTTGAAAGCACTGAAAATACCATTTGTAAGCATTGAATCAGATTCCAATATTGACATCTCAGGTGAAGAACAGGAGTTAAATGAAGCCACACCGTGCATTCAGATAGGAATGTTCATTAGCTACCCTTGAGACTCCACATTTACTGAATCCTGGAATCAAAAGGATAGTTAAAAATATAACTGTTGTCTATGATCAAACAATGTCCTCCTCATCAAAAGAAGACAATCAAGTGATTGTGTTACAACTAAACTATTTTCAGTTTGTCAATAAATATTTCATCTCAGTGTGTATGACTGAGTACATTGTCAAATTAATTCAAATATTCATATCTAACAGTGCTATTGACAAAGTTGGGTGTTCAAGTAATGCTTATGTTTATTGTTCACACGCTTGGCGACAAACTATTGAAACAAGCTATGCCTTTCATGCACTAAGAAGGGGAAGAAAAATGGAAAATTTCATTGTACATTTTATCCACTCAAGGCTTTGAAGCATGTATGTACTACTAAAGGAAAAATGGAAGGAAATACAAAAGAATCCTCAAACTCTCCCTAGCCAATGCACCTCCAATGCACATCACTCTGGAGTCGTTAGCTTCTTGATGGTAACACTCATTACTTAGCTCAGATAGTGCCTGGACTGTTAGCCAATCCTGACAGTTCCATAGGGATGGATTTCCACCAAAGTGATTTTAAGCTGTTGAAGCCACCCGCAGCATGTCATTGTTTCAGGGTGGATTTTTTCCCTACTGTTCAGTCTCTCACCAATCTTTTAGTATGCAGTTTGCCTCCCATAATTTTTAGACCTTTGTTTTATGTGCAGTTCTGATTCATAATGCTTTCTACTGAATGTCTTATTTGTGTGTTTGCAATAATGTCACAGCATGGTGGTCTATTCATTGAGAATTTGCTAGGCTAGAGGTACAGGCAATCAGCTACTTTCTTCAGGTGTACAGGATTGTTGTTATTAAAAAAAAAGTGTATGGGGGTGACTTCAGGAGGCTGTGAAAGCTTTGAAAATACCCAACAGATATCTTCATTCAAAAGAGATGTTACACAATCCAGCATTAAAAGGCTGAATATGTGAATTATGAAGATACAGGTTATTCAGCTTAGAATGTAGCTGTTGCGCCTGTGGTCTGTACATAATTTCAGCTCAAGCGTGACAAAATAATTAAGCAATTTTCTTTCCCTACTTCTAGTTCAACCAGTTAGTGCAACAAAATATAGATTTATGAGACTGCTTTCTTTCGGGAGTGTGCCTTTAATTTAGGCACATAATGAAGGGGGTCATGTGACCTGTTCTGAAGTTACAGACCAACTGGTCTGGGTAACATGGCTGTTAATATTAAATAAAGGCCCAGGTTGTTTCACTGGGTGTGAAGTATTCATACTTTCAGACAATGGGAGCAGCATCATTGCTTACAGGTTAAACAAAGAGTCTCCAAAATCCCAGGAACGTTTCCAAGGAACAAGTGATGACACTTTGGGCATGCATCATTGGAACCCAGCAAATGGGTCAGAAAGGAAAGCTTGCAGCCGGCTTTTTCCATAAGCAGCTGGGAGGTCCTTGTACATGGGTTTTTACTACATACTGACAAAGCAGACTATCCCACCAGGCACAGCCAGCTTAGACCCAGGTAGTGACCCAGCTCAATGTGATGCCCAGAGTGAAAAGAAATGCCCAACAATGCATAAGAAGATCAAAGACTTTCTTTGCCCTACGAGGGTAAATGTGACCATCTACTCGCTACTAGCCCATACTCACAGAGTCACTGCTACTCACTGTGATTTTCCCACTGCACCAAGGCTCCTTCACCACAACTCTCACTATTGCATGCAGCATGCCCTCTCCCACTTCATCTCACAAACTATTTGCTTTTCCTGCACTCTGTGCTTCTTATTCACACACTCAGGACAACTCACAGCTCTTCCCCCATCTGCACCAGCATGAATAGCCATTTTAATTCCAGTCAATCTTTCCTTTTCTCTCATTCCAGGACAAGGAATTCAAGATTCCCTGACTAATGAAAAATCTGACCATCTCAGCATTGAAAATAATGACCCAGCTTCTACAATCCTCCATGGTAAAGGATTCCAGAGCTTGACTACCCTCAGAGAAGAAATTCCTCTCAATCTCATTCTTAAATGGCTGACTCCTTATTCTGACATAGCCTTCTAGCCCTAGACTCTCCCTCAAGGGGAAACAGCTTCTCCACATCTACACTGTCAAAGCTCCCTCAGAATTTTTTATGGTTCAATAAAATCTCCTCTTAACTTCAATGAGTACAGACCCAAACTACTCAACCTTTCCTTATAAGTAAAGCCTCCCATACCTGGAATCACTTGGTGATCCTTCTCTGGACTGCCTCCAATGCCAGTATAGAGTCATAGAGTTATAGACAAGAACAGCATGACTCGTCCAATTCGTCCATGTTGACCAGATATCCTACATCAATCTGGACCCATTTGCTAGCATTTAGCCCACATTTCTCAAACCCCTTCCTGTTCATATACCCATTCAGATGCCTTTTAAATGCTGTAATTGTACCAGCTTCCACCACTTCCACTGGCAGCTCATTCCATACACATGCACCACCCTGTGCATGAAAAGGTTGCCCCTTAGGTCCCTTTTATATCTTTCCTATCTCACCCTAAACCTATACTCTCTAGCCCTGGACTTCCCCAACCACAGGGGAAAGACTTGCTTACCCTGTTCATGCCCCTCATGATTTTATAAACCTCTGTAAGGTTACTCCTCAGCCTTCGATGCTCCAGGGAAAACAGGTCCAGTCTATTCAGCCTCTCCCTATAGCTCAAAACCTCAAACCCTGCGAATATCCTTGTAAATCTTTTCTGAACCCTTTCAGGTTTCACAACATCCTTCCTATTGCAGGGAGAACAGAATTGCACACATTATTCTCAACTTTACTGTTTCTGAGAGACTTCTTTTTAGGTCACCAGAGCTACATTGACAAAGGTCTGCAAATCTCTTGATGCTATATGAATTACACACAATATTCCAACAGCGGCCTAACCAATGTCCTGTACAGCTGCAACATGACCTTCCCAGCTCCTGTACTCAATACTCTGATCAATAAAGGAAAGGATACCAAACGCCTTCTTCATTATCCTGTCGACTTGTGACTCCACTTTCAAGTAACTATGAACTTGCACTCCAAGCTCTCTTTGTACTGCAACACTCCACAAGACTTTGCCATTAAGTGTATAATGTCCTGTCCTGATTTGCCTTTCCAAAATGTTTCACCTCACATTTATCTAAATTGAGCTCCATCTGCCACTCTTCAGCCCATTGGCCCATCTGATCAAAATGCAGTTGTACTCTGAGGTAATCTTCTCCTCTATCCACAGTATAGTTTTCCTTTAACAAGGGGACCAAATTGTTTATAGTTCTAAGTATGGTGTGACTAGTGTCTTGTATATTTTACTAAGACTTCCTTATTTTTATATTCCATTCTCTTTGAAATAGGAACCAAAATTTCATTTGTCTTCCTTCTTACCTGCTGAACTAACCTGAATGGGATTTTTCATGATTCTGGCACAGGGAAGCTAGAATACATAGAATCAAAGAGTCATAAAGATGCACAACACAGAAACAGACCATGCGGCCCAACTTGTCCATGCCGACCAGATATCCCAACCTAATCTAGTCTCATTTGCTAGCACTTGCCCCATATCCTTCTAAACCCTTCCTATTCATATGGACAAAAGTGAGGACTGCAGATGCTGGAGATCAGAGTCAAGATTAGAGTGTTTTCCTGATGAAGGAATTTTGCCCGAAACGTCGATTTTCCTGATCCTCGGATGCTGCCTGACCTGCTATGCTTTTCCAGCACCACTCTAATCTTGACTCCTTCCTATTCATATACCTATCCAGATGCCTTTTAAATGCTGTAGTTCTACCAGCTTCCACCACTCCCTCTGGCAGCTCATTTCATACATGCACCCCTCACGTCCCTTTTAAATCTTTCTCCTCTCACCTTAAATCTATGCCTTTTAGTTCTGGACTCCCCACCCCAGGGAAAAGACCTTGTCTACTTATCGCATCCATTTGTACTGCAGCTTTCTGCAGTGTCTCCTCATTCAAGTAATATTCAGCTTTTCTAATTTTCCCACCAATGTGTATAAGCTCATATCTTCCCACATTATATGGGGCGCATGGTGGCTCAGTAGTTAGCACTGCTGCCTCACAGCACTTGGGACGTGGGTCCAATTCCACCCTTAGGTGACTGTCTGTGTAGAGTTTGCACATTCTCCTCATGTCTGCATGAGTTTCCTCCTACAATCCAAAGATGGGCAGGTTAGGTGGTTTGGCCATGCTAAATTGCCCATAGTGTGTAGGATTAATGATGGAAAAGGCAAGGTTACAGGGATAAGGTAGAGGAGTTTGGATCTGGATGGGATGCTCTCAGAGGGTTAGCATAGACTAAATGGCCTTCTCCCACACACTGTAGGAATTCTATGATTCCATACTCCATTTGCCAGGTTTCTGCCAATTCAATTAACCTGTCTACATCCTGTGCTATAGCACGCTGAGCTCTGGCGAAAGAGTAGCACTCTCCCTTCGAGAATGTTCTCAGATGAGAAGACACAAAGGATGGATAACCTGTGTAACTTGTTTCATAAATAATATGTTTATGAAAGTGCATTTGTATTTGCAACAAGATGTCAACTCTGTCACCCACGTGACCTGAGAAGCATTTCTCTTTGGTTCCCCTCCCAGTTTGCGCACTTTGAAGTGTAATTCCTGACTGACAGCATTGGGTGGGTGCATGGGTACAATAAAATGGAACAACTACCAGGTCACAGCAGCGATAAGTAAGTCTGCTTCTGGGGAGAAGGAATTTGGTACAAACAGGGCACCATTTAGGCATAGTGCACAGATAATGAGGCAAGTTTCGGAAAACAACATGAGAAATCCTGCTCGTGCTCAAGGAGAGAAATCCTCCAAAATTTACACTTGGCTGGTTTCTGGTCAGATTCATCCCTCCAGGTACAGAGGTGTTTCCTAACTTCAATCCTAAGAAGTCTGGCTCTAATCTTTAGACTATGACCATAGTCTTATGTTACCAAATGAGGAGAAATAATTCCTCTTTACCTACGCTATCAATTTCCTTTAGTGTCTTGAGATCATCAATCAAAATAACTTCTAGCTTCATAAATTCCAGGCAAGACAACCTTTGTTCACGTAATCCTATCCTGTAGCTTAATACTTGAAGTTCAAGTATCTTTCCAGTAAAAATACAATGCATTCCAAGGCAAATGTAGGCATGCAGCTTCAAATGTGCTCTAATGAGGGCTTTGTACAGTTTGAGTATGATATCTGTCTTCTAATATTTTAGTCCTCTAAATGTTAGGGCCAGCATTTTATTAGCATTTTTAAATTTTTTTCTCCACTGTCCAATGTCATTGATCTTTGTACCTGAACCTATAAGTCTCTTTGGATTTCCAACCAATTCAGCTTTTAACCTAATTAAAAATAGATTACCTCACCTTTACCCTGATTAACATGAATCTGGCACAGATTTACTATTCACTGATTCTGTCAACATCTCTGTGTAAGCTTATGCTTTCATCTACACTGCTTGCAACGTTGCTACTTTTGTGTCATTGGTAAACTTTGTTATGTAGTATTGTACATCTTCTAATCCCGTGATCTTCTAATCATCCTAATTTATCTTTTAATCTGCTAAACTCAGGACAATACCAACCTATGCAGTCTATGCAGTTGGTCCTCATAATCTAAGCTTTTTAACTGTGGTATTACACAACTGATTTGGGACATCTCTGGTGGCACAGTGCTAGTGTCTCTACCTCTGAGTTAGGAATCCATCCAGAGGTGTGTGATAACTCATCTGTGTAGGTGGATTAAAAATATCCATGTACCTACCCCTTTCAACCCAATTCCTAAAAGGGGCATCAAATGAACTTAATATGGCATTCCAATTTAACAGCCAACTACCACAAAAGCTCAAAATCTAAGCAACATGCTGCAGAAACTCAACAGTCTGGCAGCATCTGTGTAGAAAGAAAAACAGCAGGTGGAATCTTCCCAACCCCTGAACAACATGGACAATGGCAAGTCAGTTGGAAAATAGGATGCAATCAGCAGGAATGAGATCCTTGACATAAACATGACAAAGTCAGCTTCACCAACTGAAGTTTGAATAGTGAAAGAACAGTCTTAGTAGGGAGTGGCAAGAGGCATATTTGTATGCATTTACATACATTAGCATGCCCTTAGCTTCTAATCTCATATCTGCATTTGGGAAACCCCTCCAAAAAACTCCATGCTACACTGATAAAGCCAAAGGACCATAAGATTCAACCCATGGTTTCTGTGCCAGGTGTTTCCTAGTTGCTGACTTCATCTTTCTCTGTGATAAGTGTTTGAGATTAAACCCATTTGTTCACAATCATATTTGACCCCAAAATGAGCTTCCAAGTTCATACTCATGACAATCACCAAGACTGCAAGTTTTCACTTCCATAACAGTGACCACCTCAATCCATCACCAGCCCCTAATTTCACTGCATCCCTGTCTCAGCTCATCTGCTGTCAACAATCTCCTGTGTGCCTCCATGGCCCCAACGCCTGACCATTCTGATGCACTCTAGCCTGGTCTCCTGTATATGATAAACATGAGGCATCCAAAACTGTGCTGCAAATAAAACATCCCTTGCCCCTCTAACCCATGTGCTTACTGACTTACAGTGCTTTCTAGTCAAGAAAAGTCTTGATCTTAAAATAATACTTTTCATTTCCAAATCTTTCTTTGGCTTCTCCCATCCCTTTCTCTGCGATCTACTCCAGACACACCACCCACCGAGATATGAGCACTCCTCTCACTCTGGCCTTTTGTACATCCCTGATTTTAATTACTCGACTAATCAGTGGTTTGGGCCTTCATTTGCCTAAAGCCAGGAACAGCCTCCCGGTACTTCATCTCTTTATTATGCCTCCTCCTTTGAGGCACTCCTTAAAACCTACCGAAGCTTTTGATCATCTGACCCAACATCTTACGTAGGTCAGCATTGTACTGTTTTTCCAATTACTCTTATAAAGTGCTTTAATGGAATATCTATTACATTAAAAGCACTATATAAATACAATCTGTTGTTGCTAGAGCTGAGAACTAGCTGGCAAGAAAACATTTCTTCTCCAAAAAAATTATTTCTTCTAAAACTGTGGTTCGAATTTTCAAATGTGAGCCAATGATTATCTAACCCCAGGTCTGATAACATTGACTAATGTGTAAGAAATACTTCAGTTGATTTGTTAGCTTTTTTAATTCCTTCAGGAAACAAGAGAAGTTTTCACTATCCGGCTGGTGTGTTTAAATACAAACTAATGAAGTTTTTTTGAAATTTACAGCAACTTGAAAACATAAACTATTGATCATAAGCTCATTAGATACCTGAGTTTATTTTATAGGAAATATTTTAAACATCTGTGCAGGAAAACCCTTATGCCAGACAGAATCTAGAGTGGGTAAATACAGTATAATTACATTTAAAAAAACCCTTCAAACAGTAAGATACACTCAATCCTTTGTACAACCTTATTATTTCAGTCAGCGTAAACAGCACATTTTGCTATTAAAAACAAATTAGGTATGCAAAGGAATTGAAAGTGTTGACTGTTAATAATCAAACCTTGAATCATAAAGCTCTCAATAATCATGTAATGCATTCTTTGTCATTAAGTTTAAAGCTAGAAAATATTGTGTAACTGTATCTGGCAATAAAAAATTAACATTAGAATATTATGCAGAGTGCACCACTGGAGGACGCTGAACATCTGGGCACACATTTCTTCCTCCCATGGAGTTTTTGAACATATGGACATAGTTACATTAAATTGCAGTGAAAAAAATTTAGTTAATAAATGGTTTAAACATATGAATCATGTACAGTCAGCTGAAGAACACTATCAATGTATTTTTCAGTTTGTGTGGATGTACTCCTGATAAATCTTTAAACTACACAAGAGGTACATTTTTATATAAACCTCGCACATCACTGAGTTTTTTTTTGTAAAATGTGGAGCTTTACATCCTTTGCTTTTAAGTGGGTTAATTTTAGATTTAATTACAGTTCTACAGTAAAGTAGTGTTTTAAAACATTTTTGGCTATCTGAGTAAACCTAGATAATAATTACTCTTTGCTGTTGACAGTGTTATTTAAATTACTATGGCTGGCACTGGTATATTTCTGTCTTCAAATATTTAACTTTTAAGTCTGGAAGTTCATAAATTGCACTTTTAACATTGCATGATGGGGGGGGGGGGGCATTTAATTGTGTGACTAATTTAAGGTTTAATTCTACCAAATGAAAATCAATAGGTTTTCATTTTTGATTGCATCCAAGTATTGTAAATGTTATAATCATGCTGTAAACAACATGCCGTAATCTCGTTATTCTCTACATGTACTCGATTATATATTACTTTAAAATGCTATTTAAATTATTCAATTCGGAAAGATTTGTTTGAGTAAAGATGTTATTGTCTGCAATGTGAACAATTCTCACCTTACATTGGAAAATAAACACAAACTTGATAAGAAAAGAGAACAGTAAGTAAGAGAAAACATGCCAAGTTTAAGACATTTATGCTTCTGACTAATGCTGAGTTAATTCAGCAAAGCAGGCTTTCATTTAGATTTTCTTAAATGGCCTTAAATGTTCATCTAAGGAATAATCTGCCGATAGACAAATTTTCACAAAGAAAAACTCTTCCAAATGAAACCATTACTATTTGTTTTAAGAGAATCTCATGAAAATAAGTTTGTCAATAACAGCCATCTGTAATTGAAATGCAGCCCATGTGCAAAATTGAGACAGAAATTCAACTATGGTGTAAGGTAAATCTTTTTTAAATGGTGAATATAAACCAGGAGTTCATTCCTGCCAATTTTCCTCATGAAATATATTTATCAGAAGCCCCCTCAGAAGAATGCACTTAGAAACAACTGGCTTTTATGCAGACATTTCCATTTTACTACTCAAAGTATGCGAGAACAATGCCTACAGGTTCTATGCTCCTGAAAAGTACTTAGTAAACACAGCAAGACTTAACGCATTTGAAAGCGCATCATTACTTTTCAGCATATTTACTGCAGTGTGTTCTTTTATTACAATCATTACAAAGTTTTATTACTTTATTTGAAATTATTTGCCTTTCCTGCTGATTGGTATTCAATAGCATTTGCTTTGTCTCTTTAGCAGCAGGGCGGCTGCTGAATTGCTGCTCTTTTTGATAGAAAGAAAGAGAAGAAAATTGACCTTGGAAAATTACCGGTGGTTGTGGAATGACTAATGAGAAAAAAAACAAAACTGCAGTCTGCAGTATGTGTACCTTTTCTTTGCTTGGATTATTTTTCTTGTGTGGCTGGAGTTTGTCTCTTAAAGATAAATTAAGTCTTTCAGTCTTGATACGCAGCAAAATATTAGAATGCAACAAAATGTTTTTGCATAAAACATAAACTTAGAATTTAGAAACTTTTTTGTTAAGAAAAAGAATAAAATGCTATAACCCCTGAACATTTCCCTTCTTGTTCAAAATATTTAAAAGCAAATGAGGAAAATCATGAATTCAGTGCATGTGATTGTTAAGAACTCAATTCAATGACAAAATGGACTAAATTTGCAACTTAGAATACTTTTTAATGTGTTCTAAAGAGGTTTGTGACTTTGTGAATGGGTTTACCAGACATTTGAACCTGTTGCTCTTTTTTTATTAAGTTTAAAGTGTTAGAACAGCTGAAAGAAGTATTACAGCACTAGTCCCAGTAAATTTCACATAGACGTTTACTTCAGCACAGCATAACTGTGTAAAAATACAACAAACATTGATGACCACAAGTTAATGGAAGGTTGTGCTTCCTTAATTTCACAGCCATTGTAACACTTAAAAATAAAAAAAACTCCCTATATTCACCTAGAATAATAGAAATAAATGCTCTGCATCAGATTTATATTAAATTATAGTTCAAACTATCAAAATTAAAAAGGGAAGCTTTAAAATTCAAAGACAACATGAGCATTAAGTTGAATAAATCACAATATTCTAAGGTTTCTACTGTTTGTCAGTACAGTGCCTTAATAAACCTACATTGCTGATAGATCTTCAAACCATGTTCCTTGAGGCCACTTTTATGTTATGATGGGGATCATTTGCAGATGGTCTAACTTATGTCACAACTATGGCACGGCTACACAGAGTCTGGAGTTCCCTGTGCCTTTCTGAAAATATATAAAACAAAGGTTGTGGTATCAAGAGCTTCATTACAGAGTAACATAGGACAATATAAATATAAGATGAATAACTTTACACAAGATGGAGACAATAATATGGGAATGAGGTTCCCACTGATACACAACTGATGACATTTGAATTAAATGTTTGCAAATCTCTAAGTTTAAATTTGTAAACACATGAATTTCTCAACTACAGTTCTTAAGAAAGAGGTTATTTTGATGATAACTTGTAAGTTTTCTTCAAATTTGATTTGACTATGTATGGTGGGTTTCCTCTCTTTCGTTAAGGAATTTTTCATTTTAAAAATGCAAAGTATTTGTAAGCTATAATGTATGCTTAATTTGCCGGAATCAATTTTTTTGCATTAGGTTTCATCAAAAATTGTAATCAATCAGTATTGGAATTGATTAGCTGTGGATCTTTATCCGAATAATCCAATTGTGTACAGATTTTGCAAAATTTGATAGCCTATCCAAGTTATTTTCCTTAATATTTAAATTTGATACATTTTTAGCATTTACTATTCAAGGTTCATCAGCATGCCTGTTATGGTCTTTGAAAACTAAACAAGTTAAAACTTTTTGATCTACATAGAAATCAAAGGAATGTGATAAGAACTGGAAAAAAATACATGTCAGTTAGTCTGTCAACCTCCCACTCTGCTCGGAGCTGAGCATTAACTAATAACGCGATCACACTGCTGAGAAAAGTTTGCTCCATGCTGCCACCAAGAGGATTGTGAAGGAACCGTCTGCTTTAATTGGTATCTCATCGGACTTTGCTTGTTTGTTGCATTAAAAATATTCTCACAAAGGGGGCTACAGGCAATATGTTGTGCCGAACTGTCATGGTAATTTACACTAACTGATAAACCGTTCTGTCATCCAGCTGTTGCCTACATCAGAACTCCATTAGTTGAAACCAAACAACATGGTAAGTTTGGCTATTTTGAGTAAATTTATGCACAAACAACATTTAAATGCTTTTAGTCTCAAACTCTATTACAGTGCAGTGAGAATGAATTAGTGTGTGTTGATGAATTGGGAATAAACTATTAAGTAGGTAAAAGTTCTCAAAAGTATAAAGTTGTTTCACTGACATCTGCATGTGCCATTGGCTACAAATTAATCATTCATTTTCGGAAGCTTCTAACATCAGGATAATTATTCGTAGTGCATTTAATCATGGACTGAAATAAGGATTCAATGTATACCACCCTGATATTGCATTTTACAGCGACTATTAATGAATGCAGAGAAAATTCTGCATTGGTGTCAATTTAAAAATCACACTTCTAGAGTACAAAACATGACCATCCAGTCCATTGTGTGTGTGTAATCTTTTGAAAGAACTGGCCACTTGATTCTTTTGCCTTTTTTTCCTTTTAAATCTTTATTTTTCAGATATCTATTCAGTTCCTTCTTAAGATCTGTTCTGGATTCCAATAATGTTTGTGTTTGGCTCATCCACGTTCTAACAGGCATTTCAATAAAATATTTTACATTACCTGTTACTTTGATGTTTTTGAAGGAGGTATTATTATCTGCCAAAGTTGCAAATGTTTTACCCAATGGAAAAGTTTCTTACAAAAGTACCTCATTCAAACCCCTCAATCTTTTTTTGTGTTCTAGTGAAAAGAGCCTAGACGATACCAGCGGGTCAGTTGAATTATTTATTTCAGTATTCTTCTTATGATCTCGTTATCTTTTCAAAAGCATGGCACTCAAAAGTAGACTAAATATTCCACATACAGTGTTTGACTAATAAAGGTCTTTATAGGTTAGTATTACTGGCTTTGGCTTTTACACCCATAGGTGCATACCATAAGAGTCAATGTGCTTTCTTTAATCAATTCATCCTATGTTTAAAGAACAAAACTGTTACATTGTTCTGCTCTTCAAATTTTCTTTAAACCGATTACTGTATGTTTTTACCATCGATCTTTCAATATATCACATATTATACTCACTCATTCTTTTCCTTAATCATTCATTCATGTGATATGAGCATCATTGTCAAGACCAGCATTTGTTGATCAGACTAATTGCCGTTTAGTGGTGAGCTGCAGTCCACATGCTACTGAATTGCCTAGACACAGTAAACCAGAGGAAAATTGGGCAGGACAGTTTACATTTGCAAAGGAGCATATCCAGTCTTCCATCTATTTCGATCGACAGACATAAAAGTTGACTATCAATGTCAGAAGACTTGAACACCTTTCTGCGAGGTTTCCCTATGTTCACTGTATCCAAGTAATGAAACAACCCAAGGGACAGGAACAGAGAAATCTCCACCTCATAACTTTCTGCAGAGTAATGTGCTTTTCAACCTTCACAAATTAACATCTACATATCACTTTGAAAAAAAGTGTTGCACTAATCTTTTCGTGCAAACCTTTGTTTGATCAGAGGAATCCAATGTATAACAGCACTTGCTGGATAATGGTCTTAAAATTACATATATTTATTAGTAACAGCACTATCTGCACATGTATATATATTTAAGAGGTAATATATATTATAGATACTATCCTCTTCATTTCCTTGGGAATAAATCTTACTGTAAAATAGTCTGCATGTGGCCAGTTCCAAACATTAGGTCTGCAGGAATGTTACTGCTTACATATATATATGGATTCTAATTCTTTTGATTATTTTTCTTTCTGCTAGTTCTAAGTCTTCTATTACTTATAAATTAATGCTATCTGCAGGACCTGGGACCAGTCATTTTCCTCTTGCTGATTTCCACCCACTGTTTATCTTGTACGAAACATTGCACATTTCAGCACATAGAATTCTTACAACAAAAATGACCATGAAAAACCACAGACATGAAATTATTTCAGAACACAGTATACATTGTCAACTGCCCTTTGAAAATGTTCCCATGGTCACCCTGGAGTTGTTCATCATTGCTAGTGCTATTGACAGTTGTTCGTTGATGACGAGATTCTAGACAAATGTTTAATTCTTCCAAAATCTGGCTCTCTGTTTAGCTGCAATTATCAAAGAACAACACTAATTGAAGGAATATATAGCATCTACTTACCTTATAATGTATATCACAAGAAATGTCAGTTTTGTGGTGCTTTGATGGCTGTTGGTATGGATTATGCCAAATCTTGACAGCATCCCCAGGGCTTTCTGTATTTTCACTAAAACAATCATGTTGATGTTTTCTGCAGACAAGGAGAAGGTGGTTTCCAGTGTTTAATTTTACTTCAGCCAGTCATTTAAAAATCTAAACATTGATTGTGACCTTATTGTGTTGTCTATTTCCTACAAGAAAAGATCTGTAACAGATAACAGATGTCCATTTTGCAATATGTCTATGTGGAGACTCAGCATAGTGTGCTTTGGTACAAATCTGCCAGCGAATGTTACTTACTAACTTTCTTCCTCTGAACTTTCCTATCGCGGGTGTAAATGCATCCCTTGTTTACCCACCAGCAACAGCGTCCTTCAATGACAATTTGCATGACGGGATGGAAAAAACAGAAAGACGGTTTGAACATTTTTGCAGCTTTTCTGTCACAATTACAGCAGATGACCAGCAGAATTTCACCACGTCCTCACTGCCTTCCTGCCCCCCCATCATTGGAAATTTACCTTCTTTGTTCATAAAAGTATCCCAAAACCAGATCAAGTGTGTGAATGGGTGCTGAGTATCCTGGCCTCAGTACCTGGAGTCAGAACTTCTCCCTGCACAGTAACCCCTCTCTGATTCTCCTTCTCTAATCAATAGACAAACTTTCAGTCTTCAGCAGTCTCATTGGTCAGGTGAGATTTTTGCTGTGTGCTGCAGAGCTGGCCTCTTGCATCTCTCCAATGATATTGCCCCATCATCGCTGGCCATGCCTCCAGGTGCACAGATCCTGTGCTCTTCCTTCCTGAAACCTCTCTACATCTCCAACCCTCTCTACTCCTTTTATTCCTTCAAGACTGAACTCTGAGGGTGGCTGTTTGCCAGTCTCCATCCGTGGCTCAGTGCCAAATTTTGTCTGTTGAATCTTCCACGGAATGCTTTGTGCTTGTTTCTTACTACCTTAAAAAGGTGCCACATAAATGCAAGTTGACGTTGTTGTAAATGATAAGGAGATGACTGTGTGGAGAGGAAAGAAGGTGCCACAGAAATAACTGCAGCGACTGAACAATAACAGTCAGCTCACTCCTATATGACAGGCAGAGCTGGATTACTGGTGAGGCACAGCATTTACCACATGTGCCTCTGCTCCTAACCCACACAAGATTTTTAAGAAGGGTGGCATTAAATATGTTGGGGGGGGGGTGTGTGGGGAGCAGGCTGGCAGCTGTAAAACCACTGGTAAGTGGTTTACCGCCACTCGGAAAGAGGGAAATTGAATTCTTCTGCAGTGTTCTAAACCTGCGGCTGATTAAAATGGGCACACATGTATTTGTGAAGACTGTAAACCAGCTGAGGAGATTGACTGGGAGCTCCAAGGTGTCTCCAATTCAGCTGCTGCAGTGAACGAACGGGATCAGGAACAGCAGGGGATGTAAGATGCCAGTGCAGAGATAATGGTGACGACTGCAGAAGAGTACTATCATCGCATGAACCGACAGGTAATGCAGGAAGATGTTTAATGAATTCACAAGGCCGAGTATAGTAAACGAAGGCCTGTTCCCCATGTAGGGATGACATAGTTTCGGGCACGAGCCCTTTTTCAGGAATGAGGAGAGGGTGCCAAGCAGGCTAAGATGAAAGGCATGGAGGAGGGACTTGGGGGAAGGGCATTGGAAATGCGATAGGTGGAAGAAGGTTAAGGTGAGGGTGATAGGCCGCCCCCACCCTCACTCCGGCCTATCACCCTCACCTTAACCTTCTTCCACCTATCGCATTTCCGATGCCCTTCCCCCAAGTCCCTCCTCCATGCCTTTCATCTTAGCCTGCTTGGCACCCTCTCCTCATTCCTGAAGAAGGGCTCGTGCCCAAAACGTCGATTTTCCTGCTCCTTGGATGCTGCCTGACCTGCTGCGCTTTTCCAGCAACACATTTTCAGCTCTGATCTCCAGCATCTGCAGTCCTCACTTTCTCCTGACAGCAACATAACCCATCTCCCATAGCCTTGTACTCACTACATACACACCAGGAAACCTGACACAAGTACACACTGGGAAACTCTGACCTTGCCCTTCCCAACCTCATCACGCTCTACAACAACAAATTGCATTCAAATAGCGACTTTATAGTAATAAAATATCCTAAGGTAATACACAGGAGAATTAGAAAACTATCGATGGACCTAACCTACAAGTGTGACATCAACAGAAACTGAAGGCATGGCTGTCAAGGGTGGACAAGTAAAATCGAAGGTGCCCAAGTTTTGCCCAAGTTGAGCTCCCTTATTTGGGAGGTGGCTACACAGATAGGAAGGGGTGAGGCCATGCAGCATTTAGAAAACTTGGCGTAGGCCCATCAGGAGACTCAAGAGGTGGTTATGCCCTCCACCTCAACTCTGCCTGCACCCCCATCCCCCCATCCCATCCTGACCCTTGGAGGTTCAAGCTGACAAGGGTCCACTTGCCTCTGGTATGAAACTCTTCAGCAGGTGTGGCCCATTCAGATGCAAATGACCCCAGGATTGCCTGACCAAACCTCCAGGGTCACAGGCTCTGCTGCCAAACAGTCTCCCTCAGTGCCAGCTAGGGAGCCACAGACTGCAATGTCATGGGAGGGAGAGGAAGAAGGAAACTTATTGGGGGCACGCTGGAAATGCAGGTGACATGATTTGGTATATTTCTATAAGTTGTGCTGTTTTGATGTAATATCTGTGTGTTTGTCTTTGAGTAGACCTGAATGTAAGTGTGCCAGAGTGGTGCTTAACATCACATCCACACAGGGTGTACCATGGATCAATGTCTGTGTTGAGAACCTGCTGCAGCAGCTGGAAGCAGGATGACCCCAATCGTATACAGTGCAGTGGGTCCTAGTGACACCATTGGCTCCAACAACATCCCCACCCTTCCCCGGCATCAGTATCCAATAGTGTCGGTGTTAACAAGGCAGTCAGTGGTGTCTGGGGCTGGGAGTTGTACCATAAACAAGAGGAGCAATGCATCAGGGATCACCAGGGATTACAGATGCTGTAGGTCTGTGTTTCTGGCGACCAGCGGAAGAGTCTTTACTTGTGATTGATGTGGCTTCAAGATCTACTGGTGTGAGGATCTTGAAAGGGAAAAATGCATTTCACACAGACCCATCTGTCTCACAATTAGAGACCCTCTTCTGTCACCCCTCCATACTGTCACACACATACACACTCTCACACACTCACACACACTGTCACACTCACACACATACACACACTCTCACACTCACACATACACACACTCTCACACTCTCACACACTCACACATACACACACTCCCACACACTCTCACACTCACGCATACACACACTCTCACACTCACACATACACACTTTCTCACACTCACACACATACACACACTCTCACACTCACACATGCACACTCTCTCACACATACACACACACACATACACACACTCTCACACTCACACATACACACATTCTCACACATGAACACACTCATACATACACACACGCTCACACATACACACACTCTCACACTCACACATATACACATGCTCTCATACACATACAGAGAGATGCTTCTGCTGTACTATCATGGAATCATAGACCTTTACAGTTCAGAAGGAGGCTATTCAACCCATTGTGTCTGTACCGGTTCCTGAAAGAGCGAACCAGCTAGTCCCATTCCATAGCCGTCTAACTTCATTCCTCTCAAATATATAATCCAGCTCTCTTTGGAAACCTCCCTTGGAATCTACCTCTATCCCTCTCCCAGGCAGTGCATTCCAAATCCTAACAACTCTCTGAGTAAAGAAATTTCTGGTAGCCTTGAAGTTGTGATCCCTAGTTACTGCCATACCAACTAGTGGAAACAGAATATCCTTCTTTATTCTGTCAAAAATTGTTCATAATTTTGAACACCTCAGTAAAGTCATCTCTTAATCTTCTCTGCTTAAGGAGAACAAGCCTAATCTCTCTAATCTCTCTCTATATCTAAAATCCCTCATTCCTGGTAACATTCTAGTAAATCTGCTTTTAGCTCTGTCCAGGGCTTTAACATCCTCCTTTAAATAAGGTGCCCAGATGGAATAAAATACTCCAATGACACAATAGCATCCTCCGGCCACCCTTTGTCCCCGCTCTCACAGCCTCCAGCTTTAAATCTGGGTTGATATTGAGGTGCATCCCTGCCTTGGGTCCCTATCATCTGACTCCTCCATGATGTCTGCCTTCCCTGTGGTGTAGGGAAGACGTTGGCACAAATTCCAGGTCCTCAGGACAGTTAGCGACCTCAGTAATAGTTGCCATAGGGACAGTAAATCAGTCCCGCATCTCATTTGATCCACCTGTATTCCTATCTCTGTATCAATTAAGGGTTCATCCCCCCCAAAGAAAATCTGGACTTTAATCAGTTTCCCACAGGAGGAGGCTTTCTGACCTGAAAGCCCTCTATGGCCGTACTTCAGCCCCAGGTGGCTAAGTGAAAGCAAGAGTTGAGAGTGTGGTGCTGGAAAAGCACAGCAGGTCAGGCAACCTCTGAGGAGTAGGAGGATCAACGTTTTGGGCAAGAGCCCTTCAGGAATTCCCAATGACGGGCTTTTGCCCGAAATGTCGATTTTCCTGCTCCTCGATTGCTGTCTGACCTGCTGTGCTTTTCCAGCACCACACTATCGACTCTGATATCCAGCATCTCTAATCCTCACCTTTTGCTAAGTGAAAAGAAGAGTCCAGGATGTTTACAATTCCTATGGACTACACATTGGCCGTCACACATTCAGCTGCTATTCCTTGAAGCAGTCACATAAGTGTTCAGACTATTAAACAAGCCTCTTTGTTTTTGTAATCCTTGGGCATGTATTTCCAGAAAGAGTGAATAGCCAGGTTGACTTTGTCCACACACAACCTTGGTATCTTCACCAATGCAGTCCTGGCATCTTACTCGATACAGCAGCCTCCTACATAAACCTACTGGGAGGAAGCTTGTTGGAGTCAGAAGGAACTTGATAGAGTAGGACACTGAGTAGCAGCGAGCTTTAGGAAATGGAGGTGCTATTTCTGCCATTTTTGTACACACTCAAATCCTGCCTCACCTTTTAAAGTGACAGTTCTCTAGACTTGGGGCAGAAGTTGGGCAAGTAGGACTAGAACATCTGCCCCATCCATCCACTTGTGTTTACTTTCAGGAATGCAACTAAACCATATCATTAGATCATGAGGAGCTGTGGAACAGAATCCCAGCTAAATCATTCTTCTTGGACTCCAGAATTCCGAGGACTGAATAGAAAGAAGCAACTTACTCCAATCACATTTCAACAACCGACCTCGATATTGTTTGCATGTTCCAAGCATGCCAGTGTGATTCACTCCAAGTGATATCACAAATAGGTTGAAGGCACTGGATACTGCAAAGGCTATTGGCCTGACAACATTCCGACAGTAGCACTGAAGTGTTCCAGAATTAATCATGCGTTTAGCCAAGCAGTTCCAGAAGAGCTACAACACTCACATCTATCTAACAGCCTGAAAGATTGCCCAGGTATGTTCTGTACCTCAAAACAGGACAAATGCAACCCAGACAATTACCATCCCACCAGCCTACTCTCAATCATTAGCAAATAAGTATTGGAAGGCATCATCAGTGCCAATAAGAGGTGGTATTTCTTTGGTAATCATCTGCTCTCTGATGCTCAGTTTGGATTCCACTAGGACTACTCAGCTCTTGAAATCATTTCAAGCATGAATTTGCGAGGTCAGGTGAGCAACAAGGCAACAGTTGACTGGCTGAGGCATCATGGAGCCTTCACAAAACTCAGGGAGAAACCTAGCCCAAAAGGAAAGGATTGCGGCTTTTGAAAGTTAATCTTTCAAGTCCCAGGACATCTCTGGAGGAGTTCCTCAGGATAATGTCCTAGGTCCAACCACTTCAGCTATTTCCCTCCAGTATGAGGTCAGAAGTGGAGATGTTCGCTGATGATTGTACAGTGTTCAGCTCCATTCATGAGTCCGCAGCTATTGAAGCAGTCTGTATAAATATGCAGACCTGGACCACAACCAATTAATAAGTGGAAAGTAATATTTGCACCACATGAGCCCCAGTCAATGACTACCTCCAACAGGAGAGAATCTAGCTATTCCTGTGAGGGGTTTCTATTAATCAAAAACTAAACTGGACTATCCATGTAAATACTGTGACTACAAAAGCAGGTCTCCTGCAGTAAAAAACTTACCTCCTCACCATCTCCCAAAGTTTAACTCCAACCTATAAGCCACAACTCAGGACTCTTACAGAATGCTCATCACTGGCTTGGATGAGTGCAGCTTTAACAGCATTCAAGAAGATTAACATTTTTGGAAAAAAAACAGCCAGTTTGCTGGATACCCCATCCATCTTCCTCCACCAACAATGCACAGTGTCAGCAGTATTTTCTAACCATATGATGCACTGTCACAATTCACCAAGATTCCTTCAACAGCACCATCCAAAGCTCTGTCATCCAGAAGGACAAGGGCAGCAAAGAAATGCAAATGCCACAATATGCAAACCACACACCATCTTGACTTGGAACCATTTGCTTTTTTATTCCCCACTCCACTGGGTCAAAATCCGAATGGCATTGTGGGTCTCATGAATGAATAAGCAAAAAACAATCACTTGAGGTGTGAGGTCAAATGAAATAATATGTAGCATTAGAGAAATAAATACATTTTCTTCGTCAAGAAACACCATGACATTTGAAGTAGGCAGGAAGCATGAGTGCTTATTGAAGCTATCTTCATAGGATCAAAGGCATTTACAGATGAACAAACTGAATAAAATCCAGTTGAAAAACCCCAGCAGCTACTTAACAAAATGTAAGAGATCACTGACTAATGGTAGTAACAAGGCTAGAGACGTAATACTTCAAGACCACCCAAAGGGACCAATCCCGACTCTTAAGAGTCATAAAATGCTTTGCTAAGATGTGTTGCAGTGTTTGTATTAATTGAACAGTTCAACCTTGTATTTATTTCAGAAATAAAAACCTACCTGCTCACAACTATTTCAATAGGTGATGCCACTGCATTCTGAATCGATTATATATATTTTTTGAGTTCATGTAGTTTTCTATAACGTGATGGTTATAGAAAAATCACGCTTTAAAAAAATGCTTAAAGTTTTGGCGCTATAATCACGTTATAGCTAACACAGTTTTAGAAGTTCCCAGTTCGTCAATCGCATTACAGTGAAGTCACATCAACATGTGTTAGAGCAGAGTGGCCCATATAAGACAATCTACTAAGTGACATTCACAAAGATTTAAGATCTAAGTAGCGTTTTTTCTGAATTTCTCTAGCTATATTTCACATACAGCTGCTTCACTGCAATATTACTGTTGTGTTAAAGACTGCAATATGTAAGGTCTCATTAGCCTGAACTCTTTTTGATATGAGGGATCACCTTTAGTCTGAAAAGCTTGAATGTAAATATGTGTTCCCTATATATGTGTAGGAAAAATATCCATTTATTTATGGAAAATATATGTTCATTAAGTGAACATATGCTTAGGGGAGAAAGGAGTAATCAAATACTTAATGTAACAGATTTTTTTAAAAGCTTTGACATAATCCAGTGGCATCACTAGTTAAATTATGAGAGTTTTGTTCACAATCATCCACTCCCCAATTCTACTGGTTGCTGTTGCTAATACACATTGACCCTGAAACATGTAATACTAGCGTTTGGTGTTATGCTGTAAGTATGCATTCTTCTGTTAAAATTAAAATATAATTTTTTTATCTCTGTAAACTCCACAAGCCCCACAATCCTCTAAGGTTCATTCACTCTAATTCTGGCCTCACGAGTATCCTGATTTTAATCAAGCCATCATTATAGTTTTGCCTCTAGTCACAGAGGCCCCAGGCTCTGGAATTTCTTCCAGATACCTCTTCACCCCATTTTTTTCCTCTAAGACATACCTTAAGTAAAAATTCTTTGATCATGCTTCTAATCACCTGACTAAATACCTACTTAGCTCAGTGTCACTTTGTTTTAAACTGCTCCTGTGAAGGGTTCAGCATTGTTCCTTTATGTTAAATGCAAAAACTAAATGTAAGGCATCACAATTTGGAAATAACAAATTGTGGATGCCCATTCATTGGGTACAATTTAATGTCATTTAAACCCAAGGTGAAACTGCATTTCATCAGGGAAGAAAGTGTCAGATAGAGACACTGTCACCTTCCCACCTCTATTCCAATCAAATCTGGGGCAATACAGCCTCTGGGTAACCTTCTCATCCTGACAGCAGTTGAACCCCAGTTACTGAACTCACTCCATATTTAACTAATGGGAGGTAGAGGCACTCAGCACAGTGGATGACAAAAAAGAAAGAAATCTATTTCAGGATTGCTTGTGGTCTCCCAGGATAGCATGACTCACAATTAAGAGACCTGGCATTGGAAAAAGGGGGTCCTGCTGAGAGGCACACCTCTATGCTTGCTACGGACCACCCTCCCCATATGCAACGCCAATTGTCAGCAATCTCATCCCACTTCCACTCAACTATGGCCCACATCCCTCAGTGATCCCAAGTCCTCTCCCTGGTCGCTATATCTGTTGCAAGCTGCTGCCATTGCTTCCACTGGAAATGCCTTCAGTGGACAACTTGATGAAGGGCTTTTGCCCAAAACATTGATTTTCCTGCTCCTTGGATGCTGCCTGACCTGCTGTGCTTTTCCAGCACTACTCTGATCTAAACTCTGGTTTCCAGCATCTGCAGTCCTCACTCTTGCCTTCAGTTGACA
The DNA here is from genome assembly GCF_020745735.1 of Hemiscyllium ocellatum. Taxonomy (NCBI): domain Eukaryota; kingdom Metazoa; phylum Chordata; class Chondrichthyes; order Orectolobiformes; family Hemiscylliidae; genus Hemiscyllium; species Hemiscyllium ocellatum. The sequence goes on along the minus strand of NC_083407.1, from coordinate 85,508,123 downwards.
ACTGCCAGCCTCTGAATGAGGAGCAGCTTTGGTGGGACAGTGTTGACACCCCAAGCCTTAATCCAGGGGAATGCCCACAGCTGCCCATTTAGATTCCAGCCCGAAGAGAGCTGATATGATACATTTACCAGCTCTCAGTCACCGGCATTAAATACTGTCCATTAAATGGGAGACAGTGGGCAAAACTTAATGTGAAAGAAGGGACAACAAGTTAGATCATGAATTGTGATGAAAACAACAAAATCTATTCATGTCCAACAATATCTGGGAATAATGATTTCACATTTTTTTCTGCAACTGTCATTTTAATCTCAAATAGATGATATTCCCCGCACAAACCAATTGGATTCTCCCACCTCAAGATGAATTTCTCAAATTGCCAACAGATTTGCTCTCTGTATCAATGTTTGCTGCTATGAATTCCAGGCAATTAAAGCATACAACTACAACTGGACATAAACTAGTGAACATTTCTTATTAAAGAGGACTTTTCAAAATGATCTGCTAAAAGAACTGCCTTTTTTTTCCTCCATCAATTTAAGGAATAAGTGACCCGAGAAAGGAACAGTTTTGAATAGTTGATAAATGATTGAGACAAAAGCTAATTGCCTACAGGAACGTGAGAGAAGATGATCGTTCTTCACTGTGTAAATGTTATGAACTGCTGTGTGAGTAGCCATGATTGTTAATCCTAATGTAGGATTATGCTGCCCATCACTGCCAATATAATTAGAGACCTGGAAAATACCATTGAAACATTAAGTTAAAGACTCTAAAAACTGGCAACTTCATGATCCAAGAAACCCATCTACTGCAAGAGTAAATAATCAGACTTTGATTAGGGAAATGAGACAAATCCGAGCAGTCTCTCTGATTTCTACAAGTTGGGAAGACTTTCTAATCTGGAAAATACAACTGCAATCCAGAAAATAATAACAGTGTATAAGATTAGTTTTCGATTTCCCCTCAAATGTTTCTTGGCTAAAACCCTGATTAGATCACTGGGCTGCATGCATAAAGATCGTGCCAGCTGTGACATCTGCACAGTTACATAAAATGAATGACAAAATGGGATTTGAAGATGACTAATGGTGCACGAAGGCTTGTGCCTTGGTCCCAAATGTTTGAATGCCATGATCAATAAAGGATTTTACCAAAAAAATCCTTGCTCCAAGCATTATTCAACCAGAACAGATATTAATCACTCTTCCAATTAAGTTTTTTGCAGGGGTTGGTTCATTTTTGCTGGTGACTCAATGAAACTCTGTACAGAAAGAGTTATTTGCATCAGTATCAGAGAAAATCAGCAAAAGACCATGTCAGCTTTATTGACGATCCAGAATAAATATTGCCATGAAAGAGGGATGAGTGACTGCTTTAAGTTTTCCACAAGGAATGCGAAAGATGAAGAGAAACCACTGTACTAAGGAGTACCCTAATGATGGTAAAAGGGCCAAGGTACTAAACAGCAGCATCATCAGGCAGGAGTTGGCATTGAATCACACAAAAAAAAGCATTGACATGTGATGAACAGCTTGATCAAAAGGGAAAGTTTAAACAGTGTCTTAATGGAGAGAGATATAGAGAGGCCAAAGAACGTAAGAGTAAAATTACAGAGTTTGGGGCCGAGACGGTTAAAAGCCATAGTTGTCAATGTTCAAGAGAAATACAAGCTGGAGATACACAAGACACCAGGTTGGAGGACAGCAGAGTTATTGGGGGGTTGGAGAGGTGGGAAGGAGCCTAAGGGTTCATGCAGAAGGTTGAGAAATTTAAATTTGAGGTATTTTGGGAGCAGAAGCCAATGTAAATCAGCAAAGTGCAAGGTTGATGGAAAAATAGGACTGGAAACTAAAGCCCAGAAATTACTAATGGTGGTGCTAATGGCAAACATACTAAAACATTTCAATGAAACTCCTTTTCTCACAATCGTAACACCAGTTGTTAACTTACTTATTTCTGATAGGCTAGTGTCTCCTAAGACAGTTAGCAAAAATTGTTACATGAACTTGCAAAGCACCCACTTACCACAATAAACAATTAATTCTCAGTTTAAAGATCATAACCAGCTTTGAAAGATATTGAACCTGAAAGAAAATGCTATGACGTGGAAACTCCTTAAGTTAACATTCTTCAACAATAGACAAGTAATTCCATTGGAAATTCCAAGTAATTCTTCAGTGGGACAGATGTCTCCAATGGGCCATTATTCCATGTCAAAATTGGAAAAACCTTTTAATAGAATGAAATGCTAGCAAAATACAATATAATTGGAATGGTGAATATTTAACCAAACAAATTGGCATGATTCCAGGATGAATCTGATCTGAGACATATAACTGAGGCAGAAGTGTCTAAAAATATATTATTTTCTAAGCTAACACCTGTGATGTCTCTGTAGGCTTATACCAGGATCCATGAGAAGCAAAAATAAGTACAGGAAAATACAAAACTCTCCTGCCATAAATGCAGTATTTTTCACTGAATGCATAATCCAGGCAACATTCCCAGCTTTTTTGACTTTCCACACCTTTAGTTTAAGCATTTAATTGAGAGCACAGAAATGTTCTATACAGAACCTGAAATGTTATGAAAAGTGTCCAGTATCACCCAAACAGACCAAGGCAATGGTTCCTGTTGTGAAATTTAAAGCATGGATGAGTTGAATAAATAGTGTGACTATCGAACATGGCTCCTACACACAGCCAGTTAATGGCACATCAGCAGAATATGGCAACCTCACAAACCTGTTTCAAGGCAGCAATATTTTTGTTAGCAGTCGAGCTTAATGTTGGAAAATCAGCTTGCAAATTCGATTGTTGAGCATTGAGATTTGCAATGTTACACATACAATTTAAATTTTAAAATGGTATTGGTGTCATGCATGCACAAGTTTGGTGCCAGATACTATTTTGATGAGGATGATGTGGGGTTTAGTGCAGACACAGTGAGCAGCCCACAGCAAAAATGAAGAGGAGGCAGATTGTGATTGTTAGCCTGACGTGATGCTGATTTTCCAACAGCACTGCCAGTTTCACTGTCATCTGCAGCTAAAAGATTCCATCATCCTTGCACAACTCATCATGAATTCAGAACAATAAGGATCCCCCAAGCACAAGAGCTAAATAATAGGGTCATCAACTTCTTTTAAATTAGGTGATGGTTAGCAGAGAGATTTTTACTGGTCCTTAGTTAGTTTGTCATGAAACCTGGTGGTTTGCATTACTTTACTGCTTAAGTCTATTGGGGATAGTGGGTCATGTGCTGAAGCATCTGACTCTAGCTTCAAGGATTCTGCTCAGGCCACTTCCTCCCAACAATAGGTGCTATTGTTTGCATTTCCCTTGGTTTGTAGGTGACAGCGAGAATGAGCAGAGGTAACACAGAAAGATACAAGGTACTTTAAGGGAGAGGGGAATGAACTGGAGGAGGACTCCCAGCGGCTGGTCATTTTCGTGCACAACTTTCAGGAAAAAATCTCATCTCAACCATAAATGAGGACCTGCAAGTGTGACATCTTTACTTCACTAAAAAGGTGCTCACTGAAATCTGCCATCCAAGGCACACAGACCTGCAGCCTCAGAGCAAGGTAAGGACAGAGCTGTCAGTGGCTCTGAAGATTACAGTGGCTCAGTACCTTTTGGATCAGCCTCCGTCCATCTTACAGCAGGAGCTATTTGCCGAATCTATCAGTTTGTCAGTCACTCTTGCTTAAGAAAGGTGACTGAGTCTCTCTACAGAAAGGGTTGAATATGTTTGACTCTTTCTTGGCAAAAAGAAACAGAGTAAACAAATTGGATCATGAGGATCAGAAAGGTGAAACATGCCATTGATTACACACATCACTTTCTGGATGCCACATGCAAGCCCTGAGATATATCCACAACCAGAAGTATTTCTACTCTCTCAATACTCAGCTGGCATGTGACCAGATACAATGCATTGTGCAGATCAATGTCTGATATCCTGGCATCAGTTATGATGTCAGCATTCTGCTATGCCAGCAATACTTGAACCATCATGACATATCAAAGGATGGATACAAAATGTCAAGGGCTATTTGCTTACACATAATAATGGTGGGGATCCTTTAAGTGTAAACAGCAGGGTTACTAGAGTGATTTAATTCATAACTTAAATTACAATCGAAATGCTAGGTTGGGCGATGTGTTGCAGCTGTGGCATTTGGGAACTGCTGGACACCTAGCTGATCCACAGTGAACACATCTGTAGCAAGTATCTGCCAACGACAGATCAAAGTTGAGGAGCAGTGGTCAGAGCTGTAGATATTTGCCACTTTATGACTTGGGGAACTTCCTTGACACTTCACTCTAGGAGACAGTCACGTCCCTTAAAATTATTCATTCATTGTGATCAAGGACAGAAGGGTGTGATTGTAGGTCAAGCAAGTATAGGGACATGAGGAGCAGCTCATGGGGAGCCTGTGCCTCTACATTTGTCCAGCTGATGACAAAGTTCCTGTAAGCGACAGGGAGGAGAGGGAACTAACCATGACACCATGGTACAGGGAGCCATTCAAGTAAGGAAAAAAAATAGGAAAGTAGTAGTGGAGGGGAGGTATAATCAGGGACAGAAACTTCTTAGTTACCTGCTGCACCTGCAAACCAATTTTTGTAATTCATGCAGAGGGACACACTCTGCACAGCAGCATGCTGCGTTTTTTCACCATTTAAATAATGGTCCATTTGCTGTTATTCCTACCAAAATGGATGATCTCACATCTACCAACACTATATTCCATTTGCTAGCACGCTGGCCCATTCACTTAACCCGTCTATGCCCCTTTGTAGACGTTCAGCATCCTCTGCACACTTTGCTCTACCATTCATCTTAGTGTCATCTGTAAACTTTCCATACTAGCCTTGGTCCCCAACTCTAAATTGTAAACAGTTGCTGTCCCAACACTGATCCCTGAGGCAAACTACTGGCCACTGATTGCCAACCAGAAAAATACCCGCTATTTGCTTTCTGTTAGTTAAGTAATCTTCTATCCATGGTAATACATTACTCATAGCACCACGCATCTTTACGTGTGCAGCAGCCTTTTGTTCTGCACCTTGTCAAATGTCAAAATCCAAATACACTCCATCCACCAGTTCCCCATTATTCACAACACTCATAATGTCCTCAAAGACTTCCAGTAAATTCATTAAACATGATCTGCTTTTCATGAACCCATGCTGTGTCAGCCCATTGGGAAAATTTCTATCCAGATGTCTCGCTATTTCTTCCTTGTTTACAGATTCAAGCGTATTTTCCACTGCACAAGTTAAGTTAATGGGCCTATAATTACCTGCCTTTTATCTGCCTCTTTTTAAAAAAAAAACTAGTGGCGTAAAATTTGCTGTTTTCCAATCTGCAGGAACCACCTCAGTGTCCAGCAAACTTTGGTAAATTACCCACAAGCACATTTGCTTTCTCTCCACGGCATCTTTTCATGCCCTGGGATGGATCTCAAGATTACAACTTAAGCCACGGGCAAACTAGGTCAGGGTAAACAAAGTCAAGGAGTTAAATACATGGCTTAATGATGGGTGCAAGAGAAATGGATTTCAGTTTATAGGACATTGGCACCAACATTGGAATGGAGTAGTGTTTTTCCAGTCAGATGACTCTTGAGCTGGGACTGGTATCCTAGCAAATTGAAAAATTAGGGTTACAGAAAGGGATCTAACTCAATTTGAAGGGGGGAATACGTAGCTTCCAAAGCAGAAGAATATGGCAGCTTTGTAGAGCAACAATTATGATGAAACCCAGAGTGGGATGGGCAAGGACAGACTGTACAAGCCTGTAGAAAAGCAGCAAAGAGGGTCGTTGGGGGGAGGGGGGACATGTTGGTGAAAAGGCAAAATTAATCACTCTTTACTTCAATGCGTGACATGTTAGGAACAAAATAAATGAATTAAAAGCATGGAAAGAGGATGTTAGGTATGACTTCATAACCATTACAGAGATAAGATTCTAAGGAGATCAAAGTTGGGAACTAAATATTCAGGAGTATGTAAAGAGTGGGTACTGGCTCGAATAAGTACAATAGTCAGAAATGATCTTTAATCTGAAGAAGTACAATCTATATGTGTGGAAGAAAGAAATATAAAGGGGAAGAAAACAATGGCAGGAGAGTCTACAGGTTCTCTCACAATAGATGCTCTGCAGGACAAAGAGTAATTAATAAGATAAAGAGAGCATGAAAAATAATAATATCAGTATTCTAATCATGAATTAGTTTAATCTCTATATAGGTTGGGAAAATCAATTTGGAAAAGGTAATCACAAGGAAGAATTCATTGAATCCATTTGGGACAGTTTCCTGCAACAATATAAAAACCGAAAGAACTGCAGATGCTATAAATCAGGAACAAAAACAGAAATTGTTGGGAAAGCTCAGTAGGTCTGGCAGCATCTGTGGAGAGAAATCAGAGTTAATGTTTCAGGTCCAGTAACCCTTCCTCAGAACTGATATGTTGTGGTTTCAACCAAGGATCAGGCTATTTTGGATTTGGTAAAGTGTAATAAGGCAGATTTAATAAATGATCTCAGGATGAGAGATCCCTCAGGGAACAACGACCATAGAGATTGAGAAACTCCGGTGAGACATGCATGTGCTAAACTTAAATCATCATAATTACATAGGGATGAGGCTGATGTGAACTAGGAAAAGAATGACTCAAATGTTAAAGAAAATAATCCATTACTGACAGCAAAGACATATCTCTGTGAGGAAGAACAACTTTTGTTGGAAGGGGACAAACCGACCATATAAATCCAAAAGTCCTAGTGTAGAAGTAAGCCATTCAGCCCATCAAATCTGTTCGGTCATTCAATTTTGATCATGTCTGATTTGATAATCCTCAACTCCATCGACCTGTCTTTTCCCCATAACCCTCAATTCCCTTTCTGGAAAAAATCTGAAGATCTCAGTCTTGAATATACATAATGATCCAACTTTAACAGCCATGCACATTAAAGAATTCCACAGATTTACTATCCACTGAGATGAAATTCCTCCTCATCTGTGTCTTAAATTTGAGACAGCTTATTCTGAGATTCTGCCCTCTGGTTCCAGACTGTCCCACAAGGAGAAACAACTTCTCTGCTTCTATCATGTCAAGTTCTCTAAGAATATTGCGTGTTTCATTCTCACACAAACTAGGATCTGTGCTAATGTGCACAGCCACTCAGCTATATTTAATGTGGGCAACACACTGTTTGCATGCTGCCTACATTGGAAAGAAGAAGCATTGTTTGATTACTCAATGCAATTGCTGTATCCAATTCCAAAGGCTAACAGATGTCAGCACCCCCAGAGTTTTGTCACAAAATTAATGCTGCCGGTGGCATTCTAAATCAAGAACACATTGAATGAAATCTTCTGAGAAGTGGCAATCACAGGATTAACACGCCCCCTTTGTGCAGCACTAAACTGCTGTATTCCAGAACTTAACGTTCCAAAGACATTTTGACAAGCTATGAAGGGATGGTAAGTGGGAAGGCAAATGAATGAGGTGTGCAGTGGCAGGTGGCAAAGCAGAGAGGATGTTAAGTGAATGAATAAGGGCTTTCATCAAGGGTTTCTCTCAACTTATGACTATCAAAATGTGCAAGTATCCAATGTTGCTTTTACTCACTCATCCAATGCATTAGGTCACTCACCCACTGGGCTTGCCCCGGCCGATCAATATGATCATGACTGATCAAACACTACAGTGCCTTTTAAAACAGTCTTTCCCCATAACCCTGTACGCCACTGGTAATCAGAAATCTATCAATCTTTACCTTAAGCATACCTAACGACTGAACCTCCAGAGCCTACCTATGGTAAAGAATGACAAAGGTTCATACCATCTGACTAAAAAAAAATGATTTCCTTAACTTGGACCCAAGTGGTATCCCACTTAATTGCAAATTAAGCCCACTGGTTCTAGACACCCAGCCAGGGAAACATCTTACCTTCATGTCCCCTGACTATTCCATTTAATTATTTTGTAATCTCACTGAGATCACCACTCATTCTTCAAAACACAAGATGACAGGACAGTCCTGCCACCCTGGGAGCAAGGCTGGTGAATCTGTAAAACACTCCTTCTCTGGCAATATCATTTCTACAATAAAGAGGCCAAAACTGCAGTACTCTAGATGGAGGTGAAACAAGCTTCTAAACAATTAAAATAGGATTTCCCTCAAATGCTTTTGCAATGAACCTTCTATTAGCCTTCCTAATAACTTGCTACAACTACACATTAGCATTCACTGACTGAGCGAAAGGGACTCCTAGGTCCCTTGCATATCGACACTTTCCAACACCATACCATTTAAAAACAGTCTGCACATCTGTATAGCCTCATCTTTTTCCGCATTGTATTCTACCTGTCATGTTCTACTATTGGATGTGGATGTCGGTTTGCTCACTGAGCTGGAAGGTTCATTTTCAAATGTTTCATCATCATACGAGGTAACATCTTCAGTAAGCCTCCAGACAAAGCATTGCTGATGATTCCTGCTTTCTATTTCTTTGTTTAGGTTGATGATGTCATTTTCTGTGGTGATGTCATTTCCTGTTCTTTTTCTCAGAGGTGGTAAATGGGATCCAAATCAATGTGTTTGTTGATAGAGTTCTGGTTGCAATGCCATGCTTCTAGGAATTCTTGTGCATGTCTCTGTTTGGCTTATCCTAGGATGGATGTGTTGGCCTAGAAGAGGTGTCCTTCCTCAACGCTATGTGAGGATACTAGTGAGAGAGGGTCAGGTCTTTTTGTGGCTAGTTGATGTTCATGTATCCTTGTTGCTAGTTTTCTGCCTGTTTGTCCAGTGTAGTGTTTGTTACTGTCCTTACACAGTATTTTGTAAATGACATTAGTTTTGCTTGTTGTATAGGGTCTTTCAAGTTCATTAGCTGCTATTTCAGTGTGTCGGTGGACTTGTGGGCCACCATGATGTCAAGGGGTCTAAATAGTCTGGCAGTCATTTCTGAGTTGTCTTTGATGTAGGGGAGAGTGGCTACAGTTTCTGGATGTGTTTTGTCAGCTTGTTTGGGTTTGTTGCTGAGAAACCTGTGGATTGTGTTCATTGTGTAGCGCACAAACCCACCAACACACGAAAGCAGCAGCTAATGAACTTGAAAGACCCTATACAGACAACAAGCAAAACTAATGTCATTTACAAAATTCCGTTCAAGGACTGTAACAAACACAACACTGGAGAAAGGAGTCTTGGAACTCCTTTGTTAAAGCATTGTGGATGTCCCTATTCCAAATGGACTGCAACAGTTCACGAGGGCAACTCAACATCACCTTCTCAAAGGCAACTAGGAATGGCCAATAAATGCTGGTCCAGACAGTGAAGCCACATCCCATAACTTGAGTTAAAATTAAACTATCAATGAGTTTCACTTGCAGGTGAGCACATCACTGCTACATCTCTGCAGCTGGTCAAGGGAGGACATTCCAGGATCGCTGGCACTTAGAGGACTGCCAGAGACCCAGGCAGGAGAGGACCCCATGGCATCAGCCATTAACAACTTCATGGATATGCACAGACAAACCCAGGGCCAGCAGTAGTTCAAGGCCCAGGAAAGCAGACACTTCTTGCAAGATTTCACCAACGTTGTTGGCACCATACTGCCTCAGGCATGCAAGTGACTCATTCCTTCCATGAACAGGTTTGTGGAGATCATGGAGAGTCTAGTCCAGCACTCTCAGAATGTGCTGGATATATGTAACTTTTCTTATGCAATAAAGCCAATGGGCTGAGAAGTGGCAGATGGAGTTTAATTCAGATAAATGCAAGGTGCTGTATTTTGGGAAAGCAAATCTTAGCGGGACTTATAGACTTAATGGTAAGGTCCTAGGGAGTGTTGCTGAACAAAGAGACCTTGGAGTGCAGGTTCATAGCTCCTTGAAAGTGGAGTCGCAGGTAGATAGGATAGTGAAGAAGGCATTTGGTATGCTTTCCTTTATTGGTCAGAGTATTGAGTACAGGAGTTGGGAGGTCATGCTGCGGCTATACAGGATATTGGTTAGGCCACTGTTGGAATATTGTGTGCAATTCTGGTCTCCTTCCTATCGGAAGGATGTTGTGAAACTTGAAAGGGTTAGGAAAGACTTACAAGGATTTTGCCAGGGTTGGAGGATCTGAGCTACAGGGAGAGGCTGAACAGGCTGGGGCTGTTTTCCCTGGAAGGTCGGAGGCTGAGGGGTGACCTTATAGAGGTTCACAAAATCATGAGGGGCATGGATAGGATAAATAGGCAAAGTCTTTTCCCTGGGGTCGGGGAGTCCAGAACTAGAGGGCATAGATTTAGGGTGAGAGGGGAAAGATATAAAAGACACCTAAGGGGCAATGTTTTCACACAGAGGGTGGTACGTGTATGGAATGAGCTGCCAGAGGATGTGGTGGAGGCTGGTACAATTGCAACATTTAAGAGGCATTTGGATGGGTATATGAATAGGAAGGGTTTGGAGGGATATGGGCCGGGTGCTGGCAGGTGGGACTAGATTGAGTTGGGATATCTGGTCGGCATGGACGTGTTGGACCAAAGGGTCTGTTTCCATGCTGTACATCTCTATGACTCTAAAAGGGACCTGGGGGCAACCTTTTCACACAGAGGGTGGTGTGTGTATGGAATGACCTCCAGAGGAAGTGGCAGAGGCTGGTACAATTACTACATTTTAAAAGACATCTGGATGGGTACATGAAAAGGAAGGACTCAGAGGGATAGGGGCCAAATGCTGGCAAGTGGAACTCAATTAATTTAGGATATCTTGTTGGCATGGACGAGTTGGACTGAAGGGTCTGCTTTCGTGCTGTACATCTCTATGTCTCTCTGACTGCAAACCATTGCTCTAGTCATTGGTATTCTGCCCCAGTGGCAAAGTGACCGAGAATGGGGGACCTTAACCTTATACCAGGTGCCCTTTCTTCATGAGATTGGGTGGTGCCAGTTGGCACTCAGCTGGAGGAAAAAGTACACATTGGCACTCCAGATGTATCCTCTCAGGACACACTGAGAGATAAATGGGCCTTCCACATCCACCCTACCTGCCATCCTTGGCCCTGTGAAAGCTCAAGCCATGGTAGATGCAGCTGCCTTTGGACAGGGCATCCTCAAGATATCTATGCCCTCTAGGGCTATTAAAGCCTCCAGTGGCATCTGACCAAACATGGCCGTATATTTCCAAGTCAAGGTGGTGAGTGGCTTGGAGGGAAACTTGCAAATGGTGGTGTTCCCATATATCTGCTGCTGTCGTCCTTCAATGTGGTAGCAGTAGCAGGTTCAAAAGGTGCCATTTATGATGCCTCGGTGAGTTTTTGCTTAGCCAACATTGCCAAAAATTGAAAAACTCCAGCCCCAGAGTCTGTTAATTTGCAGGAAACTTCTTAAAGCTAAATACTGACCTGAAAGCAAAAACAGCAGCACCAACGCATGACTTATTTTTCAAATCCTCAAGGAACAATGATGATATCATAAGGTTAATGCCCCATGTTACAGTGTTTCATATTACAATAATAAAAGAATGATGCCACTGTTTCTGCTCCCAAATCTAACAGTGTATACAAATTCCTGACTTGATTACATGCAGGTGAGAAATACTGACCCCCAAATGAATCATGAAGACATTTTAGCATGCATTCATGTCAGATTTTAGCCTCTAATATAGCTGATGTTACAGTTGCAGATTTTTCACCAAATGGCAACATGATTTGAAGCAAGATTTTTCAACTATTGTTAAATTCTTGAATGGCCTTGGAGAATGTATATCTTCACAAGAAAATATGCTTCTCATTCATATTCTCCAAATGATTATTTTGCCAGTTAGGTGAACAACCATCAATGCTAATATTTCCACCAACACTGCATTATCTACAGTACTTCCTAAGTTTCAGTGTATCTATGCGAGTATGTGGTCTTCTCCCTTTGTAGTTTTGAGTAAAATAATTAATAAACTAACTTGTAGTACAATGTTTTTGCAGGAGAAAAGAACTGATATTGCTGTTTTGCTGATAGGAACAGGCAAATTAAGAACTAAGTGAAAATGTTACGCCAAAATAGCACAAGCACTAGTTATACATTCAGTTTCCTTAGGTGACATCTTGATATTCTCAATCCAAATGAATAAGTTTTCTATTCATTTTGTAGTACAGCTGCCTTTACAACATCATACTAGAGTTACTTTGCACATTGTTCACATAATCCAGATCTACATTCACCCAGTTTGAAATGAATTAGTGTTTATATTAGAAACTCTGTTTAATAAATTAGGCCTGTTCTCTGCACTGTCAGTGCTCTGATGAGTTGTGAGTCACATATAACAGATGCCTTTCCCATGTTTGCTTGCCAGAAGAAGACTGATGTGATTACTTCCTCTTTGCTACAACAAGGTTCTTTAGGTTTAGTTTTCTACTGTCTACTGAGAATTAAAAACAATTTAGCAGGCATCTGGTGTAAAGAACTGTTTGGACTACAAACTTTCAATTAACAATAACTTTTTGTTTGGATCAGAAAGTTAGACAATAATTGACTCTTGTTTGAAACACCATCATTCAAGAACATGTCTGCTCTCAAGAATACACTCGAGTTACAGGATTTATCGGAGGCAGCAATGCACATATCTTTAACTTACTCATGTATCTAGACTTTGAATTGTTCTTTCTTCATAAGCTCAGAACTGTTATTATTGCAATCTTCTAGTTCCTTACCATCTCGGCCAATGCAACGTTCAGTCAGAATTGAAAGGTGCTTTGAGCGTGGTCAATATTTTCCTTTTTAAACCAGCCATTTAATGTTGACAGGTTGCAAACCTATTTGCATGCCTACAGCACTAGCGAAGCCCATCAGGTCTAATAAATTGATAAATGTATTTTTCAAGTAAATCCATTGGAAGCAATGTATCTGGATGCAAATTATTGTCAGGAGAATGCTCAATTTTGACATAAATATATAAAAAAGTGTAACATTTAAGAAAGATGACCAGCCATTACACAACCTTAGTTTCTAACTACTCAATAGCCAGTGAAGTGTCATTACTTTTGCAATGTAGAAAATGAAGGATCCCATGTATGTAAAGGAATAATTTGTTGAGAATTAATCCACTTATTGGGGCAAAGTGCACATGTGGGTGCTGAATAAATTTTCTTGCAAGAATGACAAAGGGACACGAGAGACAGCAAAATGGTAAATGCATAAGAACACTGGTGCAAGACAAGGTCATTTATCCCCCGGACATTTAGTGAGATCATGGCTAATGTATTGACACAGGGATAGAGGGCTAAACCAAAATCAGACTCACTATCACTGGATTCACAGCACAGTGAAATTAAAACATTTTTTCCAATTTCTCGTAAGCAGACCTTACAAATAACAGAGCTGAAACACCAAGTTTATAACTTAAAAATTAACCATGTTAGAATGTAACTCCAGCAGAATACAGTTAAACTTCAAAGCAGTCTAATTAACATCTGTGATCTAAGCCCAATCTTCTTTGATCATAAACCCAACTCTCACACAAACAGACAGAGTTAAGGGATAAATATTTTTTAAAGTGAAACAGTTGCAAATTGCTTGTCCGATAACCATTTCAACAATGAATACCAGGCCCTGGTGGGTGGCATTACATGGTTATAGAACTGAGTATCTTGCTTGAATTCTGAAGTCACTGGGTAATGCAAACAACTAAATCAGTCTTCTGAAGACTGTGTCTTATTTTTTTTAGTAGCCAGATTCTTTTCTCTGAAAATTCAACAGGATGAAACTTGGTGAAAAATTACCAAAGTGCAAAACTAAAAACCAACAGTCTGGAAGTTTCCTTAATAAAATTGCATCCTGCAAAAAAACTCAGTCAACACCAGTTTAATCTGTTTTCTCCTTTTCCTTCAACGTTGTCTGAGGTTGACTGGCCAAGACCGGTGCTCCCTTGATTGGCCAATTCAACATCCAATCAGCTGCCAGTCCTGAGCATAGCACTATCCCAGCTACAGTGTTCTCACAGCAGTAATTTACCGGCAGTATCTTTCCAGGCCAGTTTCCAATAGCAACCACCTATATTTTGCTCTCTCCTTTTTTCAAAGCAAACTATGGTTCAATTCTCAACTTTGACTCACAATACCAAACCAAAACTGAGAAAATTAAAATAAAAACAGTGATAGTCTCAATGCTAAATTATAACTTTATCCTGTAACACGACAAAATTAACAGCAAAGTGCTGCGGATGCTGGAGAATTGATATACAAATGGAAAGTGCTGGAGAAATTCAGCAGATCTGGCAGTACCTGTGAAGAAAGGAATAGAATTAATGCTTTGAGTCAAACATGATTCTTCATCTAGCAGGAAGCTGTGTCTCTCCCACACTTGCTGCTTTCATCCCACGACATTACCTTTGCCCTATATTCCTTAAAAGCTTTGATTTTTGTCTTCCAATCAATCTTGGATTTAAAACCTACAGTTTCTGCTATTCTGCTATTTCTGATTATGTGACATTGATCATAAAATTCTATCACTAACCTTCAATGATATGCCGACCAATCCCATCAGATCCACCTGAATGACATTAATCCAAAATGTTGTTGCGTTTACCTCAGTTGTTTGTCACAACACCCTAGTATTCTGAAGAAAAACGTAGGACCATACACAAGGATATTTATTCCAATTTGATGGCCAAATTCATAAGTTGCAGAACAATTACTATTTTGTGGTGTAGACTCATGGGGTGGAGTTCTCCCCTCCCTAGGATGTTGACGACAACACAAAGTTTGATGGCTTAATCACTCAGGAATGTAAATATCACCATCCAGTTAAACGTTCACAGTTAAGTTCACCCTCCTTAGGCAGCAAGTTGAAGTTTTTGTTGTCGGGTGGTGAAATGCTTCTGCCTCTCATTAACTACCCTACTTCCCCTTCGCAAGCAAAAGGCTGCCAATTGAGATACACAATGTTGCAAAAGCCTGACTACATAACCCAAGCAGTACCTGTCAGGTCAGATCTGCCCTCAATTTGGGTGAGGATAGCTGAAGCAACAATGCTCTTTCTCTTCAATTTTGATAAGTCTGCTACAAATGGAATAGGCACCTCTGCATTGACTTGGAAATGATGCCTCCACTGACCATTGCTCCACCCAGCCGGGCAGTGGCAACACAATGGCATTAGCCCCTCAGGGTCAAGACACCAGCTTTTCTCTCCTAGCTTGTATGATTGGAGCAGCAGGAAGAGCAGGCTGCTGGTGCCTCAGTGAAGTAGAAAAGGCAGGACCATGTGGCTGCAGGAAACGGTGCCAAGAATATGTGAAAGGTGGAGAGGTGGGTGGTGTTTGAGGGGGTGAGGGGGGGGCGGGTGGTGGGGAGTGGCAGGGCCCAGTGTCATTTCACCAGGGATAGTGTATAGGTCAGCAGGAGTTACACTGCATAATCTTGAACAGCATGGTGATGCATGGAAGGCAAAGGAGAGCTGAGGACAGACTCCAGTCCATCAGTCAGTCGAGGGGCTATCCTGGGTGATAGACTCAGACAGTCAGTCAGGTGGTTGGATCATTTCAGTCAGGCAACTCAGTTGCAGTGAGCCCCAGAAAACATGGAAAAGCAGTGCAGGCCACTCTAGTTGGTCAGTCTGGGTCATCTTGCAGGTTCAGTCTGGGAGGTGAGGGCCCTCCATACCCAACTCATGACAATTCTCAGTAAACCTCAGACTGATGCCGAGGATCCAATTGTGCCCATATTTCAGCTAGAAAATACAAACTATAGGGCTCCTTAAAATGAAATTCCAATGCCTGGACAGTGCCATATCATATACCCTAGACAGAGTGATTCACACACTTCATAATCTCAGTCAGCAAAGTAGCTTTGCTGGTGGAGGAGGATTTGCAGAAGTAAGAGTAAGAGGATAAAGACGAGAGTCAGGATCCTGAGATAAGCAGGCACACTGTCAAAGACAGGAAGACAAGCAATGGTCTGCTGAATCCAAGAGGCTGGAGAGAAGCTTCCCACTACCAGGATGACTGAGCTGGGTGCTCTCTATGTACAAGTTACTATTTCATTTGCACAGTTGGCTGTCAATACTCTTCTTGTTGTATGCCACGCTCCTAAGGAATTAATTCCTTTTTCTATTTGATTGATCCAAGCAATGAAATGAATTATACTTTCAACTGTGACTCTGATATCCTCATCTCTGCAAAAAGTTTACTCCTAGTTCAAACCAGTCCCTGGATCATTGTTAGCGCTAAAGTAGCTATGAAACAGTGGGCACTTTCAATACCTCATACTTCCGGATGCTTGCACCAAATTGGTCCTTGGGCCAAATATATGGGTCACATCAGAGAGTTCACTCCCTGCCGAATATTATTGAGTAATCCCAAATCCTAGGAATACTTCTTATGAAACTCACTATTCCTGTAGAACTTCAGAATTAAAGTAGCCTTCATTGCATCCTTGAAATGCCTGAGCATTACCTCTGTTAACACTTCCATTGTCATGGACAATGAATTTTGGACAGGTTCCCTTAACTGCAGTCTATAATTTTAGTAATTTGAGATGCAAATCCTTCATTGACCACCTCGCAGCCTTAAACATCAGAGCATGGCTTTGAGAACCCAGACACAAGACAGGTCTTTCACTCCTGCAACCTGTAAATACATAACAGATTCTGCCATTGCTCCCATAATGTACTTGTACATCAGTTTGACATCCCAGGGCCTGGTTCCTCACCTACATCTTTAGCATTACCCTCAGTAACTGAAGAACCATGCCTTAATTATAAGTGAGCTTCACCATCAGGGAACATCAATCTCCAGTCACCCTTTTTACTGATTGAGAGAGATGCTGAGGTATGGAGACTGCAACACAACACATCCTTTTGCTAGTTAAAGATGTTCTACACCTTTCACATCAGATAACTTTAACCAGTGTAGCTGGATCAAAGAGACTACAGAAGACATAAGGAATGTGCAAGTTAATATATATTTACAAAGTGCACACCATGTACAATGGTTAAACACTCCTGTTATCAATGTGTCTGCAGAAGGTTTTTTTTATAGTTCTTCCTCCCACTACATATAGGTGTAGGCCTACCCTCCACAGCTGGCATGAATTGGGCCGCTGACTGGTAGACCCTGACTTGGCAGGTGCCCCAAGAGCTTGGGACTTAGAGGGCCTACCTCTACAGAAAGTCTCCTACCAAGTGGCAGGCTCCCCCTCCTCATCTTCAGCTATGGGGTCACCGGCAGGGGGCAGGCAGAGAGTAGGAGCAACTCTGGCATGTCCCAATAGGAAGCCTTCTGCCTGTCACCACTCCTCCTTCCTGCTGTGGGTATCTGTTGGCACCATGCAGTCTCCTTGAGAAGATGGGGGACTTGGAATGAAGTCAAAGTCCTTTTCGCTTTGTGGTTGATGGAGAGGACACACACTAATGGAATACAGCACTGAGTCCAGATCCTCTGGCTACTGAGCATTCTGCTGAATTCAAATCTCAGAAGGAGTCCACCCACCATTTCCATGGAAGGAGCAGGTTCTCTCACCAAAACTTGTTCTGAAGTTGGTCAACTTAATTCAATTTCAGGTGTAATTCTCCTGTATTTTCACATTATCCACATTCTGCAACACCACTCATGCTCTTGCAGCTGGGTGGAAAAATGTCAAGAACAACTGCAATAATGTATATCCACATTCATTCCTGGAGTCTTTCCAATCAGCAGCAGGGGTTATAGTGAATCATTAAGATGAGCAGCACAGAGTGTGAACAAGAAAGTGTGAATTGGAATAAGCGATGCACTAGCTGGCCAAACCCGAACTATTTCTGGAGCATTTATTGTACGTAAACCAGGTAGGTCTGGCAACTTCCTATGTCCTAGATTTACACACTTAACTGTATGTATGTGAGTGCTGAAATTTGCAGTCAAATTTCTGCATTCATTGGTAAGGACTGTAGCTCACCATTATTTATTTTGCTGAATCTCACCAATATTTCATGATGTTCTGAAAGCTTGCCATTTGTGTTTCAAAGTCAGAGAAAATACAACAGTACTTTTACAATACTGTTCTGCCTCGAGTAAAATAGTTCAGTCGGAAAGTTACTCATCTTTATCAAAAACTCATCTCAATTTCCTGTAGTCTAAGCTAATACACAAATATTTTTCAAGTTGCCAGTACAAGATAGGTCGACATGAAAACTGCTGTGAAAGCTTCCCAGTAAATTAAGCATTCAAAAGGTCAAAATCATGTCAGCCTATCTGCTTATCTATTGAAAATGCTTACATTCACAATTCGCATCTGATACTCTCTGTAACCCATAAATTAGACATGTGATTAGGAAACAACAAATAAACTTTAATTTTAATTCAGTTAAAAATAAGTACAGGTCATAAACAAATCGATAACACGTGAGCTTCAAGCAACACAATTATAACAAACTTTCCTAATATTAGACAGGAAGCTGTTGACTGGAGCCACAATGACTTTTACAACAGCTACAATAGAATAAATTCACTGTCCCCATTCAGAAATAAATCTAGTAACAAAGAAATTATTGATCAGCAAAAGGTGCAAACAGCGTGCATAAATGAAAAAAAAATGAAAGAAACAAGAAATATTCAGGACAAATTTCGAAAAGAATCCATTTAGATTTTCTATATTGGATTTTAAAGTAAAAATGATGCAGGAATTCTATCTCATTTCTGAATCCTGCTGGTGATCCCAGGAAATTGAAATGTTGGCATCATCATTACAAGGGTCTCTTTCCGCTTACAATTTGAATTTCAGCATCGATTCTTTCATCCAGAAAGCTCTTTCTGCATTTCTCCCTAAAATCTTAGTTTTTGATATTCTAATCTTGGATATTTCAGTAAGTGCATTTGCAAATCCAACTTATCTTTTACATTTACCTGGTCCCATCTCTGACTTCTCCCTTCATTTCCAGATCTTGTCTCTAGTAATGGGATTCCAGAGACATGTATATTGGGCCAACAAATTTTATTTGAACTAATCCTTTGCCTAGAGTCAAGAGTGTGGTGCTAGAAAAGCACAGCAGGTGAAACAGCGTTTGAGTACCGGGAAAGTTGATGTTTCAGGCAAAAGCCCTTCATCAGGCTGCGCTTTTCCACCACCACACTCACGACTCTGATCTCCAGCATCTGCAGTCCTCACTTTTGGCAAATCCTTTGCCCACACTATTCTCTGGAATGGCTTTGTTTCTTTCTTATGTTTGCCTAATCCACTGTCGTTGTTCCTATTCCTATTTTGTCTACTAGACCTTCTACAATGTCTTTATGTTACAAATATATTTCTTTTTTGTATTTATTACAGACTGAAACTGTTGTTAGAAGATTGAGTACATCAAGGGGTTAAGTGGAGGTTCATATAAAAATGATTAGTCCCTTGCAAACCACAACAGCCAAGTTAGCAGCTGCTGATGGATCATCGGCAGCTTAATCTGTCAATTATATATTTTTCAATATACTGAATTCATCATTGTGATTAATAATTTTAGATTATTGCCACAGCTCCCATTTTTATCGTGCCTCATCTTTTGTTTACTTATGGTTTCTTACCTTGCCAGCAATTGTTATCGAATCAGTCCTGCCACTCTTCCTGCCCCTGGTTTTTTCCTTTCCTCCTTTACCTAAAGCCCTGTTCTAACTGTTCTTCGTGTTGTGAAGACAGCCTCTAATCTCCAAACTTTCACTGCTTCTTGATTTACAGTATTAAGTTAAAAATCACACAACATCAGGTTGTAGTCTGATAGGTCTGTTTGGAAGTACAAGGACAGAATTTATAGTAAAAGATGAAAGTGAGTTTTAACTTTATCCACCCCAGTCCTATACCGGCTCCTCACATCATGTTTTATACTAGGAAGGGGCAATAATGAAGAGAGTCTGTGTCTTAAGCATAGCTTAAGGATTGGTAGCTGCTTGCTAGCAATCCATAAACCTCAAGTTACATTCAACATTATTACATAGAACACAAGAAGATGTAGGATATAAGACTTTTTGCATTTCCCCACTTAAATTCTCACAAAATCAACAGATAGGATGCAGCTTAATGCTATCTCCAAGAGTAACCCATTCAAAATCATTTTCTCATACAATACTGATGCAACATCATTTTATAATCACAGTTGTTGCTGGTCTGATATGTATGTCCAACATTTTCTGTTTCAAATTTGCATCACATTCAACCACAAAGATTTAAGCCATTATTAAAAATAGCTGATCAGTTAATTTAATAACTTTCTCAGTGAATTGGCTTGCTGTTACACTTCAAGTTTGAAGCTAGCTTAAGATGTAAATCTGCAATTAGGTACATCACAAGTGACTGCTGTGTAAATCTGGCACGAGCAAGCTATGGTTACAGTTTAGGACCACACATTTACAGAGGTGTCCAAGTATGAAAAAAAGGTGAAATTTCAAGACTTACATACTCAGTTAAAAAGTAAAGGAGATGGGGGCCAGTCCATCTCTGACATGATAAATATAGGTATGTGCTTACACATTATATAAAACCAATGAAATAAAATATGACAGAAAACTTCACATGCAATCTTATAGGAATGTGAGTGATGTGGATTATGGTGAGTTGTGTGCCCAAATCAGGCAAAAAGCACAGTGAGGTCAAACCTAATGTCGAGATCATGTCATTCCAACGTTTATGCTTTTCACAAGTGGCATGGCGAGATTCTCACTAGACGGCAGTGAGACACAAATTGATGGGGATTAAGGCTTGTTAAACATCCTGTTAACACCACAACTCGCTTCATTAATATGCACACTCCCATCTTACCAAACTCACCAAACAACCCTGATCTTTGGAAAAATCAACATGGAAACTACAGCACATCCCTGGCAGATTCAGCTGGCCTCTTGGTCCGAAAAACTACCATGTTGGCTGTGTCCAAGCTACAACTCAGGGCACCAGATGCACTCACTCCTCCTCCTCCGTAGAAATTGCCAGCGGACATCTGTCAACCCACCTTGGCCATCTGGGCACTTCTACCATACACTGGTAGTGAGATCTGGAAACACCAACTTGCATTGCAGGACACAACAACAATAATTTGCATTGAAGGGTTGCAGTGGATGCACTTTGCACCCAGGGAGA
Organism: Hemiscyllium ocellatum; assembly: GCF_020745735.1. NCBI lineage: Eukaryota > Metazoa > Chordata > Chondrichthyes > Orectolobiformes > Hemiscylliidae > Hemiscyllium > Hemiscyllium ocellatum. The sequence goes on along the minus strand of NC_083407.1, from coordinate 85,487,030 downwards.
GGTGCCCATCTGGCAGACTGGACCAGGCTGCTGCTCAGGGATGCTTACTTGTCCCATTACCATTTATTCATTTTATGCCAGGCTGCTCACAGAATCCCTGCCTTACCTCACTCTAACTTGTCACATCAAGCCATTCAGTGAACTCACACAATCCAGCACCTTGCCTTGCTGGTCCCAGCATATTAAGGAAGCTTTGAGCTAGGGACACTGCCGCAAAACATTGGCCCTGCTTTCTCTCCATAGCTGCTGCCAGACCTCCTAAGTTTCATCAGCAATTTCTGTTTTAGTTACAATAGGTCAAGGGGAATCTCCCATAGTAGTCTGGTGGATGGACTACAAACAGGCATCTGGTCTGGAGTGCTTCAGTCAGGGAGGTCCATGACTTTGCAGTCCAGGAACTTGGCCATGGTCAGCTTGTTCGCTCCATAATGGCCAGTCCAGGGGGAAGAGTTAATGGGGTCAGAGAGGTGTATAGATAGCAGTCAGCAGTCTGAGCACAGCATGCACAGTGCTGTCTGGTCATGTCTGTCAAGCTTCTTCCTCAGGAACCAAGGACAAAGGGGAAAGGGGTCAGAGGGATGGGGGTGAAGTAGCAGCTGCAGAACTGAGCCTTGACACTTTAACCTTTGGACCTGGGACTGCACGCTCTGGGCAAGGGTGCAATACAATTGTGAGTGGGGAGGCAGGTAGCAGGGTTTTGAAAGAGATCACACTGTAAAGTATGGCTGGTAAAGGTGTCATATGAGACAAGAGCATTGACAATGGTCAGTAGCTCCCCAGGAAGGGAAACACGAGTGAGGCATCTGGCATTTACTCCACATATGTCTGGGTCTGGATGGGAAGAGTAGGTAGTTGAAGTGAATGTAAAGGGACCTGGGGAACTATGAACTTTTGGGATTGACAGGATGGCCACTTTGGAAAAGGGTGTGAATATTGAGGAACTTGCTGACACTGTTAGGCTGAGGATGGAGTTGGGTCAGTTGTGGGGAGCAGGGGGTGGTGTTTCTGGAGGGGGATTGCTCGCCTCCACTTTCCATCATATGGACGTTTTGGTGGAGAGAACTGAGGGGATGCTTGTGCCTGGAGAGAACAGGCATGCCAAGAGTCTCCTTGTCAGTGTCTTGGCTGTAAACTGCTGGAGCCTGTGTGAGGCTCCTCCTTCAGCTGGTTTTCCCACTGAACACTTACTAACTTCCCTTGAATTCCAAAAGTAGAAGGGGCAAGAATGGTGACATGGTGCCAGATTATCTAGGCAATGTCTGTAACGTTGACATTAGTGAATGTAGACTGTGCCCAAAAAAAGCCACAGAAGAAAATGATTTAAATTCTACGCCATTTGTATTGCTTCAAATATTTGGTGATCACTTATTTGTGAACTTGCTCTTATGTTACTGTATATTAAAATATTTCATATTTGCTAATGAAATCGTAAGATGTTTTAATATGAAAATATTTGATAATATAAACAGACTTAATGCAAGAGTTCTGTTTTAGTTCATTTGCTTTTCACTGTGCTTTCATCTATGTATGTTTGCAAATATAAAATCTTTGATATTTCTGCAGGTATTTGCATTGCCATTTCTGTTGGAACAATGTTTATTTTTGCTAATGCTAATGGACTTCTTAAGATTGACATAGCTAAGGGCATCAAACATGTCATAATCCAACACTGCAGTTTGCACTAAGTCAGTGATTGCTTCATCATATTGAACTAACAAGAAAACTTTTCAGGAACCTAGTAATGTTGAAAGACACATCAGGAGAAGTGTCTTAATTGTTTTATATAAAAATCAAGGGCAGAATAAATCTCATGATTATATTATGATTTGCATTGAAGGTTGTAAGTCTGCTTATAGTTGCTTTAAGACATGATTTAATGGTTACAGGCTGAGTCTAGATCTGATAGAGGATGCAACAGGCCAGACTTTACTGAACAAAAAAAATCACTTAGTGAGCCAGGCTCTCTCAGCTGACATAGCCTTGAGTTGGGCCAATTCTCAACTGGCTGAACCCACCTAGAAAAAGACCCTTGAATTGCTCAATCTTTGTTCTGGGAATGGGGGTGCAGGCAGATGTCAGGTTGTCAAACCCAGAAACAAATTGGAGGCAGCCACGGTTGTGGGATGGGGGTGTGGGGTGGAGGTTTGCTGAGGGCTGAGCCAGCCTGGTTAGGACTGCTTCTGGTTGCTATGTCTTCGTGCCAGGTTCAGTAGCTGATGATCCACAATACCTCATGGATGCCGAGTCCTAGTTTTTTTTTAGATTACTTACAGTGTGGAAACAGGCCCTTCAGCCCAACAAGTCCACACCGACCCGCCGAAGCGCAACCCACCCATACCCCTACATTTACCCCTTTACCTAACACTATGGGCAATTTTAGCGTGGCCAATTCACCTGACCTGCACATCTTTGGACTGTGGGAGGTAACCGGAGCACCCAGAGGAAACCCACGCAGACACGGGGAGAATGTGCAAACTCCACACAGTCAGTCGCCTGAGTCGGGAATTGAACCCGGGTCTCTGGCGCTGTGAGGCAGCAGTGCTAACCACTGTGCCACCGTGGTTATATCCTGGATTCATTGAAAATTGATAGTAGTGCCACAAACTGACAAATTTTGTCCTCAATGTGGAGATGAGACTTTGTCTCCATGAGGTCAGTGCAGTGGTCACTCCTATTGATTCTGATATGTGGCAGATGCATCTGCTGCAGGTAGATTGATGCGGAAGATGTCCAGTGCATTTTATTCTCTTGCTGCTTCCTTCATCACGAGCTGCAGACCCAGTCTAATTGGTGCATCCTTTAAGACTGAGCTGACTTGATCAGTAGTCATACCACTGAGTCATTCATGTGCTGGACATTGAAGTCCCCCAACCAAGCTACATTCTATGTCATTGCCACTCTCAGTACGTCTTTCATGTGGTGTTGGATATGGAGAGGAACTTATTGAACAGTTGAAAGGGTGGAGTCAGGGCAGTACTAGGTAATCAGTAGGAGATTTCCTTGTCCATGTTTGATCTGATGCCATCAGACCTCATGAGCTCTATAATAATGCTGAGGCCATAAGCGTATATCACTGTGTTGGCATCTCTGGATGTAGGGATAGTGATGGTGCTGTCTTGGGCATCGTCTGTAACATATGATTTCCTGAGTATGCCCATGTCAAGCTGTTCCTTAGCAAATCTATGAAACAGCTCTCCCAAGTTTGGCACAATGCCCTCAGATGTTGGTAAGGAGGATTTTACTGTCAACAAGGCTGTCCAGTGCCTTGGCCTATGCCAGAGGGCCAAATGTGTTTCACTTCTTTTCTAGACTTTGTAATGGGTTGCTACAACAATGTGGTTCACTGCAAAATTTCAGAAGGAAGTTAAGAGGCAACAATATTGCTATGGATCTGGAGACAAATGTAGGCCAGAACAGATTAGGACTACAGATTTCCTTCTCTAAAAGGACATTAGAGAACGAGATGGGATTTTGCTCAGAAAAAAACAATGGTCACTTTTAAACGAGCTAATTCCCACATTTATTAATTCAAATTTCACCATGTAATCTGAAATTTGATACATGGTGAAATTACTGTACCAAAGACTGAGGGACACAAGCAACATTAGAATAGCTAAGAGTTCAGAAACAAGTGGGATCAGGTGGGAGGGATTTCCATTGGTTTTATATGTGGGCGTGTAAATATCTGTATCACAAGCAAAGGCACTGCTGGGCTGCAGGCACAAGTACTCACAGAGGAATTTAATGTTGCAATCAAAGAGGACCCGCACAAACAAGACAATAAGTGCAGACTTAATATTCCTGACTGTACCACAATCAGAAAAAACAAAGGTGGGAGAAAAGGGGATAGCATCTTGAATTAAAGATATTATAGTAAAAGAAAGGAACATGTAGTTTTAAAATACATGTGACTCAAACTAAGGAATAATTGAAGAGTTATGATGTACTGAGTATAAGCAACTACTGGCAAGGACAAAGGTAAAATAACAGATAAAATTCAGCAAGCTGTCTTGGTGTCAGAGTAGCGATAATGAAGGATTTTAATTATCCTACTACTAAAAATTACACTATAAAAGGGCAAAGAGTGAACAGGAATTCCTGCAATATGCACAGTAGGTTACCAATGCAAAGCAAAAGAAAGCATTGCTTTATTCAGTCCTGGGCAATGAATGGAGAACAGTGAGCTGAAATTGTCAAATATGAAAATATTTCACCGGAGGGGAACTCGTTTGAGTCAGGTTGACAAGGAATACATGCCAGGTAGATTGGAATCAAAGCTTAGCATATAAAGCAGCAATTAAGTAATGGAAAGCCTTCAAAGAAGAGATAATTTGAGTAAAGTCGAGACAGATTCCAAGAAGGGAAGGCATCCAAAGCTCAAGCTCAAGATATCAACATTAAACTGAAGCAGGGAAAGGGAGTTTATTGCTGAAAATGTGTTGCTGGAAAAGCGCAGCTGGTCAGGCAGCATTCATAAGCCTGAAACGTCGAATTTCCTGTTCCTTGGATGCTGCCTGACCTGCTGCGCTTTTCCAGCAACACATTTTCAGCTCTGATCTCCAGCATCTGCAGACCTCACTTTCTCCCCAAAGGGAGCTTATTCTAAATGCCAGCTTCATAATTCAGGTGTGAACCAAGCTGAATACAAAAATTCCACAGGAGGCTTGTGAAGAAGAAACAAGAGGGGCCAGGTATTTTGGGAAAATTTGCAAAGTTAGTCAAAGGAAGAGTAGCACCAACTAGGGAGAAAAATAACAAACAGAATGCTGGAGAAACTCAGTGGATCTGGCGGCATCTGCAGTGAGAAAGCAGAATTGATGTTTTGAATCCAGTGACCCTTTTTCAGAACTGTTCAGAGATAACAACAGAATCTCAAAACCATGGTTATGGCATACTGTCAGGAATAGTCACAGGACTGGGACAACTCCCCAACTGTACATGCAGCAGGGAGTTATTAGTCGACTAGAGTTTTAACCGATAGTGTTATATGCTGACCGAGTATAACTGTTCATCTGTAGCCAGAGCCAAAAAACCGGTAATTAATAGCAATTCTTGCTCAGTACTGAAACCTATGTGTGCATTCCATCAAATGTGGTTGGAAGATCAGGTAAATTGGCAAATAGTTTGGACTTCTAAAAAAAATCTCTCACTTTTATGACAAATCTGGAATAGTGGGGTTTCACACTGCCCCAGTGAGTCATATCAACAGCAAGAGCTGCATCAGCAACATCAACATTAGCAACATCAAGTTGTACAGACCCGAGATGCTGAAAGGCCTGTTCTGTACTATATGATTCAATGATTCAGTCAACAGGTTCAACAGAAACAAAAAGAGCATTTTTGACAAGACTGGCAACTAACATAAAACTGAATGTAATTATCTTTTATAGACTCATAACTCATAAAAGGGAAAAGGAGGAGTGAAATAGATAAGGACTAAATAGGAGATTGATGCATAGAGGTGGGGACAAGGTTGAGATATTAAATTAATAATTTGCATCTGTCTTTACCAATGGAGATGTTATCCCAGTCATTGTGAAGGCAATGTAATCAACACACTGAATCAAAGTTGATAAAGAGCAGGCATTGGAAAGAATGGCTGGAGTTAAAATGAATAAATCATCAGGTCTGGATGAGATGCTTCCATGGATGAGATGAAATTGAGAAACTTCCAAACATTCTGAACTTCTTTCTATCCAGGGGTGGTTCCAAAGGACTGGAGAATTGCTTGAAATTTCATGTCATTTTCACTTAGAATCATTGAATTACAGAATCCATCAAGTGTGGAAGCAGGCTATTCAGCCTATCAAATCCACTCTGACTCTCTGAAGAACATCCCACCCAGACCCAACCCCCTACCCTATCCTTGTAGTTTCACATAGCTAATTCACGTAGCCTGAACATTCCTGGACACAGTGGGAAGCCCACACAGACGCTGGGAGAACATTAGATTAGATTACTTACAGTGTGGAAACAGGCCCTTTGGGCCAACAAGTCCACACCGACCCGCCGAAGCGCAGCCCACCGATACCCCTAGATTTACCCCTTATCGAACACTACGGGCAATTTAGCATGGCCAATTCACCTGACCCACACATCTTTGGACAGTGGGAGGAAACCGGAGCACCCGGAGGAAACCCACGCAGACACGGGGAGAACGTGCAAACTCCACACAGTCAGTCGCCTAAGGCAGGAATTGAACCCGGGTCTCTGGCGCTGTGAGGCAGCAGTGCTAACCACTGTGCCACCGTGCCATCCACAATATCTGTGTGGAGTTTGCATAGTCACCCAAGGCTGGTCCACAGCACTGTGATGCAGCGGTGCTAACTACTGAGCAATCATGCCACCCTTACCTTGGTGGTGTAAAAGATTTTAGAGTCACAGAGATATATACCACGGAAACAAATCCTACAATTTAACTCATCCATCAGATATCCTATATTTGTCTGGTCCCATTTGCCAACATTTGGCCCATATTCCTCTAACCCCTTCTTATTCATATACCTATCCAGATGCCTTTAAAATGTACCAGCCGCCACCACTTCATCTGGCAGCTCATTCTATATACGGACCACCCTCTGCAAGAAAAAAGTTTGCCCTTGAGTCCCTTTTAAATCCTTCCCCTGTCACTTTAAACTTATACTGTTTAGTTCTGGACTCACCCACACACCCTGGGGCAAAGACCTTGACTATTCACCTGATCCGTACCCCTCATGATTTTATAAACCTCTATAAGGTCACCCCTCAGAGGAAAACAACACCAGCCTATTCAGCCTCTCATTTTTAGAAATGATTATTTGGGACAAAATTAAGGAAAGTCAACATGGATTTATTAAGGGCAAATCATGTTTATCTAACTTGTTTCGGCTTTTTGTTGTGGTTACAGAAAGGGCTGCTGAGGTACAGTCAGAGGAATGAGGTGAACATGGAATTTCAAAATGTACTTAATAAAGGGCCCTGTAACAGCAATTGTTGAGGCCATTGGAATAAAACAAAATGGAGACGGAGACAACAAGGATGAGTTTCCGGAAATACAGAATTGTTGAACAGACTGGAAGAAGATGTACACTGTGTTTTGAGGGATCAGTGTTAAGGCAACTACATTTCTTATTCTACAGCAACAACCTAGATTGTGGTTTCAAAACTTTGCAGATCTTTCAAATTATAGAAGTATTGTGAATTTTGAAGGAGACGGGAAATTTCAAGGGATAGGTTGGTGGAATGCACAGAGAAGTGAAATTTATGTAGAAAAGGTGTTCACTATCAAGAATGAGGAGTGGCAATATAAAATAAAGGATATAATTTGAAAGCAAGTACAGGAACAGAGGGACCCAGGGACATATCTGTTTACAAATCAGTGAATGGCAGGTTGAGAAAGCCGTTCGTGAAGTATTTGGATCCTGAGCATTATAGTTACAGGCATAGAATATAAAAGAATCTTTTCCCTGGGGTGGGAGAGTCCAGAACTAGAGGGCAGAGTTTTAGGGTAAGAGGGGAAAGATATAAAAGAGACCTATAAAAGAGATATAATAGGGCAACTTTTTCACGCAGAGGGTGGTGCATGTATGGAATGAGCTGCCAGAGGAAGTGGTGGAGGCTGGTACAATTGCAACATTTAAAAGGCATCTGGATGGGTATATGAATAGGAAGCGTTTGGAGGGATATGGGGTGGGTGATGGCAAGTGGGACTAGATTGGGTTGGGATTCGCTTTGGTATGGATGGGTTGGACCAAAGGGGCTGTTTCCGTGGTGTACGTCTCTCTGACTCTAGGTTATATTAGACATATATAAAACACTGGTTCATCGTCAATCAGGGTACTTTAACCAGTTCTGGACACTACATTTTAGGAAGAATGTGAAGCTATTCAAGAACATGTGCGATGGATTCGTAAGAATCATTCCAGGGTTCAGAATCTTCAGCTTGATGGATAGAGTGGAGAAGCTAAAACTCTCTAATTTGAAGAAGAGAGGATTAAGTGGAGGGTTAATGGAGGTCTTCAAAGTCATGAATGGTTTGGACAGTGCAGACAGTGAAGGTGGAAAGGTCAAAATGAAGTGATGCTAATTGAAGCTAAATAATTAGTGAAAAAACCAGAATAAAAGCAAAGCATTTCTAACAACAACCTGAACAGAGTATCAGGGGTCAGTAGTTGATCCAAATCTCATGCAGAAAATCATTAATAATGGAGGAAAACAAATCAGAAGAGAGAAAATCTGAGGGCATGGGGAAAAGAATTACACAGCACTCCATAACTGTAGTGACAACTTGCATGACTGCCTAACATAAACTGGCAACAATATTTTGCCATATTGATTCTTTATATATACATTGATTTTATTTCATAAATGGTTATGACAATGGATTAGAACTCCAAAGTGCTTATGGGCATTTTTTACTATTAATTCCAAACTGTGATGTGCCTAAAAAGAGAAGTGCAGCAAAGACAAAAACAAATTTAAATTCAGTGTCTCTCTCTCTGGTAAAGTTGTATGTAAAGACAATAAAATTTTGCACGTATCAATTGTTTGGGAGAGATTTAACAAGAGGGGGTAACGAGGGGCTGCATTTCTCTGGCCTCTCACTACAATGTCACCTTTTATATCTTCCAGTCATGACAGTTTTGCCCTCAAGGAATACACATAGGCAGAGGTTAAAAAAAATCTCCTGTTTCAACTTCGCTGAAGGGGACCAGTGGGACCAAACACGAGTGTATGTACCACCATGCATTTGTGCATTAGTATGCTGTGAAGATCGAACAACTATTCTCGAGATACCCCTATGCAGCAGGAGAACAACAGGGAGATCCCCTCTCATTCTATGTGTTGCCAAACGGTTCAAAAAAGAAAAGAGGTGAACAAAAGGATCATAAAGCTGACTGTTAATTTACCAATGCAACGTTCATCCATCTGGTCCTCAAAAACAATTCAGATCAGCTTTATTTTAAACTTCTAGCTTTTTTCTCAATCATACTCTGCTTTCTTAGTTACCTTCATTTCCCTTTATATCTTTAATGACCTAATGGCAGTGGAATATAGAATCCTTGTATCATGGTTTTCAGGCCATTAAATACCATGTTACAATTACAATGAATGCAATGGAAAAGAGTGGTGTGAAGTTTGTTCAGTGACCCAATCACCTATCACACAAAGAATTTTTGATTGCAAAAGAAAAAAACCTTAAAAAGCTTCATTCTGAATATACTTGTCGAAAAGAAAAATTCCAACCGGTCTGCGGAATGCTCAAGTTAACAGTTTATATGAGTTTAAAACAACACTGGTTGCTTCTAAAAGCACAATTTATTATTCCTAGAAGGCAAAATAATAAGGCCATAAAATAGATTGTATAAAATACTGGTTTCAGCACTATTATAGATAAAACAATGGCAACTTTATATTCTAAATAATTGTGAAGACAAAACAGCATGGGAATTTTTCTTTTTTCCAAAATTTGCCCACCAAGGCAACTTTGCTGTAAAGTTTAAAGCATTCATTTGCACTGATTGCAGCACTGAGTGCTTTAATATCAGCTTAACAGCTCTTTTGGGTAATTGGGCTGGAAGTTGTACTTGGAAGGTGGCAATGTCAGCATTATTCATACTGTTAAACATCCAAGCCAACAAAGCTGAATTATTGATCGAGTCCAATCAGATTTTATATAAACATTAATTCTCAATAAACCGAGGCACTTAATCCGATGGTTCTGTTATTAAGTATGTACCATACAGATGGTTTCGCTACACATGAAGTGCGACAAATGATCTTACTGAAGAATGATCAGCTGTGATATAGCTCCGCTAAATTAATAAGATGATAATGATGGAACTGATGCTTTTAAGATAGGTTTTCCTAAATGATTTTTTTGCATAAACAAACTGATAAATTTGACTGTCAATTAGTTTGTTGTTAAAAATTCAAGTAAAACTGGCTCCATTTGTATTTAGAAGCCTGTTTACATTCAAATTTTGTAACAGAATTCTGTTACATGCAATTACCATCCTCAACAAGCAACAAGCAAGATTAAATCTTTGGGTGAATAAATTGCCTATGGCTAATCAAATATAAATGTCCCACATGCTCAGTCATAAATTAATTTTATTCTTTCTATTCTATTAAAATATTATTGCTTGAAGACTGAGGTAGTATTTTTCTCACTGAAAATTATCTTAACTAACATGGTATATGTCAATACAGGGATAGTCAGCATCCTTGCACTTTAAGTGCAGCCACAAAAGTTTCTGCATTTTATCTTGAAGTAAGAATTTCAAAGTTTGTTAGTGGACCAGTAGGGTCATATCATCCAACACCTAAAGTAAACTTGGATGCAAAATGGTGACAAACAGATAAGTGCACATTTAGTCATCCTTTCAGTCTTGTTTAAGCTACTTGCTCAACTGCTCCATACTGTTTTCAAACTGATCTTTCTAGAATATGTTACTCAAATCAAGACAGAAATAACCAATCAGGTTAGTACACTAACAGCCTGGGTCCCGATAGTATGGAATCTCTGAGTCAGTATACGTGCACTTAAGTATCACTTGGGTGCTTACTATGTGGAAAAGACTCAAGGCAAGAGTTCAGTAAGTTTCCAAAGTATCCTACCTGCCAACTGAACACTGATTGAAACCAATCTCCAATTAGATTGAAGGTCTATTTGCACTCTGAATGAGAGAAATGCAAACTTATATACAATGAAGTCTCCAGCACAGTGATCTTCAATTCCTGGAGAGAATTTTGGTTTGGGTGATAATATGAAATGGACAATGTTTACATGACTGTCCTTTGTTTTAATACCATCAGATGCATAAGGCATTGCGAGAAAGCTCCATGCACATTGCTCACATGTTAGGTATGAACAACACCCTGGATAAATCTGGCTTGACTAAAAGTTCAGATTCTAAGAAAAAACTCACGAGAATCTTATATGAGTCCGAGCAATGTGGACTGTGGTGAGATGTTTGGCAGAGGCAAACAAAAAAATCCACAAAGATCCATCACCATGTCAGAAGCAACTCACACCATATTTTAGTTATTTTAATTAATCTGTTCAGGCATGTTATGTCACACCTCTAAGGCAGGTGGACTTTGAACCTGGACCTTCTGGTTCAGAGATAGAGACACTACCACTATGCCATATGACTTCCCCCAAATATCCTCATTGCTTTACACAAGTGGTGAGGTGAGTTTTGTACTAGGTATGGTGAATTACTGATTAAGGGGCATTGTAACACTTTGTTGACAGCCTACCTTATCTCATTAATATTCAGCCTCCTGTCATACCAAACTTGCCAAACAAGTTAGATATCAGGAAAATGTGACATGGAAACCAGAGCAGGTACCTGGGATTTCAGCTTGCCCCTTGCTCCATGTTGGAAACTGAAAACTATCATCTCCATGTGTATTGACCATGTGAAACCATGTCCGAGGACATTGGCATCTAATATGCCAGCCCTTAACTACCCTCATGGCATATCTCTGATCCACTTACAGAGCACTTTGGCACTTCAATACTGCACCAGTAACTCTCATTGTAATGCTGCAACAAGGACACTGTGTGCTCAGGGATGAGGGAGAAAGGTCCTGGGCTGTTGCACCACTGTTCAGCTCTCAGGCAGGAGAGCATGCTGTAAAGTCAGTAGTCAGTCAGGAACTTTATTCAAATGCAATGGGAGAAGTCATGCTGGCAAACAGGTGTACAGGATGCACTGGCCCTCATCACTGAGAAGCTGGAACAGTGCAGCCGGTCCTGCAGTAGCATGTCAGCGTCCATGGATGTATTGATGGCTGCTGTGAAGCGACAGGCCCAGCATCCTCAGGGGTTGCTGGACAGTTGCACAAACCTGCTCTCTCAGTACCAAAGGCAGGGCAAGAGTGGGGTGGGGCAAGAGTAGGGTGGGGAGCTTTGACTCCAGTCTTGGTGCCCTATCCTCACAAGGAGACAGGGTGGTGCCAGAGGGCACCTAACCAGAGCGGGAGCCACACAGACTCAGATTCATTTGGAAACTCAAGTGGCAAGTGATGTTTCATCTTTAGTCTATGATCTACAGCTTCACATAATTGGATCTTGTCAATCTGGTCAACCACTGATCTTCTTTATACTTCATACCTTGTGGTGACACTCATGACTGTTTGCGAATGTACCTTAGAAGCATGCTTGTGTTTGTCCATGTGTGATGCAATCCCAGAAAAGAACAAATGAAAATTTTAAGTCAGTGCTAATTAAATAGGAAGTAAATAGTAACTGAATTCTAATTTCCAGGATCAAAAGATTCAACTGGTTTCCTGCTCTACAGGAAGTTAGCACAGATAAATGAGCCTTTGTCCAAACTTGCTCAGAACCAGAAAGAGAGAAATGAATGAGAAAGGAAAAATTTGGAAGCAAATGAAGATTTTGGTTTAGGTCATTTTGCAAAGAGATTTGCACTTTGAAAGCAGCATCTTCTAAAGAAAATCACTCCCCATGGAATCTCAAGGAATTGCTCCTTACAAATCAAACTGCAGAGATTGGAAAGATGCCTGGACTATTTCATTATCTAACGTAATTACCTTAACATTGATTTATTTAATCTGATCATAGTGATGTACTTCCTCATCTATTCTCCACAGAATTATATCATCAGGATTGAATATTTATTTAGTTATGGTAACAGAACCATTTTGAATATTAAAGACAATTAATCATTTGTGTGCTGTAGGAACTTAAATTATTTATAAAAGTTACTTATTAGAATGTTTTATTTTCTTTTTCCAGTTTTAAAGTAATGATAACCATTCATGGCAACTTCAAAAATTACTGATGGAAGACAGGAAAATTCTAAATGATTGTACTTAATTAAAATCATTGTATAAGCAATTATTCCTTAAAGTTATGCCAATTGCATGGCTCCAAGTACAAACATTTACAAGTCCATTTATTAAGCCTGTCAATCAAAGGTAAAAAAGTTGTATAGAGTAAGATATCCCATACATAGTAGTTTTTTTAGAAAGTTCACTCACTTGTGGTACATGGAGGCACTACTGGTTGGGCAGCATTTATTGCCTGCTCCTGGCTTCCCTTGAGAAGACGGTGGTGAGTGGCCATCTTGAATTACTACATGAGTTGAGGCTGTGATCAGATCAGAAGTATTAAGGACAGAGGTCAAGGGAGCAAATGCAGGATTGAGAGAACATTTCGAAGGAGAGCAGTTCCAAATTAAAGGTGTCAAACTAACACTGAAGAATAGAAGTCCTGAGATATGATATGACCAGGAGATGGCCTTGGCTGAGAAGATTAGACCATAAGACATTGGATTGGAAGTAAGGCCATTCGGCCCATTGAGTCCACTCCACCATTTAATCATGGCTGATGGGCATTTCAACTCCGCTTACCCACACTCTCCCCATATCCCTTAATTCCTTGCGAGATCAATCTCTGCCTTGAAGACATTTAAAGTCCCAGCCTCCACTGCGCTCCATGGCAATGAATTCCACAGGCCCACCACTCTCTGGCTGAAGAAATGTCTCCTCACTTCCATTCTAACTTGACCCCCTCTAATTCTAAAACTGTGCCCATAGGTCCTAGTCTCCCTGCCTAATGGAAACAAATTCCCAGCATCCACACTTTCTAAGCCATGCATTATCTTCTAAGTTTCTATTAGATCTCCCCTCAACCTTCTGAACTCTAATGAATACAATCCCAGGATCCTCAGCTGTTCATTTTATGTTAGGCCCACCATTCCAGGGATCATCCATGTGAATCTCCGCTGGACATGCTCCAGTGCCAGTATGTCCTTACTGAGGTGTGGGGCCCAAAATTGGACACAGTACTCTAACTGGGGCCTAACTAGAGCTTTATAAAGTCTCAGAAGCACATCACTGCTTTTATATTCCAACCCTCTTGAGATAAATGACAACATTACACTCGCTTTCTTAATCACGGACTCAACTTGCAAGTTAACCTTTCGAGAATCCTGGACTAGCACTCCCAGATCCCTTGAGTTGATTTGAATTTATTTATTGTCACATGTACTGAGGCACAGTGAAAAGCTTTGTCTTGCAAGCAGTATAGGCAGATCACATAATTAAGTAGCACAGATAAGTAAATAATAGGTAAATAGCAACAGAAACAAAAACAAAGGTACAGGTGAATGTTAAGAGTTTGTGAGTCCATTCAGTATTCCAACAATAGTAGGGTAGAAACTGTTTCGAAACCGGCTGGTGCGCGTATCCAGGCTTCTGTACCTTCTCCCCGATGGTAGAGGTTGTAGAGAAACATTGCCCGGGTGGGATGGATCTTTAAGAATGCTGGTGGCCTTTCCTTGACAGCGGGCCTGATAGATGGACTCTATAAATGGGAGGTTGGCCTTTGTGATTGTCCGGGCTGAGTTCACCACTCTCTGTAACCGTCTCCGATCTTGAATGGTACAGTTACCATACCAGGTAGTGATACATCCAGACAGAATGCTCTCGATGGCACACCTATAAAAGTTGGCAAGGATATTCACCATCATGCCAAATTTCCTCAGCTGCATGGGGAAGAAGAGACGTTGTTGAGCCTTTGTAACCAATGCGTCCACATGAAGAGTCCAAGAAAGCTTGTTGTGGATGACCACTCCCAGAAGTTTGACACTCTCCATTCGTTCCACCTCTGTGCTATTAATGTAACTTGTACTTTGGCTTTATGAATTTTCTCACTGTTTAGGAAATAGACCATGCCTGTATTCTTTTTTCCAAAGTGCAAGACATTTGCTCACATTGAATTTCATCAGCCATCCTGGACCACTCTCCTAAACTGTCTAAATATTCCTGTAGCCTCCCAACCTCCTCAGTACTACCTGCTTGTCCACCTAACTTTGTATCATCGGCAAAACTCACCAGAATGCCCCCAGTCCCTACATCCAAATAAATAAAGTGAACAGCTATGGCCCAAACACTGAACCCTGCAAGACATCACTTGTCACCAGCTGCCATTCAGAAAAAGAACCTTTTATCCCAACTGTCTGCCTTCTGTCAGACAGCCAATTCTCAATCCATGCCAGTAGCTCACCTCGAACACCATGGGCCCTCACCTTACTCAACAGCCTTCCATGAGGCACTTTATCAAAGGCCTTTTGGAAGTCTAGATAGATAACAGCCACTGGGTTTCCCTGGTCTAACCTACTTGTTACCTCTTCAAAGAATTCTAACAGGTTTGTCAGGCACGACCTCTCCTTACTAAATATTATTTCTAATATTACTGGCTAGCCTACCTTCATATTTGATCCTCTCCTTCCTTATTTCTCTCTTTGTTATCCTCTGTTTCTTTTTGCAGTCTTCCCAATCTTCTGATTTCCCAAAGCTTCTGGCCACTTTCTTTTCCTTTGATACATCTCCTGACTTCCTTTGTCAACCATGGCTATCTATCCACGCTGACTTGTTCTACTCTGACCCTGCACTTCCAAGAATTTAGAAGTCTCATCCTTAATAATGGGTTCTAGAATTTTACCAACAACTGAGGTTAGGCTAATCAGCCTATAATTTTCCATCGTTTGTCTTGATCCTTTCTTGAACAAGGGGGTTAAACCAGTGATGTTCCAATTACCTGGGACTTTCCCTGACTCAAGTGACTTATGAAAGATCAAAGCCAATACCTCCGCTATTTCCTCAGCCACTTCCCTCAGAACTCTAGGATGTAGCCCATTGGGGCTAGGAGATTTATCAACTTTTAGACCTTTTAGCTTTTCTAGCATTTTCTGTTTTGTAATGGCTACCAAAATCAACTCTGCTCCCTGACTCTCTTTAATTGTTGGGATATCATTCATGTCTTCCACTGTGAAGACTAACACAAAGTACTTCATAAGTTCTTCACCTATTTCCTTCTGTCCCATCACTAGCCTTCCTGCAACAATTTGGAGCAGTCCAATGTCTACTCTTCCCTCTCATTCGTTTCTTCTGTATTGAAAGAAACTTTTCCTATTATTTCTAATATTACTGGCTAGCCTACCTTCATATTTGATCCTCTCCTTCCTTATTTCTCTCTTTGTTATCCTCTGTTTCTTTTTGCAGTCTTCCCAATCTTCTGATTTCCCAAAGCTCCTGGCCACTTTCTTTTCCTTTGATACATCTCCTGACTTCCTTTGTCAACCATGGCTATCTATCCCACCCCCTCCCCCTCCCCACCCCGCCCCGAATAATCTTTCTTTTCTTTGGGATGAACCTCTGTACTGTGTCCTCAATTACACTGAAACTCCTGCCATTGTTGCTCTACTGTCTTCCCCACTAGGCTCTGCATCCAGTCGATTTTCGTCAGTTCCTTTCTCATGCCCCTGTAATTGCCTTTATTTAACTGTAATACCATTACATCCGATTTTGCCTTCTTTCTTTCAAACTGCAGACTGAACTCTACCATATTATAATCGCTGCCTCCTAAGTGTTCCCTTACTTTAAGATCTGTTATAAAGTCTGGCTCATTACATAGCTTTAAGTCCAGAATAGCCTGCTCCCTTGTGGGCTCCATCACAAGCTGTTCCAAAAAGCTATCCTGTAAGCATTCCATGAATTCCCTTTCTTTGGATTCCCCAGCAACATTATTCACCCAGTCCACCTGCATATTGAAGTCCCCCATGATCACCGTGACCTTGCCTTTCTGACATGCCTTATCTATTTCTTGGTACACATTGCATTCCTGGTCCTGACCACTGCTGGGAGGTCTGTACATAACTCCCATTATGGCTTTTTTGACTTTGTGGTTCCTCAACTCCACTCAGACAGCCTCCACATCCTCTGACCCTAGTCATTCAGTGCCATAGATTTAATTTCATTCTTAACTAACAAGGTAGCCCTCCACCCTCCGCCTACTTCCCTGTCTTTTTGATAAGTTGCAAATCCTTGGATGTTTAACTGCCAGTCCTGAACCCCCTGCAACCATGTCTAGGTGATGCCTACCACATCATAATCATTTATGATGAATTGTGCTGTTAATTTGTCTACTTTGTTACGAATATTACGAGCACTCAGGTAAAGTGCCTTAACGCTAATTTTCTTAAACTCATAACTTCCAACATCTCTAGTAATGTGTCCTAAGTTATCCTTCCTTTTTGCTTCATTCCTAGTCAGCCTTGAACTAAAATCCTGCACACATGTTAACCTGCTGCTTATCTTTCTATTTGATTTTCCGTTTCCCTTCCCCCCGACTCAAGTTTAAAGTCCTTGTGACCACCCTATTTATCTTTTTCACTGGTTCCAGATCGGGGGGTTCCCATCAGATCCCCCCGGGTGAATCCAAAGAGGTACTTTAAGTATAGTAAAGGAAAAAGAATAACTGGAGAGAGAATCGGGCCCCTCAAGGACCAAAGTGTACATGTATGTGTAGAACCGCAGGAGTTGCGTGTGGTTCTCAATGAATATTTCTCTTCTGTGTTTACCATGGAAAATGATATGAAGACTTGGAAATTTGGGCAAGTTAGTGGTGATATCTTTGGGACAGTCCATATCGCAATAGAGGAGGTGTTGGATGTATTAGAATGTATGAAAGTGGATAAATCTCTTGGTCCTGACCAGATGTATCCAAGAGCATTGCAACAGGCTAGGGAAGAAATTGCGGGGGGCCCTGGCTGATATTTTTGCATCATTAGACACGATGAGGTCCTGGAAGATTGACGGTAGTGAATATTGTGTCATTATTCAAGAAGGGCTGCAAAGAAAAGCCTGGGAACTATAGACCAGCAAGCCTAACATCCGTGGTGGATAGGTTACTTGGGAAGATTATGACGGATAAGATAGACATGCGTTTGGAAAGACAGGGCTTGATTAGGAGGAGTCAGCATGACTTTGTGAGTGGGAGATCATGCCTCACAAGTTTGTTAAGAGTTCTTTGATGAAGTGACTAGGAAGGTTGACAAGGGCAGGGCTGTAGACAAAGTCTATATGAATTTCAGTAAGGCTTTTGATAAGGTCCCACATGGTAGGCTGCTCAAGAATCATTTCCAACGCCCCCCCCCCCCAAGTCCCTCCTCCCTACCTTTTATCTTAGCCTGCTTGGCACACTTTCCTCATTCCTGAAGAAGGGCTCATGCCTGAAACGTCAATTCTCCTGCTGCTTGGATGCTGCCTGACCTGCTGCACTTTTCCAGCAACACATTTTCTGCTCAAGAATCAAGTTAGATCACATGGAATCCAGGGGGAGCTGGCAAATTGGATTGAAAATTGGCTTGATGGTAGGAAGCAGTGGAAGGCTGCTTGTCGGACTGGAGGCCTGTGATCAGTGGAGTGCCTCAGGTGTTAGTGCTGGACCTGACGCTGTTTGTAATAATCTACATCAATGATCTGGATAAGAATGTACAATTGCAGTAAGTTTGCTGATGACACTAAAATAGGCAGTATTGTGGACAACGAGGAAGGTGATCAGAAATTGTAGCAGATCAGCTGGGAAAGTGGGCTGAGAAATGGTAAATGAAGTTTAATATAGATAAGTGTGAGGTCTTGCATTTTGGAAAGTCAAATCAAAGTAGGAGTTTCATGGTGAATGGCAGGGCTTCAAAGGAGTGTAGTGGAACAGAGGGACCTTGGAATTAAAGTGCAAGGTTACCTGAAAGTGGAGTCACAGGTAGACAGGGCAGTGAAGAAGGCTTTCATCAGTCAGGGCATTGAGTATAAAAGTTGAGAAGTAATGTTGCAGTTATACAGGACATTGGTGAGGCTGCGCTTGGAATATTGTGTTCAGTTTTGATCACTTTGTTATAGGAAGGATGTTATTAAACTGGAAAGAATGCAGAAGGAATTTACAAGGATGTTGCCTGAACTGAATGGTCTGAGTTATAGGGAGAGTTTGGACAAGGAAGACATTTTCTTTAGAGCTTAGGAGACTGCAGCAGGGGGACCTTGTAGAGGTGTAATAGATCATGAGAAGCATGGATAGGGTGAATGCACTCAGTTTTTTTCCCCCAGGGCTGGCGAATTGAGGACTAGAGGGCATCAGTTTAAGGTTAGTGGGGAAAGAGTAAAAGGGAACCTGAGGGGCAATGTTTTTACACAGAGGGTGGTACATGTATGGAATGAGCTACCAGCAGAAGTGATTGAGGCAAGTACATTAACAACATTTAAAAGGTGTTTAGACAACTAAATGGATGAGAAAGGATTAGAAAATTTTGGGCCAAGTGCAGGGAAATTGGGTTAGCATGGATGGACATTTTGGTCAGCATGAACCAGTTTGGGTCAAGGGCCTGTCTCCATGTTGTAGGTCTCTAACAGTAACAAAAACCCCACCAGCATTTGCTTTGAAATGGTTCAAGACTTAAATTCAAGTGGGCAGCACTTAAATGTCTCTGGAATTGGAATCAAATGGTCTCATTGAATGCAAGATAGTGGTTCAGTTCTTCAGCAATGTACGTCTTTTATTTCAAAACTTGACGCCCAAAGCCCAATTATTGAAGAAATTACATCGCCCTCCACAAGCAGCTTATGAGATTAACTGATGTCCCTTCAATTTCTTCTCATAAACCCCAGGATAGTTTTCTCTTTTAAATTTGCATCGGTATTTCAGTTGCTCCTCCAGCAGATGTGAGTTATAGGGAGAGGCTGAATAGGCTTTCTTCCCTGGAGCACAGAGGCTGAGAGGTGACCTTATAGAAGTGTTTAAAATCATGAGGGCACAGGTAGGGTAAAGAGACAAGGTTTTTTTTTACCCAGGGCAGGGGAGTCCAAAACTGCACGGCATAGGTTTATGGGGGAGAGAAGAGAGATTTAAAAGGGACCTCAGGGGCAACTTTTCATGCAGAGAGTGGTGCATATATGGAACGAGCTGCCAGAGGAAGTAGTGGAGGCTGGGACAATAACAACATTTAAGAGATATCTGGATGGGTAAATGAATAGGAAGGGGTTAGAGGGATATGGGCCAAATGTTGGCAAATGGGATTAGATTTATTATTTGGCAGCATGGCCAAGTTAGACTGAAAGGTCTGTTTCCATGTTGCAAAGCTGTATGACTGTGTTGTTCTTTATCTGCTCAACTTTTGTAACATAGGGAATATATTATCAGGATCATCATGAAGGACACAACACACTCTGAATAGTACAAGAGCAAGACCATCAGTGGTTAGCACTGCTACCTCACAGTGCCAGAGACCTGGGTTCAATTCCCACCTCTGGCAACTGTCTATGTGGTGTTTGCACATTTGCCCCGTGTCTGCGTGGGTTTCCTCCCACAGTCTAAAAAGGTGCAGCCGAGGTGAATAGGCCTTACTAAAGTGTTAGGTGAAGGGGTGAATGGGTCCGGGTGGGTTGCTCTTCAGAGGGTTGATGTGGACTTGTTGGGCCAAGGGGCCTGTTTCCACACTGTAACTAATCTAAACCCAAGCGGGTCACTAACCTTCATCGGAGGCTCATTGATGATGTTACCTGGTATAGCAATAAAACGTCTGAAAACAAACCTTCCAGCTCAGGGAGCAAACCTACATCCAGTATAGTTTATTTCAACAAATAATTGCAGATGAAAAAAGCACACTTGGTGCCTCCCAGTTCATCCATCCATGAGGTTGTGGGATGATGTTAATTTTTATTTGCCTGTCAGGAAATGGGTGCCAATGGATTCACAATTTATTTTATAGCCAAACCCTTTTAATTTAAACATAATGAATGGGCTTGGGGCGGAGCGAGTGAATAAGGCAGACAGCCACCCACATCAGGAAGACCAAACGTGAACTCAGGGCACATTTCACCAAGCATCTCAGCCAGACCCACAGGGGCCAACCGGTCCTCCCAGTCACCACCCATTTTAATCCCCTTTTCCACTCCCTTTCAGACATAACCATCCTTGGACTCCTCCATTGGCACAACGAGCCACACTGCAATTTGGAAGAACAGCACTCACCATCCACCTGGGCAGCTTTCTGCCTGGAGGACTCAACTGTGACTTTTCCAATCTCAAATAACCTCCCTTCCCATCCGCAGAATCCCTTCCCAGCCCTTCCCCGTCTCTTCCAGCTACCAACCAGATTCATTCCTCCCATTGACCAACCAGGTTGCATCCTCTACCTGTCTTCACCTATCCCCACCTCCCACTTTATCTCTGCAGTTTCTATACCCAGCCCCCATACCCAGTCCTGAAGGATTACACCCAAAACATTGACTTCTCCACCTCCTGATGCTGTCTGGCTTGCGATCTTCTTCGAGCCTCTTGTGTGTCTCCCTTGGATTCCAGCATACAGAGGTTTTTTTTTGTCTCTGTGGAATAGAAGTGACAGTACCAATATGGATTGAGGATTGTTTCCTATCACTCAGCCAGAGTAACATCAATTAATATCTTTCAGCTGAAGGTTTTCAGTGGAGTGCCCCTGAGGTGGGGAATTGAAACTCTCGGTGTGCAGGCGATAATTTCAAAATGCACAGACAACACAAAGTTGGGAGAATTGTAAACTGTACTGAACAGTGTTGAATTTTAAAAAGTCTCGAATATGTTGGTAGAGCAAGCAGACAAGTGGCAGATAAGTTCAATGCAGAGAAGTGAGCAGCGATGCATTTTGGTAGAAAGAAGATGGAGAGACATTATCTCACAAGGGTATAATATTTAAGAGAGTGCAAGAGTAGAGGGACTTCTGTGTGTATGTCATTGATCAGTGTAGGGCACAGAATATGTGGGAGAGAGCAGTTTTTAAAAAAATTTACTCATGGGATGAGGGCATTGTTGGGTAGGCCAGCATTTGTTGCCTAGCCCTAATTGCTCAGAGGACAGTGAAGGGTCAACCACATTGCAGTGGACTTGGAGTCCCATGTAAAAGACTAGGTAAGGATAGCAGCTTCTTTCCCTAAAGGGCATTTGTGAACCAGATAGGTTTTCTGGCAATCAACAATGGTCATCATTAGGCCTTTTTTTTTAAAAATGGAATTCAAATTCCACTTCTGCTGTGGTGGGATTAGAACCCTGGTCACAGAACATTACCTGGGTGTACTCATTAACACTCCAGCAATAACACCACTAGGCGATCACCTCCCCTTAAATAAAAAAGCATGCATTAACCTAGGTTTTGTAAAGAGGAGCACAGAATATAAAAGCAAGGAAGCTATACTGTATATATAGAAGACACTTCTTAGTCCTCAGCTAGAGCATTGTGTGCAGTTCTGGATGCCACAGAATAGCATGGATATGAATTCATAAGAGAGAATTCTGAAGAGAGCAACAAATAATTTCATGAATGAAAATCTTCAGTCATGAGGATAGGTTGGAACTCTTCTCCTTGAAGAGAAAAACCTCTAACCTGTGATAGAGGCTTTCAAGATCATGAGGGGGCTGGAATAGAGTAGTTTGGGGGAAACTGTCCCTGCTTGTAAAAGGGAAAAGATGTGTGTGATTTGCAAAAATGTTGTGAGAAGAAACCTTTTCACTCAATGAGTAATTCAGATCTAGAATGGACTTCCTGGAAGAGTGGTGGAAGCGAGTTCAATTGGGGCATTCACAGGGGCATTAGATAATTACTCAAAAAGGGAATAATGAGCAAGGGCACAGGGAAAAGGCAGGAGAATGGCACTAAGCCCCATTGCTGATTTGAAGAACCGTACAAACATGGGTTGGAATTGTCACCTGCACCATAAGATTCCTGTGATTCTGTGAACCAGATAAGATGCTTTCTGAAATTAATTTGAAATTGCCGATCTCTTCCTTGACTAACTCACCCTTCCAAATGCTGATACCTAGACTCTGTCAATGGTCCAGATAGCATCAGCCACATTCTACACCTTCCTCCAGAATATCCATTCACTTATGAACAAGGACCTTGCAATTAATGACCGTGTGAATTACTGCATCAACATTAGCTAGATTTCTATCAAGACCATAAAGAACAATGGCACAAACCAGAATTGAAGGCTTTGACAGTATGGCTGAAACCAGTAGGGAAAAGTAGAGCCAAAGCAGAGTTAAAAATCACACAACACCAGGTTACAGTCCAACAGGTTTAATTTGAAGCATTAGCTTTCAGAGCGATGCTCCTTCATCAGGTGGTTGTGGAGGACACAATTGTAAGACTCAGAATTTATAGCAAAAGTTTACAGTGCGATGTAACTGATATTATACATTGAAAAATACCTTGATTGTTTGTTGAGTCTTTCATCTGTTAGAGTGACCATGTTAATTTCACTTCTTTCATATGTAAATCACAAAACTTTTTTAAAAAGTTAATTCTCAGGTTAACTATAACAACTTGTGTTAGCCAGACAATATGTTTAGGGTGTTAGCCCCCTGTGTTCTCGGTCTGTGCCGTAATGTTTAGACTGACTCGAATCTAAAAAGTGAGTTAACAGAGTCTTACATGAATTCATGCAGTTTTTGAGCAAAGTACAATGTAATTCTGCAAGTACAAATTCACCCCACAAACATGTGTGTCTGTCTGTCTGTCTGTCTGGGTAGGGGTGTTAAGAGTGTGAGAGAATGTATGTGTGTGTGTATATATGTGAGTGTAGAGTGTCTAAGTCTGTGAGGGAGTGCATGTGAGTGTGCGTGTGCGCGCGCGTGTGTGTATAGTGCAATGGTGGTCACCTGTAATGTGACATGAACCCAAGGTCCTGGTTGAGGCCCTCCCTATGGGTACAGAACTTAGCTATCAGCCTCTGTTCGGCCACTTTCGCTGCTGCCTGTCCCGAAGTCCACTTGGAGGATGGTCACCCGAAGGTCTGAGGTCAAATGTCTTGGACTGCTGAAGTGTTCCCCAACTGGGAGGGAACATTCCTGTCTGTTGATTGTTTTGCAGTGCCCAGTCATCCATTGCCATAGCCTTTGCTTGGTTTTCCCAATGTACCATGCCTCAGGGCATCCTTGCCTACAACATATAAGATAGACAATGTTGGCTGAGTCACATGAGTACCTGCCACATACATGGTGGGAGCTGTCCCCACGTGTAATGGTGATATCCATGTCCACACTCTGACACATCTTGCGGCGCCTACCACAACAGGGTTGTATGGCATTGTCTGAAAGCCGGGCAGCTTGCTACGAACAAATGATCTGCTTGAGGTTTGCTGGTTGTTTAAAGGCAAGTAGTGGAGGTGTGGGGAAGACCATGGCGAGGTGCTCATCCTTATTGATAATGTGTTGCAGGTCACAAAAAACATGGCGTAGTTTTTCAGCTCCTGGGAAATACTGGACAATGAAGGGTACCCTTTCGGTTGCAGCACGTGTCCGTCTTCTGAGGAGGTCATTACAGTTCCTTGCTGTGGCACGTCGGAACTGGCAGTTGATGAGTTGAACATCGTACCCTGTTCTTGTGAGGGCATCCCTGAGTACTTCCAGGTGCCTGTCATGTTCCTCCTCATCTGAACAGATCTGGTCTATGCGTAGGGCTTGTCCATAGGGAATGGCTGTTTTAATATATTTTGGGTGGAAGCTGGAGAAGTGTAGCATTGTGAGGTTGTCTGTGGGTTTGCGGTAGAGTGTGATGCTAAGGTGTCCATCTTTGATGGAGATGCATTTGTCCAAGAATGAGACAGATAGTAGAGAGTAGTCCATGGTGAGTTTGATGGTGGGGATGAAACTTGTTGATGTCACCGTGTAGTTTAATCAGTGACTCCTCGTCACGGGTCCAGAGGAAGAAAATGTCATCAATGTACCTGGTTTACAATGTTAGTTGGAGGTCTTACGTAGAGAAGAAGTCTTGTTCGAACCTGTGCATGAAGATGTTGGCATATTGGGGTGCAAACTTGGTCACCATAGTTGTTCCATATGTCTAGATGAAGAACCGGTTGTCAAAGGTGAAGATGTTGTGATCAAGGATAAAGTGGGTGAGTTGTAGGATGGTGTTTGGAGATTGTCAGTTGTTAGTGCTGAGTACTGAGGCTGTTGCTGCAATGCCGTCATTGTTGAGGATGCTAGTGTAGAGTCCTGAAACATCCATTGTGACGAGGAATGTTCCCGGTTCGACTGGTCCATGGGTGCTGAGTTTCTGTAAGAAATCCGTAGTGTCCCAATTTAAGCTGGAGATCCCCTGTACAATAGGTTTCAAGATGCCTTCAACATAGCCGGAGAGATTCTCACACAGGGTCGCACTGCCTGGTATGATGGGACTGTCAGAGTAATGCTGTGGCTTTTATAACCTTGATCTTTTTCTTTATGGTTTTGAAATATTCTTTTGTCTTTTCAGCTTGTATCAGCTTTCACACATCCTTCCTGACTGCTACCACCCAAGTACAGTCATTTTGTCACCATGGCTTGCTCACATTTTGGCTCGAATGCTTACAAATATTAACATTCCTCTTAATTTATCAATTTCTCTCTCTTCTGAGTTCACTACATCCTGTCCTCTCTTAGCTTCATCCCACATGGAATGTTCCCAATCCATATCTGTCATCACCCCCTTGATTTTCTTCATTTCTCCTTACAATAAGATGGCAGTCAGGCGTCACGTCCACTTCTCTTGTTCTTTTCCTTTTTTCGCTCTCTTTTCTTGTTTTTTCTTCTCTCCTTTAGTTCACTTACCCCTTAGTGAAGAGCTCAGTCATGGCAACAACCTTGGCAGTAGTGAGTGGGTGCAGCAATGCAGACTCATGGGAACAGTGGAGGGGAGTTCAAGCCATTTCAGTACCTGGCAGCATCAGTAGCATTGGCGAGATCCGGCAAGGAATCAGTGGCAAGGGAGTCGGTGGAGGCGAGTTGGTGCCGAAGAGAGTGGCGGGTTTCATTCCTGCAGCGGCGTGGAGATGGGGACTCCTATCTCACCACCAGACCCATGCAGCAGCACTTAAGAAAGCCTGTAAAAGTTGGACCCTTCCTTTATTTCTTCATTTTTCTGTCTTTATATTCTATGGTTTGGTTTCTTTTTCTGTGTGTTGAGATGGTGTTGAAGAGTGGCAACACTAAACAACTTTTTTCACTGTGTTTAGTGACAAGTGCAAGTGACAATAAATAAATAAATCCAAGTGCCCGCACTCCCACAATTCCATCAATCATAGCTGAAGGCTACCCCTCATCACATCCTTGCCTTGCTGTCACTTTAAGCTCCACTTTGGTTCAAAACGCACTTCTTCCATTATCCATCCTGATGGACAAACCTATGCCCCCTCCCAAATCACCGACTTGTACAATATACTCTCAAAATCTTTCACCCACCCTAAATAATGACATTCCCCGACCATTCTTCTTTCGTACAACGGTGTCATCTCCATCATCAAGTTCAGGAACACAGACATGAGAGCATAAAGAACTCAGAGCAGCCACTCAGGCCCTTGAACAGAAAAAACAGGCAAGATCTATTTCTAGATCTGATTGAAAAAAAATCAAACGCTATCAAATCCTACCTTTGTCCACCCAACATTCCTAGTCATGCAGGATTGTCCTTGAATGTAAAGGATTAGTTTTATAGGGCTCTCACAGCCCATTGGTAAATTCCTTACCTGTGAGAATGGAGGCCTGAGTTCAATCCCACTTGCCTCTCTGAATAGTTTGATTAGAAAATATCTACTCTTACCTTCTGTTCTGTACTGCAGCCATTCTTGTTAACATCTTTCCCCTGATCACTCCACACTCATCTCCATTGTGAGGAACTCATGGCCTTGTCACCAAAGTTAAGACCATCTGGATTAGTTGATCTATCACTTTCATTTCTTCCATGAGCTTATTGGGCAAAACGTCATCCAAAGATCTTCACACTACAGCACAATCTGTTTCCACCCCTAGTTTCTCTCCTATCTCCCTGATACTCTGATCATCCTGTCCACAAAATTCACCTTCTCTCTCAATTCTGTTTCCAATAAACTACTAACCACCATCAGCCCTTCCTGTTCATGTTACCTGATATTGTGAATGGTTTTACCCCTTTCTTCATAGTAGCCATGTTTACCTTCCTCAAAAAAATATATCTCTTGATTCCTCTGTCCTTGCAAACTACTAACTCATGGCCAAATTCCCTTTCCACTCTTAAGTCCTTGAGCAGGAAGTGACCTATCAAGGTCAGTCCCATCTTTCCTGGAACTCCATGTCCAAATCCTTCTCATCACCATGGTATTGGAACAGCTCTTACCAAAGTCAGGAATGCCATCTTATGTGACTGTGACAAAAATAAACTTTCCTTCCTTGCCCTTTCTAACCAGTTCCTAGACTTTAACATAGTCAGTTGTATTACCTCTATAATCCGCCCCACTACCATTATCTGGTTGAGTAGGATTGCACTGGTTGGGTTCTATTCCTGTCATAGTGAAAACAGTCAGAGAATCACCAATAATGGCTTCATTTCCCAATCCTATCCCTCCCCTGTGGAGCTATATTTGGACACCTGCTATTTCTCATCTGAAAGAGAGCTGCATACTTCCAAAAGCACAACTCCAATTTCCACATATATGGTAGCAACATCCTACCCAGTCTTGTTGTCATCTCTTTCTCAACTCCCCTGCTATTTCTAAACGATCAGATTCCTTGTCCAACATCCAGAACTGGAAAAGCAAAAATCTCCTTCAATTAAATACCTTGGTGTCTGAAGCAATTGTCTTCAGTCCTGACCAACTCCATCCCTCTCCTTGGCAACAAACGGAAATCTTAACTAAATGTTTTTGCAATCTTGGTGTCATATTTAAGCCAGAGACAGAATTGCAACCACATATCCTGCTGTCACTTAAACCATCTGTAACATCACCCATCTCTGCCATTGGTTCCTTCATCTCTGCCAATGTCAGATCTGGATATTACCATTCTAATAGAAGAAAGTGAGAATTGCAGATGCTGGAGCTTAGAGTCAAGAGAATGTAGTTCTGAAAAAGCACAGCAGGTCAGGAGAGAGTGAAGTAGCACTACACTCATTACCATTCTAATACAGACCTAGCCAGTCTCTTACATTCTACCCTCCCTAAATTGGGCATCATCCAAATCTCCAATGGCTATGATTTTGCACCAAATCCTGGTCAACATCATCCATCTCACTGACCTGCCCTGGTTCCCAACAAAACAATTCCTCAATTTCAAAGTTCTCACATTGGTTTCAAAATCTTCCACCAATCTCCTTCAGTTCTACTTCTTTTTTCTAATTCTGTCCTTAAGCATCAGGAATTTAATTGATCCACCACTGGTGGTCATATTTTCAGCTACTGTAGGCCCAAAGCTCTTGACTTCTCTTGCTAAACCTCTCTCCTTCATTTCTCCCTCTAAGAACTCCTTAAAACTTACTTCTTTGACCAAGACTTTTGTTTTCTGCCCTAACTCTTATCTTTATGTGGCTCAATATCATATGTTTTATATGGTCTCTTCAAACCAACTTATGACATTTTTTTTCATTCAAAGTACAACTTTTAATTGAAGTTATTGTGGTAGATTTGCAATAGTCATATGTAACATCAGACAAAGGCCTCCAATCCTGAAGCACAGAACAGGGAACTTAGTCTCAAACAGCATTGCTATCTTGCTTCAAAAACACTGGAAAGGATTTTGATCATCCCAAAATCATGAAAAGTATCTTACTGATTAACCAACTTAATCATCACTTATTTAGTGTTAGTTTGTGTATTGTTCTTTTTTCTGACTAGCTATAATATCAGGTTCTCTTTGAAAGATAAAATGGTATTTTGGAATTCATCATTTCTGGTAAGTATATTTAAACAAATTTTGTGTCATAGATATTGCACTATTCCACATAGGACCTTAAAATGTTTTAATAATCATTTTTGACTAAAGAAAGTGCAGATTCTTAAAGAGTTTACAAATTCAGACATTGTGAATCCACAGTTTAACAAGTTCCCTTCAGTCACTGTAGAAATGTTTCAAAATGAAAGGGAAATGAATAGAAGACACGTGCAACTCCCACCTGGTGCATTTACTATGGAAATTAAGTGGCTTTAATTGTGTGTGAGCAGGAGGCAATTTTGTACTGCACCATTAAAAACTAATGACACCCTTGATAAGAGGAAGAAGTCAGGTTGCCAATGTATGAATAATATTCTATTTCTGAAGTACCACAGTAAATTCAAACAGTGTATATTTTTTAATGCATTGCGCCGAAAGATACAGTAACGTCCTTTTGCAGTGAAATTGAACACAAAAAAAATTCACTAAATTCTAATATATTGGACTACATCCCACAAATAGTCGATCATCCATGGACTCGTTGACTAATAAATTTCACCATCTGATTGATAAGGATTCCAAGAGAATAGAGCACATCCAAAATCTGCATTTTTTTATAGAAACAAAAGTAAAACTCCAGATATCTTTAGAAAAGTCATTTGGTGTATCTTGTGGTTTAATTGCACAGCATTTATAAAAGATCCATTCTAATTAGCCAAATGTTCATGAAGGTAGCACTGTATACATCAGATTTATGCCATCGTATTAAAGGCGTTCGTCAATGATGTTAATGCTGTGATTGAGGTTCTAGTGGGTCTCATAAGAGGGCATAATTATGATTGAAAAATGTGGGGTAATTAGCAGCATGCATTTAGCAAAATAAAAGTTACCTGTATTTTTTTTTTCAGTACTTGACTCCGCTGTAAAATGCTGGAATTAATTGAAAAATGAAGAAGTTTCCCCCAATTTGGACAATGCATGATTGACTGAATCTAGCAGGACAGAGAGTAGCTGATACATCAGGGTGACTCCAGTCTGCCTTCTGCAACATTGTGCACTAACTTTCATTTGAGTTCCATTTAGTTAAGACTCAGTATGTGGAAGCAAAGGATCCTAATTGGATTGAAGTCTGAAGTTCTCATGTATTCCGCCTAAATACCCAATATTAATGAAATCCCTTCAACAAAATCATAAAAATAAATGACACAGACATAAATATAAATTTTGCCCAGTTAAAACAATAAAATATGTAACAGAAATCTCATAAATTTCAAAGAGTAATAACATATTCTGTTAACAATTCAACCAGCTGGAAACCTGACCAACTTGCACATCAAATAACAGCAACAGATTAGGCTTGACTGGTCATAATGTTTCTAAAATGTAAAAGGTCTTCATGTGAAAGAGATATGAGATGTAACAATGAATTACAGGAATCAGGGAGTTTCCTGGTCCAATTATTGGTCTCCCGATTACCTGATTTCAGCCATCCCAGCAGATGCAAGTATCTCAATTGCTGTCAGTCTCTGGACTTGGGAGAGGGAAGGAAAGAAGGACAGACAGAAAAAAAAGTGTTACTTTTTTTTTGATCATTTGCAGCCCTGCACTGGAAAAAACAAGTATTTTGCCTCAAAAAAGGATGGGTTGACTTGATAATGTGGTACCATTATTCAAGAGGGACTGTGGGATAAATCAGGAAACTACAGGCCAGTGAGTCTAACATCAGTGGTCAGGAAACAATTGAAAAAACTGAGGAATAGAATTAATCTTCACTTGGAAAGTTCTCGATTAATTAAGGATACACAGCATGGCTTTGTCAGGGGTGATCATATTGAAGATCTGAACTTGTGGTTGGGGCACAGTCTCTCGGTTCTGCGCTCTGTCAATAAACATACCTGTAAATGACTCTTTGTCAGTCACACAAGCAATAGTTTATTCTTTGATATGGCTAGGTCGGTAGACTTTGATCGGCCCAGAAGTAGGAGTACTCCGAGACCACCAAAAGAATCCGACAACTCAGAGTTTGCATAGTGTTCATATATATTGTTCATAGGCAGGCAAGGAGCATGATTGCTTGGTAGTAACCAATAAATAGCATAAAGCATTTGTGCATACTGTCTCAGCCTATCACAATTTCCTGTGAACAATTTGTTCTTAGAATCATCTTTGTCCTGCCTTGTGGTTAGGGTTAAACCATTACTTTTGTATTTTATCAAATCTACATCAGTCTGTGGTTTCTTGTTTTTGTCTGGTTCAGTGTAATCTAATTTAGCAATGCAGAAGCCATTTTGTGAAGCTCCTTCAGCCATTTTGTCCTATCTTCCAGATGCCCTCATCCTCAATATCTAATAAAATGGAGGTGGTGCCTGGGTGCATAGATGAACGTAGTGAGGTGATGTATCCTATATGGATTTCTGTAAGGATTTTAACAAGGACTCATATGGCAGATCAGTTAAGATGATCCAGAGAAATTTGAAAAATTAGACCCAAAATTGGCTTAGTGGCAGGAAGCTGAGGTTGATGATCAAAGGGTGTTTTGCTGACTGGAAGTCAGTGTTCAGTGATGCACCACAAGGTTTGATGCTGGGTCCCTTGCTGTTTGTTGTGTGTATTGAAAATGCATGCATGAATGTAGGAGATTGAACAGTAAATTCACAGATGACATGAAAATTGAGTGTATGGTAAATATTGAGGAGAAAATATCCACAGGTTGATTTGGACAGTCTGGTCAAATGGGCTAAACAGCAAATTGAATTTAAACCTCAAAAGAGAGAGGGGATGCACTTTGGGAGGATTAACAAGACAAGGGAGTAGACAGTGAATGATAGAACTCTGGAAAGTACAGAGAATCAGAAAGACCTTTGTGTGCATCTCCATAGATCCTTGAAGGCAGCCGGACAGGCAGATAAAAGCTGATGAAGGCAGCACATAAGATACTTGCATTTATTAATCAAGGCATTGAATACTAGATCAAGGAGGTTATGATGGATTTGTATATAATGAAACTGAGACAACAACTAGAGTACTGTGTGCAATTGTGATCAAACTATAGGAAACATATGATTGAAATAGAGAAGCTGCAGAGGAAATTCCCTAGGAATGATTTAGTTAATGATGAAAAGAGATTAGAGCGCTGGAGTTGTTTTCCTTGGGGGGAAGTGGGGACCCGATTGAGGTATACAAAGTTAAAGGGGGCTTTGATAGGGTGGATGGGAATTAACTTTTCCCCTTAGTAGACATGCCAGTAAGGAAAAGATTTAAAAGGGAACTGAGAAAGACATTTTTCACCCAGAGGGTAGTGGTTATTTGGAATGCAATGCCTAACAGGTTAGTAGGGACAAAAAGGTAGTCCCACCTGCCAGCATCCAGCCCATATCCCTCTAAACCCTTCCTATTCATATACCCATCCAGATCCCTTTTAAATGTTGCAATTGTACCATCCTCCACCACTTCCTCTGGCAGCTCATTCCATACACATACCACCCTGTATGTGAAAAAGTTGCCTCTTATAAAAGAAACATATCTTTCCCCTCTCACCCTAAACCCATGCCCTCTAGTTCTGGACTCCCCAACCCCAGGGCAAAGACTTTGTCTATTTATTCTATCCATGCCCATCAATTTTGTAAACCTCTATAAGGTCACCTCTCAGCCTCTGACGCTCCAGGAAAAACAGCCCCAGCCTATTCAACCTCTCCCTATAGCTCAAATCCTCCAATCCTGGCAATATCCTTGTAAATCTTTTCTGAACCATGTTGAGTTTCACAAATCTTTCCAATAGGAAGGAGACCGGAATTGCATGCAATATTCCAACAGTGGCTTAACCAAAGTCCTGCACGGGCGCAACATGACCTCCCAACTCCTGTACTTAATACTCTGACCAATGAAAGAAAACATACCAAACGCCTTCTTCACTATCCTATCTACCTGCGACTCCACTTTCAAGGAGCTATGAACCTGCACTTCAAGGTCTCTTTGTTCAGCAACACTCCCTAGGACCTTGCCATTAAGTGTATGAGTCTTGCTAAGATTTGCTTTCCCAAAATGCAGCACCTCCCGTTTATCCAAATTAAACTCCATCTGCCACTCCTCAGCCCATTGGCCCATCTGGTCAAGATTCCGTTGTAATCTGAGGTAACCTTCTTCGCTGTCCACTACACCTCCAATTTTGGTGTCATCTGCAAACTTACTAACTGTACCTCGTATGATCACATCTAAATCATTTATGCAAATGACAAAAAGTAGAGGGCCCAGCACCAATCCTTGTGGTACTCCACTGGTCACAGGCCTCCAGTCTGAAAAACAACCCTTCACCACCACCTTCTGTCTTCTACCTTTGACCCCGTTCTGTATCCAAATGACTAGTTCGCCCTGTATTCCGTGAGATCTAACCTTGCTAATCAGTCTCCCATGGGGAACCTTGTTGAATGCCTTACTGAAATCCATATAGATCTCATCTACCGCTCTGCCTTCATCAATCCTCTTTGTTACCACATCAAAAAACTCAATCAAGTTTGTGAGACATGATTTCCTACACACAAAGCCAAGTTGACTATCCCTAAGCAGTCCTTGCCTTTCCAAATACATGTACATCCTGTCCCTCAGGATTCCCTCCAACAACTTGCCCACCACCGAGGTCAGGCTCACCGGTCTATAGTTCCCTGACTTGTCTTTATCACCCTTCCTAAACAGTGGCACCACGTTAGCCAACCTCCAGTCTTCTGGCACCTCACCTGTGACTATCGATGGTACAAATATCTCAGCAAAGGCCCAGCAATCACTTCTCTAGCTTCCCACAGAGTTCCAGGGTACACCTGATCAGGTCCTGGGGATTTATCCACTTTTACGCATTTCAAGACATAGAAATATTAGCCATTAAAACATGATATATGAAACAAAAATTCAGCTTCACAGGTCTGACATCATGTGGATCTTCAAAATTAATAGAATAATTTACCATAAGAATTAGTAAGTAAAAATTAGAACAGCAGTGTAAAATCTTGAATGACTGGCTGCTTTAGGATGGATGTGAATTTTCCAGTCCCCAACACTGTAGCAACTAGTGCTCAGAGAGGGAGAATATTGATTATTATGTGATGACACTGATAAATCTCGCTGATATCTACAGTTTTAACTGAAAGGTAATCTCAGAGATAGGACATCATGTTGGGATATCTATTGATAGAGCAGAAATGTATTCAAGAAAATTATGTAGATGTGTAATAAGTCTAATGATTTCAAGCATTGGCTACAAAATAATTATGTAAGAACAGACAAGGCTTTGCATTATGCAGAGGGGCAAGGTCAAGCAACAGTAACATATTGAAAAACAACAATTTGCAGAAATGCCAACATAAAGATCAAGGCAAGAATACAGGATGTAGACATAGCAGAAGACATCACATAAAAGAAAAGAGGAAGCATGGGAAATGTAAATTTCAATTGCAAAATGCTGAATCCCTTTTCACCCATTTGTTTAGCTTGAAAACAGCAACAAAATCCTACAAAGGCAGCTGCTGCAGAGAGATAAGTCATTCTACATCTTACAACAGGTTGGCATCTTCAAGTCTAAAAAGGTAATGCTTTGAAGATGCATGTTAGAGCAGGGACTGCAGAAGGAGATTAACAAGTGAATGTGAAGTGTCAGAGAGACATTGGTGCTTCATATAGCATCATGACTTTTGCAGACCTGTGTAAAAGTAGCTCAAGGTGGTGACCCAAACATAAGTTCCTCAAAAATAGTAAAGTTGGGACTAAAAAGATGGAATGAGACTCCAACCAAGAGGATAAATGAAGCAGAGAGCCCAATGCAATGGAAAGAGAAAAAGACCTTTAGTTCCAGATTGTTCAATATCTACTAAGTTTACATAAAGCAGACTTAAATCTTAGACTGATACCCTATAGGTGCCATTAGAGATTTATAGGCTTTCACAGGCTGATAAGCCATTGGTCAAATGACCATAAGACAAGAACAAAAGCAGGCTAATCAACCCATCGAGTCTGCTCTGCCATTCATTGAGGTAAGTTTGATAATCTTCACCTCCACTTTCCTGTCTCTTCCCATAACCCTCAATTGCCTTCCCAATTAAAAATTTGCCTATCCCAGCTTTGAAAGTACTTAACGACCCAACCTTGACAGCCATCTGTGGCAAAGAATTCCATAGATTCACTATCTTCAAGTGAAATTCTTCCTCATCTTTGTCTTAATTAGGTGATCCTTTACTCTGAGATTATGTCCTTTAGTCTTAGACTCTCCCACAAGAGGAAACAACCTTCCCGCATCGACCCTAGTGACTCCTTTGATAGAGGCTGCCTTTCATTCTACTATAATCCAGTGAGTACAAGTCCTACCTATTCACCCTCTCCTCAAAATAATCCCTTCGGGATCAACCTACTGAACTTTCTCTGGACTACCTCTGATGCCATTATATCTTCCTTTAGATTAGGGGAGCAAAACTGTTCACAGTATTAGAGCTATGTTCCGACAAGTACCTGGTGTTGTTTTGGTTGGACCTCTTTATTTTTACAGTCCATTCTCTTTGAAATAAAGGCCATTATTCCATTTGCCTTCTCTATTACCTGCTGAACGTGGATGCTAGTTTTTGTGATCTATGCACGAGAACTCCCATATCCTTTTGTGCGATAACTTTCTGCAGTTTTTTTCCATTTAAATAGCTTCTCTATTCTTCCCATCAGAATGTGCAACCTCACAACTTCCCACATTGTGTTCCATCTGCCTGGCTTTGGTCACTCACTTAACCTGTTTACATTCCCTCCACAGACTGTGTTATCCTCATCACTTTCCCACCATCCGTGAACTTGGCAACTGGACATTCCCTTCACTCCTTCACGTCATTAATACGAATCCTGAAGATTACAAGGATGTCTTTATAGGTCTTGCTGATGTCTTCCAGGTGAATAACCTCTCAGAGTTTTCAACAAACAGTGTATCTGTTGAAGAGGATTCCAGCTGCCTTAACTCCATCCTGAAAGGCAAGGTAAGAGAGCTGCAAATGACAGGAGTAACAGACAAAGTGATGACTCCTACTGATTGGATTAGCAGCTTTGCAGAAATGAAGGAAACATGGAAACAGAACAGGTATTGATCCAAAGGATCTTCATAAAAGTTTAAAGAAATTTCACTGCTCCATACCAGTGATAGAAAGCATTTTTCTGTAGCTTGCTAAGACAAAAGTGTTTTTTACTAATTTCAACTCAATGAATGGTAGGTGAAACTGGATGAAAGCAGCAATTTTTCAAAGCACATTCTGAAGATTGGGAGATGCAGATTGTGCTCACCATTTGGCACTTCCATGACTCCAGAAAAACATCAATGCAGACAGCACGACATGCTAGTCAGTGATCATCCCAGATTGGAAGCAATTGTGGATAGCCTACTAGTTTATGGTATGAAAGTACACTTGAAGAAGCCATCACATATCATGAAATCTAGTGTGACTGCTAGACACAGAGACCGCTTGTCAGATGAACATGAAAATGATGCATTTGAAGATGCCTGAAGTGAAATACTTAACTTATCGACTTGCAGCAAAGGGAGTGCAAATCATGCCAAGGTGAGAGATTTAGCAGAGATAACTTGACCAATAAGTCGTGAAAGTAGTGCAACTATTTGTTGGTATCCTTAACTACCCTTAGTCTTGCCTCATTTGTATGAGTGTGGACTTCTACACGAGGTTACAGCAAATGAAGAGAATAGTACAGGGGCATAGAACGAGATGTAGATGACACTAAGTACACCAACTGATGACAATGACACCAGTGTGGAGATACTCCACTGACAACAGTGAAACCACCTTGCAGGGAAATGTCAGGGAGACAAACTTGAACAACTCATGCAGCAAGGACAAGCAGCTGCATTAGTGGAAACAATGTGTCATTATGGAGATTGAGAAAGAATATCTCACTATCGTCTTTGTTGTGAGCATTTTAATAAATAACTGTTAGGAAGAGACAAAGTGACACGGAGTCCAACCACAACCTATTTCAAAGTATTTTTCTCAAACCATTATTTTTCTCCAAATACCAACTAAGAACGTTAACTTGTTTGCTAAGATATAATTTGGAATACAATATAAGCAAGTGAAGCAGATGCATATTACAACATGTTGTGTGGAGCACTGAAAAGCCAAATTTCACATCGAAAGAACTGGCAAATCATTGCCAGAGCTGAGAATTGGATGGAGCAAACTTTCAACTCACTTATCTTGTCAGCTCATATGGCAGCTTAGGACCTAAACAGAGCAGATGTCAGCTCAAATCATACAAAGTAAACGAGAAAATCCAGTTATATCATGGTAACTACAGACATATTTACGGAGAACCCTCCCTTATGGTAGACCATTGATGTGGAACATATGATGTAGTCAACTACACAACAACCATCCTTCCCAGAGATCACTATTCCACAACAAGGAAGGACATCACCCCAGATTCCAGATAAACAGCCAACAAAAACACGTACATCTTACCAATAGAGGACATGCAATTCTGTTCTGCATTACAGTAATGGCTTGCAACAGGAGTCTTCTGCAATAAATTGGAACTCCCTGTTTAAGAGGGGAAGACTGCATTTAGAATGCATTTATTTGGTCAAAGGGTTGTAGAAGTTTGGAATTCCCTTCCTCAAATGGATGTTTGATAGTGAACAAATGTTAACAAAAACCCATTCAGCCCAGCTTTAAAGAGAATTAAAAAGGTATGAAGTAATTATGGTGAATGACAGTAATATTGAGTTTAATTATAAATCAGCCATAATCACATTAAATGATAGAATAAACTCGAGGGGCTAAGTAACGTACTCCAGTTCTGATCAGTTTCACTCTGGGAGTCAGGGAGCTTTTGTGCTTCTTGCTAAGATCTGAGCCTCATCCCAATGTGTCAGGGTATGGGGAGGGTGGAATGCAAGGTAGGGAGTGAGAGGTTTAGTGAATTGATTTAAATTTGAGTTTGTTTCATTTAACTATAACTTGCTGTGTATTGTGGACAAATGTCATTTGACTAAGCATCAGCAGAGTTATTTATACATTTGTGTGGCATGTGGTCAAATCTCCAGGAATACATCAAACTAGAGCTGGTGAACGTAGTCCTAGTATATGGACACTATTTTTCTCAACAAATACAAAATGTTAGTGGGGCTCCACATTCCAATCATTATCTGGATAAGGAGGATTTTTTTAAAAAATCTGTATTGGGCTTATTCAGGACAATCTTTTTTAAAAAAAATACACATATTCCCCAGTTTTGGTCTCCACCACAAGTGAAAATATTTTCTCTAGGTGTATTCTGATCAAACCTTGCATCATCTTAAACAACCTTCAATCAGAATGTGGAGGTGTCTGTGTGAATTCACCTGAAGGGGCAGTGCTCGGAAAGCTTGTGATTTCAAATAAACCCATTGGATTGTAACTTGATGCCATGTGACTTCTGACTTCAATCTTTACCAGGTCAGCCTTCTCGGAATAGTTTGGGGCTCTCGTCTTTGGCGGTTTTTCATAATAGGTACAATTTCTCTGTTTTGATGTCACCCCTATGTTACAATCCCCAAAGAGACTTCTAAGTTTAAAAAAAAAGTGAATTTCACAGTGATCATTAGAAAGAATCACACCAGATTTCACATTGAAACTTTAACATAAACCCAAATTAATACCAATGACTGAACATTGGATTAGGAATTATTTACCAAGTAAACAACTTAGGCAAGACCTCAGTAATTAACTAAATCAACCAAACATACTTTGACAAGTTTGTACATTGCATTACAATCATCAAGGCTCCATATCTGCTAACTCCCAATCCAACAGTCCTCTTCCTATTTTCAGCAGTCTTCCAACACCCACCAACTTTCAGTTTGTGACTCTGAGGATCCTGGAGTTGACTTGCAGCAGCATGCTCCACTCTGGCAGCTCCTTGGCAGAATGTAAGGCTGCCTCAGTACTGAAGGCTGGAGGTGAGGGCACTTGTCATTGGGCAGCAGGAGAGTGATTTAGTGACACCACCTTCCCAACTCTGTCTGATTAAATCCATGGTAGGATGGTTTGTGGATGACCTTCCCACCCAGATACTAATTGAGCCCATTAAGTGGGTCCCCTGTGCTTCTGGGTTTGCTCTGAGAGGGGGGACAAACTCTTCCTTCATAGGAAGGGACTCAGTGTCTCATAAAAATCACTCAGCGGGGCATTGAAGTTGCCAAAAAACATTGCACCACTCTTGCCTCCTATCCTTTGCCTTTTTCCCAGGAGCCTCCTCCTCTTACCCTCACATTACTTGTTGAACCTACACCATTGGTAGCTACATGCCAGTAGCTGCCAACTTACCCAATGGCACTGTCTGCAATAGAGGCTTCTGAGTGGCTATAGGTACCTGAGGAAGTGGGATTTACAACCTCTTTTCACTTAATCTCAGAGAAAGGCCCAACTGTGGCCACTTAAGTGCTTAACAGACATTAAAAATTTCTCCAATATATATGAAATGAGACTCTCGCCAACTCTCCAGTTAGTGAGTACAAACCCCACACACTCAGATTATATTCTCTCATTTCTTTAATCTCCAAAAGGTCCTGCATGTTCAGCCTTCCAAAACAGCAGGCAAACTCTTACAAGTATCCTGCTTTTACAGCAGTAACTTATCTGGTTCTTCTGTCAGCATCATGTCTCTGTCCGGGTGACGGACTCTCAGAGTTTATGTCTGGAAAGATTTGCTGTCTGTGTTTTAGCGTTTTCTATATACTTTAGCTTTGCCCCCTCTGCCAAGGCAACCAAAATCACATGGACCTGCAAAGATGATAGATAGATGTCAGTGGGATTTCACCATACCCATTCTAGGATTTTCTGCTTTACTTATATTTTAAACAGTCTCCTATTAAATATCATTGTATAAAGTTTCACAGTTGTGACATCCTCTCTTTTTTTTAAAATTGCCAGTGATTTTCTATAAACTATCAAAATAAAAACCATTCAAACATCTAACTCAGGATGCACAATATAGATTAGATTCTTTCTGCTCTTGGCATATTTCACCATTAAACACCCTATCTTTGCAATACGAAGTTTAATTCATAAATCTTAATTGTCACATTGAAGACTAGCTTGCATGAAATCTTGGGATCACAGGTCTTACAAATGAGGTTTTCTATTATATATAATTTCAAACTGCACAAAAGATCTCCACTTTCATTTTGCATAGACTCTTTACGATGTTTGTAGAGTCCAGTTAAAAAGCAATACAGTGGTTAGCATCCTTAAGGCCAAAACGTAAAACTTGTATCAGGTTTTTCAGAGTATGGATTCTAAGATTATAAAACTTTTGTGCCAATTGCAAATACAATTTGTTTGGGTTGGTTAACTTTGGCAGGAACAACTTTGTTGATTGCTGACAAAACCATGCAGATTCTACGTTCGAGCAGCCCTAAGTTGTCATCCCATGAAAAATCCGCACTCATAACATTTTTTAAATCCCAGATTCAACAATTTCTATTGATTTTCTTTAAAGTTAAAATGTCGATCAAGTTTCTGCTTTATTAAAGCAGATTTCACAGGTTTTAAATCTAGTTTTTAAGTTTCTTTCACCAGCTTCAATGTTATTTAATGCCCAAGTCAGTGATGGTCTCAACTACCCACACATATGCATGAAATTCAAAACAACACAATTCACTTCACCGTTTTACATTCAGGATCACATTTAAGTTGATGAATCCTACAGTGCCCTAATCCAGGAGATACAAGTTTAACACTGCCTCCTCTCATGCAAACTGTTCATTTTTCTCATGAGTAATATCCGTTTATCTGCTTTAAAGAACTTTATTATGGTTATGTCGATAATGCTATTTTGCCAAAACAAAATTAAAAGCTCCTTTCCAATAAATTCACAGATGTTTTCAATCTCTGTTTTCATCTTCCCATTCAGTTCGAACTTAAATTTAGTTCTTCTCAGCAAAACAAAATACTTTCTAATTTTTAATTTTTAAATTTACATTCAAGGACACAAATCCTCCCTTGTAACTCTGTGACATCAGCATTGGTTATAGCCAGACTATTCTGTTTCACAGCAATTCTTTCCTCTGCTTTGTCATTAGTTTTGAGTATTTTTGTTATCTGACCCATCATTCTTTGCTCATGTTTGGCTTGCATGTTGGAATGAAGATGGTGTTATCTCATTTCCAATTGCCATTAACTCTT
The DNA here is from genome assembly GCF_020745735.1 of Hemiscyllium ocellatum. Classification (NCBI taxonomy): domain Eukaryota; kingdom Metazoa; phylum Chordata; class Chondrichthyes; order Orectolobiformes; family Hemiscylliidae; genus Hemiscyllium; species Hemiscyllium ocellatum. The sequence continues at coordinate 85,446,356 of NC_083407.1, read as the reverse complement.
TATTGCCAGTCTGATGCTCTAATTTCCTTTCAATATTAATAGTTTGAGCTTCTCACTCTAATTGAAAACAGGAACATTTGCAACAGGATACAAAAACTATTGATTCTGTCACTCAATCTTTCCTGTACATCTGCATTTCTGATATCAATAAATTTCTCTGGAATCACTGAAGACAACAAACTTTATCAACAGCCAAGTTGTTTTCTACACCATCAATGGGCATATCAGGCACAACCCCACAACTATTAATGAAACTACATTTTAAATTCACTCTATTTCAAAGTGTAACCACCAGATGAGAGGTGAAATACATCTCCCATCTTTTCATCTTTATTTGATTGTAACAGGCATGTTTAAAAATTGCAATTATGGACTTACAAATCCAGTGTATTTCTTTACTGTTGATGTACAGGTTGTTGAGATTTAACAAGACCTGTTTTCTTGAGCTTTTAAATGAAATAAGAAGGAAAGTCAATTGTTCTGAAAATCAATCTGGGTATGAACATTAAAAGGTTAATGTAGGTTCTCAAAACACAACATGCACTTGAGATCAACACACAATTACGTATTCAAAAGTAGAACTAATTTATTTTCATGACTTATTATTTGGCCAAATTGAAAGTTGGTTCACAGTTCATGGTTGGTAACCTGATCCTGCTTTAGATTTTTCAGGCTCTGCTTGCTTGTAAGGGTGTGAAGACAGTTTTCGGTACTCAATAAACAGTCAACTTGCATTGTTCTATCTAGATTCAAATCGAAGCATATTTACAAGAAGTTGTATCACATGACTTCTCAACCTATGATCCCTCTTCAGAGCTAGTTAATGTTAACACTGCTTTCTCTCCACAGATGTTGTCAGTCCTGCTGAGTTTCTCCAGCAATATCTGTTTTTATTTCCGACTTCCAGCATTTGCAGTTCTTTCTGTTTTCTCTTTGGCATTACTGGGTGTCTGAAGTGATGAATTTTAGATGTCCAGGTAATTAACTCTGGTCAAATCATTCTTCTGTATTGCCTGGGAGCAATGTGGACTATGTGAGAAATTTGGGAAAATATGGTGAGAATGGAAATGAGATTCTCAACGTTGAGAAAGGAAACCTCAATTTTCTCCTTAGGATTCCAACAGCCAGAAGAAAATCTCAGTATTGCTCGCATCTCATGATTAATCTTGCTTCATTTATATGCAGTGTGCAAGTCTTTTAGATACAGGCAAGTAACTGGACGGTGCCAATTCCCTACTCAAAAGCTTGAGCAGTTACCTAGCAGATGAAGCTTGCTGGTTTCTTCTTTGGCCTTTCACTTCCTGGGATCTCACACTAAACTCCACTGACAGTGACTGCCTCCATTCATGGATGTCATTAGCCTCGTCACAGCATTGTGGCCAATCTCAGACAAATGCAAAAGTCACTTTAGTACTTCACTTCAGAGCTCATGGATACCTTACATTGCAACAGGAACATGTACCCTTAACATGCATCTGCACAGGATGCAGCTCATAGTTTTAGGGTTGCTTTCAAGAACCAAGTCACTCTGGTGAAGGAACTCACAGACCTGCAAAGGCAGTCAAAAATTAGGATCATAAAGGAAAATTGAGAATGGGCTTGTTGCCAAAAAGGCAACAGATACAAGAAGCAAGCTTCAGAAAAGGTTACAGATGCAGTGCCGCAAGATACTCACTGAATGATCTCATAATTGACCAATATTAAATCTTCAAGTGCCATACCCTTACAAACCTTACACTGCACATTTCTCAGTACCCCATTACTCACTTCAATCTCCACCTCACATGATACATACCTAAATGTTCATTTCTTTGCACATTTAACATTACCATCATTTCAGGTTATAAGAGGAGAGTTACTCCCTGAAGACACTATGTGGATAACACCTCCTAAGATCAACAAAGTTCTTCTATAACAAGTTCTTCTTTTATCATCTCCTGTCCATAAACAATTCTGCTGGTGAATATTTGTTATTGAAAAATGTTTCGTATCACTGATGAAATGAAGATAAATCCTACGTTGTGTTTGACTATCAGTGACTTCAGTTTTACTGCTCTGTTTCACCATCGACTTGTGGCTGAAGTGGAGAAAATGTGAAATTGACTCAGTTTAATTTTCATTCATGAACAGCAGATCGTCTGAAATAAATAAATAAATAAATAATCTCATCTGAGAATCTGTCAAGAATTAATCACCTTTGATGCTTTCAATTATTGACTCGATGGTGATTGTATGAAGTCTAGAAATATCTATCCATCTAGATTGATAAGACATCAGCATCAAGTGTGCTTTCTCTTGAAAGTTGAATAATTCTATTGCTCAAGCTTATCTGAGAGATTCGTAGATAGATTGATTGTTTTGCTATAGATGTGCAATTTGAAATTCTCAATTTCTCTTGAACTATCTGTCCACCAAACAGACTGCTGTGCACATGCTTATAAATGAACAATTCCCAAGTGCCATTATTGAATTCTAAAGAGAATTTCTTTTCTCATGGATTTGTATTACCATCTTGTGATCAATTTTTAAAAATGTATTCATTTGTGGGGTGTGGTCATCACTGGCTGGGCCAGTATTTATTGCTGGCCCTTAGTTGCACTTGAGAAGTTGGTGATAAGCTGCCTTCTTGAACCCTTGCGCTCTACCACAGTGACATTAGGGAGGGAATTCCAGGAATTTGACTCAGCAACATTGAAGGAATATTGCTACTTTTCCAAGTCAGAATGGTGAGTGGCTTGAAGGAAACCTCGAAAGTGATGGTGTTCCCATATGCCAACTGCCCTTGTCCTTAGAGATAGAATTGGTCCTGGGTTTGGAAGGTCTGTCTGAGGATCTTTGATGAATTTTTGCAGTGCATCTTTTAGAAAGTACAGACTGCATCAGTGCTGGAGGGAATAGATGTGCTGCCAAGCAAGTGGGCTGATTTGCCCTGGCTGGTGTCAAGCTTCTTGAGTGTTGTTGGGCTGTACTCATCAAGTGAGTGGGGAGTTTTCCATCACACTCCTGACTTGGCCCTTGTAGATGGTGGACAAGGTTTAGGGGAGTCAGGAGACTAGTTACTCACTGCAGTATTCCTAGCTTCTGACCTGCTCTTGTAGCCACTATGTTTATGAAGTGCGTCTATTTGAGTTTCTGGTCAATGGAAACGTCCAGGATATTGATAGTGGGGGATTCAGTGATGGTAACGTCATTGCATGTCAAGGGACGGTAGTTAGATGGTGCTGAACATTGTACAATCAATGAACATCCCATTTCTGGCCTAATAATGAGGGAAGGTCATTGATGAAGCAGCTGAAGATGGTTCGGTCTAGAACACTACCCTGAGTGACTCCTGCTGACATGTCCTGGACCTGAGATGACCGACCCCCAACAACCACAACCATTTTCTTATGTGTCAGGTATGATTCCAACCACCGGAGCTTGCCCCTGATTCCCGTTTGGCTAGGGCTCCATGATGTCACGTTCAGTTGAATGCGCCTTGATGTCAAGAGCTGTCACTCTCACGTCACCTTTGGAATTCAACTCTTTTGTCCATGTTTGAACCAAGGGTTTAATGAGATCAGGAGCTGAGTGGCCCAGGCAGAACCCAAACTGGTTGTCACTGAGCAGGTTCTTGCTGAGTAGGTGCTGCTTAATTGCATTGTTGATGACATCTTCCGTCACTTAGAGTCAGAGTCAGAGATGTACAGCATGGAAACAGACCATTCAGGCCAACTTGTCCATGCCAACCAGATATCATAACCTAAGCTAGTCCCATTTGCCAGCACTTGACCCATATCTCTCTAAGCCCTTCCTATTCATATACCCATCCAGATGCCTTTTAAATGTTGTAATTGTACCAGCCTCCACTACATCCTCTGGCAGCTCATTCCATACATGTGCAACCCTCTGCGTGGAAAAAAGTTACCCCTTAGGTCTCTTTTAGATCTTTCCTCTCTTACCCTAAACCTATGCCTTCTAGTTCTGGACACCGCCACCCCAGGGAAAAGACATTATTTACTTATCCTATCTATGCCGCTCGTGATTTTATAAACCTCTAAGGTCACCCCTCAGCTTCCAACACTCCATGGGAAAACAGCCCCAGCCTATTCATCCTCTCCCTATAGTTCAAATCCTCCAACCCTGGAAACATCCTTGTAGATCTTTTCTGAGACCTTTCAAGTTTCACAACATCTTTCTGATAGGAAGACAACCAGAATTGCATGCAATATTCCAACAGTGGCCTATCCAACATCCTGTACAGCCACATCATGACCTCCCAGCTCCTGTCCTCGATACACTGACCAATAAAGGAAAGCATACCAAACACCTTCTTCACTATTCTATCTACCTGCGACTCCACTTTCAAGGTGCTATGATGTTGCACTCCAAGGTCTCTTTGTTCCGCAACACTCCCTAGGACGTTACCATTAAGTGTATAAGTCCTGCTATGATTTGCTTTTCCAAAATGCAGCTTCTTGCATTTATCTGAATTAAACTCCATCTGCCACTTCTCAACCCATTGGCCCATTTCACAGACATCCTACTGTGCTCTGGAATAACCTTCTTCATTGTCCCCTTCGCTGTCTACTACACCTCCAATTTTGGCGTCATCTGCAAACTTACTATATCTCTTTATAATCAATGATTTGGATACAAGTATAAATGATGAAAAGTAGTGGACCCAGCACCGATCCTTGTGGCACTCCACTGGTGACAGTACTACACAGTCTGAAAAGCAATCCTCCACCACTACACTCTGTCTGTCTTCTACCTTTGAGCCAGTTCTGTATCCAAATGGCTAGTTCTCACTGTATTCCTTGAGATCTAACCTTGCTAACCAGTCTCCCATGGGGAACCTTGTCAAACACCTTACTGAAGTCCATGTACCTCATGTCCACCACTCTGCCCTCATCAATCCTTTTTGTTACTTCTTTAAAAAACCTCAATCAAGTTAGTGAGACATGATTTCCCACACACAAAGCCATGTTGACTATCCCTAATCAATCCTTGCATTTCCAAATACATGTACATCCTGTCCCTCAGGATCCTTCCAACAACTTGCCCACAACCGATGTCAAACTCACTGGTCTATGGTTCCCTGGCTTTTCTTTGCCACTTTTCTTAAATAGTAGTACCACGTTAGCCAACCTCCAGTCTACCTGTGACTATAATACAAATATCTCAAGGGTCCCAGCAATCACTTTCCTAGCTGATGATTAAGAGTAGAGTAATGGAGCAGTAATTGTCTTACTTTTTATGTACAGGACATACCTGAGCAATTTTCCACATTGTCGGGTAGATGCCAAAGTTGTAACTGCACTGGCTCGGACTAGCTTGGCTCGGAGAGTGACAAGTTGTGGATCTCAAGTCTTCAGTGCTATTCTAGAATGTAGTCAGGGCCTGTAGCCTTTGCAGTATTCAATGTCTCTAATTGTTTCTTGATATCATGTAGAGTGAATCGAATTGGCTGAAGACTGGTAACTGTAATGCTAGGGACCATTGCAGTAAACAGAGCAATATCTATGATCAATATTTACGGTCAAGTGTAGTTCCTGGTCATTATTTTCTGAGAAGCTGATCTGTTAACTACTGGTCTGGACAGAATTGTCAGGTTTTGATGCATTATTCATCTACTTTGAATTTCTTGCATTACAAGTTTGAGTTCAGTACACCGCTAGATTTATGCCCAGGCATTGCAGTCTGATGGGTACAGCATGGCCAATTTAAACTCCATATTGAGGCCGTTTGCTTGAAGTGTTTTGCCTAGAACCTCTCCCTGGCTTTCTTTGATTTCCACTGAAAATCCCTTAGTGGTCTTTATCAAAGTCCTGGATTTTCTCTCAGTCAAGAATTAAAAGAATTATCACCTTATTGGGATTTCATGGCAATGTTATATTTTCAAGCCTGCGTTAGCATTCGAAGCATCCATTTGGCCACACACTGCTGAGAATCATTACAGCAACATAGAATCCTCAGTATGGAAACAGGCCATTTAGCCCAGCAAGTCCACACCAGGCCTCCAAAGAGTATCCCATCCAGACCCATTCCCTATTACTCCTTATTTCCCCTGACTCATGCACCTAGGCTACACATCCCTGAACAATATGGGCAATTTAGCATGGCCAAGACAGCTGCAAGTCCACATCTTTGGACTGTGGGAGGAAACCAGAGCACCCGGTGGACACCCACGCAAACACAGGGAGAATGTGCAAACACCACAGGCAGTCGCCCAAGGCTGGAATCAAACTCAGATCCCCGGCACTATGAGGCAGCAGTGCTCACCACTGAGCTACCGTGCTGCCATAAAAATTCACACAGGCCTCAGTCAGATCTGAACTCATAACCAATGAATTACAAGACCAGTTCTCTAACCACTGATCTACAGAACCACTACAGAGGCCCTGTTACATATGGCTTTGCCTTGCTCCATAACATGGACATTGTAAAACAGGTGCTGTCTTTGTTTCACACAGGCTTTCGGGAGGGTGATGATGTTACCTTGGGTCCCACCAAATGGACCCATTCAAATGAAGCCTTGACGTTTCCTCAGATAATTGTCCAGGTCTGAGCCCTGGCCTGAGCCTGTGTTACATATTAAATTGTTTGCTACAAAGCCAAGTCATCGTTTGGTTGTAAATAATTGATCATTTTCACCAAGGTGGCCTACAATGACCCATTTCCCAGTTAATTTGTCTTTTAGTGCTCTTTACCCATTGCACATTGTCAGTAAGAGGTTGGTAAAAGAAAAACAATTTTCTTATTCATTCACAGGATGCGAGTGTCATTGGCCAGTCCAGCATCTACAGCCCACCACTAAGTGCTATGGAGAAGATGGTTGTGAGCTGCCTTCTTGCACCAGTCTACTCTCAGTGGTGTATAAACACCACAGTGCTGTTGGGAGTTTGACTCAGTGACAATTAAGGAATGATGAGCAACTTCCAAATCAAATCACTGTATGGCTGGAAGAGGAGTTGTAGGTGGTTGACTCATGCATCTGCTGTCCTTGTCCTTCTAGCTGGCAGAGATCGTAAGTCTGGAAAATGCTTTCCGAGGAACCTTGGTAAGTTACTGCAGTGCATCTTGTAGATGATACATACTCATACCTGTGTATGTCAGTGTTGAGGAAAGTAGTACCACATCAGCCACCTGCTATATTCAGTCCAGTAGGTTATTTTGTTTCGGACAGTGTCAAACCAAACAAAGCAGCCTGCCTGATTGGCAACCCATCTCATTTAATTGATTCCCCTTGGAATTATTAATTAAATGTCACTTGCTGTATATTAAGATTCTGTAGTGAATGGTGTTTAGCAAACTAACATGCTGCAATCAATGTCACTGGAACGGTCACTTCCATCATTGATCTTGGTGGACCTTTTCCATTCTCAAACAGTTGCAGTAATGTCAGAACCTGTACTCAGACTGTCATCCCTTCATGTTCCTGTCCACCCATTCACTTAAGCGAATCCTGTGTTTTCTTTTCCCCCAGGTCTGAAGTCTTCTTAATTGCTTCCTTCTCTGCTACAGTTTTCTGTTGTTTTAACTCTTGCCTTGTGGACCTCAATCTTTAACTTTAATTCATAGCAGAACTGAAGTCTCCCTGGCTGCCACCATGGTTTCAGATGCTTCCATGAATTTGATCTTCTGGTGTTCTGTTCTCATGGATTTTACTGCTGACCATGAAATCTGTTTATACTACATTCTTGAGGCTGTCCTACCATGCTAAACCTTCCTTCCCCCGAGTCTGTCTCATCTCTCTCTCTTTACTTTATTTAAACCTGATGGCTGTTGAACTCTCAGGAGTTCTCATAAGTGAGACAGCTGGTCTCAAGTCCATTCATTGTTACAGGCACCTTCCCCACTGCACGAACAAGTAAACAGCCGTGTAAACAGCACCTACAATATGTAGCAGTAACCTGCTATTTACAAAATGCAGTAATCCCTTCCACAAGCCTTGCTTTTAATGCAACCCTTTGCCCAGTCAACAAAAATACAAAAAAAGGTTCTTCACACATTTATATCAGGCATCAAGTACAATAAATACAACTTTTTTTCTTTTGAGGAATAGCTTGTATGGAAATCCGTCCATGTATGTTTTACAGCCATAGCACTTAAACAAGATGGAAAGACAGGGAAGTTATTCTACCCCTTTCCACCTGGGCTGTAACGCAACGCAAAAGTGGCTAAAAGAGAAAGGCAGAGCTTCTGTTAGCTCATTGTCTTGGGACTTATGATCAAAAACAGATATTGTATGTTATTTCAAACTCTTCTACACACAGCCCTTCTCTTCTAGGTTGGAAACGAACGGGTTTGCAAATTGCAATCTCCTGCCAATAGTAATAGAATTAATTGAATCATCTATTTTAGCAAGCGGTGGATTGATGAATCCCAGTCAGAACACCGAGAACTGTACTGCTTTTCATCCGAACAATATCCTTTGCATTGAAGGGGAGAATTGTTACCTTATTTGAAACATGCTGCCCCTAGTAACACAGCGCTCCCTCAATACCACAGACAATTGTGACCCAATAACTGTCCTTCAATCCTGGAAGGGTTAGCAGAGGCAATGAGAGACTCTGTGAAGATATTCCCTGGCAAGTGTTGCAGAATGCACAGGATATGAAACATTGGTCCACTGGGGGGCACCAACTGTGAACATTACTTACAGCAAAGGCTTTTTTCCAAGTGGGATACAAATTCTACGATCAGGATCTGGCAACATGCCAGAGGACACTAGGCTAATACCTGATTTAAACCACAATGACCTTCCATAGAACAGAATCAAGATGACAAGTTAAAAACACTCAAGCAGTATTATTCTATTACACAGAGCAACAGGAGAAGCACAAGTTCAATTCACACCAGTAACAGAGATAAAAAAAAGTTACTTGGCTGGGAAGGTTTTATAGCAGAGCAACTACTGGACAGCCAAAAGGGGCAATTCATTTCATTATCACAGACAATGAAATCTTATCTTCTCTGACTTGGGTGGGGGTGTTGGATCCTGATGAATAGTTTTATATAAATAAATTAGAATTAATGGCTACTGATATCAAGCAGCTTGAATACATTTAGTTTTTTATTTAAAAAAAGTAAAAAAAAATTACTGTTGATAAATAATATTTTTAAAAGAGGATGATATTGGATTTTGGCTAAGTGAACCAGATCTTCTGAAGTTCAAATGAAAGATTTAAGTGCTCAATAAATTGATAAAGTTCTATGCAGATCCCTTTTGCAGACATTATTCATATTCATGATTCTACAAATGTGAGAATCAACACAATTTTATCTTTTCTTCTGTACAATTATACACACCAATACTATCTTACAGAACAGAAGCAGTTAGAAGTAATTCACTTTTAACCAGAATAAAATATGTATGTCTTGTTCCCAAATTACACATGGAACTTAAATGGACTAATTCTCCTTCACTGCTCATACAATAAAGTCCTCTCTGTGATGACCCTGAACTACTGTATACTGCTTCCTGCTAGATAATTGTTTGCAACACTATTGTTTTTCCTATGCTCTTTCTTTTATTGCACATTCAGGGAGATATATCCTGGTTTTTAGCCAGATAGTTCTTCATTTACTTAAGCATTTACAGATGAAGATTGCTGTAATTACCAGAATACCTGCTTATTTTCTAAGTATTATCTTGGCAACCAGCTGGCATTTACAACCAATTAACAAGCTTTACCATTAGTTGCATAAGGAGTATCTTGGAGTCTGCCCATTGTGTGCTAATTTTCCCTTGCAGATAATCAGCATAAGCCTCTAAAAAGGAATAAAAGTGAAAAGAAAGGTCTAAAAACACAACAGCAGATGTGGAAATTACCATGTGTCTTTTGCAGACAAAGCTATCTTGTGACTCACTGATTGCAATAGATGTCGTCACTGCTGGTTCTTAAGTATTCCCTTTGTCTCATCTTTTAAAAATGTGGCTTTGATAAAGTACCATGTTTTTACCATAAGCTACAACCAGCACTTGCTTGTCTGCAATTTAGTGAAATTGAGCAATTGTGGGGCTGAACACTTGGAACAATTTGACCAAAACAGCTTGAGGAAAAAAAATAAATGAAAATGTGCCTGCTCCAATTAATGAAGATAACCACTAAATGATTCCCTAATTATTTCCCAATTGCACTTAGTGGAGGTGATCCACATAAAAATTAGCTTCAGAAAATTATGGACTAACTTTTAATACATGGCTTTTAATCAGCAGGGATCTGCCAGAGGATTAAATAGACAGCTTGATTCAAATGTCCTTATTTTGAAAAGAAGTTTGTGGAAAGTCACCATTTGTAAATATTTCAGTCAGTTGCATTAAGTCATTCCTCTCACTTTTTCATGTACAGTTCTAGGAAAGCAACTTTAAAATTAGACATGAAACATTTTTATGCATGATGTTTAATGTGTTTTGTTATCTCATCAATAGTGTACAAAAAGTGCAAAAAAAATGTAATTATTGGCCCCAGGAAAAATATTGATCAACTTTTTAGGACATTGTTGTGGAGAAAATATAGAGAACCACCAGGAGACTCAGAGAGTTCTTCAAGAAGTAGGTCTTTTATTTGCAAATGAAAAACCATGACACTGAGAAAGCAGACTCTCAAATGTCCATGAACCTCAGGGTCTGTGGATTTTTATATTTTTTATCATGGTTCTGTTAGCTTATCAGGATGTCCAACCATATTAATCAAAGTACCTCGCTCTAGCTATACAATAAACCAGTGATGTTAGTACCCATTATCTCTTTAGTTGTATATTCTACTCAATGTTATTCTAATGTCACGGTTAGATATTTATTGCTAACTCTGCTATAATGGTCTTTCATTCCAGACCCTACTTAATATTTTCCTAATGTCATGATTAGATATTTATTATCACTTCTGCTACAGTGATCTTCCATTGCAGACTAACCTATCATGATAGATATTTAGCTATTCCATCTATTACAATAGTTTCCTGTCTCAAGCTGACTCTTAATTAGATATTTTAACTATTAATTAGATATGTTAATGTCATGTCCCAAATATTTATGCTCCCAATCCTGTCATAATAACACTTAACAGAGAAACTTGCTTCATTACTTGTGTTATCGCATCACGCCATAGTGACGTTTCAGCCTTAACCTTACTCTGCTAATTGGTGTAAGAATGTTCCACTATGGTTATCCCATCCTGCCCCTGCCTTCCACAGAACACAGATTGCCAGTGGTCTTCATGCTTTAACCCTTCCCATGCTTTCATGTTCTTTATTTTCCATAACATGCAGACAGTGCAAATATCTGGAGCTAAACTACAACTGTAAATGTTAAAATCAACATATTAAAATTAAAGCAATATTGATGCAATATCTTTATGAACCTATTCCCTGACCACAAGAACAAAAAGTCATACAACATGTCTTCAAGCCTTTGTCAATAACACATGGGCCAGACATCAGAAGCACAACCAATTAACCCACTTCGTAAACTTCTCTCCATTTCTCTCAATTTATCACTTCCTAGAACTCAACTGAGATCAAGACAGCACAGCAATGCTTTCTACAATAAGACTACCCCAATGCATTAGGACAATGAGCCATGAGAAAACTCAAAGTTTCACACATGATTGACATGGGAGAAACAAAAATTACTTAGATACTGTTCTTTCTTGTCCTCACTCATACAAAAAAGATTACCTTGTTAATCAGGATATCAGCACCAACCCACAACAAGACGTGTAAGTGGTTGTTGATGAATTGTTGTGTTCTAAAGAAAACACAGTTAATTTTTGTATTCCATCATTGCATCCAAACTGGTGCAAGTGCTCTTACTGGTACAGTGGCAGTGTCTTTGCCTCTGGACCAGAAGGTCTGGGTTTGAGTTACACCCACCTATCCTGGAAGTGTGTTAGAACTTACCTGAACCTGATTCAAAATGCCTGTCGTTTACGAGATGGTGCACTATCGATTATCTATAAAGATCAACTAATCCCTTGTAAAAGGTTAAAGTTCAAAGATTTACTCCAGTTCCTAATTTGATAGTTATTGCTCTCAATTAGCTGCTTTCACTTTGTCTTCATCTCTGAAAATAATCTGGTTTACGGGTGGTGGATAATAGTTTAAAAAATACAAGTAAAAGTGACAGGGACTTTGGAAGTGGGAAAGTTGCTCAGTTGTGCATAATAGCATTTCGGAATATGAAAAGAAAAAGATGATCTGGATGGAAAGTCTCATGGCATGGTCTATATCTCTGAGCCAGGAGGTCTGGGTTCAAGTTCCACCTGCTCCAGAGGTGTGTAATAACATCTCTGAAAAGGTTGATTGGGAATAACGGGAACATTACTGGGAACTAAGGGTCTTATCTAACTCTCTAATCCCGACAGTCCAGTGGTTGCATGGTATCTGACTTTGATGTGAATCAAGGCTTTAGTACTCGTCTTCAGGCTGAAATCCTGCTGTCATCATTTTCTACAGAAGGGGCTCTTGTGAACCATGGTGGTGTCTCTACCTCTAAGCCAGGAGACCTGGGTTGAAGTCCAAACTGCTCCAAAGGTGTGTAGTAACATGTCTAAGCCAGTTGATTATAAAGTACCCACCCTATCAGTTCCGCTTAATCTCTTGGGACAGAAATTATCTGGAAATGCTTATATGGTGCAGTGGTAGTGTCCCTACTACTGAGCCAGCAAACCTAGAATCATGTTCCACTTGCTCTAGATTGTATCTTAACCAATCTAAACAGAATAGAAAATTCTAATCCAGACCTGGGTTATATTTTATAGAAGTCAGTTCAGTCATTTAAAATGAACGCAAACATCTTTTCTATCAATGCAAAGGGGTGCCATTACTTTAAAAGATAGAAGACAGGCTTGCATTTATTTAGTATCTTTCTTGACCTCAGGACATATGTAAGACAACTCAAACACTTAAACATCAATGCATTATGAGATTTATTGTAGAATCAGTGACAGTCAATTTGTGCGCAGAAAGATCCTACCAAAAACATGGGCAGTGATGACTAGACAATCTGCTGTCTGGGATATTAAAGAGTAAGTGCTTTCAGGGCGAGCTCCCTTTCACTTCTATAAAGTAGTAATACAATGAGATCTTGGACATCCACTGGAGAAAACAGAAGGGCTTCAGTTTAACAACTCATCAAAAAACCAGCCCAGATTTTGTGTGTAACTCCCTGTAATAGGATCGGCCCATCTGAAGCACCAACACCTTCTTGATGGTTTCTAAATTTAGATTTCAGAGCCATTTCTGAAGTACCTTTCACATGTTAAGGCCAGAAGCAAAAGTTCAAATCTGGGGATGTTGCTATTCACGACTCCTCAGATATAGAAGCAGCAGATAAAAGCAGTCCATGTCCAATTGCAACAAGATATGGTCAATATCCAGGCTCGAGCTGACAAGTGGCAAGTAACATATTCTCCCCACAAATGCCAATTGCTAATCATCAATTACCATTTCCTAAAAAAGAGAATCCAACCCTTTGACACAGAATGGTATCACCATCACTGAATCCCTCACTCTCAACATCTTGGGGGTTGCCATTGACCAGGATAAAGTGAGGACTGCAGATGCTGGAGACCAGAGTTGAAAAATGTGGTGCTGGAAAAACACAGCAGGCCAGGCAGCATCCGAGGAGCAGGAGAATCGACATTTTGTGCATAAGCCCTGATGGAAAACATCCCATGTGCCTGGATGGATACAGTTCCAACAACACTCATAAAGCTTAACACCATTCAGGCCAACACAGCCTGCTTGATTGGCACTACATTCACAAATATTCAGTCACTCCACCATTGATGCTGAGTAGCAATAGTGTGCACCCATTTTCAAGATGCACTGCAGGAGTTTGCCATGGCTCTTTAGACAGCAGGACAGGAGGACAAAAGATACCTGGGAGCTACACACCTGCAAGTTCCCCTCCAAGTTATTCAGCATTCTGAGTCGGAAACTGTGTCAAAATCCTGGAATGCCCTTCCTGATGACATTGTGAATGTACCTACACCAAATGGACTACAGCAGTTCAAGAAGACAGCTCGTTACCACTTTCTCCTTCGCAACTAGGAATGGTTATTAAAAGCTGGCCCAGCCAGTTATGCCCACATCAAAAGAGTGAGTGAATGAAGATATCATTTCTAGGAACTTAAGAACGCCCTAGTTAGTGTCATGAATGGTGTAAATGAAAGACAAAATTTCTGTAGCTCTTAAACAAAATCAAACATTCTAAAATGAAAGGGAATAAGTTCTCTGTAATTAATACCACAGGCTCTCAGGATTCAGGCCAAATATGTTAAACCCTTCCATTTCATATAGCAGTAGTCAGGCTGGTCAACACAATCAAGCGTTGCCTGGAATAGATTGGGAGTCCCATTCTGGCATGGCAGGCACTCACACATTCACTGCACAGGAGTGATAAGGTGTGTGATTCACTGGTTTCTTGGGGCTTTCTGCTCAGGCAGCTAAGCTTTTGGCTACTGCTTGCTTCTTCCAATGCCCATCCAAAAAGTCAGCCTCCAGAAGTCAAACCTTTCAGCAGCTGTCTCCCAGCTGTCAGTGTCAATTTCAAATTTCACTTGCAGATATCCTTGCAGGAACAATATTGGCACCAAGGAGATTGTGACCCACTGGCCAGTACACCTTACAGAATGGAATGTTAGTGCAGGACCATCAGCACTGATGAAGGCTTGGCACAACTTTGCTTTTGATCTCGGATAAGCAAACCCAAACCGTTCCCTGTCAATTTTGGAATGCAAGCGAGCAGTTTTAGTAGATGATGTGAAAACAAATGACAGCAGCAATGAAAGATTAAGCCAAAGGATGTCAGTGGCCAGAACACAACCCTGTTTGACTTTACTGCAGATCTTGAAAGGTTCAATACTTCCTGATCAGAGCTGACCTTACCCATCCTGTTTTCAGGGAAAGAGGAGTCCATGCTGATCAGGTTTGGCTGTCAGCAGTGTTGCATACCTCATGACTGTTAAGTTACTAAAGTCTGTCCTCTCCCTGTCTCTGAGAGACAGGTGTGAAACCTCACAGATCTCAAGCCTCCTCCTCTACAGCTGTGAAGGGCCAGATCTGAGTCCTCTGTCTCTCCTTTATGTTTACTGTTCTCGTTTTCCTGCAATGGGAGGAAGAGACCTGTAAGTGAGAGTAATGGATGGAGAAGAGCTGAAAATGTGTTGCTGGAAAAGCGCAGCAGGTCAGGCAGCATCCAAGGAACAGGAAATTCGACATTTCGGGCATAAGCCCTTCATCAGGAATGGATGGAGAACAACATTTCATAAGGATGAGAATAAATATTAAGAAGTAGATGGACAAATATGGACAAACATTTACAGACCAAGGGTGAACCTGCTAGGTAAATTGGTGTGAGGAATGATATACCGGAGTAAAGATTGAATGATGGGTTAAGGGTGATAATGCGCATTGATGTGGAGCAATGAGCCATTTCCTGCCTTGCTTAGGTCAACTGAAGCATTGAATCAAGGAACATCATTCCTGCTGCTGATCTGTTGGATAATGTGTCTTTGTGATATCAACAGGTGCTGCCTGTTTCCATCTCATTGCAGTTAATAAAGGGCTTTGTATTTCTCAGGCAACTCCACCTTCTTCAGTCATGCATGTTTGGAGTGTCTCTTAAAATAACAGAGTTGAGATTGCAGCCTCTCACCTACTGATACTAACTGGAAAAGCCTCAGAAGGAAAATGCCTCTGTGGTGGCTGAGTTGAATAGCAGTAATAGGTGTACTACTCTTAACTCTGGGTTTTTCCTGATGCTGGCATGTCTGTGAATTAGAGTCCAAACTATGTTAGTGATGTTGGTTTGGAATAAACATTAATCAAGATGGTAGCTCAGCAGTTGGCACTGCTGCCTCACAGCGCCAGGGACTTGGGCTCAATTCAAGCCGTGGGCAACTGTCTGTGCACAGGTTGCTAGTGCAAAATGTGGGTTTATTTTGAGTGCTATGGTTTTTTTCCTATCGTCCAAAGATGTGCTGGTTAGGTGGATTGGCCATGCTAAGTTGTCCCATCATTTCAGGGGTATACAGGTTTGGTGGATTAGTCAAGGTAAATGCAGAGTTCCGGCAATGGGTGTGGGTCTGGCTGGGATGCTCTTTGGAGAGTTGATGCAGACTCAATGCGCTGAATGACCTTTATCTGCACTGTAAGGATTCTATTCTATGATTCCATGACACAGAGCAGAACTCTGCTGTTCTTCAAATGGTACAAAAGGGTCTTTCTACTCACTTATGAGGGAAGATGGAATCCTGATTTAGTATGTCATCCTCCAACTCCAGTATCCCCCTCAATAATGAACCTAAATGTAAGTCAGAATTACACATTCAATGGGGTAGAATAACATTCTTTTCAGTCTCTCCGCCACTGACACACTATGGATATGTCGCATACATTTACAACATGCATTGCAGCAACTCACCAAGCATCCTGTAAAAGCACCTGCCAAACTCATGACCTCTACTATCTAGAAGGACAATGGCATCAGACACAAGGGGAATACCACCAACAGCAAATTCCCCTCTAAGTCTAGCAGCATTCCAGGTTGGAAATATATCACCCATTCTTCACCATTTCTGAGTCAAAAATGAGGAACCTCCTCCCTTCTACTTCCATGTCCCAAAATGAAGTAAAGGGATTCCATTAGATGGATCACCAGCATCTTCTCAAGGACAATTAGAGAAGGGCTAATCATGGCCTTCCTATGGCACCTACATTCGAAGAATTAATTTTTAAAAATTAAAGGAAAAATGCTACCACTGAACTAAGACTGACACCAAAGTTAATGACAGTGAGAAAATAAAAGGAAATATAGAATAAAGCTAAAGTAACATCCTACATTAATGTTTGAAGGAGTTATAGAATCTTTACAGTCTACATGGTACACCAGCTGGAGTCTTCAGGTTATGCTGCATGAAGCTATAAATTGAAAGGTATGTTCCACCGGATGAGTCCGCTGTGGTTGGGGTAAATCACCAGTGGAGAAAGTGAGGACTGCAGATGCTGGAGATCAGAGCTGAAAATGTGTTGCTGGAAAAGCGCAGCAGGTCAGGCAGCATCCAAGGAGCAGGAGAATCGACGTTTCGGGCATGAGTCCTTCTTCAGGAATCACAGCGTAAATCACCAGTGTCTACTTTCTTGTCTCACCTCAACTGCTTATTAAAATGAAGAGCTAAACACAGCTCGGAGCTGCAGCAGATGCATTTTCTCCTAACTTTATTCACTGGGCTATGGTTGCAAAATTGACATTGAGAGCCCAAAAGAATGGTGTCGACAATGATACAACAGTTAAGGCTGAATGAATGATATCCCTATGTAAGGTTCATCAGGTAAGAAATCATACTACTTCTGCTGACTCACAGGTTAATAGAAATTAAGTTGATTCATAATGAACAATATGAGGACTATAATGTCAGGCACACAAAAAGGTAAACCCTTCTCTCTGCTCCTGTTCACATCTTCTGCACAACCCAGGTAAAACAACACAAGGTTTTATCCATATGTGGAATGCTACTCACTCCTAAACTGTGGGAAAGAGACCTTTAAAATACATTCTGTGAAATTACAGCTGGAACCATATCTTTTTTCCAACTTGCTCCTACCATAATTGCGTTACTGTATAAATTCTTTTGATTCCTCAAAGGTCTCTTTCTCAAAGTGTACAAGTAAGTAGTTTTCCTTTTATAACTATGGATAAATCTTTTCAACCACCACCAACTTGGTTATAAAACATCTCTGGAGAAAAGCATTAGTCTGAAGGGAAGTCCGTAGGTAATACTGGTAATAAGAGAAATGAATAGAGAACCTGAAGGATCTAAAACACTTACGATGCAAAGGGATTTGTACATTCTTGTAATCAGCAAAACTTAAAAGCAGTCCTATAGAACTGTTGACTTAACAAAATTAAAGAATTATGTGTAAAAATGTGCCTTGCTTATAAATTTATTTAACTTTAAAAGGTTTCAGGTAAAGTTAAAATCTTGACTGCAATTGAAACCATCATACATCCTACTTGCTATGAGTAACTGAATTTATTGCTACAAGGGCTCAATTTTTTTGAATGCCCTCAGTATATTATTCTTCTGCTTACAGCAATCTTACAGCACAGAAACAAAAGTTTCAGCCCAACGCACTCTTTACTGATCTTCATGGTCCATGCAAATTAGATTTGCTTTACTGTTTAGTGAACGCATGGGATGTGGTAACTAATTCTGAGGACCGGCAAACACATGGAACTATAAATAATTGGTAATGTGGATGCGGCTCAAAGCAGGGCATGGCTGCATACCAAATATTCCTGGATTCAAGGTGCTCAGGAAAGGTAGGGAAGGAAAGATTGAAAAGTTGTGGCAGTATTGGTTGAAGAACATTACAGCCCGAGAAGGAGAGGATATATAATGTTGTCAAGCCTAACTATTCAGAACAGTTCTGAAGAAGAGTCACGGGACTCAAAACCTTAACTGTTTTCTCTCCGCAGATGCAGCTGAACTTGCTGATATTTTCTAACAATTTCTGCTTGTGTTTCAGATTTCTACCATCTGCAATTCCTTGTATTACTTTAATGTTTTCTTTGACCAACTGTTGTTTCTCTGTAGCTGCTCCTCATGTAAATTTCATGCTGTGGTTATCCTGATCATTAAAACTTAGTGACTGTCTGCCTTCACCATCCCCTAGCATATTTTAGACTTGCTGACCGCACCCAGGGGCTAAGTCAGCAGAAGGCCAAGAAGAAGCACAGAAAAACAAACAAATACATCTCTGATAAAATGTAAGGTCTAAATGAGAAACCGTGTTCCACAGGAACAAATTAACTAATGTCTTGTATTAATCTTTGTGCTCTATCATGGCTTACATTCTTGTTTTGTGATTGTTTTTACTGATGAATGTCTGAAGTTTAGCTTCATGTTTCCTTCAGTTTCTCCTGGTTGTTCAAGCATGAGGACAATAATTCTAGGCACGAATATTCCCCGTGCTGTAAACTGACCAGACCCCATTCACATAAAGCTGAAAATCATAATGTGGTAACAATTAAAGTGAAAACATTAAGGACACCAGCACAGTGACCCAGCACTATATCCTCCCAAGCACAATGGGAACAATAGCCTGTAACCAGGGATGACCATTTCCAACCTACAATTGTGAACCTCCATGTTTTAGATTTATGAAATAAATTGAAATGTTACTAGATGCAGTGATGGGATTTGAGCCCACACTCCCCAGACTCTCAGCCTGGACCTCTGAATTACCACTATGCTATCCATTGACACTGACTAATCACCAACTCAATTAGCAACATATACTTTCAACTACATAACAAAACTATCTGCTTTTGCGTTTGATATAACTGAAAATCCTACTTCATAGTTATACTTCATATGATCCCTTGCATAAGCATTCAATCCTCCAAGAACCAATCCAAAGCAATTCTTAGCTCCCAAGGGCATACTCCCATTCTTTTCCTTTCCCAGCCTCGTAACTTTTATCACCATAATTGATTTTCACAATCAGAGTTTTTCCTAGCGATTCCCTCTCTAGTTTAAGATAGGTGTCATTTCTAAATCCTCACAAATGTTGTCTTTTCAATCGAAATGATGACTCCCATCTGCCTTCCTGCACTAAGAACCATGGGGACAAACTGCCTCAAATACTGTCTCACTCAGACCTTGGTAGCTTGGTCTATCTGTGTAATTCAGGAATATCTTTTAGGAAATCTGTAATTTGATCCTACTCGTGTCTTTTCACAGCCGTTTGTACTTGTAACAATGGAAAAAGACAAGCAGCAATTTGAAGTAAAAATTGTTAATTGAGGGAGGACCATTTCTCATGCTGTAAGAACATATGTAGTCAAGAGAAATTGGAATTAAAGATTGTCAAGCAAAACTGTCAAGGTACAAAGAGCTACATTTAAAGAGCAGCAAATTACTGCAGATTCTGGAATCTGTACTGAAAACAAAAAGTACTGGAGATCACAAAGTGTCAGAGGCAGCATCCATGGAGAGAGAACGAGCTAACGTTTTGAGTCTAGATGGCTCTTCATTAGTGTCTAAGAGTCATCTAGACTCGAAACGTTAGCTTGCTCAGTACATTTAAAGAGGAGATAGTTTGGGTATTGTTGAGGTACATGTTCATGAGGAATCATAATGTAACAGGCAGCAATTGATTTTTCTGGGTGGCCTACATATTGATAAAGAAAAGGTATAGATAGGCTAGCTGCATTTAAACTTAATAAGACAGCAAGGACTGGATAAGATAAGATGCTTGCAAGGAAATTGAGGGATAGAAGAGTGGATACTGTGAATATAATTTTCCAATTCTATTTAAATAGGGAAGTGATGCCAGAGGACTGGAAAAATGTTAGATCCTTGTTCAAAGGAAGGTATAAGGATAAACCCACCAATCTGCTTAACCTCAGTGACAGGGGTATTTTACAATATGTTGTGAAAGTGGCTAACAAGGCATGCAGGATTCTAGACAACAGAGGAATCAGACATCATGTAAAGGAGCTATGTTGAACCTTTGTAAAACACCAGTTGGGCTTTGACTGGAGTATTTTATCCATTTCTGCGCCCCACACTTTAGGAAGGTTTGAAGGTTTAGGAAGTGGTGTAGAGAGAGTTTAGGAGTATGTCTCCTGGAGTGAGGGTTGTGTGGATAGATTGTAGAAGTTAGTTTTGTTCTTCTTAGAATAAAGAAAATTGAGAGGGAATTTGATAGAGGTGTTCAAAACCGTGAGTCCAAAACCAATATCATAAACAGACTAGCTAGGAGGGAACTTCCTAATAGCAGGAAGTTCGATAACCAAAGGACAACAATTCTGGTGTTTGACAAAAAAAAACAAGTGATATAATGAAACACATTTAAACATGACATGTGGTTAGGATCTGGAATGCATAGACTAATTGTCTGATGAAGGCTGATTCATCAAGGAATGATTGACTATATGAATAGAGAAAAGTTGAAGGCCATAGGGAAAAGATGGGGGATGGGATTAGCTGTGTTGCTCTTGCGAAGAGCTGGCACATAGACAACAGGCTAAATAATTGCCTTCTGTTCAATAATCATTCAATACTTCATAATTCAATTGACTGTCTTATATGAATGTCCCTGGTTTTGGTCTTCCAGCTAAGTACAAACATCCTCTCTATGTCCAACAATTGAACACCTTCATAATTTTAATGGCCACTATTACATCATTTTTAGCCTTCTCTTGTCTAAATTCCCAGTTTAACCAGTTTCGACAAGTTATTCCAAACATTAAAACTCTTAAGTAAAGCTGCTCTGCCTCCACTAACGAAGTATTTTTGCTGCCCGTGTCGAAGGTCAATGGGAGACAGTTTATGAAGCTATTCAGCTGTAAAAATATAATGTGACCGATGTCCCATTCCATATATTCAGAAAAACAGACATTGGTATAACAAACCTGCCAAACCTTTACAATACTATCAGCAAGCAAATGTGTGTTCTTTTAATAGTGAATGGAATAAAATCAACAGAGACATATCGTCCACCATACCAAAGAAGTGTGTTTAAGCTACTTACCTTGATTCCGACAAAGCGGAATATTATTACTGCCAATGAAAGGTCAATTACCTCCAGTTTTCCCAATAGAATGTTATTGATATTTTTGAATTAATAAATTGAATAGACCTCCTGCATCCTGTTCCAAAGCCAAAACATGTTGGATATGCATGGCATATGGATTTGACCAATGACCATGCTCAACAAATGGCGCTGGCTAATTCAGTTGGAAAACCAGTGAGTGTCTAACTGGTCCTCACAGGGAACAGTTAATTAAGTGTGATGACAGTGATATGGTGGATCTATTGGGTTGGTGACCAGTTTTTATCTTCTGTTTGGTTGTTTAGAGTTTTCACATGAGACAGTCTTGTCTCATGGAAACCGTTATTATTTGAGATCAGCAGTGCCTCAGTAATAAAGAAAAGTTATAAATTGAACAAAATATGATCAGAAAGCAAATTATTGAAAAGCAAGTGTCAACAATGACCCTATCTTCTAGCTCTTCATGATGCAGTTTTATGCTTTTATGCTATGATTAAAGTGGGTAAAATTTACTTATACATGTACCATATATTATCTATTTAATGAAGGAAATTCCTTGCAGATTTGCTTAACTTTCCATATTACAATATGATTTGGATGAGTAAATATCAAACCCGCCAGCCTGATGGCTGAATGAAGCTAAAGACAGTAAAAGTTCTGTTACATGTAGATTAACCGTCTGCTGCTTCCAAATTAAACCTCTCCAAACAGCTAGACGCCACTAGCAAGCTTAATTTCCACTCAACATTGGACGCTGTTATTGACATTCGCTTATTAAACCATAATAATACAAATTTGCTTTTCGGCTGTATTGTTAGAATGGGTTTTGTATACAGCACGCACGTCTCTAAAGAGATACTGGAAGGAAACAATATACAAAAGGTTATTAAAGTTGCATTTTAATTATATGGTAACTACAATATTTTGGTTGAAAGTAAGTTAAGCCATTTTAAGCCTTCCCTCGGCAACAGAGTTCAAAGATGAGCTGGCATCAAACGCTAATATCCCTCACTCAACAGCTTCAAAAAAAAAGAGAATAACCCTTTAAAATCCATGTAACAGATTTCAGAATACCATTATTTTCCTGAAACTTGTTCAGGTGGCATGGACCAGTGAAACAAATCTTTTCAGGGAAAAATTGAAACTCACGTAGGATTAACCTGCAGTTTTAAATATGGTACCTTTTTTTGGAATCTCAATGCTGGCACAGTAGAAGTCACCACAAAGAAGGAAGTGACACTGAAACAAATGGCAATGAATTGGAATCATGAGCTTCATTGAAGCCTAACCCTTAAAAAGGCTAAGAACCTGCGTTTTTACTACTAGTTGAGGAAACTAGGCTACACTACCACTGTTATTTAGCCAAGATAATGACAATGGTGACCTTGATGTAGCAGCAGTGCTGATTCCTGTGTTGTCACCAACACTGGTTGTGCACTAGTTTAGTTGACTGCAGTCTTGGATTGGGGTAGAGTAGGAGTAGGGAGATGGTGGTGAAGGCGAGAGAAGGATACATTGAATCTCAATCCTGAAGATTGCCAGCACCTCCAAACCATATGCAAGACCATGCCCCAAACTGTCAGCAGCACTGTGATCACAGTAAGAAAAAGACAAGATTTTATTGTAAATGTAGAAACATGAAAGGTTTGCAAAGCAGTTACAAGTTAAAAGAAAGCCACAATTTAAATTTCCTGATGATTCAGATTGGCTATGTTATGTCCTATTTGATATGTTGTCAATCAGAATACTGTGTTTTAACTTATTTTTGACCATTGAGATAACTTAGTCAAAATTCCAATCTGCATTCTATGATTGTTGGTGGGAGTGCATTGTTTAGGCACCAGGTCAGGACTGAGGAAGGAACAGCTACAATGATTGTCAAGCAGAATGTCTGTGAACATCCAACCCCCAGGTTCTCACAGGGAAAACAGTGACATGACTGACATGATACTGAAGACAGTGAGCAGTCCTCCTGAATTCATGGTTCAGCACTATTCATCATGTTCAGGAGTCAAGAAGGTAGAGAAATCAGACTATGGAAGGAAAATATGGGTAGGATTCAAGTCAAAACAAAATAATGTTAAACTTGAGAGACAATGTTGAGAATGCTTCTTCTGTTGAAAGGAGAATCAAAGCAATAATAAGCAGCAATCATCTTAAAATGATCACTGAAAACTGGAGGCATGCAAGCTTGGTTCATTGTTCTAAACTCTGTGATTTTGTGGCCACTCATTTTAATGACTGAGGTATTGGGTGAATCAAAAATCAAAAGCTGGTTGATATCAAAGCCTGAAGAAACAATCCCAACCTTCGTGCTGAGACATGAGTCTTGCAAGATTTCCTTTGAACTCCATGTCAGCCACACCTCCAATCACTGTAATAGATCAGATTTTTCTCCCATCCTCTGTTGGAAGTATTCCTTTAACTGCTACACCAACAAAAACAGTTTTGTTTGGAAACTTCAATATCACTGAAACAAGGGGTCAGTTGAGGCATAACTTTCTGCTAAGAAAATACTAACTCTGCTCTTTTGAAAAAGTCAAGTTGATACACCTCCATTTGCTAAAGTGGTGAATTTAAGTCATTATAGCTCACTTACCGCTAGACTGGTTTACTCTCCATCAGCAGGTAAGCAAACACAGTGGTAGTTAGAAAAGAATTTGTTTCCAGTTCAGTGCTAATGGTGCAGGGCTTGTGCCCAAATACCTCAATGCTTTCAATAAGAAGAAAATATCCACTGGGGATTTCCCAATTTCAACCTCACTGACAGGCTAGTTACATAGCTGAGATCATGTACCACACTACAGGAAAGCAGTGATAGGTTATCCATGGCTGAACACTCAGCAGTTCACTTGCAAGTGACATTAGCAATTGCCAAATAGAAATTGCCAGTCCACTCACCTTAGTCAGGCACAGGGGCTATGATACAGATTGACCTTCAAGAAGCAAAGTAAGGGTCAAAATACATTGAAATAAAGACATCCATCACTTACTTAGCACATGGTTTTCATCACTGACCAACAGAGTAAGTGAGCAATAAGTCTGAATATCCAGAGAAGGAGCGAAAAGTTATTCAGAAGTATCAGCAGCCCAGTTAAGTTTTATTTATGGTGCTTTCTTTGCAGAGTTTCATTTCATACACATTACACTGCATCATTTAAAAGATTTCTTTCCAATTTGACATTCTAATTTATTTTCATATAATGGCTCCGTGCAATTTGCTATTGTCTGCTTCGCAAAGGAATCATTTCCAGGACTGCTCAAAGATTGAGCTATGTCAATTACACAAAAATGATTGCAGTCGGAAGGCTGTAATTAAATGGCATCACTTGTTATTACATGCAACAAAATCTGTCTTCTTCTCCAATATTCCTGAAGCCCTACTGTTTCAGCCGTCAGAAAAGTAACCTCTGCCTCGTCTTCTCCAACACCTATTTGCTTTTTTTTTGCAATGTGATTAGTAAGATTAAAGCTGAGGTGGGCTCAGAATGATATAAGGCCAGTTGAGATGAAGTGGTCTCAACTACTGTACCATTGTCATTTTACATTTGTTCAGAATTTACAGCTGTTCCAAATCAAAAGGCACCATGTAACTGCCAGAATTAACTTAATTTTCAAGAGAAGTTCCTGTCTTCTATACTGAACGACTCCTAATCCTTGTCGCGCAGCTATGAGGAAAAGCCAAGAATATCAGCAGAACAACAAAATCTTTCATTCCCCTTCCTGTCAGAACTGCAGCCATGGTAGGACTTAAGAAACAACTTGCAAAAAGTGGAACTTGAGGCAGAGGAGAAAGATCAAAGTCACAACCATAAAAATGGACTTGAAAAAACCTATGAACTCAATTGAAATAAATGATATAACAAACTCTGAAGCCTGGATAAAACCTGGTGACATTTATACTCAACTATCATAAGCTTACGTTAAAAAGCAATGTCACCTACACAACCTTCTTTAGAAATTCATCAGAAAATACCTGCAATATTTCTGTTAGGCATTTTAAACCAATTTTATAATCCAACGATTTTGAAGGAACTTGCAAGTTTCTCGCATGCCACTGAACGAAAACAAAAGTCTTGATTTATAATGTTAATTCTGCCAATATAATGGACAGTTAGGTGAATATAGATATTTCACATATTAAGTAAAATTGCTAACTTAAATGAAGGACTCGTGAGCCTGTTTCAGAATCCAAAGCTCAGGAGTCATGTCCTGCAGAACTTTCTTGGCTATGAAAATTGTGTTCATTATGGAATCAAACAGGATAAGTATCAGCTTGTAAATTCTTTCCAAGCAATGCAAATGGTAGGAGGTAAGATCATGAGATATTCCTGATCAGCTATGCATTGGAAAGAAAATTGGAGTTTCTATCTTCAGTATTCACTGGACTACAACATGCATGTAAAAGTGACATTGCCACAGCAACATAGTCTCTTTGAAGGCTGGTTGGATCAGTTAGCTGAATGGCAGTGTAGATTAAGTTCATGCCAAAAGCACAAAGTTCAATTCCCCTCCCAGCCAAGATAAGTTGGGAACTGCCTTATCTTATGATGGTTAGACCTGCCTTACAACAGAGAATGAAGAATATGTTAATTTAAATATTATCTAGAAACATGGCGTCTCAATAGTCTCTTGTACAGTCACCTTGATATCCACTTAGTGCCTAGAGTGGAATGGTTATTCTTGGCACTTATTCTACTTTTTGCACAATTATAGTGAGCTAATGTTTTCTACAGTTACTTAATCATGGTTGTAATGCATTATCATCCAAGCAGTAAATCGCAATCATCATTTTTTCTATGATTAACATATGTGGTGTAAAGTATACTGAAAGTAGAATTAAATACCTTCCTCTGCAGAGAAATGTTTAATCACAAGTGGGCCATATATCAAGTGTGGTAAGAGAGCTGTGGTTTATAGAACTCTTGGAGTTCATTATCAATGAAACAATCACTGAAGACTCAGAATTAATTGTAGTCTATTTAAACAAACAACAATGATTATACTGTATAGTTCACTTATGAGAGTGGCTGCAAATATGGATGAAAAGTGCACTATATCAAAATATAGATGTAACACTAAATATAGTGATCTAGAACATGTAAATGCAATGCTCAGGGTTCTAGCAATGTCTCAATTTAGCACATATAATATATGTGAACTTCTTGACATGAAAGAGTCATGGGTTAAGTGGGGAATGATGAACAATATGAATTTTAAAACTTTTAATACGAATGTATAGAAATATTTACACTGAAGAGGACTTTGGTAAATTCAGGCCCAATTGAAATCTTAAGAATTGAGCATATAGATTTATGTTAGTTAAAATATCCGGAGATATAGAACAAATGAGGGCAAATGTATAAATCAGTCATGATCAGTTGAATAATGGAACAGTTGAAGGGTTGAATGACCAGATTCTATTCATGGAGTCATAGAGACATACAGCATAGAAACAAACCCTTCAGTCCAACTTGTCTGCCCCACCAGACATCCCAATCTGACCTAGTTCCATTTCCCACTAAACCCTTCCTATTCATAAACCCATCCAGGTGCCTTTGACATGTTGCAATTATACTTGCCTCCAACATTTCCTCTGGTAGATCATTCCATACACATATTACCCTCTGTATGAAAATGTTACACCACAGGTCCTTTTTAAGTCTTTCCCCTCTCACCTTAAATCTATGTCCTCTTCTTTTGGACTTTACCATCCTAGGAAAAAGTCTTTGGCTATTCACCCTAACCATGCTTGTCATGATTTTATAAACTTTTATAAGGTCACCGCTCAGACATTGATGTTCCAGGGAAAAAGGCCCAACTCTATTCAGCTTCTCCTTAGCTCAAGCCTTCCTGCCTGAGCAACATCCTTGAAAATCTTTTCTGCAACATCTCAAGTTTAACAACATCCTTTCTATAGAAGGACGACCAGAATTGTATGCAGTATTCCAAAGTGGCCTCACCAATGTCCTGTACAAACATAACATCACATCCCAACTCCTATAGGAGAAAGTGAGGACTGCAGATGCTGAAGATCAGAGCTGAAAATGTGTTGCTGGAAAAGCGCAGCAGGTCAGGCAGCATCCAAGGAGCAGGAGAATCGACGTTTCAGGCATGAGCCCGAAGAAGGGCTCATGCCCGAAACGTCGATTCTCCTGCTCCTTGGATGCTGCCTGACCTGCTGCGCTTTTCCAGCAACACATTTTCATCCCAACTCCTATACTCAATGTTATGACCAATGAAGACAAGAGTGTCAAATGCCATCTTCACCCTATCTACCTATCTATCTATTTCAAGGAATTATGCATCTACATCCCTAGATCTCTTTGTTCAGAAACACTCCCCAGAGCCCTACCATTAAGTGTATAAGTCCTGTGCTGGTTTGCCTTTCCAAAATTCAGCACCTCACATTTATCTAAATTAAACTCCATCTGCCGATCCTCGGCCCATTGGCCAAAGTGATGAAAGTTCCACTGTACTCTGCGATAATCTTCTTCACTGTCCACTACACTACCTATTTGATGTCATCTGCAAACTTACTAACTATACTTCCTATATTCACATCCAAATCACTTATATAAATGACAAAAAGCAGTGGACCCAGCACCGATCCTTATGGCATACCCCTGGTCACAAGCCTCCATTCTGAAAAACATCCATCTATCACTACCCTCTGTCTCCCAACTCCAAGCCAATTTTGTGTCTAAGTGACTAGCTCCACCGGATCCCATATGATCTAATGTTACTAATCAGTCTACCATGTGGAACCTTGTCGAACACTTTGCTGAAGTCTATATAGGCATTGTCTAGCACTCTGCCTTCATCAATTTCGTTGTGACCTCTATGAAAAACTCAATCAAGTTAGTGAGACAATATTTGCCACATACAAGGCAATGCTGACTATCCCTAATTAGATCTTGCCTTTCCAAGTGCATGTAAATCCTGTCCCTCAGAATGCCCTCCAACAACTTACCTACTACTGACGTAAGACACACTAGTCTATAGTTTCCTTACTTTGCCTTACAGTCTTTCTTAAGTAATGACACCATATTAGCCAACCTCCAGTCTTCTAGCACACACCCTTGACTATTGATGATACAAATATCTCAGCAAGGGGCCCGCAATCATTTTCCTAACTTCCCACAAATCTCTGGGAAACACCCAGGTGATTTACCTAAGCCATCCAGCACTTCCTCTTTGGCAATATGAACTCTTTTCAAGACATCACTATTTATTTCTCCATGTTCCCAAGCTTCCAAGTCCTCCTTCACAGTAAGTACTAACACAATATATTTGTTTAGTATCTCACCCATCTCCAGCAGTTCCACACGTGGGTGGCCTTGCTGATCTTTCAGCGGCCCTATTCTCTCACTTGTTATTCTTTTGCCCTTAATGTACTTGTAGAATTTATTTGGATTTTCCTTAATCCTATTTGCCAAAACTATCTCATGTCCTCTTTTTACCCACCTGATTTCCCTCTTAAATGTACTCCTCCTGCCCTTATACTCTGTTGGGATTTACTCAATCTTATCTGTCTATACCTGACACATGCTCCCTTCTTTTTCTTGACTAGAACCTCAATTTCTCTAGTCATCCAGTGTTCCCTACACCTGCCAGCCTTGTCCTTCACCCTAACAGGAACATACTCTTATTATCTCATTCTTAAACGTCTCCCACTGCCCAACTGTCCCTTTACCTGCAACACGCCTCCCCCAATCAACTTTAGAAAGTTCCTGTCTAAAACTAGCAAAATTGACCTTACTCCAATTTGGAACTTTAACTTTTTGATCAGTTCTATCCTTTTCTTTAACTATTTTAAAACTAATAGGATTATGAACACTTACTCCAAACTGCACCCTCACTGACACCTCAGTCACTTGTCCTGCCTTATTTCCCACAGGAGGTCAAGTATTGCTCCTTAGTTAATAAGCACATCCACATACTGAATAAGAATGTTATTTTGTACACATCTAACAAATTACTCCTCATCCAAGCCTTTACCACTATGACAGTCTCAGTCTATGTTTGGAAAGTTGAAGTCCCCAAACATTACAAACCTATTTTTCTTACAGATAACTAAGATCTCCTTGCATACTTGCTTCTCAATTTCCCAATGACTATTGAGGGGCCAATAATGTAACCCTAACAAACAGTTATCCATTTATTAATTTTA
Source organism: Hemiscyllium ocellatum (assembly GCF_020745735.1). Classification (NCBI taxonomy): domain Eukaryota; kingdom Metazoa; phylum Chordata; class Chondrichthyes; order Orectolobiformes; family Hemiscylliidae; genus Hemiscyllium; species Hemiscyllium ocellatum. The sequence continues at coordinate 85,416,631 of NC_083407.1, read as the reverse complement.
AATTCCACCCATTTAGCTTCAATGGACAATCTCCCAGGAAATTCCTCCCAAAGTACAGCTGTTCTCCTAACAAAAAATGCCATTCCGCCTCCTCTCTTGCCTCACTTTCTATCCTTCCTATAGCATCTACACCCTCGAACATTAAGCTGCCAGATCTGTCCATCCCTAAGCCATGTTTCTGTAATGGTTATGATATTCCAGTCCTATGATGCCAACCATGCTCTAAGTTCATCTGCCTTACCCGTCAAACCTCTTGCCTGAGCTAAATGCAGTTTAATTTATCAATTTTACCTCATTCTCTGTTAAGCTCTTGTCTGCCTTGACTATTCGGCTTACTCTCCATATCTACTTCTCCTGACTCAGCCTTTTCGCTTTCTCCTTTACGAACTTAAAATGACTCAAATAACACTAGCAAATTTCCCCGAAATTATATTCCTTGACACCCCCCCCCCCCCAATGCTCTTAAATGCAGACTACCTGCATTAACTCATAAATGCTTCTTAATCCCTAAATGTACCAGAATTTATGTGGAAATAAAAACTGGAAACAACTGTGGAAAGGAAACTTCAAGATTAAAGTTCATCCATTAAGTCATTCTCCAGAGTAGCCTATCGGTGACTGCAGCAATTCCCCAAATAATTCTGTTGTAACAACCATCTGAAGGACTTGAAGGGAGTCTCATTAGCAATAACCTAGTCTTACACAGAGTGTGGAAATAGATGGAGAGATGGATAATTTGACCCAGTAGGTAATTTGCTCAGTTACCTGTTTATGATTTACCTGCTACATACTTAGTATAACGCAAGGAAATGACATCACTACTCAACTGGTATAATCCTGACTGAACCGGCTCAGGAATATTGAGTTCCCTGATACCTTCATAAACTGCCTGTTTCTGGATTGTAGATGTAAGCTTGAAAATTCTGCAAGCATCAAGTTTATTACATCAACCAGAAATTATAAAGCTAAAATAATGGAAAGTCATCAATCTGAACATTAACTCTGTTTTTTGCTCTATAGATTCTTTCTAATATATTGAGTATTTCCAGCATATTTTGTCTTTATTCATTTAAACCTTTTGATTTCATTTTAGAATAAAAGCTAAACATCTGCTTCCAAAGGATAGAGTGATCAATGAATAAAATAGTCTAACCATTCTTCACATACCTGCTTACCTCATTTGTTTTTCTTCCTCAGTTCCATTTATCTTCCTCATGTCAGTTTTTGAGTAGTCTTTTATTCAATTTATATCTTAAAATTTCTCACATCTTTATTTCTGTCCTTCCACTTGCAATGTAAGTTTTATCTTTTATAAATATATTTTCTCACTTACATTTCACTGACCTCTTCCTTCATATTCTGCAGCGCTATTTCCCCTTCCTCCACTTCCACCTCCCCCCAATCCGCATAATACATCTGACAATCAGTGACTCTTTCAGGCTAACATTTGTTGTTTGCATTATCCTAATGGAAAAAATCAAGACAATATTTGCGGCTGTCACAGACCTCAACTCCTCTGAGATCTTCCAATTTTATAAACTTCCAATGCAGAACAGTCCATTTTCACTCCTTCATAAGATCCTGAAACCACACTGCCTTGGTCGCTGTGTATCCTTGAGATCTTCCAACCTTATCCTCTCTGATCTCATGCTATTTGTCCTTAACAAAGGCTTCAGTTTTATTTCCTTATATGCTCACCTCAATGAATTTTGAACTCAGTACAATCATAAACTCCTCTATCTCCTTCTGGAGATGTTACAGAAAATTAGAAAACTCCCAGAGTGACAGCTCTATTCACAAAGGGTTAACTATAGGCATTGTTGGAAAAGTATTGGGATCAGTTATTAAGGAAGTAATAGCAGACATTTGGGAAACCATAATCAAATCTAACAGAGTCAGCATGGCTTCATGAAAGACTAATTTATTAGAGTTTTTACTTTAAGTCTCAACCAGATGGGCTACGGTGGGGGGGGCTCAAGTAGTTGTATTGTTTCAGATTTCCAAAAGGCGTTTGATAAGATACCTCACACAAGATTAAATCAGGGCAGGCAGGTTGTGAGAGGGATACATATGGTTAACATAGAAATATTAATAGGGTAAGTAAGTGGGCAAAAAGTTAGTGAATGAAGTATAATGTAGGAAATCATGAAGTTTTTCATTTTTGAACGGAGAACAAAAGAATGGGATATTAGGTAAGAGCATAGAATGCCCTGCCTACCAATGTAGTTAACGCAGCCACATTAGTGAAATTTCAATAATCCTTGGATAAGCACATGGATGATGATAGGATAGAGTAGGGATATGGGCTTAGAATAGTTCACAGGTCAGCACAACAGTGAACGCCAAAGGGCCTGTTCTGCGCTGTATTGTTCTATATTCTATATTATTTAAATGGAGAAAAAGTGCAGAAAGCTGCACATCAGGGGGATTTGGAAGTACTTTTGCATGAAACACAGAAAAGTAGCACACAGATGCAACGGTAATCAGGAAGGCAAATTAAATGTTGGCTCTTATTTCAAAAGGGTTGAAGTATAAGAGTCGGGACATCTTACTGCAGCTGTAAAGGTTCTGATGAGATCACACCTGGAGTACTATGGATAGTTTTGGTCCCCTTATTTCAAGAAAGATATCATTTCATTGGAGGCAGTTCAGAGAAAGTTCACTAGGATCACCCTTCATATGGAGGATTGTCTTATGAGTAGAGTTTAAACAGGTAAGGACTCTACTCACTGGGAATTTAGAGGAATGACAGGTGATCTCATTGAGATATATAGGATTCTTAACGAGCTTGACAGGGCAAAGAGGATGTTTCTCCTCATTGCAGAGTCTAGAAACAGAGGACTTAGTCTCAGAATTAAGGGGTAGTAATTTAAGACCAAGATGAGGAAGACTTCCTTCTCTCAGAGAATTGTGAGTCACTGAACCTCCTTGCGATAGATAGCTGTGTGGATAAAGTCCTAGTGTATATTTAAGGCTGAGATAGATAACTTTTTTTATCAGTAGGTGAATCAAGGGTTATGCAGAAAACACGGGAAAGTGGATATGGAGAATGTCGAATATGCCATGATCCTATTGAATGGTGGAGCAGACTCGATGAGATGAACATCCTTCTTCTCTTCCTTTTTTATGATCTTATGGTCTTCACTTACACATACCCTTATGTGGCCACTCACACAGACATTTTTAAAACATCTCCAGTCTACCAACTCCACCTCGATTCCCCTACCCAATTGTCCTTTTACTCTCTTTTGATCAGATAGAACAATGAAATGCTTAATGTACTCCCCGATACTTGAATTTTGGAATCTTTGCCTCTAACCATATATTTAAAAAGGTGTCGCAGTTTAAGGGAGAATTTAAATTACTATTGCTTTTCCTCTCTTAAACCTGAGACAGCAAGATATCATTTCCTTTACTCCATTCCTTTGATAACCTCATCTTTAGAGAGGCAGGCCAAAGGATATTCTCAAACTATCATATTTCGGTTTCTCATCACAGATGCTGCCAGACCTGTTGAGCTGTTCCAGCAACTTCCTCATTTTTAGATTCCAGTTTTTGAGAAAAAACCCACAGAAAACATCCTTTAAAATGAAATCACAGTGAAGGTTTATTTGCAAAACCTTCAGAATGTGGGGGGAGTTGCTTCGTTACTCCACACACACACACACACACACACACACACACAAAAGCACACACACACACACACACTCAGGAATTTAATGAAACGAGGATGTGAGAGGTGATAGGTTATAGATTACAAGTTTTGGTAAATCCAGAGGGATTAAAATAAATTGATTCACAAGAATGACCACTTCCCAGAGGTCAGTGTCTCCTCAGTGAGATGGTCCCCAGTGATCTTCCTTCATGCAGCTGAGGGATAAGCTTCTTCCAGTCAGCAGCCTGGAGAGAGAATGGAGAGTCCAAGGCAGCCTGCCAACTCAGCTGGGAATCCTGCTCCCACTCAGGAAGTTAAACAGCAACAGATTTAGAAATACAGAACTGTACATTTAGGTGATTCAACCAGTCCCATTTTAGTTCTGTGACAAGAGCTGGAATTTCATTTTGATGGCACGTTTCAGTGGGTTAATTGAGAGGCCAGTAAACTAACAGTGTAGCTTTAACTCCCCATTTAGAGTTGCAACAGTGAGGTGATGAGGTAACTGTAATAGTATGAACTCTCATGAGGCCATCTTTTAAGCAGTAGCACTGGTTGGAAGGAGACAGGTAATCTCCAGGCCTTTGTGTCAGGTTGAACTGGAAAGTCAACACAATGTGAGGAGTTCAAAAACTTCTGCGAATACAATCACTTGATCCTTAGCTACTTTATGAGTCCACCAGGGTTGTCTGTTTTTTAAAGAAATCAAATTTAAACTCAAAAATATAGAGGAGAATCCAGTTTCTTCAGGATTTCTCTTCATGACCTCTGGCCATGACAATAGTAATTGCTAGATTTCTTTTAAGTTTAATACTGACAGCAAAATATATATAAAGAAATGCCCCAAGCCATTTATGAATGGCGATCATCATTAGAAGCAGCTGGTGGGTACTGGCACTGGGATATGGAGCAATCGCACATCTGGTCTTGCCCATATTCATCCAGGAGATACACAAGAACAAATCAGACACAAAATAGGAATAGTTTGATACAGTATGTTACTGGAGCCTCATGAATAAAAATTAGTTCAAGCTGCTTAAGTCATATTTTAAAAGAAAGAAAGGTCAACACGGCTTAAGTCAATATTTTAAAAATACAAAATCGCTGAAGCAGTTCAAACTTGATTATTTCTGTTCTCTGAACTATATTTTTGTAATCACTAGTCATGCTTTCTGTATCTGGTTGACATATTCACTGAGAATTCTAAGAACTACCATAATATCATTTCCTTTGAGGGGTGATGTAACACAAAAATCAGAATGCCTAATTTGACATCTATTCACTGCAACAGTTCTAGCATCATTTAACTCCTTGCTTAACATAGCACAGACAGCAAGAATTGGCAGACTGATGGACCGCTGGAAATAGGTTTGCAAGTATGAATCTGTAATGGAAAATTCATATATTGGCAAGTTACCTGAGATATGGGTTGAAGTTGTGGAATTCTTGTATTAGTTGTGTGCAACATGAGTAACATATTAAATCTTTAATTGCTGAGATTTTCCTTTCAACATAACTATAAGAATAATGGCACTCATGCTTCTATATGTGCAAAGGATACAGAGCTCTGGTTATAAGGTCATAGAGTCATACAACATGGAAACAGACTCTTGGGTCCAAATGATCTGTGCCGACCAGACACCGCAAATGGACCTTTTAAATGTTGAAATGTTACCAGCCTCCACCACTTCCTTTGGCAGCTCAATCCATACACACATCATGGTGTGGGTGGTACGGTGGCTCAGTGGTTAGCACTGCTGCCTCACAGTACCAGGGACCTGAGTTTGATTCCTGTCTCAGGTGACTGTCTCTGTGGAGTTTGTATATTCTCCCTGTGTCTGCGTGGGTTTCCCTGGGTTCTCTGGTTTCCTCCTACAATCCAAATATGTGCTGGTCAGGCAAATTGGCCATGTTAAATTGCCCATAGTGTTAGGTGTAAATATAGGGTAAGGGAAGTGGGTCTAGGTGGGTTACCCTTCGGAAAGTCGGTGTGGACATGTTGGGCCAAATGGCCTGATTCCATACTGTAGGGAATCTAATCACCCTCTATGTGAAAAAGTTACCCCTCAGGGCCTTTTTAAATCTTTCCCCTCTCACCTTAAACCTATATCCTCTAGTTTTGGACTCCACACTCTGGGAAAAAGACTATTCACCCTCTCCATGTCTCTCATGATTTTTTAACTCTCTATAATGTCACCCCTTAGCCTCTGATGATCCAGTAAACACATGGTCGACTTATATTGACATTCCTGATGAAAGGCTTTTGCCCAAAACGTCAATTTTACTGCTCCTCGGATGCTGCCTGACCTGCTGTGCTTTTCCAGCTAGACTCTGGTTTCCAGCATCTGCAGTCATTGTTTTTACCTTATTTATATTTCAGCCACATATTCAAAGTGAGGGAACAGATACGTTTTTTTTAATCCCTTCATGGGATATGGATGTTGCTGGCTGGGCCAACATTGATTGTCGAGACACTGATGGTGAGATACAGCGTATCAGGTGTCAATGCATTAACAGTGCAGTTAGGGAGGAAGTTCCAATATTTTTACCCAGCAACACTGAAGGTGCAATGATGTGGTTTCAAGCCAGGACTGTGTGTGACTAAGAGAAGAACCCAGTGTTCTTGTGCATCTGTGGATATTGGAAGTTGCTGTTGAAGAAGCCTCTGTGAGTTTCTGACTGTAGGCTTCTCCACAGGCTTTATCAATGTTTGTGTAGCATCAAAATTCAGGTAAGTCTACCAAACATAAATTCATCTTTACGTCTTGCACCCTTACTGCTGAGCCTACACTAGCTCCCTTTTCAATACGCCACCTGAACAATGAATTAAAATGGCAGTGCCTCTGTTATTTTTTGTGTTATCCACCAGCCAGAAGCTTATAGAATCTTACATTTGGCAACAAATGTGAATCTCACTCTCCAGTGCAAATTGTCCACAAAAGCAGGAATTCAGACTTGGATTTTCTAGTTCACAGTTAGTACATTTCTGAACTGCCTCTCCAGAATGCAAATTTCATAAATACTGCTTTGACAACAAATGCTGAAATATTTGACATAAGAATGTAATTTGTCAGGGAAAGAACTTTGTAAGATTATTCAACAACATTCAGGGGAGTCTCTCTCAGCCCAGGAGTGGTTTCTTGAAAAGGCAAAATTGCAATCTCACCTTCAGTAGGAAGAAATGAATCAGAAAATAACATAACAAGTTAAGAAGATGCCAAGCTTAAAAATGAAATTTGTGCTTAACAAACTAATACAACATCACACCCTGAACTTAGCAACAGTCTGATAATTTGCATTTAAATATCATGTTGCAAATCACTCTATCTCTTCAAAAGATCATTGAAATACTATTATTTCACAGGGTTGCAACAATCAGCATGTATATCTGAGGAAGGGCTCTTGTAACGCAGTAGTAATTTCCCTATCTCTGGGCCTGAAGGCTTGGATTTAAGACCCACATGCTCCAGAGGTGTGTCATAACATTTATGACACCGAACATTTCAGCAGGTTGATTAAAAGACATCCACATGCATGAGAAAACTATAAGAATGACAACTTCATGACAGTGTTTTATTGCAGTATCTTGCTAGAATTATGGAATCATATAACACAGATGATTTGGCCTATCGTATCAATGGCATCTTTTTGATAAAATTGTCCAGTCATTCTAAATCATGGTTTATAAGGCAACCCGAAATATATGATAACGTCAAGTTATTCTGTCATAGTCAACTATGACATGACATATAGGTGTTAATGTCAAGTTTTCACCCTGTAAATGCATGTTTTACTTACCAGTATCTTATAAATCAGCACAAAGGATCAAGCATGTGATATGAGCCGTGTTGTGAAAATGCACAGGAGTTCAAGACAAGCCCATTCTTTGTAGAAGACAGACACAAAGTTCGGAATTAGTACAACAACGACCTCTATAAGATCTCCTTTTTTTTCTCCAGTTGGACCCATGCCCTCCATTTGTGTGCTTATGAAAGGCTTTCAGGTTCTCTTTAATGTTAGCGACTAATCTCTCCTTACTTTCTTCTGTAAGCCTTTTTTTCTCGTTTTCTTTGGATCTCTGTGTTTGCTATATTCCATTTTGTTCTCTAAGGCAATGGGCATGTTACAATTGTCCCACCCTGTTTCTTTCTGTTTCATTTTAACCTGTATACCTTTAGCCATCCAAGAAGCTCCAGCTTTGAATGCCCTTCCATTACCCCTCGTTGGAATGTGTCTATTCTGTGCCCAAACCACCATCCGCTTGAAGAGCACACATTGTTCAGTTACTATTTAGTCTGGCAATGTTTTTATTATTATATTATTTTACTGAACCTTACTACTCTGAAAGCTGAAAATGTGTTGCTGGAAAAGCGCAGCATGTCAGGCAGCATCCAAGGAGCAGGAGAATCGACATTTCGGGCACAAGCCCTTCCTCAGGAAATGTTGATTCTCCTGCTCCTTGGATGCTGCCTGACCTGCTGCACTTTTCCAGCAACACATTTTCAGCTCTGATCTCCAGCATTTGCAGTCCTCACTTTCTCCTCCTACTCTGTCTGAAAACCCTGATTTATCACTTTATCTTAACACTGCATCTTATACTTTTTTTGTATAACGTACAAGATTCATTACATGTTCAATATATTCAAGGAACTTGAATGCTTCAAGGGCATCTTTAGAGCCTCCCTGAAAAAAAATGCAACCTCTTCACCAACTCATGAGAAAGAACCGTCTAGATTGGAGAAAAAAACATCCGCAAAGGAGCCAAGCATCTGGAACATCTCCAGATGGAGACCAGGCACAAACATCAAGAGGACTCTGTGAAAACTCCAGCCTCCCACTGTGCCTATCCTGTGATAGGGCTTGCGGATCCAGTATTGGACTATACCATTATCTCAGAGACAACAACATCGAAGTGGAGAAAGATATCCTTGATTTCAAGAAACTTCCTAGGAAACATATAATCAACAGATAGATGTCTACCAAAGCAATGCTTTAATGTGTAATCATAGGGTTCCTGCTCCTATCGATATTTTAACCTTGAACAGAGGTAAACAGCAACATTGAAGGAGATACTGAAGAAACACCAAAGGCAATAAAAGTTACCTTAACATCTACTGCCACGAATGTGTTATTTTTAGATTTTACCCATCAAGGCGATGAGTGAAGGTGAAAGGAAGGAGAATGCCAACAAGTGCATCCCCCCTCCCTGCAACACAACAAAAATATATCAAATTCATCCCAAGCCTGTGTGGCTGCTATATATTATAACAGATGGGGGAAATACCTATAGTTTAGTGGATCATGGGTCTGTAGAAATCTCTTCCGCAGAGAGCAGTGAAGAATGGGTTACTGATTAGTTTTAAGAAAGAGTCTTGACTAATAAGGGAGTCAAAGGGTAGGGGGTGAGATGAGGAAATGGAGTTGTGGCCATAATCAGATCAGCTTGATCATTGAAAATATCATAACAAGCTTGAGGGGATAAATAGCGTACTCCTGCTTGTAATTCAAATTATCATACATATACTAATTAATACTGAATGCCCTGCATTATTAAGCAGGGAAGAAGTTAACTGTCTTTTTTGTCAGGCCGTAGACACCCATCAATACCAAAATATGTCCTACAAAGTATTAATATTCACTATTTTCATTAACTATGACTGTTCAGATTCGTACACTTGTAAGTTTTGAAATTAAGCATTTCCAAGACCCATTGATTCACAATCATTGAATAAATCCAATTCCATTTTTATTACCAGAGATCCTGTCATCTTTTTTTGATCTTTGGGGATCATATGATGCATATTTCTATCAAGATGGCAAAGTAATAACCTTGATAATTACTGATGATGCAGTTTTACCCTGTATAAAGAAAGCTGCCTGCACAGTCAAGACAAGGTACATGTTGTTTCCTTCATGCAATCACTGTTATTGCGAATAGATCACACACAGCACACTGCATGAAAATGTCCGAGATGACTGGCAAATTTGGTACTTATTTTAATTATTCACTTATGGGACATGGGCATCACAGGCTGGACCAGTATTTATTGCCCATCCCTCGTTCCCCTTGAGGAGGTGGTGGTGAGCTGACTCCTTGAACTGCTAACGTCCACGTGCTGTAGGTAGTCCCACAATATCCCAAAGAAGGGAATTCCTGGACTTTAACCAAGTGTGAAGGAACAGTGATATATTTCCAAGTCAAAATGCTAAGTGGTTTGCAGGGAAACTTGCAGGTAGTGGTGTTCCCTTTTATCTTCTGCCCATGTCTTTCTGGACGGAAGCACTGTGCATCTGGAAGGGCTATTTGAGGATCTTTGGTGAATTTCTGTAGTGCATCTTGTAGATAGTATACATTGCTGCCACAGAGTGTCAGTGGTGGAGGGAGTGACTATCAGCAGATGTATACCAAGCTTAGCCTATTCCAACAAACATAAATATGATATCAAAGGCTGGATGCCTGAAAGAAGTTATCTTTAACACTTTGCACAGGCTTTGTTGCCTAAATGTTAACCATCACTGGCCAATGGATTTTATTATGACCACCCTGTTTCCAGCCATATCGAGTTTGTAGTTTATTGGCTTTGTTCCCAGAGCATCCCTTTTTTCAAATCTAATATTTGCATCTATTCTACATCTCTATCCCTCCCTTACCAACATTCACACTCCCTTTGTCTTTTGCTCTGGGCATCCTGAACATCTGTTCAATTCGCTTGTTGTCCTCTGTCAATATCTTAAAAAAAAGTTCCAGTTCCTTTTCGCTCTGAAGCAGAATTGTATCAGATTCAGACAGTTTATCCTGTTTGTCTGTCCACAGATGCTGTCAGATATGTTTTGTTTTTTCCAACACTTCCTCGTTTCATTTCAGATTTCCAGCATCCACAGAATTTTGCTTTTATTTCAATATCAGTAGAGTTGTGAATGCTTCTGAACTGCAGCAACCAAAGCTACAACAACTACTGAACATGCCCACTTTTGACCTTACGGTGGAGGGAAAGTCATTGATAAAGCAGATGAAAATGTTTGGGCGTCGGGCACTATCCTGAGAAACTCCTGTAGCGATGCCTTGGAACTGAGATGACTGACCTTCAACAACTACAACTAACTCGCTTTGTGCCAGGTGTGACTTCAACCAACAGAGAGTTTTATCCTGCTTTCTACTGACTTTCATTTTGCTAGGGCAACTTGATTGAGAGAAAGTAAGGACCGCAGATGCTGGAGAGCCAGAGTCGAAAAGTGTGGCGCTGGAAAAGCACAGAAGGTCAGGCAGCATCCAAGGAGCAGGAGAGTTGACGATTTGGGTGTTAGTCCTTCATCAGGAATGTGACATAGCTGATGACGGGCTTATGCCTGAAACGTTGACTCTCCAGCTTCTCGGGTGTTGCCCGACCTGCTGTGTTTTTCCAGCGCCACACTTCTCAACAAGGACAACTTGAGACCAGATTTGATCAAATGTGGCCTTAATGTCATTCTCACCTCACCTTTGGAATTCAGCTGTTTTGTCCATGTCTGCACAGTGGCTGCACTGAGGCCAGGAGTAGTTGGGTGGGACCCGATTTGAGTGTCAGTGAACAGCTTATTGTCAAACAAGTACTGCTTGATTGCACTTTTGATGTCACCTTGCATCACTTTACTGCTGAATGAGAGTATACTGATAGAGTTGCAACTGACCAGCTTCTGATCCTACTGTTTATGTACAGCAAATATCCGACAATTTTCCACATCGGTAATGTTGTTGTTGTACTGAAACAGCTCAGGTTGGTGTGCAGCAAGTTCTGGAGCACATGTTTTCACTATTATTGCTGGAATGTTGTGAGAGCCCATAACTTTTGCTGTATCCAGTACCTTCAGTTGTTTCGTGATATGATGTGGAGTGAATTGAACTGGCTGAAGAGTGGAATCTGTGAAGTAGTGAAGCACTGAAGGAGGCCAAGATGGATCATCCACTCAGCACTCTGGCTGAAACGCCAATGCAAATGTTTCAACCTTATGTTTTGCACTAAGAAGCTTCCTCCTCCAGTCAATTATTTAATTGTCCATTACCATTTACTTCTTGATATAGCAGGACTGCAGAGCTTAGATCTCATCCATTAGTTATCACTTAGCTCTGTCTATCACTTGCTGCTTATGTTGTTTGGTACGCAAGCAGTCCTTTGTTATAGCTTCACTAGGTTGACACCTCATTTTTCGATATGCCCAGTGTTGCTCCTGGTATGTTCTGCTGCTCTCTTTATTGAACCAGTACTGATCCCCTGGATTGACAGTAATGATGTTGTGGATTGTGTTGGAATACAGTTCTGCTGCTACTGATGATCCATGATAGACTCATGGATGTTCAGGTTTCAGTAGTTAGCACTGCTGCCTCACAGCACCAGGGTCCCAGGTTCAATTCCAGCCTCGGGCAACTGTCTGTGTTAAGTTTGCACATCCTCCCCATGTCTGCTTGGGTTTCCTCCTGGTGCTCGAGTTTCCTCCCACAGTCCAAAGATGTGCAGGTCGAGTGAATTGACCATACTAAATTGTCCATAGTGTTAGGTGCATTAGTCAGAGGGAAATGGGTTTGGGTGGGTTACTCTTCAGAGGGTTGGTGTGGACTTGATGGTCCAAAGGGCCTGTTTCTGCACTGTAGGTAATCTAATCTAGTTACCAGAGCTGCTCAAAGTCTACCTCATTTAGCAGTGATTGAGCCACACACCATGATGGAAGTTATCCTCATTGTGAAAATAGCCATTCATCCCCACAAAAACTGTGTGGAGGTCACTCTTATCATTGCTGTCATGAACAGGTGCATCTGTGGCAGGCACATTGGTGAGGATAAGGTCAAATGTGTTTTTCCCTCTTGTTGGTTCCCTCACTGCCTATCACAGGCCTAGTCTAGCAGCATTGTCCATTAGGACTTAATCAGCTCAATCAGTAGTGCTGCCGCCAAAGCAACTTAGTTATGGACATTGAAGTCTCTCAATCCAGACTATGTCTGTGCCCTTGCCACTTTCAGTGCTTCCTCTGAGTGTTGCTCAACATGAACTCAATACTGAGGGGGCAGTACCTGATATTCAACAGAGGGTTTCCCTGCCCAAGCTTGACCTAAGGCCATGAGACCTCACACATTCCTGCGCCAATGTTGAGGACTCCCATAGCAACTTCCTCCAAACTGTATTCCAGTGTGCTGCCACCTCTGCTGGATCTGTCCTGCTGCTGTGACAGGACACATCCAAGGATGGTGATGGTGGTGTCTGGGACATTGTCTGCAAGGTATAGTTCCAGGAGAATGACTATGTCAGGTTGTTACTTTACTAATCTGCAAGACAGCTCTCCCAACTTTGGCCCTTGCCTTCAACAGTTGGTAAGAGGTGATGGGGTGAGTTTGGCATTGTTGTTTCTAATGCTTAGGTCAATGCCAGGTGGCCTGCCTGATTGCAGCAAATGTTTCCATTAAGTGACATTTTCTCAATGAAAAACTGCACCAGTGTTTTTACTTCTTCTGGAAACTACGTAGGGAGTGCATTGAGGAGTAAATGTTTGCAGAATTCTAGAAGAGTGGAACCTGAGACAAATTAGATAGATCGCTTGAGGACCCAGCCCTCAACACAATGGGCTGAATGGCCTCCTCCTGTGCTGTACAATTCTACATGAAGACACGATTGATTTGAAGAGGATGGAAATTAAGTAACGCATGATGCTTGTTGATTCAGAAACTGCTTTCACTCATTTACAATGTCTACAAAATTTAAGGGAAAACAATAAAGTCAAGTCTCAAAGAACATGAAACAGAATCGGAAAATAGATTCTCAAGTATAGTGACTGTTATCAACAAAAATAAAGAGTAGAAAAATGTAATCGCAGTCCAGGCAGGGTGAAGCTTTGAAGTGGTCTTGAGTTGACAAGAAAGAGTTCAATTGGCATAGTTTTCAATTCTCCTCAGAAAGCATATATTTACTCAGGTGATGCCAGAAATCATAGAATCCCTACAATGTGGAAACAGGCCATTTGGCCCAACAAATCCACACTAACCTTCTGAACAGTATTCCATTCAGACCCATTCACCTACCCTATTACTCCACATTTCCCCTGATTAATGCACCTAACCTACACACCTCTGAAAACAATGGGAAATTTAGCATGGCCAATTCATCTAACCTGCACATCGTTGGACTGTGGAGGAAACTGGAGCACCGGAGGAAACCTAAGCAAACACAGGGAGAATGTACAAATTCCACACTGACAGTCTCCCGAGACTGAAATAGACCCAAGGTCCCCAGCGCTATCAGGCAGCAGTGCTAACCACTGAGCAAACGTGCTGCCCTAAGTTAATGTCAATGGCCTGTACAAGGATGGGAAACTATAATTTTGTCACATGAGATACTTGGGGTACTTCTACAGGAGGATAGAAGTCTAAGAAGAGATGTAATGCCAAATGGTTTTGATATCATGATTGTGAAAATTCTTCTTCTCAGAGCAGGACCAGGGAGCCCTCTTATACCAGAGCCAAAAGAGAGCTTTCAAAGACAATCTCAATCTCGACATGAGGTTATTCACTATTAATTCCAACCCTGGGTCACAGATGCCCAATCATGGTCAAAATGGTGAGCTATTCATCAAAGATAGTGTCAAGACTTTGACACTCAGTAAGAGCAGCCATTGTGTTTGATGACAGAGAGGGCAGCAGCTGGAATTAGAGGTGGAGTCACTCCCTCTACCAGCCAACAATTACTGTCCTCATTGTGGCAGTGGCTGGAGGCTTTAGATAGAATTAATAGAAACATACCAATCTTATCAATTTTTATTGATACAATAGAAAGCATCCTATTTGGTGGTTTGGTGACTGCTCTTCCTAAGATTGGATGAAAATATAGATCATCGTGAACACAGCCCAGTCCATCACATAAAACAGTCTTCCTTCCATTGATTCCATCTACACTTCCCACTACTTTGGGAAAGCAGCCAACATAATCAAAGACCCCTCCCACCCCGGTTATACTCTCTTCCACCTTCTTCAGCAGGCAGAAGATAAAAGTTCGAATACATCTATGTACAGATTCAAGAACAGCTTCTTTCCCGCTGTTACCAGACTTCTAAACAGATTTCTTAAATGTTAATTATGTTCTCTCTCTGCACGTTCTCTGCTGCTGTAACACTGTATTCTGCACTCTGTTCTGTTACCCTGATGCACATTGTATGGTAAGATCTGCCTGTATAGCACACAAAACAACACTTTTCATTGTATCTTAGTACATGTGACAACAATCAATAACTCATTACCAATCAAGGGCCTGAGTAGACAATTCATCCCCTCCAGCATCCAATAAGATCACTGCTCATCTGATTGGAACCTCAAATCCACATTCCTGACTACTCTGGTAACCTTTGAACCTCTTGATACATAAGAACCTATCTAACTCTGTCTTACAAATATTCAAGGATTTTATTTCCACCACCTTCACAGAGAAAGTGGTCCAAAGACTCTTAAACCATCTGCAAACCCTCAGACAGAGCTGAACCCTTACTCCCCAGCAGCTGTCCACAAGTGAAACTCATCCTGATACAGTGGATTACTCACGATCACAACGTAGACAATTTTGCTAGGGATCACCGATTTGAAATTATCACTTGGAAAATGAGGAGGGAAATTAGAAGTAATATCTTCATTCAGACATACAGTACAAATAGCTTTGTCACAGGAAACAGCCCCTTTATGGCACAGATTTTGAATAAATGAAAAGCTCAGCGTTCTGAAGACAGTATTGAGATTGCTTTAAGATCATCTCTGGCAAAATGCCAACAGAGACATAATGGGCTGAATGATCTTCTTCTGTGCTGCAAATCTTTGTGGTTTATGGTTGCCAAGCTTCTTACAGTGCTGGCTGGGAAAGATCACATAACTTTAAGTCAAACCACTTAAGAGAGCCAAGCATGAGTACATTTTCCTCTACACTTAGCCAGCTACCCACAGCACATGGAGTTTAATCAATGAAGAATTAATCAATCGCTTCCATTTTTTTGTGGCTGGACTATTACTTTTGTTAACGTGTAATATTGTGAAAGTAGTAATTAATGTTTTCAAGATTACAATATAGAAATATTTTGGCACTTCAAAAATGATAAACAGGAATTCTTTTTTTTAGTAGCTCATGGACCTACAACAGTGAGGTGTTTCCACCAAATTTGTTAGTGCACCCTATGTAAATAAAAGAGCACAACAAAAGCTCCTCATTCAGCTTTGAATATGCAGTCTGAGTTTTCAGCTGTAGAGAGAAATTAGTTGTTAGAATCAACTGCAAGCAACGTTGACAACATAAATCCTCAAAGTGTATCAGTGTGCAAAGATTTCTTAAAAAGTGGTTCACTTGACACTTTCCCCTTTCCTCGCCCACACATCAATGCAGAGGAAAAGGAAATCTGTCCTAGAAAGCTGAAGCAATTTTGACGTTTCTTGGAAAGTGAACTTTGTATCCAGAGATTGTCGAGTCAATACACAGTGTGTTAATGGTGATCAAGTTGGTAGCTGGACAGTTATAATGATAGCTGTAATTCTTCATTTATTCAGTGAAACGTGACAAATGGTGGCACATTGTTTGTGCATTTTTCTCACTCCCCCTTGAAGTATAAAGTATTTAAATTTCACAAAATGCTTTTTGTAAAAGCTGGACTGAAATGAAAAACATGTTGGCATACTGCGAGCCTGACAATAACTTCAGCAGTAGGCTGTTCCACAGTTAAACCGTGATTATATCCCAGAAACTGTTCTTAAAGCTACAACCACATAATCTTGCCTAAACATTTCTCAAAATTGGTTTACTGCTGGCATCGGTTTAGGCAGGGTAAAGCTGTAATCATCTTCAACATTTATAACTTTCACTTTTCATAAATAATATGCCATTTTTCCAGTAATGTTGTGAATGTTATAATCCTATTGAATACTATCTTCTTGGTCTATATTTTGTAAGATTTTGTATTACTCCTGGTGCTGATCCAATTGCAAGTTATACCAAGTATTAACTGGTGCTTTGGTTTGATCAACACAGCAACAAAATTGTATTAAGTGGTCATTTCTGAAACCAAACTCAAAGATCTTGAAGTCATTTAATACCATGTTATGTGACACTATCATCCTTGCATCATGGAGAATGACAGGTACTATCATTAAAGTAATCCCACAAAACATGGACAAGCTATTACTTACATTCTTCTTGCAAAAGAAAAACACACATGAAATCACTTGAAAATAGCCATGAGTATTTTATACTACCACCAACTGAACTTTTTAGTTTTGAAGCTTGCATGTACTTACGAACAGGATAATTTCAGTAACTTCAGTTTCCAAAGCAACAAGCGTGTATAATGAAATCTCACTCAGAAAATTTATGAGCTGGTCAGACATGTTGATAACTTTCAAATCAGCAACAGCCTTGATACCCAAGTCTAAGATCTTCCCATTTTAATACAACTCGAGACCGCTTGTCCAATTTTTAATTATGTATCACAATTATAGTCATAGAGCCAGAGAGATGGACAGTGCAGAAACATACCCTTCGATCCAACTCGTCCTTGCTAACCAAATATCTCAACCCAATCCACTCCCACCTGCCAGCACCTGGCCCATATCCCTCCAAACCCTTCCTATTCATATACCCATCCAGATGCCTCTTAAATGTTGCAATTGTACTAACCTCCGTCATTTTCTCTGGCAGCTCATTCCATACACATACCACGCTTTGCGTGAAAAGGTTGCCCCTTAGGTCACTTTTATATCTTTCCCCTCTCACCCTAAACCTATGCCCTCTAGTTATGGACTCTCTGACCCCAGGGGAAAGACTTTGCCTATTTACCTTATCCATGCCTCTCATAAATTTGTAAACCTCTATTAGGTTACCCCTCAGCCTCCAGGGACGTTTCAGGGAAAACAGCCCCAGCCTTTTCAGCCTCTCCCTATAGCTCAAATCCTCCAACCCTGGCAACATCCTTGTAAATCTTTCTGAACCCTTTCAAGTTTCACAACATCCAATAGGAAGGAGACCAGAATTGCATGCAATATTCCAACAGTAGCCTAACCAATGTCCTGTACAGCTGCAACATGACCTCCCAACTCCTGTACTCAATACTCTGACCAATAAAGGAAAACATACCAAACGCTTTCTCCTCTATCCTATCTACCTGCAACTCCACTTTCAAGGAACTATGAACCTGCACTCCAAGGTCTCTTTGTTCAGCAACACTCCCTAGGACCTTACCATTAAGTTTATAAGTCCTACTAAGATTTGCTTTCCCAAAATGCAGCACCTCACATTTATCTGAATTGAACTCCATCTGCCACTTCTCAGCCCATTGGCCTATCTGATCAAGATCCCATTGTAATCTGAGGTAACCTTCTTCGCTGTCCACTACACCTCCAATTTTGGTGTCATCTGCAAATTTAATAACAATACCTCTTATGCTAACAACCAAATCATTTATATAAATGATGAAATGTACTGGACCCTGCACCAATCCTTGTGGTACTCCACTGATCACAGGCCTCCAGTCTGAAAAAACAACCCTCCACCACCATCCTCTGTATTCTACCTTTGAGCCAGTTCTGTATCCAAATGGCTAGTTCTCCCAGTATTCCATGAGATCTAACCTTGCTAATCAGTCTCCCATGGGGAACCTTGTCGAATGCTTTACTGAAGTCCATATAGATCACATCCACTGTTCTGTCCTCATCAATCCTCTTTGTTACTTCTTCAAAAAACTCAATCAAGTTTGTGAGACATGATTTCCCACGCACAAAGCCATGTTGACTATCCCTTGCCTTTCCAAATACATGTACATCCTGTCCCTCAGGATTCCCTGCAACAACTTGCCCACCAGTAACATCAGGTTCACCGGTCTATAGTTCCCTGGCTTGTCCTCACAACCCTTCTTAAACAGTGACACCACATTAGCCAACCTCCAGTCTGCCAGCACCTCACCTGTGACTATTGATGATACAAATATCTCAGTAAGAGGCCCAGCAATCACTTCTCTAGCTTCCCACAGAGTTCTAGGGTACACTTGATCAGGGTCCTGGGGATTTATCCACTTTTATGCATTTCAAGACATCCAGCACTTCCTTCTCTGTAATATGGACATTTTTTTAAGATATCACCATCTATTTTCCTACAGTCTATATCTTCCATGTCTTTTTCCACAGTAAATACTGATGCAAAATACTCGTTTGGTATCTCCCCCATTTTCTGCGGCTCCACACAAAGGCTGCCTTGCTAATCTTTGGACGATCCTATTCTCTCCCGAGTTACCTTTTTGTCCTTAATGTATTTGTAAAAATCCTTTAGATTCTCCTTAGCTCTAAAAGCCAAAGCTATCTCATATCCACTTATTGCCCTCCCGATTTCTCTCTTAAGTATAATCCTACTGCCTTTGTACTCTTCTAAGGATTCGTTCAATCTATCTTGTCTATACCTGGCATATGCTTCCTTCTTTTTCTTACCAAAAACCTCAATTTCTTTAGTCATCCAGCATTCCCTACACATACCAGCCTCTCCTTTCACCCTAACAGGAGTGTACTGTCTCGGGACTCTCGTTATCTCATTTCTGAAGGCTTCCCATTTTCCACCCGTCCCCTTACCTGCGAATATCTGTCCCCAATCAGCTTTTGAAAGTTCTTGCCTAATACTGTCAAAATTGCCCTTTCTCCAATTGAGAACTTCAACTTTTAGATCTGGTCTATCCTTTTCCATCACTATCGTTAACCTAGTAGAATTATGGTCACTGGCCCCAAAGTGCTCCCCCACTGACACCTCAGTCACCTGCCCTGCCTTATTTCCCAAGAGTAATTCAAGTTTTGCACCTTCTCTAGTAGGTACATCCACATACTGAATCAGAATTTTTTCTTGCACACACTTAACAATTCCTCTCCAACTATGGCAGTCGCATTCTATATTTGGAAAGTTAAAATCCCTTACCATAACCATCCTATTATTCTTAGATAACTGAAATCTCCTTACAAATTTGTTTCTCAATTTCCCCCGACTATTAGAGGGTCTATAATACAATTCCATTAAGGTGATCATCCCAAAATTATTTCTCAGTTCCACCCAAATAACTTCCCTGGATATATTCCCAGGAATATCCTCCCTCAGCACAGCTGTAGTGCTATCCCTTATCAAAAACGTCAGTCCCCCTCCTCTCTTGCCTCCTTTTTTGTCCTTCCTGTAGCATTTGTATCCTGGAACATTAAGCTGCCAGTCCTGCCCATCCCTGAGCCACATTTCTGTAATTGCTATGATATCTCAGTCCCAAGTTCCTAACCATGCCCTGAGTTCATTTGCCTTCCCTGTTAGGCCCCCAACATTGAAATAAATGCAGTTTAACTGATCAGTCCTACTTTGTTCTCTGCTTTGTCCCTGCCTGCCCTGACTGTTTGACTCTCTTCTGTTCTCAACTGTACCAGTCTCAGACTGATCTCTCTCCCTGGGTCCCCCCCCACTACCACCACCTTACTAGTTTAAATCCTCCCGAGCAGCTCTAGCAAATTTCCCTGCCAGTATCTTAGTCCCCTTCCAATTTAGATGCAATCCGTTCTTCTTGTACAGGTCACTTCTACTCCAAAACAGCTTCTGGTGAATCCTTCTCCCATACACCAGGTCCTCAGCCATGCATTCATCTGCTCTATCTTCCCATTCCTGCCCTCACATGCTCGTAGCACCAGGAATAATCCAGACATGACTATTCTCGAGGACCTCCTTTTTAAATTCCTGCCTTTTTAAATTCTCTGTAATGTCCCTTCAGAATCTCATCCTTTTCCCTTCCTATGTTGTTGGTTCTAATGTATACAATGACCTCCAGCTGTCCCCTCTCTCCCTTGAGAACATTCTGCACCGTCTCTGAGACATCCTTGATCCTGGCACTAGGGAAACAACACACCATTCTGATTCTTCTCTGCTGGCCACAGAAACATCTATCTGTGCCTCAGTCCCCTAACACAATCGATCTCCTGGAACCATATGTACCTCTCATTGCATTAGAGCCAGTCTCAATACCAGAAAATAGCCACAGAAGACTCCTGCACTACCTGCCTACCTCTCTTACCTTTCCTGGAGTTAACTTTTCTATGTGACTGTATCTGTGACTTTTCCCCCTGCCTATAACTGCCAACCATCATATCCCCTTGCTCTTGTAAATTCCTCATTGCCTCTAACTGTCTCTCCAACAGATCCATTCAATCTGATAGGATTTGCAATCAACGGCATTTATTGCAGATATAATCCTCAGTAACCCGCAAACTATCCCTAAATTCCCACATCTGACAAGGAGAGCATATCACTCTAATCATTTTTGCTTCTTTCAATCTACAGACCCAGAAATTAGCACTGTCCTATTCCTCTACAAAAAACTGTTCTGGGTTAAATTAATACATATGGCTTATATTTTAAGTTTAATCAAGAGACATATCTCAATAAAACATATAATCAAGAAAGAACACACTCTATTCACTATTGCAGACTTATTGTTAGGCCACACATTAAATAGTTGTTTATCTGCTTCTGTGCTATGACCTCTCCCAAACAGGCTCCCCCAAGTCCAGTTGTGAATTTCACTATTTGTTAATTTTCCTAGACGTACTCTGATATCCAGTGATACATGAATTCAAACAGCAAAGGCAATAACTGCACAGGTTCACTGCTATATCAGTTAGCAGTGTGGGTTTCTTTCTCTCTGTCTCTCCTGCACTGACCTCACCATGTGCTTCCTTTGTCTGTTGTTTTGACTTTTTTTCTCCAAAGTTCCAAAACAATGCAACAGCATTGCTTCTTTCCAGAATATATCGAAGATCTGCTTTTGTGAATTTGCTTTATTAAGTCCACTAACTGCAAATGCTTAAACAGGTTGTCTTATCTTCTTAAATGTTCTTCTCAAATGGTACTGCATATTGCAATATTGTCTAAATAAACTACACAATTAGATACTTTGGCCACGACTCAATTCATAAGACTAGGAAGTGATTGGGAACATTTTAATTCAAATGCCATGACTTGACATTAATACAACCCATTTGGTATGACAAAAGCAGATAGTTCTTCAGCCCTTGCTGTCAACCCTCCTCCTTGTCAGTATTCATTCAACATATCAGGCTGAGAAAGAAACACAGGATTGACAATGTGATCAATACACATATCCAATTGGGGAACTGGGTACAAATCTGTTTTCGTGACAGTTACTTTTCTATAGTCTATGCAGAATCTCATTGATCCATCTGGTTTAGGAATGAACATTACAGGTGAACTCCAACTGCTTTGACTCAGCTCAGTCAAGTACTTTTCCAGAATGTAGTAAATCTCTACCTCCATCTGGGCTTCTTTCTCTGGCCTCAATCAATAAGGATGCTGTTTTATTGGTCCTGACTCTTCTACATCCACATCACGTCTGGCTAATGTAGTATATTCCGGTGTATCTCTATATGTTCCTTTATCCTTTCTAAGTTACCCTACTAGATGCTACCATTGTCCGTACACTAAATATGAGAACACAGTGAAAGTGCAGAAGATTGTGCACACAGATCAGACCACAATGGAAGCCAACTTCGCAACCATAGACTTCACCTACACTTCTCACTGCCACAGAAAGGCTGCAAACATCATCAAAGACCCCCCACCCCACCCTCTCCAATTCCAGTAATGCTCTCTTCCAAGGGCCAGACAATACAAAAGCTTGGACACACACACCAGCAGGTTCAAGAACAGTTTCTTCCCTGCCGTTATGGAGTCTCTAATTTCAAATAATGCTGATCTTCTTAGTATTGATCTTGCCTCGTGCATGCCCTGTGAATTGAATTGAATTGAACAGAATTGAATTGAATTTATTGTCACATGTACCAAGGCACAGTGTAAACCTTTGTCTTGCGAGCAATACAGGCAGATCACAGAGTCAAGTAACATAGATAGTAAATTATAGGTAAACAGCGGCAAAAACAAAAACACAGAGTTTGTGAGTCCATTCAGTATTCTAACAACAGTAGAGTAGAAACTGTTTTGAAACCAGCTGGTGCATGTGTTCAGGCTTCTGTACCTTCTCCCCGATGGTAGAGGTTGTAGAGAAACATTGCCAGGGTGGGATGGATCTTTAAGAATGCTGATGGCCTTTCCTTGACAGCGGGCCTGATAGATGGATTCTATAGATGGGAGGTTGGCCTTTGTGATTGTCTGGGCTGAGTTCACCACTCTCTGTAACTGTCTACGATCTTGAATGGTACAGTTGCCATACCAGGTAGTGATACATCCAAACAGAATATTCTTGATGGCACACCTATAAAAGTTGGCAAGGATATTCGCCGTCATGCCAAATTTCCTCAGCTGCCTGAGGAAGAGGAGATGTTGTTGGGCCTTTGAAAGCAGTGCGTCCACATGAAGACAGGCTCACTCTATCCAAGTGTTTCTTCATCCTATGTCCTTGCTTACCAGGATCTGCCTTCACTGTTCGCAAACAAAGATTTTCATTGCACTTAGATACATGTGACAATTAATCAAATCAAATTAAATCAAAAGTCCTAGTATTTCTGTGATGGCTAACAAAATCATGAGACATTCACCTTAGGAAATGTCTACTCTCCTTCTGCCTTATTCATTTTGTCTCTGTCATCTTCCTTTGCTGCTATCACCTGAAACACTTGCTCCTCCTTATCCTCATCCCAGCCATGATATTATTTCAACACATTCATATTACATAATCAATTCTTTTTCCCATGATCAGGGTATATCTCACAAATCCATTTACTAACCTTCCCAACTCTATGGACCACTGACTTTCACTTTCAATGGTTCACCTTGACAAAAGTGATAATGGCAACACTTTGTCTCCTTCTGGTTGTAGCATGTTTATTCATCTTTCGTTTTTGCCTGTGAAACTTTTAAATTCTCCTGCCCTACCGTATATGCTCCTCTGAGTCATTCCAGAAACATGGACACATCATCCAACAGGCCTTGAGAAGTTTTCCACTTACTGGATCTATTGTCGCACGACCATAAACCAATTCAAATTGACTAAATCCAATCGACTCATTTGAAGGATCTCTGGTATTAAATAGTAAGAAAACTAATCCTTTCTCCAAAGTCCGTGGGCATTCATAACAACATCCCTTAATCATGGTTTTGCATCTCTCCAAAGTTCCCTGTGTTTGTGGTTGATTCTCCTGTCACTCAGCCACTGATTGAAGGCAGCAGCTTACAGACAAATTGTGAGTGAGAATGGCTTGGTACCTTCCAATTCTTTGTTACTACTCCGCTAGAAGACAGAAGATGCTGTCTTTTTTTAAAGTCTGGAGTTTTCAGCCACCATATTTTTCACATTATTTTCTTGTCAGATAGAGCACCCCTGATCCATACAACTGGTCCTGTTCAAAAAACTAATCAGCAGTCTGTCTCTGAAAAAAAATTGCCCCGAATACACCCTCACAGCCCAGATGAGTCTCCAGCACTTTCCCCCGTTGCTTACACAAGACAACAATGTCAATACAACTCACAAAAAGTTTGAGTATTTAGTTTAAAATCATCTGTTCCACAGCTTCTGTAGTCTAAATAAAATGATTCGTGATTCAAAACTAAAGGAAAATATAAAAGATATGGTCCTTACAACGAGAAATTATTAACTAGAATGTATTGCTCTTCATAGAGTTAAGTGCCATTATTTGGTTTCTCCAATAAGGAACAGCTATACTGTGCTGTCTGTGTGGCCTACTCTCCTGCAGCACAATTTCATGTTCCAATAAAATCTTAAAAAAGGAAATTTTGAACATCCATTCAGCTGCAGAAATTTTATTTGGTAATAGGAAATAAAGGTGCATCTATTTTGTGAAATGCAAAAGGTGTAACTACCCACATTGACACAATGCTCAGAAATTGCCTTCACAACTTGAACTATAAATATCAGTAAGAGTGAGGCTCATTCTACCCAAGGGTAAGGGAATAGCTTAAGTTGGCGACAGACATAGGCAAAGGTTGAATAACCATAATTATCGTCTCTGAGGAACAGGCAATTAAGGAGGCAAGTAGATCTGGTTTCGTTAGTATGAATAGAGGAATTAAGAGCTAATGTTCATATGAGCCAATGCTAAGTATTATAAACAAGTTTGGAATGCAAAATTTCCCTTTATCAATGTAAAAATAAATATCCACCTGTCAAAATGGCAGGTTCACTTAAGTTTGTGCAACACCGATTTCCTACCGCTCATTAGATGCCATTAACAGACTCAAGTAATTCAATGAAGTAGGATATTAGCCACCAGTGAAACTAGCAGTATTAGAAGGTACCATAAAATCATATTTTGAAAAGCACAATGAATATGTGGATTTTCATGTCCATGCAATCAATGTTAATCCGTTCCAAGAATAATATTTCAATGGAGGTTTGTGTCAAGCAGCAACTAAAAAGCCACTGTGGCAGTGGGGAATGCTACCAAATGAGACCCCTGAAATCCTCTGAACCAAAATAATGAAGTGAAATTCAGCAGCAAAAAAAAATGTGAAGACTAAGTACAGATAGGTTAGAGGTACATTTGGAATCTCAGTGCATCACGTCTTCTCGATTTTCATCAGGCTGTCTGGAACATGAGATAATAGAAGCACACTGGTTAGCACTGCTGCCTCAAAGTGCCAGGGATCAGAGTGCAATTCCAGCCTTGGGTTACTGTCTGTGTGGAGTTTGCATACTCTCTCTATATCTGTGTGGGTTTCCTCCAGGTGCTCCAGTTTCCTCCCACAGTCTGAAGCAGTGTAGGTTAGGTAGATAGGCCATGTTAAGTTGCCTTGTAGTGTCCAGGGATGTGCAAGCTAGGTAGATTAGCCATGAGAAATGCAAGGCTACAGCGATAGCATGGGTGGGGGTTGGGTCTGGGTGGGATGCTCTTCAGAGGGCTAATATGGATTCAATAGCCTGAACAGTCTGCTTCCACACTGTAGGGTCTCTATGATCAATGATCTGTGATAAAGTCACCCAAATTGAATAAAAAGCATTATAATCTGGATTACGGTTATGCATAGTAGCATTGGCTTGTAAGCATGTTAGCTGCATATTCTTCCTGAGAGAATGACTGTAGTTTGAAAATGTTGGTGGAACTTTTTAAAGTAAAAGAAATTTGAAAATTGTTTTCAAAGTTAAGCTGTTTTGAGTGAAGTAGTGGACTGGTTCTTAGTCCAGGATTCAGCCTATTTTGGGGGTCTAATGTGAGCACCATACCAACAATATTCACCAAATCAGAACAGCCACATATTCTGAGAAACCTCATTTCTAGAGACCCCACATGTTAGTGACCCTACATGAAAGATGTAATTCACACCACTGGCAGGAACCCTCAGCTAGGTTCTGAGATGGAGTTTGAATTGGACCAGCGGAAAGGAAGGAGGTAATCCTCAGACCTGTGAAATCACAGAGACCATGCTACTCACCTTGGCTTCAGAGGATCTATACGTTTTTTTTTCTTAAAAAGGAAAAATCCAAATATTAACTTTTCTGGATGGCTGAGAGGCTGGGATAGGATGTTGTGTGGAACAAGGACTATAACTATTTTTTAAAAATAACCTTACAACATATGTAGGCCCCAGGAGTTTAGCTTTGAGACAAACACCCATTAGTTTAGGCACTTAGTTGGTGTGTTTTGCTCCCATTTTACTCCTGAGAAAAGAGGTGTAGCACTTGTAAATACCCACCACTACATCTTCTTTAGTGATAAACAGACCAACTTGACTAACTTTGACCACTTTGAATCTAGGTCCTAATGCATGGATAGACACTCACAAAGAAAACTATTTAAATGGTTATACTTTTAAAAATGGTTGCTTTAGGAAATCCAAAATTTCAATTTTCACTTTTCACCAACCTATTGTTGAACTCAAAGAGGAAATTTTACATTAAAAAAAATACAAAGAATCCAGATGTTGGAAAGCGGAAACAAAAACGGTGTAGGGATTCTATGATCTATAATCTATGATAAATTTAACTAAAATTGATTATAATCTGGACTATTTGTATGCCTAGTAGCGTTAGCTTGTAAGCATGTTAGCTGCATGTTCTTTCTGAGAGAATGATCTGCTGTTGAAAAGGTTGGTGTAACTTTTAAAAAGAAAGGAATTTGAAATTTGCTTCCAAAGTTAAACAGTTTTCTGCAACTAGTTCACCTCCATTTCTTAGTCCAAGATTCAGCCTATTTTGGGGGTCTAATGCCAGCACTATACCACCAAAATTCACCAAATCAGAGCAGCCACATCTTCTGAAAAAGATGCCAACATTTCTCAAGACTCCACAGGTTAGTGACCCGACACAAAAGATGTGCTTCAGACCATTGATAGGACACCTCAGCAGCTCTGGCAGCATCTGTGGACAGAAAGCAAAGTTAATGTTTCAGGTCCAGTGAACTTTCTTCAGACCACTCAAAAATTGTATAAGGCTCACAGGACCCGAACAATTAATTTTGCTTTACTGCCATAGATATACAAGAGAGGGGTTGCTACTTGAATAACTTTCAGGCAAAGACATGATTTGGGTGGGGCATTCTTTTATTGTTTAAATCTTATGAGCAGAAAACTATAGTTTAAATCATGAATTACCACTCTGAGATTGAAGTTGCCTACCGTTGCAGTCACACCATTTACAGCCGAGTAATTACGTGTAGATTAGAAAGGATGATAATTCACATTCCATAAACAGAACAAAAGGATTGTAAAATGTAATATTCTCCGGTCCTCAAATACCTAGTTGAACTCTGAGTAAATAATCTCTTCTGAGGAGATTTGATGTTTTAATGAAAAGCCTGGAAAGACTGCCATCTGCTGTGGGAAACCATGTACTCACTCTTTCAAAACAAGGAACCTGACAAAAAGGAAGGGAAGCCAATCTGCTGTCTGGAAGTAACATGGACTCTGTGTGAGTAATACGGACTGACTGCCGATAAAGGCAATTGGTGTCTTTCTTAATTCTATCCACTTTTCAAAATATTTGGCTAGAATCCAATTGATCATTCATTCCCTCAGCCCAATTAAAGTGAGGGAGAATAGCAGATAGAGTGCAGTTTTATTGATTCTGCCAACCAACATGGCAAAGGGAAATAAACCTTGAACCCTTTTCTACTAAGGATGTAAAATCAGCCAAACCACACACAGAATGTCTTTCTGTGGAAAAGGAAATTATACATTCTGAAAAAAAGGTGATAGAAGGATAATCTCTTCTTTTTATATATATATGTATAAACAGAATACATTCCAAGCACAGAGTGCTGGCAAGAATCTTCTACTGGCTGGCATTTTTATTCTCAAGGAGAAGCGTCTTTTCTGCCAGTTTAAGTTCAGACATAACAGTAACATTAACTGGGCTCCAACCTGAAACCAAGGTGAAGTATTGTTATAATCAAGCATCCACTACAGAGACATCTGTCATGTCACAAACGTGTGTGCAATGGAGACCTTACTATATGTTTCAGCATGAACTATAATACAATCGCTTGCTGTGTGGTCCATGCAGCAATACTGTTGAGTAAGGATATAATCAGCTCTGTCCCCGAGATGAACTGGAACATTGAGAATCTATGCTATCCTGACTCCACACAGCCTAACTGTCCAATGCCACACCAGGATTGTAACCTTGTCTGTAGCATTCAGTTAGAGTCATAGAGATGTACAGCATGGAAACAGACCCTTCGGTCCAACCCGTCCATGCTAACCAGATATTCCAACCCAATCTCGTCCCATCTGCCAGCACCCAACCCATATCCCTCCAAACCCTTCCTATTCTTATACCATCCAAATGCCTTTTAAATGTTGCAATTGTACCAGCCTCCACCACTTCCTCTCATTCCATACACGTACCACCCTCTGTGTGAAAATGTTGCCCCTTATGTCTCTTTTATATCTTTCCCCTCTCACCCTAAACCAATGCCGTCTAGTTCTGGACTCCCCCACCCCAGGGAAAAGACTTTGTCTATTTATCCTATCCATGCCCCTCATGGTTTTGTAAACCTCCATAAAGTCACCCCTCAGCTTCTGACGCTCCAGGGAAAACAACCCCAGCCTGTCAGCCTCTCCCTATAGCTCAAATCCTCCAACCCTGGCAACATCCTCATAAATCTTTTCTGAACCCTTTCAAGTTCCACAACATCTTTCTGATAGGAAGGAGACCAGAATTGCACACAATTCTTCAGTGCTCGGTGATGCATTGACATGTGCAGCATGTGATCAGTCAAATAGGTGCAGTTATCAAAAAACAGGAAATAAACAGAAGCAAAAAGAATCCAGAAAAATGAGACAGCAGACATGTTGGAAGCAGTTGTAAGTAAAATTGTAAGTAGAAACTGGTGTCATTTCTGCGTATCTGCAAAGCGTAAAACACAACTGGTGATGAGAATGATGGAGAAAGGTCAAACTTACCAACTCCAGCACCTTTATGGCGCAAACATTTTCAATAATCAAAGCTAATTCAAGCCTTAACTTTGAACCTGAAGGTGCCAGCGGTGTACACGTTAATGTGATCAAAGAAATGATGCACACACTTCATGCTAGAGCACAAATGGTTACTCAAGCAATGATGTCTGGGAACAAATGGCAGATTCAGTGCTCTTTCAGTCATAACCAACATCTTTGTTCATTGACCTGGATTCAACAACTGTAACTGAAACACCCAACACATTCACTCACTCAAATGAAGCCAGTAAAAAGTAATCAGCAGCTGATCTGCAAGTAGATGATGATCGGTTTAAATAGTGCTAGATTTCGGTGAGGGTAAGGGGCCCTTCCTCCTGCTAGATACATGTTCAGCTGTGCATGTTTAAGAGTGTGCTTTAAGTAGAATAGAGTGGTCCAAATAGCAGTGCTGTCAGCCTTTCAACATTATGCACTGACTAATGCCATGATCCAACTACTCTGTGTACACTTAGGAATGCATATTTATACTGAAGAACTATCTGAAAATGAAATGAAAGATTTTTAACAGGGTGACCATCATCTGCATTGAGAAGGATTTTACCAAGTGTTTTGATGGTAACTGAAGTCAATAGTTTAATGAACACTATAAACTTCCTTCAATTAACTGAAAATTAAGTGACTTTGAAAAAACAGCTAAGAAAAGCTTTAAAGGGGAGAAGAGTTAAAGTTTATTGGCTTGATTACTGGAAATTAGATTAGTGGTGCTGGAAGAGCAGAGCAGTTCAGGCAGCATCCGAGGAGCAGCAAAATCAATGTTTCGGGCAAAAGCCCTTCATCAGGAATAAAGGCAGAGCGTTTGAAGCATGGAGAGATAAGTGAGAGGAAGATGAGGGTGGGGAGAAAGTAGCATAGAATACAATAGGTGAGTGAGGGAGGGGATGAAGGTGATAGGTCAGGGAGGAGGGTGGAGTGGATAGGTGGAAAAGAAGATAGGCAAGTAGGACAAGTCATGCAGACAGTGCTGAGCTGGAAGTTTGGAACTCGGGTGAGGTGGGGGAAGGGGAAAAGAGGAAACTGTTGAAGTCCACATTGATGCCCTGGGGTTGAAGTGTTCCGAGGCAGAAGATGAGGAGTTCTTCCTCCAGGCATCTGGTGGTGAGGGAGCAGCGGCGAAGGATGTCCAGGACCTCCATGTCCTCGGAAGAGTGGGGGGAGTTGAAATGTTGGGCCACGGGGCGGTGTGGTTGATTGGTGCGGGTGTCCCGGAAATATTCCCTAAAGCACTCTGCTAGGAGGTGTCCAGTCTCCCCAATGTCAGGAGACCGCATCGGGAGCAACGGATACCACAAATGATATTGGTGGATGTGCAGGTAAAACTTTGATGGATGTGGAAGGCTCCTTTAGGGTCTTGGATGGAGGTGAGGGAGGAGGGGTGGGCGCAAGTTTTGCAATTCCTGCGGTGGCAGGGGAAGGTGCCAGGATGGGAGGGTGGGTTGTAGGGGGGCGTGAACCTGACCAGGTAGTCACGGAGGGAACGGTCTTTGCGGAAGGCAGAAAGGGGTGGGGAGGGAAATATATCCCTGGTGGTGGGGTCTGTTTGAAGGTGGCGGAAATGTCAACAGATGATTTGGTTTATGCGAAGGTTTGTAGGGTGGAAGGTGAGCACCAGGGGCGTTCTGTCCATGTTACAGTTGGAGGGGTGGAGTCTGAGGGCGGAGGTGCGGGATGTGGATGAGATGCGTTGGAGGGCATCTTTAACCATGTGGGAAGGGAACTTGCGGTCTGTAAAGAAGGAGGCCATCTGGTGTGTTCTGTGGTGGAACTGGTCCTCCTGGAGCAGATACGGCGGAGGTGGAGGAATTGGGAATACGGGATGGCATTTTGGCAGGAGGTAGGGTGGGAAGAGGTGTAATCCAGGTAGCTGTGGGAGTCGGTGGGTTTGTAAAAAATGTTGGGGTCAAGTCGGTCGTCATTGATGGAGATAGAGAGGTCCAGGAAGGGGAGGGAATTGTGAGAGATGGTCCAGGTAAATTTAAGGTCAGGGTGGAATATGTTGGTGAAGTTGATGAATTGCTCAACCTCCTCATGGGAGCACGAGGTGGCGCCAATGCAGTCATCAATGTAGCGGAGGAAGAGGTGGAGAGTGGTGCCGGTGTAATTACAGAAGATCAACTGCTCTACGTAGCGAACAAAGAGACAGGCATAGCTGGGGCCCATATGGGTGCCCATGGCTACCCTTTTGGTCTGGAGGAAGTCGGAGGATTCGAAAGAGAAATTGTTAAGGATGAGGACCAGTTCGGCCAAACGAATGAGAGTGTCGGTGGAAGGGTACTGTTGGGGATGTCAGGAGATGAAGAAACAGAGGGCTTGGAGGCCTTGGTCATAGTGGATGGATATGTAGAGGGATTGGATATCCATGGTGAAAATGAGGTGTTGGGGGCCAGGGAAACTGAGGTCTTGGAGGAGGTGGAGGGTGTGGGTGGTGTCTCGAACCTATGTGGGGAATTCCTGGACTAGGGGGGATAGGACAGTGTCGAAGTAGGTACAAATGAGTTCAGTGTGGCAGGAGCATGCTGAGATAATGGGTCAGCCATGGTGGTCAGGCTTGTGGATCTTGGATAGGAGGTAGAACCAGGCAGTGCAGGGATCCTGGACTATGAGGTTGGAAGCTGTGGGTGGGAGATCTCCTGAGGTGATGAGGTTCTGTATGGTCTGAGAGATGATGGTTTGATGATGCGGGGTGGTCGAGGGGGCCAAGAGGTAACCTCGAGTTGGCATTTGGCTTCAGCGGTGTAGAGGTCAGTGCGCCAGACTACCACTGCGCCCCCTTTATCCGCTGGCTTGATGGTGAAGTTGGGATTGGAGCAGAGGGATTGGAGGGCTGCGCGTTATGAGGATGAGAGGTTGGAGTGGGGGAGGGGGGGTAGACAGATTGAGGCGGTTTATGTCCCGGCGGCAGTTGGAAATGAAGAGGTCGAGGGCAGGTAATAGGCCAGCACGGGGTGTCCAGATGGATGCAGTATGTTGGAGGTGGGCGAAGGGGTCCTCGGAAGGTGGACGGGAGTCCTGATTGTGAAAGGAAGCTCGGAAGAAGTGATTACTGGAAAACCTGCCTTTGAGTGGACTAGAGGGCCTGACGTACATTGTTGCCTAGCACCATTCTCTGGACTTGGAGTTCTGTCCTATGGATCCATGAGTCCATGTAAAGACAACAATACGGAAGCTGTAAGTGTTATGGACCAGGCCAGACCCCTTCAAAACATTTCAAGAAGGTAGCCCCGACCCTAACTTTGCTAGTTGTTTTAAGCAGGAGTATAGTGGATATTCCAGGAGGGATGCAGCTGGTCAAACCACTTAGTTTTAAACAAACCAGAATTTATTTTGCACATGAACAAAAGAAAACTGAATTTAGAACAATATAACTATTTGAAAATCCAATTGCAACTTGATGATGCTGCTCCAAATACTTGCAACATCCCCATAAACACCCCCTTGGCAATAAAAAGGTAAATTCCAATACAGGTCCTTACAGGAGAGATGTCACAGAGAGAGAGGATCAACAGGGAGCTGTCTCTTTGACCAGTAGCCTCAAAAACTGGCCGCTTGCTAAAATCAAGGAGTAAGTGAGGACTGCAAATGCTGGAGATTAGAGTCGAGAGTGTGGTGCTGGAAAAGCACAGCAGGTCAGGCAGCATACAAAAAGCAGGAGAATCGATGTTTCGGGCAAAAGCCCTTCATCAGGAATGAGGCGTCGGTCAGGGATGGAGGGGTGATGGTGAGGAGGTGGAGAGATAAATGAGAGGGGTATGGAATTGGGGGGAAGATAGCTATAGGTAAATGGAGGTGGGGGTAATGGTGATAGGTCAGAGAGGAGGGTGGAGTGGATAGGTGGGAAGGAAGATAAACAGGTAGGACAGGTCACAAGGGCGGTGCCAAGTTGGAAGTTTGGAACTAGGATAAGGCGGGGGGAGGGGACCAGGAGAATCAACGTTTTGGGCAAAAGCCCTTCATCAGGAATGAGGCTGTGAGCTGAGGGGGTGAAAGGATAAATGGGAGGGGGCTGGGGCTGGGGGAAGATAGCTGAGAGTGTGGTAGGTGGATGGAGGTGGGAGTAATGGTGATAGGTCAGAGGGGAGGGCGGAGTGGATATGTGGAAAAAAGATGGACAGAACATCTCCGGGACACCCGCATCAACCAACCTCAGTGCCCCGTGGCCGAACACTTCAACTCCCTCTCCCACTCCATTGAGGACATGCAAATCCTGGGCCTCGTCCATCACCACTCCCTAACCACCTGCACCTAGAGGGAGAATGCCTCATCTTCCACCTTGGGACCCACCAACCACACGGGATCAGTGTGGATTTCACCAGTTTCCGCATTTCCCCTTCCCCCACCTTATCCCAGTTCCAACCTTCCAACTCAGCACCACCCTCATGACCTGTCTTACCTGTCCACCTTCCTTCCTACTGATCCTCTCCATCCTCCTTTCTGATTTATTAACATTACCCCCACCTCCATCTACCTAACACATTCTCAGCTATCTTGCCCCCAGCTCCAACCTCCTCCCATTTATCTTTCCACCCCTTGGCTCACAGCCTCATTCCTGGTGAAGGGCATTTGCCTGAAATGTCAATTCTCCTGCTCCTTAGATACTGCCTGGCCTGCTGTGCTTTTCCAGCACAACACTCTCGACTGCTTGCTCAAACCAAACCCTGAACTGGGAGAACTGGCCACTTTCCTTTCTTTGTACAAGTGTTTTGAAAGAAAGACTTAAAAGCATTCTCAAGTAGATAACCCCAGACATATCAGAACCTCTGACTTTACAACCCCTCCAAAAAAAAAGCAAAGGACAACATAAACTTCTTAAAGGAGCAGCATTGTCACATAAGATTGTCATCTGAAAACCTGCGAGAATCTGAAACTTATATCCACAGGGAGTGGTTGAAATGATTAGTCAAGACATATTTAACATAAGACTATGAGATGATGTGTGACTTGCCATTGAGCCAATATCAATCACAGAAAGCTTTAAGTATTTCTTTTTGATATATTTATTCTGATATCAACAAGTGTTGTTCTGAGGTCCTGTGCTTCAGCGGGTGGCATCCCTGTCCCTAAAATTCTTGGTAAAAACAAGAAACTCCTGGTAAAACCCCTACCCCAGGACTTGTTGTCAACGATAGGGGCATTTATGATGCAGCAAAACAAGTAGATAATCAACTGACTCATCCTCCCAAGATGCCCATGGCAGACTACAAAAGGAGGAGAGATTCTTGATCATCCATTATTTATGCAGAGTGGCCTTCCTCAAGCAATATCCATTTGTCTTTCTCTGATGAAAGATGGGAATGTCGGTGGTCACTTGAGACTATGGCTAATACAGATGGAACAGGCTTTGGAAGCCACCTGAAGTTTCGCATTTTGTGACAAATTTGAACAGAAATTAATGTTATGTTCAAGGAATGATGATCTTGATAATATTGGCCAATTATTCAGAGGCCTGGACAATGGCTCAGAGGTAAGAGGGGCAAAATCTTATGCTCTTTCCAATGGCAGGCTAGTGGAGGCGCAACATTTAATTAAAGCAGGAGTCTGGCAAGTGGAGGTCATGCCAATTTTCAACCTCTGCCTGATTAAGACTGTATCAAATCCAGGTATAACGAGAATAAGATCAAACATACTATCTGGCATTGAATTAGGCTCTGAACAGGACAAAAGCATTGGTTACCCAGTCAACCCTACACAGTCGTCCTTACTAACATCACAAGAACTGTCAAAAGCTGGAGATATGCTCCACAGATTAGTCAAACAATGCTGACACATTTGTAATCACATAATCATACTTTTCTTCCATCAGCACAGCCCCATCCATCAATATCAAGGCTGATCCACTAGATGTGGCAGCACAGTTGGGAGAAATTGGCACTGAAAATTCTCAACATTAGTTCCAGACACCAGGAAGTCTCAGACTATGAACAAAAAAATCTCTTGCCCGTTTCCATCTGCCTGTAGTCCCTATTTGATTAACATGTAATAACAAATCCAAAGATTTCAAGGTATGGAAAAAGGAGATACAATTACCTAATTACCTAAGAAATCTCCCAGAAAAAAAAATTTCAGTCATGTCTATTTCAACAAGACTTTTAAAATCTTTGGGTATCTAGGCTAAATCACCATCTGTCCAACCAATACGAGTCTGAATTGTTCTGACAATTATTATTGCTCTATCCAATAAATGTAATAGGAGATGTTTTCTGGCTGTCCTTAGTTATTAATATTATTTAATTTAATATTATTATTAATAATAATTGTTGTCATTTGTTGAGACACCGGGCTCTCTTTGTTCGATTTCCAGTAGCCCATTGTTGCAATATATACCATACTAACCTGGTTAGTTAACAAACAGCAAGAACACACCATTTGTATTTATATTACTTGAACCTCAGTCTTTGGAATGAAAGCCAAAACATCTTTGTAGATTATTTTCTCTGTGGGAATTCTTAGGCACAGGATTTGAACAATCCAAACAACAGTGCTGCAAATGTCATCAGTCAAATATTTACTTTGCCCAAAAAATAAATAAAGTATGAGTAAAAAGCACAAAGGGAAACAAATTTAGAAATGGGGTGGAACTGCTGCACAGCTCGGATTGTATCCAAACAGCAAAATGAACAGAAATAAACTGAAACAGTAAGGCCCATTCACTATCACCCCAGACAAGAAATAATCATTAATGACAACTTTATCAAACACCAAAGTCTTTCCTATTAGCCCTATCTGCATTTAATTGGTTTTATGATATTAGTCTAGGAATTAATAGCATCCAGGAATTAGATTAGATAAAATGGCAGTGTTTGAAGAATGGCAAAGTCAACATTACAAAAATCAATATGGCATTTTGCTGCTAGACATTGGTTTCTTGTGAGATGCAGGTATCAGTAAATTCAATTTGGTGCGAGGGAAATGTTGTTAATGTTCTTCTCACATTCTCCTTTACCTACTAATGGAAGTAAGTGTAATCATGTGGTCCAGTGTTAATTTAGCTGCTACCTCTCACTCACTCTCTCTGCTCCCACCTCCCAACAAAGTTCATGCTCTACCACTCTCAGTGTCGCATGCGATATTCCACCTCATTTGTTCAAACCCATGCAATCCCTACAGACAACTAACCCTACACAGCCTCTGCACTTCATTCTCAACACTGAGGACACCTTGCCAGCTTTACCCCCCCCCCCCCCGCCCATGTGCACCAGCTGTGCCAGCCACTTTCAATCCTTCCTTTTGTCTCATGCCAGGAGATAAAGGCCCAAATAGGTCAGAAAGAGCAAAGACAGAGAGTAAGGTGTCTGCCTTTCAGCTCCTTATGACCTGGACAGATACCATCCAGTTTGTGAGCATCCTGCGCAGCTAACGGATCATGATTAAGCAGCGGATTAATTTCTGAATATACAAACTTACAAACAAGGAATGAGAATAGGCCAATTGGCCCTTCGAGTCTGCTCCACCATTCAATAAGATCATGGCTGATCTGATTTTAACCCCAACTCTACATGCCTGCATATCCCCAATAGTCTTTAGCCCTCTTGGTAATTAAGAACCAGAGTTTGTCCTTCCCTTATTTTGCAGAGACTCCCCGACTGAACACTGAAGACTGTCTCTCTTGACTTGACTGAGGACTACTCCCCTTAGACTTTGAACTATTGCCATTTGGTTGATGTACATACAGCCACTATGTGACTGGTACACATCGTACATGTGACATTTATGTAGCACGGTGCCATACAGCAATATGTCCAGCTCCTTGATTGACCATGGCTGGCAAACATGACAAGCTGCCTTGAAGACAAGACAGGACAGATATCCTGTATCCATTTAAACTCTGGTCAGGGTGCAAAATGAGTGAGAGTGAGGAGAGCAAGTGCAGCTTCCTGAATGCATGCTGGTCCAAACAGTGAGTTGACTGTCCATTCCTGCGAACAAAGCATTGTTGCAGCCGCATTGCAGTACCATTGCAAGGTGAGAGGGGACAAGCTGTCTTGATCTCGTTCCAAGTGCTTCCTTCTCACAAGGAGATGGGTCAGTACCAAGGGGCACCAACCTAAAGGAGGAACTGCACACAGAGTCCTCAGAAGGGTCGTTTCAAGAGACTGCTACAGTGAGTAAGGCCGTCCATCTCCACCCTGTCTGCGAACCTCATGCCCCATGGGAGATCAAGTCAAGGGCACTTGCCTCTGGACAGGACACAGAGAACGTCTGGACCTCTCTAGAAAATAACGCTCCAACCAAATCTCCAAGGCCAATGGCTTTAGTGTGGGTCAGTCTCTATGCAGCCAAGCTCTATACCCTGAGACTGCACCAAGACCTCGTGGGAGGGCAAGTAAAGAAAATCTCTTGAGGGTGCTTGGGTGACATGAGTGACATTGCACCACAAGTAAAGTCTGATATTTGTTAAAAGATGTTCAGATTGAAGCCAAATCTGCTTGCTGGCATCTCTGTGTAGCCTGTACCATTAGGTTGCACTATGAGCTCATGTTGTGGAGGAGCCGGTGTTGGACTGGGGTGTACAAAATTAAAAATCACACAACACCAGGTTATAGTCCAACAGATTT
Source organism: Hemiscyllium ocellatum (assembly GCF_020745735.1). Taxonomy (NCBI): domain Eukaryota; kingdom Metazoa; phylum Chordata; class Chondrichthyes; order Orectolobiformes; family Hemiscylliidae; genus Hemiscyllium; species Hemiscyllium ocellatum. The sequence goes on along the minus strand of NC_083407.1, from coordinate 85,378,991 downwards.
ATTTGAAGGCACTAGTTTTTGGAGCTTTGCTTCTTCATCAGGTGATTGTCCTGGTCATCAACCACCTGATGAAGAAGCAGCTCTCTGAAAGCTAATGCCGCCAAATAAACCTGTTGGACTATGACCTGGTGTTCTGTGATTTTTAACTGTGAGCTCACAAGCATGATGTTCCCTGAAAGGATGTCTGCTCTGAGAAGTTGTCATAGCGGGTGTGGGCAATGGAAGAATCACATTTAGAAGGGCATCTGACAAATAGGCACTATTCATCTCGATGCATAGGCATTGGCATGGTAACTGAGTGGCCTCAGTAACCAAAAGTATTACTCTTGCATGAAATGGTCAGCAATGTTTGGGTCCAGGAGTTGTGAATCACACAACGGGGTAATAGATAAGAGGTGCCAGGAATTGGGATCCCATAGATGTGTCCAATGCAGTGAATGTCCATGCTGTGTTGACACCCTTTGAAGGGGCTCACATCAATGGTTTTTCTAGTCCCAACCTTACCAGGCAAGCAGTATCCACCTCCTTGGGGTGTGCAGCCATGTCTCTGATGCCCAAAACATCATACCTGCCAATTTCAGTCTGCACTGCAAGTTATTTTACTTTGTTTTGTACACTGTATCTATTTAAGGACAACATCCTCAGTCTTGCATTGACTGCTCCCTTTCTCATAGTTGTCCCCCTATGTGTTCTGAATCTGAAGTTAAATTCCTCACCCTTTCCATATTCTCTGTCCTTTGTTCTGTAAATTTTAATAATCTCTGCTGAGCCCCTGATCCATCTTTAACTTTTTCCCTAATTTTCCATGCAACTGATCAGGCATGTGAGATGACCATGCCAGATACAGCCATTCACTTTCTCCAACCCCCACTACCTGGATGTCAGTCAGGGTAACAGTTACCATTGACTAACCAGCCCGCTCCCAATCCTATTCAAGTTTTAGCACATCCTTTCCTTATTTTATAGTTGACCCCTTTATAACTGTCATCTACCCTGCCTCCCAGGTGAGAGCCTCAATCTCCACTGAGGTGCTCCCCACTGTCTTCCTGCAGGAAGGGATCCCCCCAACCCACACACACTTTTCTCCCAAAACATTACTTTTATCGGATGGACACATGACCCACCTCCTTGAGCAAACCAACCAGCTCACCATAGATGGGAAGTACCCAGATTGCTGACTGCTGCCTGTACATCTCCTGATTGTGACAGTGCTAACCCTTGGATTGGTCGCGAAGGAGACAGAGGGCTGACCATGACCCACTCCCGGACCACGGCCACAGAGCCCTGGGCCTGGAGCATCCTGACTGGACGTCTGACAGTGACTGACCCCAGGCCTGATCTCAGGCACTGCCATTGACTTGCAATGCCGGAACCTTGGAACTGACCGGTGCCTTCCGGAACTTCACAGAGAACCACTTGCTTTCGACTTTGAGACTTGCAGCACATGCAACGTTAGTTTGCTGCATTTGTGGGTGGTGCACGTGGTGTGGGATTGACACAGCATGATGCTGTAGAGCAACGTGCCCACCCACCCCGGACTAATGTCTCCTGACCAATGAGCCAGGCTGCCTGGCACTGCGACAGTGTCAGGAGACATGGCATGGCAGAGCAAGGCAAGGCAGGGATGGTGCAAGCATCGAGGCTTTAAGTGAGTCAGCCCTCAGAGTGAGATGCAGTCTGTGAGACGAGAGCCTGCTTGTCCCCGGGTGCAAAGTGTCTGTGAGGCAGCCTTTCAAAACTAGCCACCCGGAAATGCAGCTTTATCGCGCAACAGCGTCCTCCAAATGGATCAGAGAGGTACCATGAGGGCAGTGCCCTAGAGAGGCTGGCAGGTGTTGGATGTTAGTGCCAGTGGCTGTGGAGTACCTACAGCTGGTGCCCTGGAATATGCCATGAGACATTTAAGCTCTGTGTCAAAGATGGCAGCCTGGAGAGCAGGTTGCAAGCAGGAATTGTCAACATTTAATTTACTGCTGGCTGGCAATAGAACAGGAAGCTGCATCATCATCAGGCTAGTGGCATCGTTAATGAGGCAAAGATTCCGGTCTGTAGGCATCTCACTGCTCCATACTGAGAATCTCATCTCGATGTCTGGAACTCTCCTTGAACACCCAGTGAGTTATTTCCAACACCAAGGAAGCGCACACCCAACTCCTCACATGTGTCTTCCACATTTCTCACCATTGCCCTCATCTCCCAGGCCTGCAGGGCATTCCACTCTGTGCATTGATGGATTTTCTTTTGATATGCATGTTATCCCATCAGAATAAATTCACCTGTTAAGCGGGGGAAATATCAACAATCTGTTATTAATAAAATAATATACTTATTTCTTGTTTCATTTACTTAATTAACATTCACAACTGAGGCTCCAGCAATATATCTTGCAGTACACGGCAATCAAGAACTCCCATGGTCACAGTTTCCAAGTTGGCAGTAGTTTGTAAACCTCCCTCTGTATCTTATTGGTTGATATATTGTGTGTTGGGAATTTAATTAACTTTCATTATTCAACATAACTATCACCTGGGCCGGTAATATCTTCCTGGTAATGTCTTCTGGTGTTTCTAATTTACTAATTGAAAGTGAGCTGACTGCAACATTTTGCTTAACATCTCAGGATAGTGAGATATGCTGTGCACAAGGGCTTGGATAACAATGGATTTATTCTCTTTCCATGCAATCTCTCTATGGGATAGAACCCCTGCTGATGCAGTGCAGGGGTGTCAATTAGTAGCTTGGTTATTCCTGATGAAGGGCTTTTGCCCGAAACGTCAATTATGCTGCTCGTTGGATGCTGCTTGAACTGCTGTGCTCTTCCAGCACCACTGATCCAGAATCTGGTTTCCAGCATCTGCAGTCATTGTTTTTACCTGGAAAGAAAAGAGCTGGATGAAGAGTACATTAAGAATTTCTGGAGCCAAAACCAGTGATCATTTCTAAAAGATGGGTGGCTTAGTGGTTAGCACTGTTGCCTCATTGCACCAGGGACCTGGGTTCAATTCCAGCCTCAGGAGACTGCCTCCGTGGAGTTTGCACATTCTCCTCGTTTCCTTCAGGTTCGTTGGTTTCCTCCCACAATCCAAAAACTGTGCAGGTCAGGTAAATTGGCCATGCTAAATTGCCCAGAGTGTTAGGTGCATTAGTCAGGGGTAATTATAGGGTAGGGGAATAAGTCTGGGTGGGTTACTTTTTGGAGGGTCGGTGTGGACTTGTTGGGCCGAAGGGCCTCTTTCCATACTGTAGGGAATCTAATCCAGTGCATGAGAACACCTTTCTCAAAAAAAAAGTCAGCATTGCCCGAACCAGCCGCTCAGTAATCTGGTGGCTATTGTACTGCAACTGCGTATTCCAACAAAATAACCAGCAATATCATCTTTGTCTACCATGGGTTCTGAACTCTCATAGAGGCAGAATCCAGTACAAACAGGCACAATTTTAACAGTTAAGAAGGGGAGTAATTTGAAAACAAGAATTGGCTGTAATGCAGTAACCAATCACTATGTTGGAAACTGGAAAGGAAAATTGAATGGCAGACCTAGGGGTTCAGGTACATAGTTCTTTGAAAGTTCCGTCTCAGGCAGAGAGGATGGTTAAGAAGGCTTTTAACATGCTTATCTTCATTGCTCAGACCTTTGAGTATAGGAGGTGGGAAGTCATGTTGCAGTTGCAAAGGATGTTAGTGAGGACACATTTGGAATACTGTGTACAGTTCTGATTGCATTGCTATAAGAAGGATATTATTGCATTTGAGATGATGCAAATAAGATTTACAAGGATCTTACTGGGACTGGAGAGTTTGCATTATAAGGAGAGACTGGTACTTTTTTCCCTGGACCATAGGAGGCTGAGGGGTAACTTTATAGAGGTTTATAAAATCATGAGGGGCATAGATAAGGTGAATAGCCAAGTTCTTTTCCCTCAGGTAGGGGATTTCAAAACTAGAGGGTCATAATGTTAAGGTGAGAGGAGAAAGCTTTAAAAGGATCATGGGGGGCAATTTTTTCACACAGAGGGTAGTGTGTACATGCCAGAGGAAGTGATAGATGCAGGTATAGTCACAACGTTCAAAACACAAACATTTAGTTGGGGGATTCCAGATGGCAGGAATCTAGGAGGATCGTGTTGCAGAGCTCCACACCACAGCACAAGCGGGACAAACGTCTAACCCACTCAACCTGGATCATTGCAATATCCTGGGACTCTGGAAAGGTCGCGGTGTCCCAGGAAATTGTGAAAATTCAACTTCTCTGTGTTTTTGCCATCCAGAGATGCCAAAGAAGGGCGGAGGAGCATCCGAGACTAGGCCCGTGGCCTAGTCCGCAGGATCCTCGGACTCGATTACTGCCAGGCCCTGTTGAAGGAGCTCGCAAATCCTTGTGAGATGTTGGGTAAGCAGATAGAGAAGAAGCTGGCCCCGATCTCTATCATGCTGCTGAAGCATGAACACCAGCTGGGGGACCTGGAAAAGAGGATGGATGAGGTAGAACACAGGGTCACAGTGGTGGAAGCTGATACCAGTTCCTCCAAGGATAGGATCCAAGCCCTGGAGACGCAGGTCAATAATTTGCGTGACCAAGTGGATGATCTTGAGAACAGGGGCAGAAAAAATAATATTCGGATCGTGGGTCTGCCGGAAATTAAGGAAGATGAGTGGTCGGCGGAATTTAATGAGTACTGATTGCCAAAATTCCTTAACTTGGAGGCTGGAATGAGAGGCTTGAAGATCGAGAGGGCTCACCGGGTCAAGGTGCGGAGGTCAGGACTGGGTCAAAGTCCACGTTCTCTCTTGGTGCAGCTTCATCATTACAGAGATAAGTAGAGAATCGTGGAAGCTTCCAGAATGCAGGGGAAGGATCCGAAGGCCCTTATAAACGAGGGCTCTAAGATCATGGTCTTCCAGTACTTCTCAGCAGCGGTGATCCAGAAAAGAAAATCCTACAACTGTGTCAAGAGGAGACTGAGGGAGCTTGGGATCCAGTACTCCCTGAGGTAGCTGGCAGTGCTCCGATTCACCTGAGATTGATCCATACATCTCTTTTTCTAACTGAAAAAAAATTTGAAGTTTTTTTACAAAATTACAAAACCAGTACAAAATAGTGTAACAACTTGATTAAAAAAAAAACCAAAATAGATAAACAAACTACTACTCTACTGCAACATGAAAAAAGCAAACAAAATTGTACAAAAACTACAATAATAACCAAGGAAAAAGAAGAAAAATAAATAAACAAACAAAATAAAATTAACCAAGTTATAGCAAGGTAACTTTAATTATATTCAATTATACTAAAGCGTTCAGCACAATCTTACCGAAGCCCCCCACCACTGGGAGCAATAGTAAACAAACCCGTATTTGTTCAGGATTCCTCACCCAGGCACCCAGGGCCCACCAGACACAACCCTTAGAGAAGGCAAGAGACTTCGTGGACAAATTAACCTAATCTGAACAATTTAGTATGTACAAATAGTAGTGTTGTTTAGGTATGTCTTTGTTTGTCCTTTAAAAAACAGAGGAAGCCCTGTTGGGGCTTTCTTTTCTTCTATTGGTAATAATCTGGTTTAACTATGTTTGGCAGCAGTTGAGATGTATACTCTCAATTTCTAAGTTAAGTTATACCAAAGGATGGGTGGTGTATTTACCCCTTTTTAAAACAAAATTCTTATTCCCATTGCTATTTCATGGTGTATTTTCTTTCTTTTCTGCTTGTGTTTGTTGTGTGGCTCTAGCTGGGAGGAGGGAAAATGGTTGGGATGGCTAGATGCTTACTTATGAGCAGTTTATACCCGAGTCAGGTATTCATATGCCTGGGCTGCAGTCTTGACAGTGGGGTGGGAAATTGGTTTTTCAGATGGGTAGTTGCCCCCTTTGGGCAGGGGCTGAGTTCCCCTATTCATCGCCGTAGGAGCTTTATATATTGGTTTACTTTTTGGTTTTTGTTGTATATAACCTTTGATAGCTTTGTAAGTTTGTTAATTGTAGTGGTTTTAGTTTATGGAGTTTTTTATGTTCAATGGATCTTGTGACACTAAAACTCGGCGATTTGTGGTTCGAGTTCCTCCTCTCTGGAATTTGAATGTTACTACAGAAGGTAATGGCTAATGACTTGATTAAGTGGTGTACCTGGAATATCAAGGGGAGTCACTCACCAATTAAGAGGATGAAGGTACTTTTGAGTCTTAGAAAGGAGAAGGTGGATATTGCATTGTTACATGAGACACTCTTGGATGATAGGGAGCATTTGAAACTACAGTAGAATGGCTTTAATGGGGTTTTACTTTTCACCTTTTAATACCAGAAGTAGGGATGTGGCTATATTGGTTAGGAGGAATCTCCCATTTAAGTTACTAGAGTGTTAAAGACTCACACGGGAGATTTGTAATTCTCAAAAGCCCTGATAACCAGGGAAGAATATGGTGTTTTAAATATTTATTGCTCTCCGGCCAATCCCCTCAAATGTTTGGTAGATGCATTCTCTAAACTGATCAGTCTCGAGTCCCAGCACATCATTTTAAGGGGAGATTTTAACTGTCTCATGGATCCCACAGTAGACAGGTTGCCCAAAGGCCCCCCGATACCCTCTGTACAAAGTAAACAATCAATGGATGTGTGTGTGGAGTTAGGCTTGGTGGATGTCTGGACGCTTCTCCACCCTTCAGGCAGGGATTTTACGTGTTTTCCCAATCCACACAGGTGTCACACCAGGACAGATTTTTTTTCCTGACCCCTGTGGCAACCCTGAACTTGGTGGCATCTTGTATGATTGGTGATATTACCATTTCTGATTACACCCAGTGTGCCTGTTGGTTAGGATTAAGGCTGTTACAGTGGGTTCAAGGCACTGGTGAATGGATCCCTTTATCTTCAAGGATAATAAGTTTGTGGAGTACTACTCTAGGGAATTTCAGGCATTCCTAGACATTAACTCAGGCTCAGTTAGTAGCCTGTCCATCCTTTGGGAAACTGCCAAAGCCTTTGCCAGGGGATTAGTTATTTCCTACTCTGCCAGTAGGGAGCGGCAGTAGGGGAGCAGCAACGTCTCTTCGAAGCACAGTTGAAGGCAGTGAGAAGGTTTACTTTAACAGGCCCCCATTGGTCAAGCTACAGAGGATTACGGCACTGCAGTCTGCATTGAATTCCGTGCTCACGCAGACAGCAAAGAAGGAGCTTACTTTTGCAAAGTAAAGGTTATATGAGCGTGGTGACAGGCCAGGCAAGTACTTAGCATACCTTGCCAGAAAAAGGAGCACAAGCCATTACAGCGATAGGAAAGGGTATGGGAACCTAACATGTGGCTTCAAAAGGATTAATGTGGCATTCCAGAGATTTTAGTCTAAGTTATACCAATCTGAGGGTTGTGAGGAGGGGTGGACCAAAATGGCATCTTTTTTCAAGGATCTGGAGTTCCCGGGCATGATCCCCGAACAAGAGTCTTTTCTCAATGCCCCTTTATCAGATGTGCAGGAGGCTGTGAAGCAGCTTCAGAGTGGAAAGGCACCAGGTCCTGGTGGACTTGCCAGTGAATTCTATAAGGAATTTATAAACATATTGTCAGGCCCGATGTTCAATATGTTTAATGACATACAGCCATGATTGTCTCCCGCCATCTCTGAGAGAGGCCAATATTTCTCTTATTCTTAAAAAAGGTAAAGTCCTGGAGGACTGTGCTTTGTACAGGCCCATTTCACTCTTAAATGTGGGCTTTAAAATCCTCTCTAAGCCTTTCACGTTAAAGCTGGAGACTGTGTTATCTTCTATTGCTAAAGAGGATCAGACAGGCTTCATAAAGGGACGCAGATCCTCCAATAATGTTAGGAGGTTGCTTAATGTAATTCAAGCATGTCAACAACAGTCAATACAGGGATTGGTGATTTCTCTAGATGCAGAGAAGGCATTTGACTGAGTTGACTGGCTGTACCTTTTTTATACTCTAGAGCGGTTTGGCTTGGGCAAAGTCTTTAAGAGATGGGGAAAGGTTCTCTACAGTGACCCTCTTGCTGCAGTCATCACCAATGGAGTGTGATCAAACAATTTTAACATGTTTAGGGGCAGCCAACAGGGCTGTCCCCTTTCGCCACTACTTTTTACGTTGGTGATTGAACCAATATATCAGCTCCAGAACTGGGGTCAAAATTACATAAGATTTTGTTATACGCGGACCATGTCCTTTTTTTGTCAAATCCAGCAGTTTTGGTGCCTCTCCTGATACAATGCATCAGTGCGTTTGGTGCCTTTTTGGAGTACAAGATTAATCTTGCAAAATCCTATGTGTGGTCTTATGAAGGTGCGAGGATCCCAATTAAGTGGTCACAGGGGAGACTTGTGTACTTGAGCATATTCATTAATCAAGTTCTGGATCGGCTGTTCAAAGCTAATTTTGTTCAATTATTTGACAAAACCAAACAAGACCTTCAAAGGTGGGAGGCACTTCCAGTCTCCTGGTGGGGTCGGAAAGCGCTTTTTAGGATGAATATTATCCCCCGTTTGTTATATCTTATACGGATACTTCCTCTGATTTTCAACAAGAAAATATTCAGGAGACTGAATGGCTGGTTCAGCTCTTTTATTTGGCTTTGTAAGGGGCATCTCAGTAAATTAGCTCAACTGCAACTGCCTCACAGATTGGGGGAGAGTGGATCTCCCGGACATTAATCTAAGCTACAATCTAAGCTTGCTTTTATCCTACGTGAGTGATTGGGCTTGTGGGGACCCTCTTTCAATATGGTTAGATATCTCCCAGACAGGGTGCTTGCTGTTTCTGGACAAAATGAGGACAGTTTGGGAATATTGCCATAATCCATGAGTTACTAATACTGTTAAAGCATTGAGGGAAATTCAGCAGAGTGGAGGCAATATTGGCAAAACGTCTTCTCTTACACCTATAGTGCATATGCTGGGATAGATTTAGAATTCAAACTTTGGGCAGTTGGGGTGTGTCTTGCATGGGCGATTTATTTGAGGGAGACACAATGATGTTCTTTGATCAGTTAGCACGGAAACACAAGCTACCTAACAAGGACTTCTTTCGTTTTTTTCAAGTTGGGGATTTTATTCAAAAAAAACTATACTTTTGATTGATCCCTACAAATCCGGCATAGAGAGGAGGGTGCTCAGGGCTAAGTGTACACTTTCTGTCAGTACTTTATATCATCAACTGGGGTGGCGTGGGGGGGTGGGGTGCCCCCTCAGATGAGTTCAATCGACTCTGCAGGGTGTAGGAGAGAGAGCTAGGCGTTGAGGTCTCCTCAGAGGCATGGGAAGATATCTGGGAAAACGCAAGGAAGATATCAATTTGCAATAGGACCCATGCTTTACAGTTAAAGATTCTCCACAAGGTCCACTTGGCTCCAGACCATTTGTCACAATTTAAACCAAGGGCATCATCAGCATGTCCCAAGTGAAAGGTCAGTATGAGCACTCTTACCCATCGTCTCTGGTCCTGTGGTAGGTTTCAAACATACTGGAGTGCTGTGGTGGGTGCAATGCAGAGGATTTTGGGTGGAAGGGTGCAGAAGGACCCAATCTGTCTTCTTCTTAGCCTACCAGTGTGTTCCCCACAGATGTGCATAAGAAAAAAACCTTTCAGCATCCTCATTTCCTGCGCGAGAAAGAATATCTTGCTTGGGTGGGTATCCAAAAACCCCTTGGACCTGTCGGGTTGGCGGAAGATTGTTATGGAGCATATCCCATTGAATTTTCTCACAAGTATGGTACACCACAAAACTGAGAATTTTTATAAGACATGACAGTCCTTTTTGGAATCCCTGGACACAGATTTATCTGCCACACTAATAAGGCCTTTTATATAGCCGTAATGATTGTGTTTTATGAGTCTAATATCCAGGGAGGAGGAACTGTGAACGTGAGTGTCTTGTTTGGCTGAGTTGAGTTATTTGTTGATTTGTTGTTGGTTATTATTTATTAAGTTAAATAGTTAGTTGGGGTTTTTCTTTAATATATATTTTTCGATATATAGAACATAGAATATAGAATACTACAGCGCAGAACAGGCCCTTTGGCCCTCGATGTTGTGCTGACCCATGAACTATTCTCAGTTCGTCCCCTTACGCTATCCCATTATCATCCATGTGCTTATCTAAGGATTGTTTAAATCTCCCTAATGCGGCTGAGTTGACTACATTAGCAGGGAGGGCATTCCACACCCCTACCACTCTGTGTATCGAACTTGCCTCTGACATCTGTCTTAAATCTATCACCCCTCAATGTGTAGCTATGCCCCCTTGTACACGCTGACATCATACCCTCCTCTAGCTTATCTCTCTACGCTTCAGGCTCACTGCCTTCATTCCTGATGAAGGGCTTTTGCCTGAACCGTCGATTTCGCTGCACTTTGGATGCTGCCTGAACTGCTGTGCTCTTCCAGCACCACTAATCCAAAAACTTCTGTCTACCCCATCTAATCCTCTGATCATCTTGTATGTCTCTATTAAATCCCCCCTTAGCCTTCTTCTTGCCAATGAGGACAGGCTCATGTCTCTCAGTCTTTCCTCATAAGACCTTCCCTCCAGACCAGGCAACATCCTGGTAAATCTTCTCTGCAGCTTTTCCAATACTTCCACATCCTTCCCGAAATATGGGGACCAGAACTGTACACGCGATTCCAAGTGTGGCTGCACCAGTATTTTGTATAGTTGCAGCATGATATTGCGGCTCCGGAACTCAATCCCTCTACGAATGAAAATTAACACACCATATGCCTTCTTAACAGCACTATCCACCTGGGTGGCAACTTTCAGGGATCTATGTACATAGCCTCCAAGATCCCTCTGTACATCCACACTACCAAGAATCTTTCCATTGACCCAGTATTCTGCCTTCCTGTTATTCTTCCCAAAGTGCATCACCTCACATTTAGCTGCATTGAACTCCATTTGGTACCTCTCAGCCCGATTCTGCAGTTTATTCAAATCCCCCTGCAACCTGTAGTAGACAGTCTTCCACACTGTCTACTACTCCACTGACTTTAGTTCGTCTGCAAATTTACTAATCCATCCACCTATGCCTGCGTCTAAGTCATTTATAAAAATGACAAACAGCAGTGGTCCCAAAACAGATCCTTGTGGCACACCACTAGTAATTGGACTCCAGACTGAACATTTTCCATCAACCACCACTCGCTGCCTTCTTTCAGAAAGCCAGTTTCTAATCCTAACTGCTAAATCACCCTCAATTCCATGCCTCTGCATTTTCTCCAACAGCCTACCATGTGGAACCTTATCAAAGGCTTTACTGAAGTCCATGTTGACCACGTCAACTGCCCTACCCTCATCTATATGCTTAATCACCTTCTCAAAAAACACAATGAGGTTTGTGAGACATAACCTGCCCTTGATGAAACCATGTTGACTATATACAAATGTATGTATTTATACATTTGTACATGAGAGTGGGTTGAGATTTGTTTTACTCCTTTTTTGTATTCTTTGAATTGTTTTGAATTGTATTGTTTTGTATTTGTTGTAATATTTTTAAAAATCTAATTTTCAATAAAAATCGACATTTGGACAGGTACAGGAATAGGAAAGGTTTAGAGGGAAATGGGCCAAATGCAGACAAATGGGACTAATTTAGTGCGGGAAACCTGGTTGGCATGAATGAGTTGGACCAAAGGATCTGTATCTGTCCTGTATGACTCTTCGATGCTATGTCTCAAAGTGGAAAATGGATGAGAGTGAAAGATACAGAGAGATTGATTGACACTAAACATCAAAACAGAGAAAGGATACAGCAAAAATAGGCAAAGAAAAGGCAAGATGGAGAAGGCGAGATAGAAGATGGATGGTAGCCAACGTAGGTTGCATGGATGATAGAGCAAAACACAGACTGAGAGACAGTGGGGAAAAGATACCTGAAAGAAACTAGACAGTGACAATTCCTGACATGAAGGTTAGAGCAGGTACCTGGCAACACGAGCTCAACCTTTGCTCCTCTGGCACTCTATCGTAGACAGTTACCACCCTCTAAGGTCACACTCCATAGGCAGTGATCAGCCACACCCTCTGCCCATGGACGTTAGCATCAGAGGTGTTTCAATCTTTTCACATCATTGTGGCACAAGTGCAGTCCAGCTAAAGTACAGTGCATGTTTCAATGCTGCACGTATCAAATGCACCAGCAGCTTTCACTTGGGAATGGTGCTGCCAGGTCAGTTTACACACAGGGACAAACAGCCAGCTCGTGGGTTTGACCAGGATGCATCACAAAGTTCTTTGTTTGCTCAGTTAGTGCTTAGCCATTGTGCACAGCATCTCAGCCTTGCCTTTTTCCAGTTGGCTCCCTCATTAAGTGCTTAAAGCCTCACGGTTTGTTTGTCTTGCTGTGCTGTTTATGCAGACAGTCAAGGGGATGAAGACATTGCTGCACTGCACTGTAAATACATCACTGTCCCACCGACACCATGTGTTAACAGCTTACATGAGAAGCAACTGCACTAGCTTCAACCAAATGGCCATGTCTCCAAGTCTAAATGGGGTAGTCCTCAGTCAAGTCAATGGAGACAGCCTTCTGTTAAAATGTACCAGCACAGTAATGCAAGAACAGCTTCCAATATCGATCCAGGGTGGGGCTGTCGTTAGGTGGTTGCTTGGGGCAGTCATGGTCAAGTTCCATATCAATGATGTCCAGACAGTGAGCCAAACTGTTGGACAGGAAACTGTAGTTAGTCAGTCAGGGAGCTGCACAGAGATCAGCCAGGGAACTGGTCACACAATGTCGGGGTTGTCCATCCAGTCAGTCAGGGGTTTGGGCCACAGTCAGTCCTGGGAGTCAGTTCAATGAAAATCAAGAGGGTTTAACATGGGCCAAGCTGTGGTTGTGAAGATGAGGAAGTCAGTCCCGGGGATTCAAGGCAGCATGCTGGAATTCAGGGGGGCAATAATTGTGTCGGAGGTGACTCAACATATAACGGTGGGAGAGGATAGTGCATTGGAGGACATGGGGTTATGTGGGAGGGACGGTCATGGATGGTCACAACCACGCTTACCTCAATAGGGGACAGTGCAGCCCCAGTGGTTGGAGTGTCTATGCTGCAAGACCACAGCTCAGGGGATAATGTTGAGAGATGAAGATGTAATTCAAAGTGTTATGTGAGAATGTGTGGAAGCTTGACTGGATGAGTCAGGTAGACAGGCACCTGGAGGTTCTGTGAGACCATTGGAATATCAGGTCGAGCCGAGGACTCACTCTGCCAAGTGTGACCTGCGATTGTGCAATGGAAATGGAAAACAGCTCTGATCACTCCCAGCATGGCTGGAGAAAATATTTCCTTTCCTGTCTGAGCGCACAGACTCCACTGTGACTGTGTGAGACCTTTCAAGGGGCAATTACAAGAATCAGAGACTTTCACAGTGTACACTGGAATCATCTGTAATCATGTCACCCGGCAGGGGAAGTGCATGCAGTGTCCAATCATGTCAACAAAAATTTTTTTTAGATTAGATTACTTACAGTGTGGAAACAGGCCCTTCGGCCCAACAAGTCCACAACGACTCACAACCCACCAAGACCCCTTCCCCTATATCTAACACTGCGGGCAATTTTAGCATGGCCAATTCACCTAACCGGCACATTTTTGGACTGTGGGAGGAAACTGGAGCATCCAAAGGAAACCCACGCAGACGTGGGGAGAATGTGCAAACTCCACACAGTCAGTCGCCTAAGGCGGGAGTTGAACCCGGGTCTCTGGCGCTGTGAGGCAGCAGTGCTAACCACTGTGCCGCCCATTGTGCCACCGTGCTGCCCATGGTCACAAGCAGCCCTGACCATGTGATTGGGTCAATGCAGATTCAAGACAGTCATCTCTGTGAAGCTGAAGTTGTCACAGGTGACCTGTGAGCCACAAATGGCACCTGTGGGTCATAACTCACAAGGAAATCCAAACTCTCATAGGCTGCACACTACACTACACTCTCACCTCTCACCTTTCCTCTCATCTTCAACAGTGAACTAAGCACACACCATTCTTTTCTCTGCAATGCTGCCTTTTTTGGGTAATGTGGAGGATGGGTTTTGAAGTAAAAGGCATCAGTAAACACAGGTAGCAGTGCTAATCACTGAGCCACCGTGCTGTCTTTATGCTTGAGAGCTGTCATTGTCCTACTTCCTTTCAAGGGCCAAATACAAGGATGGTCACTGGATAGATAGAAAAATACAGTGCAGTACAGGCCCTTTGGCCCTCGATGTTGCGCCGACCCAAGCCCACCTAACCTACACTAGCCCACTATCCTCCATATGCCTATCCAATGCCCGTTTAAATGCCCATAAAGAGGGAGAGTCCACCACTGCTACTGGCAGGGCATTCCATGAACTCACAACTTGCTGAGTAGAGAATCTACCCCTAACATCTGTCCTATACCTACCATCCCTTAATTTAAAGCTATGCCCCCTTGTAATAGCTGACTCCATACGTGGAAAAAGGTTCTCATTGTCAACCCTATCTAAACCCCTAATGGAGTGGCCAAGGGCTATTCTCTGCAACCACAACTGATGCTACCACGTTGCAGATGTGCTTAAGGACCCTTGTGTTCCTACACAACTATACCACAACTTATAGTCTTCTACACTATTTTCACAACACATTCTGCTGCATTCGTCGGAATAAGTTCTTATGTCGAAGGTGCATTTTGAGGCATTCCACGGCGTTCCTCGTCGAAATCTTCTACGTTCTATTCTATGGAGCAGGAGCTAAACTGTCATTTGTGTGCAATGTGAATGCTGACTGCTTACATTATTAAGGACCTGTCCTGTTTCTGATATTCCCCACCCAGGTTCATTGAGAACATGATCAATGGATCCAGCCAGAGTAGGGATCAACATTGGTATGTAAAAAGTGAGGTCTGCAGATGCTGGAGATCAGAGCTGAAAATGTGTTGCTGGTTAAAGCACAGCAGGTTAGGCAGCATCCAAGGAACAGGAAACTCGACGTTTCGGGCCAGAGCCCTTCATCAGGAATGGCTCTGATGAAGGGCTCTGGCCCGAAACGTCGAATTTCCTGTTCCTTGGATGCTGCCTAACCTGCTGTGCTTTAACCAGCAACACATCAACATTGGTATGGCCAATTTGTTATGACGAAGTAGAGAAATTGAGGCAGAACCCATGTGCCTGTTAGCCCAGGACCAGCAGCTGCTAAACAACCTCCACATGGAGAGGTTGCAGCAAAAGGACATCTCAGGTACAGGAGGTCCAGAATCCATCATCCTCCGAGTCATCTCCTCCTAATGAACAAGGCACATTACATAGCAGAATGAGGACATCCCAGGAGACAATCACAGAACTACAGAGTTCTTGAGCAGGATTTGTGGCCTGAAGGATTATGTGGCCATCCTATCCCAGTGGTCATCAAGGCGATAGTTGCACTAAACTGTTATGCAATTCAACTACATCCAAGGATCCCCTGTGGATCTGTGTGGGATCTTATAGCCCTCAATCTACAAATGCATGAAGGCTGTTACTGCTGCATATTGTGTCAGATCACACTGCCTCATCTCATGTCCCTTGACGAGGTCAGGCTTCTGTAACATACCTGGAATTCCCTGGGAATGGGCACTATCGACTGTATTCATCTCGTAAGAGACCACATAGCTGAGTTTATCAACATGAGAGCAACACCCTCCCTCCCTAACATTGTGAGGGCACCTATACCCAATGGACTGCAATGGTTTAAGAAAGCAGCTCACCACCACTTTGTCAAGGGCAACTGGGACAGGCAATAAATGCAACATCAGCCACCAATGCCCATATTCCATTAATGAAATTTTAAAAATAATTGATCGTTCCAAATATAGAGGTCTACACCCTGTTACAGAGTCAGTGAAGTGCAGAAACAGCCATTCAGCCCAACACTGACCTGCCAAAGAGCACCTCACCCCTCTGCCTTATATTTTCCATGGCTAACGCACCTAATCTACACATCCTTGGACACTACACAGCAAAGTAGCATGGTCAATCCACCTACTTGCACAGTGGGACGAAACTGGAGTGCCCGCAAGGAACCCACGCAGACACAGGGAGACACAAACAGTCGGCCAAGTCTGGAATTGAACCCGGGTCCCCAGTGCTGTGAGGCAGCAGTGCTAACCACTGAGCACCGTGTTGTCTTTATGCTTGAGAGCTCTCATTGTCCTACTTCCTTTCAAAGGTAAAATACACAGATGGTCACTGGAGTAGCCAAGGGCTATTCTCTGCAACCACAACCATGTTGCAGATGTGCTTAAGGACGCTCGTGTTCCTGTACAACTGGAGAAGGCAAAGAGGGGATGTGATGGAGATGAAAGATTTCAGAGAAGCAAGATGAGCAGGAGGAACATCACTTTCAGCATGATAGGACAGTGCATCATCAGGTACAATAAGCTCAACAGGATTTAATTGACACCCAGTTCCAGTAGATGTGAGCTGGGTGCAGTGATCACTCATTGGCTGTGAATCAGAAGCAGCTTTTCTTTATTTTTTTTCTTCACTTTGCTGTTGCTGAATGTTGCTGTTGCTGTTTGTGTGAGACTTCCACATAAAACAGTAATGTACTCTGCTTTAGACAATGTTCTACAATGGAATGATGCTAAGGTCAAGAAATCGAGGTAGCTTGGTTCTTACAGCTGCAGTCATAATGGCTGTTATAATGACAGGTGATGACTTACAGTAGAGGTACAGTTTTGAATGTGAACTTGCATTTGCAATGACGTGTCAGCTGTGCCACCTATATGCCCTCAAAAGGTTTGCTTTCCTTGTCCCCCACTGCCCTATTATGCATGGTGAAGGGCACATCTGGCTGGCACAACTAGACACTAAAAATGGCACCGGTATTGGGAATGTTATGAGGTCCCAGGGGCAAAGAAGTTGTAAGCCATTTCTGAGTGCATGGTTGTGGGGGGCGGGGTTGGTCAGGTAGTGCATAGCTAATGAGATGAGCTGCAGAGAAGACTGTGAGAAACCTCACTGGCGCTCACAGAGAGAACCCCTCCATGAAACTCTCCCAAAATTGACAGCCAATTTCTGGTAAAATCCAGACCCTGTCTGTGGCAATCCAGCATTCCGTCAGTAATGCATTAGAGTGTTGGCCTTAATCTTCACAATCAGTTCTTGAAATGCTACTTAAACCCAAAGTATTTTGCATCAGAGAGAAAGTGTTACCATATGATGGCACACACTCAAATATAGGCAACTTGTTTTCACACAGTACATTATTACTCATATTCTTGCCATATTCAGAATTTCCATTTTCCATTCCTTATTCATATATGGAAATGTGTCTTTTTATTTGTCAGCTACAGAATTTTCTACATTATTATACACTTTAAGTCATTTGATTAAAAGCTGATGGTAATAAATTAGGCTTCTTAATTTAATTCAAAAGTTGACAGAATTTCAAAATTCAGTCCAGAAACTGTATTTCCAATGACAAAAGCTATGTGTATGTGCCCAGTTTTTCAACAGAGCTTTTTTGAATACACTTAAAAAGCTGATCAAAGCACTTAAGCTTATCATATCGCACACTTGTTTACCCAGTTAGGAGTTAGTTAGCTCACTTGTTTGGATAGTTAGTTTGTGATGCAGACTAACTGCACAGGTGTACTTCCCATACCTTGCTGAGGTAAACCTTGCCCCTCACCTGAGCAGTGGTGATCCTCAGGTTAAACTCACCACCAGATGTCTCCCTCTGATGAGAGTTAAAAATCACACAACACCAGGTTATAGTCCAACAGGTTTAATTGGAGGTGCAAAACTAATGTAGTTTACAAAATACCATGCAAGGACTGCACAAAACACTATATAGGACAAACAGGAAGACAGCTAACAATCCGCATACATGAACATCAACTAGCCACGAAACGACATGATCAGCTATCCCTAGTAGCCACACACGCAGACAACAAGCAACATGAATTCGACTGGGAAAACACTACTATCATAGGGCAAGCCAGACAGAGAACAGCCAGGGAATTCCTAGAGGCATGGCATTCATCCACAAACTCCATCAACAAACACATCGACCTGGACCCAATATACCAACCACTACAGCGCACAGCTGAAACTGACACCCGGAAGTGGCAAGGACAGACCACTATAAATACCGGAAGAAACATCAAAGAAGCGCTTCGCAGGAGGCTCCAAAGCACTGATGATGTCGCCTAGCCAGGGGACGAAACGTTTGCAACAAAAACTTCCAGCTCGGCGAACAGAACCCAACAACGAGCACCCGAGCTACAAATCTTCGCACAAACCTTGAATAGTCCAACAGGTTTAATTGGAAGCACACTAGCTTACGGAGCGACACTCCTTCATCAGGTGATTGTGGAGGGCTCAATCGTAACACAGAATTTATAGCAAAAATTTGCAGTGTGATGTAACTGAAATTATACATCAACCATCCTCCAAGGTGGACTTCGGGACAGGCAGCAGAGGAAAGTGGCCGAGCAGAGGCTGATGGCTACGTTCGGTACCCATGGGGAGGGCCTCAACCGGGACCTTGGGTTCATATCACATTCCAGGTGATCACCATTGCACTGCACACACACACACACACACACACACACACACACACACACACTCTCACATACACACGGACACAGGTACACACAGACGTGCACACAGACACCCACACACATCCTTATAGACACACACTCCCACACTCACACATGCACCCCCTCACAGACCTAAGACACTCTGCACTCACTACACACACACACACTTTCTCACACTCACAACCCCCACCCCAGACAGACACACACAGACAAAGACCCACATGCACACACATATATTTTGTGGGGTGAATTTGTACTTGCAGAGTTACATTGCACTCTGCTCAAAAACTGCATACATTCATATAGAACTCTGAACTCAAAAACTGCATGAATTTATGTAAACCTTTGTTATCTCAATTTTTAGATTAGAATCAATCTAAACATCAGGTCATAGACAGAGAACACAGGAGGCTAACACCTTCAACATATTGTCTAGCTATCACCATTGTTAACAGCTAACCCAAGAATGTAACTTTTAAAAAAAGGTTTTGTGATTTCCACATGAAAGAAGTGAAACTATCACTGTATTCTAACAGATGAAAGGCTTAACAATCAATATTTCAATGTATAATTTCAGTTACATCGCACTGCAAATTTTTGCTACAAAATTTTGTTACAATCGAGCCCTCCACTATCACCTGACGAAGGAGTGTCGCTCCGAAAGCTAGTGTGCTTCCAATTAAACCTGTTGGACTATAACCTGGTGTTGTGTGATTTTTAACTCTGATGAGAGTGTTAGGCTAGATGGACTACCCAGTTATATTGAGCTTCAACAGCATTCTGTATGCAATAAAGGCGATCATCACTAGGTGGCGATCTTACACCAGATGTTTTGAAAAATTATTTTCAGATGAATTTAAAGCGAAGTACAGTGCAGGATTGGACTCTCCCAGGGAAATACATCTCTTTGTTCAATTTGCAGTGTTTTAACTCATTTGTAAACAGGTTCCAAACAAGAGTTGGTATACTACCCAAATGTGCAGTGTGAGGTAATTAAGCAATGGCAAATTACTGAACAGCTGCCAGCTTACTTTTACAAATAGTCTCTTCTCCTGCTACAGGAGTAGAAGTGGTGAATTCAGACAAAAACTGAAGAAATTAATTTTTTTGCAATATTTGGCAAAACTTAAATATATGTAGTTTTTAAAAATTTGAAGAAAATCTATAAAAAGGAATGATGAGGGTCAGAGTAGTAATCTGTAGGCTAGGGGAATGCGTTTAAGTGAGGGAGACCATTTCCGCTTGGGTTCCCTCCTTGAATTGCTAAAATCCTTGTGCTGTAGGTAGACACATAATGCTGTTATAGCGTTAAGGTTCCAGGATCTTGGCCCAACAACACTGAAGAAACAACAATATTTTTGCAAGTCAGGCTTGGAGGGGAACTTGCTGCTGGTGATGCTTCCATGTATCTGCTGCCCTTGTCCTTCTAGATGCTGGGAGTCATGGGTTTTGAAGGTACAGTGTAAAGAACTTTGGTGAAATTCTACATTCCATCTAGTAGACAGTACACAATGTTACTACTGAGCATTGGTGGTGGAGCGTGTCAATGCTTGTGGATGAGATGTCAATCAAGCAGATTGCTTTGTCCTGGATAATGTCAAATTTCTTGAGTAATGTTGAAGCTGCACCCATCCAGGCAAATGGAGAGTATTTCATTGCATTGCTGACTGTGCCTTGTAGATGGTGGACAGGCTTTGGGGAGTCAGGAGATGAGTTAGTTGCTATGGTCTTCCTAACCTCTGACTTGCTTTTGTAATGGCAAGTCATCAGTTTCCAGTCAATGGTCACCCAAAGAAATTGAACAAAAAAGTTTCAGTTTCCTATCTGGTCTGTCTTTAAGATACTCCATTCACTCAAATCTACCCATTATGTCAAGAGGCCAGGTCACCTTCTGGCAATGTATCTATTCTATTACTGTTCAACACGTCATGATATCATGGTCAATCACTGGCACCAGTATCTAACCGAAGAGGAATAATTACTTCGCCACCTAGAAATAAAATTACAAAAGAATGAGTAAGATGTGGCATATAGCCAAATTTCACAAATAGGAAAGTCAGCATCTCTCTCACTGGAAAGAGAAATAAGTGATTGTATAGTTTGAGGAGCCTTACTTAAAGTGTAGGGTATGGTGAGGAGGAAAGTCTCTGTAAACTGGGTGCTTTTAGATGTGTGTTGGTCAAGCCATCCAGCCAACTGATCTAACCAACCCATTTATCATTAGATTTAACCCGTGAATATCATATTCAATTTCTGAAGACACGGATGTCATATATTCCTGGGTCCAAATATTTAATTCCTACTTATTCAGGGAAACATGTGGCAAATTATACTCCAAGCTAACTTAATATTGGCTACAGTAGTGTCCCAGGTCATTCACATGACAAAATGACTGGTGAGTGTAAAGGTCATAAAGACAGCTAAATGAGAAAGCCAATAAATTTGACCGTAAAAATATCTGTTGCCTTTTGGGATGCATGGAGTTAAACCAGTCGACAGGGTCACGTTAACAAGGGTGTAGTTCGCACTAGAACAACAAATGAAAAGGTAGCAGGAGTACAGAGAGACTTCTAAAGTTTTTCCTTTATAAATATGTAGATTATAATCAACGTTGCTCAGCTCATTTTGGAGAATGTAAACTAAATGATAAAAGACAGGATCCCTATGACATTATTAGACAATGTTCTTCAAATTGGCAAAGATTTCTCATAAATGGATTGGTTATCAAAAAGAGCCAATGAATGCTTAAATTTGGTCATGAAAATGCTTATATGTTATTTTATATGTAAACCTATCAAATTTGATCTTAACCAAATCTTGACAGCAGCTTTTTAACAAGTCACCTTTGTTTATATAAAGTTCCAACATATTAACTTTGTTATAAAATAGCATGATAAAAGCATAAAATAGATTTATTTTTAGATCATAAATTAACAGGGTAATGCCAGCCATCCCTAAAGCAATGTCCCCTGGACTTTTAAAGAAATTCCAAGAACATCAAGACTGCAAAGCAATTTTCAATTTTAGACAAAAATAGAAAACTAACTACATTTTAAATTTTGGATGATTTTGATAGCTATCAGAGACCAGAGTCAGATTTATAAATGTGTGTTTTACTTCATGTAAACTTTAACTTCTGATCCCCTTATTGAAAGAAAAAAAAAAGACATTTCAAAGCAGCCAATGGATTAAAAATTAGCTTTTGATATTTAAGGGAGGCAAAGGTCAGACATGAAGTTGGAGTTGAGGATTATGAGATCAGGCTTGATGGACTGAATGACCTACTATAGCTCCTATGGTCTTATGGTACTATGTTAAGTCAATCTTTTAAATCCAACTGAAAGGAAATTAGGAGGGCCTTCTGTGTTCTTGTGTAGTAGTTTGCAATGCAAGATAAATAATTGACATCTCAAGTCTTGTATCAATGTGTTATAATTATAATACTTTAAAGAACAAAACAAAAATGTTCTTAAAATTCCAAAGGTACATTTCTTCCAAAAACTTGAATTTTATCCAGGAAGATCGTTACACCAGATCACTGCTTCTAACTATAAGAAAACATGAAATATCTGCTTAAATGTACTTTGCATAAGAAAGAAAGCATTTTTTTTCTCAGAGTTCAATTTCATCAATGTAAGAACTTATATCCTCCCATAAGTCTATGTTTGTGACAGAAAGCCCAGGATGTGTTAAAGTGGGACAATAGAAACTGGTTTAGATAAATAAGCAGCAATTACACATAGAGGTGGCTCCTTTACAAAAATCATACTATGCCATGAACATCTTGAAAATCTCACTTTAGAGAATTTGAAATCAAAAGCATACAATGCAGAACCTTTTAAGAACAAGTTAGAACATGTCATACATGTCAAAAGATATTCGTCTCCCTCCACAGCAAACAACTGGCAGAGACAAGCTCACTCACTCTTTGGAATTTGATGTTGATGTTCAGATCCCAATCTGAGTGTCTGGTAAGGAGGCCTGATTGAAAGATGGGTCAGGTATGAGGGGCTGATTAGCCTGTTCATGGTTCCTAAAAAATTATGTGGTTAATAATTTCCTTAGACCTTACAGTTAGTGGTCTGCTTGGTGAAGTGCATAAGATATTTGATACACTTTGCACTCACTCAAATAAATTATTTTAACTGAATGTGAAAGCTTAATTCAAATGAAATACAATTTGCAAAACCTCAAGAACATTTGAATTCTAATGGTATTTTTAAACTCAAATATTAGTGGGTGAGGAGCGGACTGTGGGGATAAAGCTTTGAAACTTTAGCATAAAACTGCAACTCAGATCCAACTTTTGGTTTGGACAGAGTTTGTTGGATGCCAACCAAAAACCAATTGACCAAATTTGGGGAACTCCTAGTGTTGGATTTGTGAATGTATTATTAGCACCAAAGGTGCCCTGAGGCAACCCTTAATGGGGAATTTCAAATTGTCTTTGACTACAGATTTTACTTCCTCAGCATGGGTTTCCCAGGTTTAGGAAAAATGAGCAAGGAAGCTGAAGGGAGTTTGAGCAGTGAGTCAGCTCATTGTAAACTGGATTAGGTCCCATCAAGGACTACAAATGCATTTCAATTTCATGTCGCTTAAAGGTTGGCAGACAGTGTCTGCGCAGACATATTGTTGTGGAAGGATCCTCACCCAGCAGACTGAGAAAGTAAGTCAGTATCTTTGCAGATTTAGAAATACAAAGATCAGAGAATACTGGTGACAGTCATTTGTAGGGTCATAAGTAGTTACACCTTTGGACAGAGAGTTAAGCAATGAGTAATTGGAGCTGGTAACAAAGGCAAGGTAAACATTTTAGGGAAATTAATCTTAATAGATACTGAACAAATAAAACTGATGAAGGTGATGTCTCAACTTTAATCTCCAGCATCTGTCATCCTTACTTTCGCCCATTGTTACCAAGGTGACAGCTTGATGTGGGCAATGCAGAAAGAGAGCCCGAGGTGCATGAATATAATTTTGGTATCAAACAGACAAATACCATTTTTAAACTCTTGGTAGGTTTAGTAATTTCCCTGAAGCCCACTCCAGGTACCCTTGTCGTATCTGTTACCTTTAAAAGAGGTACCAGACCAGGGTCATTTGATGCAGATAATGCCCATCAATCATATCTTTTGGCTTTATTTTGTCATGGGCCTGCCCAGCACTTACCGATAAAGAGTACAGCACACAGAGTATCGACAGATGTAATACTGCTAGTAAATAACAATAGGTTTGTTGCCTGATAGCAATATTATAACTACATTTGGTGAGGCATTGTTATTAAGCCTACTGGTACAGATGCATCTGCTCTTTCTGAAAGCTGGAATAGAATTACCCATCTCGACTCATAGACAGACTGTGACATCAAGAAAATGAGTGTAACAAATATGTAACATAAACACTGACTCCTGCAGGACTTGAAGAGCAGCATAGTGGCTTAGTGGTTGGCACTTTTTCCTCACAGCGCCAGGGACCTGGGCTTGAATCCAGCCTTGGGTGGCTGACTGTGTGGATTTTGCATGTTCTCCTATGTCTGTGGGTTTCCACTGGGTACTCCAGTTTCCTCCCACTGGTCCAAAGATGTGCATGTTCAGAGGATTGGCCATGCTAGTACCCTGTAGTGTGCAAGGATATACATGCCATGTGGATTAGCCATGGGAAATACAGGGATAGGATGGGGGAGGAGGGGGGTGTTTGGTCTGGGAGGGATACTCTTCAGGAGGTCAGTTCAGACTCTATGATATGTTGCGGAAGGGTTTCAAGCCTCGGAGCAATTTTGTGATGTTGTCACGGAGCTATGTGTAAGTAGCACAGCATGGGTGGAGTTAGACCATGAACATGAATGCACTATGAAGATAAATCAGTCCTTATGAATGGCACCATAAGACAGAGATTGCTATCTGTACAATTACTGTGTACAGCAGTATTGATGTACAAAAATAGCATAATGTACAATAATGTACAAAGATAGTTCTTGACTTTGCCTTCTCTTGATCAGACTGCCTTGAACACAAACTCATAGTGAGCTATCAAACTCTTTGAAAGAAGAAGAACTATTAGCTTATACAATACGAGGGAATAGAATTTTGGAGCCTTTAACTCCATTGTGTAAATTACTAGGCAGTACCAACGGAAATCTGGACAGTCTGTTATGTGAACCTGAGTCCAATCACTCTGTCACAAGCATAATTGTCAGTTTATTCCTAATCTCCTGTCCTATTACAGAAGCAGCTGGGTCTTCAGCGAAATAAATCACCACACAAGCAATCCAGTCTCCGAAATCACTGAAAGCTAAGGACTACATGTTCACAGAATGCGTCACTCAGACATTTCCTGGTAATTTCTAGATTTTTGTGAACTGATGTTACAATTTCATTGAAACCTGAAGCAATCACCTTGGTTACTTCTTTTGTAGCAGTTAGAAAGGCAGCTTCTGTACTTTATTTTTGAGAGATGTTAATTAATACATGCAGCTGTTGGCTTCAGAGACATTTCAGGTGGAAAAACAGAAAAGTAAATACTCCAACTTTTCTGAAAACATTGTAAGATACAATTGCCTTGCCATTACTTTCTTGAACATGGAACCCATTTGGATTTATTTGTGATTATCTGTTAAGCATATTAAAAGCATGATGGTGGCTTCATGTCCAATAATAGATTCCTGTAATGGCAAACGACAGGTATTCTTGCAGTTATTAGATGTTACTATGACACTCTTGGAATTGATGAACACCTTCTAATGAACCTGGCTTCTCATCAACAGCTGCTATCTCTCATCCTGGAGAAGAAGAGAAGCAAACATTGCCACCCCTCTCTGTTACTTAGTGAAGCTTCCCCACATGGCATGTCTGCCCGCAGTCATACAGCTCCAGTCACTAATTTGGACAGATTTTACCCATTTCATACACAGATAGTGTACGATTAAGGACCAATTAAAAGGCCCCATTAAATTAACAAGACGACATTTAACAGATTATCCTGGTTTTAGACATTTAGCAAAGTACTGGTTATATGTATGTGATATCTATCACCTTTGGACACATAGCTTATAAATTAATACAGAGCTCTGTTGCCATAATTGGGATTTTTTGATATATTGTTCATTATGCCGAGCTATTCACGGATTATTTTACATTATAATCTTTCAAACAGTAAACTGAAAGCCTATTTTCATTTATTTTTGTGATCATTATCTGCCTGTAATATTTCAGACCCAGAATTTCACTCCGATACTCTGCTCTCAATTACCAATTTACAAATCTTATGAAACTTTTACCGACCAAAGGTGAAATTCCAATGAATCCCTTACATATTAGTCCTTTCTCCAAATAAACTGATTAATGCTGTGCTTATACTGTACATACTCTTCTCAATGATTCCCTCACGTGAAGCAAATTAGTATTCAGGAATTATTATGGGGGCGGCACGGTGGCACAGTGGTTAGCACTGCTGCCTCACAGCGCCTGAGACCCGGGTTCAATTCCCGACTCAGGCGACTGACTGTGTGGAGTTTGCATGTTCTCCCCGTGTCTGCGTGGGTTTCCTCCGGGTGCTCCGGTTTCCTCCCACAGTCCAAAGATGCGCGGGTCAGGTGAATTGGCCATGCTAAATTGCCCGTAGTGTTAGGTAGGGGTAAATGTAGGGGTATGGGTGGGTTGCACTTCGGCGGGTCGGTGTGGACTTGTTGGGCCGAAGGGCCTGTTTCCACACTAAGTCTAATCTAATCTAATCTAAACATGAGACATCGATAAAGTAACATGTTATTGCAGAAGCCACTGATTGTCATTGAGTAAATTGGTGTTCAGTTTACAGTCTTTCTGGCAATTTTTACTGCTTGCTTTAACAACAGATCAGGTTTCAAACAGTGAATAAAGATTTTAAAATAACAGGTGTAATGTGTGCTAAGAAGACATGAGGAATTCTTTAATATTGAATAATTGTTGATTTTTCAATATATGTTTGCATTTGAAAACTTAAAAAAAAACCCCAGATCTTCCAAAGTGAAGATCATTGTTCCAGGAGTGTCAGAGCCCAGCAGAAGTACTGATGCATGGACAGATACGCAAGATGTGCACAGACTTAAACTTCTGAATGGGCTTGTATCACTGTCCATTTTTTTGAGATTGTTTAAAGGTAAACCATTGAAGCAACATTGCCGACTTCAGCAGGATCCGCTGATGATATTATTAGCCTCTATAAAGTCATCCCTCAGCCTCTGACGCTCCAGGGGAAACAGCCCCAGCCTGTTCAACCTCTCCTTATAGCTCAAATCCTCCAACACTGGCAATACCCTTGTAAATCTTTTCTAAACCCTTTCAAGTTTCACAACATCCTTCTGATAGGAAGGAGACCGGAATTGCACACAATATTCCAAAAATGTCCTAACCAACGTCCTGATCAGCCGCAATATGGCCTCCTAACTCCTGTACTTAATACTCTGACCAATAAAAGAAAGCATACCAAACGCCGTTTTCATTATCTTACTTACCTATAACTCCACTTTCAAGGAGCTATGAACCTGCACTACAAGGTCTCTTTGTTCAGCAACTCTCCCTAGTACCTTACCATTAAGTGTATAAATCCTGCTTTCCCAAAGATTTGCTTTTCCAAAATGCAGCACCTCACATTTATCTAAATTAAACTCCATCTGCCACTCCTCAGCCCAAAGGCCCATTGTAATCTGAAATAACCTACTTCACTGTCCACTGCACCTCCAATTTTGGTGTCATCTGCAAACTTACTAACTGTACCTCTTTTGTTCACATCCAAACCATTTATATAAATGACGAAAAGTAGAGGACCCAGCACCGGTCCTTCTGACACTCCACTGGTCACAGGCCTCCAGTCTGAAAAACAATCCTCCACCACCACCCTGTCTCCTACCTTTGAGCCAGTTCTATATCCAAGTGGCTAGTTTTCCCTATATTCCATGAGATCTGACCTTGGTAATCAGTCTCCCATGGGGAACATTGTTAAACGCCTTCCTGAAGTCCATATAGATCACATCTACCGCCCAGCCCTCATCAATCCTCTTTGTTACTTTTTCAAAAAACTCAATCAAGTTTGTGAGACATGATTTCCCACGCACAAAGCCATGTTGACTATCCTGAATCAATCTTTGCCTTTCCAAATACATAGAAAATAGAACATAGAAAAATACAGCGCAGTACAGGCCCTTCGGCCCTCGATGTTGTGCCGACCGAAGCCTACCTAACCTACACTAGCCCAATAACCTCCATACGCTTATCCAATGCCCGCTTAAATGACCATAAAGAGGGAGAGTCCACCACTGCTACTGGCAGGGCATTCCATGAACTCACAACCCGCTGAGTAAAGAATCTACCCCTAACATCTGTCCTATACCAACCTCCCCTTAATTTAAAGCTGTGTCCCCTAGTAACAGCTGACTCCATTAGCGGAAAAAGGTTCTCACTGTCAACCCTATCTAAACCCCTAATCATCTTGTATACCTCTATCAAATCTCCCCTAAACCTTCTTTTCTCCAATGAGAACAGCCCCAAGTGCCTCAGTCTTTCCTCATACGATCCTCCTACCATGCCAGGCAACATCCTGGTAAACCTCCTCTGCACTCGTTCCAATGCCTCCACATCCTTCCTATAGTATGGCGACCAAAACTGCACACAATACTCCAGATGAGGCCGCACCAGAGTCTTATACAACTGCAACATGACCTCAGGACACTGGAACTCAATTTCTCTACCAATAAAGCCCAGTACACCATATGCCTTCTTCACAGCACTATTTACCTGGGTGGCAACTTTCAGAGATCTGTGTACATGGACACCAAGATCCCTCTGCTCATCCACACTACCAAGTAGCCTACCATTAGCCCAGTAATCCATCTTCTTGTTACTACGACCAAAGTGAATGACTTCACACTTAGCTACATTGAACGCCATTTGCCACCTTTCTCCCCAGCTCTGCAACTTATCTATATCCCGCTGTAACCTGCCACATCCTTCTTCGCTGTCCACAACTCCACCGACTTTCGTGTCATCCGCAAACTTGCTCACCCAGCCTTCAAGCCCCTCCTCTAGGTCATTTATAAAAATGACAAACAGCAATGGTCCCCAAACAGATCCTTGTGGAACACCGCTAGTAACTGCACTCCAAGATGAACCTATACCATCAACTACTACCCTCTGTCTCCTTCCAGCCAGCCAATTCCTAATCCAAACCTCTAATGCACCCTCAATGCCATACCTCCGTAGTTTTTGCATTAGCCTGCCATGGGGTACCTTATCGAACGCCTTGCTAAAATCCATATACACCACATCTACTGCTTTACCCTCGTCCACTTCCTTGGTCACCTTCTCAAAGAACTCAATAAGGTTTGTGAGGCACGACCTGCCCTTCACAAAACCATGCTGACTATCCTTGATCACATTATTCCTATCCAGATGTTCATAAATCCTATCCCTTACAATTCTCTCTAAGACTTTGCCCACCACAGAAGTCAGACTCACTGGCCTATAGTTACTAGGGCTATCCCTACTCCCCTTCTTGAACAAGGGGACCACATTCGCTATCCTCCAGTCTTCTGGCACTATTCTCATAGACAACGATGACATAAAAATCAAGGTCAATGGCTCCGCTATCTTCACCCTAGCTTCCCAGAGGATCCTAGGGTAAATGCCATCAGGCCCAGGGGACTTACCTATTTTCATCCTTTCCGGTATTCCCCAGACCTCTTCCCTACAGACCTCAAGGCCATCCATTCTAATCACTTGTGACTCAATATTCTCATCAGCAACAGTGTCCTGTTCCTGAGTGAATACTGATGAAAAGTATTGATTTAGTGTCTCTCCAATCTCCTCTGCCTCCACACACAACTTCCCACTACTATCCTTGACTGGACCGATACCTACCCTAGTCATCCTTTTATTTCTGACATACCTATAGAAAGCCTTTGGGTTTTCCCTAATCCAACCAACTAAGGACTTTTCATGTCCCCTTCTCGCTGCTCTTAGCTCTCTCTTTAGATCTTTCCTGGCTACCTTATAACTCTCAATCGCCCCAACTGAACCTTCATGCCGCCTTCTTCCCTTTCACAAGGGATTCCAATTCCTTATTAAACCACGGCTCCCTCACAAGACCCTTTACTCCCTGCCTGACTGGTACATACTTATCAAGGACACCCATTAGCTGTTCTTTGAACAATCTCCACATATCATTTGTGTTCTTCCCTTGAAGCCTATTTTTCCAATCCACGCATCCTAAGTCATGCCTCACCGCATCATAATTTCCCTGCCCCCAGCTATAACTCTTGCCCTGCAGTGCACACTTATCCCTCTCCATCACTAAAGTAAAAGTCACCGAGTTGTGGTCACTGTCCCCGAAGTGCTCACCTACCTCCAAGTCTAATACCTGGCCTGGTTCATTACCTAGAACCAAATCCAGTATGGCCTCACCTCTTGTTGGCCTGTCTACATATTGTGTCCGGAAACCCTCCTGCACACATTGGACAAACACCGACCCATCTAATGAACTCGAGCTATAGCTTTCCCAGTCAATATCTGGGAAGTTAAAGTCCCCCATAACAACCACCCTGCTACTTTCACTCTTCTCCTGAATCATCCTCGCAACACTTTCCTCTACTTCTTTCGGACTATTAGGAGGCCTGTAGAAAACTCCTAACAGGGTGACCTCACCTTTCCTATTTCTAACCTCAGCCCAAACTACCTCAGATGGCAAGTCTTCCGCCATCGTCCTTTCCACCGTTGTAATACTATCCTTGACAAGCAATGCCACACCTCCCCCTCTTTTACCCCCATCTCTGACCCTACTAAAACATTTAAACCCTGGAACCTGCAACAGCCATTCCTGTCCCTGTTCTACCCATGTCTCTGTAATGGCCACAACATCGAAGTCCCAGGTACCAACCCACGCTGCAAGTTCACCTACCTTATTTCTTATACTTCTGGCATTGAAGTATATACACTTCAATCCACCTTCCTGTTTACAGGCACCCTCCTTTGAGATCGATGCCATGTTCCTAACCTCCCTACACTCAAGGTCCTGTCCCCGAAAGCTACAGTCCAGGTTCCCATGCCCCTGCAGAGTTAGTTTAAACCCTCCCAAAGAGCACCAGCAAACCTCCCCCCAAGGATACTGGTGCCCCTCAGGTTCAGGTGTAGACCATCCTGTTTATAGAGGTCCCACCTTCCCCAGAAAGAACCCCAGCTGTCCAGAAACCGGAATCCCTCCCTCCTGCACCATCCCTGTAGCCATGCATTTAACTGTTCTCTCTCCCTATTCCTCGACTCTCTATCACATGGCACAGGTAACAAACCAGAGACAACAACTCTGTTCGTTCTAGCTCTGAGCTTCCAACCGAGCTCCCTGAAAGCCTGCCCACCATCCTCACCCCTCTTCCTACCTATGTCGTTGGTGCCAACGTGGACCACGACTTCGGGCTGCGCCCCCTCCTCCTTAAGGACCCGGAAAACACGATCAGAGACATCACGTACCCTTGCACCTGGGAGGCAACATACCAATCGTGAGTCTCTGTCGCCCCCGCAAAACCGCCTATCTGTGACCCTCACTATTGAGTCCCTAATAACTATAGCTCCACCTTTCTCCACCCTTCCCTTCTGAGCAACTCCTGTCTCCTACTCCTACTCCTGTCCCTCAGGATTCCCTCCGACAATCCACCCATCACCGACGTCAAGCTCACTGGTCTATAGTTCCCTGGCTTGTCCTTACCACCCTTCTTAAACAGTGGCACCGCATTAGCCAACTTCCAGTCTTCCGGCACCCCACCTGTGACTATCGATGATACAATTATCTCAGCAAGAGGTCCAGCAGTCACTTCTCTAGCTTCCTACAGAGTTCTAGGGTACACCAGATCAGATCCTGGGGATGTATCCACTTTTCTGCACTTCAAGACATCCAGCACTTCCTCCTCTGTAATATGGACATTTTTCAAGATGTCACCATCTATTTCCCTACATTCTATGCCTTCCATGTCCTTTTCCACAGTAATCACTGATGCAAAATACTCATTTAGTATCTCCCCCATTTCCTGCAGTTCCACACAAAGGCTGCCTTGCTGATCTTTAAGAGGTCCTATTCTCTCCCTAGTTTCCCTTTTGTCTTTAATGTATTTGTAAATTCCCTTTGGATTCTCCATAACTCTATTTGCCAAAGCTATCTCATGTCCCCTTTTTGCCCTCCTGATTTTTCTCTTAAGTATACCCCTACAGCCTTTATACTTTTCCAAGGATTCACTCGATCTATTCTATCTATACCTGACATATGTTTCCTTCTTTTTTTTAACCAAAACCTCAATTTCTCTACTCATTCAGCATTCCCTACACCTACTAGTCTCTCCTTGCACCCTGACAGGAATATACTACCTAGGGACTTTCATTATCTCACTTCTGAAGGCTTCCCATTTTCCACCCGTCCCTTTACCTGTGAACATTTGCCCTCAGTCAGCTTTTGAAAGTTCTTGCCTATTCCTGTCAAAATTGGCCTTTCTCCAATTTAGGACTTCAACTTTTAGATCTGGTCTATCCATTCCATCACAATTTAAAATTAATGGAATTATAGTCACTGGCCCCAAAGTGCTCCTCCACTGACACCTCAGTCACCTGCCCTGCCTTAGTTCCCAAGCGTAGGTCAGGTTTTGCACCTTCTCTAGTAGGAACATCTACATACTGAATCAGAAAAATGTTCCTGTACATACTTAGCAAATTCCACTCCGTCTAAACCCTTAACATTATGGCAGTCCCAGTCTATGTATGGAATGTTAAGATCTCCTACTATAACCATCCTACTATTCTTACAGATAACTGAGATCTCCTTACAAATTTGTAACTTAATTTCCCTCTGACTATTAGGGGGTCTATAATACAATCCCAGTAAGGTGATCGTCCCTTTCTTATTTCTCAGCTCAATCCAAATAACTTCCCTAGAAGTATTTCCAGGAATATTCTCCCTCAGTACAGCTGTAATGCTATCCCTTATCAAAAATGCCACACCCCCACACCCCCTTGCCTCCTTTTATATCCTTCCTGTTGCATTTGTATCCTGAAACATTAGACTACCAGTCCTGTCCATCCCTGAGCTATGTTCTGTAATTGCTATGATATCCCTGTCCCATGGTCCTCATCATGCCCTGAGTTCATCTACCTTCCCTGTTGGGCCTCTTGCATTGAAATAAATGTAGTTTAATTTATCAGTTCTGCCTTGTACTCTGCTTTGTCCCTGACTGTTTGACTCGCTTCTTTTCTCAACTGTACCAGTCTCAGACTGATATCTTTCCTCACTATCTCTCGGGGGTCCCACTCCCCACCTTACTAGTTTAAGTCCCCCTGAGAAGCTCTTGCAAATCTCCTTGCCAGTATATTAATCCCTTTCCAATTTAGGTGCAATCCATCCTTCTTCTACAGATCACTTCTACCCCAAAAGAGATTCCAATGATCCAAAAATGTGAATCATTTTCCCATACACCAGCCCCTCAACCATGCATTCATCTGGTCTATCGGCCTATCCATACCCTCACTAACTTGCAGCACTGGGAGTAATTCTGATATTACCACCCTTGAGGACCTCCTTTTTAAATTCCTGCCTGACTTTCTATATTCTCCCTTCAGAATCTCATCCTTTTCTCTTCCTATGTTGTTGGTTCCAATGTGCACAATGACATCCTGCTGGTCCCTCGCACTTTTGAGAACATTCTGCACCCTCTCTGAGACATCCTTGATCCTGGCACCAGGGAGGCAATACACCATGCTGCTTTTTCACTGCTAGCCATAGAAATGTCTGTCTGTGCCTCAGACTAGAGAGTCCCCAAACACAATTGATCTCTTGGAACCCAATGTACCCGTCATTGCATTAGAGCCAGTCTCAATACCAGAAACTTGGCTGTTCATGCTATGTTCCTCTGAGAATCCATCATTCCCTACATTTTCCAAAGCAGCATACTTGTTTGAAATTGGGATAGCCACAGAAGATTCCTGCACTGCCTGCATATCTCTCTTACCTTTCCTGGAGTTAACCGTATCTGCAACTTTTTCTCTCTTCCTCTAACTGTCATTCATCATAACCCTCCTGCTCTTGTAAATTTCTCATTGCCTGAAACTATTGCTCCAACCAATCCATTTGGTCTGATAGGATTCACAACCAATGGCATTTATTGCAGATATAATCTCAGTAATACGTAAACTCCCCCTAAACTCCCACATCCAAAAAGAAGAGCGTATCACTCTACTAAGGGCCATTTTTGCTTCTTCCAATCTATAGACCCAGAAAATAGCACCATCTTATTCCTCTACAAAACATTGCTCCAAGCTAACTTAAAACTTATGACTTATGTTTTTAAGTTTAATCAAGAGACATATCTCAGTAAAACATATAATCAAGAAAGAACCCATTCTACTCACCACTGCAGACTTACAGCAATGCCATACTTAAAACTATTCACTTATCTGTCTCTGTGCTGTGACCTCTCTCAAACAGGTTCCTCCAAGATCAGTTGTGAATTTCACTGTTTGTTAATTTTCCCAAACACACTCCAATATCCAGCAATACATGAATTCAAACAGCAAAGGCAGCAACTGTGCTGGTTCACTGCTGTGTCAGTTAGCAGTGTAGGTGTCTTTCACTCTCTCTCTCTCTCTCCTGTTCAAAAAAGAAAGAAAAGACAAGCATCTTATGAAATTCTCATGCAATTTGAAAGTTTCTGCCTTTCATGAAAAGGTATAGTTTTAGGGTAAGGTATTGGAGACTCAGGGACGATTTGGGAAAAAGCTTTCTCACGCAGCAAGTGGTGGGTATCCGGAAGAGGGCAGTAGAGGCTGGAAAACTTACAACCTGTAAAAACTTTGGATGTGTACTTCAAATATTGCAGTATTCAAGGATATGGGACAAGAGCAGGAAATTTGGATTAGCCCACTTTTAGTAGTGGTTATGTCAGTGCAGACTCAATGGGCCGAAGGGCCTTTTCTACACTGCATGAATCTATGACTCGATAAAGATTTTGTAAGAATCATTACTTAATTTTTGAATGTATGTTTGACAATAGGTTTTGTCAATATTAAATTGATATATTTATTTAAATGCTTGTTGAAAGGGCTTTCATATATTTTATCATCTACTCAAGTTTTAAATCTTTGTAATGCAATGTTGGTCTTTAGCATCTTTTTCAAAAGTAAAGAGATTCTGCGGCATTTTGGAAATTTACATTTGCATTATGTGGCTTTTTAAAATGTTTCATACAAATGCAATTGTGTTAAATGGCAGATGCAAGTCACCTTGTGACACATTTTACAACAACTGGAGACAGCTAAATGCCTACACCCTGGGGAACATTCTGATTAGATATAACACTAATGATAAAGCCAGAGCTATCTCTAATGATCTTATCATAAAATGCATTGATAAATACATCATATTACATAATTGTTCTACACTTACAGTCAGAGAAAAGTGATAAAAAGCTGGGCAAACCGGAGTTACACAATACCTGAGGAATGGTGCAGAAGTTTCAATCAAGTTACCTTTCTCTTTAACTGCCAATGCTGGCACTTCTGCCTTCAGGGAGCTACCCAGGTGCTGAGGTGTAGGTGATCCCACTGTTCTTGCCCCATGTCGAGCATACCCAGTTTTTACTGATAGAAGTTACAGGGAGAGGCCAGCCTCAGAGGTCTAGCATTAGAAAACACTGACAGAAATGGATAGGTTTTCCTGTGACTTACATCAGTATGAACTGTTTTGATAGAAGCAAATTACGGCGGATGCTGGAATCTGAATCCAAAAGAGAAAATGCTGGAAAATCTCAGCAGGTCTGGCAGCATCTGTAAGGAGAGAAAAGAGTTGACATTTCGAGTCTAACTGACCCTTTGTCAAACATCAGCTCTTTTCTCTCCTTACAGATGCTGACAGACCTGTTGAGATTTTCCAGCTTTTCTCTTTTGAACTGTTTTGATGCTAACTGGAAGATTTAGAA
Source organism: Hemiscyllium ocellatum (assembly GCF_020745735.1). Classification (NCBI taxonomy): domain Eukaryota; kingdom Metazoa; phylum Chordata; class Chondrichthyes; order Orectolobiformes; family Hemiscylliidae; genus Hemiscyllium; species Hemiscyllium ocellatum. The sequence goes on along the minus strand of NC_083407.1, from coordinate 85,343,476 downwards.
ACTTCTTTTGTAGATCTTTCATTCTTTACCTGAGAACACATCTTGAATCATTCATCCATTTGATAGTAGTTATTATTATTCCGGTCCTTTGATCTTAATGTCATAAAATTCTTTTGATTAAAGCCATGACTCCTGCGGCTGCATACCTTTGGCAGATACCAGGAATTTTGATTTTAAAGCAAAAAAAAAGTCATGTTCCCGGTCTTGACTGAATTCATAGCAGCCCCCACATTTGCCTCCATTTCCATTGTCAATTTCAGCTCATGCCAGTAAGGAATGTGGCAGCTCCTCTCCGCGCTGACTGCCTCCCACCCCTCCCCTAGCTACATGTCCTGGCAGGTGCCACTACTGGGGCACAGGAGGGAAACACAACTTTGGGAAATTGCCTCACTCCCATTCATGACACTGATACAGAACTCCACCTCGTAATCTGCAGAGCGGAGAGGATTTAAATACCATGCAAGTTACTAAAAGCCTGGATGCAAAGCAGGCTTTCCTGGAACTTCACGTTGCATGCAATAAGAAGAGCAGAAGGGGGGAAAAAAGATTCCTTGTCATTACATTAAATCCAAATATTTCTCATCAGCTCCTGTGCATTTGGACAAATCTCACTGGAGTTAGCTTCACATAGTTGCACTATTTTTTTTAAGTATGCACTTCTACTGAAAATGTCTTTGCACCAAAACTCCCTGCAATCAGGATTTAGTGGTGGACTTGCTTAGGACAAAGCGTCATCGGGGATCCTCGAGAATGGCACGAGTAACCTATTTAGCAATCAGTTTAAAGAATTGAGGAAGGCACAGACGGAGGGCGGATTAAAGTTAAATCAAATACAGAAAGAGAAATAGAAAGAAAATTATAGATTAAACTAGAAGAGCAAGAAAAGAAATGTTAAATCTGATATTTTTTTGAATGCATAATGCAGGGTTTGGAATAAGCAGTGCAAGTCGTTTCAATTCTGAGACAGTTGCTACGCATTGCATTAAAAATGATCAAGTCTGAAAAAGATGTCGCAATGTCAAGTTCCAGTTATTATGTTCTACGGCAAGATTAATGATCAATTAATATGTGAATCAAGCAGGTTCTCAAAAGTCAAGGTTAAAAATCACACAACACCAGGTTACAGTCCAATAGTGGCTATGGAGTATACGCTCTGAAAGCTAGTGCTTCCAAATAAACCTGTTGGACTATAACCTGATGTTGTGTGATTTTTAACTTTGTACACCCCAGTCCAACACAAGCACCTCCAAATCTCAAAAATCAACATGTTGGACTGTACTCATTCTATACAAAACTGTATGAGCGTTACTTTACCTTAAATTGACCTCTGCTTCCTCTTCCCTCTGGGCAGATTGGAAAATGAGTCAAATCTTGCTACTGCATTAATTAAGTCGATAATCTCATAGGGAGGATTGACTGGGGAATTGCAGTTTAAATTAAGGTTTTATACGGCATTAGGCTTGGATTCATTCTGTGCAAACCTATTCAACAAGATTAGAAAATATCAAGAAGGTATCACAGCCAATATTTAATCGGCCTGGTGTGGAATATTGTAAAGATTTCCTTTAATTTTATACCAGATAAGAAATCACTGAGGAAGTAAAAAACAATTGATTTTAACAAGCACTGCATTTAATGACCTCTATAAAAGCAACAACACCATGAAAAGATTTAGTTACAAAATTGTGCAAGTGAAGATGATTTCATCTAAAACTAGCTGATGCTTAATCAGAGCTTTAACTGTGTTGAACTCAACAGTAGTAGCAATACACTTCTCTCAGATTAATAACATGGATTTTGGAGATTAAATCAATGGCAAGAGAGGGCAATTATTGCTGGGCTTTGTCACTAATCATTTCAATTTCCCCTATGTTTAATTCAAGAAAATTTCAATTCATCCAAGACTGGATGTTGGATCAAGATTCCAACAATGTCATTTAGTTGAGAGAGGTAAATTTCCTGTCGACAGACAATATCACCAAAGGATAGCACAATCAACAACATTGAGGAGATCAGAAAATAAACTGTTTTTGAAGATGTTCAGATTATATTTGGACAGATACATCGATATTGTTTGAACTATGGTACCAATGTTAATTGTATTAATTGGAAAAATTCAATCCACTAACACAACCTACCTGTCACGACATACGGGTGTCGTGCACTGGAAATCAAACCTCATGATTCCTGGAGTCATTGCAAATGTGAAAATTACAATCACTGGTTGAAGATTTGCCCTTTCAGTGGCTTCTAAGGTTTTTGTTTTACCCCTTTCCTTTTCAAAAAAGGAAAGTTTCAAGAGGATTACTTACAGGAAAATGGTGAACGAAAGCAGCTGTCAGATTTTCTGTGACTTCTCCAAACAGTAGGTAGTGATAGATTCAGAGGTTTTGTCTTCGCACGCAGGATGTTTCATTGTAATGTTCGAACACAAAGCTGAAACCACTTGTCCACGAGCCAATCAAGAAGTAGTTACTATGCTGAGCAGTCCTGAGTGCAAACAATTGATCCTGATTGAGTAACTAATCAAAAGATTGCCTCTGAGTAAAACTGCCCTGAACACACACCATGGAACTGTTGATCAAGCATTCTCCCCTACCGATTAAATAACACAACATTGTAAATACTGCTCACAAGAAGTTCTAGTGATGCATTTTAAAAATGGCAATACTTTCTTCTAGTTTCCTTGGTTTAAAGCAATATCTTTTCCCATTACTTTTAGTCCACAGTCCCAAACATAAAGCAGTCTTTACTCACCATAATTAAATATGATTACAAAATGTAAAAACAGAAGTTTGCAATCAGAATTTGTCACAAAATGTATTAACTGCAGAATCAAAATGGGCATGAAATGACTTCTAAGGCTAGTAGGAGTACAAAAGAAAAATTGGAATTTGAAAAATGGAATTTTTATTTACGTCCTAATTTAAAAAGTATGACAATGGTAAGGTCCTAGGGAGTGTTGCTGAACAAAGAGACCTTGGAGTGTAGGTTCATAGCTCATTGAAAGTGGAGTTGCAGGTAGATAGGATAGTGAAGAAGGCGTTTGGTATACTTTCTTTTACTGTTCAGAGTATTGAGTACATGTTGCAGCTGTACAGGACATTGGTTAGGCCACTGTTGGAATATTGTGTGCAATTCTGGTCTCCTTCCTATCGGAAAGATGTTGTGAAACTTAAAAGGGTTCAGAAAAGATTTACAAGGATGTTGCCAGGGTTGGAGGATTTGAGCTATAGCGAGAGGCTGAACAGGCTGGGGCTGTTTTCCCTGGAGCATCAGAGGCTGAGGGGAGACCTTATAGAGGTTTACAAGATTATGAGGGGCATGGATAGGATAAATAGATAAAGTCTTTTCCCTGGGGTCAGGGAGTCCAGAACTAGAGGGCATAGGTTTAGAGTGAGAGGGGAAAAATATAAAAGACACCTATGGGGCAACGTTTTCACACAAAGAGTGGTACATTTATGGAATGAACTGCCTGAGGATGTGGTGGAGGCTGGTACAATTTCAACATTTAAGAGGCATTTGGATGGGTATATGAATAGGAAGGGTTTAGAGGGTTATGGGCTGGGTGCTGGCAGGTGGGACTAGATATCTGGTTGGCATGGACGGGTTGGACTGAAGGATCTGTTTCCATGCTGTACATCTCTATGACTCAATGACTAGGGAAAATTGTAACCAAAATGTAATATGTATTAAATTACTGACTCATATGTGAAGAGAATTTAATGTCTCAAGTTTAATGTTGTATCATTTACTGAAACTCTGTTGTAAGTAAAAAGAGTAATTCTTAGTTTATTATCATGCCTTGCAGCTTTTGCAGCCATGAGTTTATGTTACTCCTTCATATTTTCATAAAGTCATGTCACAGTTGTTAACAATCACATTTTGGAACTGCTTTGTTATATTTTATTGTCTTGTATAGACTCTGCATATCAGCACTAAATCCAAAGCATCATTATTCAAATATAAGGCATCAGCAAATGTTTAAATTGCCTCAAGCTGCTAAACAGTATGAAGTAGACTCAACAGCTCTGCTCCTTTCAGTCTGGCCTCTCTACAACCTTGTCAGGAACAATAACAACATCTTTAATTACTTGGAGATGCTGGTGTTGGACTGGGATGTACAAAGTTAAAAATCACACAACACCAGGTTGTAGTCCAACAGGTTTATTTGGAAGGACTAGCTTTCAGAGCGCCGCTCCTTCATCAGGTGATTGTGGAAGAAGCAGCGCTCTGAAATCCAGTGCTTCCAACTAAACCTGTTGGACTATAACCTGGTGATGTGTGATTTTTAACTTTGTACCTCTTTGATGGTTTCGATAAAAATCAACTTTCTGCAGCACCTGCTTAACTCAACCCAGATGCAATTTTTAGGGACAAACTCACAAATATCTGGGTACAGATCTTCTTCCTCCATACTCCCAACTTCTGAGATAAAACTAATATACAAGAATTAGAACCCTGCTGTCTTGTCACCAGCTTAAGGTATTATCTGTATTATCAACTTTGGACAACAGAACATCATCTTTCTTATTCTCATCCTTCCAGTCAGATTATTAAACAATATAATTCCTTTCAGACAACAATGATCTACATTAAATTGAGGCATTTTGTTGAGTCATAGGTGATTAAGAATATTTTTTTAAATGTATTACAGAATGCTTGGAGTAGGTTTTTGAATTCACTGATATGCAACATGGAAATATCACATCTTATTCTTTTTGTGCAGTTGCATACATTTCCTATGATTCCAATGAAGCAGAGGCAATGGATAATCGGTCATGTCTCTGACCTGGTAAACCAGAACCTCAGGCTAGGACCTGGGTTTCATCCCACCATGGCAGGTAGTGAAATATGAATTTCATTTTGAAAAATTGGCCTAATGGCAACCATGCATCTACCAACAGTTTTTGTAAAAATTCAACAGATACATTAATCAGGACTCCATCCTTGAAGGATCCAAGTTGACCATCCTTACATGGTATGGGCTGTGTGTGACTGCAGACCACAGCAATGTGATTCATTCTTAATGGCCCCTTGGGAAATTAAGGAGGAGCAATAAATGCTTACCTAGCCCATATCCTGTGAACAAATAAAAAGGAAAATTACAAATTATGTGCAGGTATACCCTTAATTCATGCTTCGGATAAGTGTAAAATCAAGGATTAGAAAACAACAAAAACATGACAGCACTGATGAAAACTAACAGACTCGGCTCTAATTCCTTTCAAAACAAACCAAATTTCCCCAGTCAATTGATTTTTACAATTTGATTTTACAATATTTAAAGCATCTTGTTGTTGATGTTAAATTGGACATATTCTGTATTTGTAATTCACAAATAAAAAGGAAATACAATCTTTGGCTGTTATGTGCACAAAATCTAATAAAGGGGATTGTTATACTATTCACATTGTAATTTTTTAATTGGTCAACAAACAAATTGTAACTCCACTATTAATTTTACGATTGAATTCCCAATATTAATGTTCTTCATATTTGCTTTAATACACAATTCATCTTGGAGCTATGAGTTTCAATTTAGGACAGTGTAATAGCTTTTCCACATCATTTCTACATGAGTTTGAAATGCTGAGTGGAAGTACAGCCAGCACATGTAAATAAGAGCTGAAAATGTGTTGCTGGAAAAGCACAGCAGGTCAGGCAGCATTCAAAGAGCAGGAGCTCTAGAGAGCAGGATCTCCAGCATCTGCAGTCCTCACTTTCTCCCCATATGTAAATAAGACTCAGGTTCAGCATGAAAGAGAGAGTTACATTATCCCCTACCATTGAATTCTGTTCCAAAGGCCTCTGCTATTTTATAAATGGGGTAAAGGAACAAAAGGATTCACAAATCATTTGATATATCAATGAAAAGTAATAAGGCCATAGAAATGCAAACAAAATGTAGGGGCTCATTTTTAGAGGAATAGCAATGAGAAGTTATAACTAACTTATAGAGAACCTTGGTTAGATCAGACTTGTTCACTGCGCACACAACTCAGGTCTCCATCTTATAAGAATAACAGATGACACTGGAGAACACAAAAATACTGCTTACAAGGTGATACTAGAACTGAGCTTTTTGCTGATCAGGCTATGGCTCTGATCTGTTGGAAAGAGAAGACTGAGGATGGCCATATAATGTAGTTTCAAATTATGTTTATTGGATCCGGACGATGTTAACACTTGAAGGGAACCCAAAGCTTAATATACACTTCAACAAAGTCTCCTTAGTCCCGTGAAGGACAATGAACAGCAAGGCCCCACCTGATGAAGGGCTTTTGCCCAAAAGGTTGTCTCTCCTGCTCCTCGGATGATGCCTGACCTGCTGTGCTTTTCCAGCACCACACTCTCGACTCTAATCTCCAGCATCTGCAGTCCTCACTTTTGCCTAGCAAGACCCCACCACCCACCCCAGTCCATCACAATCTCTTTCGCTCCAGCCTAGGATGTGGTTGTGTGTTTGTCTGGAAGGGTCTGAAAGGGTTAATACTTAGTTGGATGCAATAAACACCATCCACTGTGATGATGTCATGAAGATTTATGGGAGAGGAACAGAGATGTCACACTTAAGGCTGGGTCCTCCCTATACTTTTAGCATGATGTGGGCCTATTTCTTACAGCCTGCATGTCGTACAGAGATGCAATAAACTACATTTTGTTTACTCTACATGACTCTTCTCATTAGACCAGAGAATGGCTACATTTGCACACACTCAACCATGTGAGTCCCTAAAGTACTCACACACTTAAAAATACGTGGAAGGCAGCAGATGCAGCAGTGGTTAAGTCAGTACTTGGGTAAACAAAGTATTAAAAAATAGTCAGATGATGTTAGATGAAGTAGGGTAGACCAAAGGCTGTGTGGACCTTAAATACACTTTAGTCCAGTTAGACCAGAATACCTGTGACACCTGTGACCTGTGACAAATGTAAATATTTTACATTCTCACAGAATGATAAGGAAGAATATGACACTTCACCAACTGCATTACTAAACCCAGACAAGTTCCTACTGTGAATTTGAGTTCACTTTCATGCAAGATGTGCTACACTGATTTAATAAGAACTGGTGTGTCAAGACGAAAGGCCAATGACTCTACCTGTGCACAGAATGATCAATTATGGAACTTCCTGAGATCTTCGTACCCACTGTGGTAGCAAAGTGAACCAAGTTAAAGACTTTCAACAATTCCCAGGATGTAAGCACTGAAATCTGTACATTTCGCATTTGTTTAGGCTTCTTAAGCATCTGACACACTTTAATTCAAGTTGATCAACTTGGCTCCTTCTTGAGACTAGATGTATTATTTCTCACAATCTACAAAATGTTACTTACCCTATCAAGTATTTAACTTACAGCTGTTCATGTTCTCTCTTGATGAACAAACCCCGGTACTTTATTTGTATTGTTCATTGTTGTCTCACATCAGTTCAATGCAGTGCTGGCAGTCATCACTATTCCCGGTGGCACTGATGAAACAGCAAAGCCGCCAGCACTCCAACTGACTGGCAGTTCTTGGGGGTGGGTTCCCACATCTTTAACTGACAGGGGTCTGGGTGCTAAATGAAATGAAAATGCAGGCAGGGGTCCCCCAGATGACTGAGACCGCTTGCCCCTGGTTTTCCACCGTGTCAAAGCTCCCATCACCTGAACAAAATGTGGTTTTCATCCATCGTGTGTTGATCTTGGGACTCATTTATCTCGATCTCGATTTACTCTACTGAGTTTCAACTTCATATAGAATAGAGGGGCCAATGTCCAAGTGAACAGGTACCAGACAATTGCACCATTTGTCTTTTCGTGCCTTTGGTGAGATAGTTGTCATATTCTGGTCTTGGGGCAGGGGGTGGGTGTGGGGTTGGTGTTCGCTGTCACCAGTGCTCCCTTCTCCAGGCTGAATCTACCAACCATCTAATTATCAGTGAGAGAGGATAAATAGTTACGTCTAAACCAAGATACATTTGTCTTACTTAACAAAGTAGTTTATTGAATGATATCAATATGAGAAGGATGTTGTGAAACTTGAAAGGGTTCAGAAAAGATTTACAAAGATGTTGCCTGAGTTGGAGGATTTGAGCTGTAGGGAGAGGCTGCATGGGATGGGGCTGATTTCCCTGGAGTGTTGGAGGCTGAGGGTTGACCTCATAGAGGTTTATAAAATCATGAAGTTCATGGACAGAATAAATAGACAAAGTCTTTTCTGGGGTGGGGGAGTCCAGAACTAGAGGGCAGAAGGTGAGAGGTCCGGAAGAAGATTGCAGGTCAAGAAGGCGGTGCTGAGTCCAAGGGTTGGGACTGAGATAAGGTGGGGGAGGGGAAATGAGGAAGCTGGAAAAATCTGCATTCATCCCTTGTGGTTGGAGGGTTCCAAGGCAGAAGATGAGGTGCTCTTCCTCCAGGCGTCGTGTTGCCATGGTCTGGCGATGGAGGAGTCCAAGGACCTGCATGTCCTTGGCCGAGTGGGAAGGGGAGTTAAAGTGTTCAGCCACTGGGCGGTTGGGTTGGTTGGTCCAGGTGTCCCAGAGGTGTTCTCTGAAACGTTCCGCAAGTAGGCGGCCCGTCTCCCCAATGAGAGGAGGCCACATCGGGTGCAGCAGATGCAGTAAGTGATGTGTATGGAGGTGCAGGTGAATTTGTGATGGATATGGAAGGATCCCTTGGGGCCTTGGAGGGAAGTGAGGGGGGAGATGTGGGCGCAAGTTTTGCATTTCTTGCGGTTGCAGGGGAAGGTGCCAGGAGTGAAGGTTGAGTTGGTGGGCGGTGTGGACCTGATGAGGGAGTCCCGGAGGGAGTGGTCTTTCCGGGACGCTGATAGGGGAGGAGAGGGAAATATATCCTTGGTGGTGCGGTCTGTTTGTCCCTCCTCCCTACCTTTTATCTTAGCCTGCTTGGCACACCTTCCTCATTCCTGAAGAAGGGCTTATGCCCGAAACATCGATTCTCCAGCTCCTTGGATGCTGCCTGAGCTGCTGCGCCTTTCCAGCAACACATTTTTCAGCTTTAGACTGAATCAGACCTACACCCACTTAACATATGTTCCAATGATCGGCCGGGAGGGGGAGTGTATATCGACAATCCTGAAACATGCCCTATTCTCAGTGGAATAATGTGTTGTTAAACCAATGCATGATTTTATACCTGCTTGTGGCAACAGGCATGCTGCTGTTTTGCAGTTTTCTATTTCAGACTTCATGCGAGAAGCTTTCATCATTCTCCTGCACCAAACTTCGTCACTACCCTGTGAATCATAAATCAAGGAGAAATGTACTGCTGCCTGTTTTGGCACAGTCAGCATATAGGGCACATGGTGAGAGAGAAAAGTTCACTGCAGTTGATTTCTTACAAGAGATCTGTAAATGAACAAAGGCAAGGCTGAGTTAGGTAGACATTCTTGTGCATTCTACAAGTCAAAAGGCTGTAGGGACTGCTTTTAATCAACGGCTTCGTTAGATTTTAGGCACAAATTTGAAGTAAATATGTCTTGTCCAATACACAGCAAAAGCAAGATTCTTTGACTGAGAATGCGTGTACAGGAAGAGATTTAATGCAGTGGGTTGACCTGTTGTTGAACTAAACTAATAAACAGAGAAGATATCAGATTTTATCATGTCCTTTTAAATATGTTGGTTGGAAAATGGCCCAGAATACCATTTGCTACTATTAAGTCCAACTGACAGAGATCGCACTTATTTTTCAACAGTACATAAGTTGTACTTGGCAGTTGATTTTCTTATCTCTGAACTACTGACAAATAAACTATAGAGGCAAGGATAGAAAACAAAAACTGATAATGTTTGATGATATACAGCATTATTTTATGAATACAACAACTCGAATACAAACAGTGAGATATTAAAAATAATTAGCAATTATCAAGTTTCAGGTAAATTTTATTGAAAACAGCTTTCATACTTTCAAAATGTTTAGTGAGATACCAGATATCAATTTTGTATCAACTATGTAAGGCTAAAGTAGATGGGTTCATAATTGGATTGTAATTAATAACTTATTACTCACTTTAGAGTTTAAGGATTATCAAAATTGCAATAGTGAGAGTTTGACAATTAACTATCTGCCTAAACATTAGTTTAAAACATGATAAGAGTGCAGAAAAGGTTGTGGGAAATAAAATGGTAGCAAATGGAATAAAAGAGCTCTTTCTTAGTGAGAGCACAAAATTATTGAAAATAACTTTCAGAAATTAGATGCTAATTGCCAGCCCTATTTGAAAGCTTGCTAATAGCCCACTGAAATTGAATTCAACTGCTATAACCATGGTTTGATTTCTGATTTCCAGCATCTGCACTTCTTTCAGATTTTGTTTAACCATGACTTGAACTTGCCTGGAGGAGCTAAATGAGAGACATCTGCAGGTTTCGCCTTTCTTTCTCTTAATGAAACCCTCAGGATCAAGGATGATTTGCCTCTAGTCCAGTTCAATGGGTTCTGAGTTAGTCATTATGTCTAATGTGCAATCTGCAGATTCTGCCACAGGCGAGTGTTGCTTGTCTCCTTTCAGCACCTTGACTTCACCCCCACACATTCCCAACAGAGCCTCTCTTCAACTCCATTCTTCAATGCTGCCCTCCTGCTTGGCCTCAGAAGGAGCCCTGTCTGGAGCAAAGTTGAAGATGATATTCCTCAGTTGTTAAACAACAAACACCCTGAAGCAGATGATATCTCTTCTGAAATTCTGAATACACTCCCTGCATGTTGCACAGCCCTGAACCTTGCTGAGGGATCTCAGGGGTTCTGTGATTGCAGCTGCGTTCAAGAAGAGAGAAATGCCTGGTTGCAGTGACTACAGGAAGGTCTCCTTGCTGATTGCGGTAGGGAATATCAATGCAGAGCTCCATCCCTGAGTTACAGTGCATACTTTCCCTCAAAGAGATGCAGTAAAGACATAATCTTCACTGTGTGGCAATTCAGTAAAATTGTAAGAAGCAACATCAAATATTATACGTGGCATTTTCAAAATTATGAAAACCTTTGACTCAGGCATCTGTGAAGGCTTATGGAGTATCCTCCTTGAATGTGCTGCCCTCAGAAATTTGCACCATCCTCCATTTACTCCACCATGACATCCAAGCCATGTTCCTCATCAATGAAACCATTACAGACCCTATCTCAGTAAAAACGGGGATCAGACAAGGCTGTGTCATTTGCAACAAGTCTCTTTCTCATTCTAAATAAAAACATGAAGTGATGGGGAACCTCAGCATGTCTAGCAGGATCTGTGAAGATAGAAACAGAGTTAAGATTTTGAGTCCAAAGACTCTTCTCTAGAACTTAAAGGGACAGGAAAAGTGAAGGATTCTGTGCTGTTGTAAGGGGATGAGAGGGTAAGGGTGGTAGAGGGGGTTTGAGGAAAGCAGTGCATGGAATAAATGGGAACAATATCCTAGATCAAGAAGCTAAACAGAGCATTCATGATGATGGACAAAAATAGAGATGAACAGTCGGTGTTAATAGCTGAAAGCAAAACATGTATATAAGATACTACAGAAGTGGGCATGTCCCTCAAAATAACAGAGTGGGGTATGGGGGGCAGGAATCAAAAAAGACAGAATTCATGATCTAAGGTAAACTGTCTCCATTGTTTCCAATTGGCTTGCTGCATACCCAACCTCACCTTCAACAAATTACTCACAGCGCAGGGATAATCTACTGCATCACCTACCTTGGAGCTGCACTGTGCAGATGTGTTGGGCTCACTCAGAAACTGAGTGTCATTGCCAAACACTTACCTAACGTAGACAGGCAGGAGGCTGGAAGAACACAGTCAGCCAGGACGTGGGGAATTCAACGTTTCTGGTTTAACCCTTCTTTAGGTCTGGGGATGGGAACAGGAGGAGCTACAAGAAAATGGATGAGAGAGGTAATGGGGTGAAGTTGGGATAGGTGAAGACAGGTAGAGGGTACCACCCTGCCCCTATGCCCCACACACCCAGTCCCAGTCCTGAAGTAGCTGAAAATATGTTGCTGGAAAAGCACAGCCAGTCCTGAAGTAACGTTACACCTGAAATGTCAGCTTCCCCACCTCCTGATGCTGCCTGGCTTGCTGTGTTCTTCCAGCATCCTACTTTGGATTCCAGCATCTGCTGTTTTTTTGTCTTTGAACACGTATTTAAAGCACATGAGAAAATGGCCCTATGACAAACCATTTGTAAAGTTCTCTTGCAAACAGATCCCACAGTAAACTACATATCCCTTGTCAATTAAGATCAATGGCAAGATTTTACCTTGTAAACCCTCTCAATGCAGGCAAAAACAGACAACAAAATTCATCAATGTCCAATGCGCTAGCTCAGCTTGCAACCAACTGAGGAAATGAGGATTTGTGGAACTCAAGCCTGAGAAGAAGTTGGAACCCATCCAGAATCAAGTAACTATGGATTCTATCTCCTGGAAGTTGGAGCCAAGAAGTCAATAAACCAAGACTGCATCCTGAAAGGACTATGTAAATTGTTGCATGGCATGAATTTTACTTTGATTGACTGCTGCTAATCACCAAGGAGGCTTGAGTGGGAGCCAGTGTCTGTAAACTGTGGCTAAATCTCTACTTATGTATTAAAATTTATTTGTATACAGTACTGTTAAGCTTATTGATATGCCTAAGGAAGGTAGTGCATTGGCTATTGTTGTCTACCTACAATAGAAACCCAGGTACTTAGGGAGTTCGACTATCAGCCTGAGATGAATATGTGCCCGCATGAGAGTGTGGTCAGAGCCTTTGTTCCTGTTTTTGCTAAATGTTTCAAGGGATCAATCTTTATGGAAGAGAGCCAGCTTTATGTCAGAGAGGAAGGAGATTCCAATAGCTTTGGTCAAAGACATGGATCATCGTGGATAACATCCTTTGTCAGATGGACAGAGAGGAAGTATTGTGGGAATTTGGAAAATGCTGATGTGGTTTTTTTAATAAGGAATATTTTTTCAATAAAATTCAGGTTGAACTGCAAATCAAATTCTGTGTCCCTTTGTCCACCTCACTGCAAAGAAGACTTTGGTAAAGTGTTTTTAATACATAAACTGGTTGGTGTCCAAAACACAGACAACATTACGAATAATTTTCATGCAAGAGATGATGCAGTCAGCGCATATCCACTTCCACAAAAGAAACAAAATATCAGGCTGGCCCACTTTGGCAGATTTTAGGGTGAAACAGGGATTGAATAAGAGAGTGTAAAGGGTCTAGGACATGGTACTAAGTGCTCAGGTAGAGGAAGTCTGGTGAAGGATGGAGGAAGCAGTCCACATCACTCTCATATCCTCCTGCCCCTCTGTCTCACAAGAGCTGGTACAACTCTGTCTGAGTTTACATTGTTCTCTCGCTCTTCATCCTCCAGAACAAGGAAGAGACTTAGCAAAACGCTTGTGACCAACCATTCTCTTACTTTGCACTCTCTTATTCAGTATCTGTGTCATCTTAAAACTTGCCACAGTGTGCCAGCCTGATATTTCACTTCTTTTGTGGAAGTGGATATGTGTCTGCATAGTTACCTGCATGAAAAATATTCATAATGTTGTCTGTATTTTGGACACCAACCAGTTTAAGTATTAAAAACACTTTACCCAAGCATTCTTGTCAGTGAGGTGGACAAAGGGAAACAGAGTTTGATTTGCAGTTCAACATGATTTTATTATTTGGGCAAGGAATCTCAGGTCTTGGAAGTGAAAATGGGTTTGTTGTGTCCGGGGGAGAGCAGAGAGGCAGGCAGCATTGAGTCTGGTAGCAGAAAATTCTATGATGGATATTGAATTGAACATTGAACAGTATTACTCCAATATTCCTGCAAATAATTCAATAGTTCAGAGAAATCAGGATACTGTCATCATCAAGGAACTTCATAATACATTGGATTTTTACCATAAGACTATGACTTCAATTTATCTCAGTCTTCTAGCTACTGTTTTCTTTCATTAAAGTAATTGGTGAATGTTTGTTCTCACGATAACAAAATGAAAGGAATTTAGAGAATAGGTTAACATTATGTTGGCCTTACCAAGATAGCCCAGTAGTGCGTAATAATTTTATAGATTGAACTGGTTTCTCCAGTTTCTAGGCCCTTTATTCCCCTTAGCCCTCCCCACACTTTAATCCTTGATCAAGAATATTGAACACTTGTTCAACTGTGTGAAACAGGGTACAGAACACAGCCTGATTTTCCAAAATGTAACACTGGCATCCAGTCAATGGTACTTGCCAAAAGATGTCATGATCTGTCTAGTCTCTACCTTTATAGGAAACATTCAGTGCCACTAACCCTTTCACCAAAATAACATCGGAATTACTTTGCATTGGAAACATGCATATTTGGCACAAATCCATTTTGGAATTTAAAGGGGACTAATTGTACCCAAAAATCCAGTTTCATCCCTTCCCTCTGGTCCTTCCTGTTCAAGCATCTTACCCAGTGAAACCTGGGTGTCAGAATTCCCTGTATAACAGCAATGTCAACCAAAGTGTTTCAGTCCCTGCAAAGCATGTTAGTGAAGTTGTGAGAGGCCACTCTTTAAATGCATTTTTTTTCAAAATTTTTACAAAACACCTTGAATACAAAGTAAAGTGTATAATGGATAATATTAATACAGGAGAAAGTGAGGTCTGCAGATGTTGGAGATCAGAGCTGAAAATGTGTTGCTGGAAAAGCGCAGCAGGTCAGGCAGCATCCAAGGAGCAGGAGATTCGATGTTTCGGGCATAAGCCCTTCTTCAAGAATGGGAATTCAGGAATGCATAATATTAATACAGCATTGTCTTCAAATCTAGTTGTACCTAGAAGAAAGTCAGCCAAGCAGCTGTACTATCTCTAGGAAAAATAATGTGAAAACTATCTACATTTAGGGCATGGTTAGGAAAAAATTGTCTCAGTGCCTCTGAACTTTTACTCATAATTGTTCAGATTCCTTACACTACTTCTTATGAGTGAAGTCTGTATATTGGCAAAAAAAATGGTTTTAACCCACTCTCATGATCTTCTTCACCTCGTCAAATTTTGTCACATTTGCTTTTGTCAAGCACCTTTACTTGGATCCTGTTTTTCTTGAGTGGGCTGCCAGGAGGGCAAAGCAGAGAGAGCATCTCACCCAGAATGCATCATGTCACAACAATGGGCAGACAGATGTGGCTTCTCACACCAGAATGAGGGTACCTTGAGGGCTACAACTTTGTTCTGGAGCTGGAGCACATGATGGATGTTCTAGACTCACGGGAACTAATGTAACCATGCACTTGCACATAAAAATGTGAGGTGACCTCTAGAGTTTAAGTGGGTTGATGCTGCTAGTAAAATCAAAGGCAAAAGCTGCGAGTTGAGCCCTAGGGCACTGCCCCTGATATTTTGCATCTTGCATATCCTCTCTCCTGGTCCCTGTGTTGAACAACATCTACCATTAATGAGACTTGGTGTGCAGCCTTCAGTTTAAAATAATTTTGCCGTAGTAGTTGTTGGTAGCATAAATTGGGAAATGTTGTAGTTAGGGAAACAGGCCGTGAGAGACCTGAGTGAACAGGGAAAGATACTAGAACTCCAAGGAGTATGAGCAAGTCAGCATCACTGAAAAATAGACTAAAACAGAAATTGATGGAGAAACTCAGCAGGTCTGGCAGCAACTGTGGAGAGAAAATAGAGTTAATGTTTCGAGACCAGCGACTTTTCCTCAGGTGGTATTAGCTGTGTCAGGGATTCCACATGAAACCAGTGCATAATTCCAGTCAGTTTTCACTGTAGAAACTACTGGCTGGCCATCAGAATAAGTGTGCCATTGAGTCATAGTTCAAGCAGCATACCTCTGGGATTAGACAAGGTTAGACGTCGATCACAGTAAAACAGAATGCAAAATGGAACGAGTTCAATGTGAAATCAAGTCCAGAAAGAGAAGAAAAGTGGGGAGTAGGAAGTGCTGTCATGGGGAGGTGGTGACAGGGAGAAAGATTGGATTCTGAGAGGCAAAAGAAGACAAAAGATTTTAAAATAAAATAAATTTGACATTTCTGACATCTCGGGCAAGAATTAAAATCTGAAGGACTGTACACTTATATTAGCTAGGAGCCAAAGAGACTGATTGACAGTAGTTACACTTTATTCAGATCAGATCATGATAGGAAGTTAGCCATCCAGAGGCGTGTAATAATTCAACTCAAGTTCAAATCTGACCACAGCAACTAATTAATTTAAATTCAGATAACTTATTAAATACATTTGAAATAAAAATTAGCATCTTAATGCTGAAAACTAATGTTTGTGACCACAAGACCATGAGCTGTAAAACCTCATCTTGGTCATTAATATCCATTAGGAATAGAAATCTGATTGTCTTCACTCAGCTTGGCCTGTATGTCACCATAGACTCAGAGTGATTGGCTTGGAATGGGGTTAACTATAGAATCTAATTTAAGTCTGAGTTTGTCCCTGTCTGTATAACATTGAACTGGCTGATGCTCATTCCTTGCTCTAATAAACCAATAATTCAGGCTTGCTGAGGGACTTCCATTTCTTTACTAACACTATACACATTAATATTCTGTTAGAGAATGCTGTTGACATTGTAATGTCATCAATTACATTTATTTATTACTCCCCAGAAATAGCAATGACTCAACTTTTGAGAAAACATAGCATGCCTCTCAGTTATATCAAAGCTAGTGGTTCATCACTGTCTTCTAAAGAGCATTGACTACTAGCCTTGCTAGGGATGTCTGTGAATGAACTAACACAAATAAATGGTTACTTAACTCAAAGTGACAAGACATAATGTTCTGCACCAGGTTTAGTTCACATTTCCCAGATACATGGTAACTCTGCAACTCTGCATTTCAATGGTGAGGCAGACTTTGCAGTGGCCTTTCTTTGGATCTAACACCCCAGTGATAAAAGCCAAGCAGCAACCTCTGTATTTAAATAGCCAAAGATTGCTCACTTGAAGTTCCTGTATCATTTACAGTTAAAGGATGATGACTGCCATTAGCCTCACTGTTATCTTGAGACCAAAATCTAGGTCAAAAATATATTTTTGATGATGATGGCATAATATTCCCGTCATTATAAAACAGTACATCATTCAGCAGCACAGCAGATTCCCGACTATCTCGGATCATCTGTTACAGCTGGAATACAATCTTTAAAAAGCGTGGGAAAACATTGTGGGATTGTTGTCTGATTTCAATAACTTAGCCCCTCTGCTCTAAGGAAGGAAAAGACAGATAAAGGAATGAGACATCAGCTCATCTGAAGAACTGAAGGGAAAAAAGGTTGCTTTAATGATGAGTAAAATAAAAGATTAAGTGTTTGCATTACAATGCTCGGAGTGTGGGAAATTGAAGCAACTATGTCACTCAATGATATAGATTTAAGAACATAAGTGGAAACTTGGCTGAAAATCAGACAGTGTTGGAAAATAAACAGACCAAGTTCTAATATTTAAAGGAGGTACAGTGTTGTGAGAAAGGAGAGAGGAAAAACATATGGAAGGAAATTTGATACACTAAGGGAAGCTGCAGATGGAATAAATATGCTTAAAGATAAAAAGAAGTAATGAATATCTGAATGGTGTTCTGCTATATGCCCTTAAGTATTGGAAGAGAAATGGAGAAAGCAGGGATGTGTTGGAATTCTTCTTCTTCATTCATCCACAGAATGGAAGCATCACTGCCAAGGGCACCATTTCCTACCTCTCTATTATTGCCTTTGTGAAGGGAATTGTAAGCTATCATACAACTGAGGTGCTTGTTAGGTCATTTCAGAGCACAAGATTCAAGCAGATCATTGGTTCAAGCAGTCTCTCTGAAGCCACATGTAGGTCAGATCAGGAAAAGCAGTAAATATCCTCTCCAAGTGGATACCAGTGAACCAGATGGTTTTATCAGTCACTACGGTCAGCATTCTGATCGCAACTTTTCATCATGAGCTTTTATTTAATTAACTCACTTAGTTCTGAGACTGCTTCTGTTTATTGTGAAGATCAATGCTTCAATTATCAAAAAAAAATGAAGTGGTTTTCAGACTGCAGATTGATGTGTGTTTTATTTCCTAGAAGGATATCATTGCCTGATGCAATAATACTTATGTTGTCCCTCATAACATGATATGGATAACACAGTTTTGAAAAATTTATTAGATGATTTTTGAAGGTAGCAATTACATACAATTATTACATTCATAAGGCACGTGACATACCCCCCTTATTCAAAAATGTTATCCTAAAAAGATATACATGGTCACATGTTGTCAATTTGAAAACTATACAAACAGGTAAAACCGAGTTTACTCGGTGAAAAGTTCAGACTTCAATGTAACACATCACAGGTCTGACAACTCATCCTGATCTGGTCATCATTCTCCTCACTGAAGAGGTACATGCTGTTACTTGATTCACTTATTTGGCAACTTGGCCAAAATGAAAACTGAAAGAAATGTGGATGCTGTAAATCAGAAACAAAACCAGAAATTGCTGGAAAACCTCAACAGGTCTGGCAGCATCTGTGGAGAGAAATCAGAGGAAGGGTCACTCAACCTGAAACATTAACTCTGATTTCTCTCCACAGATACTGCCAGACTCACTGAGCTGAGCTTTTCCAGCAATTTCAGTTTTTGTTTCTGACAACTCGGGCCATCATGCTGCTGGTCCTTGTGATTGACATTACCACACAGTCATCATCACCAGAGAGTTGCTATTCACTCTCTTTGTATCTGAATCATTGGGACATACATTATCTGACCTGGCTTCTGTGGTCTGAGTAAGTTGCACATTTTGGAAATCTTCCTGATGTTTAAGCATTTGAACTTGGATTTCTATGTTGTCCTCTCTCTCCAGCGCACAGTTTTGACAGTTCTCTATTTGCTCACTCCTCATGGATCTATTTCACTTTCCTCTGTCTTTGAAGAAGAATGTCCTGTGTCTTATGATGAGTTGTCAAATATTTGCTGGGCAAAATCATTTGCACCTGCCTTCTGAACATAGGTTGGTCCGACAATGCTCATTCCTTTTCAACTGACATTGCACAAAAATACAGCAAAGCAATGTAAAAAGGCTGGTTTTGTTATTTGACCCTTAATGATCATTGAATTGATAGAATGTACCATACATTCTGCTGCACCATTGGAGTGTGGTAGTTGGGTGAAGTTGTGGATATGGGTCATTCCTCATATAGAGACTGTGTCGTTAAATGGTTTACCAGAAAATCGTTGTCAGACACTATCTGTTTCAGGATATAACTAAACTGAAAATACTGGTCATTATATCAATGACAGTCACACTTGTTGTTTTGTTGGATCATTGGACAATGGAAAATCTAGCCAAGTCATCCATCACAAGGATGAAGTTGGCACTATGCAATATGACTAGGTCTGTGGCTATTTTTTCAATAGAGTGGACATCACATTGTGTAGATAATGCTAAGATACCGGGAAAGACATGATTCTCATCACAAAAAGGAGTAGCTGTGTGAATTTTGGAAGGCAAGAAAAACCAATTGCTTTTAGTTCAGACCTCTGCTAATGTTGGGATTGATACACGTGATGTGCCTAACTTGCATTCACAAGCGAGATTTCCCTTCAGCCACACAGCCACTGGTAGGTCCATGCTCACTGATCAGCATGCCGAGGCATTGGCCTCCGCTCACACAATCCACTGCTACCCAGAAACCTCAGAGGTGTGTGCAGTGGGAAATAATTACTGGGAATGCCGCTCACAAGTTATTGAATATCAGATTCATTCTTGGCCAATTCATAGATTGACCTGCTGACTGATTGTGTATTTAATACTTGTGTGTTCCTGGTGTAACATGGACATGACATCTTGGAACAACGCTTTTAGTCTTATGTCACGTTTGTTCTTGGAAACAATTCGTCATGATCTCATATTCTCTGTATGGCTAAAATGAAGGAATGAATGCTTTCAGCTCGTTCTTTAATACTGTGAGGCCATCCTTGGACATTGACCTAGAAGAACTCTTGCAGCTGCTCATCTTTAGCAGTTGCCAGTTGAAACTGTTCAAACTGATTCGAGCCAAAGTCCGGTGATTGGACTTGAGGGAGTCAGGGTGTGTGTTACTTGCTGTAGAATTTATAATCTATAATGACTCAAGCAGCATGCAGCATAATCTGGACAACACTCAGACTTGGGCTAATAAGTGACAAATAATATTAATGCCATCCAAGCATCAATGAACGTTTCCTGACAAGAGAAGCTTGGAGAGATGAATAATAAGAAGAGTTCAGTAAAAATATTTATATTAACCCAGCTGTAAAACAATGTGATATTAGTTCAAGTTGCTGATGAGGGACCTTTATTTCAGACCGTAGTCTATTCTCTTAATTTAGTCAATGGACCAATATATAGAGGCATAGCAGAGCTGTTGTTGGAATGCATGTCCTGCTGTATCATGTGAGAATTGTAGGATATTTGTCTTCTGGACCAGGCCAGATCCCCTCAAAACATTTCAAGCAAGTGGCTCAGGTCTGAACTTTGCTGGTTGTTTGAAGCAGGTGTAAAGTGGATTTTTCAGGAGGGATGCAGCTAGCCCAACCACTCAGTTTTAAACAAAACAATTTATTTGCAAGATTAATGAATGAAACACAAACACAGGAGAACAGAATACAGAATAACTTAACTGTTTAAAAACCCAACAGATATCCCAACTTAATGATGCTGTTCCAAATTGCAGTACCAATCCCCATAAACACCCCGTGGAAAAAGAAGTAAAGTCAAACACAGGGTCTTACAGGAGACAGAGAGATGGCAGGGAGATTCAACATGGAACACCTTCTTGTATGGAGCTGTTTCTTTGACCAGCAGCCTCTGAACAGCCAGACTACTATAAAAAAAACCAAACCAAACCAGAGAAAAGCTGAGCTGGGAGAACTGGCCACTCCCCTTTCATTGTACGTGTCTTTTTTTAAACTTGAAAGCCTTTTGCTTCAGGCAGTATATGATACATATAATTAAATTGGCCAGAAAACCCACCCAAACTAGAAATCCCAGAATTTCTGCATTTACAACCACTCTGAAAAATAAGGACAACATAATCTTGTAAAGGAGCAGCATCATCACACTTCCCATGTCATAGATTACCAATATCCACTGGGATTGTCATCGGCTGAAGCAGCTCAGACCCCTGGCTTCAGATTTTGATCAGCAGTTGGCATCACCACTGTATCGGTGAGGTTGAGAATTACCTGGGTAACAGATTTACGGATGTGGTCACCCCACAGTTTCAGGCTGTGCAGTCTGAGAGGGAATGGTAGGCAGTGAGGAATGATCAGACCTGTAATGTGGGATGGATGGTGAGATAAAGTATATCAGATATTGCCTGATAGAGGTGATACAAATTGAAGGAAGAGTTGAAAACCTGTGAATTGGAATTGCCTCAGTGAATATACTGATGATAGCTCAGAGCCTGGCTATTGCCTCACACTTCTGTACCTTAAATTTCATATATGGTGTGTTCATCCAATTTAAGCATCCTGTCTACAAAGATTCAAGATCTATCACTGTCCTCCTCCCAGCCCACAAACACTTAGTCATAGACTCTGAACCCGTCCATGCCGACCAGATATCCCAACTCAATCTAATCCCACCTGCCAGTACCCGGCCCATATCCTTCCAAATCCTTCCTATTCATATACCCATCCAAAATGCCTCTTAAATGTTGCAATTGTACCAGCCTCCACCACATCCTCTGGCAGCTCATTCCATACACATACCACCCTCTGTGAAAAAGTTGCCCCATAGATCTCTTTTATCTCTTTCCCCTCTCACCCTAAACCTCTAGCCCTCTAGTTCTGGACTCCCCAACCCCAGGGAAAAGACTTTGTCTATTTATCCTATCCATGTCCCTCATAATTTTGTAAACCTCTATAAGGTCACCACTCAGCCTCTGACGCTCCAAGGAAAATAGCCCCAACCTATTCAGCCTCTCCCTATAGCTCAGATCCTCCAACCCTGGCAACATCCTCGTAACTCTTTTCTGAACCCTCTCAAGTTTCACAACATCTTTCCGATAGGAAGGAGACCGGAATTGCACGCAATATTCCAACAGTGGCCTAACCAATGTCCTGCACAGCCGCAACATGACCTCCCAACTCCTGTCTCAATACTCTGACCAATAAAGGAAAGCATACCAAACGCCTTCTTCACTATCCTATCTACCTGCGACTCCACTTTCAAGGAGCTATGAACCTGCACTCCAAGGTCTCTTTGTTCAGCAAAACTCCCTAGGACCTTACCATTAAGTGTATAAGTCCTGCTAAGATTCACTTTCCCAAAATGCAGCACCTCGCATTTATCTGAATTAAACTCCATCTGCCACTTCTCTGCCCATTGGCCCATCTAGTCCAGTTCCTGTTGTAATCTGAGGTAACCCTCTTTGCTGTCCACTACACTTCCAATTTTGGTGTCATCTGCAAACTTACTAACTGTACCTCTTATGCTCGCATCCAAATCATTTATGTAAATGACAAAAAGTAGAGGACTCAGCACCGATCCTTGCGAGATGCTTTGCCTATGTTTAGGTCACCAATAAAATGAGAGAAAGGAGGGGTCCTAGTTCTGATTTTAGAAGAACCTCATTCCTCTAGCCCAACAAATAAATATTCACCACTGCTTTGATATAAAAGCAAAGAACCACAGATGATGAAATCTGAAACACAAGCAAAAAGTATTGAAGAGTCACAGTAGGTTTGGCAGGATCCATAAAAAGAGGTGCAGGGTTAACGCTTCGAGCCTAGTGACCCTGAGCTGGATGAAGACTCATGCAGGACTACTGCTAGATCAGCAGTTTCCAGACTACTGCTGGAGTTTCTTCAGCACTTTTTATGTGATTCAACACTGCTATCTCCTGCTAACTGTATATCCTATGCTGCCAGTATCCATTTTACTGCAACTTTGTTGACTCACCTGTTCTGTGATATTTTACTTTGAGTTCTACATATATCATACCAGTCAAATTGTCCCCATCAACTTATCTCATTAAGCTGCCAAAAAATACAATCAACTTATTAAAATATGATTGTCCTTTAAGAAATCTATGCTGCATTTGTGTAATTAATTCACACTTGAACAAGTGGCTGTTAACTTTGTCCTGAATTATCCTTTCGAAAAGCTTTCCCAATGCTGAAGATAAACAGACCAGCCTGTAGTTGCTGTATTTATATTTAGTTCCTTTTTGAACGAGGATGAAGCATTTGCAATTTCCCAGCTCTCTCTCCATTGCTGTACTTAAGAACATTGGAAAATTGTGGTCAGTTCTTCTGCAATTTCCATGTTTACTCTCTTCAAATACTTAGAAGCATCCCACCCACCCCAGTGACCTATCTACCTGAAGTAAACCAACCTTACCAATACCCTTATAACCCAGCTCTCCTCTTTTACTATGACCTCAACATCATTAATCACCCTGGTTTAGAGAGACGTGAAGTATTCATTTAGTACCTCAGCCAGGCCCTCTGCAACGTGCATATATTGCGGTCTTTCATTTCCTTTATCTCTCCTCCTAATATCATTTTTCTATTCATTTGACTACATAAGATTACCCTTTTACATTAACCCTTTGAACCTCTATATTCATTCAGATTTATACTTGTATAATCAGCCTGGCACCTGTCCTAGGCATTCTTTACCATCTCAATGTCTGAGCCAGATTTTACACGGAGCTGGGAAGACTCCAAGGTTAGTTGAAATTGTTGAGTGGGACCCAAAAATAGAATGCACTTCTGACAGATCCAGATTTTGCCAGCAAGTAAAAGAGGCAAGATATGACCTAAACACATAGGAAACTCAAACTCAGCCGGGACCATTTGAACTTAGTCCTGAGTTACATTTTAATTCCATTCTGGTTGGTGCAAATCCCTTAACCTGCATTCAAGTCGCAAATTAATGGAGCACATAGAAGTGCTCTTGACGGGAAATCAAACTCTCTTTAAGTGTCATAATACTAAATTTTCTTTGATCCGTTGCTCCTTAAAAATGAAAAAAAGGATGAAGATGTCGTTTAAAGTTAATAAATAATCCTCTGCTGTGATTCATTGTTTGATAAGCCATCTCATATTAATTAGAAAACAAAAGTTAGCATTTGCTTGTGTAATTCCATTTGAGGCCTTTGTAAACATTTCCCAATGATAATTAGAAGATCATTATGAATGTACTGCTCAGTTTCAAAAGCTATGATTTTCTCAACAAGCAAGTTCTGAATACATAGTTTTAATTGACAAAATAAAGAGGCTATTAAAGGACCATCTAGCTTTGTAAGGAATAAATAGAGGTGTGTTTGCTTTTATAAGAGATTAATCACTTGAGGGGATTTAAAACTTTGAATAAGTTTTATGAAAGGTATTTTTTTCATGATTAGGTATCAGCAGATTATTATTCTTCCCATCTCTATGATCATGGTGGATGAGTGCCTTAAAGGAGGCAAAGATTAGATTCCCTACAGTGTGGAAACAGGCCCTTTGGGACCTGGGACCATGGCGCTGTGAGGCAATAGTGCTAACCACTGAGCCACCATGCCACCTGGGGGCATGTGAAATCTTACAGGATGGATGGTGAGGCATGAACTGGCATGAATAGCTCATTAGATTGAGGACGAGTAAAGGGTGGAATGAGTTAAAGCTATTTTGCTTAACAGCATCAATCACCATTAATCAATGGATCAATATTTCAGAGAACTGACATGGACTTTCTGACTAGTCTGCTTCAAGCATCTCCAGTGCTCCTGCAATTTGCTTCCAGTATCAGAGGAGACAGAATCTACTCCTCCCTGCCTCCCTGGAGTGAAAGTTGGGTCAAAAGAGATCCTTTAAATTGAGGCAGAACAACTAAATCAGGAAACATTCTGATTCAAGCCAGCCACCTCAGTAATACAAGTTCAGCCTGTAAACTCTTAGGTTGTGCCAGGAACTCTGGATTTGTTTGCGCTACTTTTCCTCCTCTTGGGAAATTGCATCTGAACAATCTAATCTTTAACGGCAGACCATTGTTTCATTAGTTTTGTTCAGTCTTTGATTCCAATTTATTTGGGCCAGAACTGTTCTCACATCATCAAGATCCATCTTCTCATTAGATATTTTATTCTGAATTATTCTTTGTCCTTTCACATATCCAACCTAAATGTTATGATGCTAATTTCACTGCATCCTAAATGTTCCCCTACTGACCCACCTTATTATGCGGTACTAGGTTAAGTAATATATCCTGTCTCATTGGGCTAGAAACATAATGATTTAGAAAATTCTCCTTAAGAGACTTCAGAAGATCTTCCCCAACCCCCCCACTGCTTTTTATGTTATTAGTGTCCTAGCCAATATTTAGATAGTCTCCCAGTACCTGAGTAGGCCTAAGGCCTAAGCCTGGTCCCAAGAGATGGCCTCAAATTCACGTCAGTCAAAGAAAAGACATTTTTATTTGTTTGTTTTAAACTTATTTTAAAAATTCTTGACTGTTGTAATTAAATTAACTGTCACTGAACAGAAATGATTGTCTCAGCTCTTAGCGAAGGGTCATTTGCAGCATTCCATCCATGGAGTTGGGGGTCACTTCTTGATGCACCTCATCTGAGGCACAGCAGCACTACAGTTTGTCAGGACTGCACTGACAGTATAACAGCAGCATCACTGTTAGACACATCACTGTTGAGTTGTTTTAAAGTACCAAGAAAGCATTTTATAAATTGTTTCCTTTTTGTTTGCAAATAGATGGCAGAACAACCTGAACTGCAAATCATGATTCCTGAAATACAGCAATGGCCACGCATCTTACAGCTTTCATTATTTGCTAAGCACTTCTGGATATCTTGAAATTAATGGATATTATATAAATGCGAGTTCTTTCTCTCTATGATCACTTTATATGTTCATATGGTATCATTCTCTCAAAATTGAAGTTTGCCAAACATGGCATCAACATAATGGTTCCCCCTTAAGGATGGCTGTCAAAGAGGACAGAATTGGCAATGTCTGTGGCTCATTTCTTTTTGTTATCATGACTGACATAGTGCAGTGGTAATAGTCTGCCTCCTGACTCTCCAACCACACGGGATCAATGTGGATTTCACCAGTTTCCTCATTTCCCCTCACTCCACCGTAGCCCAGGTCCAACCTTCCAACTCGGCACCAACCTCATGATCTGTCCTACTTGTCGGCATTCCTTCCCACCTATCCACTCCACCATCCTCTCCGACCTCTGACCTTTACCCCCACCTCTGTCTACCTATCACACTCTTAGCTATCTTCTCCCCAGCCCCACCCTCCTCCCAATTTATCCCTCAAACCCATCGGCCCATAAGCCTACTTTCTGATGAAAGGCTTTTGCTCGAAACATCAATTCTCCTGCTCCTCGGATACTGCCTGACCTGCTGTGGTTTTCCAGCACCACACTTTCAACTTTGATCTTCAGCATCTGCAGTCGTCACTTTCTCCCTGCAGTGGTAGTATCCATACTTCTGAGCCAGGAGACCTGTGTACAAGTCCCATGTGCTCCAGAGGTGTGTATTCACATCATTGAACAGATTGATCACAAAATTTAACTGCTATTGTGCACACAATCACTTCCCAAAACAGTCAAGAGACAAGAGCTCTGGAGCTGTTACCGCAGACACTGCAAGGCAAATTTTCCATTGGGTATTATCACTTTTTCTGGTGGGATACTGATAAATTGGGACCAGAAAGGCCGCTATCTGTCCTCAACTCTGCTAAAAGTATATCTCATGCATATTTCTGTGAGGGCTATAATCCTATGTCAGTCCCACCCATTTCTTTGAGTGTGTGTCTTATTATGTACTGTATGCAGAAATCTAATGAATGGTTTTGACAGTCTTGTCTCACTATCCTACATGTAAATATATTACATTTAAAAGGAAAATTCCAATTGAATAGGGTGGATTGAAAAGATGTAATTTTTGCAATGTATCATTTTAGAGGTTATATTTGCAATCTGATATGTTTTATAGTTTTCAACTATTGGAGTGTCCCCGTGTTTTCCCGATGTGGTAATGGAATAAATGTTGAAATAACAAGAGCCAGCTGAATCTCCGTGTCGAATATCAAAGAGAAACTGATTGCTCAGAAGCTTGCTGATACAAATTCTGCCCAATTGGGAAATCCTGGAAGGAAATGGGATCAGTAAGATGCTCCATACAGTATAAACATACAAACCACTGAATGAAGCACAATTGTATCAAGTTGAAAGCTGGACAAGCACTGCCCTATCTTCAGACTGAAAAGCTTAACATCTATCATAGGCAAGATATTAGAAGCTATTCTTAAGGATATTATTATTAAAGGGGTGGCACAGTGGCTCAGCGGTTAGCACTGCTGCTTCATAATGCCAAGGTCCAGGCCAGGAGCCTGGGTTCAATTCCACCCTCAGGTGACTGTCTGTTTGCACATTCTCCCTGTGTTTGCGTAGGTTTCCTCTGGGTGACCCGGTGTCCTCCCATAATGCAAAGAAGTGCAGGTTGTGGGAAATGGAGGGCTACAGGGATAGGATAGGGGGTAGATCTGGGCAGGATGCTCTTTGGAGGGTCAGTGTGGCCTTGATGGGCCAAATGGCCTGTTTCCACACTGTAGGGATTCTATGATTCTATCACCCTCTTGCTTCCTGGCATTATTGCAGGACACTTAGAAAAATTCAAGATAGCCAGACAGAGCTAACATGCAAGGGAAATCACATTTAACCTACTTATTGAAGTTCTTTGAGGAGAGAACCATGCTGTGGATGAACCTAGGAATGTACTGTACTAGGATTTTCAGAATTCATTTGACAAGGTGTCACATTAAAGTTTACAGTGAAAAATAAAAATTAATAGTCTATGGGGTAACATACTGGGATGAACAGAAGGTAGACTAACTAACAGGGAACCAGTAAAAATGGGTTATTTTCTGGTTGGCAAGATGAAATATTTTGTGTACCAAGGGAATTAGTGCTAGGACTTCAATTCATATAAATGATTTGGATGAAGGGGCCAAAACATGATTACTAAACCAGCTGATGTCACAAAGATAGGTAGGAAAATAAATTGTTTAGACAACAGAAGGAAGCTTCACTGAGATAGATTGAGATAGGTTAGGCACAGATCAGATAAATGGAGTATAATGTGGAAAAAATGTGAAATTGCTCAAATTTATATGATCATTGTTGGTTTCACTTGTGACGATGCTGTCACTTTAAAAGGTTGGTTTATCTTGGAATTGTTTTGAAGTGAGGTTGACTGTGGTGGAACTAGCTCCTGAAGACAACATCAGTAAACAACTTAGGAGGCCTTGGAGTTTTTTTAAAGGTGGAACAATAGAAGCAGCCTGAATGGGTGTGGCCAACTCTCACAGATCCAGATTTATAGGCTTTGGCTTTTTCAGTAGCATTGGGACCCATTGGGGTCTCAAAAGAGTTGGAGACTTCAGTGAATGCTTCCAAGCTGCTATTCTCTCTGAACCTTCTTTTGATTTTTTTTTCTCCTGGATTGGAGAACTGCATGTAAGAATCTGTGTCTGAATTTGCCGTTTTGTAAAAGATCATTATGGGATGTTACTGTAGTGGAACAGTTAGTTATTAAAAGATACTCTACCTATTATTCGGTTAAGTTTTCTAACAGTTGTTATTTCTAAATTCCTCTTTCTTTTGTTTATATTTAAACCACAAAGGTTAAATAAATTGTGTTTTGCTTAACATTAGGTAGTTTGACCAGTCACATCACATCTGGAAAATGCACTTCACATCTACCTTTAAAATAAGAAAAAATTAGGATCTAGACGAGCTTCTTGAAATATTTTGAAAGAGTCTGGTCTGGTCCATAACACACTGTCTTTGGAAACTGCCAAACCCAGTGAAGTCAGCTCTGAAATTATTAATTAAAAATATAAACTGTTTAAATTTCAAAAGCCTGTCCAGATTCCATATTTTCATTCGAATTATGGGCATGATTGTCCAATCACTGGAGGAGGCTGGAAGACCAATCACAGGGTGAGTTGACCCAGAGAGCAGTTCTAAATTGGAGAAAGGCCAATTGTGATGGTATTAGGCAAGAACTTTCAAAAGCTGATTGGAGGCTGGAAAATGGGAAGCCTTGAGAAATGAGATAACAAGACTCCAGAGAAAGTATATTCCTGTCAGGGTGAAAGGGAAGGCTGGTGATTTAGGGAATGCTGGATGACTAAAGAAATTGAGGGTTTGGTTAAGAAAAAGTAGGAAGCATATGTAAGGTATAGACAGGATAGATCGAGTGAATCCTTAGAAGACTATAAAGGAAGTAGGAGTATACTTAAGAGGGAAATCAGGAGGGCAAAAGGGGGACATGAGATAGCCTTGGCAAATAGAATTAAGGAGGATCAAGGGTGTTTACAAATATATTAAGGACAAAAGGGTAACTAGGGAGAGAGTAGGGCCCCTCAAAGATCAGCAAGGCGGCCTTTGTGTGGAACCACAGAAAATGGGGGAGATATTAAATGAATATTTTGCATCAGTATTTACTGTGGAAAAGGATATGGAAGATATAGACTGTAGGGAAATAGATAGTGGCATCTTGCAAAATGTCCATATTACAGAGGAGGAAGTGCTGGATGTCTTGAAACAGTTAAAGGTGAATAAATCCCCAAGACCTGATCAGGTGTACGCGAAAACTCTGTGGGAAGCTAGAGAAGTGATTGCTGGACCTCTTGCTGAGATATTTGTATCATCGATAGTCACAGGTGAGGTGCCAGAAGACTGGAGGTTGGCAAATGTGGTACCACTGTTTAAGAAGGGCGTTAAAGACAAGCCAGGGAACTATAGATCGGTGAGCCTGACCTCAGTGGTGGGCAAGTTGTTGCAGGGAATCCTGAGGGACAGGATGTACATGCATTTGGAAAGGCAAGGACTGACTAGGGATAGTCAACATGGCTTTGTGTGTGGGAAATCATGTCTCATAAACATGACTGAGTTTTTTGAAGAAGTAACAAAGAAGATTGATGAGGGCAGATCAGTAGATGTGATCTATATGGACTTCAGTAAGGCATTTGACAAGGTTCCCCATGGGAGACTGATTAGCAAGGTTAGATCTCACAGAATACAGGGAAAACTAGCCATTTGGATATAGATTAGAATGGTGCTGGAAAAACACAGTAATTCAGGCAGCATCGGAGGACCAGTAAAATTGACGTTTTGGGAAAAAGTCCTTCATCAGGCTTTTGCCCGAAATGTCGATTTTACTGCTCCTCAGATGCTGCCTGACCTGCTGTGCTTTTCCAGCACCATTCTAATCTAGACTCTGGTTTCCAGCATCTGCAGTCATTGTTTTTACCCATTTGGATATGGAACTGGCTCAAAGGTAGAAGATAGAGGGTGGTGGTGGAGGGTTGTTTTTCAGACTGGAGTGCCACAAGGATTGGTGCTGGGTCCTCTACTTTTTGTCATTTACATAAATGATTTGGATGCGAGCATAAGAGGTACAGTTAGTAAGTTTACAGATGACACCAAAATTGCATGTGTAGTGGATAGCAAAGAGGGTTACCTCAGATTACAACATGATCTTGACCAGATGGGCCATTGGGCTGAGAAGTGGCAGATGGAGTTTAATTCAGATAAATGCGAGGTGCTGTGTTTTGGGAAAGCAAATCTTAGCAGGACTTATACACTTAATGGTAAGGTCCTAGGGAGTGTTGCTGAACAAAGAGACCTTGGAGTGCAGTTCATAGCTCCTTGAAAGTGGAGTTGCAGGTAGATAGGATAGTGAAGAAGACGTTTGCTATACTTTCCTTTATTGGTCAGAGTATTGAGTATAGGAGTTGGGAGGTCATGTTGCGGCTATACAGGATATTGGTTAGGTCACTGTTGGAATATTGCGTGCAATTCTGGTCTCCTTCCTATCGGAAAGATTTTGTGAAACTTGAAAGGGTTCAGAAAGATTTACAAGGATGTTGCCAGGGTTGGAGGATTTGAGCTATAGGGAGAGGCTGAACAGGCCGGGGCTGTTTTCCCTAGAGCGTCAGAGGCCAAGGGGTGACCTTATAGAGGTTTACAAAATTATGAGGGGCATGGACAGGGTAAATAGGCAAAGTCTTTTTCCTGGGGTCGTGGAGTCCAGAACTAGAGGGCATAGGTTTAGGGTGAGAGGGGAAAGATATAAAAGAGACTTTTTCACGCAAAGGGTGGTACGTGTATGGAATGAGCTTCCAGAGGATGTTGTGGAGGCTGGTACAAATGCAACATTTAAGAGGCATTTGGATGGGTATATGAATAGGGAGGGTTTAGAAGGATATGGGCCGGGTGCGAGCAGGTGAGACTAGATTGGGTTGGGATATCTGGTCGGCATGGACAGGTTGGACCGAAGGGTCTGTTTCCATGCTGTACATCTGTATGACTCTATCTCCTCTTGCCACCTCAGCATTAAGGTTTGGGCAGGAAGGCCTCCGGATGATCTTCAACACCCACCAATAAGTAGAACAGGTAAGTGGTCAAATAACAGCCACTTGCATCTCTGCCAAGCTGAAGGTTAATTATCTGTCTTCTCAGCAGGTAAAGAAACTTATCAGGCATCATTTAAATACCTAACTGGTGTTTGATCTGGCCAGGTTTCTCACTGGTGGGGTTTGCCAGTTAACTGCCCTGAAGTTGCCTGCCTCTAATACTTGTTGCAGACAGCACTAAATCTCAGTTTAAATCTCTTGTGAGGCTGTTTAATAATCTTTATAGATGCTCTGTCAATTTCTCATTACTTTTCTTCAAATAGTTCACATTTATACAATTGACGATCCTCAAAAGCACAACTCTCTGATTAAATTTGCTTGCAGTAGCACAGTAATACCTTGCTGATTATGAGTGAATCCCAAGATTCGAAATAAAATGACCACACAGAAGGACTGCATGCATCTACTGCAAGCTTTGCATCAACATAATTCATTCATCAGTGGCTCTCTTTCTATGGTGGTACTGTAGTATTTCACAACCTGTGGGTAGAACCGTGCACCTGCTGATCTAAGACATAACGGTATTTCACACCATTCCACTAAGTTTATTATTAAACAGGTTTTGACTGTTGTGGTATTTCATGGCCACATCAAAAATGTTTGTATTTCGAATAACTTTATCAAAGCATTACAAAACTATGGGTGAGAAATTGGGCTCCTTAGTGCTCCATTTTGGGGCCCTACAAGTGCTCTTGGAACTTTAAAATAGAACCTGTCATGTGTGCATACACTTGTGAGGTAAATCTCACTAAATTGATTCTGACAATAGTGGATATGCAGTATGTGTCCACTGTAAGCAGGAACACAGATAGATCATAATGTCAGTCAGCATGCAAAGTTGATTTGGCACTAGTATTGACATTTTACAGCTCAAAGCTCCAACTGTTCTTTCCCTTAACCATTCACATCTGCACAAGAATTCAGCAACAGGAAGAATTACCCACTAGTATCATTTAAATATATAAAAAGAGAAAATACTGCAAATATTAAAAATCTGGCATTAACTGTGTAGAGAAGAAAAAACAGGATTAAATTGACATGAAGAATGTACAGATATCCCAGAGAAGGTTGAACAGCAATATCCTGGCATCCCTTCATCCTTTTACAGTGTCCTATGCCAGCTGCATTTGAGCCAAAGGCAGGTCGAAGATTGACTCCTGGGTGACAAGGATTCTCTACTGCCCACCTGCTCACAGCACAGCATGATCAGACCATGAGACACAGGAGCAGAAGCAGGCTCCACCACGCAATTAGATCATCGCTGATTCAATAATCATCAGCTCCACTTTCCTGCCTTAATCCCAGAACCCCTGATTCTCTTAATGACTAAAATCTGTCAGTCTCAACCTTGAACATACTTAAAGACCCAGCCTCTATAGCTCTCTGCAGTACAGAATTCCACAGCTTCATTAGCCTCTGATAGAAAATCCTCCTCATTTCTGTTTTAAATAGGTGAGCCTATATTCTAAAATAATGCCCTATAGCCAGACACTCTCCCACAAAGGAAAACAATCTCTCCAACATTTACCCTTCCAAGACCCCGAAGAATGCTATATGTTTGAAAAAGGTAAACTCCAGTGAGTACAGACCCAACAATCCCTTCTCATAAGGGTATCCCTCCATACTTGGTATCAATCTTTCATGGATTTTACAATGCCAGTATATCTTTCCATAGATAAAGGGACTAAAACCATTCACAATTATCAAGGTATTGCCTAACTAGTGCCTTGTATTATTATAGCAAGTCCCTTATTTTTATACTCTGGTTCATTTGAAATAAAGGCTAATATTCCATTTTCCTTTCCTGTTGCCTACTGAAATTGGATGCTAACATTTTGTGATTCATGCATGAAGATGCCCAATTCTTCTGTGCTGTAGCTTTCTGCATTTAATTATGTTCTGTTCATCTAGTCTTCCTGCAAATGTGCATTACCTTACACTTCCCCACATTGTATGTCATTTGCCAAGTTTTTGCCCACTCAATTAGCCCGGCTAAATCATTCGGTAGAGTCTTTGTGTCATACTGTAAAAAGTGAGGTCTGCAGATGCTGGAGATCAGAGCTGAAAATGTGTTGCTGGTTAAAGCGCAGCAGGTCAGGCAGCATCCAAGGAACAGGAAATTCGATGTTTCGGGCCAGAGCCCTTCTGATGATGTTCCTTGGATGCTGACTGACCTGCTGTGCTTTAACCAGCAACACATTTTCAGCTCTTTGTGTCATACTCACTACTTTCTGACCATATTGTAATGATTCCACTGATCAGTTAGTTACGGGTTGCCATTCTGAAAGAGCCTCCTTTATTCCAATTCTCTTTTCTCTATTAGTTAGTCAATCCTCTATCCGTGGTAATATACTACCCCATCACCATGGACTCTTATTGAATTATGTAGCTTAATGTGTGGTACCTTATTGAATACCTTTTGGAAACACATTTTCATTACAATTCCTGGTTACATTGTTGTGGTTCTGTTCGCCGAGCTGGGAGTTTTTGTTGCAAACGTTTCGTCCCCTGTCTAGGTGACATCCTCAGTGCTTGGGAGCCTCCTGTGAAGCACTTCTGTCATGTTTCCTTCGGCATTTATAGTGGCTTGTCTCTGCCACTTCCGGCTGTCAGTTGCTGTCCGTTGCAGTGGCTGGTATATTGGGTCCAGGTTGATGTGTTTGTTGATAGAATCAGTGGATGAGTGCCAGGCCTCTAGGAATTCCCTGGCTGTTCTCTGTTTGGTTTGCGCTATAATAGTAGTGTTGTCCCAGTTGAATTCATGTTGTTTGTCGTCTGTGTGTGTGGCTACTAAGGATAGCTGGTCGTGTCATTTCGTGGCTAGTTTGTGTTTGTGGATACGGGTTGCTAGCTGTCTTCCTGTTTGTCCTATGTAGTGTTTTGTGCAGTCCTTGCAGAGGACAGCAACTGACAACTGGAAGCGGCAGAGACAAGCCACTATAAATGCCAAAGGAAACATGACAGAAGCACTTCACTGGAAGCTCCCAAGCACTGAGGATGTCACCTAGAAAGGGGACGAAATGTTTGCAACAAAAACTCCCAGCTCGGCGAACAGAACCACAACAACGAGCACCCGAGCTACAAATCTTCTCCCAAATCCTGGTTACATTATATATTCCTCTATATCTGTCTAATACACAAAATGCAATAGAGTTGCCCATTGGCATGTTCAAATAATGTTTCCTTTGCCTTGACTACTCTAGGGGTGTCCTGCAGCATTCAGTAGAATGAGGTTCCTAATGTGTTGCTGCACAAATTCACCATAATAAAGGGACAACCCTTGCTGTTAGTGAGATGGAAAAAGAAGGAAGATGAACTTGGACAGCCCTTTTCTGGCTGGGCAGTCTAATAAGGAACTTATCTGAATATGATTCTCTGTAACACTCCCCAAATTGTCCATTTCCACACCTTACCCTCCCTTTGTTGCTTAGCCACAATGCGAAATTAACAGCCACCACAAAACAAATATTTCAAGCCAGATTTTTACATGAAATGTCATAGTACATACAAAAGTCATTTCCACTTCCATGCATTCCCTTAGTATCTGTTTCATGTGCCTTCCTGCTTCAGTACTCTTATACAGGGCTAACTCAGTGGCCGCAGCATAGCAACATCATGGCATTGTTACAAGTCATTTGGCTCTTTATGTCTGTCCAATTGAAGAAGAGTTATCCAGTCTAATTTCCGTTTTAGGCAGTGCATACTAGATACCCAGCACTTTCTGATTAATGAATGTTCCTGCCTCCCCTCCAATCCTTCTTCCAATTATTTCAAATTTATATCCTTTAGTTACTGACCTCTCTGTTAAGGGAAACAAACTCATTCTATGTAGGTCTTTCATAATTTTGTACACTTTGACTAAATCTCCCCTCAGCTCTAAAACAATTACCTCCAACCTGTCTAATCTATTCTCATAACAAAAAAAACTCTAATCTTGGAACTACCTTTGTAAATCCCTTTTCTACATTATCAAACATGGGATCATAATCTTTCTGTAAGAAAGTAACCAAGCTCTAGTCTAACCAGTATTTTATACAGTTAAAACTCATACAACATCAGGTTATAGTCCAACAGGTTTATTTGGAAGCACTAGCTTTCAGAGTGCTGTTCCTTCATCAGATGGTTGGAGAGCAGAATCATAAGACACAGAATTTATAGCAACAGGATTGCACGGTCATGGAATGTAATATTAAACAAATTTAACTTAAGTCTTTCATCTTTTAGAATGATCATGATAATTTCAGTTCCTTCACATGATCATTCTAAAAACTGAAAGACTTAAGTTAAATTTGTCTAATATTACATTCTATTGCACTGCAATCCTGTAGCTGTAAAATCTATGTCTTATGATTCTGCTCCCCAACCACCACTTTAAAAGCTAGTGCCTCCAATAAACCCATTGGACTATATCTGATGTTGTGTGATTTTTAAAAACTTTTTCTACCCCTGTCCAGCACCAGCTCCTCCACATCAGTATTTTATACAGTTGTAATATAACTTCCCTGCATTTGTTTTCCACGCCTACGGCAATAGAGGAAAGTTTTTCATATGCCCTCTGAATGACTTTTTGTGCAACGGGACCTGGGTGTCCTTGTGTTCTAGTCGCTGAAGGTAAGCATGCAGATACAACAGGCAATAAAGAAGGCAAATGGCCTTCATTACGAGAGGTTTTGAGTACAGGAACAGGGATGCATTGTTGCAGATATACAGGGCCTTGGAGAGGCCACACCTAGAACAGGGTGTGCAATTTTGGTCTCCTTTCTGAGGAAGGATACTCTTGCTCTCGAAGAAGTACAGCTAAGTTTTACCAGGCTGATTCAGGGGATGGCGGGTCTGACGTATGGGGAGAGATTGACTAGGTTAGGATTGTTTTCACTGGAATTCAGATGAATGAGGGGTGGAGGGAATTTCATAGAGACCTATAAAGTTCTGACAGGACTAGACAGGGTAGATGCAGAGAGGATGTTCCCGATCGTGGGTTTGTCCAGAACCAGAGGTCACAGTCTGAGGATTCAGGGTAGACCATTGAAGATGGAGATGAGGAGACATTTCTTCACCCAAAGAGCGGTGAGCCTGTGGAATTCATTACCACAGGAAATAGTTGATGCCAAAACATTGTATTCAAGAGGCTACAAATAACACTTAGGGTGAATGGGATCAAAAGGTTTTGGGGAGAAAGCAGGATTAGGCTACTGAGTAGGATGATTAGTCATGATCGTGATGAATGGCCAGCAGGCCTGAAGGGCCAAATGGCCTCCTCCTGCTTCTATTTTCTTGTTTCTCTGTTTCTATGTTTTTAACCTTCAGGAATCTGTGGACATATATTTATTGCACCCTGAAATCCTCTACAATTCTCAGTATCTTACAATTTTTTATTGTGTATTATCGTGTCCTCAAAGTATTGCCTCACATTTAGATTAGATTAGATTATTTACAGTGTGGAAACAGGCCCTTCGGCCCAACAAGTCCACACCCACCCGCCGAAGCGCAACCCACCCATACCCCTAATCTAACACTACGGGCAATTTAGCATGGCCAATTCACCTGGCCCGCACATCTTTGGACTGTGGGAGGAAACCGGAGCACCCGGAGGAAACCCACGCAGACACGGGGAGAACGTGCAAACTCCACACAGTCAGTCGCCTGAGGCGGGAATTGAACCCAGGTCCCTGGCGCTGTGAGGCAGCAGTGCTAACCACTGTGCCACCGTGCCGCCCTTTCCATGTGGCCCTTTGTCACCCACTGATGAGTCCTTTGATATCTTCATGCAGTCTGCAGCTTTCTTCCTCTATTAACCCTAGGAACATTTGTAAGCTTGGTAATTATTTTCCTAAATTTTAAGACTAAATCTTTAATAAAAGGGCAAAAGTCAAGGAATGTAACTAAAACCATATCATAATGGTTGTGACAGGTTGTCTTGTTCACTGGCTGAGAAGCTGGTTGTAATCTTTCCAATGTTATTTTTGCAGACTTTAATAATCTCACCAGTCAGAAACATAGTGTGTTATGTTGTTCCAACATCTCCTCTGTACACATTACACTCTTTTATTTTCGATAATGTATGTGGCAGGTTTTTATCCTTATGATTTAATAATTAGGCCCTCACAAAAGGATGCACTAAGAGTATCATAACAGGAGTATGATCTTCTTCTTCTCAGATAGTTCACCTCTTCCTTGGTGTCCAACTATTTGTTAAATTATATTCACATGCTGCTCTAAAATTCATTGAGTACCAGACAGTAATATTTATCACCTCCATTTGACAAGTTGCAAAGAGTCAGAAAAGTAGGTTTGATTCTAGCACGACAAAAATAATTTCCAACTATTTATTAAATTATATTCACACACTGCTCTAAAATTCATTGAGTACTGGACAGTAATATTTATCACCTCCATTTGACAAGTTGCAAAGAGTCAGAAAAGCAGGTTTGATTCTAGCTGGACAAAAATAATTAATAACAAATTAATTCAATAAGTTTGGGATTTTTAAACGCTATTTTGAGAGGAAGTTATGTTCAAGTTACATTCAAGCACATTAAACCCTGTAATAAAACAGTCAGTTTTACATTAGGGTGATTGCAAGGTTCGTTTTGCATCAGTCGGAATAATTTCATAGTTATCTTTTCCTTCTATTGAGAATGCTGTAAGTTCATTGTAATATACTATAGCTTAATACATGTCCTGGAAATAGCAAACAGAGCAGTAAGAAAGCATTGGAATGATTGAGGAGAAGGTCAATGTTAAGTCAAAATAAGACTAATAGGAAGAAAAGGCAGGGCCAAGTTAATGAACATGGTGGGACTAGCAGTCTGAAGTGTATTTATTTTAATACAAGGACTTTAACAGGTAAAGCAGACAAGCTTAAAGCATGGATTAGCACATGGGACTACAATGTGGTAGCCATTACGGAAACGTTTTTGAGAGAAAGGCAAGGCTAGCAGCTTAGCCTTCCAGTGTTTAAATGTTTTCGATGTGATAGAGCGTTATGAAAGGGGAGTGGAGCAGTTGCATTACTGATTAAGAAGAAAGTCACAGCTGCTCTAAGAGAATACACCTTGAAGAGTTCATTTGGAGAGGCCAAGCGTGTAGAACTCAGGAATAAGAAAGATGCAATTAATATGAGGGTCTTATAGCCATCCCGATAGCCAGAGAGAGACAGAGGAACAGAAATGTAAATTGATCATAGAATGATGTAAAAATGGCAGGGTTGTTCTAGTAGGTCATTTTAACTTCCCCTATATTGATTGTGACTCCTTTGGTACTAGGGGCTTAGAAGGGGCAAAATTTATTAGATGCATCCAGGTGGGTTTCTTGAAACAATACAAGGTCTGGTACAGCACCTTTCCTAGTTGGATTAGCAATCCAACTAAGAAAGGGGCTGTACTGGACCTTGTGTTGGGTAGAAGATCAAAGTTTTAGTGGGTGAGCATAATGAGAACATACGTTTTATGATAGTTATGGATAAGGATAGGAATAGTTCTTGGGCAAAAGTGCTAAACTAGGGGAAGGCTAATTACAGCAGTGTTCGGCAGGAACTGGAGAAATTAGATTGGGGGAAGTGATTATTTGAGGGTAAATCCAGATCTGACATGTGGGTGTCTTTTAAAAAGCCAGTTGTTCAGAGTTCAGGACTAGCATGTTCCTGTAAGGATGATCCATAAGGATGGCATGATTAGGGAAACTTGGAGGACAAGAGATATAGAAAGTCAAAAAGAAAAATGAGGCATATATAAGGTTTAGAAAACTGAAATCAAACAAGACCCTTGAGAAGTATAAAAGAAGCAGAAGAACTTTAATAAGAAGTTGGGAAGGCCAGAAGAGGCCATGAAATGCTCTTAGGTGCATTGATATACACAGTGATTTTAGGGTCATAGTTCATTGTTCCCTGTAAGTGGCAGCTCAACTGGACAAGATGGTAAAGAAGGCAATGGGCATGCTTGCTTCATTAGTTGGGGCATTTAGTATAAAAGGTGGCAAGTCATGTTGCAGCTGAATAAGGCTTTATTTTGGCCACATATGGAGCATGGATTTCAGGTTACCACACTATAGCAAAGATGTGGAGGTTTTGGAGAGAGTGCAACAGAGGTTGACCAAGAAGTTACTTGGATTAGAGTGTATTAGTTTGAAGGAAAAGTCAGACCAGCTTGGATTGTTTTCATTAGGCTGTTGGGGGCTGAGGGGTGACCTGATAGTAGATAAAACTGTGAGAATCATGGATGGGATGGATAGTCGGAGACCTTTTATTAGGGTGAAAATATCAAATATTAGGGGGACATAGGTTTGAGGTGAGAGAGGAAAAGTTTAAAGGAGAGGTAAGAGGAAGTTTTTTTTATGCAGAAGGTAATAGCTCCAGGGAAGGTGGTACAAGCAGATAGAATGCAAAGTCTAAGAGACATTTAAACAGATACATGACAAGCAGGGAATAAAGGATACAGGCCATGTATATGCAGATAGGATTTAGAATGGCATAGTGATTGGCACAGACATAGTGAGCCAAAGGGCTTGTTCCTATGCTGTACTGTTCTATTACCAACAAAGTGCTGGAGGCTTCATTCATTGAATGAGAAGTTAAGACTATTCAGGAAAATTGAAAAGATCCATAGCACTGTTTGAAGAAGTGTAAGGAGTTCCCTCAATGCTCTGACTAAAAGTACACTGAACTGCCATCAAAAACAGATTCATTTTGACTGTAACAGAGATTGATTGTGTAGGGGGTGGCAAAGAAGAGATTCAGTCAGGAAATGCTCTACGCTTCCCCGCATGTTGATCTTCTAATTTTGCATGCTTGTTTTTTTTTAAAGCTGCCTATTTATAAGTTAGCCTAAATAATGCATCTAGTTTTGAGCTATGTGTTGACCACTATGGATCAGACTGCACTACCAGGTTGTGTGGCTCTAAAACAAAACAAGAGGTTAAGCTTTGGATGCTGAGTTCCCTGAAAATGTGAAAAACTAGCTCAGGGTTAAAACTGGAAGGCAGGTTAACTTCGAGTTTTCTTTTCAGTCTCGGTATGATATTGCGATGCCTACCTGTCAGAATGAAGTTGTCTTCCATTTGTCTGTCCAGTGGATTCAGAAACGGGTAGGTTGCAGGCAGGTTGGGGGGGAGGGGCATGAATATGGAGGTGAGAAAAGGAGCTTGTGAATGTGGGGAGGGGTTTATCCCTTCCTAGCTGACCAATCCCACATCCCTGCTTTTTCACACGCTTCTCCAACTTCACTCCCCTCCTCCAACTTCACTACCCCTCTCTAACCTCACTCTCCTCCTCCATTCTCACTATCCTTGCTAACCTCACTCCCTTCCACTTGCTGAACCCTTTTTTCAAAAGTGTGTCACTGCGCATGCACAATGCAGCCTTTGTGCATCATATCATCGGAATTTTATATAACGATGTAGTGGTTCTGGAACTGTGTGTGGTGCACTTCCATACGAACACGTAAAGAGTTGCCTGCAGTTACAGGTGCAGCAGGCACAAATTTTAAAAAACGAGATAATGTTCTCAAAATTTAAATCTGAAATTTATTTAATTGTGTTGATATTGACAACAGTAAAATAGTACAATTTCAGTGTGAGTTTGTAAACACCAATGTCATTGCAAGCAATAACTTACAAGTCACACACTCTCTTTCACAATTTATTTGTTTGTGTAACTGCAAATTAGTACAACAAAAATGTAACAACCAAGGATATCATTTACCTGGTATTTCTTTAGATAAAACACAAACCTGGGTTGGGCTCAGGAAACAAATCACACTCGTAAATTTGTCCATTGTAACATTTGCAAATTGAAATAAACATCCTATAACTTCTGCAGATGCCACATGACACTAACCCTCATTTACTGCTGCAACTTCTGTCTTTTATTACTCCACAGAGAAAAGCAGACGTCATTGTCTCATAATAGAAGATATCCTAAGCTGTTCAGAACAACACTACTTTTACATTTGTTCCCATTTTGATGATAAAGTGGCTAATTATTAGTAGTCAAAGTTGCCTTAAAATAGCATATATTATGCAGGTTACATTTTAAGAATTACTTTCTTTGACATCTAAAGATACAACTGCTTGCAAGTAGAATATAAAGTAGATTTCTGATTAGGCGGTTGTTTGATTTTACTCTCCTTATGAATTACTGTATCTAGTGTAACAAACATTTTTTAGCAGATGTTTCTGCCTCTGGAAGAGGGCTTGTGTTTGCACATCTGGTTCTACATTGATAAAGAATACACAAAATAATGATTTTCCCTGGAGGAAGATAAATTGTCAAACATATCCACATAGGCGTACATTAGTGCTATCCTGTGCATTCAAAGAGGAATAGAAAAAATGGAAATATGCCATGGATCTACACTGCATCTTAGTAACAGAAAGTTCCTGAAAAAAGTCACAGATTGTTGCTACACTGTCTGATGGGTTGCTGAAAAAGATTTATAATAGTCATGGATTAATTACTTTAAGTAATGCAATAATGCAAGTTGATCCCATTTAAAATTGCTGAAGAAGTAGACATGGTTGTCCCATCCAGCAACTATTAATTAAGTCTGTGATTATAGAGGTAATTATCAATGATTAATATAGTTGTAGGCAGATTTTGAATGAATTGTGTAGTGTCCTCAATGGTTTCATGGACATCTCTTCCCAGCTGAATTAAAAATGGCAATTATATGAAAGTTCACATTGTAATTGCTTGAAATACAGTGACAATTATGGGATTAAATTGTGAATAATTTGTCAGAAACTTCTAATTTTCCCAAATATTTTTACAAATAATTCCTACGCCTTTTTGTTTTTGGTAAATTGTATCCCATTTGCCTTTCACTCAGAAGAGTCCCAGAATTACACCATGCTTGGCTGAGGCTGAACTTATGTGCTGAAGTTTGGACCTAAAGCTGGACACATTTTCCTGCCTTGAGCCGACATTGTGATGGCTCCTCTTGGAATCTTTCCTCAGCAAAATTAGCCAAGGTGCAGAGTCCTAAGGTTTGAAGGCGAGTAGGAAGTCCTCCACAAATGACAAATCAGTCCTCCATTTGAAGTGTAAGTTGCCGATGCAGGTAACACAGATAGAGAAAGAGGGTGTATCCTGAGCGTGTTTCCCCAGCCTGTGAGCTCCATCTTCATGCTACGTTTCAGCCTTGAGTGGTGGAGGGGGCGAACGTTACAAGCCCACTGGAAAATTCCACTTGGTTTTTGCTGACTGACCTTAGTGGACAATTAAATCTAACTGGTTACCCACACCCCTGTCACACCCCTCCACCCACAAAGGAAAATGGCCCAGGATCAGGTATGCCATACAAGGAAATTGTGGGTACATCTATCACTAGTCTTGCTCCTGTGGCCCCTTAAAATATCAGGCCCCTTTTTTGCCTATACTTCCCTGAAGTAGGCCCATTGGAGGTATATGAGGACAGCCTGAAGTTACTGATCTTCTGATTTGAAAGACACTTATCTTGATGAGTCATTACTGTGACACAGGTGAGATAGCAAATTTGTAATGGAGAATCGTTGTCTTAAACCTGTTACCTTCAATACATGTTACTTTAACAAATTGTTCTTCACACTTAAAATATGAATCTCATTACAATTAATCAAATATTTAATTTAACTGCATTTTGTTAAACACAGTAAGGTATGGAAATTCAAATTTAGTAAACCTTCGTAAAAATTTGAAAATAAATTGGTTAATGTTTTTGCCATGAGGCTGATGGATTTTAACGTTAGCATGCTAAACTGGAAGTTAACAATAAATGTCTGTAAGTACCACTGACTTAAAAATATACGGTGACTTCTTCAAACATATATATTTCACATTTATGACATCACCATTAATGGCATAGTGCTCCTATTTCTTATGATTTCATCTCTAATTTTAACTAGTGTATAGATCATTCTAATATTCTCAATACAAAATATATCTAAGAAGAAAAAAAATAAATTTCACATAAGAGCAGTTTCTGCTCATTTATAAATGCATGAGAAGCTAGTTGAATGGGTTTCGAACAAGATAACTTATCCAAAATGCATTTACTACAGATATTAAGTAACCTATTAATAAATACTGCAATAAACTGTGCCAACTCTTTTGATAAATTAATAATCTTGCAGCTATTGCCCTTCTGCATAAAAAATTAAATTACATTTTCTTCAAAAGAATCACTCATTTAGATATTTTTCTTCATCTTACTTAACTTCTCTAGAAGCCTGTTAACTGTCATCAAATATGGACACTAACATCCCTCTAGTACCTCGCTCAAGTGATCTATCTAGACCTGAGCCTATATAACATCTGTTGATGCACTACAATCAATGTAACTTCAACTCATTGCTAGCATATGAGATGAGTAAAATGCAGGAACTGAACATGAATATTTGCTGTTCTGAACAAAACAAC
This sequence comes from Hemiscyllium ocellatum, assembly GCF_020745735.1. Classification (NCBI taxonomy): domain Eukaryota; kingdom Metazoa; phylum Chordata; class Chondrichthyes; order Orectolobiformes; family Hemiscylliidae; genus Hemiscyllium; species Hemiscyllium ocellatum. The sequence continues at coordinate 85,299,646 of NC_083407.1, read as the reverse complement.
ACCACAGCACACAGTGTATTCACCAAACGAGTTAGTTTCTTTTACAATAAACAAAGTTATTTGTTTATTTGTAAAAGTTAAAAATCAGATCTAAACATTTACTTCTATTGAGTATTGGTGAAAATAATACATATTTTGTTGAAGCTTTTCATCTTGCACTCATCAGGACAACTCATAATACCAAAGAAGAAATGACATTTAGGCTGTATGAGAAGAGGCTTCTGATTGGTTGGCAAGTGAACTCTGATTGAAGGGGGTGTTGCTGTGGAGAATACACCAATTAATGATAACTGACAGTTAACTGCCATGTTTGATGCATTCTCCATAGCAATGCCCGAGCAATCAGAGTCCACTTGCAACCATCCAACACTTTCCTCTCATTCACTATAAATGTTATCTCCTCATTACTTTGGTATTCTTGCAAATTATCTTGATGAGTGCAAGGCAAAAAGCTTTGACAAAAGATTGCTTTTCAACAATACTCAGGTTTTGTATGATCAAATGACCATTACTTACTTCTGTGCAAAACTAATTATGTTCTAAGATGTATTACAAAAGTACTATCCCTAAATAAAAATCTTAACAGCTATCTGAAATTCTTACTTCCCTATGAGTACCAGTAGAAGCTGCATTTCTAACTTGATATTTAAGGAATTTGCAGAACATCCATTAGACATCTTTTATTGCAATAAAAAAAGCTCTTGACAAACTTAATAGTCTGGCAACATTTGTGAAGACAGAAACAGAGCTAATATTTTGAGTCCAAGTTTGTTCCAAAGAAGAGTCATACTGGATTTGAAATGCTAACCACTTCTGTCTCCACAGATGCTGCCAGACCTGCTGAGCTTGTCCAGCATTTTCAGTTTTTATTTTAGATTTCCAGAATCCTTAGTAGATTGCTTCAAGCTTTTATCGCAGCTGCAGTTAGGAAGTTTTCAAGGTAGCAAAGGGTTAAGTAGTGAAAGATTATTTCCACTAGTTACAAAGATGGTTACGAGTGGCAAAAATGAAAGATGATCACAAAACAACTTAAAACGGTAGTTTGAAAGAAAGTTGTCAGAAGATGGCACGCTCTGTCACAAACTATTATTATTGTCGCATCCACAAATTTTCCAAACTGTAATTGGTTATTTAAGAAACAAAAATATTAAGCAGAATAGGCAAAGAACAGTTTGGATTTGATGGGATTGTACTTATGAAGTTCTATATTTCACAAGCTGCCACATATCTGCATTAGTCATTTGAATGACATTTGCTTGGCTAATCTAAATGAAAAAAACATCAAGATTTACAATATTTTAATTTATTTGGAAATAGAATGAATGGAAACATATATTTAATAAATGCATATTTAACTTTGTCAATAACAATAATTAAATTTACAAATTGAATGTTGATAAAATATATACATAATTTGAAGTATAGTCAGTATACAAAGGATCAACCTGGACTGCAATATGTAAGCCCTACACTTTAACAAGACTAATAACCATTTGTTGAAAAACACTAAGTGCAACATATTGAAAAGACAAAAGAAATGCTATATCATCAAATAGGTACAAAAATCTAAAGAATGTGTAGTAGTGACTGTACACTGACTCTCAAAGACAGCTCCTTAATAAACTTAACGAAAATTAAAGTATCATCCCAGATCAAAGACGTGTTATTTGAATGCGTGCTAGATTTAGGATCATAAGAATGAGGAGCAGGAGTAAGTGATACAATGTTTCAAGTCTGCTCCATCTTTCAGTAAGATCATGCCTAATGTTCAATCTCTTTCTCCACATCACTTGAGTTCATCAACCTTCAAAAATCTATTGATCTCTTTACAGACCATATCAAATGACTGCATGGGACAAACCTGTCCTCTAAAGCAGAGAAATCAGAAGATGACAACTTTGCAAATTAAAAAGGAAATATACTAAGGAAATGAGTAAATGAGAATCCTTCAAAAATGTCCTTGTTAACTGTCCACTGTTTCACTACTTCTTGTTTTGAAATCCAGAAAATAGCTTTAAAGAGAAAAAACCTAGCTTCTTTTACTCAATGCACTGTTGAAAATAGCACACAGTGGCGTTCCTTTCCCTGAGAACAGTGGGCCTCTGAAGTAGGCTGCCATTGTTTCATGAAACTCCTTCAATAAAGAGCTGGGGCAGTTTCTAGCTGGGGTGGAAATCATCCCCAATGTAAGGTAGGCACAGCATGACATTGTCAGGAGCACAGAGATACTCTGGACTAGTTAAATGCCAAAGCAGCTTGGGAAGTGGGACTGGGGAGAATGGATGTACAATTGTTAGAGATAAACATCCCTGACATTGTCCTTCAAGTTTGCCTGGTCTTATCCGATCTTTGTTGACTTTAATTTGGCTGATCATGTAGTGGTTGGAATCTATACATAAAGCACAAGCCATTGCATCGTGTGGGACAGGCTGGATGGACCGGAACATCTTTTCCAGGATGACATCATTTGGTTGTCCCATTTACTCCCATTCTACCAATCTTCTGCCTTGTATGTTCAGCCTGACTCATGCATTGATACTTGTTTAGAGAAGATAGGAAGGTTAGGCCCACAAAGGTCTTCGATAATTGCAATAACAACAATGTTAAGGCTGATTGTTGGTCTTGGATAGTACAGGGAAGCCATTCTTCCTGATTCTTCCAGGCAACATAACCAACATTTGAAAACACTGTCCCAAAGGAGAAGCACAATTACAAATGTCTATGCAGGGTCTAGTTCAAACTTTGATTACCAAGCACAGAGCTCAATTAGTGTTGCAGCTGTGGGAAAGTCTTCTTGATGTGTATTCACCTCATTTGGAACCTATAGTTTTCAGTTCATTCATTTTCTAAATTTATCTTGTCTTGAGTGACTAAATGCTTACTCCTCTGAAGAAACAAATTATTTTGAAACTTCATATGCAAGTGCAAGGTCAACTTTCGCAAATATCCGTTATGTATCATACATCTGCAAAAACAGCTCATGCAATATATTTTCCATGTTGAATTTCCTTCTTTTCTCTCCACCCTTGAAGACATTTATGGAAATTTCTTTCTGCCTCAGCCAATTAACTATCTTTTGCTGTATGGCACTTGATGATAGGCAGACTATATTACTCTTAAATGCATTCAATTGATGTTGATACTTTTCCCACAAACTGTCTTCACCTTCTAGAAAGAGTAACTGGATAGTGTGAACTCTGGCCAATTTTATCACTCCAAGATGCTGGATGACATAGGGTAATCCAGCACCAACCAAGGATCTTTCTGGTTCCTGTATCTCTCAGATAATCACTGGAAAGACTGGTAAGGCATTGATGAATATGCAAATTTTGCAGAGTGAGTAAGCACCTGAAAATTGAGAGGATGAACAGCAATGTAGAACATTGCTTTTTTCATAAATTTCAGCAAAACAACTGAAAATCTTAAGTTAGTTACAACTTGTATTTGTCACAAAGTGATATCTATATTCCTCAGAAGTTAATCTATTAAACAAATCATTTTGCTCTACTTTGGTAAACCTTTCTTTTATATTTGAGGCTTTCTGATTACGGAATCCAGGCTTGACTTTGTTCCTCAGCTGTGTACAGAGTGAGTGAGTAGGACATTTCAGAATATATTTTGAAAGATGTCCCCAACATATATATGAGCAGTTGTTTTAAAATAAAAGCAGCATTTACATACAAAAGCCTCACAACAGAAAAAATACTGTTATGCATAACAAAAATGTACAGTGAAATATTTTTGTTCTTATTAAAATGTATTTAAAAGCTAATACATGCATAATAACTATGAAAAACATAAAGGAACGTGCATGCTGATTGTGATTTTGGTAGTTCCTGTTCTCATCCTTTCTTTTAAATGGGCCAAAAATGCAAGTTCAAAGGCGTTTATATGAATGTTAGATATATTGCTTTAATATATTTTTCCTTGAATTATTTTATTATGGTATATGCCATAAAATTTGTACTTTTTAAAGGTTTTGTTAGTATTTTCAGTATCACCCAGGGAAATAACAACTTGGTTGTTAACTACTAGCAGTAGTTCTGACTCCATCATCAAGGTACTGAGTCTGGCGTTGGAATTATGAGGACTTTCATTCCATCCTCTATTTTCTTTTTCTGTATTTCCTGAAGGCTTTATTTGGATTTGATCGATGCACTTCCACTTGTTGACTTGCTCAGTCCACATGAGACACAAGCAGTTTGGATTTGCTTCATGTTTTCCAGTGCCTCATTCTTAGCATTTTTCAGTAAATCCCCTTGGCCCTGCATATATCAAAGGACAATGTTACATTAATTCACTAATATTTTACTATGTTTACAAACATGTTCATCTACCAAGTTCACTTTAAACAGTCACCAATAGTGCATATAAAGAGACAGCAGCCTGGGCCAGTGCAGTATCCCAAGCAAAACATAATATCCAGCAGAGCAGGAAGAAAGTTCATTATATTCTGTGCTTTGCAAGGGCAAGTATCACCATTTTCCGTCCGCTATTGCACATTCATAGGGCCATCACTCTCTCCAACGTTGCTGCTGCACAGGCCTCTCAGCAAGGCTCATAGACTACAATTATTGCATGTATCACTCTGTCAAACCTCTCCTGTATTCTTGCCAACACATTTTCCTTGACTTTTAAAAATGTGATTATTCAAAACATACAAAATACACAAGCTGAGGCCTCACCATATTACTGAGAAGATTTAACATAATTTCCTTAATCTTGAATTGATTGTCCCTATTTAGTAAACCAAGTATTCTAAATCCTTTCTAATCCATTTTATCAATTCTCCCAACTACCTCCAAGTAGTTGGGAATATGCATCCCAGGTTTCCATGGTCTTCCACCTCTCAGAATTGTACCATTAGACATCAATAACATGTTGGTTATTCTAAAGTGTATCACTTCGCATTTAACTGCAATTAACTGTATTTGCACCAGATTATGCCCTGAAGTCTGCTACAATCATGTTTACTGTGTTGCCAAGCTACCAAGTTTTTCCAGGGTAGCAGGGTCATTTGATTCCTCAGGGAGTGGCTATCTTTCGAGTACCCTATCCCAGGGTTGAGCCATGGCCAACTTTGGAATTAGTGAATTTTCAGTTTTGATGGTGGAAGAGTTAAAACCCCAAGGGACCACAGCTGCTTGGGAAGAAGATTTATATGAGGAAGACAAGGGAAACCACCATATGTATTTTTTTCCTCGTCACATTGTTCATTGCTTATTGATGTTGAAATTAAGAGCTCCTACAAGTAAATGAAAAGTGCAATACTGAAAGAAGCAGAGGGAAGGGCAGAAAATCTGTTCTTGGACAAAGTTCCATTTCAGATTTTGTAGTAACCCAACTACACACCAAGTTACCAATATTCCTTAAACACCTTGTGTTTTTATTTTATGAATAAGACTGTTATGAGGCATGTTATAATGTGCTTAAAGTTTGTATGTACATTTCTTGCATTATCCCTGTATTACCAAACAAAATACCTGGCGCTGGAAATCTGAAATAAAAAAAGTGGTGGAAATACTCAGCAGCTAAGGTAGTTTCTCCGGAGAGAAAACAGAGTTCTCATTTCAGATCGTTGATTTTTCATTAGAACTTGTCTGTTCCTTCAAAAAAATGCTCTTTGAAGTGAGATTTTTTACTGTATCATTTCTTAAATTCTCCCCAAGTCTCATATTCTGCTGATAAGTTTCTAATATGCTTTGTATTTTAAATTTGTTTTTCATAAATTCTTTTAAAACTTCAGTATCATAAGGCTTTACACTGTCACTCAATAACTAAGTTAAAAATCACACAACAGGTTATAGTCCAACAGGTTTATTTGGAAGTAATAGCTTTTGGAGTGTGCTCCTTTACCAGGTAGAACCTGTTGGACTATAACCTGATGTTTTGTGATTTTTAACTTTGTCCACCCCAGTCCAACACTGACACTTCCATATCACAACTCAATACCTACTTTACTTCCTTGGTTTATGCTGAAACATCCTAAATTTCACTTTAAGACCTTGTACCAGTCACCTCCATATACTTTTATGATCTGGGTCTGGGGAATTTGGTAGGAAAATGTATCAAGTGTTAATATGGGAACCTTAGGAAACAGTGATTGTTGTTCTTTTTCATAGTTAATCTAAATGTTATGATAAAAGAATAATTGAGAGTAAAATACATGGTTGGACGAGGCTAATTCAGTGGGATCTGAACAGATCAGTGCCTTATAAATTGAAATTACTGATTGACAGACAAAATTGTATTGTAATAATGGTCTGTCTTTAAAGGTGAGGTGGTTTGCACATGATCAAGATTCATTCCCAAAGACACGAAAAGTTAGGCCAATTAATGCCAGATGAAAGTCATGAGATGATAAAGCCAGGAGGTCAAAAGAAATAGAGACTGAGAGGAGACAGGAAAAAAGGTACACATTACAGATTTCAGACTACTAATACAGGTGAGAAACTAAACATCAAATTTTCAGAGGGAAGTGAAAAACGAAAGTAAGAAAGGCACAGAGAATGAGTCATTGGGTCACAGAGATATACAACACGGAAACAGATCCTATGGTCCAACTTGTCCATGCTGAACAGATATCCTACATGAATCTAGCCCCATTTGCCAGCATTTGGCCCATATCCCTTGAAACCCTTCCTATTCATATACCCATCCGGATTAATCTTAAATGTTGCAATGTGCCAGCCTCCATCACTTTCGCAGACATTTCATTTTACACATGCACGACTCTCTGAATGAAAAAGTTGCCCCTTAGGTCCCTTTTAAATCTTTCCCCTCCCATCATGAACCTATGTCCTCTAGTTTTGGACTCCCACTCCCCAGGGAAAAGACCTTGCCTATTTACCCTATCCATGCACCTCATGATTTTATAAACCTCAATAACATCACCCTTCAACATCTAACACTGGGGGAAAAATAGCCCCAGCCTATTCAGCCTCTCCCTCTTGCTCAAATCCTCCAACCCTGGAACCATCCTTGTCAATTTTTTCTGAACCCTTTCAAGTTTCACAACATTCTTCCTACACAAGGGAGACCAGAATTAAAAACAGTATTCTTAAAGTGGCCTAACCAATATCCTGTACAGCCACAATATGTCCTTTCAACTCCTATACTCAATGCACTGACCAATAAAGACAAGCATACCAACACCTTCTTCACTATTCTATATATCTGTAACTCCACTTTTAAAGAACCAAGAACCTGCACTCCAAGGTCTCTTTGTTCAGCAACACTCCCCAGGACTTTACCATTAAGTGTACAAGTTCTGTCCTGATCTGCAGCACCTCACATTTATCTAAATTAAACTCCATCTGCCACTCCTCGGCCCATTGGCCTATCTGATCAAGATCCCGCTGTACTTGAGGTAACCACATTCACTGCCCACTACACCTCTGATCCTGGTGTCATCTGCAAACTTACTAACTATCCCTTCTATGTTCACATCCAAATCATTTATATAAATGATCCAGCACTAATCATTGTGGCACATGACTGTCACAAGTCTCCAGTCTGAAAAGCAACCATCCACCACCACCCGCTGTCTTCTATCTTTGAGCCAGTTCTATATCCAAATGGCTAGTTCTCCCTATTCCACAAGACCTAACCTTGTTAACCAGTCTAACATGAGGAAATTTGTCAAACGCCTGACTGAAATCCATATAGATCATATCCACTGCTCTGCCCTCATCAATCTTCCTTGTTACTTTTCCAAAAATCTCGATCAAGTTAGTGAGACATGATTTCCTATGCACAAAGCCATATTGACTATCCCTAATCATTCCTTGCCTTTCCAAATATATGTAAATTCTGTCCCTCATGATTCCCTCAACCAACTTGCCCATCACTGATGTCAGGCTCACCAGTCTATAGTCCACACTGACCCACTGAAGACCATCTCAACCAGACCTGTGCTCCTACCCTACCCCTACATTTCCTATGACCAATCCACCCGACCTGCATATATTTGGACTATGGGAGGAAACCACAGCACCTGGAGGAAACCCACACATGGAGAATGTGCAAACTCTAGGCAGAGAGTCATCTGTGGCTAGAAGTGAGGCTGTGCTAACCACTGAGCTACCACGCCACCTGTTTTTCCATATAGACATATAAATAGAACAAGGCTAATAAAAGAAGAGATGAGACCTGTTAGGGACCAAATGGAGAATCTATGCATGGAGGCAGAAATCAAAGCTGAGATGCATCTCTTTTTACTAAGGAACAAGATGTTGTTAGAGTCATAGTGAAACAGGAGGTAGTTGTAATACTGGATGGGCTAAAAATTGATGAAAAGTTGATATACAAAGATTGGCTATCCTTAAAGTTGGCATGTTACCAGGGCCGGATGGGCTGTGTTTCAAGTAAGTAAGAGTAAACATTGTAGATGAACTAGTATATGACCATATAAACTAAATGTAGGGGTAAGCTATTTACTTCCATAAGCCCATTCACAATTAAAAGGATAAACCCAGAAACTACAGGCCAATTAATTTAATTTTGCTGGTGGGAAAATCTTTACAAAGGACAATCCAGGATAAAATTGATAGTCACTTTGATAAATTAAGAACATCTCCAGCAAAAGTAAAGAGAGGGGAAAGATATAAAAGAGACCTACGGGGCAACTTTTTCACACACAGGGTGGTATGGAATGAGCTGCCAGAGGATGTGGTGGAGGCTGGTACAATTGCAACATTTAAGAGGCATTGGATGGGTATATGAATAGGAAGAGTTTGGAGGGATATGGGCCAGGTGCTGGCAGGTGGGACTAGATTGGGTTGGGATATCTGGTATGCATTGACGGGTTGGACCGTCAATCTCTATAACTCTATGTTTCCAAGCTGTACATCTCTATGACTCTATTTGTAGAGTTTTGCAAAAGACAAATCGTGCTTAAGTTTGCCTTGCCTCACTTGGGTATAAACTGAAAATCAAGTACCACGACTTCCAGAGTCATTACAAAGGTTAAAGATTTAAAAAGTATGTAAAGATGCCCAATTTACCTAATTTTCAGACCCAGGTTGATAGAAAGTGCACACCAGGTTTCTCAACTTTGCAAAAATGACTATTTATTCTAGGTAATTAGACTCTAGCTACAGGTAAACAATCATGAATTGCTGGAATATAACTTCAATAATTAAAACTCCAATCTGCTTATAAACCCCTTATTAGACACACTCACAGACAAACACAGACAGAAACACAGGTGTTATGGACAGGGGGAAGACTGGGAAGATCATTCAGCAGATCTTGTTTGCAGAGTTGCTGACATTCTTGTGATGTTCAGACCACTATTTCTCAGTCTTCCTTCTCAGAAGGCTTTCACTGGTTTGCAAGAAGCAAAGGATGGTTGGTTCACTTGTAAAGTCACAGCTTACAGCAACTGTCAAAGGAAAGATCAACTGGTTTCCTTCAACCTTAATGTGGCTCCTATTGCAGAGAACAGAAACAACTATTTAGCTGGAGATCATTTCTGTATCTTGCTCATAGTTTCAAGCTGTTTAACTACTTGTAAGCCAATCACATAGTTCTTGGCAAGTAGAAGGCCTTTGTCATTGATAGCTGGTCACTAGTTCTCAGACTAATCAGTTACTTTTACCAAACAAAGCTCTAATGGTACACAGCCACTCAGCTCCAGTTAGTCTGCAACCACTCTTTACACTGCTTAAACAAGTAGAAATCCTTCAGCCATCCTTGGCTTGTAAAACAGTTCTTTTCTCATTTCAGTTGACAATTAGAAATACAGGAAAAACACGAATACATAGTTTTTACAAACTAATCTGAGTTTTTTGATGAGGTACCAGAGATAGTTATCAACAATAGTGTGGTTGGTGTAGTCAATAGGCACCTGTAAAAAATATCTGAAAAAGTCTCACATAATGGGCTTGAAGCTTGAAGCCCATGGAATTAAAGAGGCAGTGGTGGCATAGATATGAATTTGGCTAAGTGACAGAAAACAAGAGCAGTGATGAACAATTTTTTTGGGAATAAACTGAAATTCACTTGGGGACAGTAACTGAACCACTGCTTTTTTAAATATACATAATATTATGCAGGGCACAAAACATGTAACCATTGTGAATTGTGAGGATAATAGTAGATTTCAAGAGACATAGATAAATTACTGGAATGGGTGCACATGTGGAATGTAAAAAAGTGTGGTGATACTTTGTGATAGAAAAAACAAGGAAAGACAACTTAAACTTCAAGTGAAGAGAGACCTGGGAGTATATGTGCATAAATCATTGAAGGTAACAAAGCAGATTAAGAAAGTTAAATTTTGAAGTAATTGCATGGTCTTCAAAAGTGTGGAAGTTTTGATGAGCCTTAATAAAACACTGGCTTGGCCTCAACTAGGGTATAAAGTCCTGTTCAGCCATCTACACTTTAGCAAAGATGTGAAAATTTTAGAAAAGGTGCAAGGGATTTATAAGAATGGTTCTAGGGATTGTGAACATCAGTTACTTGGATCAAATATTGAAGCTGGGGCTATTCTCCTTATAGAAGCGAAGGTTGAGTGGTGTTCAAACTATGAGGTTCCTTTGACCTATTTTCTTCTAATATTTCCTGCTTTTGCGTGAATTTTGGAGGTCCTTGCATGACAGCAACTTCCAGAACCACAAATCAAAGTATCCACATGTCAAATGGCATGCCAAACCCTCTAAGTAAAGTAGATTAAAAGGAACATTGGTCTCAACAGTGTATAGAGAGAATTCATTTCCACTAGTGCTTGAGAAATGTTGACATCAGCTGTGGTGAACTTTCTGTCATGAACCTCAAAAAGAAAGCAGTTTGTCAGAAAATTAATAACTTCAATCCAGGCATTTTGCATGTCTAAAGAACAGCTTTATAAAAGGGACACAGATCCAAAAAGGGTTATTTTGTTTAACAAAATTTCATCAGCCATCTGTTTTGCAACCTGATCCATTTCATTCTCACACATTAATGCAAATATATATATCTTGGCCTCCCTTCTGGCTGTAACTTTATCTCCACTTCACGCATTCGGGCGATCTAGTTATTGAATAGAATACATTATGTGCAAAATTATGAATTAAAGTTGTTCCTACTATTTGTGAATGCTTCAAATTTTATCACTGAGAAGGTCCAGTTTTCACTTTTCTCACCTTAACCATAACCTTTGATGATATTCACACAAGAGTTTACCTATCATTACTGTACCTTCAATACGGTGATATTCCATGCAAAATTTTCCAGTGCTTTATTTATCTTGGCTCCCTTCAAACCCTCCTTTTTCGCTAAACCATGTATTCCCCTATGAAATTCAAGTCCTGTACAAGAGATTCAATCATAAAAATACAAGTTAGTGGTACACGTGTTTACTTCTTTATAGCATAAACCTTTATTGCTTTTATGTAATTGACAGTGATACTAGAACAAGAACAAAAGGTTTTAATTAGAATTTCATATTGTTAATATTACTGCATCACCAAATAATTATAGAAGCATTTTTTCCCATCAGATATACAAATTATACAGTATAGAGTACATTAAATGGATAGTGAAACAATGTGCTAAAGTTACAATATTGGAAGAATATCATCCCACAATTCTTACCACACACTCTCCCCTCCCCATGACTTACATTTAGCACACTAGTCATTACTTTATATTCTCAATGTTAAATTAGAAAATTTTAAAAAAGCTAAAGTATGGATAATTTTGGCAAGGGCAAAGAACAATGTTGAGTGAAAATGATTAATTGGGGGGAAAGCCAACTTCAATGGGATAAGAACAGACCTGGACTGAATAAATTGAAGTCAAAGGTTAGAAGGAGAAATGGCAGCTGAACAATGGGCTACCTTCAAAGAAGGAAAGATTTAGGCACAATCAAGGTATATTCCCTCAAAATGGAAAAGTGCAGCAAAAACGAAGCCATGGCTCCCTGAATGACAAAAGAAATAGAAGGTAAGATAACAAAGAAAAAATGTGTTTATGATAAATGTTAAATAGAAAATACAACTGAAAACGCGGTTGAATATAGATGTTTCAGAGCGAATGAGAGAAAAAAAAATGAGAGAATCAAAAGTGAATTGACTATAAAAAGGAATTATCAGTCAATATAATAGGGAATCCCAAATTTTAACACAGCTATATAAATAGTCATAGTATGGTAAAAGGAGTACGACCAATTAGGAACCAAAAGTGGATTTATGCTTGGAGGCAGAGGGCAGAGTTGAGGTGTTACATCTGTCTTTATGAAGGAAGATGCTTGTCTGGCCATGGACTAAGAGGATGTAATTCAGATATTGGAAGGGTTTCAGATAGATAAGGAGGAGTTATTAAAAGCATGATAGAAGAGAAAATGGAAACTATGAAGGCCCAAATTATAATCTTTCAGTCTTCCTTAGACCAGGAGGTAGTGACAGAGAACTAGAGAATTGCAAACATTACAACTTTGTTAAAAAATTATTGATAGAAACAAAGGAAGTTGGAATCGGAGTAGGTCTTTCAACCATTTGAACCTGCCCCCATTCAATATGATCATAGATGATCATCCAACTCAGCATTTTTGTCCTCCTTTCTCTTCATACCTCTTGATCTCTTTAGCTCTAACAACTATATCTAACTTCTTCTTGTAAACATACAACGTTTTGGCCTGAATTCCCTTCTGTGGCAGAGAATTCCCCAGGCTCACCACTCTTTGGGTGAAGAAAGTCTTCCTCATTCATGATTATCTTGTCTAGTCGTGTTAAAATTTTATAGGTTCTTGTGAGATCCTCCCACATTTTAAGCTCCAGTGAATACAGGCCTAATCAATCAATCAATCAGTCTTTCTTGATACATCAATCCTGGCACCCCAGGAATAAATCTGGTAAATTTTTGTTGCACTCCCTCCTTAGCCAGAACATCCTTCCTCCCCAAAAATAGCATATAATAATCCAGATTTGGTGTCATCAAGATGCTGTACAATTGCAGCAAGACATCTCTGCTCCTGTACTCAAAACCACTTGTTATGAAGGCCAAAATATCATTTGTCTTCTTCACCTGCCTGCTGTACCTGCATGCTTACTTTTAGGATAACCAGGTTATCTCTGCATTCTCCGCATTCTCCACACAGTTCACCTGCCCACCTATGTCATTGGCAAACTTGGAGATATTACATGTAGTCCTCCCATCAAAATCATTAATATATATTGTGAATAGCTAGTATCCTAGCACTAATCCCTGCAGAATCCCTCTGGTCACTGCTTGGCACTCAGAAAAAGACTTGTTTCTTCCAATGCTTTGTTTCCTATCTGCTAATCAGTTCTCTGTCTGCATCAATACATTACCCTTAATCCACCTCTTTGATTTTACACACTGATCTCTTATGTAGGAACTTATTGAAAGCCTTCTGAAAATCCAAATGAACCATATCCACATGCTCCTCCTTCTCAACTCTGCTTGTTACATCCTTGAAGAATTCCAGTAGATTTGACAAGCATGATTTCCCTTTCATAAATCCATGTTGACCTTGTCTGATGCTACTTGTGGGGTGCAAATGCCTTCATTCGCCAGAGCTGCAGCAGTGCAGCAGATTATCTGAGGAGTTGGTTAGCTCAGTTGATTGGACAGTGGTTAGCATTGCCAACAGTTTGGGTTCAATTCCTGCTCCTGCTGAGAGTACCACAAGCGTCTTTCATTTTCAACCACTCCCCTCACCTGACACATGGTGGCCCTCAGGTTAAACCATCACCAGTAATTTCTCTCTCTTTCTCTCTCTCTAATGAGAGAGTAGTACAATGGTGACATTTATCTTGATTATTCTAAACATCAGCAGATACAAGCTAAGCCAGTCCAACCTGACTTCATAAGACAAATTTCCCATTGCAGGTATTAATCTAGTAAATTGTCTCTAAACTGTTTCCAATTCATGTACATCCTTCCTTAAATAAGGAAACCAATTTTATGTGCTGGTAAATCAATATATAGTGCTCAAAATGCTCTCACTGGTGCCCTATATAACTAACACACAGCCTCTATTTTTGTATTCAATTCCTCTTGCAATAGATAATAACATTCTATTAGCTTTACTAATTATTTGCAAATTTTGCAATTCATGCACTAGTACAATGATGAGGGCATTTGATGTGGTGTACATTTCAAAAGGCTACATATCAGACTTGTGGGCACAGTTGTAGTGAATTAAATAAAAAGGACAGTAGTAATGTGGATATGTAATTGGCTGAGCTACTGCAAATGAAGAGTAGTAATTAATGGACAATTGTTTTGGGCAAGAGGAAAGTGTGTAGCAGAGTTCCCCAAGGATCCAAGTTGGCACCCTTGCTTCTCCTGGTACGCGTGATGATCTAGACATTGGTGTACAGGGCAAAATTTCAAAGCTTGTTGATGCGATGAAATGGAAAGTCGCAGGAGCAGAGAAATCTGTGCATACATGTACATAAAGCTTTGAAGATAGTAGGTTAGGTTGACAGAGTAGTTAAGAATGTAACTCAACCCAGCCAGCCTGTCTACCGTTAAATTAGATCATCTGCCTCCATGTGACTTTTCAGCACGATATTCTTATCCCTTAGTTGAAGACTGGCAAGTGTGAAGCTGGGGTGGCTGTGATTCAGGAGGAGGTCAAAATGGGTCATCAACTGAGCATGTCCGGCTGAATTTGGATGCAAATGTTTCCACCTTTCTTTTGAAATAATGTACCATCATTGAGGATGGGAATACTTGTGAACCCTCTACCTCCTGTTGCACGTTTAAGCAGAGTAATGTTATGGCTGAAAGGTCACTATGGTGAGATGACATAACACAAATAATAAAGCAAGTTTATCTGTTAAGTGTTATTATGACAGGATTGGGACTGTAAATATTTGGGACATGACATTAAAATATCTAATTAATAGTTAGTAGAGTCAGCTTGAGACAGGAGAATATTGTAACAGATGGAATAGCTAAATATCTATCATGACAGGATAGTCTGCAATGGAAGATCACTGTAGGAAAGTTAGCAATAAATATCTAACCTTGACATTAGAATAACATTAAGTAGAATTTACAACTGAAGAGATAATGGGTACTAACATCACTGGTTTATTGTGTAGCTAGAGTGAGATACTTTGATTAATATAGTTGGACATGCTGATAAGCTAACAGAAACATGATAAAAAAAATATAAAAATTCACAGACCCTGAGATCCATGGGCATTCGAACATCAGCTGGTTTTTCATTTGCAAATATAAGGCCTACTTCTTGAAGAACTCTCTGCGTCTACTGGTGGTTCTCTATATTTACTCCACAATAAGTTTGGTGCTGCGAGCAAGGTCGTGCAGAGACCCACCTGGACAGAGGGCGGCAGTAACAGGGTGCTTCTTGGTCCACCGGGGACACTCCGAAGACTAACAGAATAAGGGTACCCAACAAATAACAGTTTGCATTTTTGCTGTGAATTCGGACTATATTCTGTTTGCTTCGAGTGGTCTTTGGGTCTCTGAGGTGCGGGAACCTGCTGGAGGGTCTCTCCAATCCAAGAGCCAAAGGCGAGGGGTAAATTGCTGCTGAAGGAGACGTGAAGAATTGGTCAAGAAAACTGCGCAGTGGTGTAAGGGATGAGTAAGAATAAAAAGTAGCAAAAATTCCGTGTGGTATATCTAAGACCCTATAGCTAGATAAGGCAGAAATATAGATAGGCAGAATAAAGAAGGGGAAATTGTTTTACTGGAAGCGCTGATAGAACTATTTAGGCCTATTTAGACCTGTTTCCCGGGAGCTCGAGATCCAGGGGTATTTTGATTTTATTTTGCACTATAAGAATTTAAGATAATTTTGTTTTGAGAGAGAAATTTCTCAAGAAACTGTTAGTGATTGATGCATTTTGAAGGTGCAGTGTTAGATTGGTTTTGGTTGAATGAATGAGAACCGGTTGTTTGTACTAACTAGCTGTAATTGAGGACATTTAGAAATTAATAGATTGGTAAGTTATGAAGTTAGGAATTGCTTATACTATTGAACAAAGTACTTACTGGACTTGAATGGTATGAGGAAGTGATTTATGAGAGCAAATATATCATAGGATGGATAAAGGGACTGCAATTGAGATACTGAGCAAGAAATTTATAGTGGCAAGAAATGATATTGTAAAACTTTCTGAGAGATGGGAAAAAAAACTAAGGATTTATTGACTAAATGGCCAAAAGAAGGTACCTTGGATATACATATGTGCAATGAGATGGAAGACTAATTAAGTACTATAAGCCGAAAGATAAATCTAAAAATAGAAACCAAAAAAAGGGATCAGGAGATGGAAATATTGAAACTTTTCAGGAAAGAGAGTGAGGAACTGAAGGTAATTTGTCAGGCACCTGTGGTGACTAGGAAAGCTGCAAAAGAACAAGCTGAGCAGTAATGAGAAACAGAAAAGCAGGAATCAGCTCCCCCTCTATACCCAGATGTGAAAGAGTTGAATAGACCTCCTCCCTACTCGAATGAAGAGACATTGAAGCAGTGTCCAAGTAATTAAGAGAACAGTAGAAATAGAGGGACAGTTAGAATGAGATAGAAGAGCGGAAGACAAAAATGAACTGAGGGAAAGAAGAGAAAAAGAGAAAAGGAATAGGCAGGAGCAAATAGAAGCTATACAACAAGAGCAAGAGATGCTGAAACATGAGATTAGTGTGCTGCGTGGGCTAAGGAAACAAAAAGCAATTGAGGAATGCTCATTGTGATATGAAAGGAGGGCTGAAGAGAAAAGCCGTGAAAGTGACGCAGAGCAAGCAGAAAGGAATGATGAGAGACAAGAAAAGAAAAAGGCCTCAGTAACTAAAGAATGGGAGGAATTAGAAATGGCATCAAACTCGGAGCCCAAGGGGGATTTATTGAGAAGTAGTGTCAGTAAAGGGAAAAGGGGCCAACAGGGAAAGATGCTACTGCTCCTTATAAAAGAGGGGAGAAACCCACAATACATTCCTTGGGGAACTCAGGATCTGGAAGGGCTGAAGAATGCGCTGCCCAGTTTACATGGGGGAGCAGCAAAGTGGATCAGGGCTTTTGAAGATGAAACCACAGGGCAATTGCTGGCTATAGGAGACTTGAAAGCACTGCTGGTGAGGTTGGTAGGGCTCCTCAAGTTAAAGAAAATGATGGTCCGAGCCCGTTTGAAAAATGTGGCAGACAATCCAATGATTGATGGGCTCAGGCTTGATCGAGTGAGACAGAATGTATGGCAGGCCTTAAGAGACTGTTATCCACCCAAAATGGACACCCAGGCTCTGAGAGGGGATCCACTGGGAGAAAGTGAAAACCCGGCTGCCTACTTGGAGAAACAGTTAAAGAAGTGGAGGCTGGAAACAGAGCAAGACATAGAGACTAATCAGTTGCTGACCACAATGTTTCGAAATTCCATCATTGAGGCAATGCCCTCCCAAGTCAGGTCAAGGCTGGAGGAGGTGGTGGGTTTGACATCATTGATGAGCCACCAGGAATTTAGAGATCCTGTCGCTCATGCAGTTGAAAGGTTTCGAAAAGACAAAGATAAACTGTCTGAACAGCAGGAGGAGGTTAAAAGGAAGCTGGCGCAAATGCAGCTCGAAGAGCTTAAAAAGAAAGAAAAAGAGAAGGCTAAAAAGATATTGCCAGTAAGAACCAACACAGTAATCAACACTGGCGTGAACCAAGCGCTGGCGCAAGGGGGTTCCTATCAGGTAGCCAGACGGGGGCCAGTAAGTCCCTTGCCAGCAATGGAGGTTTTTAAAAAAGCTTTCCCGCAGGTGACGTATCCGGGGAAGGGCAGATTTAAATAACAATCTAAACAGAACTGGAGTCCCCAAGGACAGGGACATAAGAATGGGGGACTAAGGTACATGATAAATAATCAGGCTCAAGGGGGCCAGAAATGATGTGTTCGGGATGCCCTGAGAGCCTGGGTGGGAAGGGACACTACCCTGTAGTAGCATGGGAGGCTGATCAAGAACCAGTAATACAAGTTAATATAGAAGGGCCTCAGGCACAGTTGATGATAGATACTGAAGCTACATACACTTGTTAAAAACAATGACTGCAGATGCTGGAAACAGATTCTGGAGTAGAGTAGTGCTGGAAAAGTACAGCAGTTCAGGCAGCATCCGAGGAACAGGAAAATCGACGTTTCAGGCAAAAGCCCTTCATCAGGAATACAGGCAGAGTACTTGAAGGGTGGAGAGATAAGTGAGAGGAGGGTGGGGGTGGGGAGAAAGTAGCATAGAGTACAATAGGTGAGTGGGGATGGGGATGAAGGTGATAAGTCAGGGAGGAGGGTGGGGGAAGGTAGCAAAGAGTACAATAGGTGGATGGGGGTGGGATGAAGGTGAGAGGTCAGAGAGGAGGGTGGAGTGGATAGGTAGAAAAGAAGATAGGCAGGTTGGACAGGTCATGGGGACAGTGCTGAGCTGGAAGTTTGGAACTGGGGTGGGGGAAGGGGAAATGAGGAAACTGGTGAAGTCCACATTGAAGTGTTCTGAGGTGGAAAATGACGCATTCTTCCTCCAGGCGTCAGGTGGT
The DNA here is from genome assembly GCF_020745735.1 of Hemiscyllium ocellatum. Classification (NCBI taxonomy): domain Eukaryota; kingdom Metazoa; phylum Chordata; class Chondrichthyes; order Orectolobiformes; family Hemiscylliidae; genus Hemiscyllium; species Hemiscyllium ocellatum. Next base: position 85,281,153 of record NC_083407.1, on the reverse strand, counting down.
GAAGGAGAAGCAGTGAAGGAGGCCGAGGACCTCCATGTCCTCGGCAGAGTGGGAGGGGGAGTTGAAATGTTGGGCCACAGGGCGGTGTGGTTGATTGGTGCGGGTGTCCCAGAGATTTCCCTAAAGCGCTCTGCTAGGAGGCGTCCAGTCTCCCCAATGTAGAGGAGACTGCATCGGGAGCAACAGATACAATAAATGATATTGGTGGATGTGCAGGTAAAACTTTGATGGATATGGAAGGCTCCTTTAGGGCCTTGGAAGGTGGTGAGGGAAGAGGTGTGGGCGCAGGTTTTGCAATTCCTGCGGTGGCAGGAAAAGGTGCCAGGACATGAGGGTGGGTTGTTGGGGGGTGTGGACCTGACCAATAGTCACGGAGGGAACGGTCTTTACAGAAGGCGGAAAGGGGTGGGGAGGGAAATATATCCCTGGTGGTGGGGTCCATTTGGAGGTGGCGGAAATGTCGGCGGATGATTTGGTTTATGCGAAGGTTGGTTGGGTGGAAGGTCAGCACCAAGGGGGATTCTGTCCTTGTTACAGTTGGAGGGGCGGGGTCTGAGGGCGGAGGTGTGGAACGTGGACGAGATGCATTGGAGGGTATCTTTAACCACGTGGGAAGGGCAATTGTGGTCTCTAAAGAAGGAGGCCATCTGGTGTGCTCTGTGGTGGAACTGGTCCTCCTGGGAGCAGATACGGTGGAGGTGGAGGAATTGGGAATACAGGATGGCATTTTTGCAGGAGGTAGGGTGGGAAGAGGTGTAATCCAGGTAGCTGAACTCTTTGCCACCTTCCCCCACCCTCCTCCCTGACCTATCACCTTCATCCCCACCCCCACTCAGCTATTGTACTCTATGTTACTTTCTCCCCACCCCTACCCTCCTCTCACTTATCTCCCCACCCTTCAGGCACTCTGCCTGTATTCCTGGTGAAGGGCTTTTGCCCGAAACGTCGATTTTCCTATATACACTTGTGGACAGCCGCAGTATGCCTTTCACCTTCCCAAGACAAGTAAATTTGCTAAAGCTGTAGCTTCTCAGGGAAATCACAGTTAATCCGATTTACAGCTCCAGTAAGATTAGAAATGGAATGTAGGGAGATAGTTCTGCCAATATTAGTGTCTAAAGAGACACCAATTAATTTGTTAGGTAAGGATGCTTTACTAAAGTTAGAGGTAAGATTGGAGTGCACACAGCAAGGCTTGGTCATAGAAAAGGCCAATACACAATTAGTGATTCAAGAAGTTAAATATGTTAATGTTTATTGGATAGGGGATATAGCAAGTGATATTCACTACATTTGGGGGATGTGGGAAGCAGAAGTGTTGACGATGTTGACTAAAGCAAGACCACCTAAGTCTGAGCTGCACTGTACAGTGATATTTGATGAGTCTCAGCATGAGGTGTTAGAGAGGCAGTGGCAGCAGGAAGTCACTGCTCCACAACGTTTGAGAATAGAAGCAATAGTATTAGGAGAGTAGGGAGTGATCCTGCAAATAGAGAGAAATGCATTCCTAGAAATGTAGTATAGAGTACCAGGCACTGCACCACATGTAACCTTACTGGTAAATAAGGGATACTAATCTAAGGACTTAGGACCTATGGCCAGGCATGTAGAAATAGTCAGGGAATGGCATATGCTGACGACAGGGGTTTGGGAATCCAGGGATGGCAGCTATATTAAAATCCTAGCATGCTGCACCTTGACAGGGAATCCAAAGGAAGTCAAGGTAACACCGCAGCGGATCATTCCAGTGACAGTGCAGGAAGGTGATCAATATGGTAATGAGCAATTGGATGCATTACCAGCCACTTTGTGGTCACAGCATGATACAGATCTGGGGAGAGTGAAATCAGCTTGCTCAGTGGAGCTGGGACAGTAGTGAAATTTCTGACGAATGAAGTTATCCTAAGGTTTGGTATTGCGTCGGAAATTAGTTCAGACAATGGGTCTGCCTTCATTCAGACAGTAGTTAAGTTGGTGCTGCAGTCTTTGAGAATCAAACAGAAGTTTGGGTGCATGTATCATCCCCAGTCACAGGGTATGGATTAATGGGATATTGAAAGCCAAACTAAACAAGATCTGCGCAAGCACCAACCTTAATTAGGTTGATGTGCTGCTGCTGGTGCTAATGAGTTATCCCATGTAGACGAATCGCATGACCAATCTAACACTACATGAGATGCTCACAGGTAGACCTATGCCAGTGCCCAGGTGGAGAGGCCCATATGAAGGGCCTAGCTTGGAGCAGTTAAGCTTAGAACTTAAGCAATATATGCAGCAGCTAACTATGATACATGAGACTATCCACCTGCAGGAAACACAAAGGGAATCGTCATCTGTCAACAAGGAAGGACCTATTAAGCCCGGGGATTGGGTTTTTCGAAGATGCTGGAATGAGCCGAGGAGAGAGGGACCTTTCGTAGTGACTAAGGCATCACCTACCGCCATCCAAGTGGAAGGATGACACATATAGTGCCACCTTAATCATTGTACTAAAGCTCTCCCACCAGCACAAACTAACTCTAACACTGAGGCAAGTGGAACTGAGGCCAAGGAACTTGGACATGGGCAGGGCACACAGGAGGCTATACCCCTCAGCAGGGTTCTGAACAAGGTACAGGTGAAGTTCTTGGGGATACTGATGTGGAGCATAGTTCTCCTGGCAGTGGGGATGAGGAAGACATGGGGGAAGCCCCTGATACCCTCCCTCTCTGATGCCAGGCCTGCATATTCAGACTTGGACACCAGTAGGTTGGCAGACCTGGATTGGTAATGCCAGGGTCATTGAGGCTGGGAGACAAAGATGTATTAGAAGTGCAGTCCTTGCTGCCCTAACACGGGTACACACCCGTGACAATCACTGGTATCAAAGGGCAAATTATACGGCTGTAATAATGGCTAGACAGGACTGTTTCTTATCTAACAAGGCAACCCCCTCATACTATGTCCCTACGCCCTAAAACTCAACCATCTGTACTCAATGGCATTTGCAGCACTCTAGCCGACCTCTTAGCCCGGATGGTTCATCAACTTACAGGCAATCCCATTGCCTGTTTTGGTGCCTCCTACTTCAGGCCTCTACGTTCTATCAGCAGGATAATGTGGGCAGGTAGCAAATCCAACGATGTGTGGCTATAGTACCCCGTGGTCCACCAGTAAGACTAATTACACGTTCCCCTTTGCTGCTTTCAGGATACAGGAATGGTTTTGAATGCTTCAAGCGAAATGGCTCCACAACAGTTGACTATTTTAAGGGTCTTTGCAGGAATACAATTGAACTCGAGGTGGACAGCACATTTGAAGCTGTTTTAAATTCTCAACGCATCCCACTGGCAGATACATGGTGGCTGTGTAGGAGGAAAGAAGGGTTGCGCCTGACACTGCCCACTGACTGGAGTGGCAGCTGTGCCCATGTAATGTTCCTACACGAGGTAGTCATATCATCACACACACAGTTTGATGCTACGTCACAGTCAGCTTTGCGCTGAACAAAGTGACGGTGTGTCTCTGATCCGACAATTTGGATTGATAGCAGAGGACAGCCAAAAGGTATTCCTAATGAGTTTAAGGCCCACAATGAGATTACCACAGGCTGGGAAGCTCTCATCCCAGTAATAGGGGTTAGCAAGAATGCTGAATGGATTAATTACATTTATTACAACCAGCAGAGATTTATCAATTATACTGACAATCTTTTCATGCAGAGGGTGATGCATGAATGTATTGTTTGAATTGGGCACAAGAGAGGCTGAGCTTATTGTCTTCTTTCTCTGGGTGAGACCAGTACGTCTCAAAGGGGGAATATGGAAAATAAAAACATGAAAGCATGGGAAGGATTAAAACATGAAGATCACTGGGATCTGTATTCTGTGGAAGGCAGGGGCAGGATGGGATAACCATAGTGGAACATTCTTACACCAATTAGCAGAGTAAGGTTAAGGCTGAAAGGTCACTATGGCGAGATGAGATAACACAAGCAATAAAGCAAGTTTCTCTGTTAAGTGTTATTATGACAGGATTGGGACCGTACATATTTGGGACATGACCTTAAAATATCTAATTAATAGTAAAGTCAGCTTGAGACAGGAGACTATTGTAACAGATGGAATAGTTAAATATCTATCATGACAGGTTAGTAGTGAGGTACTTTGATTAATATAGTTGGACATGCTGACAAGCTAACAGAAACATGATAAAAAATATAAAAATCCACAGACCCTGAGGTCCATAGGCATTCGTGAATCAGCCTTCTCAGTGTCACGGTTTTTTGTTTACAAATAAAAGACCTACTTTTTGAAGAACTCTCTGCGTCTCCTGGTGGTTCTCTATATTGTCTCCACAACACTATGTCCTTTAGTACTTGCCCAAGTCAGTCAGTAGTAGTGCTATTGAGCTATTCTTGGTGCAATAAATCAGAGTCCACCACCCAGACTATATTCTGTGCCCTTGCCACTCTGCTTCCTCAAAGTGAAGTCAAACATGAGGGGGTACTAATTCATCAGCTCAGAGAAGGCAGGGCAGTAGGTACTAATAAGGAGGTTTCCTTCCTATGTTTCATCTAATGCGATGAGATTCCATGGTGTCCTGAGTCAATTTTGAGGTCTCTGAGACAATTCCCTTCTGATTATACAGTATACTGTCAGGTCTGTTGGCTCTGTCTTGACAGTAGGCAGGGCATACCTAAGGATGGTAAAGGTGGTGTCTGGGACATTGTCATATTCTTCTAATCATACCGTTCAGACCATGTTAGGCTGTATTTTGACTAACTTTGACAAAGCGTGTTCACTTTGACACAAATCTCCAGATGCTGGTAAGGAAGACCTTGTAGGATGACCAGACTGTTTTTGGCAACATTCTTTCTGGTGCCTAGTCAATGTTGGGTGGTCAATATGGTTTTAATTCTTCTTGGACTGTCTGGAAGTCACTCATTCCTTATCAGTCTCCAGGCTCCTGGCCTAGCTTGTGATGAAATTTCTGCACATACATCCATCACTCAGCCTCATGGATGCATCTCAGTAAGAAATCACTCTGGCCATCATGCAAAAATTCAAAAACCTCAAGCTCAGATTTTTGCCACTTGTGATACCTTCTGCAAATGTGGTCTGAGTCATCAGTAATGTCCACAAATTCCCACAAACATCAGAATATGCATTTCACATGATTGAGTTGACTTGCCTTGCCTTCCTTATACTTCATTTCTGTTAAATTTATTTTGTTTTTGCTTGATTATATTAGTTTTGACTTGGCCTTACCTTAATTAACCTTAGAAACACAGTATTGATAAATTTTACCAGTGCTGATAAATCCGACAAATATTTTACACATTAGTTGAATTAAACCTTAATTAAAACAGTACTTTTCCTCAAATACTGAATTCCTAGATGAATCTAAATAGCTACTCATTTGATATCTATCTCACTGAGGCATAGTTTCCTGACCATGTTACCTGGATCGCTACGTTGAACCCGCATAAGACACTGGTTCAGATTCAATTATCATTTTGTACTTAATTCTGGGTACTGCACTTTAACAAGAACGTGAATACATTAGAGAGAACACAGAAAAAAATCACAAGCGTAGTTCTAGGGAATGAGGAACATCGGCCACAAAGGGAGGTTGGACAACTTAGGACCATTTTCCTTGGAGAAAGAAATACTGAGAGAAAATTTAACAGAGGTATTCAAAATCATGATGGCCCTGCACAGATTACAGAGGTAGAAACCTCCCAAGCAAGAATAAGGCTGGAGACATGAATTTAAAGCAATTGGTAAAAGAAAACAAAAGCAACATGAAAGAAAATGTTTGCATTCAACGATCGGTTAAAGTCTGGAATGCAGATTTTCAACTAAAATATTCATAACAGAATTTGACTGCGAACTGAAAAGGATGAATGTACAGGAGTATGGGAAGAAGGTGAGAAAAGGGGATGAAATGGATTCCTCAGCTAGAAAGCACATCAAGCACAATGAGCCAAATGGCTTCCTTTTGTAACAATTCTTTCATTTTGTTATCATTTCTAAGTAACTTGATTAATATTACTAAAATTCAATTCTTTTACGGACAGCAGACTTCCATTATCTGACTTTCAGGACATCTTGTAGCTGGCGAAGTGTATGGATTTAGAAGTGGGCAGAATATAGCTGTTGTGGTTCATGTGGCATAGACAGAGTGAAGGAAGATTGAGAAATAGGGTTGAAATACCAAAGAAGAAAAATCTCAGAAGAGGACTTGTAAAGAGCAAGCACCCACTGAGTCCAAATTAGAAAAGACCCTGCAATATTGGTAATCAGGGTCTTCATCCATGCACAGGAAGGAAAAGGAGCAAAAGCCAGGTATGTCAGATGCAATGGCCCTTGTTGCCCAGAAGCTGCAACAGTGCACCATATTATGAGGGGATTACTTAGGCTGGATGGTCAGTCTGTGAAACAGAGTGAGACCAACAGAGAGGATTCAAATTCCTGCACCAGCCGAGGTTACCATGAAAGTTTCTCCTTCTCAACCTCTTCCCTCATCTGATGCATGATGACCCTCAGGTTAAACCATCACAAGTAGTCTCTCCCTCTCTAATGAGAGAGCAGCCCTGCGGTCCAGTAGCACAATGGTAGCAAGAGGCCAAGGTGCACTCCCTTCTGTGTGATCTCCTTCTAATTCATGCTTTAACATAGTTAAAAAATCATACAGATTATTGTTGAGTGTGGTTCTGGAAAACCACAGCAGGTCAGGCAGCATCTGAGGAGCAGGAGAATCTATATTTTGGGCATAAGCCCTTCATCAGGAATGAGGCTGGCGGGCAGGGGGACTGAGAGATAAAGTGGGGGTGGGGTGGTGGGGGGGGAAAGATAGCTGAAAATGCAATAGATAAATGAAGGGGGGGAGGAGGAAGGTGTTGGTCAGAGAGGAGGGTGGAGCGGATAAATGGGAAAGATGATGAACAGGTCAAGAGGGTTGTGCCGAGTCAGAAGCTTGGGACTGAGATAAGGTTGGAGTGGAGGGGGAATGAGGAAACTGGTGAAATTCATATTGATCCTAAGATTGTACGGTCCCAAGATGGAAGATGAGGTGTTTTCCCTCCAGGGGTCAGGTGGTTAGGGTTTGGCAATGGAGGAGGCCCAGGATCTGCAAGTCCTTGGCGGAGTAGGAGAGGGAGTTAAAAGTGTTCAGCCACAGGGTGGTGGGGTTGGTTGATGCGAGTGTCCCAGAGATGATCTCTAAAACAATCGCAAGTTGGCGTCTCCTCAATATAGAGGATACAACATCAGGTGCAATGGATCACTGAGGAAGGAGATGTGGCTATGGTGGCGAGTCTTCTTCAGGACGTGGCTGAAGAGCTTCAGGGCAGAGGACATAACTTGGGGGTGCAGTGAGGCAGAGACTCACTGAGATCCTTGTAAATAGGGGAGGAGAACCTAATCAAGGTAGGCATCCTTGGAAGAGGCTTTGCAGTAGGGTTAAAATCAACTAGGAGAAAGTGGGGGCTGCAGATGCTGGAAATCAGAGTCAAGAGTGTGGTGCTGGAAAAGCACAGCAGGTCAAGCAGCATCCAAACAGCAGGAGAACTGACATTTCGGGCATAAGAGTAAAAAGTGAGGTCTGCAGATGCTGGAGATCAGAACTGAAAACGTGTTGCTGGTTAAAGCACAGCAGGTTAGGCAGCATCCAAGGAACAGGAAATTCGACGTTTCGGGCATAAGCCCTTCATCAGGAATGAGGAGAATGTGCCAGGCAGGCTAAGATAAAATGTAGGGAGGAGGGACTTGGGGGAGGGGCGATGGAGATGTGATAGGTGGAAGGAGGTCAAGGTGAGGGTGATAGGTTGGAGTGGGGTGGGGGCAGAGAGGTCAGGAAGAAGATTGCAGGTTAGGAGGGCGGTGCTGAGTTGAGGGAACCGACTGAGACAAGGTGGGGGGAGGGGAAATGAGGAAACTGGAGAAATCGGAGTTCATTCCTTGTGGTTGGAGGGTTCCCAGGCGGAAGATGAGGCGCTCCTCCTCCAGCCGTCGTGTTGTTATGTTCTGCCGATGGAGGAGTCCAAGGACCTGCATGTCCTCGGTGGAGTGGGAGGGAGAGTTAAAGTGTTGAGCCACGGGGTGGTTGGGTTGGTTGGTCCGGGCGTCCCACAGGTGTTCTCTGAAGCGTTCCGCAAGTAGGTGGCCCGTCTCCCCAATGTAGAGGAGGCCACATCGGGTGCAGCGGATGCAATAGATGATGTGTGTGGAGGTGCAGGTGAACTTGTGGCGGATATGGAAGGATCCCTTGGGGCCTTGGAGGGAAGTGAGGGAGGAGGTGTGGGCGCAAGTTTTACATTTCCTGCGGTTGCAGGGGAAGGTGCCGGGAGTGGAGGTTGGGTTGGTGGGGGGTGTGGACCTGACGAGGGAGTCACGAAGGGAGTGGTCTTTGTGGAACGCTGATAGGGGAGGGGAGGGAAATATATCCCTGGTGGTGGGGTCCGTTTGGAGGTGGCGGAAATGACGGCGGATGATACGCTGTATGCGGAAGTTGGTGGGGTGGTAGGTGAGAACCAGTGGGGTTCTAAATTGGTGGCGGTTGGAGGAGCGGGGCTCAAGGGCGGACTGGTTGGTGCGGCGGGAAAGGAAGAAGCGGAGGGCTTTGAGTCCTTCGTGATGGGGGATGGAGGTGTACAGGGACTGGATGTCCATCGTGAAGATAAGGCGTTGGGGACCGGGAAAGCGAAAATCATGGAGGAGGTGGAGGGCGTGGGTGGTGTCCCGAACGTAGGTGGGGAGTTCTTGGACTAAAGGGGACAGAACCGTGTCGAGGTACGCGGAGATGAGTTCGGTGGGGCAGGAGCAGGCTGAGACAACGGGTCGGCCGGGGCAGTCAGGTTTGTGGATTTTGGGCTGAAGGTAGAAACGGGCGGTGCGGGGTTGTGGGACTATGAGGTTGGAGGCAGTAGATGGAAGATCCCCTGAGGTGATGAGGGTATTGATGGTCTGGGAGATGATGGTTTGGTGGTGGGAGGTGGGGTCATGGTCAAGGGGGCGATAAGAGGAGGCGTCCGCGAGCTGGCGTTTGGCCTCAGCGGTATAAAGGTCGGTGCGCCAAACTACTACCGCGCCTCCCTTGTCTGCCGGTTTGATGGTGAGGTTGGGGTTGGAGCGGAGGGAGTGGAGGGCTGCACGTTCTGAGGGTGAGAGGTTGGAGTGGGTGAGAGGGGTGGACAGGTTGAGTCGGTTGATGTTGCGGCGGCAGTTGGCTATAAATAGATCGAGGGCGGGTAAGAGGCCAGCACGGGGTGTCCAGGTGGATGGGGTGCGTTGGAGGCGGGAGAAAGGGTCGTCAGAGGGTGGGCGGGAGTCTTGGTTGTAAAAGTAGACACGGAGGCGAAGGTGGCGGAAGAATTGTTCAATATCTCGCCGCATGTTGAACTCATTGATCCGAGGGCGTAGGGGAATGAAGGTGAGGCCTCTGCTGAGGACTGATCTTTCATCCTCAGAGAGGGGGAGGTCTGGAGGGATGGTGAAGATCCGGCAAGGTTGGGAGCTAGGACCTGGTGTGGGACTGGATCTGGGGGTGGGGCGGGGTTAGGGGCGGGGACAGAGATCGACGTGGGGCGGGGTTAGACGTGGTGACGTTGCTCGGTGTGGGGGCGGGGTCAAGCGTCGTGACGGAAGTAAGCGTGGGGGCGGGGTTACGTGTGGTGGCAAAAGTCGGCGTGGGGGCGGGGTTATGCGTGGTGACGAAGGTTTGCGTGAGGGCAGGGTTACGTGTAGTGACGAAAGACGGCGTGGGGGCGGAGACACCTGAGGCGTTGTGGTCGTGCAGGTTAGTGATGTCAGTGGGGGTGGAAGTGGCTGCGGCGACGGCAACCGAAGGGGCGGAAATGGTTGTGGCGACGGAAGAACCGTTGTAATTCCCGGTAGCCGCGGGGGCCGTGAGTCCGTTGGCGATCATGGAAGCGGTTGTCTGTGAGGCGATTGCCGGGGTGGTTGTTTGGGCGCCGATCGCGGAGGCTCCAAAGTCGGTGGGGGCGGAAGTGACGTCACGGTCGACGGCGGCCGTTGGTGCCACGGGCGCTGTAGCGGCCACATGTGTAATGGCGTCCGACAGGCCGATAGAAGATTCTGGAACAGTTGAGGAACCACGAGTGTGGGGTAAGTACATGAAAGTTTTCGGTACTTACTGCCTTTAATTTCTGATATGGCTAGGAAGAAGCATAAGCCCTTCATCAGGAATAAGGCTTATGGGCTGGAGGGCTGAGAGAGAAATGGGAAGGGGGTGGGATAGTAGGAAGGTAGCTGAGAATGCAATAGGTAGATGAAGGTGATAGGTCGGAGAGGAGGGTGGAGTGGATTACTATTAAGTTTTAATTCTTTCGGAATGAGGTTGCAGGTTCAATTCATAAATATGTAAATCCTAAAACTTCTTTCAGGTCTCATTCCCAAGATAACACAAGGTTTTATAAAAACAATGGTGACATCTCAGCTCAGACAATTCATTAAAGGTGTGAGGTTAGAGTCTGTCTGTCTCCCAACCTTGGTTCAGACTGTTTCCATTTCCAAAGTAGGAATTGATAAAATGTCACATGGACTGACTGTCTACAGATTGTGTGCTTTTTGAAAAAACTGGAATGTATCTGCAAATACAAATCTGCGAATGCAAATACACCCACAGGCTATGAGTGTGCGTGTGCATTTGTGTTTGCATGTGAGGGAGAAAGACAGAGAGAGAGAGAAGAAAAGAGCGAGACGGTGTGTGTGTGTTTGCGTGTATACATGCTTGCTTGATACTGAGTGCATGAATGTAACTGAACATATGCCTGTGAGAAAGTGTGCGCGTGTCTGTGTGAACGTGATCTTTTGTAAGAGTGTATGTATAAAAGTGTGTGTGTACGCTTGCGTGTGAAGTATATAGTGTAGTGAGGTCACCTGTAGTGTGACATGAACCCAAGATCCCGGTTGAGACTCATGGGACGCCTGAAGGTGTTGAAGGACACAACACCATACAATTCTGTTTGTGGCAACCACTGCAAGACATGTCAGAGTGTCGACATGGATACTGCCATTACAAATGGGAACACCACTCACCAGGTGCAAGGCAAGTACTCATACGACTCGGGCAATGTCGTCTATCTCATACACTGTGGGCAAGGCTGCCCCAAGGCATGGTATGTTGCTAAGACCAAGCAGACGCTACAACAGTGGATGAGTGGACACCACGCAATAATCGCCAGACAGGGATGTTCGCTCCCAGTGTGGGAACACTTCAGTGGTCACGGACATTCGGCCTTGGATCTTTGGGTGACCATCCTCCAAGATAGACTTCGGAATAGACATCCGAGGAGCAAAAGGCTTTTGCCCGAAGCGTCGATTAGCCTGCTCCTCGGATGCTGCCTGATCCGCTGTGCTTTTCCAGCACCACTCTAATCTAGACTCTGATTTCCATCATCTGCAGTCCTTGTTTTTACCTCAACCAGGATCTTAGGCTCATGCCACACTACACGTGACCCCACTACACTATACAATTCACAAACACACAAGCACACATACGCACTCTTGCACATGAACACACTCATACAGAGCCTTTTTCATACACAGACTCTCTCTCAGACACATACACACACACACACACACAAACATGCACATTCCCACACTTACACTCACGTGCACATCATTTCACAGGGATATATTCCGTCACACCCGGGCGCACACTCTCTCTCTCTCTCATACACGCATACATGCACGCATACACCTATAGCCTGTGGGGTAAATTTGCATTTGCAGATTTTGTATTTGCAGATACATTCTATTTTATTCTTTGGAATAAGCACTTAGTCCATGTAACATTTTATGAATTTCTACTTTGGGAATGGAACCAGTCTGACTCAAGATTGACATTCTGGCCCTAGGAGTTGGACAACTGATAACATAGCTCCACCAACGGGGATAAGCTGGAAACAAGAATTGGAGGGGAGTAGATTTCTCGGAGAGTTGTAAGCATGAAGGAGATTATAGAGTTAGGAAGGATTTCAAAACAGGGATAAGTATTTTAAAACTGAAGCGTTTCCAATGTAGGTTAACAAGCAGAGTGGTGAATGGTGAACAAGATTTAGTGTGAATTATGTTATTGGCAGCAGATTTTTGGATGAGCTTAAGTTTATAGAGAGTTCAAGGAATGTCTCCATTTAAAAAAAAGCATCTTGAAAAACATAAATTTATAAGTATGTTTTATGATGTGACATTGCAAGTTACATTTTGGATTATGTGACTCTCAAAAGCTTTCATCTACCTGACTTCCAACACTGCATGATCTTGTCATATATAGTGTCAGCAACATCAATCAGGTACCTTGCTTCATGTATCACCTGTGAACAAAATATAAATGAATGAAAAACATAAATGGAGAGCAATTCACAAATGTAATCACTCAAGTACTTGCAACTTTAAAACTGTACCTCAGTGTGAAACAGAAACCTACCATTGTCCAAAGCCTAAAAGCCATAGCAACATTTACAGATTATTTTGTGCTGCATTGCTTACTTGGAAAGTTTGTTAACATTTGATAGTGTATTCAGAAGTTTCTCTTATCCCCCCGCCGAACTTTCAATATCCAAGGAACCAACTGAGTTTAAGAAGTGCAGCTCAATCTATTAAAGGTAACATAAATGAGCATATTTGCAATCTAATACTTACAATAATGGGAATAAACAAATTTTTTTCTGACTTTGTACTAACCTCCACAGTTGCAATACAATACACAGTTAAAATTAGATTTGCAACAGTTATTGCTGTTGGAAGAAACTTTGGACTAAACTTTCTTAAAGGACTTAAGGGCTCTCACCTTAACCAAAATGGTGCTGGAGCCCTGAATCCAGGCATCTTGTGCGTGAGCCCAGTGAATGGAAGCAGAAGGTGGGAGATATTTCACAACCTCTGTTCATGGGGACAGCCACATACATTTAATCACAAGCAACTTTGGTCACCCAGATTTTTGAAATATGACCTGTTGGCTTAGAAATTTAAAGAAAGGTTTTTTGGAGAAATAAGGTATACGCCTGAGAAAAATTAGGTATGCTATTGTGAGAGATCAGGTATCATTTGGAAAAAGTCAAGTACCTATTTGGGATGTTAAGAATAGACATAGATGTGCATAAAATTGTACATCTTTGGATCTGTCAAGCTATAGTCAAGCCAACTTGGCAGGTCAGGTCCTTTTGGGGATTGTTGCCAGGTCCTATAAATTTTGAGAAAACAGCTACTTGCCTGCTTTCATAACCTAACATCATTACAAAGGTTGGGGGGGAGAGGGGTCATTTAAGTTTACAGTTTGACTGAGAAATCAGAAGGATTCTAAAAGGGATTACCTGGTGGATATGGGATCTTATTTGATATGGTACTACAAATACAATGTTTATTTTACAAGGTAATAAATACTTGAGTGAAGTGTTTGCTTTTATAATGAATTAGTACTTGGGGGAAATTAATGTATTGAATAATCTTATCAGTAAAAAAACTTGTTTAATATAGTGAGATCTGTAAAACATGCTTGGAAATTCATTTTGTTTAATCACAGTGTAAAGGCTGAGATCTGTCCTTGGTGCATGCTGGATAGGTTAGTATGTAAGACGTAAAAGCAAAGTGTGGTAGATGGGATGTCATGGATTGGCATCAATGGACAACAAGTTGATGTAAGGGCTATAAATGTTAATGAGGTTGAGGAAGGACCATGGGTACTAGGTGGCACTAAGTATAGAGGCAATAGAGGGCTATGGGGATGAGCAGGTGCATAGGTTGGCATGAGTTGGCATAAAGTTGGCATAGAGGGTACATCACCTCATGGAGTGAGTACAGGGGCATTGAGTTGGCATGGAAAGATAAGGAACTGGGAATAGATAGAATAAAGAGGTAAAATAATTGTTTTCCAAGGCATTTCTGTTGGTGTTTTCTCTAAGGCAACATTTTAGATTTTTGGGGTCTATTTTTGATTTTCAGGGCCCATTTTCCATTCTCAATAATTCTTTTATTAGATGATGGAATTCCACATAACAATGCCCTGTGTATTTGTGATAACATGATGCATTTGGATTAAGCGTAAAAGCAGAATTCATCAAAATCTTCCATAATCATCATTTAAAGCCTCAATAAAAGAAGCAAGTGTTAATTTCCTTGCCACTATTATATTTAAATTGGCACAGGACAACAAATGCAACTTAAAAAACATTTGATTTCTGATACAATTCTATGCATGTGAAAAGCCATCAGCATCAACACATTGATAAAGTCTTAGCTCATGGGTTCCCAATTCATACATGCAAAACTGGAACATTTAACAATGTAACTGCTGCCCTTTTTACTGCATCTCATTTCTCAATATCAGTTTTAAATTGAAGAACTAACAAAATGTTAATTATAATAACAACTACTATATGTTTCTCCATACAATATATCCTGAACTTAAGTAGGCTTAAGTTAGAGATTCCACCAACATTTAAGAGGACTTCATTATTTCAGAACCTTCAAGATTTCCTTGTGCACAGTTCACAGCGTACTGCTTTACTGTTGGATTTAAAATTGTTTCCTCCACTTTTCAGTCTCCCACACCATTAATTTACAGCTTTCCTCGCTTGCCTCCTTTTATAATTTTCTTCTTCACCGTTCCTTTGCAGCCTACAATCCCTCCTTTGCAGCCTTTTTCTTCCTTCACTTTGCAGCACCCTTCTCCTCTCTCCATTTGCAGCCTTATTTGTTTTCTTCTGTTTGCAATCTCCATTCCTGACCTGACCATACTATCTGGGAACAGCAATTTCCTATCCCCTAGGGAATGGCCTTGGCAATGCCACTGGTCTTCATTCTCCAGGTGCCCTGACAATAGCATCACACTTCTTCCTCCTGGCGTTGACTGGCTCTCTATTGTCACATATTGTTTAGTTCTTCAAATCAGAGAATATTTCTATCCTGTGCTTGACAGAAGCAGCTTAAGATTGGTAGAACTGCTCCTCAGAGTTTCTGTCAGCTGCATGTAATGGGGCAGTTTTTTTTTATTTGTTGCCCACCATAATTGAGAATTCACAGACGTTTTGTGAATTTCTGGTGGCAATCTATTTTGAGCACTGATAGAAATGAATAGATTGGCATGGAAGGTAGAAGGCAGGTGACAGCCAAGGAATGGCATAAGTTTACATGAATGGGACAGTGAAAGCATGTGAGGATAAATGCATGTTAGAGGTAAGATCAGAGCACTTTTTGTCAAACTGCTTTTATTGTAACTGGGACAATATTCCAGAGCATTGAGGTAGGCTTTTACACAGTCTGCCTCTATTTCACACTGTTTCTGGGGACGATGGGCCCACCTCAAGTTAGTATCCACACCACTGGAAGAAAAATCTGAAGAAAAATTCAGAAATCTTTCTCCTCAGTCACAGGTCTTTTACTCTGAAGCAAACATTTAGACCTTTGTTGAAATTACTTGAACTCAAACATAATCTGAGATCAAAGCTGGGCACCCTAGATATACCAACTAGAAACAGATTGTGCATTCCTAACACAGACAGGCATTTAAAATGGCCAGTGACAGCTACCCATGGTTTCATGTGCATTTGCAAATTATCTCGTGACTTTAACAGGAGCTTAATTTGATTCAGTAGGCCTTGTGCATGTATATCAATGCAGCACCGAATCAGGGATTTTACTGCCCCCAGCACAGCAGGAAATCCTGGAAACAACACAAAAATTCAAGCCAAAGTCTCAGGTCTCTATTATGTCACTCCCAAGTCAGGCCAGCTGGAGGGCTCTGAATATATGGGCAACACCACCATTACGATAGGCAGTATAGCTTGGTTGTTTGGCATTGACTTAACACTGCAACACACCATTTTTGCACAAGCACACTCATATCTCCATCTAGCACTGCCAGGAAAGTGTCTGGATGAAATCCTATAATTGGCAGCTGTACAGATATTTTCATGCTGACAGTCACAAACGCAGAGATTATGAAGTGCAATTAAACTTTTGTAAAGCATAGTAAGCCAGATACTGGCCCATAATTGTATTATGCTAATCAAGATATGAACTCATTAATGCAGTATTTAATTTAGGAAAAATTATTCATAAGACATGGATAGCAAATAGCTGCCTAAAGTGTATGGAAATGTTACTAACGTAACTAAATTCTGAGAAAATAAAGCCAAACTCACAGAATTCCAACACTGTTCCACATGCATAACTACTTGAGAAAACATACTTAATCTTTTCATGTGCAGTGAAAAAGAAAATCCTTTGAAAGTTCTCATTTTAGTCTGTGAAATATATTCTGTGCAACATAACTGCACTGTCCTGGCCTGGCACAGTTTACATTCAAGGAAGTAAACATCTAATAATGACTTAGAGTATATGACTATGAGATATAAGAACAAAATTAGGCCATATGTTTCTTAACTACATTCTCCTGCCTTCTCCCCAACCCTTGAACCTTTACTAATCAAGAATATACATATCTCTGTCTTAAATACATTCAATAACTTGGCCTCCACAATCCTCTGTGGGAATGAGTTCCACAAATTCACCACCCTCTGGCTGAAGAAATTCTTCCTCATCTCAGTTCTAAAGGGTCCTCATTTCAGTCTTAGGCTAAGTGTCCTCGGTCCTAGTCTCTACAAAAATGGAAACATCTTCTTCATGTCCACTCTATTCTGGTCTCTCAATGCTCCGTTTCAATGAGATGCTCCTTCAACCTTCTAAGCTCTATCAAGTACAAACCCAAAGTCATCAACCACTCCTCATTTGACAAGGCCTTCATCCCTAGGTTCATTCTTGTAAAGCACGCCTGGACCCCCTCCAAGGCTTGCACAACCTTGCTTAGATACAGGGCCCAAAACCGCTCACAATATTCCAAATGTGGTCTGACTAGAGCCTTATGTAGCCTCAGCAGTACATACCTACTCTTGTATGCTAGCCCTCTCAAAATGAAATTTAACATTATGGATGTAGGTTTGCTCTGTGAGCTGGGAAGTTCATTTCCAGATGTTTCATCACCATGCCAGGTAATATCTTTAGTGGGCCTCAGGCAAAGCAATGTACATGATACCTGCTTTCTATTTATATGTTTGGGTTTCTTTGGGTTGGTGATGTCATTTCCTGTGGTGATGTCATTTCCTATTCTTTTTCTCAGGGGGTAGTAGATGGGGTCTGATTCGATGTGTTTGTTGATAGAGTTCCGGTTGGAATGCCATGCTTCTAGGAATTCTCGTGTGTGTCTCTGTTTGGTTGTCCTAAGATGGATGTGTTGTCCCAGTCGAAGTGTGTCCTTCTTTATCTGTATGTGAGGGTCATGTCTTTTTGTGGCTAGTTGGTGTTCATTTATCCTGGTGGCTAGTTTTCTGCCTGTTTGTCCAATGTAGTGTTTGTTACAGTCCTTGCACGGTATTTTATAAATGACATTAGTTTTGCTTGTTGTCTGTATAGGGTCTTTCAAGTTCATTAGTAGCTGTTCAAACTTTACATTTTCCCACATTATATTCCATCTGTCCCTTCTTGCCCAATCTCAGAGCTTATCTGTGTCCTTTTGCAGCCTCCCCACTTCCTCAACACTACCAATTCCTTCACTCAGCTTCGTGTCATCTGCAAACTTAGCAACCATGCCCTCAGCTCCTTCATCCAGATCGTTAATGTATACCTTGAACAGATGTCGTCCCAATATAGACCCCTGCGGGATTTGACAAATCACTGACTACCATCCTGAAAAAGACCCCTCCTTATCCCCATTCATTGCCTCTACCAGTCAGCTAGTATTATACCAATTCCAGTAACTTGTTCCTAACACTACGGGCTCATATTCAGCAACCTCCTGTTCAGCACATTGTCAAAGGCCGCTGGAAATATTCCACTGGCTCTTCTTGGGCTAACTTGCTAATTACCTCCTCAAAAATTCCAATAGATTTGTCAGGAATAACTTCCCTTTGATGAAGTCATGCTGAATCAACCTTATTTTACCTGCGGTTCCAAGTATGCCACAATCTCATTCTTAATAATAGATTCTAAAATCTTACCAATGATTGAGGTCAGTCAAATCAACCTATAATTTTCCACCTTCTGTCTCCCTCCCTTTTTTTTCCTAAATATATTTTTTTTAAAAAAAGGAATTGTATTTCTTTTGAACATTACAACAAATACAAAACCAAACAATTCAAACTAATAGTAAAAAACAAATCTGCTAATTATATAAATAAAGATTAACTAATAACTAAGCTAAGAAAGAAAAATCTTAACAACAAGAATAATCATAACACGGCTCAGCAAATCACAGCAATAGCCCTGGATCATCGAGCGCATAAGTTTATACATATTCATATGTTCATAGTTCCTCCCCTCTGGATACCAGATTCATTACATAGAATTGCCATGGCTATATAAAGTATTAGTATGGTGGACAAATCCGTATCCAGGTAGTGCAAAAGGGCTGCCACGTCTTAGAGAAATTCTCGGTTTTATTGTGCACCATACTCGTAAGAAAGTCCAAGGGGATGTACTCCATGACTAGCTTATGCCAGCCTGCCAGCCCCGGAGGGATTTTCCGAAACCCATCCTAATAGAACGTTCTTTCTTGCACATAAAGTGAGGATTCTGAAAAAACCTTTTTTGTGTGTGCATCTAATGAAAGTGAATTAACAAAGCCAAGAATAAGAGATACTGGGTCCATCTCTACCTCCGTCCCCAAAGCCTTCTCTATTTTGCCTACCACAGTGCTCCAGTATGCCCACAGTCTGTGGCAGGACCAAAGACAATGAGTAAACGTGCCCATGCTCACTTTACATTTAGGACACTTTGGAGATGCTCCTGCTTTAAATTTAGCGAGGTGGTCTGGGACCCTGTGAAGAATCTTAAATTGCAAGGCATGGGTCCTGTTGCAAATCGAGATCCTTCTTCCATTTTCCAGATATACTCCCATATTTCAGAAGAGATCTCAACGTCCAACTCCCTCTCCCATTCTTTACAAAGCCGTTTGGTCTCGTCCAAGGGACCCCCTCCCAACAGATGATAAGTGCTACTAACAGATAATGCACCCTCAGCATTCAATACCCTCTTCTCCATGTCGGACCTATAAGGATCAGTTAAGAGTGTGGTCTCTGTTTGTATGAAATTTCTAATTTGAAAGAAACAAAAGAGGTCCCTACTGGGCAATTCATATTTCCAAGCCAACTGGTCAAAAGACATCAATATGTCCCCTTCAAATAAATCACTCTGGCAAGACACGCCCCTAGCTGCCCATAGTTTAAACCCAGAGTCCATTATCCCTGGCTAAAAGCCCAGCATATTGACTATGGGTGTTAAAAATGATCCTTTGGCAATATTGCCCTCTCCCTGATGCATTGCCCTCCACACCTTGACAGTATTGATGATTATTGGGCTATTACAATATTCCTTAACTGTTCTCATTTTGTCTAAGAACACCAAGCTAATGAGGAGGAATCTTGCCTGAGATACTTCGATGTCCAACGAAAAGGCCCAATCATTCACATAAGATAGCAACAAGTTTAACTGATAGTTTTTGATATCTGGGAGGCCCACTCCTCCCAGTCTGTAAGGTAACTGCAATTTAGTCAATTTAGGGGCCGCTTGCAATACCAGAAAAAAGAACTAAACCAGCTGTTCAGTCTTCTAAATATTTGCTTAGTAAAAAGCAGAGGTAGCATTCACACAGGATACAGCAGGTGGGGCAGAATGTTCATCTTAATGAGAGCTATCCGACCTAACCAAGAGATTGGAAGTGACTCCCATCTACGAAGGTCCTGTTTGATTCTGTCAAATAAATGGGAAAAAAATGGTTTTAAATATCCAATCAAAAGTAGGAATAATAAATTTACCTCAGTACAGAAAGCCCTCCTGCAATCATCTAAAGGGGAACCAAGATCCTCCCTCAGGATCAGGCACTCTCAGAGACCACCCATGGGTACGTCCTCTGACTTTGCAAAATTGATCATATAACCCAAGAAGCCACCAAATAGATTGATACATTGTATCAGGTGTGGCACTGAGACTGTTGGGTTTGATAAGACAAGAACATCATCTGCATACAATGTGACTTCATCCCCACGTCTGGAGCAATAATACTGAGATCCCTGCATAATGCCTCCGCCAGCCATTTTATCACCAATTGAAAAGCAATGGTGACAAGGGATAGCTCTGTCGAATGCCCCTACAAATATTAAAATTGCTTGATCATATACCATTGATGAGGACTGCAGTAAGAAGATCACTACACAAAACCTCCACCCACCTGATGAAGATCTCTTCCAGGTCAAACTGCTTCAAAGTATGAAAACGTTATGGGCACTTGACCCTGTCAAATACCTTTTCCACGTCTAAGGAGTTCACCAATCCCTGTACCGATTGCTGTCGACATACTTGGATCATGTTAAGTAATTTCCTGACATTATCCATTGATCCGTGACCTTTTATGAACACCGTCTGGTCATCCTTAATGATGGAAGACAGTACAGATTCTAGCCTTAATGTCAGAGTCTTGGATAGGATTTTGAAGTCAACGTTCAGGAGTGAAATTGGTCTATAGGAAGCACACTTCTCCGGGGCCTTCCCTTTCTTAAGAATGATAGAGATGTTCGCCTCTCTTTGAGATGGTGGGAGAAGGCCACATCTATGTGAGTCATTAAAAAACCAATCATCGGCCCTGACAACATACTTATACATTATTTATAGACCCCACTGGACAGCTCATCAGGACCTGGCGCCTTTCCATTCTGGAGCTGCCTCTTGTACCTTTTGCTCTGACAATGGGGCATTGAGAAGAGACTCTTGTTCAGGGGTCACTCCCGGGAGGTCCAATTTCTTAAAACAAGATTCCATTTTAATTTGTTGACTCTCACAGCTTTCAGATTGGTATAATTCAGAGTACAATTTCTAGAACGCTGCATTAATCCTTTTAGAACCTTTTAGAATCGTAGGTCAAATTTCCAGTGTCGTCTCTGATCGAGGTAATGGCCCTGGGGGGAGGAATCTTTTTCCTAGCAAGATATGCTAGGTGCTTGCCCGGCTTATCTCCACGCTCGAACAGCCTTTGACTTGTAAATGTAAGGTCTTTCTTGGCTGTCAGTGTGAGCATGGAATTCAGTGTAGACCGGAGCGCTGTGACCCTCTGCAGTTTAACCACCCAGGGGCTGTCAAATTATGCTTTTTCAGCTACTTCCAGATGCGTCTCGAGCAAGTGCCGCTGCTCACCTGTCTGTCACTTATTACTGGCTGAATAGGAAATAACCAACCCCTTAGCATGGGCTTTATCTGTTTCCCGAAGAGTGGATGGGCTACTGACCTAGCCTGAAAAAAATATATAAAAAAGCTCTGAACTCATTAGAAAATAATTTAATAAACTTGCTATCCTTAAGGATGAAGGGGTCCAGTCGCCAGTGTCTCAAGCCGACCACCATATCCTTACTCTTAACCATTCAATACACTAGGGCGTGATCGGAAATAGTGACTTGCCAATTGTACACGATGCCACCGAGCCCAAATGTGCTATGGAGGTCAGAAAAGATCAATGGTATTTATGTGGGTTCAAAAAAAATGTAAAGTTCCTACCAGTAGGGTGAAGCTGCCTCCAAACATCTACCCACCCCAATTCAGCACACAAATCCCTTAATTGAAATCCCCTCCTCTGATAATATGTTGAGATGGAAGGTTAACCAGTCTAGAAAGTGCATCCGTCAAGAATTTAAGGGGGTGGTTCGGGAGAGATTAAACATTTAAGAACCCATATTCTTCCCCATGTATTAAAGCTTTAAGGATTACAAATCTCCTGTGTGTGTCTTTAATGCATTCTAAGATCTTAAATGGGACAGTCTTTCTAACTAAAATGGCCACCCCTGTACTCCTCATATTGAAAGTTGAAAAATAAACTCGGTCATACCCATTCTGCTATAGCTTCAAATGCTCTGCATCATTCAAGTGTGTTTCTTGTAATAAGGCAACATCCACCCTCTCCCTTTTAAGACTGGAAAGTACCTTCTTCCTTTTGACAGGTGAATGTCTCCTCTTAATATTCCAGATGCACCACTCAAACACATCCTTAGCCATAATCTTCTATTGCATCATTTAGATTCCAGAGAGGAAGAACTTAAAATATATATCACTGAGCTTTAATGCAAAAGAATCCACAAAACCCAAAAGCTATACAGACTAAAATAACTCCAGACAACAAATCTGCAAAGCTTACAAAAGCTATGTACAACAAAAACAGAAAAACAGAAAAATGACCAAAGGCACTGATTGGAGGAATTTATCCCTGAGTCAAAGTGGGGGTGGGGGGTACCTACACATCCCACAGCTCTACTAACAATCAACTCCTACCAGCTAGGGTTGCGCCACATACACCGACTACCTAGTAGAGAAAATAAAACACCCAAAAGCAAGGTTAGTACTATAAACAAGTATACTAAAAATAAATATGTCACCCATCCTTAACATAACTTAGAAATTAAAGATAAATACTCTATCCATCTCACACATCATCATTTCATGCAACTTATTACTAGAAAGGAGACTCCACCAAGTCTTTTTTAAGGAAGAGCAAACTCGAACACCTCTGTCCTCTATGCATATTTGGCCATTTGACTTAAGTCAATGTGTCCACAAAGTTCTTCACTTTCTCTGGCGAGTCAAACACATGTATGGATCCAAAATATTGATCCGAAGCATGGCTGGATACCTTAAAGAATACTGGATCCCAAGCTCTCTTAATTTCCTCTTGAAGGCATCGTAGGACTTCCTGTTCCGGACCACTGCTGCCGAGAAGTTTTGTGAAAACATGACCCTGGAGCCGCCACATACCAATGCTCTTGAATCCCTCCCCTGGGCTCTAGAGGCTTCGATGACCTTCTGTTTGTCTTTATAATGATGAAACCTCACCAGGATAGGGCATGGGAGCTGATCCCCACCTGGCTTTTGTGCCAGATCTGGTGGGCTCTTTCAATTGTTATCCTTCCCTTCTCAACCTCCAAACCAAGGAACTCCAGGAACCATTTCCTGAAGAACTCCAACAACCACTCACCATCTGTCCCCTCTGCTATGCCAACAATGTGCAGGTTCTTTCTTCTGCTCCTGTTTTTGAGATCATCTACCAGATCCAACAGACCATGGACCTGTGTTTCTAGGGCTTCAATCCGGCTCTTGGAAGAGTTACTCTCTGCCTCTGTCCATGCAGTCCAGTGCTCAAGGTCATTGGTCATTTTTCCCAGGTCTTGCAGCATGGCAGGTACAGGAGCGAGGTTCTCCTTGATTTTTTCTTATCTGCCTCCCCAGGACCTCTCGGGATTTGGCCAGCTCCTCAACCAAGGTCTGGTGAGTAAG
Source organism: Hemiscyllium ocellatum (assembly GCF_020745735.1). Lineage (NCBI taxonomy): Eukaryota > Metazoa > Chordata > Chondrichthyes > Orectolobiformes > Hemiscylliidae > Hemiscyllium > Hemiscyllium ocellatum. The sequence continues at coordinate 85,257,844 of NC_083407.1, read as the reverse complement.
CAAGCCCATGCTTCAGAGGGCTGGGCCATGATCCCGGCCCTGGGTGAGCTTCCTCCTTTCTTCAGCATTCTCCAGCTGCAAGAACAAAGGTAAGTTGATTTTTTTCAGGTTTCTAGCTCATTTACTGTGTTTTTACTCACAGTAAAGTGTTTGGGATGGGCCCTGGCGCTGTCAGGTCCATGTTGCTGTGCGGAGCCCAGCAAACACGATCCTAACAGAATGCAGCCATCTTGGATCCCCCTTCCCTCCATTCTTAAACAGAGCTGTTATAGTATCCATTTTCCACTCCTCCCTGACGAGTGCTGCCCCAAAGATCAGCACAGCGCCTTTACAATTTCCTCAGCTATTTCCTTCAAAATCCTGGGGTGTAGTCCATCTTGTTCAGGTGACTTAACCACTTCATACCTTTCAGCTTCCTCAGCAACTTCTTCTTAGTGATGGCCACTACATTCACCTCTGACCCTGACTTTCTTGAAGTTCTGGCGTGCCACTGGTGTCTTCCACTGTGAAAACTGATGCAAAGTACCTATTCAGTTCCTATGTCATTTTGTTCCCCATTATTACTTCTCCAGACTCATTTATCAGCTGTCCAATGTCCCCATCGCCTCTCCCTTACCTTTTATATATCTAGAAAGCGAAAGCTATTAGAATCTTCTTTTATGTTACTAGCAAGCTTACACTCATATTTTATCTTCTACCCACCTTGTTGCTTTTTTAGTTGTCCTCTGCTGATTTTTAAGGCTTCCTAATCCTTTGACTTCCCACTAATCATCACAATAGTGTATGCTTTATTTGCTTTTATGCTGTCCCTGACTTCCTTGATCAGCCAGTTTTGCTTCGTCCTCCCCTTAGTATGTTTCTTCTTATTTGGGATGAACTTCTGCTGTGCCTCATGAATTATCCCCAGAAACTCCTGCAATTGCTACTCAACCATCTTCCCTCTGAGGCTTCTCTTCCATTCAACTCTAGTAGCTCCTCTCTCATGCCTTTGTAGTTAACTTTACTCGATTGAAATGACATTTCATCTGATTCAAGCTTCATCTCAAACTGCAGGGTGAATTCTCTCACATTATGGTCACTGTTGTCTTGGGATTCCTTCACCTTAAGCTCCCTAATCAAATCTGCTTCATTAAACATCACCAAATCCAGAACTGCCTACTTCCTAGTGGATTCTACCACAAGTTGCTCCAAAATACCATCTCAAAGACATTACACGAATTCCATTTCTTATGATCATCTATGAACCTAATTTTTCCAGTCCACCTGCAAGGCCTCCCCAATGATCATTATAATACTGCCCTTTTTATATGCCTTTCCAATAACCTGATTTATAATCTGCCCCACAATCTGACTAATGTTAGGAGGCTTGTACATAACTCCCATTAGTTCCTGTTTACCCTTGTGGTTCCTCAACACAAATTCTATGCCTTCTGACCCTAAATCACTCTTGTTATTGATTTAACATTATTTCTTACTCACAAGGCAATCTGCTCACTCTGCCCATCTGCCTGTCCTTTTGATAGGATGTGTATTTTTGGACATTTAGTTCCCAGTATTGATCCTCTTGTAGCTACATCTCTGTGATGCCCACAACATCATACCCATCAATTTCAATCTGTGTTTTGAACTCATTTACCTCATTTCGTGTACTGCATGTATTTTAAGTACATCACTGACAGTCCTGCATTGACTGTGCCACTTTTCATAGTTGTTCCCTGATCTATTGTATCTGACAATGGATTCCTGACCATTTAATTGTTCTATGACTTATTTTGGAAACTTTAATGACTATTCTTGAGCCCTCCTCTGCTCTAACTAGCTGAAAATCCTTGTGACCTCAATTTACCTCAAGTTGCACCACCAATTCATTTACCTTATACAGAATGCTTCATGCATTAAGATACAATACCCTTACATTTGTTCTATTATTAAATTTCCCTCGACTTTTATGGTTCCTTGATATAAAATGACATTCACACATTCTGTCCTTCCTTTTATCTTCTGGTAGCAATCAACCCCAGCACTAAGCAACAATCATACCTTCTCTTAGTTTATATCCCTATCCACAGCACAAGTTATGTGATTTGCCAGAACTCTGGTCCCAGCATGATTCAAGTGGAGCCCAGCCCATTGGAACTGTTCCCTCTTTCACAGGAAGTTGGGGGAATCAATGTCCTATCAATGCAAACTCATTTCTCCCACACTAACCTTGCATCAATTTACCTATTTAATACTGTTGATTCTGTATCAATCAGCTTGTGGCTTAGGTAGTAATCTGGAGCTTATTACCTTTTTTGTTCTGCTTTGTAATTTAGCCCATAGGGATTCATCTTCCCATAGCAAAACATCTTTCTTCTTTTTTGCCTACATCTTTGGTACCTCCATGCACCATGACATCTTGATCATTCCCTTCCCACTCCAAATTCTTCTCTGCAGCTTAGCTGAGATACCCAGTGTAGAACTTGTGATGACTGGAATCGAACCCCAAGTCACTTTTTGGAAAGAAGCCATGCTCATCATTATAGAATCATATAATCCTGACAGTGTGGAAGCAGGCCATTCAGCCCTATCGAGTCCACACTGACCCTTCAAAGAGCAGCCCATCCAGACCCACCCCCTACCCTATCCCTGTAATCCTGCATTTCCCGTGGCTGATCCACCTAACCTGCACATTTTTGGACTGTGTCACAGAGTCATTGAGGTTTACAGCATGGAAACAAGCCCTTCAGTCCAACTTGTCCATAATGCCGTTTTCACAATTAATCTAGTCACTTTTTCCCACGTTTGGTCCATATCCCTCCATAATTACCCCATCTCTCCAAGTGTTTCTTAAATGACAAAATTCCACTCACCTCCACCACTACCTCTGGCAGTCTGTTCCAGACACTCACCACCCTCTGTGTGAAAAAAATGTCCCTCTGGACCCTTTTATATATCTTCCCTTTCACCTTAAACTTCTGACCTCTGGCTTTAGCCTCCTCTAACATGGGGAAAAGCTGTTGGCTATCTACCTTATCTATGGCTCTCATGATTTTATAGACCTCTATAAAGTCAATCCTTAGTCTCCTGCACTCCAGTGGAAAAGATCCCAGCCTATCCATCTTCTCTTTATAACTAAACATCCAGTCCAGATAGCATCCTAGTAAATATTTTTCTGCACTCTTTCTATTTTAGCAATATCGTTTCTCTAGTAGAGCAACTGATGCACACAGTACTCCAAATGCGGCCTCACCAATGTCTTGTACAGCTGCAACAAAATGTCCTAACTCCTATACTCAATGCACTAACCGCTGAAAGCAAACATGCAAAAAGCCTTCTTCATTACTCTCTCTACCTGTGATTCCACTTTCAAGGAGTTATGAACCGAATACCACCTTCACTGTGCATTGCCATGGAACACAATCCCCCAAAACACTTAAATGCCACTACAAGATAAAGAATGATAGTTCAAAAGAAACATTTACTGTTCATATATTTGCTTTATGTATTAAATAACAATTACAAAACATAAAACTAACACAACTTGCAATATATTCCACTTGTTAAATTAGCTAGAACAAGATATTTTAAATGGTAGTGAAATTACATGTAGAAGTTTTAAGGTACAATAAAATTGATTTGTTTGATGCTTTTGGCAGTACTAAATCTTTTGTTTATCATTAAATGTTATATAAAACAAAAGCTTCTTGCAACATTTAATCCTCAAGGTTTACATCTGTCTGGCACTTTGTACAACATATATCCATGTGATTACGTTAGAAGAACAAACTGTTAGAAAGGATGATAAGATTAGATTCCCTACAGTATGGAAACAGGCCCTTCAGCCCAACAAGTCACACCGACCCACCCCATATTCACCCCTGACTAATGCACCAAATGCTATGTGGCAATTTAGCATGGCCAATGCACCTGACCTGCACATCTTTGGATGGTAGGAGAAAACTAGAGCACTCAGAGAAACCCACGCAGACTTGGGGAGAATGTGCAAACTCCACACAGATAAGTTGCCCGAGGTGGGAATCGAACCCAGGTAACTATATGGTGTTATCTGCTATAATGTGCGTTACGTTAGCGTGAATTCACTGTAACACGATTGATGAACTGGGGACATTGTTTTTAATGTAAAAAATGAGGTCTGCAGATGCTGGAGATCACAGCTGCAAATGTGTTGCTGGTCAAAGCACAGCAGGTTAGGCAGCATCTCAGGAATAGAATTCATTGTTTTTAATGCACAAACTTTTAAAATGTGTTTTGGCTGTAATGCAATTACATCGCCAACACTTTAAGCACCGTTTCTAAAGCGAGATTTTTATATAATGGGGGTTGCACAAGAACACAACCATCACATTATAGAACTACTTGTATTCCCTGTCCTACTCGCTGAAAAGTCAGTATTAGACTGGAGGCAGCCTTAAGTTTCAGGGTGAACTCCCACCTTGTGTGGGCCAGAGCAGGAATTGTAAGAAGGGAGAGCATAATGGTCCTAGCAAATTTAATTCATGGACAGTCAAGAGCAAAGAGAGGATGCAAGTTAAAAGGAATATGGTAGCACTAAGAGACAGTACAACGAGGGGAGTAGATGCTGTTTTCTGCAGGTGAGAACATGAGTCCTGAAGGATGTGTTGCTTGTCTGCTTCCAGGGTTAAGGATATCTTGTTTTGGTTGGAAAAGAGAGAGAATGGAAAGAGAAAGATCCAGTTCACACAGATGACAATATCATAGGCAAAATTTAAAATAAGAGTCTACTGAGTATGACCAATTAGAGGCTACTGTAAAAAAAGACCCTCAAAGGTAATAATCACTAGATTACTACATGAAGCACGGTTAAGTTGAATAAGGGCAAGTAAGGTCAGAGACTTAAACGTGTAGCTCAAATGCCCACACAATTTGCAAACACTCAGACATGTTGTAGATGTTCAAGGACTGCCCGCTGTGTCCCCTTACCTGTGTCACTCATTCTGTAAATCTGATGTACTTAAGCTTAAGTAGTTTGCCTCCTGGAGCAAAGTTTCTAAGTAACTTTCTCCCTGATTCGTCACATGCCCAAAGCTCAGACTGAGCTTATCAGCTCTGAGCTAAACTTAAGCTGCTGATTCTTATTAAAGATTTGGTTGCTGTGAATTACGTGGGCTATCACTAGCTCTCACATGCTACAGCTACACACAAACTTTTCTTCTGTCATATATTTTGTATAACTAACTAAGGCTTCAAGTTTAGAAATGACACAAAAATAATGTCTATTATATTAAATAGTTTAACTGGTAAAGCTGTATACCTGATTCAGTAAGAATATCTTCAAGGACTTCAGGGTTTCTGTCAGAAACTAAGGTGCCCCACCATTAGGTGGATTGCAGTGGTTCAAGAAGGGAGCTCTCAAGAACAATTACAGACAGACAATAAAAGCTTGGGCAGCCAGCAATGCCCAAGTCCCATGCATTGTTTCTTCAAAATGCTTCATATTTTGGCCATTATTTAGAACCAGCTTGTATTACAATTTCTGCACTTTTGATAAGAATGTTTGAATGTTTCAGCGTAAACCAGGCATGTGATAAAGGACTAAGTAAACTGTGCAGGTGGCATATCAGTTAGCTAGGTGGTCTTCAGCCTACACTAATTTGCATATTCTCAGAGGCTAGGACATTAGGCCATGGGTTGTCTACTGATAGTCACCCTTTGCCTTTGGTTCCAACTTCATCACCCTCTCCTCCCATGCACACCCTCCCCATTCATGTGACTTCCTTCCCACAAGACCTGACCATCAACACTTATGTTTCCTCCAGTTGTTCACGAGCTCCAGGGGGGTGCTTTGTTGGCAGCAGCCATAGCCTACGTCATGGTGCTATTGGTCAACAGTTCTGGATGATTAGGACATTGATTCATCACAGAGAGCATATAATAACAGGAAAATATTTGAAAAACTCAGCAGGTTACACAGCATCTGGGAACAAGAAACCAAACTTATGTTTTGCATTGATGGCACCTTACCATTCTTTCGTAATGTTTGTTTGTCCCATCTTTCATGGCCATGTTTCCATCCAGATATTAGTGTTTCCCTTCAGAGTTTGAATGCTTTGTAACCCATGATAACACTTTGGAGAGATAAAATACCATAATTCTCATTCAGAACATGGAATTGCAACCTTAAGATATGTGAACTGAAATTCCCCAGGTTGACAGAATGAGGACTGAAATTTGAAGTTGGCAGTTTCAGATGAACAGAGAAATGAAATTACAAAAACATACCACCATTATTACCAAAACCTTGTTTGCTTAAATCAATAGTTTCAGCATTTTCATCTTTATCACCTAATCCTAGCAGGTATTTCTGTTCAATACAGATGCTTATTAAGGTGATGGATCTAATGCAGCATTACAGAGTCTCGAATAGGTGCTGCATCTGGTTCTAAATTGATCACAAGCATGTCTGAACTTTTAATAGTGTTGTTATTTCTACCTGATCCTGAAGCTTCCACATAATCCAAAATGTTGGATATGATATGAATGGGGTTAAAACTGATTTGGGTCTTGCAAACTTTTAGATCCCCAGCTCACCTAATGCACAAAAAGAATCAACTTAGAGGGAGATGGGCCAAGTGCAGGCAGGTGGGACAAGTTTAGTTTGGATTTATAGTCAGCATGGAATGTTTGGAATGAAGGGTTTGTATGACTCCATAGCTCTCGTTCCCCTATTTATCCTGATAAATTTAATACTCTTGGGCTTATGAATGAAGAATGGTTGAGGAATGTTCAATAAAGGCTGCTACACCCTCAGGTGATAGATTTCTGTCAATAATTCAGAGAAGAATATGGGAAGTGTGGTTAGTAAGCTTGCAGAAGACACCAAAACTGTGGAATAGCAGACTGTGAGGAAGATAATCTAAGGAGACAAAGGGATTAATTAGGCCAGTGGGCTGAGGAGTGGCAGATGGTGTTTAATTTAGATAAATGCAAGGTGTTGCAGTTTGATAAGACTTGCAGGACTTGCACAGTAAATGACAGGGCCATGGAGAGTATTGTAGAACAGAGAGACCTAGGGGTTCAGGTATATAGTTCATTAAAAGTTGTGTCACAGATTGACAGAATGGTAAAGAAGGCATTTAGAATGCTTGCTCAGGCCATTGAGTTTAGGAGTTGGGACATCATATTGTGATTATACAAGACACTGGTGAGGCCACTTTTGTGTTCAATTCTGGTCACCCTGCATAGGAAGGATATTTTTAAATTGGAGACAGTGTAGATCCCCACCTACTCATAGTTGCACACAATCAGAATTACAAATCTGAAATGATTTCCTGATATTTCCAAGACTGACTGCCCACACAGAACATGCATATGTTTACAATCAACTGGAGTTGAACTCATGAGCAAATTCATATTATCATAATATTTCTTTCCAGAAAGCAGCTAACAGAGATTAATTTTAAACTAACAATAGACTGGCTCATCTAACATTCTATGTAGGAGACAAGGAATTCAAACATTCTGTTGTTCATTACTTCCATGAGAACACTAAACTGTGATAAGAAATAACACTCTTAGGCTTGGGAATGTTTAACGTTAGACCGAAAAAACCCACAAAATCAGGTGGAAACTAATAAACTTACTTCAAATGCCATTCATTTTGATGTCAAGCTAGAACTTTAGCGAATTACAAGTAATGGAGCAAAGATGTCTGTTTTGTTAAATTAAGTGTACTGAAAGCTACAACTGATATTAATTGATGTCAAAGTTTGTCTTTATTTGAAATGCTGAAAAACTAAATATACAAGATGTCACTTATAAAAATATAATTTTTAGATATATTTAGGCAAACTGCTGATTTACATTCGATACTTCGAATGAACCTCAGCCATTCTGGTTCAGAGGTGGGAGCACTGGCACCATAGCACATGAGTGCCAATATAGGGCTTGTTAAAAATCAACCTGTTCAATCATGTTATGACACACATCTGAAGCAGCTGAAACTTGAACTCGGGTCTTTGGCTCAATGGCTGGGACTCTGTCATCACACAAGGGCCCCCAAATAAACTCAAATTCTACCTTCTGTCCAGGAAGGATTGGAATTCATGTCTCTGGCATATTAGACTGGAATTCCAGCTTAGTAGTCTAGTGACATCACCATTCAGCTCAGTTTCAGTTACACTCTGAATTTAATTCACCAAGTAACAGTTCTTAAGGAATCAACAAAGTATGTCTTGAACAATTTGTTATCTTGTATGCAAATGTGCAAGGCAGTTTCTAATACTAAATGTTAGTAAATTATTAATCCATGAGGAAAATTGCAGTTTGCATTGTGTTTAGATAGGACAGTGTGAAATTCTCAATGTAACATCCTGACAACTTTTGAAGGAAAGGCTCTCCTGTGGTCAAAGAGCTTCTTGAGCATTCTTGGAGCTACATTTATCTACAGGTGTGAGTATCTGAGTACTCTGAAATGTTGTTGAACATCATGCCAACATCAGAGAACATCTCCACTTCTGAATTTATGCAGGAAAGCATGTCACTGATGAAGGAGCGGGAAAATGTATGAGTCTAGGTCACTAAATTGAGGAATTCCTGTGGTGATGCTCTGGGGTGACATGATCGACCATCAACAACTGCAACCGTCTTCTTTAGTGGTAGATGTGACTCCAACCAATGAACAGTTTGCCTTCAATTCCCATTGACACCAGTTTTGGTCAGGCTCCTTGATGCCATTCTCCATTAAATGCTGCATTTATGTCAAGAGCAGTTACCTTTACTAGACATCTGGAATTCAGCCTTTTGTTCATGTTTGTACCAAGACTGTAATGAGGTCAAGCGCTTGAGTGGCCCTGATGGAACCCAAACAGACTGTCAGCAAGCAAGTTATTCCTTTGCAAATAATACATAATAGTACCGTAGACAACCTATTCCACCCCTTTGCTGATGATTGAAAGTATACTAATAGGGTAGTAATTTATCCTGTTTCTTGTATACAGGACATACCTGGGCAAATATCCACAATTTTGGGGACAAGTATTAAAGCTGTTCAGTAATGGCATGACTTGAATGCACACCCCTTTGAGAAGCACAGGTTGACTTTTAAGTAATAAATAATTTAAGCTGTAGCCATTCAGCAGCTTAAGTTTTGCTGCACTGCATTTAAATTAGCAGGCATGTATTTCAACAAACAGATGGCAATTAATTATACTTTGTGATTCCTGTATCTATTTTGGGGACTGACATAGCCTTTCCCCAGAAATATTTATATATTCCGGCTGTAGGAATACTGCTAAACATACTAATATCTTTTGTTGCATATGTTTTAGAATTTATAGACTTGACAGGGTTGCTTGTTAAAAGAAAACTGATTATGAAAGGAAGCACATTTTGTTTGAATTAATTATTTTCTGGTCACCAGCATTTGTGGGTGTTGTCAAAGTCATTCTGCAGCTGGCTCACAATATATAGCCCAGGATAGCCCAGGAGAATCACAACCCAGTTGTCCTTTCAGAGAATTTATTTGGCCAGATAGCTGGTTTGTAATGCAGAGTAACACTAACAGTGAGAGTCCAATTCCTGCACTGCCTGAGGTCACTGAGAAGGACTGTCCTTCTCACGTTGTCCTCTTGCCTCAAGTGTGGTGACCCTCAGCACCAAGTCATCTGTCAGTATTAAGAGTTGTATTGTCTCTTAAGTCTATAGTCACTGCACCTTACACTCAACTCAAAACAGAGTTCAACGATTTCAGACCATAAATACTGCTCTCATCTTTTGAAAGGATTTAGCTACTGCTATTTTCAACACTTCTAGATACATATTAATACCACTTAGAGCCACAGTTTCACAGCTTCAGTCCAACTCCTTCATGCCTACCAGATATCCTAAATTTATCTACTCTCATGTACCAGTATTTGGCCCATATCCCTCTAAACCCTTCCTATTCATATACTCATTCACATGCCATTTAAATGTTGTAATTGTGCCAGCCTCCACCACTTCCTCTGGCAGCTCATTCCATACACGCGCCACCCTCTGTGTGAAAAAGCTGACTGTTAGGTTCCTTTAAATCTTCCCAATCTCATCTTAAATCTATGCTGTCTAATTCTGGACCCCTCCCCCCCCAACAACCATGGGAAAAATACCTCATCTATTTACCCTATCCACGCTCCTCATGATTTTAATAATCTCCATGAAGTAATTTCTCAGCCTCCGACACTCCAGGAAAAACAGCCCCAGCCTATACAACCTCCCCCCATATCTCAAACCCTCCAACCCTAACAACATCCTTGTCAATCTTTTCTGAACCCTTTCAAGTTTCACAACTTATAAGAACAGTGAGCAGAATTGAAAGCATTATTCCAAAAAAAGGCCTAACCAAAGTCCTGTACAGCCGCAATGTGACATATTAACTCCTATACTCGATAAACTGACCAATAAAGGCAAGTAAACCAAACACCTTCTTCACTATCCTATCTACCTGTGACTCGACTTTCAAGGAACTATGAACCTGCACTTCAAGGTCTCTATGTTCGACAACACTCCCCAGAAGTCCTGCCCTGATTTGCCTTTCCAAAATGCAGGTCCTCATATTTATCTAAATTAAACTTCATCTGCCACTCCTCAGATCATTGTTCCATCTGATCAAAGTCCTGTTGTACTCCGAGGTAACCTTCTTCACTGCCCACTACACCTCCAATCTTGGTGTCATCTGCAAACTTACTAACCGTACCTATTGCGTTCACATCCAAATCATTTATACAAATGATGAAAAGAAATAGACTCAGCACCTATCCTTGAGGCACACTGCTGGTCACAGGCCTCCAGTCTGAAAAGCAATTCTCGAGCACCATCCTCTGTCTTCTACCTTTGAACCTGTTCTCTATCCAAATTGCTAGTTCTCCCACTATTTCATGTGAGCTAATCTTGCTAACCAGTCTACCATGAGGAACCTTGGCGAATGCCTTACTAAAATCCATATAGGTCATGTCCACCATTCTACACTCATTAATCCTTTTCATTACCTCTTCAATAAACACAAATAAATTACTTAGACACAATTTCCCACACACAAAGCCATGGTGACTAACCATAATCAGTCTTTGCCCTTCCAAATACATGTAAATCCTGTCCCTCAGGATTCCCTCTAACAACTTGCTCACCACCGATATCAGGCTCACTGGTCTATAGTTCACTGGCTTTTCTCTACCACCTTTCTTACATAGTAGCACCATGTAGCCAACTTCATCTGTGGCTACTGATGATACAAATATCTCAGCAAGGGGCCCAGCAATCACTGTCCTCACAGCATTCTAGGGTATACCTGATCAGGTCCTGGGGATTTGTCTATCTATATGAATTTTAAGATGTCCAGCACCTTCTCCTCTGTAATAAGGACATTTGTCACTATTTAGTTCACCACATTCTCTATTTTCCATATCCTTTTCCACGGTAAACACTGATGCAAAAATACTTGTTTAGGTATCTCTCCCATCTCCTGCAGTTCCACACATATATGGCCTTGTTCATCTTTCACAGGCCCTATACTCTCCATAGTTACTCTTTTGTCCTTAACCTATTCATAGAATCCCTTTGGGTTTCCTTAATCCTATTTACCAAAGCTATCTCATGTCTCCTTTTTGCCATTCTGATTTCCCTCTTAAGTACACTTCTACTGCCTTTAGACTCTTCTAGCTATTCACTTGATACCTGTTGTCTACACCTGACATGTACTTTCTTATTCTTGACCAAAACCTCAATTTCTTTCATCACCCATCATTGCTTGCACCTACCAGCCTTTCTTTTCACCCTAACAGGAATATACTGTCCCTGGACTCTTGTTCTCTCAGTTCTGATGGCTTCCCATTTTCCAGCCGTCCCTTTATCTGCGAACGTTTGCTCTCAATTAGCTTTTGAAAGTTCTTGCCTAATAATGTCAAAACTGGCCTTCCTCCAATTTAGAACTTTAGCTTTTAGATCCAGTCTATCCTTTTCCATCACTATTTTAAAACCAATAGAATTACGGTCACATGCACACCCACTGACACCTCAGTCACCTGCCCTGCCCTGGTTAAGCTTTACACCTTCACTAGTAGGTACATCCTACTACCCCCAAAGATCTCCTTTTTAAATTTCTACCTAACTTGCTATATTGTCTCCTCTGAATCACATCCTTTTCTCTTCCTATGTCATTAATTCCAATGTGTACAATGGCATCCTGCTGGACCCTCTCCCCTTTGAGAATATTCTTCATCCTCCCTGATATATCCTTGATCCGGGCAACAAAGAGGCAACACACTATTCTGATGTCTTGTTATTAGTCGCAGAAACGTCTGTCCGTGCCTCTGACTAGAGAGTCCCCTATCACAATTGATCACCTGACATACCCCTCCTTACATTAGAGCCAGTCTCGGTACCAGAAACCTGGTTGTCAGTGCTACATTCCCCTGAGATAGGAGACTCCTGCACAACTGCCTCCCTCTCCTATCTTTCCTTGAGGTAGCTCATTCACCCAACTGTATGTTCTATTTATGTCTCTTCCTGCAACTGTCATCCATCACATCTCCAGCTCCTGTAAATTCCTCATTGCCTCGAACAGTCGCTCCAACTGATTCATGCAATCCAATACGATTCACAACCAAAAACATTTCCTGCAGACATAATCATCAGTAATATGGAAACTCTCACTCATTTCCCAAATCTGACAGGAAGAGCACATCAGTCTACTTAAGGCTATCTTTGCATCTCAACAATCCAGATCCAGAAAATATTGTCTAAAAGACATGGGACTAGACTAACTTAGGTGTAACTATATTATTTTTAAAGTTTAATCAGGAGACAGATCTCAATAAAACATATAATCAAAACGGAACCCAATCTACTCACTATTGTAGAGTTACAAAAATAACAGTAAGGTTATACTTTAAAAAGCTACTTAACTGCTCCCCTGCTATGAGCTCTCCCACACAGGTTTCTCCAAGGTCAGCTGTGAATTTCACTGTTTGTTAATTTTTTTTAGACAATTCTGATATCCAGAGATACTTGAAATCAAGCATCAGAACAGTCAACTGTGCAGATTCACCTCTGGGTCATGTGGCCACTACCTTTGTCTGTCTTTCTCCTTTTTAAAGTGCCATTGAGTTTATTTTTTTTGCCGAAGTTCCAAAACAATGCAATATCTTATAAAACAGTAATCACTACTCCTAGAATGTGAAGAAATCAATTCCAACACTGAAAATACCTCAAAAAACCACTCTCACAGCCAAGATTTTATCCTGTCCTCCCCAAAGTGATTTCGAACTTGTAGAATATGGATTTTAGTCTATCTGTATGACTGGGTTTAATTATTCATTTGTCAGCTTTTTTGAAGCTGTGATTTTAAACAAGCATGTGTCAGAGAGTAGGTGACAGGGCCTCCTGGAGTGATAATGTATTTTTGTATCATGAGAATTTTATGATCAGATAGGGTAAACTTTTAATTTAGAAGAATAATAATTGATTTTTTATGGCTTAAGAATAAACCAAAGATTGTAAAGCTTTTGTGAGCAGATTACAGAAGTCCTGACTGGGATCAGATGTAAGAACACTTTCATGAAAAACATCATGATATGTTCCATCACATCTAATTTCTGAAATTGCCTGCTGAATTCCTCTACTAACTTCCTCAGATGTGCACAGAGGGTTCTGGATGGAATTTTTTTTTGTTTTTGATTTTTGCAAAGTATTTATTCCAGAATCCTTGCAGTGCTGTACTATTTTATGGGATCTCCGCTATCAGGATTCATAGCAGAAGCGGTAATACAAAGACTAGAACAAACAGCCCTACCAACCATCAAACCAAAAATCTGGGTCCGCTACATAGATGACACCTTTGTCATCACAAAACAAAACAAGACAGAAGAGATATTTAACATCATCAACAACACCCTCACAGGCATAAAGTTCACCAAGGAGGAAGAAACCGACAACAAACTCACATTTCTGACGTCACAGTCGAAAGAAAGGACAATGGAGAACTGCGTATACAGAAAACCGACAAACACTGACCAAATACTTAACTACACCAGCAACCATCCCAACACACACAAACAAAGCTGTATCAGAACACTATTCCAATGAGCCACCACACACTGCAGCACAGACGAACTTCAGAAAACAGAGGAGAACCACCTATACAAAGTATTCAAGAAGAACGAATATTCAAATAATAGTGTGCAGATTCCTCAAGAACAAACCAGGACAAGCAGACCAAACATAGCCAGAAACCTTAGCCACCTTACCATACATCAAAGAAGTGTTAGAAATGACAGCCAGACTACCAAAACCCCTCGGAATCCTAGTAGCACACAAACCCACCAACACTCTCAAACAAAAACTAACAAACTTAAAAGACCCAGTACAACCTATGGACAAAACCAATGTCATCTACAAAATTCTGTCCTTTCCCTTCACAGTTCAGCTCTTTCAGTTTGCTATTATATCCATGAGGAAACTAAAGTCATGCAACCATGCATTGTCTGACAGCTTATGCACACTTTATTCCTTGATTTATGAAAAGTCACAATTTCACGTATCAGATCTAAGTCGCTTTTTAGGACTTTCCTTTAACTTAACCATTCTCATATCAGCATGGAGAATTACTTCAGCATAGGCAGCTTTGAGTTCATCAACTAAGAATTCAAACTAGTGGAGCTGAAGGGCTCTTGCTCGAATTGAGTTTACATTCTTAACCACAACTTTTATAACATGAGAAAGATCCGTAAATTTACTTACTGGTGCATTATATCGTGGCAATTGACAAAGAGAGAATATCGGGATCATTTCTGCAGGATGTAACAAAGCCCACATTTGTGTCAAGTTATGACTGATGTACCATCAGTTATGAGGAAAAATTGTTTCTTGATTGGAAAGTTTTTCTCAAGTAGTATATTTTGTATTTGGTATAGATATCTTTACGGGTAAAAAATGAGGTCTGCAGATGCTGGAGATCACAGTTGAAAATGTGTTGCTGGTTAAAGCACAGCAGGTTAGGCAGCATCCAAGGAATAGGAAATTTGACGTTTTGGGCATAAGCCCTTCATCAAGGAATAAGATATCTTTACCTCTTGTTCTTTCTTTAAGGAGCAAAAAGCTGTGAGGATTGTCTTTAGTTGTTAAGTCCTCAAAAACCATGTACATGAAAACACCCAATGGGGTTGTAATGATTATATAGGTGGACTCATTGAACTGCGGTGAGAAGTATTCACAGTGCTTCAGGTCCAGCTGTAGTTGCTGAAAGATATTTTTGGATAAGGGTTCTACTCGTCATGCTAATGTGCAAGCAGCAAGTGATAAGCTGTGGATTGCCAGTATTATTTTTTCTTTATTCTTAAAGTTTTTAAATAAAGAATTGGCAGCCACAATCATTACCTCTTTACTTTTCCATCTATGAATGATTTGTTTTGCTGGAGAGTGGTGACAAATATGAAATAATGCTTCACTGCAGGCCTTACCTTTAGCTGCAAGTTAAGAAAAAAAAACTGAGCTTTCTAAATTGCCTTCAGATTATCAACTTCTTTTGTTCAAAGCACGGTGGTTCAAGGAAAAACTATCCTTGAATTTATTGTGCAACATTTTCTGATGTTGAACCAAATTCCCCTTTTTGACTTATCAATATACTTTTATAGGATTGGTGACGATTCGCCACGGCAGATTCGCCGCCGATGATTAGCCACTGCTGGTTCGCCACCAACGTTTCTCCACTGGGGTCGTTTGACCTCTGGAGACTATTTGCCACCGGAAATATATATATATTGATTGTTTTCCCTCCTGTCTGTTCTTTCATACTTCTCAGTCCCCTTTATTTATACAACTACATACTGATAAAAAAAAGGTAAAATAAATATAATTTTATTGGTTTATCTATAAAAATAAGTTACAAATACTTGCAGTGGCGAATCGTCTTCAGTGGTCAATGGGAGGTGGCTAAGTGTCCTTGGCGGTGAAAGGGCGGTGGCTAATTGGCGGCGAATGGTCCCATCCCGACTTATGATATATAAGACAAACCCTCTAATCTGTTTCAGCTGTGAACAAAATTAATTTTCCAATTCCACTTGGAAGCTGTACATTTCTGCTTTCTTCTTAGAAGGCCCAGGTTCATCACTTATCTTTACTGCTTCACTGTAGTTTGTGACATTGAGCTGCCACTGGTCACTCTGCAAGTAAGCCTCTGGATCCATGCATCTGGAACATCCAATATGTTGCTGGCTGCTTTGAAGTATGGAGGCATGGAAATCCACTTATGTAGTCATGATTTGTATCTGAGGCGCCTGGTGAACTTGCAATGCTTGGATACCTGGTATGGCAACATTCCCTGTACTTTTTCTTCATCATGCATAGATAGTGGCAGTGGCAGATCCAAATCACTATAAATGCCAGAGGAAACATCACAGAAGTGTTTCACAGGAGGCTCCCAAGCACTGAGGATGTCACCTAGACAGGGGACAAAACGTCTGCTACACAAATTCCCAGCTCGGCGAACAGAACCACAACACGCATAGATATTAGTTAAGCAGCTGAAGACAAAATAACACTGCAGGTCTACAAAAAAATGGGCAGAACAGTGAGACTACTTCAGCTGCTCTTGCAAAGAGTTCATACGGACATGATGGGCTGCCTCCTATGTTTACTGTAATGCAATGCACTGACATTACACATAAGTTCTAGAATATTTGTTATTCATTTGTTTGCACTGCTATTATATAAAAAAATATTTTACTCTACAATGACAGTCTATCTAGACCAAACTGAAACACAATGCACCAAACTGGCAAGGTAGTTAAGACGTCCGCCATTCTTTATTTATACAGTTTCAGGAAGCAGAAGTTGTGCAGCGGCATGATGATTGATGTGTGTGTGGTGAAGGACTGCTGGCTAGCAGTATAAATTGAGTTTCAGAGACCCTGCAACCAGTCAGTTGACTGTATTCTGCACACTGGAGACCACCAGATTACGTTAGGAGGACAGATTACATAGACTAGAATTCTATGTGTTGAGTATACAAGTTTAAAAATAACTAAATTTAAATGTTTAAGATAAACTTAAAGATGATTTGTCATCTGGTAACAGAAGTCCAGAGCAAAAGGCATAAAATTAAAACCAGAGCCAGGGATGTAGATACAATGCTTTCAACATTGCTAAATTACTGTGTAGTTTTTTAATACCATTGGGTCAGCTTGTCAGCCATAAATTCCTTGAATCTTAAGTGTATTCTGTCCTGTAAAATGTGAAAGCTGCATGATAAGTTTTGCATAATTTCCTAAATAATTTAATAGGGTGTGAAAACTAAGGAAATGTAGCATTGAAATGCAGAAACATCCTGTAAATGGATTGGAGATGTTCCATGAGGGTTCTCAGAGGCAAGAACATATTAAATGCCAGTATCCATGGATATGTGTTGCATATAGCTGGTGCACACAGAGCATGCACTGTGACTTTGGTGCCTGGTGTTCTACATGGAGCTCCTTTGGAGCAAGCAGCAAGCTAAATTTGCCAGGTATACTCATGCCGAGATTTGTCAAGTTTGTTTGGCATGTTTGGTAAGATAGGCAGCTGAACATGAATGAGGCAAGTTAAGCTATCAACAAGACATTTAACAACCAATAATCCCCCATAATTGGTATCATGTCACCGCCTAAGCCAGAAAATCATCAAGCCACTTGTTCCAAGTGTACAAAATACTCTTGATGTTGAGATTGGTCTTGCTGCACATGTTGCCCCAAACTGCCCCAAATCTTTCTAAATTTGTCAAAATCTGATCATGCTTGACAAGCAATCGATAAATAATCATTTTAATGAATTTTGTCCATGAAATTTAGCAATTTAGCCAAACTTGGGGCAGCATGGTGGCTCAGTGGTTAGCACTACTGCCTCACAACACCAGGAACCTGGGTTCAATTCCACCCTCAGTTGATTGTTTGTGTGCAGTATGAACATCGTCTGCGTCAATTTCCTTCTGGCCCTCCAGTTTCCTCCCACAGTCCAAAAATGTTCACGTTAGGTAGATTGGCTATGCTAAATTGCCCATAATAACCAGGAATGTGTATGTTAGGTGGATTAGCCAGAAGAAATGCAGGGTGCAGGGCTACAGGGCTATGGCAGGAGTGTGAGACTTGGTGGGATGCTCTTTGGAGAGTCAGTATGGACTTGTTGGGCCGAATGGCCTGTTTCCAGTATATGGAATCTGTGAATTTCAAAAAAGGAACTTACTTCTTAACCTACTTCCGTATGGTAAAGTGCTAAGGCCATACTTTGTTTCTTCTTTGGTAAAGATATAACCCAGGTCCACATTATAACTTCATTCTTCCACTAGTCATAAGACTCAATTAAGAAAGCAAGGGTATGTAATCATAATTCAAACTTTGCATCTGGACTCAACCATCCTCTGCTACCAGTCTCTGTTACCAGTGCTATACACCAGAGGATAGCAGTATTTAAACACAGTCCAAGTCCACACTTTTGGTGAGAACTTTATTTCAGAAAACTATATTGCATAAAACTCACAACCATCGGATTGTTAGTTCTCCATATTTATGCACCAATTCACACCTAATTAATTCCTTGTTAATATATCCTTCACATTAGGTTTCTTGCGATGTAGTGATAATGCCCCTGAGCCAGGAGGCCAGGGTTCAAATCCATCGGATCCAGAGGTGCGTCATAACACATCTGAACAGGTTGTTTAGAAAATATTGATATCCTTCATATGTTCCCTCGTTCCATTAAGTCTCAGTTACACTCCTTCACACCTTATTAGATAATAACACTCTTCCCATCTCTCCCCTTTCGTGCTGACACATTTCCTCTCTCCCTATTGATACAGGCACTCATTCCAACACTTCTCCTTCTCAGAGGCCTCTTCTCTCTCTATTCTTTCACAGAGATTCTTTTCACTTCTCTCCCATTCACAGAGACACCTTTCTTCTCTCTTCCGTTTCATAGATGCTCTTTCATTCGCTTTCCTTTTGAGGGAGACTCTTCACTTTCAAGGAGCTACTCTTCATCTTTCCCCCTTTCACTGAGATAGTTTATCCCTCCCTTCACCTTCATAGAGCTACTCTTCACCTTTCCCCCTTTTACATAGATATTTTATCCCTCTCTCCACTTTCACAAAGTCACTCTTCACCTTAACCCCTTCCACAGAGACACTCTTCTCCCCCTCCCCTTCCAAAGAGACACTCTTTGCCCCACTTTTGCAGAGACATTCTTCTTTTGTCTTTCCTTTTATCTCTTCACAACATCGAAAAAGAAACCAATTGCTGATTTTCTCCTACTGACATCCTTTAGCTGATGAATCACATTAACAACAGTGCTTGTGGAAGTAAAGTCCCATCTTCACATTAATGATATCCTCCATTGTGTTGTGTGGCACAATTATTCTGCTAAATGGAATTGATTTGAAGCAGACCTACAATTGAAACTGGGTACAGGTTATCCCCGACTTACAAACATCTGACTTACGAGTGCTTGAACTTACAAAGTAGATCCCATATTACAGGTTGTTCTTGCTATAACACATGTTTCGTTAACGCAAATTCACTATAACACAACTGATCAATTGGGAACACTGTTTCTAAAGTGTGAACTTTTAAAGTGTGTATTGATTATAATGAGATTTCAGCCCTATGGTTTAAATTGTGCTGCTATTACGCTGTTTTCTTGTAGCATGGGATTGTACAAGAATGGAACTACTGCTTTACAGTAAAACTGGCTGTACTGTTAATTTTAAGGATCCAATGTGAATTATTTTTTGTACTTATAAACAAATATTTTAGATATACTATATTGTGATCCGACTATTATACAATCAATGGACTAACATAGTCAGGGTCAGAATCCATTCGTAATGCAGGGACTGCTTATATCCAAGAGGCACTTCGCTCCAGCAGTAGCAGAATTGTTTTCAACCATGATCTATAACTATTGGCCTTTTATATCCCCACTCTACCATAACCGTAAATCTGAGAGATCAACCTTGTTTCATTGAAGACTGCAGGAGGACATGCAGGATCAATACCAGACATACCTAATAATGAAGTATCATCCTGGTGAAACTAAAACATAGATCTATGTGCATGCCAAGTATTGGAAGCAGCATGGGATACTTACAGCTAAGCAATCCCACAACCAATGGTTTGCATATAAGTTCAGCAATCCTGCTACAACTTGTCATGAAGGTGGTGGATAATTAAACAGCTAACAGGAGAAAGAGGCTCATAAACATAGAACATAAAACAATACAGCACAGAAATGGCCCTTCGGCCCTCGATGTTGCGCCGACCTGTGGACTTTTCTCAGCTCGTCCTCCTACACTATCTCAAAATCATCCAGGAGCTTATCTAAGGATTGTTTAAATCTCCCGGATGTGGCTGAGTTAACTACCTTAGCAGGTAGGGCATTCCACGTCCTTACCACTTTCTGTGTAAATAACTTGTCTCTGACATCAGTCTTAAATCTATCACACCTCAATTTGTAGTTATGCCCTCTTGTAAAAGCTGACATCATCATTCTAGGAAAAAGACTTTCACTGTCTACCCTATCTAATCCTCTGATCATCTTGTATGTCACTATCAAATCCCCCCTTAGCCTTCTTCTTTCCAATGAGAAAAGACCCAAGTCTCTCAGCCTTTCCTCATAAGACCTTCCCTCCAGACCAGGCAACATCCTGGTAAATCTTCCCTGCACCTTTTCCAATGCTTCCACATCCTTTTTGTAATGGGGCGACCAGAACTGTCCACAATATTCCAACTGTGGCCGCACCAGCGTTTTGTATAGTTGCAGCATGATATTGCAGTTCCAGAACTCAATCCCTCTACAAATGAGACCTAACACACTGTCTGCCTTCTTAATAGTACAATCCACCTGGGTGGTAACTTTCAGGGATCAATGCACATGAACTCCAAGATCTCTCTGCACATCCACACTATTAAGAATCTTTCCACAGACCAAGTATCTGCCATCCTGTTACTCTTCCCAAAGTGCATCACCTCAGATTTAAATGCATTGAACTCAATTTGCCACCTTTCAGCCCAATTCTGCAGTTTATCCAAATCCCCCTGCAACCTGTAACATTCTTCCAAACTGTCCACTCCTCCAGCAACTTTAGTTCGTCTGCAAATTTACTAATCCTTCCACCTATGCCTGCGTCTAAGTCATTTATAAAAATGACAAACAGCAGTGGTCCCAAAACAGATCCTTATGGAACACCACTAGTAAATGGACTCCAGACTGAACATTTTCCATCAACCACCACTCGCTGCCTTCTTCCAGAAAGCCACTTTCTAATCCAAACTGCTAAATCACTCTCAATTCCATGCCTCTGCATTTTCTCCATCAGCCTACCATGTGGAACCTTATCAAAGGCTTTACTGAAGTCCAAGTATACCACGTCAACTACCCAACCCTCATCTACATACTTGGTCACCTTCTCAAAAAACTCAATGAGGTTTGTGAGACACGACCTGCCTTTGATGAAATCATTTTGACTATCTGAAATCAAATTGTTGCTTGCTAGATGATTATAAATCTTATCTCTTATAATCCTTTCCAAAACCTTTCCTACAACAGAAGTAAGGCTCAATCGTCTATAATTACCTGGGTCATCTCTGCTGCCGTTTTTAACAAGGGCACAACATTTGCAATCCTCCAGTCCTCAGGTACTAGACCCGTAGACAATGATGAATCAAATATCAAAGCCAAAGGCTCTGCTATTTCCTCCCTAGCTTTCCAGAGAATCTTCGGATAAATCCCATCCGGCCCAGGGGACTTGTCTACTTTCACTCCTTCTAGAATTGATAACACCTGTGCGTAACTAACCTCAATCCTCTCTAGTCTAATATCTCATACCTAATTTTTCTCCTCTACAATATTCTCCTTTTCCTGAGTAAACACCGATGAGAAATGTTCATTTAGCACTTCTCCAATCTCTATAGGGTCCACACTCAACTTCATGCTTCTGTCTTTGACTGGCCGTATTCCTACCTAATCAACCTTTTATTCCTCACATACCTATAGAAAGCTTTAGGGTTCTCCTTTATTCTATTTGCTAAAGACTGCTCATGTCCTCTCTTTGCTCTTCTTACCTCTTTCTTTAAATCCTTCCTAGCTGATCTGTAACTCTCCATCGCCTCATCTGTACTATCTAGTCTCATCAACACATAAGCCTCTTTCTTCTTCTTAACAAGAGATACAATTTCTGTAGTAAACCATGGTTCCCTTACCTTATCACTTCCTCCCTGTCTGACAGGGACATAGCTATCAAGGACACGTAATATCTGTTCCTTAAACCAGCTCCACATTTCGATTGTCTGCATCCCCTGCATTTTGCTACCCCATTCTATGCATCCTAAATCTTGCCTAGTTGCATTATAGTTGCCCTTGCCCCATCAATAACTCTTGACCTGTGTCATGTATCGATCCCTTTCCATCGCTAAACTAAACGTAACTGAATTATGCTCACTCTCTCCAAAGTGCTTACCTACAACTAAATCAAACACCTGGCCTGGCTCATTACCAAGCACGAGATCCACTGTGGCCTCCCCTCTTGTCGGCCCTTCGACATATTGTGTCAGGAAACCCTCCTGTACACATTGGACAAAAACTGATCCATCCGATGTACTAGAGCTGTAACATTTCCAACCAATGTTGGGGAAGTTAAAGTCCCCCATAATGACCCCCTGTTTCTTTCACTCCTACCTAGGATAATGTTGCTAATCCTCTCTTTCACCTCCCTGGAACTCTGCGTAGGCCGATAAAAAACTCCAAGAAGTGTGACCTCTCCTTTCCCGTATCTAACCTCAGCCCACAATACCTCAGTAGACGAGTCCTCATCAAAAGTTCTATCAGCCACCGTTATACTATCTTTGACTAACAAGGCCAAACCTCCCCCTCTTTTTCCGCCTTGCTTGTTTTTAATGAAAGATCTCAACCCTGGAACCTGGAACATCCATTCCTCACCCTGCTCTATCCGTGTCTCCGAAATGGCCACAACATCGAAGTCCCAGATACCTATCCATGCTGCAAACTCACCTACCTTATTTCGGATACTTCTGGCATTGAAGTAGAAACACTTCAAACCACTTCGCTGTCTGCCAGCATATTCCTGTGACCCTGAAATCCTGTCCCTGCCCTTCCTACTCTCATCCCCCGTGCATCTGCAGCTACACCTCCGGTTTCCATCCCCCTGCTGAGCTAGTTTAAATCCACCCGAATATCACCAGCAAATTTCCCACCCAGGATATTAGTACCCCTTTGGTTCAAGTGAAGACTGTCCTGTTTGTACAAGTCCCACCTTCCCCAGAATGAGCCCCAATTATCCAAAAACTTGAAACCCTCCTTCCTGCACCATCCTTGCAGCCACGTGTTCAGCTGATATCTCTCCCTATTTCTTGCCTCACTATCACATGGCATGGGTAACAATCCAGAGGTAACAACTCTGTTTGTTCTAGTTCTCAGCTTCCACCCTAGCTCCCTGAAATCCTGTCTTACATCACTATCCCTCTTTCTACCTATGCCGTTAGTAGCTACATGGACAACTTGAGCTGGTCACCCTCTCCCTTCAGGACCCCGAAGATAAGATCCGAGACATCACGGACCCTGGCACCTGGGAGAAAACACATCAACCGTGAGTCTCATTCGTTCCCTACAAACCTTCTATCTGAGCCTCTAACGACTGAGTCCCCAATGACTAATACTCTCCTCCTTTCCCTCCTTCTCTTCTGTGCAACAGGGACAGGCTCTGTGCTAGAGACCTCAGCCCTACTGCTTGCCCTGGTAAGTCATTCCCCTCAACAGTATCCAAAATGGTATACACGTTTTTCAAAGGAACGACCACAGAGGATCCCTCCACTGACTGTTTTTACCCCTTTCAACAGTCACCCAGATTTCTTCTTGCCTAGGAGTAACTACTTCTTTGTAACTCCTATCTATCACAGCCTCTGCCTCCCAAATGATCTGAAGTTTATCCAGCTCCCGCTCCAGTTCCCTAACACGGTCTTGGAGGAACAAGAGTTGGGTGCACTCCATGCAGATGTACTTGGATGGGACACTATTGGCATCCCTGACCTCAAATATCCTGCAGGAGGAACATTTCTCTCTCTGTACTGCCATCCCTGCTAGTCCCCTAGTCACAAAGTAAAAAAGATTTGCTTACCTGATATGTCCCTGGTCTTTAAGGTTAGAGGAAGTGGTTGGGTGGCTGAGAAGACACTGACTTATATGGCAATAAGAAGTCCCTCCTTTCCCAGAAACCTCTGCTCTCTGACTTCAAATTTAAAAGCACAAATCAGTGACTCACCGCTCCCAGCAGTCCTCTGGTACAAGCTGCCGCTGAAAACATCCCCATCTTTAACAATGGGGAGCCCCATTAGCACATCAATGCAAAAGACAAGGTTGAAGCATAAACATTCATCTTCTTTTCCTGAGTTACAATCACAAATACTAGTTTTCTGTCAATGTGATTCACTTCACTTGATTTCAAGCATAGGCTGAAGGTACCAAATGCTGCAAAGGCCATGGCTCCTGATAACATCCCAGCAATAGCACTGAATACATTACTTCAGAGCTAGCCATGTATCGAACCAAATTCCCTTAACGGTATTTTAAAAACTATATATTACAGCCTTGAATATTCTTAATTATCCATACTCAATAGCACTTTTCTTATCACCACAGATTTTTCCTGGACTTAATTAATATAAACTATTGGCTAAAGTAAGGCAACATAGTTTTGTTTGCACTAAGAAATGAATTATATTCCTTAACTAAGAATCAATTTTAAATCAAAGGAACAAAAAAGAGACAATCAAGGATTGATAAGCAGGATTGTATTATTGATTCATAGGAATTTCTTAGTAACTAATGAAGTCAATCACCAGTGAAACCATGTTTCAAAATTTTTAAAAACCATATATCTTAATTACTATGTCAGCAACTAGCACTGAAAATCTGCTTGACTGGAAGTACTGTAGAATAAAGATGACACAGTTTCTAAATAGACAATGAAGACATTTTCAAAGGTTTTCTATCTGCTCCTGGAATGAGCAATAAATTCTGAAGTAAGCTCTTTAATTTTGAATTTTGTCGATTTTTCTTGATAGTTGTACATCTCAAAAAAGATTTTGCCATTTAAAAGATAATATCTGCCTATAATTACTTGTGTTGTAAGTGCATTAACAAGTTGAAAATAACTAAAGACAGGAATCAGTAGTTCACATTATTGAATGTACAAAGCATATGAATGTTTTGGGTTGTATATTTAAAAATATCCCTACCAGGTCATATGATGACAAAATCTTCTTTTGTACATCTGATAGTGTTCCAATTGGTTCCAAATATGGGTATTTGTCCTTCATGTTGAGTGTTACTGTAGAAGTGTTGACATTGTTCAATAATCTTGATGACATAGTCAGTATGCACTGAGTCAGATTGGCAGTAGGAGCTAAGGCACATACTTCCTTAAACGAGATTATGGCATTCTGTACAGAAGGAGAAAGTAGAAAATAACAGTAACTAAGTGAGCAGAAAAGACTTGGTTGGTCATTTTATGGATTAACTGTTATTAACACACATTTCCTAAAACTGCAAACTGTGTTGGTCAGGAAAATAAAAAAAAGGGAAAAAATTGCTTAAAATAATTGAAATTAATAATTGCAATTGCAAACTAAGAAGAAAGGTTGACCAAACTTCTAAAAATGCAACTGTTTATCTTTATTTGTACTTATGTAATAAATGCACTGACAAAGTTCTTATATTTCTGATTTTTTTTCTTATTGCATTGAGTCCATGCAGCATGGATTGATAATATATCACTGTTAAAAACACTACATTTATTGAGATCATTTGAAAAGATTCTCATCATTTATCAGCTCTCATTCAGAAATCATGGACAAAAATTTTGAAAGTTCATACTTTCATTTCAAACAATAGGTACCCCATAGTGAATATAATTTTATTAGTTTTCAAATAGTGATGGAAAAAGATAGATCAGATCTAAAAGTTAAAATTCTAAATTGGAGTAAAGTCATTTTGACGACATTAGGCAAGAACTTTCAAAAGTTGACTGGGGGTGGATGTTTGCAGGTAAAGGGATGGCTGGAAAATGGGAACCTTCAAAAATGCGATAACGAGAGTCCAGACAGAGTACATTCCTGTTCGGGTGAAAGGCAAGGCTTGTAGGTAGAGAGAATCTCTAGAGAAACTGATGTTTTGGTCAAGAAGAAGGAAGCATATGTCAGGTATGGACAGCAGGAATTGAGTGATTTCCTAAAAGAGTATAAAGGCAGTAGGAGTATACTTAAGAGGGAAATCAGGAGGGTATCATGGTAACTGGTTAGCAAGGTTACATCACATGGAAGAGAGCGAGAACTAACTATGTGAATACAGAATTGACTTGAAGGTAGAAGACAGAGGGTGGTGGTGGAGAGTTGCTTTTTCAGACTGAAGGCCTGTGACCAGTGGAATACCACAAGGACTGATGCTGGGTCCATGGTTTTTTTGTCAATTATGTAAATGATTTGGATGTGAACATAGGAGGTATAGTTAGTAAGTTTGCAGATGACACCAAAATTGGAGGTGTAGTGGACAGTGAAGAAGGTTATCTCAGACTACAAGGGGATCTTGATTAGGTGGGCCAATGGGTTGAGGAGCGGCAGAAGGAGTGTAATTTAGATAAACACAAGGTGTTGCATTTTGGAAAGGCAAATCAGAGCAGGACTTATACACTTAATGGTAAGGTCCTGAACAAAGAGATCTGGGAGTGTAAGTTCATATTTCTTTGGAATTGGGAGTCACAGGTAGATATGATAGTGAAGAAGGCCTTCTTTAACTTTGCCTTTATTGATCAGTGCATTGATTATTAGAGTTGGGAGGTCATGTTGCGTTCTACAGGACATTGGTTAGGCCACTATTGGAATATTGCATGCAATTCTGGTCTCCCTGCTATAGAAAGGATGTTGTGAAACTTGAAAGGGTTCTGAAAGGATTTACAAGCATGTTGCTAGGGTTGGCAGTTTTGAGCAACAGGGAGAGGCTGAATAGGCTGAGACGCTTTTCCCTGGAGTGATAGATGTTGAGGGAAGACCTTACAGAGATTTGCAATATCATGAGGGGCATGGATACGGTGAATAGCCAAGGGCTTTTTCCCTGAGTAGGGGTCTCCAAAACTAGAGTGCACAGGTTTAAGGTGAGATGGGAAAGATATAAAAGTGAACTAAGGGGCAACATTTTCACACAGAGCTCATGCCTGTATGGAATGAGCTGCTAGAGAAAATAGTGGAGGCTGCACAATTACAACATTTTAAAGGCATTCGGATGGGTACATGAATAAGAAGGGTTTAAAGGGATATGGGTCAAATGCTGGCAAATGAGACTAGATTAATTTGGACTATCTGGTTGGCATAGATGAGGTGGACCAAATATATTTTTCTGTGCTATAGAACTCTATGACTATTACAAAGTAAGTTGACACTGAACCTTATAAGGAGACATTAGAATAAATTATCAAAAACTTAATCAAAGAAATGGGCTTAATGGAGTGTCCTGAAGTAAGAAACAAAATACAGAGGCAAGGTGTTGAGGAAATGAATTTCAGAGACTACGAACAAAGCAGCTGCCAGCAAAACAACAACTGTGAAGCACATAAAATCTGTAATATTCAGGAAGCCAAAATTAAATCAGCACAGATATCTCAGACGACTGCAAGAATGGATGAAATTACTGAGAAAGGAAAGACTTGAGAGAGATCTAAAAACAAGGATGAGAATTTGAGAATGTAAGTGCTGCTGAATTAGGATCCGTTTGCACAAATAAGCACAGAGGAAGCGGACATGGAGCAATTTAAAACATATGCAGCAGAGTTTAAGTACCTCACGCTTACAAAGAGTAAGACGTAAGAAACTAACTAAGAGTGCAGTGGTATAATCAGGCTTGGAGATATCAAGGGCATGAATAAGAATTTCATAAGCATATGAATTGAGGCAGGGTTGTGTTGCTGATACAACTGAATTGAAAATAGATGCTCTTAGCAATAGATCTTAGCAAGGTTACAAACAGTCTGGTCCAGTCTTAGACCATTGTCAGGAAGAAGGCTGAAGCTGAAGACTGTGCAATGGACTTAAAACAATGGCATTAGGGGCTTTCCTGATATTTCAGCTCAAGACAATAGGGTTAAAAACATGCAAAGATGCAAGCACTCAAATATGAGCAATTTATTTACATATATGGTTTCTGAAACTCTCCTTATCACATCTTGTTGCAAATACGTATCAATGCATAGTGTAAAAACAGTGAAGGTCAAGAAATGCAGTTTCCTGACATCTTCTGCTATGAGATAGTTAACATAGAACAAAACTTGCATTCAAAATTTGGATCTGTTCATCCAAAAGTTGTTGTAGTAGGAAAAGTAGAGGGACAATCAATTGGTTAAAAAAAAGAATTACCTAGCCCTTTTCACAAATTCAGGTTGTCCAAAATGGCAATGTAGCAAATTAAATATTTTAAAGTGTTGTCACAGTTAGAATGTCAAACACATTGCAGACAGTTTGCTTGCAGTAAGTTTCCATAAACAGCAGTGAAACTCTTAGGATTATATGATGCATTCGTAGAATCACCACATGTGGAAGCAAGCCATTCAGCTCATGCTGACTCTCCAAATAGCATCCCATTCTACCTTATGCATGAAACCCTGCATTACCCATGGCTAGTCCACATAGCATCCACATAAGCAGAAACTATGGGCAATTTAGCATGGCAAATCCACCTAACCTGCGCATCTTTGGACTGCAGGAAGAAACAGGAAACTCATGCAGATTCAGGGAGAATACGCAAACTACACAAAAGGGTGGATTGAAACCTGCATTGTTGGAGCTCTGAGGCAATAGTGCTAACCACTGAGCCACCGTGCCATCCATTCAGCATTGTGAATATCTTCAAGTGATACACAACATCATTATCAAAGAATATGTGATATCATATAAGGGATAAGATGAAGGGTTAAATTCTATGAATATTTTAGATTAGATTAGATTACTTACAGTGTGGAAACAGGCCCTTCGGCCCAACAAGTCCACACCGACCCGCCGAAGCGCAACCCACCCATACCCCTACATTTACCCCTTACCTAACACTACAGGCAATTTAGCATGGCCAATTCACCTGACCCGCACATCTTTGGACTATGGGAGGAAACCGGAGCACCCGGAGGAAACCCACGCAGACACAGGGAGAACGTGCAAACTCCACACAGTCAGTGGCCTGAGGCGGGAATTGAACCCGGGCCTCTGGCGCTGTGAGGCAGCAGTGCTAACCACTGTGCCACCGTGCCGCCCATCATTTAGAGTTTCAGTAAAGGTAGTTGAAGGAGTTGGAGGAATGCAGCAATTTTGGTTGGTTACAAATACAGATTGAAATAGGGAGAGGCATTGGAGGGTTGCCACAAGATCCCTATTCATAGAACACTGTTGACCAAGTTTAGAAAAATAGGGCAATGAACGTTTTGGTGCTATTTTACATCCTTAAGTTCAGCAAATCCAGTTGTATACTGATTTTAAACACTTACGTTAAACAGGGCTTAGTTGTTTCGGGCAACCTCATCCAGTTACAATTGTAAACATTACAATACATTTTATCTCCAATTTCATTACCTGCATATTTTCTCGTATATCTGCAGCTTCTCGTAATGGTTGGCCTGCAATTTTAAACGCATCGTCAACAACCTTGATCCCAGTATTTCTCAACATTGTGTATTTTATTGTGTTCTTTCCTTTTCTGACAGAATATCCACGTTTGTGAGCCTTTCCCCCACCTCTTCGGTCTGTTATTGCAATGTGAACAAAAAGTGTAGCAAGCTCAATTTCTTCCCCAGTGAATGAGTGTAAAGGGATATGCCGATAGCCCGACTGTAAACACTCATATGGGATTGTGTACTGGCCAATAAATTCATCTCCAATGTAGTCATCATCTAAAACAACAAATCGGAGTGTTACAAGCTCAGGCAGGTTGATTTCAAATTCAAAACTTTCATCAAAAATGGGATTCTCTCCATTTAAATGAACAGTCCTTGTCCTCACTTCTGCACAATCTGCAGGAATGCCGCGGATTTCCAAATACACATATGGATCGATGACATCTCCTTTTGTTCCAGAACCTCTTGGCTTTGGAAACATCTGACCACTAATAATCTTTACATGTAGAAGCTGAGGTAAGGATCCGGGAACTATTCCTTTAATATATGCATTGAAGTAGGACACCTCATCACGCATAACTGCAGGGCGTAGGACATAGCCACAACACCCATTCTGTCGAAACCAACCAACATTAAGATCCAACATTGGACCAGGGGTCTGATAATTGATGGTTACCAGTTGGCAGCCACAATTCCAGAATTCTTGTGGATTCAAATTGCTTGACTCAAATCCAAAATTGTTAGGATACACTCGTGACAGAAATCTCTTATTGTAGTTCACAAAGTCATCTGGATATTCATTTGCCAATGCACGTGCCTCACCTTCACCAAAATCACACATTTCCCAATATTTCTGCCTCTTCATTGAATTATGAAAACTGTTGAATTGTACAGTTTTACATAAAGTAACCAAATCAGAGAGCTCCCTACATAGATGAATAATCCGCTTAGTAACAAAAAATGTATCTGTTAAGCTTTGGGAACTTTCTGTTTCTTCATCTTCATCTGTCACATCACCTTCAGCTAAGTCAATGTTTTGCGGCAATTTCTTTCCCTTCAAGATAATTTTCCTCTTTAACTTCTCTGGTGATGGGAGGTACCTTTGTGTTGAATTTG